>NC_069381.1:172890000-175290000 GCF_027475565.1 Acinonyx jubatus | reverse complement strand
TTACTCAACTCTGCTGTCAGAGCGCTAAAGCACAAGATGTATTTACACACAAGATGTAAATAAATAAGCAAGGGTCTGTACCAATAAAACTTTATTTATATGAAACTTGTACTTATATTTGTATACATATTTATATACATTTTATATTTGTATATATATTCACATGAAAGTTGTATTCCATATAATTTTTACATGTCATGAAAAGTTCTCTCTGTTATTTTAAACAATGCTTTAAGAACATAAAAGCCATTCTTCCTTCTGGGGTTGTACAAAAACAGGCATAGGCTGTGGACTGCTGACCCCTGAACCAAGCCTTGCAGCCAGGATCTGGAACTAGGTGATGGGTACACTGTGATCCTGACTAGAATGGCCAGAGCTCAGGATGTTTTGATCATGACAGGGCAGCCCACAAGATGGTCACCAGGAAGTTATGGAAGGAGTTGGGCCGGGCAGGACGCACAGGTGCGGAGGCAACAGTGTTGACAGACAGCCTTCTGGACTACCACTTCCCTTGCAAACGGGGGGCAAGAGGATATTGAAATCATGTACGGTATTATTTCAAGACTTCCTGCTTCGAGAACAAAGCTCTTGAGAAGAGAGCCAGTTAGAAGGATGCGGCCAAGACATGGTCACAAGGGCCCCAGTGTAGCCCATAATATTTATTCTTTCCATCTGACTGTTTACAGGGTAGGCAGGAGATGAGGAGTTCCCCCCTGCAGGGTGACCTTAAAGACATCATCCTCCTTTGTGAAGAACCTAAAAACCCCCAATAAATAAGGCTCACTTCTTTTAAACTCACCTTCCAACCCCGGATATAAGACTGAATTACCAAGGCAGAACTCTTTATCTGTTGATACCTCTTTTGTTGCTGTGGGACAAAAGGGGGAGATTGTTACCAGTTCTGTTTACACATCTATAATACCTATACTGCAAGGATTGAGACAGAATACTTGCTCACTTAGTGCAATTAACCCTTCATCTCCCATATTCCTCCTGGGAACCAATATGTAAAGAAACCAAAATATCAAACAATCCAAAATTATTACAGTTAATCCGGAGTATGTTTCAAGGGTGCTAAATATAATTAAATGAGTATCACTTTAATTGAACTATGAGGCTATACAAGTGACTCCAACTCCATTCCTGCACTCAAGGACTCGCACTGGGTACCAATCAGCAATGTAAAATAGAAACCACATCCTGGGAGGGTCAAGTGAGCACCAAGTTGGTTGAGATACAGCCAAAGTTACTTCCAGGCAGGGAAGGTTAAAGAAAACCCAGTGCGGCAGGCCATGCATGTGGGCACGGCAAGATCAATGCCCAAAGGCCCTTTTTACTTCTATTCGGAAGAGTAGAGGCCACTGGAATACCATCCCTAGAAAAGTGAGCTCGTATTGTATTTAATGTGGAATATTCACCGGCATGTCAGCATCTGTGATGAAATTTCACAGCTTTTCTAACCAAACCATGAAGTCATGCTGTGCCTCTCTCACTTTGGAAATGCTGGATTGCTCAGCTCCCTTTTCTGAGGTGGGACACATGCCTTCCAGCCCTCTAGGCTAGATTTGGGAAGCACAGAGGAAACAGAGTGATGTTATCAACACATGAGCAGCAGAACAAAAAGAGAATGCCAGACAGAAAGACAAAGAGAACCCTAGGACTTTGGACAAATCACTACCTCCTCTGGACTTCGGTTTCCTCATCTGTCAAATGAGGAGCTAGAAACTCGGCAAGATTCCTCACAGAGCAATATTCCATGGCTATAGAACAAACTATATCTATGATATCTGACCATCACTTCTGACATGCATCTGATACCTTGATGTTTTCTTCTGAAGTTCCTAAATGGCTTGAAAACAACTCTATCTTACTTTAAAATTCATCTCACCTGGGTGGCTCAGTCAGCTGAGCGACCAGCTTTGGTTCAGGTCATGGTCTCATGGTTTGTGAGATCAAGACTCACGTCAGGCTTGTGGCTGTCAGCACAGAGCCTGCTTTGGATCTTCTACCCCCTATCTCCCCGTCCTTCCCCCACTCATGCTCGCTCGTGCTCTCTCTCAAAAATAAACCTTAAAAAAATTCGTCTCATACAGCTATAAAATATAACAGAATATGGATTTTAAAATAATCAGCAACTGGAAATGGACATTCAGAAAATCTTTGAGTTATTTGGTTGAGAAAAAAGGTTGAGTTTAATCACTAGCTTGGATAACATGTAGTTAACTGGTTGAGATATTTAGTTCAAATTCTAAAACAGATGTAACTAACACTAGAGCGAAATTAATACCTTCTCTAAAAGTTGGGCTTATTATTTGTTTCTATTCTCCCAATTAATACTAGTTATAACTCACCATCATGAGCTAATGATACATTATATGGTGGCTCCTTTTTTCACTTGGAGATATAAAAGTTCTATATAGGGAGGGAAGGCAAAATAGCACCTGCTCTCTTCGTTCGTTGCTTTGTTTCTTCTCATCCCTCTAATGAAATGCCCCCTTCCAGAGGGTATTCCTTGACCATACTATCCAAATTTATATCCTATCTCCTCACTATTCTTTATCTCAGTAATCTGTTTCCTTCCCAGCTGACTACAGTCTATAATTGTTCTGATTATTTACTTGCTTACATGCATATTGCCCCTCACTAGGTATGGACTCTATGAGGTCAGGCATCAGTTTTGTTCATGTTGCTATCCCCAGAGCCTGGCAGAGAAGGTATTCCAAAAGCATTGTTGAATTCAAGACAGATGAATTCACTACACTTGCCAACTTGGATTTTCTTACTGATCTGCAAACAAAAAATGACGAAAAGCGTTCCCGGACCACTGGCTATGTGTTGGTCCTTCCTTTCTCAGGCAAATATAAAACAGAGCATTATGAATCTGCAGAAGAGCCAAGTGCCATTACTGTGTACACAGAAGAGAATCCACCACAGACAGGTTAGTGACAACAGTCCTCTGTGCCTCTGCAGAATAGGTATGAATGAATCTCTCATCGTGGCTGGATAGGTTCATACATGAACAGCTGTAGTACCATTGGCTGTACCCTTTCAAACCATTTTAAGGATACTCTCTTAAAGCTGAAGCAGTTTTTTTTTCCTTTGGCTTCATCATTTAAATATCTCATTAATTTCTCAAACGTGGACATATTACACTAAAATGTATTACATGGGAATAGGTCAGCAAAACTGTGTCCTGATTATACACTGCTTCATAGCAAAACTTTTCCAGAGCAGAAAAAGAGAGTATCCTAAAGGAGATGTGATTGCAAATTCAATTCATCTTCCGATTCTTTAGAGAAAAAGCACAGAATGAAAAAGCACTCAGAAGTAGTGTTCTTATCACAAAATTCACTTGTGAGAACACAGCCTAAGTTTAAGCCAACCTAAAGGCAAACCTTCAGATTTCCTTCGAACTTGTTATGCCTCCAATGAAATATCTATAATCAAGTGAGAAACAAAATTCCCAAAAGAAATTCCATGTCAATTAACTAAACATACTTTATTTTTAAGTCTTTTCCCATAGATAATAGGGCCAGCAGTCTGAGGACTAAAGGAAATCCAATCCTTTCACCAAATCCAGAATTCTACTAAAATGTGGCATCAGTTTTCTGGAATTAAGCCACTTTCAGTGCTGCTACAATACATGGAAAACAGCCAATTATTTTGGAAAACTGAGCCTACCCCATGAAAAGGGTTAAATGACACCGTCTCTTCTAATCCGATGAGCAAATTCAAGATTTAGATTTCCCACTATGTGGACCTGTATCACTGGAAGGCAGTGTGATATACTCAACTTGAGCTGTGAAAGAGTCCTGGATTCAAACCTCATCTTTGCCACTTAGCAGCTGCGTGACCACGGGCAAGTTACTCAACGGCTCATGCCTTAGTTTTCCCACCTTTAACAAAGGTACCACAAAAGCACTCAATTGATGCGGTTGCTGGGAGAACTGAATACGTAAAACTTACACGCAAAGTACATAACAAATACTAGCCAATGAGCATCATTCTTACAGAGTAAAAGGGTGGAGGCTCTTACCGCGTATCTCCTGTACCAGGCAGCTATCACGATTTGGCTTTTTCTCATTAGTAGGAAGTGGGTACGACATTTCCACCCCCGATAAATCTTCTGAATGAGAGTGGCCAAGTCCTCAAGACGCTGCTTCCTCAGGTCTTCTAGCTTGAATAACTAATAAGAAAAGATAGCTGGATTTATCAAAACTCTACCAAAACCTTATGACATACATGAAAGACATCCCCAGGCAGAAAAATGTCATGATGTTAAAGTCAACCCCATTTGAGGAAAAAAATGAATAACTGTCTTGATTATGGATGATATGGATAATAACCCATGAGAAAACTCTTTTCATGAATTCATACAAGATCACTATTTATCTTAGGTGATATAGAATTTATGACAAATCAGAGAAGGGCCGAACTGGGCACTTAGATTTACCTTTAGCCAGGAGAATGCAACTGTTACGGCAGGGAAGTGCTGATAAGGTCTCTGTTTAACAATTCAAACATTCTTCCAGATTCTCCAAATTTCCAAATTACCAAAAACACTGTTGTATTTGTTATACTTCATGCTAATTCATTTATAAAAAAATGCTCCCTTGGACGTTCCTAAGTAGAATTTTAAGCTTAAAATTTTCAGCTTAAAGTTTTTTTAAATATGAGTGCTTTCATGTACCTCAAAATAATAGGGCTGTCTTTCCTAAAATTATTGCATAATTCAGGTATTATAAATACAGACTGAATTTACCTCCAATTCCTATGAGTTAAGAAGGTTTTATTGTTGTAACAACAGTTCCTTTATGATTTATGAAGTGTTGTACAATCTAAGATTTTGATGTTTCATAAACAAATACACGTGTTCTTTTAATGCCCCCTACTCGCCCATCCTCTCGGACATCTGCAGAAAAAACTGAATGAGGCACTATCGGCAGCATCTTGGGTAATGTTATGAAGTTAAATATCCTCTAAGAACTTGCCTATATGATTATAACATAAGTTCAGTCTGTAAAGGTTTGGGTTACGTACTGTTCTTGGGTTCCGGATGAATATCTTTGATCTACCAAAGGAGTACTCTTCTACAGGAATCTCTAACTCATTAAAGAGAACCTCCACGCCAGCCCTATAAAAATAAATAAAAATAGTTTTCTGAGTTATAAAAAGAGGTTGTCTTCTCTGAAATCACAGTATCAGGTTCTCAGTGGTATAAAATAATAGCTTTCTTTCCAAGTATAATTGGTCTTTTAGTAAGCAGCCTTCTATCAAAGAATCTTCAGACTGAATTCCACGAATTAAACCAAATCCAGGTAACACTAAAAAAGTAAATTTGGGTTCAGAACTATGCAGTCTAAGACAATAGGGTATTAAAACCGTATCTTGATTTCATTAGCAGAGGTAATCTTTGAATCAGATATACCCATCACAAAGCACCAGCCAGAACCCGGAGGGTGTGTAAGAAATTCACACCTATTTTGAATGCGCATGGTTAATTCTCCAAAATATTTTTAATATTGCGCCTCCGTGCCTCACAGTGTGGGCAGGACCCAAGAAGAGAGTGCCAGACCAATGGGGTGTCATGAAGCATAGGCCTTATGTGGTAGGAGCGAGGCCTGCCTGAACTTGGCTCTGACTTCTCCATCCTGGACCCTGGTTTCAACAGCAATTTCTAACTAAACTTTATCCCATCAACCTATGGCCTAGGTGCCAGGCAGGGAGTGAATACATGTTCTGACCTGGAAATGAGCAGTGGGAACAAACAGTACCCACATTCTATATCATCTGGGTATTGAGTTTTGTAGCAGAGACCCCATCATATGTCTGGAGTTCATCTCCTCGTAGTAAAGGGTGAGTGTCTAATAGTATTGATGTCCCTATTAAAGGCCAGTCCAGTGAGAATGTGGACGCAATACCAGTACAGACAGTGAAATCAAATCCCTAGTCTGCACGGGCCCGTAAAAGAGGCACGTTGGCCTTCCTGTGGCAGTTGGGAGAGCTTCTACAACCTACAGAGAAGGGGCAACTCCTCTGACTGGTGAGAGCAGAAGAAAGACCACCAGACAGGAAAGCCCACTTTCTCTTCTGCAGCAGCACCCCCCCAACCCCCCCCCCCCCCTCCAACCAGCACACACATTCTCTCTGCATGTGGAGAGCTCACAGGGGCTGCTCCATGGGATGGGCCTGTAGTGGTCCAGCGCTCTGTCTGGGACTGGAGGGCTAAGTACAATTCGGGGAAGATAAACTGAAAGCTGCATGGCCCAGATTCTGCCATATTCTTCAATCCCGCTTTATCAGCAATAACACTGACTCTCTGAGTCAAATCTGCTCCTATATCTATTTTTCCATGGGTGCGGACCTCGTGCAAAGAGAAAGACCCTCACCCCCACCCACTGTCTGTCTCTGGGGTTAATTCCCTACAGAAAAAAACCAAAAGGGTGAGAGCACTGATCCAAGATACCTCTAACTCCACCCTTTTATGATTCTACACAAATATACTTAGCAATTACAGATCCCTTCCTACTAACTTGCCACAGCGTATTTTTAAAATTCGTGGATTGGATAAGCCCCATCCAAACCTTACAATCGAGACCTCTATAATCAATCAATAATTAATACAAAATGGTATCCTAATGGAAGATGGTCCAATACAGAGGTTACATCCAACTTTCCGTCAAATTCTGTATACTAACAGCACGTGAAGAAAACAACATGTTATTTGTATCCTTTATAACTTCATTATTAAATGTAACCAATGAATTTCTTACCTTGCTGGTCCTTTCCAATGAGGCCATGTTTGTTTACAAAGCATTTTGTATCTTTCTAGGCAAGGTTCATAGGCCTGCCTGAAGGCATAGCCTGCCCTCCTGACTCGGACATTCTCCAAAAGTCCCAGGTACCTGATCTGATGACACACAAGAGCCTCGTTGAAGATGTGTGCCGCTTTTTTATCATTTGGTTTGATGCACCTAAAAGATTACAAAGATTTTAGGTTTTAAACTCTGTCTCTTACGGATATATCTGTCTGTGTTTTATAAAATATAGTATATAGTTATTTACTGCTTGGGATAATTATTTATTATTCTTGGGTAACCTAGTCATTGCTTTTGAAATTATTTCAAATCATTTTACAGAAAATATGTGACATACATGTGACTTAAAAAAGAATAAAATGCCAACCCATACAATAAAATGGATGAGTATCACTGACATTTTGTTGACTGAAATAAGTTTGACATAAAAGAGTACACTTTTTATATGAAGTTCGAGAAAAATAAATCTATGGTTAGAAACCAGTTTGCTGTTACCTCTGGGGAGAATTAGGGGTACAGATCAACAGGGAAGGGGCATAAAGGAATCTTATGGGATGATGGAAATGTTTTGTATCTTGGTCCAGGTGGGGTTAAAACTTAAACAAGCTGTACAATGAAGAGTCATACACTTTACTGTATTGTATGTGTATTAGATACTTCAGTGACATTATTAAAAACATTGTCTCCCTATAACCCCATATCTCCCTCCTTTTCAAAAAAAAATTTTTTTAATGTTTATTTATTTTTGAGAAAGAGAGAGAAACAGAGTGTGAGCAGGGGAGGGGCAGAGAGAGAGGGAGACACAGAATCCGAAGTGGGTTCGAGGCTCTTAGCTGTCAGCACAGAGCCTGATGGGGGCTCAAACCCACGAACTGTGAGATCATGACCCAAGCTGAGGTCGGATGCCTAACGGACTGAGCCACCCAGGTGCCCCTCTCCCTCCTTTTTAACAGGGCATTTTGCTGCTCAAAGAAAGACAACATTTCCCAGCCTCCTTTGCAAGCAGGTGTGGCCATGTGACTAAAACTGTGGCCACTAGGATTATAGCAGAATTAATATATGGCACTTCCGAAAGTGTCTTTAAAAGGAAGGGGCTTGCATTCCCTTTGTTCTTCTGCTAACTGCTCGTTGGGAATGTAGCCATGGTGGAGAGCCACCTTTGACAATATGGATGAGAGAAACACCCTGGGAACCACAGAGCCACAAAACAAAGATGTCGTATTAGCCCTGGAGTCCTTATACTCAGAAGTTACATAAGAAATAAATGACAATCTTGTTTAAGCCATTGTTATGTTTGGATCTTATGGAAGCAACCTCTGTATCTTCATTAACACTGCTGCTAAACATTTATGGCTACATTTGCCTACCTACAACTGTTAAATAAATTCTACACACACATGTAATAGGTGAACAATTAAATCTTATGACCTCAGTGTTTTTATGCTTCTCCTTTAACATTTATAAAAATAATGTCCACTCTTTGGCTTAAAAATAGACAACCAGGGGGTGCCTAAGTGGCTCAGTCTGTTAAACATCCGACTTCAGCTCAGGTCATGATCTCATGGTTCGTGGGTTCAAGCCCATGTCCGGCTCTGTGCTGACAGCCCAGAGCCTGGAGCCTGCTTCAGATTCTGTGTCTTCCTCTCAAAAGTAAATAAACATTAAAAAAAAAAAATAGACAACCAGATCAGTGGAACAGACTAGTGTGTTTAGACTTAGACTCTTACATATGCTTTCAACTGAATTTCAATAAAGACATCAAGATAACTGAATAAAAAATAAGAGGTTTTTTTCTTTTCAATATATGATGCCAGAGCAACAGGTTATCTATATGGAAAAATATGGACCTTAATATGAAATTTGAAACTACAAAGACTCTAGGAAAAAATATGATAATATTCACAAAAACTTGTAGTTCATTAAGACTTCTTAGAAATACATTAAAACCACTAAAAGGGAAGGGGAATGAAGGAACAATTCTGGGGTAACAGAGTGTTCCATATCTGGACCAGAGTGGTGACTGCCAAAGTGTATATATACACCGGTGAAAAAAATAACTGAGCTGTTCACCTAGGATCTGTGCATACCATGTCATGTAAATTATTATTAAGTAATGATTTTTTTAAAGTCCACTTAATTGAGAATAACAAAAGCAACTGACCACAGAAAATTTCCTTTTTTTTCTTTCTTTTTTGAAACTAGGATCTTTACCCAATATATGCTCCAACCTGACTGACTGCAATCAAACCAGGGGATTCTGACTCTTTACATTTGTTACTGATATCAATATTTGGTAAATAAGCCAGACACAAAAATGTTCTTCACGCTAGTTTCCTCGCAACTGTATTTTCAAAGGCAATTATGGAAGGTATGTGTGGGTGTGTATGCATTATATGAAATCTGACCTGTTAGACACACATCTCCTATTATCTAGTTCACCAAATACACACATGTAAAACTCTAATCCTAATTGGTCTTTACTGAATCTTGAGATCTAAGATGCCCAGAAAAAGAAAAAAGAGACCAGATGCTACTTAAGGAATTCTTTCTGTTGCTTTGAAAAATGTAAGATTGTCTGGGGAGTTATTCCTTTCTTCAAATCTACAAGTCTCCTAGGAAAGAAAGAGGCACATATTTTCTAACACCAAAGTTCTAACTAAAGCCCCGCTTGCTTTAATGCTGCATTCTAAGTTAATGTAACAAGAATCCAAAACGAATCCAATAAAGAGTATTATGCAAAACCCTTACCAGAAAAAAAGTATACATTTCTGAATTTGTCATTAAACAAAAAAGAGATACAGAAAGTTAAGAACCCTAGGAGCCAACAATGCGATTTCATTAAATATCTATTCCCATCCCGCACCACACTTTTTTCCCCCAGTCTGAAATTCCTTACTTGAAGGCAGGTAAAGGGCACTGGAGTATTTTTTAAGTAAACCCAAGATACCACATTATTCGATGTGTAAGAGCTTCAGTTATCCTCTGCTGGGGCTAATTCAGATTAAGGCAAACAGGAAAATGATCTTCCTTGAAAGTGCCTTCATGATGAACTTGTCAGAGAATTTTATGTGCCAAAAATACCTAATGTAGTTTGGATTCTTGGTCTGCAGGTTTTTCATCAGCGTGGCCACGGATGCCTTGAACTGAGAGCCTGCTGTAGGAGGCCTTTTCAGGTTGATCTTGGCTGGGTTCCCTTCCGGGAACAAAGACTTGATGAGGGTGTGGCTGGCCTTCCACATGGCTTGGGACAGGTCTCGATACAGAAGGTCATTGTTTTTGTCAACAAATCCTTCCACCTGGTACAGCACCTACAAGAAGCACAAGAGACTCCGCAGTTGATAAACTGCACTCCAGAACGTCATATAACCGTTAAAAATATTCCAGGACTATCTCTATTGCCGCCTCCTCTTTCTCCATCAAAAAACCCCCGACACATTAGTCACACTCCTAATACCGAATTAGCCTCCAAGTTTAAATTCCATCTGTCTAAATCACAGAAGAGTTCAAAATAAATTCTATTACCCTTCAGGATTTGCAAGAATAAACTCCAAAAATGCTCTCATAACATTTTCAAAGGATTTTAGGCTTTTTTGGTGTTCGAGCACATTTTTGAGGTTTTACTTTTTTTTTTTTTTAAGTTCACATATGCCAATTCTAGTCTTAAGTAGATAGGAGAAAATAGAGATAGCACTGATATTTTCAGACATCCTAGGTGAGCAGAGAAATTGAACAGAAAAGTATCTTTTAGTAACATAAGCTGGGGGGGGGAATAAGTACCAAGTTCCAACTTTTTGAAATTAACAGTAATTCAGATACTATATACTTAATTTTTACTAGCTACATAATTGAGAATGTTTTCCTCTTTGAAGTTTGTAATCTTATTTAGAAGAAAGGAGGTATTAATGTCAATCAATACTTTTTCAGGACTCTGAAAATTAAGCTACGGTCAAATTTGTTTTTAACATTTTTATGTATCTTAGATGGTATAAAATTCCCTCACAAAAGCAAATGAATAATGCTTTTTTTAAAAAGTCAGTATTTCCCCACTGTTGTTTCAAAATCTCAATCTAAGAACTCATAATATTTGTGTGCTTGTAAAACCTTATCGTAAGTCTTTAGTGTCTCCTAATTTTTACTACCACGTCTCCTTTTATTAATGTTGACAGGTCTATTTTTATAGGATATCTCAGAGCTGAGAAACAACAAAATCGACTTTTAAAATACATTCCAACTCTCTCATGAAGTCCACTGGCTTTCCTCTCAGCTCTGAGTATTAGTAAGATTTTGCTCAACATGACCCAGATTCTACTTCTACTGAACATTTACTGATTCTACTCTTCTAGCAACTCAGCTTCTCCTCACGAGTTGACACTGGTCAGAACGCTACCTCTGAGGCACGGCCTCCTCGGGGGAACAGCCGCAGGCCCGCTGAGCGCTCACGGCTCCCCCATACCTTGCGGCTCCCCCATACCTTGCCGGCATAGTGCTGAATTCTGAAACAGCTATGAGGCAGGGACGTGTCATTGAGAAACCGAGAGCTCTTGCTCATCCGGCTCTCGAAGTGCTGGTGGGTGGCACACACTTGGTTGAGCTTCTCCAAGAAGGTCTCGTCGGTGACCGTGCCAGGCCTCAGGCACTCCTCATCCAGCATGGCCAGGATTCCGTTTGTGTTCTGCGAGAAAGGAAATAAAAAGGTTTCCTTCCTTCCTCACTGTATTGTTTTCATAATGATTCCTAATTACACCGTCAAACACAATTAAAAAACTTAGTCACGAGAAAATTCCGTTCAGTTACAACGAAAAGCAGACAATCAAAACAAGTAACAAAAAGCCACAGAAGTCGGTCCCCTTCCACAGTGTCCCAGGTGTGTGTGTGTGATGTTGGGGAGGAGGGGTCTGTATCAGTTGCCCTCCCCCATTCCCTTCCGCCCTCAGAACAGGACCTACGGAGTCACCTCAGCCACCTCAGCGGGCTGATGACTGCAACTCACATTGTTCGAAAAAGGCAAGTCAGACCTCATATTCAAAACACATTCAAACACAAATCTAAACGTCAGAAACTAATGTGACAATGCTGTCTCTACAACATGTGGTCATAAATCACAAAGCACAGTCTTTTCTAAGGCCATTATTTGATTCATAGCTTGAGAAGGAAATTGGTTTCAGATGTTTTCAAATTGTTCATGTGTTCAAAATACGGTTTATTTTGTAGTAAAAAAAAAAAAAAAGATGTGATTTGGGATCAATGCAACAAGCTGTATTTCAAGAGTATCGGTTTAGAATAAAATTCGTATTCCACATAAAATTTCAAAACGGGTGTTGAACATGAGTGAGAATTTGTTATGTATTCAGACCCTATGATTGTATTTATCCCAAGAGCAGCCAGCCCAGTTAAAAGGAGTAAAAAATCAGGAATCTTCTACTTTGCTAAATAAAGGCCGCTGTTCCTTGGATTGCCCCTACAGGCTCATATGTCTCCATTCCCAAGAGAATAATCCACTCTACTGACCATCAGCCCCACCCACATCCACCAGGCAAGAGTCCCGGGTTCCTCTCTCCTTCTCCTCACAAGGCCGGGACATCCTCTGACCAGGATCTGTTGATTCCACACAAAACCCAGGGGAAGTGTGGACTCTCAGGAATCAAGTATGTTCATAACAACCCCAGAGTAAACATTACTTTTAGGTAATGCTGGAAGGAAACACTTCCTTTATGTGCCCAGGCTCCTATGTGAACATGAGTTTCTTCAAACATATGTGCAAGGGTGCTTAGGGCTGAGATAATCTAATTAAACTAAGTGTATGAACACTGTTTTCTCTTTTTTTCCTTCTTGAAGGGAAATAATTAAGTTCAAGGTTATTATTTATGAAGGAAAATGTGCTAGTCATGACTTCTGGAAGTCAAGTTCCCACAATTTGGGTTCCACAAAATTTACCAGGAAAACTTTCCAGTCAGTCTACTGATTTCCCAGATATTAGAGTTCTGAACTGCTTACATGGAACATTAGTGTTCACACTCCAACACTGTTCAGATTTTTCAAAACGAAGTTTACTTATTAATAGAAAAACAGTAACGCTTCAGCATATTCAATTTAATTAAAGGTGCAGCTTTCAGGAATATCTTGAAAACTGAGAGAAGAGATAACTGGCTAATTATATAATTTCCAAAAGGTTTTGTGAAAGGCACTTGTTGGGACATGTAGAGCCTGTGATTCTATTCCTAAAACACAGCACTCACCTACCACTGACAACTAAAACCACTGTAGGACAATAAAGTTTATGCATTGTTTCAAATAACTTTGTTATCAAAGCCAGGAGTGAGAGTAATCCTAAGCATAAAATAAGTTTTTCCAGGTTTTCACATACAAATCAATCTTCCTGCAGTCAATTCATTTATAATAAACTACAGACGATGATATAAAAATAAAATATTTAGTAACCTTTTGGAATCTAAGAAATATCTAGTAATTTTTTAGACTTCAAAAGCCTTTTCACATATATACAGACAAATGTGGTCACCTGAAAAATCCTGTGGCTCTTGGCCACCTGCAAAGTCACACACAAGACATCCCCCGCATAGGTTCTCTGAACCAAGGCTAGGTCAATACTTGAGCCACTCCTGGGGTCCTACTTAACTCAGCTCCCATGACTGTCCCTTCATCTTCCTTTATCTTAACTTGAAGGGCATGTTTTTTTGTTGTTCTTTATTTACTTAAATTTTTTTTAAATGTTTATTTATTTTTGACAGAGAGAGAGAGAGAGAGCGCGCGCGCATGAGTGGGGGAGGGGCAGAGAGAGAGGGAGACACAGAACCCAAAGCAGGCTCCAGGCTCTGAGCTGTCAGCACAGAGCCCAACGTGGGGCTTGAACTCACAGACTGTGAGATCATGACCTGAGCCGAACTCGGACGCTCAACTGACTGAGCCACCCAGGCGCCCCTGTTCTTTATTTACTTAAAATTTTTTCCCAGCTGTACTGAGATATAATTGACATATAACACTGTGTAAGTTTGAGGTATACGAGGCGATAATTTGGTACCCTTTCAATATTGCAAAATGATTACCACCATAACCTTAGTTAACAGCTCTATCACATCACATAATTACCATTTCTTTTTCGTGATGAGAACATTTAAAAATTACCCTCTTAACTATTTTCAAATACATAATATAGCACTGTTAACTGCAATCACCATGCTACACATTACATCTCTAGAACTTATTCATCTTGCAACTAGAAAGTCTGTACCCTTTGACTGACATCTCCCCATTTCCCCTACTCCCAGCCCCTAGCAACTGCCATTCTCTTCTGTTTCTTTGGCTTTTTTAGATTCTACATATAAATGATGTCATGCGTTTGTCTTTCTCCGACTAACTTATTTCACTTAGTGTAATGCCCTCAAGGTCCATCTGCGTTGTCACAAATAACAGGATTTCCTTCTTTCTTGTGGCTGAATAACATGCCATTGTATATACACACATCTTCTTTATCCATTCATCTATAGACGGACACTTAGGCTGTTTCCATATCTTGGCTATTGTGAACAACCCCGTAATTAACATGGGAGTAAATATCTCTCTCCAAGATCCAGATTCCGTTTCCCTTGGATATATTCCCAAAGTGGAATTGCTACCATCATCTGGTAGTTCTATTTTTAATTTTTTGACGAACCTTCATACTATCTTCTGTTATTGCTGCACTAACTTACATTCCCACCAGGAGCACACAGAGGTTCCTTTTACTTCACATCCTCACCAATAATTATCTTTTTGGTAATAACCATTGAACGGGATATGAAGAAGTTACTAGAGTTTTAGAAATGAAATGGATATTTGATTTGGCGAAAACCTTTTTTTCAGAGCCTCCTCTGACCAGTGCTCATATTCCCAGGAGCCGCGGACCGGACCTGGGTTACCAGTATACAGAAAAGAATGATGCATCTAAGGCATATTAATGCCCTAAAGGGCTCTGTGATGCGGCCACAAGATGAGCACAGGAAATCCTAGCCAAGGATCAAAATGTCCAGCTGTCTATATGTGTGTTCAAGAACTGTGTATGATTCCTCATGGCTACAATAAAGTCTCTAGAACTCCACAGCTCTCAGAAGTGTCAAAATCATGAAGACACCAAGGCAGTGAGGTCTTTTGTAAGCAGTAAATTATTACTGAGAATTTTTTAGAAAGTTATACCTAATACTCACATTTTCTATCAGGTCACAAATGATAGCATTATTGAAGTAGTCAATGTGTGTCCACTCTATGCCCTGAGAAAGAAAACAGAACAAAATCAGATTCCATACGATGATGATACTACAACACTACCATCTATAAAACAGACTCTGCCATCTTAATATATTTCACTTCCTTTCTGAATATTTCCTTTACACAATAATGCAGCAAATATCTTCCGGTTCCCAAAACTTCCCTAATTGTAGCAGTCCGCCATTGACACGATGTGACTGAAGGAACACCCTTGACCTGTTCTGAGACTGCCCCTCATTCCACTCTGCCATCTGTGACAATTTCCCATGCACTCCCCTGGCTCTGTGCCAAACACGGACTCAACAGGCCCTTGGGTCAATATTACTCTGTGTATATTTACAATGTTTATAAGGAAATAAGTCAGAACTTGATCCCAGGAATCTAGGGCCTACATTTTTCTGTTCTTGATTTGTAATCACAAGGAAAAAATTAATTTTAGAGTCAATCCCATGTTGTAGGGCAGTTGACTATTTCAAATGTAAAAATATCCCAGTGCTAAGACAAAATATTTTCAACATAAGGAAAGACACAAAAACCAACCCACTGGTTCTAATGCTAGCTACAAAGCCAAATCTGTGAGGCTAAATGTAATCGTTCTGGATCTGTTTATACTCTGCCCATAAGTGTAAACATTTATTTTTCTTCTAAGGGGAAGAAATTTAATTCATACAGCAAGCTAGGGATCTTCCTATATATTCTTAGACGTGTCTCAGACAATCTGTACAAACTTTTAAGTTACACATCAAAGTTGGGGCAATCTCTTTATGGTGAGAAGACAGCAAGGGAATGAATCTGGCTTTTAGGAAGTTTACGTTAAAAAAGTGCCAGAAAAGTATAAAACGTTTCTAAAGCATGATGATCATTCTGAAAGAAAGATGAAATATTTATGATGTAGCTTTCAAGTAGATGGAGTAGATGGGTTATTTTACTAAGTCACTGGGGATAACAATCACATTAGAAAAATCTATACTGAGGCAAAAAAAAAAGGATTCAGTGTCTTTAATGATTTACAACTATGCTATAGACAATGAAGAAAAATAGGTAGTATCATTATTCAAATATTAAAGCAAATAAATGAAAAGGAAACAAAAATATAATACAACATATGCAGAATATAATGATTTCTCCTTTTGTCTGAAATAATTTTATACTTCCAAAAACATTAACTATTTAAAAAATGAAAGTATGAAAACCAAGTATGGTTTTACAATTAAGGATACAAGGACTTTGTAAACACTAATTCTGATTACTTTCAAATTACATTGAGATAATCCATACACAGCACTTGTACAACACCTGGCAATACAGTAAGAGCTCAATAAATATTACCTGTTTTTATTATAAAATTTTAGGAAACCAGTGCTTTTCAAGATTGAACAAAGCCTTAAAATATTTTCAAATTTATACAGAGTGATACTGACTTTTTGGGTATATAGTTCTCATAAGTTTTGGCAAATGCATGGTGTCATGTAACCACCACCAAAATTCCCTTGTTTTTCCCCTTGGTAGTCACACTCTCACGACTCCCGTCCTCTGGCAATGACCAACTCTTCTGTCTCTGTCACTTTGCCTTTTCTGGAACAACATATCATGGAATCATACAGTATGCAGACTTTTGAGTCTGGCTTCCTTCATTTGGCATTAGTGCATTTGAGAATCCTTCATTTTATGGTGTTTATCAATTGTTCCTTTTTCTTTCCTTTTTTTTTTTTGGACAACGGACTGCCATTTTTATTTTATTATTTTTTTCCTTTCATGTTTAATATGTTTGACTCTGGAAAAGCCATGATTAAAATTCTTCAGATGAGCACATGATCAAGTATTTGTTGGTTTAAAAATTTTTTTTTCAGTAGAGGTGACATACTGTTACATTAGTTTCAGGTGTACAACCTAGTGCCCCAACTTGTCTATACCTTAGTCTATGCCCAACACAAGTGTGGCTGCCATCTGTCACCATGCAACACTACTTCAAGACCATGGACTATATTCCCCACGCTGGGCCTTTTATTTCTGTGACTTATCCATTCCATAACTGGAAACCTGTATCTCCCACTCCCTTTCACCCACTTTGCTCATCCTCCACCGCCTTCCCTCTGGCAAGCATCAGTTTGCTCTCTGTGTTTATCGGTCTGCTTTTTGTTTATTCATTTGTTTTGTTTTTTAGATTCCACAGGCGGGAAATCATACGGTGTCTGTGTTTCTCAGTCTCACTTATTTCACTCAGCATAATACCCTCTAGGTCCATGCCTGGTGTTTCAAATGGCGTTTCTTCCTTTTTTTAAAAAATTTTTTAATGTTTATTTATCTTTGAGAGAGACACACAGCACGAGTGGGGGAGGGGCAGAGAGACAGGGAGACACAGAATCCGAAGCAGGCTTCAGGCTCTGAGCTGTCAGCACAGAGCCCGACACGGGGCTCGAACCCATGAACGCAAGATCATGATTGGACGCTCAACCGACTGAGCCACCCAGGTGTCCCGTGTTTGTTCCTTTTTAATTACTGAGTAGTGTTTCCTTGTATGGATGTCACGGTTGTTGGTCCATTCATCTCAGTCTCTTTTTTTTTAAACACACTATTATTTTACATCATTGCACTAGAATCCACCAGGACTCAAGTCAGTCAACTGATGTTTACTGAGCACCTACTATGTGCCAGGCATTGTTCAAGGCACTAGCAGCAGAGCAGCAAAGATAATCCCAGGTAGCTTAGATGTCATAACAAATGGGTTTTTAAGAGACACAACATGGCTAAACTCAGATAAATCTGATTTTAGGATCATGTTTAGATAGGCTTCTAAATCCATAATTTGTATTATGAGTATGAAAGGAACATTTAAAAAACATATATTTCAACATTACCTCCCGTATATACTCTTCTTGCTCCTCTTTAAGAGTAAGTTCAATGAAGATCTGTTGTAGCTTTTCATTGCAATAATTAATAATGAACTGCTCAAAGCTGTTGTCCTATATGGAGAGAAATGAAAACGGCCTTATGAACCATGCACTGGCTGTCCCACAGCAGTGATGCTCCAACAGCTCAATCCATAAGAGACATCACACGCCATCTCGCAGATTTAATTGCAGCCCAGCACACAGCTCCTGGGACACCGAGGCCCAGCACACAGAGGGTTTGCACACCGCAGGCACTCAAGAAATGGTTCACGAGTCAAGTGAATGAATGAGGTATACACACGTTATGCAGTATTTGAAAGATGAAGACTTTTAGTTGACAGAGAAGCACTCTACATGTGGTTAAAAAAAAAAAAAAGTTTCTCCTAAAGGATCAGAAAAGGAACAGTGAGCTTTATAATCTCTGTCATCCAAATTCTCAATCTTCCATTCTCAGGTGAAACTCTAGAGCCCAAGAAAGTCTTCCTGACCTGATCACTTATTTTGCCCCCTTCTGAGGTCAGCTCCTTCATTCAAACTCTTAGATACCAGCACTTTTTTAAAAATCATGCTGTGTGTATATACGTGTATGCGTGTGCATATGTGTACACATGTATTGATTAGTTTCAGCCTCATCTGTCTCATTAGACTGTATGTTCCTTAAGGGCAAGGGCTGACCATGTGTCTCTCTTGCTGACCAATGTGAGCCTATGCCTTGCACAGGACTTTGCACCTAGCAAGTTCTCCACACGTACTTGATGAGTGAATGAATGAGTGAAGTGCCTAAAAAATAAAGAGACCCAAGGGAACCAGCACATCAAAATCATCTCCCCAGCGAGAAACAATCTCTCTTCTCTCAGAAGGCTCACATATTTATCACCCTTCGGCCCCTCAGCAGTTTCTCTTCATGTTAGAGTTACCTCCTATGAACTCCAATGCAAGATCCATACCTAAATCATCTCTGAACAACCCGCAGGGTTTAATGTACTGACATATATACTGAGGGCACAAAATGCATGCCTGTGGAATGAATACAATTCGCCAAGAACCACACCATTCAGGAAGAGGTAGATCTGGTAAGAAAACATGTTCTCTTCACCTCTATCATATGTCTTTGCAGACAGGAGATGGTAGCCATGGGAGCAAGGGATGGTATGACCTCACCACTGATAAACCTGACTCCTGTCCCACTGAGGTGGCTATTCCTGGCCTAATGAGCCAGGAGTGTCCAGGCGTGAAACTGAAGCTCGTCGCTTCCTGTGAAAACACAGAGCAACTGGCCTTCGAATCTCTCCGTGAGTGACGAAAGCAAAAAAGTCACGCAGTATCTGACCACATTCTTTGCCGGAAGTCAGCTAAGGGTTTCCTATCACCAGTGATGAACTAGTTAATCAGGGAAAACTTCTAACTCTAAACCTTAAATGACACATACACACTATCACTGACTAATCTTTTAATGCTAAATCTGGTCAAGGATAAAAGCTATTTTGTTTTTTGTTTTTAATGTTGCAGGTTCTTACTAAAGGGCACACGCTGATTTTCAAGACGAACACAGTCTTAGGCACAAAGGGCCTTCCCCAATACTCATTTTCACATAAAATTTTAAAAGCTATGTGTTCTAATCTTTGGAACTTAACAATTTTTGTCAGAAGCACAAGCCCATCTGGGATAGACGCCTTATTATGATTATGGTCAGGATAAGGTCATTTCTCAATGAGGAAGTCTGGCTTTCTTAGTTTGGTAAAATATACCCTTATATAATACCACTACCCCAAATTAAACTTACAAATAAAATTAAAGTTTTAATGGGTTTCCATGAAATCCATGGAGTAAATCCTTTCTGTCAATTTAATAAGTCTATGCTCATGGAGCCATTTAAGCAAAATGATGCTGAACTTCATATGGTAACTAATGAGGAAAAGGAAGTGGAGAATAAGTAGTGTCCTTGGACACATCACATGACCACGAACAGCTTGAAGTACGCTCTGCAACAGGACTATGAAATACACACAAGCAGGTTAGAAATCAGAGGCAAAGCTTCACAATTACAACGCCACTCAAGGAGTAAGTTAGAACTCAACTGGATTTCCCTTCAACATTTAAAGATTCCCGTATGAATTCTCTATTTCATATCTGCACACAGTTAATCAATGGCCATTTACTGCAAAATCCACACAGTTGGAGAAGCCATTAACACAGGAGCATGCAACAGACTGTCACTGCAAACAGTTCATACTTACTGCATTCTGGTGCAAAAAGGGACAGATTATACAAAATGCAATCAGTTCTTAATTTGCCATAAACTTCTAACAGTAAACACTTACCGACAGTTATTCATTGGTGCAAATGACAGATTTTACCATTCGGGCTATGTTTCTGATTGGCATAAAACTCCGAAATCAAGACACACGTCCAACCAGTTCAAACCACAGGTCTACAATACCTACAAGTGGTGTCTGAACTGTGGTTCTGCGAGGCGTGAGCTACGCAGGATAAAAAGTCTGACTCAGACAATACCTCATGTGACTTGCTTGAAGTCCCAAGGCTTCAGGATTTAATGCGTCTAATTCTAAATTATCAGGAAAAACGTGTATGTATAACCCATCGCCCCAGGGAGTCAGAGACAGAGGCAATTAGCAGGTCACCACAAGAGTGAAGAGATCCAGCAAGATCCAGAAGCAGCTCTTCTTTCTCACCACCGCACTCCCCCTCACCCCCCGTGCTGTCCCTGCTATGTCTCTCCTTCAAACATAAACAATGTGGTAAGGAGAGAGCGTTCTGGAGACAGCCTAAGAAAAAAACTGGTCTCTCCTACCTTATCCTGTTGCTTAAAGAACAAAAACAAAATAGAACAGCACAATCACCAAGGCAGAAACCAGCTTACTTCCCCACAGAAATATCTGAGCATTTATTGCAAACATACCTCACAGCCTGCAAAACGTGTTACAAATCACCAGAGCAATCATTATTGCCAAAAATGAAGGCCATCGCATTTCTTATGATCTGTGTTTGAGTTGTTGACATTGTCCACATGTTTTGGGAAATGGGACTTCACGAATCATTAAAAATAACATGCAAAAGTTTATAATTTGCAAAAAAAAAAAATTAAGGAGCAGCCTGGTAGCAGTTCCTATAGCTGCACCTTGCACAGGCTCTGAACGTGACTTCATGCACACAGGCACTAAACACCGCTGGGTTTTCCACTCGGGTCCTTCTTCCCTTTAGAAAACAGCTAAACTGGATCTAGGAACCATCACATGAATACAAAGGCCCCGAAGCAATTTGATATTTGGATGCTTTTTGTGTGTCGAGAACCGTGGGTGGCCAGAGATCCCTGAGCTGGGCGCTGTCTCCCACATGTCAGTCTCATGAATCAAAGTCTCCTAAGGAGGAAGTGGGCAGGAACTTGAATGACTCATCTCCCCTCCCGTCTCCAGTTTTCTACCCATGCCCCATGCATGGAATGTGTCTCCACTGTCTAAGTCACATTTATCCCCAAAGGCTAAGGGAGAAAACTAAAACTTTGGGGAACATCTTCAAATACGCACATCCAGAATTTTCCATTATACCATCTCCCTGAATGGAGCCCAGAACCATCCCACCCCCATTGGACTGCTCTAGGAAAAACAGGTAAACAGCAAGGTGTCTACGTTTGATAGTGTTTTACACTGTAGTCACCAAGAGTATACCGGGATAGGAAGAACTTGGTAGGTTTAGAAGTATGTAATATACCAAAACTTTAAAGTCTAGGGTTTCTGTCAAGAATTCCTGAGTTTGAGTCCACCTTTTCAACATCAAAGAAACAGCAAACCATACCCCCCAATGAAGTTCACAACCAGTTTATACTCTTAAGTATCAACTATGAACTTTCTGCTTGGAAGGATTCTGAAAGATGAATCAAAATACTGGCCTGTTATTAATTTCTTTGCATTTTCTTGGCAACAGAGGAGGCTAATGATATCTTATACACTATGAGACAGGGAGACATTTCAGTGCTGTATTCTTTAAATACATAACATTTTTCTTCCCAGTACACAAACATGGTAAGTTTTAAGAAAAACAGCATGATAGTGCTCTTCTTAAATACTTTAAGCGTTGATTTAAAAGGTTAAAGTGAGAGTAATGACGTCCATACTATTATGAAACATATTATTTCCCTCCATTTTCACTCTAAAGGGTACTTTAAATCTTCTCCTTCCTCTTCAAGTTCTCTAGCACGTGGAGAACGAAATCAGAGGAAAAAAGGTGGAACAGAAGGGATTGCCTATGATCAGGATCAATTTTCTTCTAAAAACAATTTAGAAAACAAATCTCATAACCACGAGGCACACTTACCAAGCTATACTGAATCTTACCCAACTATTAGGTCATTTGATTTGGAACAATCATTGCATCTAGCCTCTCATATCTTTACTGTACATGGTTCATATACAATATATGTATATGAGGTTCATATATGTATATGAGGCTCAAAAGGGCAAGATGAAGAAAGAGCTAGCCCTTCAAAATAACTAGCCCTTTGCCTGCACGAAACTAGCTCCATCGTATGAAAAGTGAAATATCCAGCCTGCTGTTCTGTTTTGGCCTATGGCACACTAATAATTTATTAATTTTCCCAGTAAACTACCTGCCAATTGTAGTACTTCCCAGATAAGCACTTAGCAAGAAGCTAAATTGATTCAGATGGCTCAACTTAGTCTTGAATTTAATTTTTTAAAAAGAATAGCTGTTGTTCTTTTATGATGATGCTACAAACGTCTCTCAGACATCAGTTACAAGAACATCCAAACTTGATTGTGTGGGATTGGAGTGTCTGGATTATATAACTCTCTTCCCTTACAAAATCGGACTGACGTTAAATAAGGATTTCTGGCTAGATTTTTCTTCTCTGTGGATTTTAACTCACTTCCCCTTCTTTTTGGTATCAGTGTTCCACTAATCTGTTTTCCAAACTGACATCAGATCACATGCGGCCAGCAAGACAGGGCTATTCACACAGCTGGCCCTGGAATGCTTTGCAGTCAAATCCATGTGTCATCATCCCATGGTTTAATGCATCAGTTTCCCTCTTCCGTTTAGAGACGGACCAAAATGGATGAAAGGTTTCCACCAGCTCAGCTGAAAAGTGTTTTCATGGGAACTGTCAACGGGGTCATGAAGCAGAATTAGAGACATTAGATTTTTTTTTTTTCCCCTCTGGACCTTTACTGTCCAATTTTTAAAGTGATGCCCAGGGTGTTCTACAAGGCAGAACCCTTAACTCTTGCAGTCAATTTCAAGGAAAATAAAGGCAGAATTTTCATTATGTCCTATCAGTTTATTTTCGCTGGGGTAGACAGTATCACAGAAATCTTCATTTATGCACTGATGAGGATTCTGAATACTTCTCCTTAAGTCAGACCTTGAGCCCTTATATTTCAGCTTGTGGTACTTTTAAGTCCTTAATTATCTGGCTTCCTTATGTTCAACAGTATGAACTTCCTGATGTTTCCATGTTCTCTAATTTTGCTGAGAATCCAGGAAAACTATGGGATGGCATCTGGGGTGCGCATGTGAATAAATCACAAGCAAAAAAACCATTTCTAATTCTGTATCAAAGAGCAGGTAAAAGTATCTAAAAGCACACACCCAAATCTCTAGTCTGTGCTCCCCAAATAAATTTAATTGTAAAATAAATAATTAAGCAGATTACGAAGAATCAAGATGTTTGGAAGATTAACCTGAGAAAGTTTACACAGGAAAATGCAGAGAACAATTAGTTATAATGAAAGACAAGTCTTAATTCTCTCAAGGAAACGGAAAAAAAATCAAAGCATCTATTGCATGGAGAAGGAAAAATAACTTCTCATGATTTTAGGGCCATCATAAGATCTGCTGTAGACATGACTGGTTAATTTGGCCTTGACTGAAATTTCTGGTTTGTTTTTTTGAGTATAGTTGACACACATTCCATTAGTTTCAGGTGTGCAACATAGTGACTCGAAAAGTCTATACTTTGTGCTGTTTTCACCACCAGGGTAGCTACCATCTGTCACCATAGGATGCCATTAGTGCTCGCTTCGGCAGCACATATACCATAGGATGCCATTACCATATTGGTGACTATATTCCTTATGCCGTGCCAAAAGTTCTATTTATTATTTTTTAAGTTTATTTATTTAGAGAGAGACAGAGAACACGAGTGGGGGAGGGGCAGAGAGAGAGGGAGACAGAGAACCCCTAGCTTGCACTCTCAAACCCTGAGACTATGACCTGAGCCAAAACCAAGAGTAGGACGCTTAACCAACTGAGCCACCCAGGCTCTCCCGAAAGTTCTGTTTAAAAAGAATAAAAATATAACCTGTTTGCTTTTGGGTAAAGCTCCCCAAGTGATTCCAACATGCTGCTAAGTTTAGGAACTACTGAGCTGGAACATTCTTCTGAAGAAGAAAGAAGGGCATTTTCAAATATAATGCAGGCATTTTCATAACTGAAGTCCATAGTTGTAACAGTGTTGAGAAAAATCAGGATATAACTTGCAGAAGTGAAGCACATTCATAAAGATGGGCTTGGAGAGAAACCTGAATTGGCCATTAAGTAAAAAATATTTCCACATTGCTACAGGATGTTTTACCCCGTCCCAATTTACAGGTTGTGTCCACTCAGAACACCTAACTTCGTTGTTGTTGTTGTTGTTGTTGTTGTTGTTTTTAAGTTTATTTATTTGGTGGGGGAGGGAGGGAGGGAGGGAGGGAAGGGGAAGGGCAGAAAGAGAAGAAGAGAGAGAGTATCAAGCAGGCTCTGCATTGACAGAATGGAACCCAACACGGGGCTCAAACTCACGAACCACGAGATCATGACCTGAGCCGAAATCAAGAGTCCGAAGCTGAACTGAATGAACCACCCAGGCGCCCCTCTAACTTCTGTTTGGATTAGATCTGTAGCAAACGCATTTTTAAAAAGTAACCTAGTTTCTTGATTAGACCTTCCTACCAGATAGGATGTGCCCTCAGCCAGGAACAGACCCTCCATCTTAGGGTCGGCTAATATCACTGTAGGCTCCATGCAGGGAAGGAACAGCTGTCTTGTTTACCGCAGGAATATGATTCCTATTAGGCAGTAAATAAATAATGACAAATGACTTCCTCACTTAGGCATGGTTAAACTGCTCATGGGGTATAACTCAGCTCCCTGAGTGCTGTGTGGTCACTTACCACATGGCTGATTAGATCTTAGGACAGACCAGAATGTAAAGATAAGCTGATGTCCCCTCATGACCCCATTATCCTATTAAAAAAAGTTTTCATGTATTGTGACATGACATTAGGCACGTGGCCTAATAGATCAATAAATCTTCTTATGGCAACATAAAAATAAAATAAAACCAGTTTCTTTGATTTTAGATACATCATTAAATGTGTGTGTGTGTGTGTGTGTGTGTGTTTCCTTCCAACTTTCTAGTAAGATCTCTACTTTTGTCCTGTTCATGAAACCATCTAAATATAGATCAGCAGTGTGCTAGGTAAGAAATCATTTTCCCTGCCAACTATAAACAATGATTTTGACCGGCTGCCCTTTGGTAACAGTAACCTGAGGACTTGCTAGAAAGAAACTAATTTCATCACCATGAGTTCTGAGTATACTCAAGCAGTCCTCCTCACTCACAAACCTCAAATTCTTCCCTATTGCCACGAGACCAGAAACTTTCTTTTGCGTAGTCTGCTAAAGAGGCATCAATACAAGTGGACATTGTGCTGAAGAACAGTTTTCAATGGTCGGCAGGACAGGGGGCAGCAGGCAGGACACAGCACAGGTGTCCCACGCTTGGCCACCAGCACGTAGAAGAACTCCACGGGTGTTCCCCATGCTGGTCAGTTTGGAATGAGGCAATGGTACAGAAATAGGGACTGAGAAATTTATCATGTTTGGGTTTTCTCCTTTATTTCCAGGTACTGGGGACCCTGTGAGTTTGGGGAGAAAAGTAACAAAAAGGCCCTATCAGAGGTTTTTTATTATTTATGAAGGGGGCCTAGGATTTAGGTCCTGAGTCTGCCATTTTGTAGCCATGTAACTCCAGCATAGTGACTTGACCTTCAGAGCCTCACCTACTCACCTGTAAAATAGGAATAGTAGTAACTATTTCATGAAGTGTTTGTGAAAATTAAATCAGACAATATATGTAACACTTCCCGCAATGCTTGCATACAGTCAGCCCTCAAGAATGATTTACCCCTGGCTACTAAATACAGAACATGATCAAGCAGGGATCTTGATTTACAAAATCAAGCAGGGATCTTGATTTACAAAAATTTATTACAAAAATAAATGTTGTAAGAAAAAGACATTTGTTGGAAAGTCCTGGCTTAGCTGCAGGGAGGGGGCTGATGTTTTTTTTCTGTTCTGTGAACCTGATAATTTGGAACACATAAACACTTTTGGTGGTCATTCTGGGCAGGGCCTGGTTATTTAAAGGAATTCACAAATCATTACTTATGGGGAGAATGAAGAGAGGAGGAGCCTGATCTACTTGTTATTTTCCTGAACCAAACTAAAATACCACTCCCGAGAAATAAGAGTAAGAGTTTTAAAAGATCCTTACAATGGGGAAAGGAGCAAAAAACAAAAAACAAAAAACAAAAAACAAAAAAAAAACAAAAAAATAAAGCAAAACAAAGCGAAACAAAAATTCTTAAAACACCTTCTAAATGTCAAAGCAAAAGGATAAATAGGAAATTCCAATATAAGTATATAATTTTTAAATATTTAATTTGTAATAAGCATGCAGTCTTTTTAAAAAATTCATTATGAAGTTTACCAGAAATTCTTTTAATCTTTGCAACAGAACTCACACTGTAAGATTGCAGTTGGATGAGACCCAACAAATCACCCAATCCAGACCCTGAGCCTGAGCCCATCAGGATGAAATGCCAGCACTGGCCAGGCCAGACTGGCATCTGGCTCTCCCGTCCCTGGCTTTTTCATGGCGTCATCCTGTCTCACTTTCCTACAAATGACTGAATGACTACAGGCACAATGTCCATAAACCTTGTTGGAAATTGCCCAGTAAGAATTTTGAATCTGCAATTACAAAAGTCAAATACTGATACAAGAAGTTCTTCCTAAACAGCATTGTCTACAAAATGCTGGCTCTCAGCACTTAAACACACACACATATAATACACACACACACACACACACACACACACACACACACACACACACACGTTTTGTTACATCAGCAGAGGTTTTTTGTAGATTCAAACTTATATTAACTATATATTAAATGCTGTCTATAGAATATATGATTTAATTTCCAACTATTATGCATGAATAGAAACAATACAAAGAATAGAAAAAAGCTTACCTCAAAAATTTCAAAACCATAAATGTCCAAAACACCCATGACCTTCTTTCTCACTTTTGTCTGTGCCTTAAAAAAAAGTTTTAAAATAATGAGTTGAATTTAGGCCTGAAATATAACACTAAAAGCATACTAAGGAAGATAGACTTATGTTACAAGTTAACTGTGTTTCACAACTAGAATAACTATAATTTAGTTGTTGTTTTTTAATCTATGACATAGGATACTGGTATAGAATTTTCCAGAAATTTTAATGATAGATGACTTATTTGAAGAAGGCATTAGTGTTGCCTAATTATAATAAACAATCACTGAATCTTACAATAGGTCGGGCCTTTCAAACTCCCAATACTCCAATACCCTCATTTTATTGACAAACATATCAGTAGGTTGAGAGGTCAAGTGACCTTTTCAGCCAAGTGTGTACAACTAGTTAGATGAGCCGCCACCAGGATCTGGGATGCAGACTCTCAGAGTTAACTCTGCAAAACCCATGAGGCCACTGACCGGTGAGATTTCTTACAAAAACATCTATGCAAAACAAAACAGAGTCCTGACAAATTTCAATTCTATGCAAGGTAAATTATTTTCAAGGAACAGTCTTATCTGATTATAAAATTAAAATATCTTTAACTTAACGTTTATAATCTGAACACATCTATTACAGCTGATTTATCTGGTTGCAGAGATTCAGTACCTTAATGCTTTCATTGATTCGATTTACCAACCATGAAAATAACCTGCTATAGAGGTTTTTAGCCAGAGCATCACGGGCATAATATGCCTATTGAAAAAGAAAAGAAAAGACAAGAAAAACTCAACACACACAATTGTCACAATGCTTAATGTCAATAAAATAATAAAGGTGTTTTTTAAATATTTAAAGTTCTTGTATTTCAAGTTATTTTCAGAGCCAGTTTTTACTATACTCTGGATGAACAATTAAACCGTTAAGAGAATTGGGCAAATTATTTATCCTCAATCATTATACTTTTTTGCATCCCAGGAAACTAATTCTAAATATTGCAAACACTTTCTCCATAAAGATACTCATCTCTGTATTACAGAACAGAGAAAAATCAGAGGCACTTTAGAAGTCCAACAACAGGGGAATAGTAAGAAAAATAAATGAAAGCCTACTGAAAGGGAAGTTACACAGTTATCACAGAATGATCATTATGAACATTAGGTAATAAAATGGAAAATGCTTATGTTTTGTGAAAATAAAAATCTATTTAATACAGTGACTATATCTTTTTAACCCCTACACGTAGGAAAGGAAACTCAACGGAAAAACATTAAAATGGTTTTGACTGATGTGATTCAGAAATGTTTTCCTTCATTCAACCTTCTCAACATTAAAAAAAAAAAATTTAATGTTTATTTATTTTTGAGAGAGAGAGAGAGAGAGAACACGAACAGGGGAAGGGCAGAGACAGAAAGAGAGAAAGAAAATCCCAAGCAGACTCCGCACTGTCAGCATAGAGCCTACTGCGGGGCTCAAACCCACGAACCGCAAGATCATGTCCTGAGCCAAAGTTGGATGCTTAACCTACTGACCCACCCAGGCGCGCCCCTTCCGAACATTTTAAAAAAGATATTCCATAACATCTAGAGGCTAGAGTCACGATACACTGTGGGCAATATACTATATAATACAAATAAATGCTTTTATTTGCTTATTCATTTATTTGAAGCTCTTCAGAGCTACTTGCCAAAGAAGAGGCAGAGGACATAGTCTCTCCACCCCTGACTTAGAAGGCACACCCTGGAGAAAGTCAGCCTTGCCAGGAAGCACCTAAGAGCCCCTGCACATATCGGGTGCCACGAGCATTTAGCTAGTGCACACCAACAATGTGATGCAGCGCTCTTGGGGAGGCCCGAGCGCCAGCAGCTTCCAGGGAGGAAAGCAAGACGGTCTGCTGCTGGGATTTTGGGTTTTGTTTTTTGTTTTGTTTTGTTTTACAAAGAGAGCGAGCGAGCAAGCAAGCGCATGAGTGGAGGAAAGGGACAGCTGGAGAGAACCTTAAGTAGGCTCCACACTCAGCACGGAGCCCGACTGGGGCTTGATCCCACAACCCTGATATCATGACCTGAGCTGAAATCAAGAGTCAGACGCTTCTCCTGATTCTGGCTCAGGTCACGATCTCACAGTTTGTGAGATCAAGCCCTGAGTTGGGCTCTGCACTCACAGTGCAGAGCCTGCTTGGGATTCTCTCTCTCCCTCTCTCTCTGCCCCTCTCCTGTGCTCTCTCTCCCTCTTTCAAAAATAAATAAACATAAAAAAAAAGAGTTGAATGCTCAACTGACTGAGCCACCTAGTCGCTCCAGTTTGCTGCTGTGTTTAACACTCTGGCCACATGCATGCATTTCACTGCTTATAAGCAGAAATTTGAGCATTACTATTAAAGCTTTACATTTTTATGTTATAAAGAACATAACTTATTAGATTATACAGAAATTCTTTTCCCACATTTCTTTCTAAATGAAGTGTAACAGCTTTAATAACATAGGCCCTTCGATGGCAACAAATCGTAGCTTATGGTACCTTTCCAGTTCATCTGACACTTCCATGCTAATCCTGAACCTCTCCCTAGAAAATCCATCAATAAATTGGCACAAAAAAAATAAAACCCAAGCACACAATGTCATCTTGGAGGGTAACAGTGGTTAATGATTCCATTGCAGAAAATGCATATATATGCTGAAATGGGGAAAGAGGCCTGGATTTAGATGAATGCCTTTTCTCTATCCTCCTTCCAGTTTTTACTTTCTTCACATAGGCCATGTAAGTGCCTAGAACAGCGCCTGACACAGAGTAAGCCTATACATGTATTTATATTACGATTTCTGAAGTATCCTTTTCCTATCCCACTTGTGAGCCTATAGAATTCTTTCTTAATCCTTTCCCCTTTCTTCTCGCAAATTCCAGTTATCTCAAAACACCGCATAACCTCAAAACATTACCTATTTATAAACAGAATGTCATCATAATGGCATCCAGTTTTTTTTAGCTATGTGCTGATTTCAACAAACCACCATTTCAATATGCAACCGAACTAATAGTGACAACTCATTCTGGCAAACTCCTTTATATTTTTTAAAATGTATTCACAGCCCATGTTCATCTTCTTTACTTCTTTCAAACAAATACTCATTCCAGAAGTCTCAAACTCAAATGTTTCCAGGGACTACATGACAGAAATGAATGGGAAATAGTATGATCTGTAGACGCATTCCACATTAAAGGCACTCAAATTCAAAATTTAAAAAGCAAGCACACAAAACAAAACAGAACAACAAGACAACAAAACTACCCTTTCATCAAATAAAATATGCCTATTGAGCTATATCTGGTACCAGGGGCTGCCAATCTGCCAGCCCTGATTTCTAGAGTCTGATTCCTGCCACCGAATCTCCATAATAACATCCTCCACAGTACGGGAAGGAATGTTTATTCTCATTTAAGGATCACTAACAAGGTGCACAGAAATCAAGGAAGACACTGAGAGCATGGATTCACCATCTCAGATTCTAAGCACAACATGAAGAGACTGAACTTCTACAGCGGCATGAAGCACACTGAAAAACTCCCAAGTGAAATGTGCTTCAGCGATGACTGGTATTAGGTGAGGCCCAGGTGGAAACACAAGAGATGCCTGGCCATGGGGGGGGCCTACCCTGTAGCAGCTTACAGTGGAGTGGTGGAGACCAAATCCATGAGTGAAACAATCAGAGAACGAGTGTCCAACAGCAGGGGAAAAAGGAATTCCCAGAAGGGAGAAGAGGGGGACTATGTGATCTTCCTGGATGAGGGGTAATTAGACGGACCATTCAGATAGGCAGGAAGAATTAGCCACGCCATGTGGGGAAGGGATAAGGAAGAGCGAAGGCACCGGGTAAAAATAAGCATGGCATTTATAGAAGTAGCAGGGAATAAACTGAGATAAAGAAAGGGTGCAGGGTCAGATTACTGAGGGCTTGGAAGCCAAGGAGAGAGGATGTGGCAAAAACTGAACTACGACTCTGTCTTGAGTTCCTATCATTTCACCATGAGTCACTGTATCTGAGGAAAGAGCTAAATGCCTTGGGCAAAATGAGGAATGGGGCAATATGGATGATGATGGGGTCCAAGAACTGAAGCTATGAGGAAACATTAATAAAACAAATTAGTTCTTGCTGGAATCAAAACCTTTTAGGCAGTAAGACTGGTAGAAACCTAAAACCTACATTAAAAAAAAAAAAAAAAAGAACTTGAATAAGGAACTGAAAACTCGAGGACCTCAAGCCAAATTCTGTCATGCTAAAGGTTAAAACAATGTGGAAAAGTTTAACCCAGTGATGTAAGGTGACTCAAGCTTATAAAGTTAAGACGCACCTGGGCCTGGTTTCCGGAGAGGATGATTAAAAAGCGAGAGTAAAACACACAGTAAAAACAGACCAACATTTACCCACATATATATTCCATATATATCCACATACATGTGGATATTCTTAAAGGACCTCCTTAAACAGGAGGCATTTTCTCATTGCAATACTTTTTACTTAACGATCCCCACTCTGCCTATTGAAAACGTCTAAACTCAGTGTGACCTTAGTACAGTGGTTCTCAAAATGTGGTCCCTGGACCACCGGCAGCAGCAGCACTGAACTTGTTAGACATGCAAATTCTTCAGTCCTACCTCAGGCCTACTGAATACAGTAGCCTAGGGGCACAGCCTGCAAACCGTGTTGGACAAACCCTTCAGGTGGCACTGAGGTACACTCAAGTTTTAAAGTTTGAGAACCACCTCCACACTGAACCTTTCCAGCCACGTTGCTCTGAATCCCCTTCGCGTGTCTAAAGCTACGGCCAAGCTAGACCACCCCTCCCCCTGACGTGGACTCCAAACTTGGCTTTTCTCACAGTTTGCTTTTTGAAACTCCCTACTGCCCATTCTTTATTCATCTAAATCCTTCAAGGCTGGCTCAGAAACCATCTTCTCCTTCATCCCTTATGTCCCTGCTAATGGTCTACATGGGGGCCTGTGCTGAGCAGGCTCTCAATGAATTTTTCTTGATTAAGTCAGTGACTCACCATCTGACTTTGCATGAATGAGACTGACCTGGACAGACATGACAGCAGAAGCAGTAATTTAGGAAGAAGGACACACAACAGTTCTAACCAGAAGAGGATTGTTACAAATCAAATTTACATATAACCGAAGTTACAGTGTTTTTCATAGTCAAAGCACCTCACCTGAAATAAGAAATCAACACTGAAAGCTGCAGACACATAGGCATCCTTGGGTTAGTAGCAAAGACTAGTTCAGAAAGGCAAAGAGAAAGACTAAATCCACCTACTGTCTTACAGATGCTTAAGGCCACTTACAAAGAGGAGGAGAATAGAGTTGGACTATAGGGTGAGAATAAAGTAGGCCTCTGTGCCAAAAGTGCCGAATCAGTCATTGAATTCCAGTGCAGATCAGCACAGACGGGTGGGAAAATGTCTAAGCTGTAGAACAAAGGCTTTACATTGAAAGGGGCTTCAGAAGCTTCCTTGGTGTAACATCCACACGTGCATCCATCCATTCATCCATCCACTGAACTTGAACCAAAGGACAGAAGAAGTAAGCAAATCAGACTTGAGTCTTAGATTTCCCTGTCTTCAGATGGACGGTATACGAAAAGGAAGGCAGGAAAGCCAATCTGGCCTCTCCAAACTGGCTTCTCCTACTGTGTTCTCCAAATTGGTGAATGGCAATCCTAGTTTTCCAGTTGCTTGAGTGAAACATGTTGGGAGCCATCCTTGACTCTTCTCTTTCTCTCATGCCACATCTTAAGCCAACAGCATCAAAATGTACCCAGGAGTAACCGCTTCTCACTCTACTGCTACCACCTGGTTCAAACACCATCAATTCTAGGTTAGCACACAATTCCTTGCAGCTTCCTGGTGCCATGAACGGAACGTCTGTATCATCTCCCAGCCCCAAATCCATATGTTGAAGCCCTAATCCCCAGTGTGATGGTATTTGAAGGTGGGAGCCTTAGGAGATAGATTTAGATGAGGTCATGAGGGCAGAGCTCCCATGATGGAACTGGGGTCCTTATAGGGGGACGAGGACACCAGAGCACACCCTCCCCTCCCCCACCCCTTGCCCTATGAAGAGGATACAGCAAGAAAGTGGTCATCTGTTAACCAGGAAGACGGCCCTCACCAAGAATGCAACCATGCTGGTCCCCTGATCTCAGACTCCCAGCCTCCAGAACTTTGAGGAATAAATGGTTCTTTTTGTTTGTTTAAGCCACCTAGACTATGGTATTCTGTTATAGTAGCCCAACTAAGACACCTTCCTTTTACCCATTCTCCCACTGCACTCTGCTCTCCACATTGCAGCCAGGATGACCCTTTGAAATACAAGGCAGATCATGCCAGTGGTATCATTTCCCAGCTCACTCAGACGCAACTTCCCTGCCCCAGCACAGTGGGTCTCCCTTACTCTGCTCTCGTTTTTCTCCTTGTCTGCTGCTAGCTTGCTGTATAAATTCATTTATTTACGAGGCCTACTGGCTATGGCCACTCCTCCTACCAAAATTTTAACCTCTGCGAGGGCAGGGATCCTTATCTGTTTAGTTTACTGCTGTGCTCCCAGTGCTTAGAATGATGTCTGCAATACAGTACGGACAGTTAAGATAACAACCTGCAAAATGAAATTTTTGCGTCCACTTATGTAAAAATATCACAGACTTTTTAAAAACTCACTTTCTGGCCATGATGTTTCACCCACCTGAGCCACGTTCAGTGTAGTTGAAACCTTCTCCTGCTTGGCCTCAACCGTTCGGAAACTGAAAGCTCGTTCTAGAACTGATTGATCAATGCCGGTCAACTCACAAATTTCTTTTAACTCTGTTGGGAGACGGACACAAAAAGTGACTACACATGTGCTGCTAAAAATCCTTGTCAAGGCTTAGGATGTTCTTCCTAAAGCACATTCAAATCAAATAGTATAAAATGTAGAACTCAGAAGACTTAAAACTCAGCTCGAATTATGCTTCTGTTCAGTTTCTCTGGAAAGCATTTTCCAGTGAAGTTTTCCAGTGAACAGAAGTTTTCTTTCTAGATTAAGAAGTGGGCAGATGCTCAAAAGCAAGTTTGCTATATAAGGTTGACTCTCTGCTGACTTACCATTTTTATCTTTGATTTTGCTTTCATCTAAACCGTTCACTCGAGATTCGGGCTTGAACTCGATGTTCCCCAGTTTCAACACGGCTGCCACCACCTCCAGGACAGACTCAGCTTCGTGATCCATAAAACCCACAATCTGCATGGCATTCTGGGAGTGGGGGGAGAAAAGCAGCTGTTTTCTTTCTGTCACTCTTTATATTATTTTTTTAATGAATCATGCAACAGATTTGTTTCTAAACACACAACAACAAAAAAGACAAAGCGCCCCAGAATAAGCCCTCCAAGAGGAAACCTAAGAACAGACCTGACAGCACCAGTTGGGGCTGTAGCTTGTTTAATGGTTTCAAGCTGTGATTCAAGGGTCCCTGGGGCACTCTGCATGCTGGGGCAAAGAGGTGGAGGGGAGCAAAGAGGAATTTGGAAGAAGAGGAGGCTAAGAGCCAAGCCTTGGGTTCCAACCCCCGCTTCATCCGCAGCAGCTCGATGTGTATGTGTGTGTCTGTGTGTGTCTGTGTGCACGTGTGCACAATGCGTGTATGCGTGTGAGTACATGTTGTTTTTTTATACCGGGTTCTGCTGCTAGAAATAAAACCGAACAAAAAGCTTTTATGACTCCTATATAAAAACCTCCTCGTTTATTTTACAAGAGAAAAACTGGTCTGCAAAGGTGAAGTGCCCAACCCAAGTCATTACAGGTAACAGGGAACATTCCTTCAGTCATAAGCTTTTATTAAGTGCCAATGATTTGCCAGGCAAGGCAGTTATAGAACTGGACTTGAACTCAACTCTTAATTCATGTCCAGGAAGCGAGAGGCTTGCTGTATGAGGATGCTTACAGAGTTTTTAACAAATGACATACTCAGAGAAATACTCTTTTTGAGAATAAATGCCAACAGCTTTTTTGTTTTGTTTTATTTGTTTGTTTGTTTGTTTGTTTGTGATGAGACTACCTAGCCTAGCAATGGGAGTAATATAATTTTTTTGTCATGGAAAATTTCAAACATACACAACAGTAGAGAGAGCAGGAAAAGAACTCCAAGTTATTTTCACTCAGCCTTGAAGATCAACTGATGCCAGTCTTATTTCTGCTAACCTGACCTACTTCCTGCCTCCCTACCACCACAGCTAAAGTACAGTTACCATATCATGTCATAAAGGAGTAATTTTTAAAGCGCACATAAACATAGCAGATAGGATATTGTTTAAAACAATTTATGTTCAGGAGCGCCTGGGTGGTTCATTTGGTTGAGCATCCGACTCTTGATTTTAGCTCAGGTCATGAGCGCAGGGTTCGTGGGATCGAGCCCCACTCTGGGTTCCATGGCATTCTCTCACCCTCTCTCTCTCTGCCCCTCCCCGACTCGCACTCTCTCTCAAAATAGATGAATAAACGTTAAAAAATAAAAATAAAATAATTTATTTTCTAATGAACGTGAAATGCTACTCATTCTGGCTTACATATGATTTTTGGAAGTTTTCTCTCAAAAACAGTATTGATTTAATGCTTTCCTGGGACAGTTCTTACAGTTGGAAATTAACTATTAAGCTATGGCTACAAAAATATTTGGAATTTAAAGACGGCATTAAAAGAGTTAGGATAATATAATGAGAAAGCTCCTGTTGATAAATAGCAAAATCGCATGCTCCAGTAAAGCATGGGCCTTTACAATATTGTAGGATTTTAGTAAGAATACAATAAATTGTTGTATAATTCTAAAACCTTAGGGGGCATGAGTTATGGTTTTAAGAAAACTCAGAATTGTTACCAGTTCCAAATGAGCAAAAGAGTGTCACCCATTTTAAAGAGTAATGAAAGGAGGGTGCCTGGGTGGCTCAGTAGGTTAAGCTTCCGACTTCAGCTCAGGTCATGATCTCATGGTTTGTGAGTTTGAGCCTCACGTCGGGCCTGTGCTGACAGTTCGGAGCCTGCAGCCTGCTTCGAATTCTGTGTCTCCCTCTCTCTCTGCCCCTCCCCTGCTCATACTCCATCTCTCTCTGTCTCTCAGAAATAAATAAATGTTAAAAAAAAAAGAAAAAGAAAAAGAAAAAAGAAAAGGAATGCTGTTTACCTTGATTATGTTCAGTCACAGAATAAGGTGAAGGCAGCACCTCGTTAAATAGTAATGAAAGGACTGTATCTTACTTACCCTAACAGTTCTGAAATTTGCTGCATCATCCACTCCATTAACTTTGGCAGAGTCCAAACTCAGGTAGTTATATCTGCTGAAATCTCGCTCGAGTGTAAGCTTACCTATTGAATCACACATACGTGTTGGTAAGTTACTCAGTAAGTCTAACCGTCTTTAATATCTCATTCCTTAAAACCTCCAGATGAAAGTGACTTTCATATATTAGATACTGAATCAACAGAACAAAAATTGATACCCAAATACCAACAGCATTTTTCTAAAATCTACCTTTACCACTGTTGTACATATTTCAAACTACTTTTTTACATTTATTTGTAGGGAGCCCCCTTCCATATTTTTATAATACAAAACATCTTCAATGTACTATTTCATTGTAACATGATGTCTGCCTAGTGAGTCCCGTGCATTGAACATTAGGGCAGCGATAAAGGTCTTCATATAAAATGTTCTTTGGATTCTTTTGAATTACTTCATTGGGATATATTCTAAAAAATGGTGCACCTGGCTCTGATCATTTTACGACTTATTTTGGATTGCTAATTAGTCCCCAGGAAGAAGTCCTCACTTTGAAGTGACACCCACAAGCTCTAAGCCGACCAGGGCCTGACAATTCTGCCAGCTTTGTCCTTTTTAATCACTTTTGCTAATACATGTAAATAGTGAACACTTCAGTGCTGTTTTAGCTTACACTTGTTGATTATTAGTGAGAATGATTCTTCCCCAAATGTCATTTACTTTCCATACTTAACAATTTGAACTATTTGCTCAAAACTTTTATCACTTAGCTATTCATTATTGGATACTATTCTGATGGACTTATATTAGTTCTCTAAAATAGCCAGAGGTCAGATTTTTAACTCTTTTATCAATTACAAATGTTTACCCACTATTTTTAAGTTTTCACTGAGCAGTTTTGTTTTTTTTTTTAAATAACTGTTCTCATCTCCTGGCTCCTGCTAATTTCTTCTTCCTCGGTGAAACAATTATATTCTTCCATTTTATTGTTTAAATTTATGATTGGGGTGCCTGTGTGGCTCAGTCAGTGAACCGTCCAACTTCTGCTCAGGTCATGATCTTGTGATTCAGGCGTTCGAGCCTGGCATCAGGCTCTGCGCTGACAGCTCGGAGCCTGGAGCCTGCTTCGGATTCTGTGTCTCACCCTCTCTCTGCCCCTCCCCTGTTTGCACTGTCTCTCTCTCTCTCCAAAATAAATAAAACATCAAAACAATATTATGATCCACCTCCTCCAATATTCAGTTAGCTCTTTGAGTAAACCATCTGAGACCTATGCACAGCATCTGGTGAGACATAGGGACATACAGCAAGCAAATTCTGGGGTAGAATGACAGAAGCAAACATACCATGTTCTTCACTTCAACCACAGTCATAGAAAATTTTGAAGAAAATTAAAAAGAATGCTTTGGAAAATGCTTTGACACTAAAAATTAAATTAAAACACAGAAAAAGGGACTTACTGAGGAGCTCTTCAGAGGCACCAGAGAGCAGCTGATAGAACACATGGAAGTTTCTTTCACCTCTCGGTTGCTTAACAACTCGAGACTTCTCTAAAAGATCTAAAAAGAGTCAAATCATAGTATATTATTAATTTGCTTTCAAATCTACCATGGTTCTTCTTCCCCACCCCCCCCACTTTCTTTTTCATTTTCTGTGTTTAATGAAATAATAACAGAAACTACATTTTTAGTTCTTTCAGGAAGAAGCCTCACTATAACTAAAGTTACCAAATTAAACAAACCAGGTTCTTTTCAAACAATAGTAAATATGCAAAATAAGTTCAACAATACATTCAACAAGCTGATTAAAGACAAAACATTTTCCATATTAATATTCTTTTGGTGTTATATGTGATACTTTCTTTGATTCCAGATACTTTTATCCAGTGATGAGATGTCTTACCAAGTTTTCAAACTTTCATGCAAAAATGAAGGAAGGAAGGAAGGAAGGAAGGAAGGAAGGAAGGAAGGAAGGAAGGAGGAAGGAGGGAGAGACGGAAAAAAAGCCAACCGACCACAAAAAAGAGACATTGTGGCAGTACATAAGAGGTGGCAAAGGAAGTACAATGGCAGAGGGGATTTCTGTCTGAAGTCTTGCTGACCACCGACCAGTGATATAACAGGGGCTCTGGATTCTGTAGGCAAAAGCCAAATTGAGTTACAAAATTCTGAATCAGTGATCCCATTATTAATTTAGAGAACACACACATTTGATTTCCAGTCAGGCAGAAATCTAAACATTATCAACAAATGAGTGAGAGAGAAAGGACGCGCAAGTTCTCTGGGCATGGTCATTGAACTTCTCAATTTGTATTTCTGGAATCCATAGGAGCATGGAAAGAGGAGCCTAGGTAGAATAAAAGAGTGTGGATCTGGTAAATGAGAAGTCCTAGGGTGTTCCCCAGACACAAGGTCATTTATAAGAATGAAGAGATGGGTTACAAGGACACATAAAATTAAATTGACTAAAACAAGAACAAAAATATGTAAATTCAAAAATTATAGTAACAGGATGTTCCCGAGTTTTCATTTTCATCTCCAGCGCCCATTTGACTTGGATGACTGCCAACACCCTCCCTCAAATCATACATGGAGGATAATGAAGAGTTTATATTAAGCAAAACGAAAGAAAATTGAAAATTGAAAAGCACCAGTGAGACAAAATTTAGAAAAGAAGGGGTTGTGTACTACTCATCATCTCTAAGGACTGACTGTTTCAGTTAAGAAGTAAATACTGACGCACAAAGCAGAAGACAGAACAAGCAGATAAGATAAAAATGCAGTTTGCTTGTACCGATCATGTGACCAAGCTCCTATGGGGTTCTAAGAATACAGGCACAGTTTCAGAAGAAAGAGTCTACAGAGCATGAGCAGATTCTTCATGGAGAAGCTAATCCTCATAGGAAACTCCTCGAGCCTCGAAGAAAGTAACTCAACTGCATGAAAAATATAAACAAATGCTATGGTTCACTTCATCTGTTCACACACATTTCCTTCAAATCAGCTCACTTACTGCTCACCCACTACGCGCCAGGACTGGGAATGCACCCAGCACCGACTGCAAATATGAAGACGTTCGAGAGCCACACCTGCTCCCAATTTCTCCCAGCACCCAAGCCAACAGCAGCAACTCTTTCCAAGGTGGGATGGCGAGGCCCTTAAGAAAGAGCAGGAGGTGGGGGTGGGGAAGGCAGAATGACCATGTGGGTCAAAGCCCACAACCCCCAGGCTCTTCCCATAGCATTAAGAATACTGCCATATACCTTGAGAGTACTGGCAGCCTGCTTCCCTCTCATTTCATAGGCTCACCTTACTAAGGATGACAGCTGTTTGATGTCACTTATCTGGTCACATTCCAACAAGCAAATTGTGGTACTTCAAGACATGAAATAATACCCTCAAAGCAGGGCCACACTGTACAACGGCAATGCATTGCCAGCCTAATGCTTGGCGCTCTTTGAACAAATGCTGACAGGAAATGAAGTATAAAACAGTGACGGCTAGAAGATTTAGCAGAGAACAGCCACCAAGTTCAAGAGCAATGTGCACAGCGTGGAAAGGAATGTTGGTCGATGTACTTCTTGAACCACACGTGCTGATACGATCAGTGATTACTATCATTTTCAAATACGAAACATACTACAATGTGTGTTTAAAAGGAAAGGTACAAAGGGGAATAGGAAGGGAACTCTCACTGACCTGCTCTGCATTCGTGCTTCTCATTCGTAATCCTATTCAACCCCAAACACCTCCCCTGAGTTGGCTTTATAATCCTTATTTTATATAGAAGAAAATGAGGCTCACATCACACTGTTACTAAGTGACACAGCCAGAATTGAAAGCTTCAGGTGACTAAGATATCACATTTCTGCTGTTTGTAATTTTCCAGCAAAAAGAATGCAAAATCCATAAACACTAGGAAAGACCATACTTTACATAAAATACATGACTTCACCTAAGCAACTCAGTCACAAAATAAAAAACCTTTTATTACAAAGCAGTTGAAGGTTTTATCACCTAAAATGCTTAGTCTATTACTCCAGAGCTTCCTATTTCTTTATGACTTTTCTCCTAAGTTACAAGCTTCTCGGTAGAAAAGTAATCAGGGAAAAGGTTTGCCCCAAATAATTTGCTGATGTGTAAAACCATTCCCTATTCTACTTAAAAAAAAATTTTTTTTAATGTTTATTTATTTTTGAGACAGAGAGAGACAGAGCATGAATGGGGGAGGGTCAGAGAGAGGGAGACACAGAATCTGAAACAGGCTCCAGGCTCTGAGCCATCAGCACAGAGCCTGACGCGGGGCTTGAACTCACGAACCGCGAGATCATGACCTAAGCCGAAGTCGGACGCTTAACCGACTGGGCCACCCAGGCACCCCCCCATTCTACCTTTTTAAAGGCGCATGCACCAACATAATCTAAGAGTACGAAGCCATATCAAATAATTACTCAAAGCACAGAACATAAATTAAATTTACTATAAAGACTTGCTACCCGACCAAATTAATTTACTGAATGTTCCCCTGAATTAAGTCAAAGCAAACACCGGTTCAGCCTTCTTTTTGGCCTCGCATGCTCCTGCCACCACTGATTGAGCCTCTGCTCAGAAGATTTAGTAAAGAACAGTACAGGATATGCCAATATCTAGTGGAGATACCTAGTGGAGAAGACAGTAGGAGTCTCCATGTATTCCAATGCAGATGCATTTCTTTCTCCAAATACAAACTTAAGTTCCCATTAAATCTGATACAGACTTACACTTTAAGGGAAGAAATAAATCTATCAAGCCATTCTAAAGGAGAAAACCAACAGACAGGGACACAGGCTCTGGAAGCAGAACTTCCCCACCTACCCCAGCATGGTATTGCCACCTGACTATTACCAGAATGAGCCTGTCATTCAGGGGCTTTCCGAGTCCTGACTAATTACCAGCTAGTCTACGGCAGGGACATGTGCCTGTGCACAGCACAGGCCAGCCTCCCCTCAGTACAAGACATGAAAGAAGTAAAATGTCCGTGTTTTTTGCACCTGCTGGAGAAGGAAGTCTTTTAATTGGCAAAGGAATAGCAGGATAAGTAGTGGTTTGGAAGAAAAAAGAACATCACATTACTTTAGAACATAACAGATGAAGGATGAGATGGCAAGATTAAATGTATTTTATGTATAGTCTACCTTCCTGAAAAAAAAGAAATGGTCCAAGTCCAAGGCTTAAGGAATCATCAGCTTTTTTGCTAGGAAGGCTAGAATGACAATGAAAGCCCATGATGCACAACACCGACGCACCCCGAGATCCTGTGCTCCTCTCCAATTGCTCAGAGATAAATATTATGGATCTAGTGTCTGAGTGGCATTCAGGTTTTTCGAATCCATTTATGCCCCTTCACTGATGCATTTAGCAATACTGATGGGCATGTGCTCTAAGTAACCAGTGAGTTACGGAGCATGACTGATGGTAGTTTCAGTGGAAAACTCTATGAGCTTAAGTGTGCTCATGGATTAGAGTATACATTCTAAAGTCAACCTTGTACTTTTCCTGGAAATAGACAACAAAGCCTTCAAGGATGACAATCAGGAAGTTTCACTAGTAACAAATTTTAAAGTCAAAAAGGTGGGACAAAGGTCTTCTCACAAATTGCACCGTGCATGCGTGTTGCAGGGAGAGCAAATGAGAACGCTCTCCATGGGGCTCTCTCTCAGCCTGGGGATCACAGGAATCTCCATCCACCCGCAGGCCACAGGTCTTGACACACATGAACCACGTGGCATGCCACAACATTATAATTTTACCCTGACCCCCACCTCCACTGCGGCATTGTAATTTTTAAGAAATCAGCTTAAAGTTTTCTCAAAAATCAGTGTCCTGGAATTATTAAGTCAACACTATAGGTAGCTGGACCCAGTGTATGAGAAGCTATGAAAGGGTTTCTGTGTCTGCATGTGCAAACTGGGCTTTAAAACACCAGGCAAACTTGGCTTATTATCTATCTAATCAACTACTGGTTTTTATTATAGCATCTGTTTACATACATACAGCACATGTGTATTTTCACAACTGATTTTTTCTAATATAAGTTTAATGGCTATTGATTAAAAATTTACTCACATAGGTATATACCTGAATCTAAAACTCCATACCCAACTCTGAAATAAAATTAATGAGATACAGCCCATGATATCTTATTATTAAATATACTATCCTAATTAATTTAGATATATTTGAACAAACACCTGGCTTCTTCTATATTTGTATATAATCTTGTTTCATGGTAAATATACAGTCTTTCTTCAGAGTAAACATATTTTTTTTTAATTTTTTAAGGTTTCATTTATTTATTTTGAGAGAGAATAGGAGAGGGACAGAGAAAGAGAGAAAGAGAGAGAATCCCAGGTAGGCTCTACACTGTCAGCACAGAGCCCAACGCAGGCCTCAATCTCATGAACCGTGAGAGAATGACCTGAGCTGAAATCAAGAGTCAGGCGCTCAACCGACTGAGCCACCGAAATGCTCCGGTAAAAATATTTTTGTAAAAGAAAAACCGCCACAGTAAAACCGAGAAAAAGAAAAGCATGGATTTTTATACAAAGCCATCCATTACAGGGTAAAAGAATTGCTCTTGGAAATTTGTCTTATTGCTACGGATACTTCACAACCAATGATTGATTATTTCTGTCTTCTTTGGAAGCTCTGAATATTGAAGCACTAAAAAATGCCCAGCCTTGTATTATAAACCAGACAATGTGTGTCTTAGTTTCTGGCGAATTTCGATCCTAAAGAAGACAGGTTAAAAAGACACTGTTTATTGATGAATATTCACTCGTTGTTGAGAACAGACTCATGTACAGGTAATCTCCACCTCCACCTCAATATTTACATATTCTCAGAAAACAAAGCAGAGCAGAGTTTCCTTTAGGAAGTATTCCAACAGGCAGCTTTGCTCCTAGTCAGCACCTTGTCATCAATAATAGCAAAGGTATGATCTAAAAGGAAAAAGAAAGTTATAAATCCCAAACCATCCAAAAGAGTAAAACTATATTCCATTTCCTACAAATGGCATGGATGTGGACATATATAAACACGTCATGAGGTAGACAGCACATAAAAGTGTAAGCCAATTGTATCATAAATTCAAAAAAATATAAAGAACAGGGTTCAGAGACTGGCTCTGTCCCCCCTCTCCCCTGTGAGTGGGGTCCTTGTTCCTTCCTGCTCTAAGGATGCCTTGTGGAAGGATCTCCTTAGACTAACTCCCTAGCCTCTCTCAGCCTCTTCCTCACTCTTCACCCAGGCAGGAGGAGGGACTTCTCTGAGCAGTGAGGTGTGGAGAGGGATGTGAGCATGCACACACACTTCAGCCTTCTGGTTCCCCACACTGTGTTCCCATTCAGCTTACTCTGGTAAGTAAGTAAGCTCTATTTACCAGTGCTCGAAGATAAATGGGGCAATGCACACAAGGAGAGGCCAGGGGTTGCTTAACGCTGTGATGCCTAAGTCTTGCCAGGGTGCCACAGGACTACTAGCACACCTGCTTGGGTGAGAAACCAAAAGCCACTTTCTTCAACCTCGCCTCTAACGGTAAGAAAGCTGCATCCTCTCCAAAGTGAGTCCTGTGCCTATTTCTCAGGATTCCAAACTGGGTGGGGGAAAGCAGATTGTCTATTAGACCACTACATCGGTTAGTTTTTGCTACATAACAAATTTTCCCCAAACTTAGCAGCTTGAAGTAATAATACCATTTATCAGTTCATGAGTCTGAGCATCACCTTCGCAGTTCTAGTCTGAGCCAGCTTGCCTGATTCCTCCTGGGCTTGTTCATAGGCTGGTGGTCTGCGGGCAGCTGGCTGATCTAAGGTGCCCTCACTCATATGTCTGGTGGTACATTCCACGTGGTCTCTCACCATCCAGCAAAGTAGCCCAGGTTCGCCCACATGGTGGTAATGAGAGGGTTCCCAAGAGGAGCATGGGAGGACACACTCCAGTACGCAACCAACTTTCAAGCCTCTGGTTGTGCCATGTCTACTATTGTTCCATTGACCAAAACAATACTCATGGCCAAACCGAGTCACCGAGAGAGGGGACTGCTCAAGGGTGTAGACACAAGGTGAGAAATTATTGTAACCATTCCTGAAAAAAATCTATCAGATTGGAGCTTATTAAAACAAAACGGTGACAAATTATTTGACATTCTTCCAATTGAGAAGTGGGGCCTACGTGCCTCACCTCTGACTCTGGGCAAGCTTGAGCCTACTTTGACCTAATAAAGTACAGTGGAAGTAACACTGTATGATCTCTCAGACTACTGCAGGATGTTTCCTCTTGGGACACTCTCTCTCAGAACCTAGCCACCTGTGAGAGCCCACACCACACAAGGCCACATGTAGGTGGCTCCAGTCAACAGTCCCAGTTCAGCACATGCTTTGAATCATCCTAGCCCAGGTGCCTGACGTGTGACATACGATCAAGCTTCTAGAAGACTCCAACATCCACTCATGCAAGTCACACCCAACCAGTTGTCTTCCCAGCTGAAGTCCCACATATCAGGGAGACAGGCCAACCCTAGTGTGCCCTACCTGAATTCTCGATCCCCAGAGTCCAACCGCCTATGACAGGGCCATTGTTTTACACCCTACTAAGTTTGGGGTGGATTGATAAGTGGGAAACAAATTAATTTCAATATTTGCCTTCCTTCATAATTCACAGGATAGTATTTCTTTCAAGCCAAAAAGAGAAGGCAGTGACAGATTAAGTTTGAATACCAATAATTTTGTTGCCTTTCTGGGATTTAGAAAAAGCCTTTAAAAATGAATAGCATAGAATATTCAGATATATAAAATAAGTCAGCCATAGGGATGTACTGCACAGCATATCAATTATAGTTAATTATCCTGTACCGCATATTTGCAAGTTGCTAGGAGAGCAGACCTTAAGAGTTCTCATCACCAGGAAAGAAAAGTATCTGTAACGATGTACGGTGGCCAGATGCTAACTAGACTAATTGTGGTGATCATTTAGCAATACTTATTTGAAATCACTATGTTGTACACTGAAACTCACATAATGCTGTACGTCAATTCTATCTCAATAAAAAATTGTCTTAAATATTCCAGATAAAATTACCCAATAAAGCAGGAGCTTTATTTCTTGATAAATCTGTCTATGTCACAGCGATATCACTTGTTATTTCCTGTGTACTTGTGTTTATTAATTAATTCAAGAAATATATGTTAGGTGTCAGACGCTATTTTGGTTGGTGTCATTCAGCAATGAACCACACAAACTAAGTCTCTGTCCGTATAGGACATATATTTGGCTAGGGGCTAGAGACAACAAGAAAGTAAGTATGTAATAACGAGAAAAAGTAAACATTTACTGAATGTTTACTAGGTGCCAGGCATTGTTAAAAGAGTTCAGATGTTAAAAAATTTACACCTTTTCACAACACTATGAGATTGGTACTCTTACTACCTCATTTCAAAGATGAAAAACTGGGAGACACAGAGAAATAAGTAACTTACTGTCTCGTTGTTTAGACATGAGAAACCACATGATAAGAGTTGTTCAAGTAGCCTCATAGATATGCCCCAAATAATCAGGGAAAGGTAGGGCCTGCCTATATTTAACCAATTCCATCTTCAGTTCTGGATTTACCGAGCACCTGCTGTGTGTCAGATATTACACGAGCTCTTCATACACTCTTGTGAACAGGAAAGCCATACCTCCTGTCCTTAAACTATAAGGACAAGTATATATGCACACCTGAAACATAAGGCTTTTTTACAGCGTATCTATCAGTGCTATTCTTCTTTTAGGAGATAAAATCCCTCCAGACTTTTCTCACATTTTCTTCACAGCGAAAACTGCCATCAAGTGCCACAGCTATAAGAAAGTATCTAGACTATTAATTAAAGCAACAGGTTGCCAAAAGTTTCTAGTTCATAACACTACGTCCAAAATCCTCAAACGCAAATGTATAAATCGTATGACACCTACAAGCATTAACAAAGTAGCAGAAATACTACCTCATAAAATAAGATGTGCTAACTGTGCTTCCACATTTTATCTTCCCTACTGAAGCATGGGTGCCATTTTCTATTTCCATAATGCCCCTTGCCTAACAATAGTAACCTTAGAGATACAGTTGTCAGGCGAGTTCAAGACTTAGGTTTTCAAGCATCCCTCTTCTAGAAAGAGAGAGTAAGTTATGGGGCTTTCTCTTCCACTCACAGGGAGCCCAACTAGCTTGGCTGATCACGTGTCTTCTTCCAGGTATTAAGTACAACCAACAATGATCTACACCGTTACTACACGGCTGCTGGAAGGTGAGGCAAAATAGACTTCCCACAAAATGGCAAATCTTTCCCTCTTTTCTGGACTACAAGAAGCTAACTGCTGGCAGTTTAGAGAGAACAAGAATGAGTCTGCCCATTGCTTTATACCCCTGAAGTCCGGAGACAGCAACTCCCACTGACCACCTATGAGTCAGTGCTCTATGTACATAGGGTGAAATTTCCTGCTCTTAACACGCATGTAGTCCTTTCCTTTCTGTAGCAAAGGGTACTCTAAAATACAGGGTGTTCCCACTACCACAAATTTCCATCTAATTTCATTGTGGGAACAAATGGTAACGAACACCATAAAAAATCCATTCATGAGGATATATTAATCTTAACTGGAAACGAAATGAGTGTTTAATATTTATTCTCCATGGATACTGCAAGAATCAGGGGCAGGAAGACATTTCTGTTTGGAACATACTCTTCAAAATGTAAAACCTAAGTTACTTTCTAATACTTACAATAAAATAATCCTTAAATATTTTCCTAGAGTCCTCAAAAGCAATTTTGATTCAGTCATTCCACAATGTTTAGATTATTACCCTCATTTTAAAAATAGGGTATTGTTAAATTAATAACTAGAGTTCATCTGTCTTGTAAAAAGTGCTAAAGATATATAAATATCTTTCAGAATAAAAATTAAGCATTCCTTGAAATGGTGGTCTTCAAACCGGGTCAAATCCTTTTTCCTTCACAGCTATCATGAGCCACCAGACGTTGTGCGGAAAGCTTACAAGGGTGGTCATCAGTGCTTCTGGTTACATCATATATGGTTTGCATGAATACTTTTTGTTTCCATATTTGACATAAAGCCATTTAACCTAAGCAGCCAGTTTCATTTCACATTAAAGATTCTCTTCAAACATTTCTCTGACAAGTATATATTTTTAAAAATATGGCTTAATCCCAATGTATGGCACACAAAGTGGAAACTAAAATAGAAAATCAAACTATGTAAAAACTACAGAACAGTGAGAACGGGAAGAACCATAGAATTCCTCCACTTCAATCCCACTGTTTCAAAGAGAGGAAACTCTAGAGGAGGCTGGGTGGCTCAGTCAGTTAAGCGTCCGACTTCGGCTCAGGTCATGATCTCACAGTTCGTGAGTTCGAGCCCCACATCGGGCTCTGTGCTGACAGCTCAGAGCCTGGAGCCTGCTTCAGATTCTGTGTCTCCTCCCTCTCTCTGCCCCTTCACAGCTTGTGCTCTGTCTCTCAAAAATAAACATTTAAAAAACATATCCCTCTGCCACATTAAAAAAAAAAAAAAAAAAAACCACACACACACACAAAGATAAGGAAACCCTAGCCCTATGTTTCTCTCTGAAATGTGATTTAAAAACTTAAAAACAAAAAATCAGCTACACACTTTCCTCAAATCACTTAAAATGTTAATTTTCAAATGGCATTCCTCTGGTTCAAGTTCACCAGCAAAGATCTCAGGGGCCCCCAGAGGGGTTCTGGGGTTCTGGTTACTCATCTTCTCTACCAGATCAGATCTTGTTTCCTCTATTTCCTATTTGGGGTTCGGGCACACAATTTCATCTGAAGGAAGAATGCCACTGCTATAACAAATCTAAAGGGCATTGTTTTGGACACCTGAGTCAATTTATTACCTTTTTTTCTAGTGCAAACTTAGATTTTTTTCCAATAGGTGGTGAGGAGGCCAGCGGTGATGGGAGGTTCAGTGGTGCGGCCTCAAAAACATAGAAGGATTCAAGAGGATAACCAGGCTGTGGTTCCGGGAGGAAGTGCACAAACCCTAAGTTGTCATTTCCTATTTTCCAAATGAAGCAACTACGAAATCAATACGAGCAGAAATATGAGGGCAGTGCTGTACGTACTGCAGGTTCAAAGTCACTGGAGAAGGGGCCATATTTACAACAATCACGCCCACTTTAGAAAACTCTGGACCTGGGGCTGTTCATTTTTTCACCTTTGACAAGGACATTTCACTTCCATAATCACTAATCATGACTAAGGGAGGCTAATAAATCTGTAGTTCTTCCCACCAGGTTTATCACATTTTAATTATCTAATTACACCAAGACAAACAAAATTTCCCACAATAAAATCTGAAGTACAGGTCCACTCAGTTTATTGAATAAATGTTACCCCAAAAGTGACTAAAAAGTTATTAAATTTAAAAAAACTCTATTTTTTTTAACTGTTTATTTATTTATTTTGAGAGCAGAGAAAGAGAGAGAATGCTAGTGGGAGAGGGGCGGGGGGTGGGGGTGGGGGAGAGAATCCCAAGCAGGCTCCAGGCACACAGCACAGAGCCTGACAAGGGGCTTGAACTCACTAACTGTGAGATCATGGCCTGAGCTGAAATCAAGAATCAGATGCTTAACTGACTGAGCCACCCAGGTGCCGCATATTTATATTCTATTTTTAATCATGAAATAATTTTGTTAAAGACATGAACCATCGCAGGATCCTTTTTGTTAATGAATTAACTTAAAGACCTAAAGAATCTAAACTACGGTTGGACTAATTCTTATTTCTTTAGCAAACTTTTAAAGATTTTCAAAGACAAAGACTTTAAGTGATCTTTAAAAAAGATTTAGACATGCTAAAACAATCTGAAATCACAGTCTAACATAACACATAGTCTGAAACACATTGTCTAAGAAAAAGAAATTGTATTCTTATATCTATCTCTTAAAGACTCAAGTATCTAAAATATTCTAATATATGTTTTGCTATTCTGAACTTCTTTGAAAGGATTCAAGTAAAATACTCACAATTACTTATCACTCCTCCCAGTGGATCACCTTTAAAATCAAATTCAATGTCCATATATTTGCCCTGCCAAAGAAAGACTTTGTGAGTTTCAAGTTGACCTCAAAATTATTCAGTCAGCACATCTTCTCAGAAAATAGCATACTAAGCCCTTTATACATTTGTTTAAATGTAATTAACAGACGATTTATGTAACCATGAAGCTAACAATATGCCTCCATAAATAATTCATACTAAATACCCCATTAGCTCAAAGCTAACATATCATGTTGCTAATTTAAGAATAGATCTTCTTAGGCAACATGTGACTTTTCCATTTCAGATCCGTGTTTCAAATCTCTGAAGTGTGTGTGTGTATTCAATTCAAGAATAAAAACTGGGGAAAGGCAGTACTCTTTGTATATGCACTGGTCGGGAATATAAATTATTTCACTTTTATAAGCAAAATGGTTTTAAGCCATGGCTAAGAAACTCCCAAGCATACTGGATAGTGGATAAAATGGAACACATAAAATACTGTTTTTATATCTACTCGAATGAAATGCATGATTATATGGTGTGGCCAATCCAGAATCAAAGACTGATCATTATTACTCTCTTTGGTTTTTGATCTAGATTATACAGCAATATATATATCCCAGGTTCCTATTACATTTTATAGATGGTATTTTAAACACACAGAAACACACATGGAGTTTCATACTATGATTTTTAAAGAACTGGTCTATAACTATCTAGTTAAAGAGTAACAAGTATAACAGAGTAACCCTGACAGCTGTTTTTTGTTTGGAAAAGGGATTGTTGATCTAATAAGTGGTCCTTTTGTTTCATGTTCTACGTTAGTAATAGTCACATAGATGGCTTGTAAATAATTCTCCCAAAGAATTACCACTTTAACTCCTTCTGTTTTCAAAATCATAGTAAGGGGGAAGAAACATGATCACATGGCACTCAGTCAACAATGCAATCTGTGACTTTTTATTAGCTTATATATGCTCCCTCGCCCTTTTCTTTCTTCATTGTCAAGGGTCACCTGTCCTAAGTCTTCTCTTATTCATTAAGCAAATGCCTATTAAGCATTTCCTAGATACTAACATAGACACAAGGAAAAAAGTGAGCACAGTTCCCACCCTCAAGGAACTTACAGCCTGAGGGGAATTGAGGTAGGTAACAAGGAGATTTCTGTGTCTGGAGAAAGATCCTATGGTGGGTCAGGGGCACAAAGAAAGGGGGACGAATGGTGAAGTCGACCCTAGCTTAAATGCTAAGTATCAGGGTTAAGTAAGGCAGCAAGGAGGCGAGAGAGCAGGAAGGAGCAGGCATAAGAATCAGTATCCATGGACACCTGGGTGGCTCAGTTGGTTAAGCATCTGACTTCGGCTCAGGTCATGATCTCACAGCTAGTGAGTTTGAGTCCTGCATCGGGCTCTGTGCTGACAGCTCTGAGCCTGGAGTCTGCTTTGGATTCTATGTCTCCCCTTCTCTCTGACCCTATCTCACTCGTGCTCTATCTCTCTCTCTCTCAAAATAAATAAACATTAAAAAACAAAAAAACAAAAAAAGAATTGGCATCCATGATAATGGTGAGGGACGCTGGAGCATATCATGGCATCAGAACATTCACCTGACAGCAAAGTCCTGTCAATAAACATTCCTAAACAGGGAAGTCATGATCAGACCTGCCTATTTGCAAGATCACCCTAGATAATGTGGAATGGACTGAAAGGAACAAAACCAGACAGAGCTGATAGGAAGTTACAGTAGTCATGGGAGAAATGTTGGTGGCTTTCGGCAGCAGTAGCGATAAAGGGAAGATTAAATGGAGTTGAGAGTCATAATGACGGATCCCGGTTGGACATATGAGGTTAACACAAGACAGGGGCAATGATTAAAAAGTCCAGGAATGTGGCCCAGGCAACTTAGTGATCAGTTATGCCCTCCATGATGGCAGCAGACACAAAGGAAGGGAGAAAGCATAACTTCATAGGAGAGTCAGAGGCTGACCATATGAGAGGGGGTGATTTTGATGGAGGGTGGTTCCTAGACACAGGAAGTGACCAGATCTAGAGCACAGGTGGAGGGATTAGCGCAAGACAGGAGTTGAGAATCTCCCAGTGTGACAGGAGGGTATCTATGTAGATACAGGGCCAGGTGAGGCACCAAAGCTGAGGACTTGGATGAGGAGGAAGAGGAAGACGATGATGATAATGATTTCCATGAAGTAAGCATAACACCATCAGAGTAAAGGATAGGAGGTTTGAAGACAGTAGACTAAACACTGCAGAACATGGAAAAGGAAGCTGACCAGGAATAAACTAATGGGCAGCACAGAGAATTCAGATGATCTTGGAATGGCATTCTTCCCATGAGCATGTCATGAGTCTACTCAGAGAAAACCAATTACTTCCCACTGCCTAGAAAATAAAGTCCAAGACCTGAACCTAAAACTCCAAGCCCTCCAATTGAGGCCCCGACCCATCCTTCCAGGCCTTTGGCCCCCAGCTCCCTTCACTGACCCTCTCATCCAGCCACTAACTTGGACAAGTGCAGATCTTCCCTAGTCTCTCCCCTCAGCTTCCCCATACTGTGCCACCAGCTCTTCCTGCTTTCTACTCAATTTTGGCACATTTCAATCTTACGGGCCCACTCAGAACTGTCCCCTGCCCCAGACTCCTCCAGCTTCTCTATTCTGAACTTCCATAAAATGCAACCTGTACCTTTCATGGGAAACTTACTATTTTATGTGTTGTGTTATGAACACAACACTTTTAGACATGTTCATTCTTTCGGACTAAGTCTATAAGCTTCTTAAAAATAGGTATTTATTCATCAATGATTTCTGAGTGTCTACTATGGCGCCAGGCACTGTGGGGCCACCACTATGAATACGAAGGCTGGAGTACTTGCTCCCATGGCCCCTACTCTCTAAGGTCCATGATCAGAGAGAAACAGAGAAAGTGAATACAGTAATTCCAGAGACGGGACGCCTGGGTGGCTCAGTCGGTTAAGCATCTGACTTTGGCTCAGGTCATGATCTCGCGGTTTGTGAGTTCGAGCCCTGCATCGGGCTCTGTGCTGACAGCTCAGAGCCTGGAGCCTGCTTCAGATTCTGTGTCTCCCTCTCTCTCTGCCCCTCCCCTGCTCATGCTCTGTCTCTCTGTCTCTCAATAATAAATAAGCGTTAAAAAAAAAAAAGAATTAAAAAAAAAATAATTCCAGAGACTAATGAATGCCTGAAAAAAACAAAAACAGGATGAAGTCAGAGTCTATAAAAAGCATCATGGAAGTGACACTTGAGGTGAGATCTAAATGATACAAGATGGAAGCTGTGTAATGATCTGGGTACAAGCACATCATGCAGAAGGACCAGCAAGTGCAAAGATCTAAGCAAGAAGGCGCTCAGCACTCCTGACAGTCACAAGGGCCTGTGCCACCAAGGCTGGGCATGCAAGGGCAGGGTGGAGCAAGCCCCGGCTGATGTAGGCAGGCATGGGAAGCTCCAGGAGGACCCTGTACTGCATTCCGGGTCCAAGAGGAAGCCACTGAGGTCTTTCAGCAGGGACGTGATGAGGCTTAAGTTTTTTTTTTTATTTTTTTTTTTTCAACGTTTATTTATTTTTGGGACAGAGAGAGACAGAGCATGAACGGGGGAGGGGCAGAGAGAGAGGGAGACAGAATTGGAAACAGGCTCCAGGCTCCGAGCCATCAGCCCAGAGCCTGACGCGGGGCTCGAACTCACGGACTGTGAGATCGTGACCTGGCTGAAGTCGGACGCTTAACTGACTGCGCCACCCAGGCGCCCCGAGGCTTAAGTTTATAAAGGTCACTCTGGATGCCAACAGGGAAAGGTCTGAAGGCTCCAAGAGGAGATACAGGGAGACCTATGCTTAACTGTGTTTAAAAAAACAACAGAGGTTTCAAACAAATGGATATGATGCATGGGTTTTTCTATCCTTACGGAATGAGAGGTTTGGTAATGGAATTTTCCTGACCCTGTGGATTCTCTCCTCTTAGTGCCCAGCTTGGCTCTCCACAGATAGTAGACACTCAACTATTACCCCTCTTCCCTCCTCTGAAATCCTTGGTTGGGAAGAGTGATTCTCTTTTCAAAAATGCTGGGTCACTTTCTCAGTAGAAGTTCAATCTATCCAACTAGAGGCACTTGGGTGGGGCGCACTGAGAAGCACTCCACTATGGCGGCTACAACAAGCATGCATAAGTACACGACCTCGGCTTCTATCACACTGCTCAGGGAAGAGAGCAAGAAGTTCATTCTAGGTTGACCCATTAAACACGGTCAAAGGAAACGCAATTCCCTTGGAGTACAAATATATAATACATAAGCCACAGTTATATAGAGTAGGGACTTGAAATATAGCAGAGTCCTACTATCCAATCATAACATGGAGTTCAGTAGATTACTGGTCAAGTCACAGGCTACAAAGCAGAGAAATTACTAAAAACTGGGCATGAAATGATTTAGCCTATAATCAAGTATTAATCTCATATCCTAATACCCATATTATAATAGGATTTATCTGAAGTTACTTATTAAGCCAAATCACCTGCCAAGCCTTTCGCTCGATTTCAAACATCACAAAGTAGTAATGACACTTTAAGCAATATAGTTTTCTGCATTTTTATGGTCTGAAACTAAATATGTTTAGAAATCTTTTAAAAATGTATATGTATAATTTGCAAACAGCAAAAATAAAGCCTCCATAAGGGAGCTTGATTTATTGGAATTACTTCTATCTGCCCACACTTTGCTTCTAACTCTATTTATATAAAGAGATTAGCCATGTTACCACAACAGGAGAAGGCCCAGCTCCAATCAGTTTTAGCAACGTTAAGGGGGCTAATCCAACAGAAAAAATTCACAGCACTAGAATTGGGAACCACAGCCTTCTACTTTCCGAACTATCAAAACTACCTCTGCCTGAGGTCACTGTCTTGCCTTAAGCACTGGGTAACCAGAAAAAAGCAAAAAGGAAGCTAAAAGTAGTGGGGGAGAAAGGGCAGGAAGAGTCTCCGACAGAGAGGCACAAAAACCACCCCAAATGGTCCCATGTATATGAGAAGAGAGCTTATAAAGTAGATGACCTTTTATTATAAAATGTATACGGCTGGCTAAACTATAGAAAAAAGGGGCCAATTTAAAAATGTCACCATCACACTCAACATGTATCTCCCAGCTGCCACCAGGCAGTGCCTGTGTCCCCATAATGACCAAACACAGGACGGCACGTGTACAGCTGGAGAGACCCCAGTGGGCCGCGGTGCATAGTATGTGCTGCAGAGTGCTGGGGCGTGAGGCCAGGAAGGCTTGTATTCCTGGAATTAGCATTTCCCACCTCAGCCAAAGCCAAAACATCCATTAGCGGCAGTTTTGACCATCCAGTCCCCCTCCCCATCCCCTGCCATTGGTCGTCAAACCTAATGACCTTCCTTCTATAAAGTTCTAGTACACCCTTCCATCCTCTCCAGTCCCACTGAATAAAGGACAAAAGCTGTATACAAGCTTGACACCCAGTTTATCCTTCCTTCTACTTCATTTAATCTGATTCTTAATGGTGATTTCTAAATACCAAAATTCAGATAAGTAAAGAGTTATTCTAAATAGCCTCATTTAGGGGCGCCTGGCTGGCTCAGTCAGTGGACCGTGCAACTCTTGATCTTAGGGTCGTGAGTTCGAGCCCCACATTGGCACAGAGCCTCCTTTAAATAAATAAATAGCCTCATTTAAATTGCCCACAGGGTTGTATGATAGAAGACAAGAAAATATGAAAGAAATAGCTGTCATCCAAAAAGAATTAAAAAGAAAAACCCCAGAAGGCAAAAATAGGCCTTATAGAGCTTTCTGTGTCTCAATAGCAATGGTGTTCTCATTTTTCAAATGTGTATATGAAGAAACACTAAACATCTACTGGTTGTTTAAACATACATGACCTAAATATTAGTGTTAACACTTATGCTTATACAAATACTTACAAATCTAGAGGAGTTGTCATTCCTTACAGTCTTGGCATTTCCAAAAGCTAGTAAGAAAGAAACAGATGCGTGGGTAAAATTGACAGAAAAATAATTTCAAGCAGCAGTTTAAAGCGAATGGAATATTTGACAGCTATAAATCCTAGAAAATACAACTTGTAGCAATGACATTTCCGTCCAAACTTCCCATAGAAACATACTTAACAGAAGTCTTAAGAAGTTGCTAACGCGTCAAAAAAAAAAAAAAAAGATTCAAAAAAAATAAGTTGTTATATCCACCACCTCTTATCATAAGTTCACAGAAAAAAGAGAGTCATTCCTCTGATTCATGGAATTTTTTCAAATCTTACTATAACCGTAATCCTGTATAATTCAATACCTTTACCGCTTTGAGAGCAGTCAATTGAGTGGCTGGCAAAAATGGCTTGTATTCTCTTCCACTATTTTCATCGGTGAATAAGGTTATTTCAGAGACATCTACGTAATATTATCAAAGGTTCTGGGGAACTTGATGAGGTTCCCAGATGGAAAAAAGCACAATAAACTTGAATTTTCATTAATTTTAAAACAAATCTATTTCAATGTGATTACATATATAACTGCGAAACACAGAAAGAGTAAGAGATTTGGAAACGAACATCATTTCCGATAGGCTAAAAATGCTACATAGTTTCATTAGTCCACATCCATCAGACCTAAGTAAAACTTTCCAGAAAAGAAAAAACACCAAACTGGCCCATAATGCAGAATCCAAGTCTGTTCCAACATTAGCTGCTGTGTGGAGCCCAACCTCCCATAGGGGTCCCTTTTAAGAAAATGAAGGCACATAAGTGTAAGAACCACAGGCTGATGCCGCTCAGGCACAGAATGATCCTGTTCGATACCTCTGGCTCATAGTGTCATAAGGAGAAAGGGGTGTTTCACCAAGCTTGCGCACAAGGGAGGGGCAAATTAATCTGAGGATCACATGGGATAAATATAAGGTGTAAGAGCAGAGGGATCCCACTTTGATGCTCTGGAAGCCCAGCAGTGTACCTCAAACCTCAACGTGCAAACAGGCACCTGCAGATCCTGTTAAATGGGCCTGGAGGTAGGCATGAAATTCTGCATTTCTACCATTACTACCCCCACTCCCACCCCCACCCCCAGACTATTACTAGGATCCATGGGCCCACTGCAGCTAGCAAGGACTGAAGAGCACACAGTGAGATGGCAACCCGAAATAAATCTTTGGATTAAGAGGCCAGGCATCAAATCCCTGGAACCACCCCCCTCCATAAGTGCATTAAATTAAAGGGAGGGAAGAAAGGAGTAACAAGAGCTCAAATGATTACTAAGAGTTAAAAGCTGATCCAAATTTTGAAAGCAGTCACATGATCTAAGTGCAGACCTGTGTTTAAGGTTGAAGTTCATTTGGGGGCGCCTGGGTGGCTCAGTCAGTTAAGCGTCCGACTTCAGCTTGGATCATGATCTCATGATTCACAAGTTCAAGCTCTGCATCAGCTCTATGTTGACAGCCTGGAGCCTGCTTCGGATTCTTTGTCTCTCTCTCTCTCTCTCTCTCTCTCTGCCCCTCCCCAACTCATTCTGGCTCTCTCTCTCTCTCCCTCAAAAATAAACATTTAAAAAAATAATAAAGTTGAAGTTCACTTGGGATACTCACTAACCAAACCTGATGAGTTCTATTTCATGTTAGCTGGCTTTTTCAGGTTTTTGATTTTTTAAAAATAGTTGGTTCCTGCTCACTTCAGACAAAATGTACAAAGTCAACACAGGGAAAGTTCTTTGTATCAGAGATTCTGCTTGGGGCGGGAACCACCTGGCAGGTCCCAGATGCCAAGTTCTCTCTTCAGTAGAAAATAAGCTGAGATGCTCTACTGAGTGGGGAAACCTGCACACAGGAAATACTCAAAAGAGGATGCTAACTGAAGAGAATCGCATCATTATCCATGTCTACCACGAGCTGAGAGGCATTCATAAATGCAACCTTGAAAATGCAGAGCGCTGCTCTAGTTGTCATGAAGACCATGACATCGTTCATGTTTGCACAGGCTAGTCTTCCTGGTGGGTGTGAACACGCAGGCCTGCCAAGTTAACTAACTTGCATAGCCCAAAGTCCAACTTGAGATGCTGATGTATAAAGGACAGTTTATTGTGGTTTGAAGGTCAAGGGCAAGTGAAGGAATTGCTTCAAAAAAACTTTATTCAGGGCGCCACTTGCACACCATAAAACCATCTTTTCATCAAACAAATCTGAGTTGCACACACAGCGCGAAACACTAAGGTCTTTTATTGTGAGCCACAGGATCAAAAACAAGTGTTTCATTATAGAACACTTGAGACACATTCCTCAATTGTTTTTTTAAGTTCATTGTTTGAAATGTTCATTTACAGTAGCAGTTCCAGTTAAAAAGTAAAGCATTCCCATCAAAGATAATACATGCCCACAGCAGACATTTCTTCCATTTCCTGCGCTGGGGCCTAGTTCCAAATACCATCAAATAAAGGGTCAGATTCTAATCACAGATGCAAGCTAGAGCATTCCACAGTGCTTCTCCTTTATATCACAGCATTCTTAAAGTAAACAAATACAGAAATACATGTATATCACCCTCACTTAAAAGCAAAAGACAAAGCAAACAAAAAGCCAAATAAAATGAAGGTAACAGCACTTTCTATAATAGCTTCTTTATTCATTAAGGTACTGACGAGGAAGAAAGGTCGGTGACAATGAAATAGATGCTTCAGCCTTTGCTTTTCACAGGCTAAAGTATTTTCAGTAGTCTTATTTCACTTTCTGCAGGGATAAAGATGCCTGGTATCTCCTTGGAATAAAGCAGGAAAGAGGGGCTGGGTCTAGGAAATAAAGACAACAGGCAAGGTTCTGTCCCTCCACACTGGGGAGGGGGTATCCGACTCACCCCAAAGCAGCTCTGCTTTAATCCCTGTTAAGCCTTGACCCTCCGTGACTTTGAACAAAGAGTCGAGCCAACCTACTCTTCTAGACCAAAGATTTTAACCAGACATGGTTCTGACCCTTCCCTGCCAGATGACATTTGGTAATGTCTGGAGACATTTTCAATGGCAATGACTGGGGGCAGAGGTGATCCTGGCACCTAGTGGGTAGAGGCCAGGGATGCGGCTAAACGTCTTCCAGTGAATGCACAGGACAGCATTCTGTAGTAGAGACTGATCCAGTCCCAAATGAGGTTGAGAAACCCTATTCTATCCCAACAACTGTATTAAGTGACAACAAAGACATGCGTATAATATAAAGCAACATTAAGGGCTTGCCATCAATAGGGAAAGACTGATTTATTGTTTCCAAAGCAAAGAACGGTTTATACCTATGTTTTATGCCAACTTCCATGGCATTAGGGGCTCACCTCTGGCTTTTTCTGATGGTTGCATGAGCTACATGTATGTATATTTTTATGTTGAAGCCCTAACCCTCAATGTGATGGTGTTTGGAGCTGGGGCCTTCGGGAAGTAATTAGGGTTAGATGAGGTCAAGAGCCAGCCAGGGTCCCTGCCCCCAACCGCCACACACAAGGAAAAGGTTATGTGAGCACAGAACAAGATGGTGGCCACCTGTAAGCCAAGCGGCCTACTTTGCCAGCACCTTGATCTTGGACTTCTGAGCTTCCTGAAGTCCAGAAATAAATTCCTGTCATTTAAGCTACCCAGCCTTTGGTATTTTGTTATGGCAGCCCAACCTGACTAACACAGATGGCCAACCATAGAATCTGAACTCTAAAGTCAGGTTTAGACTTTCTGTGACCCTCAAAAAAAACTATTCTTTAGCTGTTTCTCTGGCACAGTCTTTCTAACAAAAGAAATAAGCGTTCACGTATGCTATCCTGAATGATAAAATAGCACCGTGCTCACGCTGCTCTTTTTCACCAAGTTTTTCCTAGCCATCAAATCAAACGCAAACATCAGTTGATTATTTTTAGGCCAAGTCAAAGTGAGTCAAATAAAAATTGAAATGGAAAAAAGTGACTGTAAGTGGAAAAGCTCCTTTTGGATGAGTGAACGGTTTCCTCCTGGAAGCACCTGAAGGCAAGAGTTCTTAGGACACAGCTCACTTGCTTGGCAGGTCAGGGCCTGAATCTCTTCCTTCCTCTTCCCCTGCAGCCCACCTCCCAGCCCACCAGGTACCTGAAGGGCCCTGCAGGCTGGATCTACTGTTCAAGTCACACTGACCCAGTGTGCACAGGAAATCCTACCTTCCAGGACTGGATTGGACTGTAAAAGCTGTTCTTTGACTTGGTTCACTTCTGCTCCTTTTCCACAAACTGCTGCTACGTAGGACATAACAAGCTTGCTGGCCTCTGTGAATGAAACAAACCATATTTGTAAATTAAGCAGAAATCTGTAAAAAAAAAATTTTGGAGGAAGGAAATTGGGGGTAGAAGATCCACTAATAATGTGTCAGGATGTCTTTATACCTGGGAGTAAATAATTTTTGGAAACATTTTAAAATATGGGTGCTTTTCACCGGTCAGAATGACGAAAATTAATAAGACAGGAAACAACAGGTGCTGGTGAGGATGCGGAGAAAGGAACCCTCTTACACTGTCGGTGGGAATGCAAACTGGTGCAGCCACTCTGGAAAACAGTATGGAGGTTCCTCAAAAAGATAAAAATAGAACTATCTTATGATCCAACTGCACTACTAGGAATTTACGCAAAGGATATAAAAATATTGATTTGGAGGGATACAGGAACCCTGACGTTTATAGCAAATATCAACAAGAGCCAAATTATGGAAAGAGCCCAAATGTCCATTAACTGATGAATGCATATACTATTCAGCTATAAAAAAGAATGAGATCTTGCCATCTGCAACAACATGGATGGAGCTAGAGAGTATAATGCTAAGGGAAATAAGTCAGAGAATGACAAATACCACATGATTTCACTCATATGTGGAATTTAAGAAACAAAGCAAATGATCATAGGGGGAAATAAGAGAGAGGAAAACCAAGAAACAGACTTTTAACTATAGATAAAAAACTGTTGGTTGCCAGAGGGGAGGCTGGGGGATGGGTAAAATGGGTGATGGGGATTAAGGAGGGCACATACTGTGATGAGCACGGGGTGTTGTATGGAAATGCTGAATCCTTGTACTGTACTCCTGAAACTAACATTACACTGTATGTTAACACTGATTTTAAATAAAAACAAAAAATGTAAAAACTAAAAAATAATAAAACATTTGTGCTTTCTATTCAATGACATGTCATTAATTCAGATATAATAGGAACTGTGCTTAAAGGTTATCACCAGGAAGAAGAAAATTTTGCTGAGTAATACAGCCAACAACATGTCAGAACTATCTTCTTAAAGCAATCATTTATACACGATGACTGTATCATACACAGTAATTCAACTCAAAAATAACTTGGTAGCTTTACAAAAGTATTTTTTTTTAACGTTTATTTATTTTTGAGAGAAAGAGAGCATGAGGGGGAGAGGGACAGAGAGAGAGGGAGACACAGAATCAGAAGCAGGCTCCAGGCTCTGAGGTGTCAGCACAAAGCCCAATGTGGGGCTCAAATTCATGAGCTGTGAGATCATGACCTGAGCTGAAGTCGGACACTCAACCAAATGAGCCACCCAGGTGCCCCACAAAAGTATTTTCAAAGTTTGAAAGAACTGTTCTCCCCCAAAATATTTCCAAATCCGACTGGTCTGCTCACAACTAGACTAAATTAATGACTCTTCAACTCAGTTAAAACACTAACCAGCTAGGGGCGCCTGGATGGCTCAGTTCATTAAGAGTCCGACTCTTGGTTTCAGCTCAGGTCAGGATCTCACAGTTCATGGGATCAAGCCCCGTGTCAGGCTCTGCACTGACAGTGTGGAGACTACTTAGGATTCTCTCTCTGCCCCTCTCCCATTCATGCTCCCTCTCTCCCTTAAAAATAAATAAATAAGCATTAAAAAACAAAAACCCTAAGCAGCTAATGTAAGGATTTGATAACAAGAAAGATAGCTTTTTCAGGGCACAGTTGTATTCATAGATTTCACTCGTAACTCTGAAAGGTAAACTGCTAAAAGAAGCTGGCTACCTGAGGCACACGAAGATTTCTTAGCTCAAAGGAGGACAAGATTTGTTTTCGGTGGTTTTATTCTTTGGTGTCTACCTATCAGCCTGTGGGCCCTCCCAGCATCTGCCTCCCAGAACCTGATCTTTTAATACTGTGTGCCAAGGAACATTGATAGATATTCAGGGGAAATGAGGTCCAAAGTCAACTGAATTTAGAGTCACAGTGAATTAGGGGAAGTGAAATGGGTTTCTTTTTAAAGGGTTTATCAGAGGATCATGTGCATTGTGGAATTCTGGAGAAGGATCCTGAATGCTATGTTTTCCAAACTGGTTTACCATGGAATCTGTTTCTCACTGAGCTGTCTTCATTCTGATTTTCCATACCAACGTCTGGGAACAGCTCAACTATTAATTGTCAGCAGAATTCAACACACACCCTCATTTTGGGCAGTTGAGGTTAGAAGACCAGTCGCCCAAATCTTGCTTTCTCTGAAGTCTGTGCACTGGTGCCACTGTCCAAGAGCAGGAAGCCTTCCTCAGGTGTGAGTGACGATACCTGTGCCCTCAGGTGTGAAGGGGGCAAATGTCAACACTGTCATTTCTCACACTATGACAGGCAGGTGGCTTCCAGTCCCACCCCCCACCACGAGGTAATAAATGAACAAGTGGAATGCCACCTTGGGCACATTGCCAACACTTGCTTTAAGGGTTTTAGAGCAACCCAAAAGCACTGACTAACAGAGGCACTGAGCATGAAAAATCTACTCAGATCACACAAAGCTCTCAAGGCCTAAGGTGACTGCTCACGGAGTACGAGCAAGTAGGGTTGTAGGAAAGTTAAAGGATCTCGTGGAGCCCTAAGAAATGACATGGGAGGCTGGGGACTTCTGCGATGGTCGGAGTTAAGTCTTCCTCCAATTTGCTTTCTGGGTAAAGAAAATGGGTCCAAAGAGATTCTCCAGTGGTCTGTGATGACTGATTTCTGTTGTCTCCTTTTAGGGACTGTAACCAAGAAACGCCAGTCTTTTCATCTTTGCGATTACCTTCCTCCAAAGGGCAGGGTCCCTTCCTTCACACACTGTCCACTGTATAAAGTTCCCGAACCACATTTCCCACTGTTCTCGGGGTTTAAGTCTCTAAAAGCTGGGGAATTATACATGGACAATGAGTTTATATGTTATCACATGTCCTCTGACTTCTGGTGCCACAATTCCCTCCACCCATCAGTCCAAACTAGAACTCTTTTTCTGGTCCCATCAGGGGATTTTCTTTCTAGAATCTCTGGCTTTCAAGTTCAAGTGACGCTGCCCTCCCAATAAATTCCTGACATCCGGTGCCGACAGGTCTCCAACTCGGGGCCACCTCTCCTGAATTGCCCACGTGTCCCAGCTCTGTACCGGCCTCTGAAGCAACTCACCTCCAGGCTTGCTTTCTCATCATTCTGCTTTCTCAGTGTTACCTTCATTCCCCATACTCACCTACACCCTCACATAGGTTACTATATTCTTTCTTGGCAAGAATTTCTGGTCTTTCGACTTAGTATACTATTAGAAGACTAAAAACATTCACAGGCACAAAAACTGTCTCAGATAGTGGCAACACACACACATACATAAACATATTTTAGATGAAAAGGTAAGTTTCCTTTTAGGTAAACTGACAATAAATATCAAAAGTCCAGGCTAAGCTGTTTTGCTTATTCCAATGATTATGGACCTCACTGCAGCCAAACCTCAAACTTCAGATACATGACCACACCAAATTCTCTAGAAATCCTGTTCTGGTCCAGGATGGACTCTAAGGAACAAAATGCTGGATGGGGAGGGGAGGGTGGGAATCAACCAAGAATCAAATCTGTCTGGTGGCTGTTGTAATTGACTTGGCCTCTCAGAGAATTTTTAACGGCTAGTATGAAACAGAATCAAGTTTTCTCAGAGTCAGATCTGTTAAAAAACGGTACAAGATGTAGATCTTTCGGAATCTGAATTGGACTTACATTACCTAGCTGTTGAATTGCACATAAACTCACAATATCTACTGAGATACAAAGATGAGTTAACTTCACTGAAATTAGGAATTACCTGTACTGACTCTATATAAGTCATTCAAATACAATTTTTAAATACTGTTCAAGGATACTTATTCCTAAATTGTTAAAAAAAGTTTGTACATTCAATTCTTCGCTTGAAGAATTCTTCAATTCTTCAGGAAATCTAATACTGGGCTTATTTTAATAATTCATTTCTGGAAGCCAGGATTAAGAGTAGTTTTCTTTAAACAGTCTCATGATCTCACAGAGACAACACTTACAATTTCTTTTCCTGACATAATACTTGCACTTTAACTTAAGTAGTTCATGAGCTGCTCACTACTTTAGAGAATTAAGTAGAACAGTAAGAAGAAGTTGCAAGCTCCAACATCGTTTAGAAGACTGTTCTCATAATATTTCACCATGCTGGAAACAGGAAATAAGAGTCATCTCATGAAGCTTTCTGCTTCATTTCCTTTTGGCCCCTCTGTGCTAAAGTTCAAATAAATTTATATCTTCATTCACATATTTAGATATTTATCCAAATCAAACCTTGCTGCCACACCCTCTATGAATGAAATATATTGCTAAGAATCAAGAATTTTCATCTTCTGCATTTCAAAGTCTAGATTTTGAGTTACGTTGACTGTTAATGGAAACCAACTAACCATGACCTTGGCAATCACAGCATAAAATTATAAGCATTTTCCAAAGCAACACAGACTGTGGATACTTTAATCCAGTAATCATACTAACAACAATGCCTTTCATGTATACTGTAAAAATATAAAATGATTCTATTTGAGACAAAAAGGTATATTCTTCACGTGTACTCAAAATTCTAAAAGCACTACTATTTTAGCCCTGAGTACACTGGCATTTAAAACTGGCAAAACATAACAGCATTTGCTTAGAATCAATTCTCAGCTCATCATTTTCTTTCACTCATATATAAATTTATGTACATATATGTTTGAATGTAACTTGAACCCTAAAATTCATCAACAGTCAGGCAAACAAAATACTGAGTCTTCAAAGTAAAAATTTCTTCTCACTAGAAAATGGTAGAACATCTAGGGCTTAATAGATACTCTGCACTAATGGGAAAATGGCCTACAACATTTTGATCCAGATCAAAATTCATTTCGACAAACAATGTAAAGGGGTTACAGAGGACAGTTTATGATTCTGGGCATTTTAAATTCCTGATAAGAAACACATGATAACTAATTTACCTCGGTATTCTCTGGTACCTTGCAAAAGGTTGTGAACAATATATATTATATGTTATTAGGCAATCATTACATAATAATTATATAGTAATATTTTTATGAACAAAAGCATCGTGAAGTAGCAGTAGGTGAATGAGAAGGGAAACACAAACATTTCAATGAAAGACATTTGCACCAAAACATCAAAACCGGGGCATGTTCACAGCAAGCTCCCGTGGACTCAGTCACTGTATCATGAAAAAAAAAGTATGGGGCACCTGGTTGGCTCAGTCGGTTAAGCCTCTGACTTGAGCTCAGGTCATGATCTCATGGCTTGTGAGTTCAAGCCCCATGTTGCGCTCTGTGCTGACAGCTCAGAGTCTGAACTCTGCTTTGGATTCTGTGTGTGTGTCTCTCTCTCTGTTCCTCCCCCGCTTGCACTCCGTCTCTCTCTCTCTCTCTCAAAAATAAATAAAGATTATGGGGCGCCTGGGTGGCTCAGTTGGCTAAGCATCTGACTTCGGCTCAGGTCATGATCTCACGGCTTGTGAGTTCCACCCCCGCGTCAGGCTCTGTGCCGAAAGCTCAGAGCCTGGAGCCTGTTTCGGATTCTGTGTCTCCCTCTCTCTCTACCCTCCCCCATTCACGCTCAGTCTCTCTCTTTCAAAAATAAATAAACATTAAAAACTATTTTTTTTAAGGTATGACATCCGTTCATTGCACACGCAACACCATCGGTGTCACATATAGATCATGTAACACGTACACATACAGCAAACAGAGAGAACCACACATTCACACACAAAAAAAAAACTGACAGATTTATCTGCTCCTATACCTCTCTATCTCCTTGGCTAGGATACCCAAGTTTTTCTAGGGACTGAGCTTGCATAGGTCTGCTGGCCCAGGGACTTCAACAGTAAGACTCCCCAAGTCAACGAGGCCACCCTTGTGCACAATGAAACAAGGATGCTGCAACACGGAGGAACACCCTTCTTGGCAGTCATCTGTCTGCAATGCTGTCAAATGACCCAGCTGCAGCATAGCTAAACTAACCAGACAGGCAACCACAAACTGTTCCAAGCATGGGACACAACGCATGGGTCTTGCAATGAGAAACGCAGCCTTTACTCTAAGAGGAGTCATGACAGGCCACGTTTTATTGAAATACAACTATGTATACAAGTGGCTTTGCTTCTGAGAGTTGGCCACAAGATCTCTGATAATTCATATAAAACGTGGATCGAGAGAAGCCTTTCTCACATGGGGAAGAAACAAAACAAAAGCTCACTGTGTTTGGGGTTTCTGTTTGCTTAGCTATTCTGCTTCGATGTGATATCTCTGTAAAGAGATGCAAAGTAGTACAAGGTCATTTGGGGTTCAGAACCAAAGGTCTTAATGAGCAAGACAGGCTCCATAACTCTTTTAGCAGACGGCTAGAGAGTTCCTACAAACCGATGTAACTGTAAAATTAGAAACCAAATAACTCATAATGTTTTCTCACGTCAGGATCATCTTCTTAGGCCCACAGATTCATTTTGATGTCTTTGAAAAATGTAGTTACGATGATTCCTTCATGTTCTGCCCCCCTGCCCCCTATCAGGGCTTGAATGATTCTCCATAAACTATCTGTATTCACGGTAGTGAATTCTGAGTTCACTGCCTAGAAATACTTGGGCACTTTTATGAGGCATGATGAATTTTTTATTTAGCACAGCAGTGATGAATTAAATAGGGCCCCAAAGGACTCAGAGTTCAAGCCTCTCCCTGAGTGCCCACATTATATAATCATGCAGCATAAGAGTGTACCCGATGCTTAAGCCCAATAACATCATCATCTGCCAAGGCGGTTTACAACCTCGTTAAATTAATTACTTCTTATAAACTAAGCCCTCTGATACTGCAGGGTACTTCTGTATAAGCTGTCAAGTAAAGATTCTTACTGAAAACAGACACTACGTATAAAGCACATAGCACACTCTGGGCCCTCAATAAATATTAGTTCTCTTCTTCTTTCATTTAATTAGTAACAAAATTTTTAGTGACTGTGTACTCAGAAACAATTTTAGTGGATAAGATGACGTGACATTTCAAAAACAGCCTGGCATCCCGCTTTCCCACATAACTAAACCCCCTCTCCAAATTCCTCACACTACCATGCTGCAATCTCTGTATTATTTTCCATCATTTCATTTTCCCGGAAGTAATCTCCATGAAACAGACATTAATTAATACATAAATTCTATACTTTACTGGAACGTATAGGCTAATGACAACTACAACCTAGATAAAATTTGAAGCAATTTTTGTATCACTGCTTTCAAAATGAAAGAAAAGTAGGAAAAAATGGAATAAGTAAGCAAAGCACGATGTGTCCCTGGGGACAGAGGTAGGAGATGCTGCTGGGATCTAGAAATGAAAAGGAAGAACTTGTTAGCAGCTACCAAAGAGCATAGTTGAGTGGATATTTAAAAACAGCAACTCTTGGGATGCCTGGGTGGCTCAGTTGGTTAGGCGTCCAACTCTTGGTTTCAGCTCCGTCACAATCTCACAGCTTCGTGGGTTCAAGCCGGCATCAGGCTCTATGCTGACAGTGTGGAGCCTGCTTGGGGTTCTCCCGCTGCCCTCTCTCTGCCCCTCCCCCACTCGTGCTGTTTCTGTCTTTCTCAAAATACATAAACTTTAAGAAAATAAAAACAGCAACTCTCAGGAGTAGGGTCTACCTCCTGGCACTAGGAGGTTTAGTGATAATGGAAAACCAAAGCATCACAGGGTCCAGGAATCACAGCGGATCAAAATGGAGACAAATGCATCAAGCGACCTCTAGGCAGTACTACCCAAAGTATGATCCAAAACCCCCTGCTACTCAAAGTTGGTTGTTCCATGGACTGTTACCAGTCTGCACATGAGAGTAGGCTCTCATAAGTTTTTACAGCAATTTGGTGATTCATTTTGCCTGCTTAAGCTAAAAAAAAAAAATTAGAGATTGGTTCTTCCATACCTTTATTTCCTTTTTCTGGCATCAGTCAGGAAGAGATTTGGGAAGGAGAGACTGGTGTTCCACGGTAGAGAGTTTGAGAAGCGCTGTCCTAACATGTGTATGGTACCCTCCTCCAGATTCCCACTCAAAGCAGTACCCAGAATGCTTTATTCTATTATAAACAGAATGGCCCCACTGGAGGGGAAAAGCAAAGGCCCTGACAAGCAGCTGTCTATTCTTATGACAGAGAACAAAGGGATCCAAGGAAGGACTAAATCTAGGGAAGACAATTGGGAGAAAAGGATTCTGAATGCAATATTGAAACCAAAAGGACAAGTTATTAATTTAAAAAAATATCAAGAGAAGAGAAAACTACAGAAAAGAAGAATGAACTCCACACCACTAGATTTCCCCCAGAGGAATGAGGCGTTTTTGTTTTTCTCAGAAAAGGATGAACACCAATCCTCTCAAATAGTACCAGCAACCTCCACTTTGTTTTTCAATAAGGAAGACACACGAGCCCACCAGGCGATAGAATCTTTCTCCAGGAGGGAGCAGTGCAGTTTACGACACTCTGAGAAGGAGGAGGTCATACACTGACATGGCTAATTAGTAGATGCGCTGTCTTCGTGGAATGTATGTTCCAGCGGAGATGAAGACATGGCCAACACCAATCAAACCAATGACCACAACCCACTTCTGATGACTCACTTAGGAACAAAGTGATACAATCAGACCCTCAAAAAATGTATCTTTAGTCACGATGAAGAATGAGTAAAAACCTAAAAAAAATTAATAGGCTTAGGAATATTTTCATCTCTTCCTCCTTCACAAATAAAAAAAAAAGGTGTGAAGTGAGTAGGCTTGTAGATACAGTCAAAAGGATTGGGGGAAGGGGCAGGCAGCATGAGATACACCACCAATACAAATGCCTTCTGTCAAGAGGCATAGTTTTTAACTTGCCTTGCTACCATTTTCATTGATCAACTTGGAAACAAACAAGAAGCTGTACTGCTTCTAAGAATTAAATTGTTTCATAAGAAAGAACTGCTTAGTGATAGAAAAGAGGCAGACACTTTCTCCCAAGACACCAGTGTCCTCTTAAAGAACCTACTGTAAAGAAAGAGTTCTGAACAAAGACCTCACAAACTTCTGAGCAAATAGAGGTTTAAGAGTCCATACCCAGAGATTCAGATGAATGATCCAAAAACGGATGGGACACTAAATAATGAAATACTGTCTATATATAAAAAACTTTTTTTTAACATTTATTCATTTTTGAGAGACAGAGCATGAGTAGGGGAGGGGCAGAGAGAGAGGGAGACACAGAGTCTAAAGCAGGCCCCAGGCTCTGAGCTGCCAGCACAGAGCCCAATGCGGGGCTCAAATCCACAAACCGCAAGATCATGACCTGAGCTGAAGTCATACACTTAACAGACTGAGCCACCCAGGTGCCCCATAATACTATCTATATATAATACGGAGCAAAATTTTTAACAAAAAGTAGCACAAGGTGCAATTACCAAAAAGGAGAAAAGCCTGAGAGAAAGGTGCAGAAGTAGATAGGGACAAGATCACACAGAACCTTAACAAGCACACTGGATTTGACATTTATTTTAGTGCAACAGAAACCATTAAAAATTTTTATATAAAAAATACCTTGAGACAAATGAAAACAGAAAAACAATATACCAAAACTTTTGAGAAGCAACTTTTAAGAGGAAAGTTTATAGTCACAAGTGCATACAAGAATAAAGACCTCAAATAAACCTAATATTACACCTCAAGGAAGCAGAAAAAGAAGAACAAACTAAGCTCAAAGTTAGCAGAAGGAAGGAAATAATACAGACTAGAACAGAAATAAATGAAACAGAGAATTGGAAAATCACAAAAGATTAATAAAACTAAGAGCTGGTTCTTTGAAAAGATAAAGCAAATTGACAAACCTTTAGCTAAATTAACCAAGAAAAAAAGAGAGAGGACTCAAATAAATAAAATTATAAATGAAAGAGGAGACATTCAACAAATATCATGCAAATACAAAGAACCTGAAGAGACAGTACTCTAAACAGTTACATGCCAACAAACTAGACAACCTAGAAGAAAAGGATAAGTCCTAGAAACATGCAAACTACCAAGACTGAATCATAAAAAATAGAAAATGTAAACAGATTAATATCAAATAAGATTGAATCAATAATCAAAAACCTCCCCCCAAAAGAAAAACCCCAAATCAGATGGTTTCACTAGTGAATTCTACTAAATGTTTAGGGGAATATTAACACCAATCCCTCTCACTCTTCCAACACACTCAAGAAGAGATAACTTCCAAACTCATTTTACAAGGCCAGCATTACCCTGATACCAAAGCCGGATACTACAAGGAAACTGCAGATCAATATCCCTGATGAATACAGATGCCAAAATTCTCAGCAAAATACTACCAAACTGAATTCAACAGCTTGTGAAAAGGATCACACACCATCATCAAGTGGTATTCATCCCTGAGATGCAAGAATGGTTCAAACATATGCAAATCAATAAATGTGATACATCACATTAATAGAATAAGAAGATAAAAATCATCCAATCATCTCAAGAGACGCATAAAAGCATTTGATGAAATTCAATATCCTTTCATGATAAAAACTCTCAACTAACTGGGTATAGAAGGAATGTACCTCAACATAATAAAGGCCGTAAATGACATGCACACAGCTAATATCCTACTCAATGGTGACAGGTTGAAAGCTTTTCCTCTGAGATGAGGCCCAAGACAAGGCTGCCCACCCTCACCACTCCTATTCAACATAGTAGTAGAAGTCCTAGCCAGGGGAATTAGGCAAGGAAAAGAAATCAAAGACACCAGAATCAGAAAGAAAGAGGTAGAATTGTCTCTTTGTAGATGACATGATCTTATATATGGAAAACTCTAAAGATGCCATAAAAAAAAAGGTTATAATAAACTAAGTCAGTGAAGTTGTAGGATATAAGATAAACATACAAAAATCAGTTGTGTTTCTTTATGCTAACAACAAAGTATCTGAAAAAGAAATAAAACAATCCCAAGAGCAACAAAAACAACAGAATACTTAGGAAAAATTTAACCAAAGAGGTGAATGATCTCTTCACTGAAAACATAAGACATTGATGAAAGAAAATGAAAGAAGACACAATAAATGGAAAAATATCCTGTGTTCGTGCACTGGAAGAATTAATAGTATTAAAATGCCCATACTACCCAAAGTAATCTATAGATTCAACATAATCCCTATCAAAATTCCAATAGCATTTTTCACAGAAAAAGAAAAAGCAATCCTGAAATTCATATGGAACTACATAAGAGACCACAAAAGCAAAAGCAATCTTCAGAAAGAAGAACAAACCTGGAGGCATTACAATTCCTGATTTCAAACCACACTACAAAGCTATAGTAATCAAAATAGTATGGTACTTGCATAAAAACAGACACAAAGAGTCGCCAGGGTGGCTCAGTTGGTTGAACGTCTGACTTCAACTCAGGTCATGATCTCATGGTTCGTGAGTTTGAGCCCCACGTCAGGCCCTGTGCTGACAGCTCAGAGCCTGCAGCCTGCTTCAGATTCTGTGTCTCCCTCTCTCTGCCCCTCCCTCCCTCACACTCTGTCTCTTTCTCTCTCTCAAAAATAAATAAACGTTAAAAAAAATTTTTTTTGAAGACACATAAACCAAAGAAACAGAATAGAGAGCCCAGAAACAAAGCCATGTATGTTCAGTCAACTAATATTTAACAAGGGAGCCAAGAATACTCAACGGGGAAAAGACAGTCTTTTCAATAAATGGTGCCAGCAAAATTGGATATTCGCACGCAAAAGAATAAAACTGAACCCTTATCTTATACCACTCACAAAAAGTAACTCAAAATGGACTAAAGACTTAAATATAAGATCTTAAGCCATAAAAATCCTACAAGAAAACATATGGAAAAAGCCCTTTGATATTGGTCTTAGCCCTTTGATATTGTTTTGGCTATGACATGCAAAGCACAGACAGCAAAAACAAAACCACACAAGTGGGACTACGTCAAACAAAAAAGCTTCTGCAGAGCCAAAGAAACAATCGATGAGAAAAGGCAATCTACAAAATGCATGAAATACTTGGCAAATCATGTATCTGATCATGTATCTAAAATATGTAACTAACTCCTACAACTCAATGGCAATAAATAATAATAATGATCTGATTAAAAATAGGCAAAGGACTTGAATAGATATTTTCCCACATAAGATATACAAATGGCTACCAAGGACCTGAGGATACACTCAACATCGCTAATTACCAGGGCAATGTAATTCAAAATTCCAATTCAAGAATGTAATTCAAAATTCCAATTCAAAGTTACAAAATTATCACCTCGCACTTGTTAGAACGGCCAAAATGAAGAAAAGCAAGAGATAACAAGTGCTGGAGAAAATGTGATGAAAAGGAAACCCTTGCACCCTTGGAGGGGATGTAAATTGGTACAACCACTATGGAGAACAGTACAGAGTTCCTCAAAAGCTCAAAAACTCCCAATGAAGGGATTAGTGTTCTTTTTTTTTTTTTTGTAAGTTTATTTATTTATTTTGAGAGAGAGCACACGTGTGTGGGAGAGCAGGAGAGGGGTCAGAGAGAGAGGGGAAGGAGAGGGAGAGAGGGAGGAAGGAAGGGAGGGATGGGGGGAGAGAGAGAGAGAGAAAGGGAGAAAGAGAGAATCCAAGCAGACTCCTTGCTGCCAGAGTACAGCCCAACGCAGGGCTCCATCCCACAAACTGCAAGACCATGACCTGAGCCGAAACCAAGAGTTAGACACTCAACCAACTGAGTCACCCAGGTGCTCTGGGATTAGTGTTTCTCTCTCTCTCTCTCTCTCTCTCTCTCTCTCCCTCCCTCCCTCCCCCTCTCCCGCCATCTCCATCTCTATCTCCCATGTGAGGACACAGATAGAAGGTTCTCACCAGGAACCAAATCAGCAGGAACCTTGATCTTGGACATCCCAGCCTCTACAACTTAAAAAATAAATGTCTGGGGGCTCCTGGGTGGCTCAGTAGGTTAAGCGTCTTGACTTTGGCTCAGGTCATGATCTGGCAGTTCGTGGGTTCGAGCCCTGCATCAGACTCTGCTGACGACTCAGCACGTGGAGCTGCTTCAGATTCTATAGCTCCCTCTTTCTCTGCCCCTTCCCTGCTCTCTCACTCTCTCAAAACTAAATAAACATTAAAAAAAAAAAAAAAGAAAGAAAGAAAAAGAAATATCTGTTGTTTAGGCCACCCTGTCTATGGTATGCTGTTAAAGCAGGCTGAACTGATTAAGAAAAGTGGGGACTCTAGAGCTATATATACTACTTGTGCTCAAAATCTCATCTCTGCCATTTACTCACTGGCAAGTTTGGGCAACTTGGTTAACCTTTGTGTGGCTCAATTTCCCCATGATAAAAATGGGGGTAAGAAGAATACTTCTATGTGTAACACACTAAAGCACAATGCCCAACACAATGGAAATACTTATGTGGGACAGCTACCCTTATTACCCAATGGCATGGCAGTGGTTCTACGGGAGGGAACAGAATCAGAATTTGTCAGTTTCACAAGAGGCTATTAACAATGGTCTAAATTTATAAAAATAAAGATTCTATCAGTAAGCTTAAAATAACTTTGTTGGACAACACCAGATTGAGCACATCTGACCTACCAGAAGCTGACATACAAGAAACCTACAGTATCTTGCCTGATGGGAAGACTGGTAAGACTCAATACATATGCTATATTTTATTAACAGAAGCCTGGTATCCATATTAAGAGAGGTAACAGTTTCCCCCATAACCAAGACCAAACTTGAAGTATTTATTCGGTTTATTTCTCTCCTTGGGATGTAATTGTATGAGGCATACTGACAAACAGGGATCATTCCAGAATAATATGACCATGATAGTGAGGATTTTGAGAATGAGATCTGATCGTATCATATGCTCTTATAAGTACCCCGTACTTTTCCTTTTCTATATAAACTACATGCATACATGCGACATAGGTATATGTGCATATACAGTACCCATACTTGTGCACATGCACATGTAACAGAGTGCTATTGTCTATCTCCTGCACTAGATTACAAATTCAATAAGGACAAGGATGGTGTCTGGCTCACCAATGTGTCACTAGCACTTAGTACAGTACTTTCACCTTACTAGTATTCCTTTAAGGTACTCAAAAATTACTTCCTGGATGAATGAGTAAATGAATGTGCATCACACAGGAAATTTTTGAAGGCCAAGGATGTTTAGACCTAGCAAGCTATGATGGATGACTTCAAATAACCCAATGAGTGTCCTATAGAAAAGAAAGTACACTAATTTGGGGAGGTTCCAGACGGCAGAGTTAAGGCCACTAGGTAGAGGCAGAATTCAAATCTAGGTAAGAAAGAACTTGTGATAGCTGAATCTGTATGACAAATTTAGCAGGTTGCTTTACGAAGCAGTGAGCCCTCGAGGTGGCTCAGTCAGTTAAGCATCCAACTTCGGCTCAGGTCATGACCTCACGGTTAGTGGGTTCGAGCTCCGCATCGGGCTCTGTGCGGACAAATCAGCCTGGAGCCTGCTTCGGATTCTCTGTCTCCCTCTCTATCTGCCCATCCCCTGCTCATGCTCTGTCTCTCTCTCTAAAATAAACAAACAATAAAAAAAATTAAAAACAAAACAAAGCAGTGATCCCTCTATCACCACAAAACAAGGGAGTTTGGGGGAGCCTGGGTGGCTCAGTTGGTTAAGCATCTGACTTGGGCTCAGGTCATAATCTCATGGTACATGAGTTCAAGCCCTGCATGGGGCTTTCTGCTGCCAGTGCAGAGCCTGCTTCAGATCCTGTTTCTCTCTCTCTCTCTCTGCCCCTCCTTTGCTTGTGCACATGTGCTCTCTCTCTCCCCCTCCCCTTCAAAATTAAATAAACATTTAAAAAACTTAAAAAAACAAAAAAAGAAAATGAAACAAGGAGCTTGGCAGTTCTATGGGAAGGACCCTACAGTAGGTGGTCTACACCTACAATCCTTCCTAACCATATGAGACTGGGTCTTCTGTTACTTTAACCTTCTTATGTGCCAGTCTTTTCCTATTTCTGCCCATCCAGGGCCTAGAACCTCACATAGAAAGTGTGTACTTGCTATGTCTCTAAAGGGCTCTAGGAAGTTGGATACACTTATCTACACTGGGGGCAGGGAGGGAATACTCCTAAAGAGAGCGGAGGAAGGAACAGGTGCAGAAGGAAAAGCCCTCTCAGAGCCGATAGTGAGACTTTAAAGGCGCACATCTTAGGAGGGGATCATTTCAGTCAGTTGACTGAAATATCCATGGGCAACTTTCTTAATAATCAGAGACTCAAAGTATGCTAATCTAATCACTTCATAGCCAAGCAAAGTACAAACATTTAAATCCCACTCTGGCAAACTAGTAGAATCATCAGAATCTTGTGTAGAAAACAAGAACATTTTACAGATAAAATCGTGAAAATACCATCTCCCTCACCATTCTCCTTCTTCAGGGCTTAGCACTTCCATCAGAGAAGCTCACTGACAACAGCAGTTTCAACCTGCCCCAGTCTGGACTCAGAGAGCACAGCTCTTTCGGACCTTTTCCAAGTGGCTGGGCATCATGTGTGAAATCACTTTTCACTCGAGAACATCAATCATACAAATTGTTTTTATTAAAAGCACATAAAAAACAGCACAACCTCTCCACTCGAGGGTTTGTTTTATGGAAAGGTGCCAACCCATCTAACAATATATAGAAAAATCTTGGGGCTCAGTAGGGTTGAGCATCCGACTTTGGCACAGGGCATGATATCACGGTTCATGAGTTCAAGCCCACACTGGGCTTTGCACTGATAATGCAGAGCCTGCTTCGGATTCTCTGTCTCCCTCTCTCTGCCCCTCCCCAGCTGATGCTCTCTCTCTCTCTCAAAAATAAACACTTAAATAAAGAAATAAGTGTAAAAATATATAGAAATACTCAATTCGTTAGGCTTCAAAGACTTTATTCTAGAGTGAAATTAAGCATCTTTCTGGTGCCTTCCCTCCTCACTCTTTAGCAGAGATAAGATATGCCTGTGGTCTCCCAAAGCCCAAACAATTTGTCATTCCTCAGAAGTGGTAAGACTTCACAGGTCTGGTGTCTTACGGGAAAAAGGTAAGAGACCCTGAAGCGCTCAGACTGCACCAGAAGATCCAGAATCCAGAAACAGACTCCCATATTGATTGAAATCCCTTTGACAAGTACCTGTTTCGTCATGTGAGAGATGGGGTAAGTCCTTCCCAGAGAACATTCCATGATCCGAATCAGCAGCCTCCCACAAAGGAGTGGTCACAGTGGCCCGGTGCAGCTTCATGCTAATGAGGCCCCCCGCCCTCTTTGCTATACCATCATCTGTGCAGCACTGACCTTCTACAGAGGAGAAAGGAAGGTAGGCTGGGCCTGGCCTTACCTGTTTTTCCTGCTCCGCTTTCCCCGGTAATGAGAATACATTGGTCTTTATCTTGATCTCTTAGGGACCTGTACGCTTCATCTGACAGGGCAAAGCTGTAGGGGAGAATGGGAGAGAAGTCCTTAAAATTCAGCTCATTATTCACGTGTTTATGAGATGTAACTAGAGGCTCTTTAAAGGACACTGATATGCTGCAGATAGAAAGCCAAGACGTCAGATTTTATTTCCTTCAAATTCTTAAAGGAAATAAATAAACCCCTCCATCCTTGTGGCCCATGGTCCCTTTTCCTTCACATCCTCTAGTAAACAAAGTGACTGTTTAGACTGTTTAGACTGACTTACCGTCCTCTAAAGATATGCTTTATTTAACCCACATGTGATACTTATGGTTCATTTTATTAAAATCTTGGCAATTCAGAGAACCAAGAAGAAAATGTCGCATCACATGTCCAACACTGGATGATGCAGCGGTTTTCAGGACAATACACTGGAATTTCAAAAAAACTTTTTCGAATGTTAGAAAAAATTCTATCAAATGCCAAATGGCTGATATTACCATCATTGAGCTAAATACAGAACTACTGCCTTCACAAACAGATAACAAACTGTAACGCCCACCAGAGGCAAGGAGGACCTTGGGTCGGCCAGGGGTCTGCTCCAGTCCTAGGCCCTCAAGCTCCTCACGGGGCCCTGTGCTGACAACAGGGCCCCCTATCAAGACCAGGCCAGTCCCCAGGTTGATCTTCCTTGCCTCAAAATTTATAAATAAGGTAAAATTTGCCCCCTCAAGCTAAATGAAAAATAATTGTTTGGGTTTTTTTTTTTTAATGTTTACTTTTTTATTCTGAGAGAGAGCATGAGCAGGGGAGGGGCAGAGAGAAGCCCAAGCAGGCTCCACACTGTCAGCGCAGAGCCCAATGTGGGGCTTGATCTCATGATCAAGTGAGACCATGACCTGAGCTGATACCAAGAGTCAGATGCTCATCTGACTGAGCCCAGGCGCCCTTAACTGAGAAATAATTTTGACAATAGGATACTGTGTTTAAAACAGGGGCTCCTGGGTGGCTCAGTTGGTTGAGCTTCTGACTCTTGATTTCAGCTCAGCTCCTGATCCCAGGGTTGTGTGATCGAGCCCTGAGCAGGGACTCCTCACTGTGTGTGTAGCCTGCTTAAGATCCTTTCTCTCTGTCTTTCTCTCTCTCTCTCTCTCTCTCTCAAACTGAAAAAGAAAAAAGAAAAAAAAAAAAGGTAAAGCCCTATTCATTTATCAACAAGTATTTACCAAGAGTCTACCTTGTGTAAAGAACATGCTGGAAATATAAAGGTAAGCTAGACTCAGCCCTTTTCCAGGAATTCTCAGTCAAAAGCAGGGGAGACAGATACAAATAGAAAACAGCAACCCAACAAGTTAAGAGCAATGAGAAAGATATGTGCACAACATTGCAGAATAAGACAGGGGCCCAAGGGGATGGGGAAGGGAGACGCAGATTCTTCAGAAGTAGGAAAACCAGTCCTAAGGAATACATTAACAAGGGTAAGGGCTTTTAGGCAAAAAAGCAAAAAACAAAATAATCAAGAGTGTGGATATTCCTTCTTGCTGGAAGGCAGAGCATAAAGAAGGGGTGAGCAATGAGCCAGGGAGATAGATGGGCAGACTCCAAATTGGAGCAGAGATGATAAGGGTGCCACACTCCGGGATTGTAAGCAGGAGAGTGGCAGGGTCAGGTAGGATTCAGATAGTAATTAGAGCTAAAAATGGCAACCTTACCAGCACTGTCTCCAAGCCCTTCATATTTAATCATTTTAACTCAAACTACTAAGGGTAAGTTATTATTAATCCCACTTCCCGATGATAAAACTGTGGCACAAAATAAAGACATAATTTGCCAAGGTTACACTGCCGATGGGACACAGTAGAGCCAGAACTGATCCCCTGCTCCTGACCACTGGGATAGCCTGCCGCTTCATGGCGGGCAGGGCCACAAGAATGCATAGGAGACCAATCTGAAATAAGGAACATCAGTGAAGGGCGGGCGATACGGGGAGAGTTTACATTTCGCTGACCAGACCACAGAAAGCCTTTCAGTCAATGACCGGCTCTTCTTGAAAAGGTGAGTAGGAGCATCATTAATACTGACAATTTACTGAGCAGGATGAAGTGCTCTCATATTCATAATCAGATTTGATCCTTAAAACGGCTCTATGAAGTAAACGCTGGCCTCCTTGAGGATAAATGATCCAACTCAGACCGAGAAATGACACAACGTGTCCGTGACCCCTTTCCCAGGACAGTCCTAACTTGAACCTGGAAATACTGTGTACCACATTCTTCCCTTCTTGTCACATCCCCTTAAGGCTATCTGTGATCTCATCTTCTGGCAGAGCTACTGTGGGACCTCAAAGAGCCACCATGAGCCTTATTCTGTAACCATCATTTCAATGAATCCAATCCCTTGCCCATAATAAGTATATTCTTGAAAGCATTTGTTGAATGAACGTATGAATATGAAAAGAGAAAGGAAAAAATAATGGAACTATCTGGCACAAGGGACTTTTTTTTTTTTTATAACGTTTATTTATTTTTGAGACAGAGAGAGACAGAGCATGAACGGGGGAGGGGCAGAGAGAGAGGGAGACACAGAATCTGAAGCAGGCTCCAGGCTCCGAGCCATCAGCCCAGAGCCCGACGCGGGGCTCGAACTTGCGGACCGCGAGATCGTAACCTGAGCTGAAGTCGGACGCTTAACCGACTGAGCCACCCAGGCGCCCCACAAGGGACTTTTTTGAGTAGCAGGTGGTTTTAGCTCATTTATAAGACCAGTGCACGGGGTGATCTTCTGCCCAGCAGGTCTTACCCTCTCCTCAAATCCCTCTCAGCCATTCCCTATCTAACCAGCACCTTGCTCACCCCCTTAGACCACTCAGCAGGGCTCCTCCTTCTCTTGTGTTCTCTGATGTCCTCAGGTAAAAACAAGCATGCCCCTGCGCACACCAATGCACAGTAAGGACAGTGAAAAATACAATGACTGTGGGAACAGAAGACACCCTGGGTAGGATTCTCTAGGCCCCGGATCCACAATTCCCCACCTACATGACCGTGAGGCCAGTACCTCACCCTGGCTGCATGGCAGTCTCTTCACGTACCAATTGGAGAACAGAGCCACATACCACATACTTCAGCTTAGAAGGTTAAAGAAAGGTGTATAAAAGCTCTGGAAGTGTTATAAAGCCCTAAATAAACGTGTGAATTCTTTCTGTGCTACAATCAGTTATGTACACATCTTCCCAACCCCTACCAGGAGGTAAGCTCCTCTAGGTCACCGCCTTTTTTCTAGTTAATCTTTGTGCTGTCCTGCAGAGTTACAAGCATAAGACGCCAAAAATACGCAAATAGGAAAGAATAGATGAGTGAATTCTCTCCAAATGTCAACAAAGTAAGTCACTATTGGAGTGAGCCCCGCAGAATGGTAAACAGGAAAGTCATTTCTTCTTATGACCTTCATGCAGGAAAGAAAAGCAGAGCTTAGATTTCTTACTAGCTTCACTCTCCCTGCCATTCTTCTCACCTCCAGACAACAGTTCAGAGATGCCACTATCATTATCATCACTGGCAAGAAATGCAGGAAAACACATTATGGCAAATACAAATGAACTTTTCCTACTATATATACATATATGGTGTGTGTGTATATGTATGTGTGTGTATATATATGTATATGTATATATATACATATATATACACACACACATACTACACACACACACACACACACACACATATATATTCACTGTACATATTCACTGACTTCCTCATGGGTTGTTCAACACAAGCCTTTCCTATGCTCCTAAGACTGCAAGTTAGGTTTAAATATTACACCATCAATGATTCAAAATTATTTCTAACATGAATAACAATATATGACTGTGTGTGTGCACACAACACACATAAACACACATAAACGAGGCTTTAGAAGATCACCAAATGACCCTGCCATGGGTTTATGTCACATCAAAACACTTATGCTGAATGCTTAGTTTTTTTCTTGTCTGTCCAGACAGAAATACTTAACTGCTGTCCCCCAAAACTGGGTTTGATCTACAATGGAGTATATTTTAATATAAAGGCTAAAAGGGAGAGTTATTCTTTCGAGACTCTAGACGGCCATGAAAATTTATCAACTGAAGTACTCAAGCACTGGAACAATGGGCTGGGACTGTCGGCACACCCAGCCCAGGCACACTATAAATGCGATAGCATGTGTACTTCGTATGAACTCAGACCTTGACTTCACTTATTTAAAAAAATGACCGAAGGGCAGGCCATGAAGGACATAAGCCCTGCCCCCGGCCTTGTTCTCTTCCTCTCCGGCAACATTAGCAGGTACCCATCACCACGGCCAACATTTATAACTATAAACTGAAACCACATGCCAGCCTTCCAAACCACTCTGTAATTAAGGAACCTAAATAAATCTTTAGAAAAGTTTTTCCTTCAAAACACTTGTGACCCATATGCTTCACATTATTTTGTGAGCATGTCAGCATTGTTATTTACCACACGCAGAAATGAATGGTTTATTATAACGCAGTGACGATAACATCAGGGGCAAGCATGGGTTTGATGCCACCACATCAAGAGCGTGGGTTTCACCCACTTGTTCTGTCTTCTAGTTGAGCTCTAAGAATAGAGACAGCCTGACGCTTGAAAGCAAGTCCCCCCTTCATTTCCAGGTCAGCTGCACAGCTGTTAGCTGAGAGCCAAACTTTCCCGAACACCACCACGCATGCTCACTGCACATTTCCAAACAGCTGAGCTGTATCTCTTGCTTTTCGGTTTTAGATGTTTGGTTTGGGTCATCTGTTATTTTCTGTCGGGGCGCAATGTTGAGTTGCACGTTGAAAAATTAAGTAGCCGGTACGTATGCTTCTCCTCCATCTTATTTCTGCTCAGAATGTCCATCTCCACAGTGGTTCTGCTTTTATGGTCATCAAAGGTGACAGCAGGGCTTTTTTCCCCAAAACTCTAGGCTCTCCACCCTGCCACCTGCTTTCTAAGTTTATTTCATCTATAATGCAAAGCAGGAAAGACATCACACGAAATACATCACCACCACTACCTAAAGCCAATGTTCTTCCAAGCAGATCTCTATTTTTCACTGTCTCTGGCTCCCTCATAATGAGTCGCTTAAGATCTTTTCCCTAAAACAGTCTGATCCATTTCGTTAGCTTGTTATCTCCATTAGCCAAAGTTCAGCAGAACAAAATTTGTCTAAGAAAACTCTCCTGAATGTACAAAACTGTTACTACCTATTTGTTTCATGTCATTTTCTTCAAAAGCTCTCAAGAAAGGTATTCCCTTTCACCTAATCCTGAATTCTAGAATATTTTAGAATCATACTAGGGAAATTCTGCTTCTGATTTTAACCCTCTTAAAATCACCTGTCTCAAAATTCTCATCTACAATTTAGATCTACAAATCTCAACTATTTTGTCTCTTTCTAGCTCTGGCTCAGCTGTACATTCTTCTAAAGTTACATAACAAAAAAAATTAATAAGTGTCTTTTAAAAATTCCTAACCTTCAAGTGTTCCACCAATTTCTAACTTCATACTGAACTCCATTCAAGGGCTGAGACAGCCCACAAGAAGAACAGGGGAGAAAAGGAAAAGGAGAAAGGGAATTATGTGTGGAGTGTATTACATGGAAACGTTGAGGCTTGTTGATTTGTTTGCTTATTATTTTTTTAATATAATTTATTGTCAAATTGGCTTACATACAACACCCAATGCTCATCCCAACCAAGTGCCCTCCTCAGTGTTGGCCTTCCATGTAAAACATTATTGCAGACATCAATCGTTGCCTCTTATTCTTTTTTTTTTTTTTATGTTTATTTATTTTTGAAGGAGAGACAGACAGAGAGCAAGCAGGGGAGGGGCAGAGAGAGAGGGAGATACAGAATCTAAATCAGGCTCCAGGCTCTGAGCTCACAGTACAGAGCCTGATGCAGGGCTCTAACTCACAAGCCGTGAGATCATGACCTGAGCCGACGTCAGACGCCCAATCAACTGAACCCTCTGGGCGCCCCCCTCCTATTCATAATTCAGAAAATGTTCACCCCCCTGAAAAATATCACCTTGTTAAGTTAGTGTAATGCTCTACCACCACACATTCATCATATCACATCTGAAGGAAGAACTTCAGGGAAAATAGGTGTTTGTAGTTATTTATTACAGGTTACTATAACTTTTAATCCTGGAAAGCTTTATTGCATTCTTGTCCTATGCCAGACACGGTAACAACGTATTTTTCACAGTACAGTTATCCTTCATAGCCACGTCATCAGTGAGCATTCCTCATAACCCAAGCCTCAGAACAACAGAAGATAGAGAACAAAAATGAGTCTCTCTTCAAAATAAATACCAATGGGCAAAATGTACACTATAAGTAAAAAAGGACAGAAGATGAAAACAAACATAAAGAATAGGTTCAGGGGAGATGGATGGTAAACGGACTCAAATGGCTGCAAAGTTCCTTTATTTTACATAAAGTGATATAATATTAATTCAATAACAGTCCTGAAAGGTGTATTATAATGCCTAGAACAACAACTAAAGTAATAACACAAGAGCGGCAAAGTAACTAAAAAATTAAAATGGAATTCTAAAAAAAATTCAAGTAATCCAAAAATAGGCAGGAAAAGAGGAATAAACACAGAGGAGACAAACAGAAAATAAATTATTAAAAGGTAGACCTAAATTCAACCATATTAGTAACTACATTAAATGTTAGTGGACAAAAATTCTCCAATTAAAGGGCAGAGAATGTTAGAACAGATACAAAAGCAAAATCCACCTATATGTTGCCCATAAGAGCCACATTTAAAATAGGAAGACATAGATAGGCTGAAAGGAAATAAGATTTAAAATAAGCAATTGCTTAAAAATACAATATTGTACTTTTTTTCATATAGTTAAACTCAAAGAAATCCCTAGTTGTCACCTAAGAGGGATGCTATGCAATGGCACAGCATATGGCAGAGAGCAGGTGAGACTTAATTATCTTAAAAATATGGGCTACAATCATTTTTGTAAGAACACTTTTTTTTTTAACCAATACTTAATTTTCCAAATTCATAGACATTTGTATATCCTCAACTTAAGTAGCCACACAGCTTTCTTTCGCTACACAATTGGAAAGGGCCTGTTTCTATTAGCTGCCAAACAGAAATAATCTCATCAGGGATGAATCATTTTAAGATGACATCTGTTCTAAAGTGACAAAAGTAAAGCATCGAATAAAGCTCAAAAGTCAGGCTTTAAAATAGGATATGACAAATAGGCACAAGAAAGTTTCTTCTTCCTTTAGAATTACATTGGTTCTTGAAAAATAGACTCCCACAGGATTTTTGTGAAATTCCATAGATTGCTGAGTCAACCTCAATGTACACCTGGTCTCTCACCATTTCTTAATGGGTCAAAAATATTTTTTAATCTTTAACAACCAAAGGTAATCACCAAGGTGAAAATCACGGTATCTGAATGTCTTGTATATATAAAATGAGTCACTTGTGTTATAATGTTTTAAGTAACAGCAGAAATCCCTGTGTAATTGGAGAAGAAACTCTTCTTAGAATTTACAAGCACAGCTCTTTATTTCAAAGGTTCAACATGCCAATTATGGAATATAATCTAAAACAAACAGCAAAGATTGCTTTCAAGATTTTAGAAATTTTATTTAAAATCCTCCTGTGATGAAGAAGCTTTGAGGTATACACACAGTCTTCTGACCCTATGTGCCTAACCATTATCAAAATCACCATGGAGATCCTCATGTGTTCCCCCATCTGGGGTCAGCCAGCCATAAGTCACTTCTTCTGGAGACCGATACAAAGGTGGACTGGGCCAAGGGCTAATACTTTTTCAAAGGTGGATTGCAAAACCCAGGTACTGGAGACATGCATTAGGAAGAGACAAGGGGTTTAGAGAGACTAAATTATGCCAGGAAGGAAAAGGACTGGGACTTAAGATATGCAAGCAGTGAGGAGGAAACATCTGCTTTCAGGGTCTGGAAGCTGCTGTTTGGAATTTAGTAGTAATCCCTTGTGCTGCTCAGGACTTCCTTCTGAAAATGATGCCCTGAGCATGAGATGCCACAGGGGGAAAGCCCTCACTGGGGTAGCATCCTGCTTTGGGTTTGGCAAGCATCCGGAAGCAAAGAGGCTGATTCCCCTTCATCAGTGTTCACTGCTGCAGGGCCTTATCCCTCAAATTAGCGAAGGGCGAATGGTTCCTACTATTCAAGAATGGATCAATGCCCTAATAAGTAAAATGGAAGAGTGTGTGGAGGAAGGGGTTCCCAGGGAGTTCATGGGCACCCATGAGAAAGGAGGCATTGTACTCACCAGGCAAATTCTGAGGACAATGGTGAAGAAAATCTGTCCTCTAGAGGCTTAAAATCTAACAAGAAAGACACTAAAGTCCCCCAAAATGGAGGTGGGAGAAGGTAATAAGCACATCAACAGTCTCCCAAAGATATTCAGAAAGGGGAGAAATGACTTTTACTGAGAAAGGTATATCACGGAAAGCTGCAATATCTGAACCCCAAGGCAATATGCAAGGACAGAGGCTGGGAGAACACAGACACCAAGGAGGAAATTATGTTATTTCCCCTGTCCAGAAATTAACAAAACACACCTGATTTAGAGGAAAGAACAAAGAGACAATTAGACTCTTAATTCAAATTCAGTAAGCCCTGCAAGTATTTTTAGTATCCGTTTTAACAAAAGAATACTAACAATCACCCAATTCTCATAAAAATAATTACACAGTTATAATCTATAAAAACAGCCTTTCCTGCTCAAGGTAAACACAATTTAAACAAATTCCCAACACAACTGTTCCCAAGCCTTTTGGAAAAATGGATTATTTTCAACTAATCTCATAGTCAGGTTTTACGACTTTATTACAGGCCACTAAATCCTGGAAAAAGTTATCCCAAGAGAAGTTACTCCAAAGACCTTCCTAATCACCCATAGGACTTAATGTTTTACTCATTAAAGTAAACAGAATGACTTCACATTCTTAACATGCTAACTGATTTTCCAGATAGATGTTCCTTACTGATTTAAGGCCTAAAAATGTGCACCTTCCGTGTGTCTTTGTCTAACTTGGAACAGATACTGTGATCTAAGGTACCTCACGTCACCATCCCAAATAGTTAAGTCAATTCAGTGAAGTGAACCTTTCAGGTTTACAACATTCAAATATAAACCTGTATCGTTTAACTTGGATAGCCCCTCAGTGCCTGCTATGGACACAGGATGCAATGAGGCAGAGTCTCAGCTTTCCTCCAAGAGAAGCGGGAAACATAGGGATGCTTGTCTACAGTAGAAGACACTCTGCTGGGGGCCTTTCGTGGCGCCATGCACTGAATGAAGAAGCGTAGCGAAATCTGGCTGTGGCCATCACAGAAGGACTGGATAGAGATGGCATCTGAATGGGAACCCCAAGTACACACTGCTTTATTTCTTTAAAAATGCACAGAGGAGAGGGAGTGAGCAGTAGTGGGAGGTTACCAATTTCTTCAAGCGTTGGTCTGTGCTTCCAGCCCACGGAGCTGCGCAGATGATGTTTATAAAGCACCCTGAACAGTGTCTGAAATGGAGCAGGCACTCAGGAAAGGACTGGAGGGCCAGCTGGGGCCAAGTTTGCATGTTTAAAGAATCGAGGTCACAAACCAATTCACATTTTGGAAAGCGAGACCTGCCCCCATTTCATAGAGTGAATGCAAAATTCAATGAAATCAACAAATATTACCAAGATGCCTGATAATAAATAGACACATGTATATATACATACACACACACACACGCACACACACACACACACAGAGACCACTGTGCATATGCAATGAAACATCTGGGTTTGCACACATTATTACAGAGAAAAGGAAGTAAATACATAAAATAATAATAATAATATTATTATTATATTACTATACTTCGGTTATTAGCTAAATTCACATCATGATACCATAAAGGAGGAAACATTTTGGAAATGATTTTAAGAGAATTCAGTATTCATTTATTCAATAAGCATTCTGTGTGCAGGCAGAGGAATACATGTGACATCATCCCTACCCTTGCACACTCCAGGTAGAGAAATCATCTACTATCTAACTAGATAATAATCTAATCATTTGAGGACAGGTCATTTGGTCTGTGGCTTACCTAAAAACAGCAACAAAACCTTTCTCTAAAGCATGAGGGATACTGGTACCAGGAAAAACATTTTTTGAATTAAAATTTTGCTTGACTCATCCAGGTATCCAACACCTTTCAAATCCACCCCTTCCTTTCCTCCCCATCACCAGTTTTTATTGCCTTAGACAAGTTCCTCACTTCTGGCCTGAGCATCAGTAACTCCTAAAGGGGCCTTCTATAACCAGGCAAGATATTTTCACAAGCCATCCTGATATGATACTGTCAAAATATAATGTCATTTTTATTACCATGACTCTTTCTCTATTCCTAATCCTGTCCTCACTGCAGCCAGGTTTTACTACTTGCTTTTAGGTGTTTCTGTAACCAGGTTTGTTAAAGCTTGCTTCTGTAAAGCAAAATTGTATCATTGCTGTCTTCCAAAACTATGATTCTATGGAGTATTCTCCATTTTAAGTATCACCCACTTACATTGTTTAGGCATCAGAGAGAAGTGTTAGATACATGTTGGAGGATTTCCTAGGAATCTGGACTCAAGTGATCCTAGTGGCCCAGAGATTCCCTTCCCTCCCACACCCCCAATGTTTTAATATGGGGTTTAAAATCTACTCCAATCTTTGCAAATTCAGCTCATAAACAAAATGCAGGAACCTTTCCTCCGGGCTTCCAAATGGAAAACAAATGAGTCCATTATTACACAGTCAAATCCATGTCTCAAATTAAAAAAAAAAAAGAAACTCAGTGACTGAAAGAGGGAAATCAGAGGACCACAAATCAGACCATGAAGAAAGAACTCCCCCACTCCACGACCCCCCCACCCCCACAGTCCCACACAGGCTTTACACCTGGGATGACTGATGCCCTCTCCAAAAGGTCCCAGGGTGGGGAGCCAAGGGATGACTACTGCTCATTGGGTATGTCTTCCAGACGGTTTTTACTCCCACTCTCCCTCCCTTACCCCAGTTTTGGTCCTCACCCAGGAGGAAGGGACTTCCATGATAAGGTAAGAAAGAAAGGCTCAAGATGCCAGAAGATATGTTCTACACAGCAGTTACTGTTTCTTACATGTTGCATTTTTCTTTTAATGCTGAAACGTTTGTCATTTTAAAATGGCTTCAAAGTGGCCACATAAGAATGGGTAAATCAAAAATACCACAGGCCACTCCGCCTGCAGGCTGGCTTCCCTGCAACCCTCCTCCTTCTAAAATGCTAACGGGTCACTCCCTCCTGGACGCACTCCCCTGGCTCTCCACCACTCTGGCAGAGAGGGGTCCAGAACTCTCGCAGGAAATGATGCAACAGCAATGCTTTGAGCTTCTGCTGGAGGAAGATTTAACGTTGATCCAGAAGAAGTGCCCTAACACTCCCAAAAGGATCAAATACAACTCCTGTATTATTCCATCCCACAAAAGCACAGCTCCAAAGTGAACTCAAATACAGAGCCCTCAAACATCTGCTTTCAAGTACTTTAAGCCATGTCACACTGTCTGCAGAGTGGCCGCAAGAAAATGACATGTCACATACGCAGATCACATATTTATTTGAGAAACACTGCAATCTGCAAGCAGGCAGCATTTATTGCCACGTGTCGGGGGAGGGGGGGCGAGCTATCTGATAAAGGCCTTGTCATTAGAGACCAACCTTGGAAAAACTAAGAATAAAGTCCTGAAAGCCAGCAGCAACCATCCCCTATCAGCTAGGGAGGGGCGAGAGACCCTAGATGAGAACAGACTGTGCCTAAGGCATTCTGGATACAAATACTGGGTCCTTGAGAGCTATGCATAGTGCTGGTGCATGTTTTTGTTACAGAATGTAAGCTCAAGACAAGCTTCTATCTTCAACACAAAATCTTGAACTTAAAAACTTCCTTCATGGGTGTCTCGACTGGTTTCTGGTTACCCAGAGAGGTAAAAATAAGGCAGTTTCTCACACAGGATCTAGTCTCTAGGGGCTTTGGTTTTCATGGGTGTGTGATGCATGAAAAAGCAAGCAAGATCCTTCCCAGGAGCTAGTCTAGCTCTCTTTCCAAATGGTTCATTTCCTTCTTGGCTCCTCATCTGCCCAACTGCCCCCACCAAACACCCTCTTCCCTGGAAACCCTGGATGATTCCCCTTGTTCCAGGAGCTCCCTGACTCTATACCTGCAAAATCCCATTTATACGTGTATTATACCCCCAGCGTGTTTTAATTTTTGGACTTTTTTTAATTACAGTTTCTCTCCCTTGAGAGCAGGAATTATGACTCACCATCTCAGTGCCTGACATATATGCTCAGAATAAATTTGCATAATGAATCCTAACAGTCCTTTCTCCTAGTCACGCAAAAAAAATGGACAAAAATTAATTTATGGCATTTTCAGAGTCTGTGTTTGCTTACCAACTATTTATAAAAAAAAACCTAATAAGGGAGAAATCAAGAGAACTATTACTCGAGTATGCATATGTAAGTGCATATTCATATCTTTACAAGAAAGAACTCTATGGATTTAAAACACTCAAAGAAGAAAAAGAAAGTTAAAGGGAAACTTCATGCCTGCCAGCTGAAATCCTTCGTTTAGGTTATGTTTTACTATTCGGCACTTCTCTCTGATGCTGGTTTGTGCAGGTTCTGTTTGAAGGCACAGGCAAAATGATCACCTAAAATCTTCTGCTTTAGAAAGGCAAAGTGTGATTATATTTGCACTCCAGAATCTTGCCAGTTCCTAAACTAACTGGCAAAAGCAGTCATCTCTAGGGCTAGCTGTGAGAATATCTTGCTCCTACCCTTCCTAGAGACCCACCTGATATGACTTCTGTTCTCTAAAGTATGTACAGTCGCTTCTCTAGGTCCCTGCTGAGCAAATTATCATGTTTACCTAACTTCCTTCCCGAGTTTGATAGCCACTAGCTACCTAGTGCCTACAACCAGCCAGGAACTGACCCAGCATCACAGGGTATAAAAATGAAAATGGAGCTGTCTCTGCTCTCCAGACTCTCAAGTTCAAGCCTCTCCCTCCACCATGGCCTCTTGAGAGTCGCACGCATCACAGACCCCTTCTGGCCCCCAAACAAGTTCATCTCCTCCCTGGAAGAAGGCACACAGTTAATGCCCTGAAATTTATGTTCTTCAGGACAGATTTTCTGCACCAAGAAAAAAATCACTGGGACTTGCAGAGGTGAGGCACTCAACATTTCTGTTAGATTAATAAACCAACAAATCTTCAAAAACTCCTCACAGTAAATCTTCATAACTCAAACGAGTAAAAACAATGCCTGGAAAACCTGTGATAATATCCTTCTGCTCCTCTCCATGTATCTTTCTCGCCACTGAGATCGGGCATAATAGTGAATCCAACTCATTCATTCATTCATTCATTCATTCATTCATTCGAGAGGGAGCATGAGCATGCACACACAAGTGAGGGAAGGGGGAAGAGGGAAAGGGGAAGAGGGGAAAGGGAGAGGGAGAGGGAGAGGGAGAGGGAGAGGGAGAGAATGAATCTAAAGCAGGCTCCACCCGGTCAGTGCAGAGCTCTAAACGACCCTGAGGTCATGACCTGAGCCAAAATCAATAGTCCAACACTTAACCCACTGAGCCACCCAAGCACCCCGAATCCAACCAATTTAGTGACAGGTCCTAGAATGATGGCAAATAACCCTTGCTGGAGCTTTCTATATGCCTATAGCAGGCTTAGGACAGAAAAGAAAATCTACAATATGTGGAACAAATGCACACCCCTCAGGTTTCAGAACTGCGAACACACTGGAGGATGACTTCTCTACAATTTGTATAAACAGTCATTCAAATAGGGAATCCCAATTCCTAAAGATATTTAATGTACCTAACCTTACGGCTAAGGTTTAAAAAAAAGAAAACACACACATGCACACCCACATGCACATGCACATATGTAACTGCTCTCCCCTTGTATATGTACTTCAAAAACCTACTGACTGAGAAAATACCAATGTCTGCAATCACTCTCCAGGCCTGAAGACTGGAACCATGTCTATATCTTAACACAGTTGCCTCATAACCATCATAAACTAGTTCTAGTCTAGGGAATTTTCTATTTATCATGTGTTACAGTCCACCTCTCTACAGAGAGGAGGGGGCCGCCTATTCAAACAAGTCTCAGTTTGCGCCATCAATTTTCATAAAATGATGACAGCCCAACCCATTACTTGGTGGGTTTAAAATTGAGGCTCTTTTACGGACAACAGAGACTGTGTACTCTGGGACTTTTCCAGAAAATACAATCTCTAAATGTCTGCAGAAGACCTTTAATCCAAAACCCAGTTATGAGGAAACAGAAAACAAATACGGGAACATACGAAACTGTCACAGACGCATCGCTGGAAGGAGGAAACGCAATCGCTCTGTTCCTTGCATTCCTGAATCAACTCAAACCATCAATAAGCTAGGTATTTGTACTGGTGGTTCGTGACTTTGGATGCACATTGGAATCACTGTAGGTGCTGATGCCTTGCTCCTCGGTTCCTCCACATTCCACAGATCCTTATCAAATTCTGCAACGGTTCTAAGCAGCCCAGGATGACAACCACTGACTTATGTGTCTTATGGACTCCCTCTTCCTAACCTGTGCTTTGGGTGTTACATCCTCTTTAGTGGCATAGCTTCGGTTAGCTTCCACATAGTGAAGTGGCCTAAGAAGTAGCTATATAGGGGCTCCTGGGTGGCTCAGTCAGTTAAGAGTCCGACTTTGGCTCAGGTCGTGATCTCACGGTTTGTGAGTTCAAGTCCTGTGTTGGGCTCTGTGCTGACAGTGTGGAGCCTGGAGCCTTGCTTCAAATTCTGTCTCTCTCTCTCTCTTTGTCCCTCCCCAACTCATGCTCTATTTCTCTCTCCCAAAAATGAATAAACATTAAAAACAAAAAAAAAATGCCTTTCTTTAAAAAAAAAAGAAGTAGCTATATAAAATTCACGACTCTATTTTCTGCAGGGAAATTTTGAGGTGTTGTTCAAGATGACATTCTTCACATCCTAAGTCCCATAAGAGAAATTTCTTTAAATCTAACTGGTAAGGAAAACTCTACCTCTCTTGAGCAACTCAAGTACTTTGATCTTATGTGCAAAAATTATTTTGTAACTGATCATATTTCCCTTTTTGTTTTGACCACCAGCAAACGAAAATCCCAGTTCAATAAACATGCAGGACATCATGGCATCATGGCATTAACTTTTGTTTGGGCCTCATTCATTCTGTTTCCTTTGCTCTGACTTTTAAAAAGCTAGTCACTTTATAATATTGACTGTAAAATAGTAAGCTGCCTCCAGTCAATTTTCGATGTGGGGAGATATAATAATTAGCTCTCATTCACATTCCTCACACACTTTTGAAATATAAAAAGCCAATAATGCGACTAATGTGACTAAAATCCATGTAAACAGTAACAACTCTTCTTTGGGTTTCGTTTGTTTGTTTGGTGGGGGAGATGATACATTGATGGATATACAGACAGGTTAGGTAGGTAGGCAGGTAGGTAAGTAGACAGATAAATCTGCTTCAAAATATAGGAGCTCCTTTATAAGCACGGCTAAGAAAGGCAATTGATCAGAAATTTTTCTTTTATTCACTTACAACTATAACATTCAAAAACTGTTCTCCAGTCATCAGTATCAAGCAGAATAAGTGATAGCAACACTGAGTCAAGAGAAACGTCATAGGGCTATTTCCCTGCCACATGTTATGGAAACAGGAATTCTAAATGCATGACTGTTCACATGGATTCTGTATCTATTCAAATTGTGCATTCCTAATTTTGTGCTTTATCCCCTAATCCATCACCCAACCACCGCAAACCTCAATTCTTCTGCAAAAATCCAGTATTATTATTCTTTCTTGCTAATTCCTAGAGGATTCTTTCCTTACATGCTTTTGTGGAAACACTACAAAGGAAAAATATGCTTATGAGAATGTATTGTTCCATTCACTGAAATCCCCAATGTAAATAAACCCACCCTTGGCCCCCAATAACTCAAAAACAATTAACATGTATTTCTTGAGAGGCATCTCTAAAAAGAGAATTGGAACATATTTGCCTACATTTTAATATAATGTCAGTCACATCTCCAAGTTGGCAGAAGAGATTCGGTCACAATGGCCAGTTGACAACGAAGCTGAAAAAGGGCAAAACCGAGCTTCAAATCTAGATTTGTTAACTCATCTGTGATTACTCCACTTTAGATCATGACCTCTAGTTTAGAAACTCCACAGAATGAAACTGCCCCACATATGCCCCATTAACTACTCTAGAGAACTAATGCAAATCTTTTCCTCATTAACATAAAAAAAATTTCTAATGATTTTTCCTAAAATATGCCATACATTTCTCAAAAAGGAAAATCATATATCCCCAGAATTTTACATTTGAAAGGAACCTTAGAATTAAATATTTCCCATTCATAGATTCTTTGTTGAGTATTTCCCATTCAAAAATCATTAATTCTTAAACACCACAAATGATTGTACTAACGGTGCAAGTTAATCTGTAAATATTTAGCTGTAACCTCAAGATTCATTCAAAACTCATACTTGAGTAACTTTATTATTTTCTGTTCTCTATTATGAATATTTAAAGTTGTTTCCTATACAACTGAAAATTATATTATTTGAAATTCCCTTCCCTCTTCCTTCCTTCCTTTCTTTCTTTCTTTCCCTTTCTTTCTTTCTTTCTTTCTTTCTTTCTTTCTTTCTTTCTTTCTTTCTTTCCTTCCTTTTGTGGCAGTTGCTAAATATCAAGCTAAGATAAGCTAATATCAAGCTAAGCTAAGAGTTCCTGGAACATGGGACATTTTTGAATGATGTGATTAAGGCTTATTGAATCCACTGAAATGATATTACAGACTGTCTAACCTGTACCAGCCACTGTTCTGGGCACTGGGGATACACTACACATTCTATGGGATGAGATGGAGTCGGAAGGTAGGCAATAATAAAGGAAGCAAAGTACAGTTTGCTGGAAGGTGGTGAGAAGAGAAATAAAGCAGGCAAGAGGAATAGTGAGTGTTGGGACAGAGCAGAAAAGGGGAGCAGGCTGCGACTGTTAGAGAGGATACAATGGAAGGACCCACTAAGGTGGCAGTTGAGCAAAGACTTGAAGGAGATGAGGGAGAAGGACATGTGAAGAAGACAGATGGATGGATGGATAATGGATGGATAGATAGATAGAGGCATACAGAGATACACAGGCATACATAGGTATGTAGGTAGGTAGATGATAGATAGATAGGCAGACACATATACAGACACACACACACAGGTTGAGGGGCTAGGGCATTCTAAGCAGGAAGAACAGCAAGTACAAAGCTCCCAACACCCAAGTGTGTTAACAGTTAATTGGAATCTTATTCTAATTATCCATCCTGCTTTAATACCCTATTTAATGCCTTCAAAGAGTTGGTTGACATTGAATTTTAACCATATCTTTGGATACACTGACTTACAAATATTGACAATGAGCAAGATACTGAATTTGGTACCCTTGAATCATTCAAAGAAAACAGAAAGTTTACCCTGTTCCCAAAAGGCGATACTGTGTTGTAGGTAAAACAAGATATATAGACATAAGAACATTGATTTGCTTTTTAATAAATGCTTAGAGATACATAAAGTGGAACTTGCTTTTTATATTCAATAAAACTGTAAAAAAAAAAAAAAGTATTCTTGTCCAGATTAAGAGGATACAAGAAAAGTATATAAAGGATATACTTCAAGTATTTTTGCAAGTACTTGGATCATGACCAAAATTAACAAGAGCATCATATAAATTTGTAAGTAAAATTCAGAAGTAACATATTATCTACATTGTATAATATGAAAATACAAAGGGACATTATATTGGGGGTTGAAGAGATGGGTTTTGGCTTGCCTACCATGAAAATCAAGATAATTGCCTTAAAAATAAGAATTATAGTTCTGTAATCATTTCTAAAATGTTAATACTTCTTCACCTTCCATCTTTGGCTACATCCATATTTGCAAAAGAGAATTTAACTAAAGTTATCCTGTAAGCACAGCTTAAACTCCCCAGTATAGGGGAAATTGAGTTTTATTTATTCACCACCCATCTGAAAAAGACTTGAATCCAAAAAAATTAACACTGCACTGGCTTAAATTTCAAAGCTTGTTAGAACTATTTTGCCACAATTCCCAATAGATGAATATGTAATTAATACAGACGAGGTCAGCATCAAATTTTCTAAGGCTCCCAGTAAACATGTTGGTTCTAAGAAAATCAAAAATATGGGAGTTGCACCAAAGACAGATATATTGCCATAAACTATCAAAGCATGTAAACACATCTTCAAATATTCGCATATTAACTACTCCTGTAAACAAGAACAACGAAATGTGACACTATTAAAAACCCTTGTTCATAATAAATCAATATGCCACTAGCCTCTATGCTGAACAGCAATGTGAAAGAAAAGGAATAATGGGGCACCTGGGTGGCTCAGTCGGTTAAGCGACCGACTTCGGCTCAGGTCATGATCTCGCGGTCCGTGAGCTCGAGGCCCGCGTCGGGCTCTGTGCTGACCGCTCAGAGCCTGGAGCCTGTTTCGGATTCTGTGTCTCCCTCTCTCTCTGATCCTCCCCTGTTCATGCTCTGTCTCTCTCTGTCTCAAAAATAAATAAACGTTAAAAAAAAAAGAAAAAAAGAAAAGGAGTAACAACAGAAACATGAAAAATGAGTGAATGGTTTTACTTCTGTAGTTTAAATGCATTCACCCCAGGTTGGGTATAGAGATTACTTACAAAATAAATAAAAACTAACAACTGTAAAAAAAAAAAAAAAAAGACAAAATCCTAAAAATAAGATAAACTGCATCCAAATAAGATTAAAGTGGAAATGTGAAAATGCACCCTAATTACAGTCATTACAAGGAAAAATTACTTGAGAGAGGATCTGTTTTCTTTCTAAATTCTATTACTGAACTCCTATTTAAATTTGCACAGAAGTTTGCTTTACACAATACCTGTGAGTTCAATTATGAAACAGTAATAACCCTACTGAAATGAACAGATGATCCCAGCAAACAGGGGGCCCTGCAACACATTTACCAAATCCCATCACTTATTCCCCTTCCTGGGTACGTGGGAGAAAGTACCTCCCAGCTACCTTTGCAGTTAGGCTGAGCCATGTGACCTCACATCAAGTGCCCCGGGCCAGAGAACGAGGCCTGACTGTGCTCTCTCTTCATCTTCCACAGCAAAGTTAAGAGTCATGTGTTGCGGTTGTTAACAACTCTAAGCTAAAAGCAGCTTGGATATGTGTGACCACTTGCAGGAGAGCCTCTGAGGAAATCCCCTCATCAGACGGGGGCTATTAGTGAGACACAAACTTTCACGTGTTCCGTCTTGAGATGTGAAGGTTTGTTACCCAAGCGTAACCTGCCTTATGTAGCCTATAACCCTGACTTTCACTAGGACAGTCAAAAATTTTGTTAGCAACCAGCACAGAATCGCTAAAGGTTAAAAATAAATAGGTGCTGAGACCCTAACGTGTACCTAACACTAGGCCTCCGAAGTGAGGTTTGGGTCCAGGACCTGACCAAGATGAGCCACTGGAGTATGGATATAAAATATTAGAACTTCTATTTTAATGTCTTTATTCATCTTTTCCCCCCCATACTTGTGTACGTTTTATAATGCACACAGTACATTTCCATGGTATTTACTTGAATAGTTAATTATGTGCTCAACCGTATATAAATATCCACACTGAATGGATCTTAAGACCACGATCTTAAGGCAACAAAATAAGCATAGTGCATAGTCCCTGCTCAAAAGATGCTTCCTCTTGCTCAAGTCCAATACACAAATAGGAAACAATTAATGAAATATATAAGAGAGCACACAATAATGTGCCATATAATCGTGATATGACGCATGCTGTGGAAAATAGGTGTTAGGGCCATGAAGTGGCCTTTTAGAAAGAAGCTGCAAAATGCAGGTGTACCCCTAAGAAAATGCAGGTGTGTTCCTGACACATGTTGAAAGAGGAGGAGCATGTGAGGATATGGAGAAGTGTGGAGCGAGAGTAACAAAATACAAGGCCAGGGGGACGGGACGGGAAAGGAGGAGAAACGAAAGCAACAGTGGGGCAGGCGGGAAGAGGCCAAGTAAAGGAGGGCTCACAACCAACTGATCACCAGCCACAACTTCATGCAAACTCAACTTCTCTAGTTCCACAGCCAAAATCTTCACTTAAGACTGATTTTCATCGTCAAAGTTCTGGTCACAACCAATGCCAGATATGAACACCAAAGAAGAGGTGAAGTCCCTAAATATAAAAAAATGACAGATTTCAAGTTTGAAGATAACAGTTATGCTACCTTAACTGTGCCTGCAAGACAAAGAGTGATTCCCAATCATAGACACAATATTATTATAGTGAAAATTATGTTACATTATGAAAAGGAAGCAAATATGCAAAGCATTCTATACCATTTCTATTTGTTTTAGGAACAACGCCCAACAAACACCCGTACACATGTCGACACTTCCTCCTTTCTTATACCCACATTCCAGGTAATGAGTAATCAGATGGCAATGACTCATCCATATCATGTTATCTTAAACAGCCACATGTGTTCATTTTATAAATCTATGACTTAACATCTTTATACTTCAGTAACATTTTTAATGAGTTTTTCTGTGACCTCAATGGGATTCTGCCATTTTCAATGTCCTTGTTTTTACCCATAATGTTATTCACATGGGCAAGTTATATATAAGCCTCCATTCTTAATAATGGACAAGACAGTTATAAACACAGAAGCAACAGCAACACTAAAGGACTGAATGTGAGGTAGGGCCTATGAACAGGAGAGTACATCTTTTGAAAGCAATCAAAGCAATAGCTTAAAAATTAGCAATTCTAAAGAAATATCCAAGAGCTCTTAGAGATCCATACTTTATGAAACTATAGAATACGAAAGTGGGAATGAATCCCTCTAATGGCAATCTAAAGTCTTAAAAAGGAGGCAATCTAAGCATATGCCTGCATGCATTTCCCAAAGGTAGAGAGATCCATGGTGCAAACCAGCCAAATCCTCCCTCCCTCCAGGTGCTTTCTAATTTTTTGCTGTTGAGGTGGACTGAAGGAACAAGATTAATAGAAAATGTATGCGTTCTAATTTATTGCTCTATTGCTAATCTTTTTACATTAGGCCAAGCCATCTATAAGGCTTAGAATGTTCCTAATGTAACTGAGAATATGATTTTCAGACCACCAGCTGAACACCCACGCATCTAGACAGCAAACACTACCTCAAGGGAATGGCTTCATAGCCAAAGGAGTGTGCACCCTTTATGGAAGTCAATAATGGCTGAAATTCAGTATATTGATTTTGATGGTCTGTATCACATGTTCCTCCTCCTGAATAATATGATTGGTCACCAATAGCAACTAGAGGTTCTGTCCTAAAACATAATGAATTAACATTTGTTTCCACTTACAAGTCATTTCAACATTCAGCCACTCACCACTCATTGATTAAAACACTGCATTTATACACATACATATTTAGGCATATTTAACAAGTCTGAACATTTTTTCCAGTTGGTGACTGAAAATGCAAGATGACAATTTTTCCAGACATATAAGCCTATAATTTTAAGTACTGCCCTCATCTCAAATTCTCCTCCTATTACTTAGGAGTGACCTTCGTAACCCTTCAATACTCCCAAGGATTCAAGTAGACTGGTATCTGAATGTTTTATTTAAAAAAAAAGTTCTATATGTAGCCATCATCTCAACTCAAACACCTTTTGCCTTCCTAAGATTCCTGGTTCACTGTGCTGTAGCCCAAACTGGCCTATTGCTTTATCTTCTACATAGCTAGTTACTACACTATAGTGGCCACCTATTTCTAGAATTCCTTCTGCAAGACAACACAGATGGTGTCTTCAGAATCCCTGAAGCCACTAATTTTTCTGTACTTCCCACTTGTTCCTTCTCATTGCAAGTATGCTATTATAATAAAATGACCCATTTACGTAGCCATTCCCCACTCCCTCCAACTAGACTGGAAATTTCTTGAAGACAATGACCACGAGTGCCTTTTACACACAGTTCCTAACAAATAGTAGACCCCCAGATTCATTCATTCATCCGCTCACCCAACGAATATTTTATGGAGTGCCCACTCTTTGTCAGGTGTTATTCCAACTGTTGTGGATACGTGGATGTGAGAAATAAACAAAGCCCCTGCTCTCATGGAGAGGGCATTCCAGCCCAGGAGACAAACAATAAAGACATCACGGCACCTGGGTGGCTCAGTCGGTTAAGCGTCCGACTTCGGCTCAGGTCATGATCTCACAGTCCGTGAGTTTGAGCCCCGCGTCAGGCTCTGTGCTGCCAGCTCGGAGCCTGGAGCCTGCTTCGGATTCTGTGTCTCCCTCTCTCTCTGCCCCTCCCCCACTCGTGCTAGGTCTCTCGCTCTCAAAAATAAATAAGCACTAAAAAAACCCACCAAACAATAAAGACATCAATGAATGAACACCTAGTGAAATGTCAGATAATGATTAATGAAGAAAAGTAAAATAGTCTGAGGAGATGCCTTTTGGACACCCAAGGAGATACTGAAGAGTTGAATATGTTGAATCGCCAGGAGCTCAGGGGAGAAGTCCAAACTAGACACCTAATTCTGGGTGCATCAGCACATAGAGGGTATTTAAAGCCCACAGAGGCTCATGTAACCAACGCCTACAGAAGAGAAAAGTAAAGGTCCAAAATCAGGCCCTCAGACGTGCTCACTTTCAGAGCACGAGGAAGAGGCACATCCAGGGGAGGCCGGACATGGAGCAGCCAGTGGGCTCAGGGAAAACAGGAAAGTGTGGAGGCCAGAAAGCCAAATTTTTAAAAGAGGATTTCAGGAAGGAACTGGTCATATTGTCAAATGCTACTGATATTTAAAGGGAGATAAGGGTTCAAAATTGACAACTGGATTTGGCAACACGGAGGTCCCAAGTGATCTTGAAAAGAATAGCCATAGGTGAGTGGGGAGATAAAAGTGCAACCCAACAAGTATGTGCAACTTCTTCAAAGAGTTTTATGACAGAAGGAAACTGCTACAGCTAAGAGTCGTAGAATCATAAGAACCATTAGAGCATGTGGGTCAGTAGGAAGGGAACAGGGAGAAGGAAGACTTGAGGATACAGTGGAGAGAAAATCCTCGAGTGATGTCCTTCAGGACTACAAGGAAGGCTGGATGGGATCCAGGGCCCATGTGGAGGGGGGCGCCTAAGCGGGGAGCTGACAGTTGGGTCTTTATGACATTCAGTGTTTATTGAGTTGAACTGGTGAACTACCCTTAAGATATTTCTTGGAAAAAGGAGGCGCACTGATTCCGGTTTCCAGGGCATCATACAGAAACTCCAGCAGCAACTTGGTTTCAGGAAGCTAACCCTCAAGAATGATGCATGCACATGTCCACATCTGTGGTGTAAGAAACGTATTTGGTCTCCTAGCACAGAGCTCTTAAAACCCTTGGAATTTCCTGAGCCATAGGAATGTTCTTTGTTATTCACAACAAGTGCCTTTCACCCACACCTGAGTTTATGCTACTGAGGTGACTCACGGTGGACCCCCGGGTGGCTCCGGGATGAAGGCTGCTAACCAGAAAGACCAAATGCAAGATGAAACAGTGGGAACTTACAGTCCCATCTCCCCACCTCGGGGAAGGGAAGGAGGAGCAGCAGACTGGGTTATAAAGACTTCCGAAGAAGGAGATTCAGGGAGCTTCCGGGCTGGTGGGAGCAGTGATGTGTTGGCAAGCTGGCATGTCCAGAGAGGGCACGGAAACGGTGCACCCCTCCTCCCCCACACTTGGTCCTATGCATCTCTTCCTTTTGGTTGTCCCTGAGTTCTCTCCTTTGTAATAACCCAACAGATGTAAAGTGTTGTCCGAGTTCTGGGCGTCACCCTAGCAAATTACTGAACCTAAGGAAGGTTGTGGAAACCCCCAAATTTGTGATCAGCTGAGCAGAAGTGTGGGTGGCCGGGGCACTCCACTCGCAGCAGGTATCCAAAGTAGGGATGGGAGGCCTGGCCTGGGAAACCTGCCCTAAATCTGAGTCGTGTCAGAATTGAAGTGGATGGTTAGACACCCGGTTGGTGTCCCCACTTCCACGTGGGGACGTGGGATCCCTGAGACGGGCTGGGGCTGAGAAGGAAGCACATTTTGGACAATGCGGTGGCAAGAAGACCCCTGCTGGGGCTGGTACACTAGGGCTGTCTATCCCAGGACAGCCCCAGGACGCACCCCTGCCTCTCCAGTCTCCAAAGTGTGGGACCCGACACGCTTCACTAAACTCTGTTTCCATTATCTCTGGCTTTGCTAACTGCCCCAGACTGGATCAGGACTAGTGTTGGCTGACCCCTGTTTAGACAAACTCGACACAGCTCCCTTTGCCCTACCTACCCTGTCCTGCTGCCACACAAGCCCCAGCAACAGACATGGCCATGCTTCTCATTTTGACAACAAAGGGGGTGCCCCTGGCCACCTACCCTAAACACACTCTCTCTAGACAGGGTTCCCCACACGGGCTCCAACTATAGTTCTCCTCTGGGAGTAAAATGTTACATTAATCATTTTCAGGGCTGAGGCCTCAGTGCCACTCCTTTGGATGAAATAGAGCTTTTCTAGAATGTTGGAGAATTTCTCAGGGCCTGTCAAAGACCTGTAACATTCCAGCAGGAAGAAACCTATTTTGCTAAGAACCAAGTTTTTCCGGGGCACCTGGGTGGCTCAGTCAGTTAAGCGTCCGACTTTGGCTCAGGTCATGATCTCACGGTCCGTGAGTTCGAGCCCCACTTTGGGCTCTGTGCTGCCAGCTCAGAGCCTGGAGCCTGTTTCAGATTCTGTGTCTCCCTCTCTCTGACCCTCCCCCATTCATGCTCTGTCTCTCTCTGTCTCAAAAATAAATAAAAATTAAAAAAAAATTTTTTTTTAATTAAAAAAAAAAAAAAAAGAACCAAACTTTTCCCTTTAAGAGGGTATCAGTGAAATAACCATGCATGCTGGTAGCATGTGTGCTAGGAATTGCCAACAGACTTCTCAAAATAAACTTCCAAGTCTGAGATGTGCACTTTGTGAGAAGTGATATAAATTCTCATTAGGGATCTAGAAATTAGGACTCTGAGACTTCTCAGACATACAGAAACAATGATTTTCATGATAAACTCATTCTGGTGGCATAGATCCAACCTTCCAACTTTAGTTTAGAAAGGTTCTTAATCTGAAAGAGAAATTAGTTGAGGTGTCTTTCTGCCAGGAATATATACCCAATAAAACAATAAACTGAGGGGCACCTGGGTGGCTCAGTCGGTTACGTGTCTGACTGGACTCCTGATTTCCGCTCGGGCCACGATCTCACAGTCTGTGAGTTTGAACCCTGCGTCGGGCTCTGCGCTGACAGCATGGAGCCTGTTGGGGATTCTCTCTCGCCTCTCTCTCTGCCCCTCTCCCTCTCACTTGTAGGCGTGTTCTCTCTCTCTCTCTCAAAATAAATAAATAAACTTAAAAATAAGATAAACTGAGAATAAAGGCTTGGGCATCAAAGGTTGGAAGTCAGTACATGGAGCTTTGTAAAAACTGAGTTTGGGCTAGGCCCAGAAATGGTCCTTCTCACCACGAACTCAGGAATCCTTCAGCTGAACAGCTGTCCTTCACCCACCTCCACGGCACAGCTGTCCGGCTAATATGAAACTCCACAGTCTCTCCAAATCAAGAAGTTTTCTAATCCATGGTTGTCCAGAATCAAACAAATGTCTGGCAAGACTAAAAGCAAGCACGGTGACTGCCTTCTGCTCATCGTGAGCCATGAGAGTCGTGCAGAAAGGTACAAGGCAATTCCAACTATTTTCATGACGGTGTCCTTCCACGGAAATGTCAGCTTAAGGAGCCTACACCAGAACTCAAGATGGAGTGCGGACTCTGTCAAGCCACTCACGCTGGTCACAGGTCCGTACAGATGCAAAACCTTCCAGACGACAACCTATCGGCTCCTGACGCAAACCACCCGAGAGAACGGGAACCAACCGTGCTTTCTAAGAAAACTATCTACGTTCACTTTGTCTTCCACAAAAGCTTCCTTGCCTTTGCTCTGTCGGTTTCCCTCCTAACTGATGGCTGCAACAATCTGGGTTTCTATATACTTGAGTCAGAAGACTGTCTCCCCATCAAGGAGACAGGAATGTTATCTGCTTTGCTCACAACTGCATCCAGGGCCGGACAGAGAGCCTGGCACAGGGGGAGCGCTCGATAAATATTTGCTCAGTAAATGAGTAACTTTCCTAAAGCAGTAAGTGGAAAGAATGCTAAATGGGAAAGCCCACATCTGTTTCTGCAAGTGGTTTTTGGAGAGGTACAGAACCAATCAGAGGCTCAGTTACTCCACAAAAGTAAGATGAGAGAAATAATACAAAAGCCTCAGCAACATGGTATCGCATCAACTAACTTTCTCTCTCTGTCTCCTTAAGAAAGCACTTTCACACTCTGATACACAAGCAACCTCTATGAGAATTCAGGATCGAACTGTCATAAGAGTTCTCAAAATAAATACAATTTTATTCACAGAATGTCAAGTCTGCTGCAGAGAAAAAATACTGATATCCTAAAAGGGACAACATCTGGATCTTCTGTCCTGGACCTTCATCCTAAGCTTTGGACACTCACGGCACTAGTATATTTTGAAATATAGCCAGAAATGTTCTTTATAACATTTATCTGGTTTACCTTGAGTAAAAGGATAACAGAAGAAACAAAGACTCAAAACACACAAGCCTTCCGGCAATGTCATTCTACGGGCGATGGCATGTGGTCCTATAAAATCAATCTGGCACTGAATTAGGGGTCAAAAGCTCCCTAGTGACAGAGGGCTCATGTCTGGACCACTGACATGAGCACTGTCCAAATCCTCCATTACTTTCTCATTTTTAGGTGAGAATAACAAAATTTTTCAAAGCCTTAAGCCAGTTTTCTCCATTTTAAAAACTTGTTGCAGGGTTTTTTTTCATTTACTAAAAGGGAAAGACTGCTTGCTTCAAACAGTGCTTGTAATGCCCCGTGTAATATGGCTACCACATTACATCCTAAGCTACGAACACATTTCAGCTTTCTCTCGGGTTGTGACCACCTGAAGGGGTTGCTGGCTGGGGCTACAACACACTCTTCCTTCTATGTCACCATGTCCCTCGGCTAGACACGTCAGGAAAGTGCTCTGTATCATGAATAAATTGGATCTGAACACCCAGGGTTGAAGGGCACCATAAAAATACTATTTTAGCTTACTTCTTTTATAAGAATGTGAAGAAGTTCCCATTATACTCCATGAAATTTTGAACACTGTAAATATCCTACTAAGAATAGTTTTATTTCATTGAATTGCCAGAGATGAGATAACACAAGTAAAATGTAATGAAAAATTATAAAAGCTCTTTTGCTCTATTGTCACTGAACTCTTAAGAGAAAAAGCACTGAGAGAGCCACAGAGGTATGCAGGACAAGGTTCCTGATCTACAGTAACTTCCATCTCATTAAAGAGGATGACACAGAAACACAACAAACCGCAGTAAGAAAAGTGGGGTGTGGGATCACAGGTGGTTCCGGTAACTCAGAGGCAGGAGAAGTCACTTGTGGTTTGGGCTTTCAGACAGACCCGAGGAGACTGGCGAGGTTTTAACAACAGAGGTGGGTATGCAGCAGGAGGAGAGGAAAGGAGGAGACATAAAAGGCTGGGACTCAGAAGGAGGTTGCATGAAGGAGGTTGCTGGTGGGTGGGGGCCTGGAGAAGAGCGCTAACTGAGGCTAGATGGTGCGGAGCTTGGATACTAAGCCACGGAACTTGGGAGTTCACTCAACTAGTAATAGGGAGCCCAGGAAGGCTTCTGGGAAGGGAAGTAGCATGTGCTGATTTTAGGAGGATCCACAGAATGGTAACAGAGTGGTATCTAGGGCTGCAAGATCACAAAGCAATCATCCACCAAAAGGAAGTGGATTTGGTAAATAAAATCTCAGAAGGTGTATTGTCCTGGTGCTGTTCTCAATGGGAAGAGATTAAGTAGGTCGATTAGTCTCCTCATCGCTCCCGCCATTCTTTCCCATCTATGAGGTTCTGTGGTCTCAGGCAGTTCTCCATGAATGCAGTTCCTGAGTTACCTGAAACGTACTAAGTCCTCACCGGGACGTGGTAAAAAAAATTCCTTACATGCAAAGAATTTGAAAGTCACAGGGGAAAGACACTCCTTACACAAAGAGAAAGGCACGGTGTCATCTATGCTGCCCCGTGGACCCCTCATTTCTCTGGGCATGCCCCCCAAGGATAGCCTGCTCAAGGGGTGACTCCAAACATAAAGGGGATAGGAGTTCAGAGAAGAAGAGAGGAGAAAGGGTATGACAACATAAAACTACCTTTGAAAAGGAGTGTAGGTAAGAAGCACTATTTAGTTTCATTTTACTCATTTATACATGTCTGCTATCTCAAAGTCCCATACTTACATGAAATGCAAATATTGTTCAGTTGTCTGGCATTTAAAGAAAGATAAGAGGCGCCTGGGTGGCTCAGTCAGTTAAGCACCCAACACTTGGTTTTGGTTCAGGTCATGATCTCACGGTTCATGGGTTCGAGCCTCGCTTGGGCTCTGTGCTGACAGTGTGGAGCCTGCTTAGGATTCTCTCTCTCCACCCCCTCTCTCTCTGCCCCTCTCCTGCCCACACACACATTCTCTCTCTCAAAAATAAACAAACATTAAAAAATTTTGTTTAAAAAAAATAAAGACAATTTCTGGACACCTTTAAAAACGTGAGTTGTAAGGGAAATATCTGGAGGTTCTGATGACTCACGGCAAACGACAGGTCAAGTTAATTTCCAAATGTAATCTGAGGTAAATTAATTGGCAAAATTCTCAAAGTATATGTGGTCTGAGCAGCTATTTAAGATTTTTCTTCAAACTGGGACCAAATTCTTGAAATAGTTATGGCTAGAATGCATCAAAAGCCTAAACTAATCTTATCTTTTTTTTTAAAGTGTATTTCTATTTACTTTTGAAAGAGTGAGAGAGAAAGCACACCCACAAGTGGGGGAGGGGGGGACAGAGAGAGGGAGAGAGAGACTCCCAGGCAGGCTCTGCACTGTCAGCCCAATGCAGGGCTCAAACCCACAAACCATGAGGTCGTGATCTGAGCTGAAGTCAGACACTTAACCCACTGAGCCACCCAGAGGCCTCTCGTTTTGTCTCATAATACTGTAACAACTACTACCTGAGAATGTCAGATTAGGTTTTAGTAGGAAATCTAGGTATCACTGACCCTATTTCAGACACTGTCAGAGATGGACATTCACAAAGAACAATGCAGGAAAATGCCATAAAGGAGAGGAAAATGTCCCACCAAGGAGGAGAAACTGGGAACAAAGAGCGTGTTAGAGGTCTGAAATGGGTCCCACACACAGTTATAATCACTGTGAATAGCAGCCACTATCAATTGACTACAGGGCCCATTCCATACAATTCACTACAGTGACCCATTCCATACTAAGCACTCTCCGTATGCCAGATAATTATCTAAATATCTACGAGATAGTTAACCCTCACAAAAATCCTAGGAGTTAATAATTATTTTCCCATTCAACAGATCAAACTGCTTAATTTCTGAGTTGAAATTTTTTCAAGTAATTTGCTCAAGATTACATAGTTCGCAAGTAAGTGGAGGAAGGAAGTGTTCAGCATGTTCTCAGCACCGAACTTGCTTTCGGATGCTGAGAATATTATGGTGAGCTGGCACGGCAGGTGAGGCTGACAGGAATCAAATAATCTCATAAAGCACTGTTAAATTGTAACTGTGACAAGGGCAATAGATCTGACCTTGGCCAGAGAGGGTGAGGGCAGGTTCTTCCCCAAGGAGGTCTAATGCAATCTGAGATCTAAAGGAAGAACGGGAGTTGCCTGGGGGAAAAGGGAGGGAAAAGCATTCCAGGCCAAGGCACAGAATATGCAAAGGTAGGAAGGAGGGAAGGAACAAAGGGAGATGGGAAAGGGGTGTGATCGATATCTGGCAAATTCAGATTCATTAGGTAAACTTGGACCTTGCACAGTCACCCCATGCAGTGTTTTATAGACCATGGAAAAAAGTTTTTGTCACTTAACTCAATCTAATAAACATTTCTTGAGTTAAAAAAAAAAAAAAGATTTTGTTTTTATTCTAAGCACATTGGATATTTATTTTATAGCTGATCGTAGTTGTTTTCCTTGGGGAGTAAAAGGGGTAAACTAGGGATAGCAGTGCCACACAGACTCTTAGAAATCTTTCAAGGGCAGGGATAAACATGGATATAACAGGGCGTGAACCTCTTCGTTCTAGAATAGACATCTATTATATATCTAAATATCCCCAAACTGGAAACTAAAGCTGCAAATGGAAGGATGGTCTCTGGAGATAAACGGAGGCATAGCTAAGGTTACCCTGGAGGGCCTCGTGTGTGGACAGAAGTGCACAGCAAGAGTCCCTACCATGAAAAGGGCAGAATCCATTTCTGGCTGAGAGGCACAGCAGATGACTGTTTTCACAGCCCGGCTCCCCATCCATGAGCTGTGTGGCTTTGGTAAAACTTCCCCGTTTGTAACAGTATGTGCTTTACAGAATTATTTTGAGAATAAAATGAGTTATCATACACATAAAGTATTTAGAGCAGTGCTTGCACATGGTAAGTGCTCAATGAATACAAGCCATTGTTATATCATTAAGACTATTTGCAGTAAAGATCACGATTTGCAATAAGCAGTTAAGGAAAGGAAAACATCTGTAAATACACATCTAGGACAACATGTTCTCAAATGTGCATGTACTTAAGAATCACCTGGAAAGCTTGTGAAAAATGTACATTCCTGGTTTGTTAGAGGGAAGACCTAGGAAGCTAGATATTTCATAAGCTTCTAGGGGATTCTCACACAGCTTATCCAAGCATCTTATTTTGGGAAGCATGGCTTCAAGGCCGAGAATTTAAAATAAATATTCAGGCATCAAATAAAATATTTCACGACACGGACTTAACCTCAGGGATAACTTTATAAAACAAATTTCAAAGCAAAATGAAACAAGATGTACTTGCAAAATCTACTTCTGGAAGAAAACAGAATAATCAGAATCCGCTTGACTGGTAAAATAGATAACATTTAGCTTTGAACAACCATTTTAAGGAATTATTTAAATCTTTAGTTCCAAACAGTCCAAAAATGTCACTATGCACTCTATTAACAAGGGAAACATCTAAGACAGGGGTATGTATATCTTTTAATTAGCTTTTACTTTCTATCAAAGTCAACAGAGCCCATAGCTCATCTTCAATCACAGAGAGAAAATTCTTTTCTGCTAGAACACAACTGAAACTCTGCAGGCTCTTTCACTTTAGTGCAGGGTTTTTCAACCTTGGCACTATGTGATTATTGTAGATTATTATTTACAAAAATTCTTTACACTAACAAGTGACCTTCAGAAAAATCAAACAAGTGTCCAGCTTCAGGGAAGGTAAAATCATTGGTCTGATATACACATCTGGTGAAAAATGTCTGTGAAGATTATAAACTGAAGGTACTATTTCTTCCTCTTGCTCAAAAACCATTACACAACTCAACACTTGGGATCTTTCTGGATCCAACTTTATGAAAATGCTGCTTGGGCTCTTTAAAAGAATAAACAATGCACATTCTTGTTTTATTTGCAGAAATAATTAGCAGCAGCTGCTACTTACACAAAATTTTTAACAGAACATATTTTACATACTGAACCCAAATATTTCAGAACTTAAAGGGCCTGACGCCCAACGAAGTATTCTTTTTTTCTTTAATTTAAAATAAGGCATTAACAATTAACTTCCACATTCCTTTATCTAATTTTAAAAAATGACGAAAACATTTTCCGGAGACTCAAAGGAAACAGCTGGACACATCTGTCAACTACACATCTCTGGAGTGAAAGAGAAACTTAATGCTTTAACACCGTACTTACATGTGAGGGCTCAGCTCATAAAAATTTCTATTCCTGTAATCTTCCACTTTCTCTGGTGAATAAATGGGCAAGGACCGGTATGGGTTAACGGATATAACCACACTTCCAATATACGTCTGCAAAAGCAAGAAGAAAATATCCCCCATGATTACACAGGATGTATTTTAACAACTTAGGTCAGTATCTCATGGTTTCACCCTCTTGAAACACAAAACTATCTCTACTCCTTGACCATTCACACTTTTCAAGAACATTTAATATCTCTGAAGGCAGATGGCCAATAGTGTTCATTCATTTTGTTGATAAGTGGAAGGCATAGATTTGTACATTGAAAATACCTTTCAAAATAAATCTCCAGATTAATTTATGATCTTGGATAAGAGTTCTCCAAAATCCTGTGATGCTTGCCAAAAATTTCATCACCAGCCACAGCTAATTTTGAGCAACAGCTAGGCTCTCTCTTATTCGTGTTTCCTTCTCTCATCTTTAGCCTCCTGTTTGAGCCCACTGGAACCCAGGGCCTCCCTCCTCCTGAACCACATCCACACCTATCAAACAGGCCTCTACTTTGGCACTGCTCTTACACCAGCCTTTCAATCTCTCCAAAGGGCTCAGACAGCGCCCAACTCCATTTGAGAGCCACAGTTATCCCTTGGGCCTTCAAACAACATAATTTCATATTATATGTACTGTAATACCAGAATTTAAATGTACTTTGTAAAGGAGGGTACATTTAATGTCGAATTTAAATTTAAGGTAGAATTTAAATGTACTTTTGGAGGGACCAATACTTTATTTTAGCACACATTAACCCTCTCACACTACAAACTGGAACACTATTAATCTTCCCTTCCATTTTGATCTGGAATTCCTGGCAAGCAAGAGTAGTCTGGTTCAGTTCATTTTGTACAAAGACTAGCACAATGCCACAAGCCAAAGTCACGTAACTGGAACTCATTTTAGTGGCTTCATTTTTCCTTTCAGTTTCAACATTACAGGGGACACTAACAAAAATACGTTAAGTGATAAAAACTGCTTTAAGAAAAAGGTGAAAGAAAAAAAAAAGAAGGGGAAAAAAAAGTCAGCTCTAACTTCCCCACCTTTCCAGCGCATGCAACAAAAGGTGGCATTTTTAGAGCAACAAATTTGTCCGGTATTTCTATTACTGGATTCAAGACTGTCAAGATCTTTCCAGAAAATTGAACAGAATAGAAAACAGTACGAACATTTTAACATTCTTTAACATTATGATTTCTTTCTAACATGGGTCACAATTATTTTAATTACAAAAGACTTCTCCCCCAACCTGGAAAACTGAACAGGTCATTTCTACACATACTTTTTCATCCTATCAAGCACAGACAAGACCACAGTTATGAAAGAAAACTCTGTTCCCACGCAAGCTTCTCCATTTATTTCTGGCATTCATTTCTGACATTCTATCACAAGGACCAATTAATCTGGCCTGACAAGAGATGAGTCCAAGTTTCCTCACTTACCCCATTTGGATAGGACTTTTTCAAGAAGGTTTCTTCACACTCCAACCTACCTGGGCCAGCAGATGCTACAGATGGAAATACTGTCTCACTAGCTTCGAACTAATACTAGCTACACTGGCAGATATGAAAATATAATGACTGGTTATTCTTTTAGTATCTGTTGATTAAAAGATCGGCCTTCTTCAGTAGAAAAGTACATGACTCTCCTTTTTTAGGTAATTTCTTGAACACAATAATCGAAATACGTATTTGCTGTTGGCAGAGAAACCAGTGATCAAGGTGCTCCCTAAAACCATACTTCACGGTGGCTAACCTCTTGATAAAAATCTGCCTCTGTGGCATTCTTACAGAAAGAGCAAACTCTGCTACCTCAACCTCAAAATCAAAAGCCACACTATTGAGTTAATACGTTTCTCTTTGTTACTTGTGACTTTTATACGTAACTGAATCGTGTGCTTTTTTTCCCCAACTCTTTCCCTACCACCAAGAAAGGGCCTGACCTTTTAATGATGTCCCATAAATACTGGTTAACTGAATGACCAATGCAGACAGGGCCAGTTCATCTAAGAAAGTGACTCATGTGTAACTGTTCTTCTGTTGAAATATAATAGCAAGTACATATATAGTGCCTAATATTTTATTAAACCTTTATGCCACGTGTTGCCACTGAACAAATCTTTAAAGTATACCCTTTTCCCTCAGGCTCCTACTGTGGGATGTTGTTTGCAAAGATGGCTAGAACAATTCCTTCCACCCCTGCAGGCAGACCCCCTTGAAATGTGACCTTGCCACTCTTTCTATCAAGAGATACAGTTTACTCCTCCAGCTTTTCAGTTTGGACTTGTCTATGTGACTTGACTGTCAAATGTCCAATGGGACATTATAAGATGAGACACAAGGGGCACCTGGGCGGCTCAATCGGTTAAGCGTTCGACTCCAGCTCAGGTCATGATCTCACAGTTCGTGAGTTTGAGCCCCGCGTCAGGCTCTGTGCTGACAGCTCAGGGCCTGGAGCCTGATTCGGATTGTGTCTCCCTCTTTCTGCCCCTCCCTCGCTCACACTGTGTCTCTATCAAAAAATGAATAAATGTTAAAAAAATTTTTTTAAAAATAAGATGAGACACAAGCAGAGGCTTGAATAGTGCCTGTATAGGATGAACCCCTTTTTTATGGCTATGGCTGGAAGCCAGGATGTGAATGAACTTGAGCCACGTAGATGGCCAAGGTGCCCTGAATTGCACAGTCTGACAACCAACCATCAGACATATGATTGAGGCCATTCTAAGCCATCCAGTCCCAGTTAGGCCACCAGATGCCTAAGGTCAGATGTATGATTCCAGGTGAGACCAGGAGAAAATACACCAAGCTGACATCAGCCCAAACTGCTATCCCAGAGAACTGTGCACAAATAAATGGTTGTTGTTTAGGCCACTCATTTGGGGAGCTGGTTTGTTACCCAGCAACAATTACTGATACACCAACAGAGCTCAACAAATCAGTAAAGGGCAAGTTTTATCAATCTCAATAAGGAAACAGTAAAAGTAACTGTGCTATCTCTCCATTCTACTTTATGTATATGTTTCAGATATGTATCCTCTAATCATGAATTCCTACTAGGTTTGTCCTCTACCATGACACCTGCCCTTACTGTTTATAAGGGTTTTTTCCTTGAAGGGTCTATGTGCATTAATCGAAGATTTAAATATTCCCACACGTACCAACAGAATAACTCAAATGTTCAGTCACAGTCCTCCTTTGTCTGAGACAGGAAAGAATGCCTAGCAGCAGCTGATTGGCTGGGTGGAGTTTACAGGTCTACTCTGGTTTTAGGCAGCTATCCATTCTCCATTCAGGTAACTGCAATACCAGATTAAAACTCCCTTTTGGGGATCAGAACAACAGAGACCAGATAGTTCATGTTTACATCAATTAACACTTGGACTTACAGTTGACAGACATTTTTTTTTTTTTAAACAAGCAACTGTACACTATTTAAAGTAAGTATCTTCTTATTGCACCATGGTCTAGAAAGAACTACAAACGAACTCATTAAGTAACCACCGGCATCAAGAGGTTGCAGATAAGACACAGAGTTTCTTAAAGTCAAGTACATAAAGGGGCACCTGGGTTGAGCGTCCAACTTCAGCCCAGATCACGATCTTAGGGTTTGTGGGTTCAAGCCCCATGTCGGGCTCTGAGCTGACAGCATGAGCCTGACTTCAATTCTGTCTCCCTCTCTCTCTGCCCCTCTCCAGTTCATGCTCTGTCTCAAAAATAAATTAAAAAAAATTTTTTTAATCTTAAAATTAAAAAAAAACACAAGTACATAAAAGGGCTGGGTGTGTCCTTTTTATTCTGAATATGCCAAGGAGAAAAAAAAGGAAACACAGAAATACTTACAAATCTTTACAAAAGGGAGCAGCAACAAGGATCCATCCCTTGCCCCCTAGAGTTCCACTTACTTACTTGACTGGAAACAAGAGGTGCATAGATCCTGTGTCCATCAACAAACTACTACTACAGAGCTCAGATGGTGCCAGCACCAAGGGAGCTGACAGAAAGGTGTCTCACGGCCTACTTCATTTCCCAGCAGGCCACTTTTATGGCTGGGCTCACACTTCAGCCTTGTCCCTGTGCCCCAAAGGACTCGCACAGAGAAACTCCTACTGGAATCCAGAGGATGTTCTTCCATTAGGCTAATTACACTGAAAGGCATTCCTTTCACATAATGGCCAAGATCACCTACCAATTAGGTTCTATCGACCTTCTCCAACAGAGACAAGCCTGGCTCTCATTAGCCTCATATGTATGTATGTATGTACTTGTTTATTCAGTATAACCAACCTAACCATCTCAGCCACTACCTAGCTCACCACCTCCATGTTCCCACCCCTTGGCACCTCCAAGAACTCAAGCATGTGCACTCCACCACCACGAGACTGGAAAGTTCCCTTTATTCCCACCGCCCTATGGGACCAGTCTCTGACATCCAGGAGGGTAAAGGGAAGAGAAGGAGAGGAAGGGAGGGGAGGGGAGGGGAAGGAGTAAGGAGGAAAGAAAAGGGAAGAGAAAGAAGAAAGGCTCTACCTTCTTACAAAGGGCACAATTAGCAACTTTTATCTTTCACTTCTCAAGGGCAGACATTAAATCAAGAATGTTCAAACATTCCCAGGTCAAAACAATCTCCGTCTTCATACTTCAGATATCTGTAGCATTCCAGAACAGATGCCTTGTGAATAACCAAATAATACTTGTATATTCCTATTGTGATCACAGTGAAAACTGAAGTCTTTTCTGGAGGACGTGCATCCAGCAATTCAGAACCCAGAAGAAAGACCCCTGATACATATACACCCCAAAGACCATGCATTTTATTCTAGAAGAGAGTTCTTCCAGAACCCCATCCTCAGAGATTCAATTTCAATGGTCTGGGAGCAGACAGGCTCTCACATCTTTTAACGTGTCCCCAGAGAAGGCCATCTGGAACCAGAGGTGAAAACCACTGCTTGTGGTGTTTACCTTCAGGACCCACACGACTGTGTTTTACTCCCAGTGGCAGCACTGGGATAGTGTCGCTGTTGACCTATCTTCTATCTTACTTTCCTCTCTTATTCCTATGTAATTAATTCTGTAAATATTTCAAAAAGGAAAGAAAGTCCTTCTAGCTTCACGTCCTTTCATTTTAGCCACATTTCTAATGAACTTGGCATACGGTCTCTCAGCACACTACAGAGAAACAGCAACAACATCTCTAAATTGGGGCCATTCTGTCACAGCGTGTTTCAAATGTTTGACTACGACTCATTGTGAGAAATAAATTTTCATCACGACAAAGTATGTGTATTTGAGTAGGTATTTACACACACGTACACACATATATGAAACCAAACTCTCACAAAACCCTAAATACTCTTACCATGTCATGCACTGATATTATTTGTTCAACTCTATTCATTACAATTTTTTTTTAAAAAAACTGCGGGCCCTAACCCATTAAACGGTTCTTATCACCCATTAATAGGTTGAAATTTACAGTTGGAAAAATACTGCTACAGAGCACTTCTTAAACTTTTTTTAGTTGTAGGTCCCTTTGAAACGTCAATGAAAGCTATGACACTTCTCCCCAGAAAAAAAACAAAAATGTGCATACAGCTGGGTGCCTGCAGGGTGCAGGTGGTTAAGTGTTGAGTCTTGATCTCGGCTCAAGTCGTGATCTCTTGGTTCCTGAGTTTGAGCCCCGTGGTGGTGCTCTGTGCTGACAGCGTGAATCCTGCTTGGGTTTCTCTCTCTCCTTCTCTCTGCCCTTCCCAGCTAATGCACGCTGCCTCTCTCTCTCTCTCTCTCTCTCTCTCTCAAAATAAATAAATAAAATAAACTTAAACAATTAAAAAAAAAAGTTTGCATACAGCTGATATGCCAGGTTAAGAACTCCTACCCTAAGGGAAGACACAATGGCCACTAATGGAAAAAAGAAAAAGAGACAGAGAAAGAGAAGCAAAGAAAGAAAGAAAGAAAGAAAGAAAGAAAGAAAGAAAGAAAGAAAAGGAGTAAGAAGGGATCAAAATAATTTTAAGAGCATAAAAATGAAGAGCTGTTTAGAGTAAGAGCCTGCATCTCAGATCCGCTGGCCCTGAGTGCATCTTGTCAGAACAAAGAAGGATGATGAAAGGCTGAAATGAGACAGAGTATTATGATTTTGAGGACAAGGATATACACGTTTTGGAAACATATCCGACCAAAAAAAAAACTTTTTTCAAGTTAAACATTGAAGCGTAGTTTGAATATTTTCCAAGTCTCCATCGCGTGGAAGCCCACAATGCTAGGTGAACGAAACATTAGTAGACAGACACAGGAAAGTCAGAACAGTTTCACGTCCTTCATACCACAGCTCTTCCCGGGGCAACATGAAGATCTTTAGACACCTAAAATTCCAGAAGTTTACATTTCTTTTTTAATTTTTTAATATTTATTTTTGAGACAGAGAGAGTGGAGGGGGTGGGAGGGGCACAGAGAGAGAGGGAGACACAGACTCCGAAGCAGGCTCCAGGCTCTGAGCCATTAGCACAGAGCCCAACGCAAGGCTTGAACTCACAAACCACAAGATCATGACCTGCGCCAAAATCAGACGCTTAACCAACTGAGCCACCCAGGCGCCCCTAGAAGTTTACATTTCAATTCCCCACATGAAATTGAAAATAAAATTATAACTAAACCATAAAATACATGTAATGGAAACCCTACGATGACTTGTTTTCACCATGATGACTACTTTGGCACCTCTTTTCAATATCAGTTTTTTCCAAAATATATTTTTAAAGCCCCTGCTTTGCTGAGGCTCTAGCTAGGCATCCCATCTGCCTATCTACCAGTGTCCTTATTTTCTTCAGGATGATTTTCAGTTAGTTGTTTACCATCTCTGCAGCTCCTTAAAAACTCATCCCCAAACCTTAAAGTGCTGGTATAAAATACGCACTTAAACACCTTTTTTCTTTCTTTTTTTTTTAATTTTTTTTTCTTAATGTTTTTATTTATTTTTGAGACAGAGAGAGACAGAGCATGAGCAGGGAAGGGGCAGAGAGAGAGGGAGACACAGAATGTGAAGCAGGCTCCAGGCTCTGAGCCATCAGCACAGAGCCCGATGCAGGGCTCGAACTCACAGACTGTGAGATCATGACCTGAGCCGAAGTCGGACGCTCAACCGACTGAGCCACCCAGGCGCCCCTAAACACCTTTTTTCTAAACTCTTCTTCAATCCCCATGAGATGGATATGAAGTCTCCACCTTAAGGTCCATAACGATGGAGCACAAAGAAGTTAAGCGGTATCAGCACATTATCTAACAAAAGTGCAGTCAGGACGAGGAGTCCACTTTCATCTCATCAGAGCACTCGATCCACGCTATCAGTTAGGCCTCCGAAGCTTCGAGGAAAGTGGCCAAGAACAATGCCTAATCAGAGAAACTTGCACCGTGCAATGCCTTCCGGCAGCATCTTCACCTTTGTGTAACAGAGAGCCATCTGTTGGGCAGAAGCTTCTTATTTGATTACCTCAGGAATGCTGAAATCCTTATGCCACCAGGGATAAACAAAAAAAGAGGAGGGGGAGGAAAAGACCTAGTTACAGAGAAAATTTTTCATCCTAAAAAAAAAAAAAGTTTTTTTTTTTTAATGTTTATTTACTTTTGAGAGAGAAAGAGAGAGCAAGCAGGGGAGGGGCAGAGAGAGAGACACACAGAATCCCAAGCAGGCGGCGGGCTCTGAGTTGCCAGCACAGAGCCGGATATAAGGCTCAAACCCACAAGCCGTGAGATCATGACCTAAGCCAAAGTTGGATGCTTAACTGATGAAGCCACCCAGGCGCCCCAATAAAAACTTTTTTTTCATGTTTATCCCAGCACACAAAGTTGTGACTCCATCGTGAAGAAATGCAAAACAATGTATAATAATCATTCCTTAACTTTAGAGAAATAAACCAGGAGAGTGGCAATGCCACAGGTTAATATTTAATGAAGTATCTTACTTGATGCCTAATGATTTAGCCTAAAATGGCACCAAGGAAGTATTAAAAGCATGTGTAGGATTCTTCCAAATCCATCTCCAAGCCATGTTCCTCCAAGCCACTTTCACCTGTACAGTGTTAACAGTTCAAATCCAGGATGGGTTGGACCCAAGGAAAAATAAACCTTCACATGGCTGCACTGCCTGGACAGAATTTAGGTACAGCCACTGAACAAGCAAGCAACACATTTACTTTACGCACAACATCATGTTTGGCAGAGTGGGAAATAAAAGACGCTCCTATGGTCTGTGCCCCCAAGGAGCTTATAATAGAGCTCAGGAGGTGAGACTTTTACATCATAAAACATAAAATTTAAGAGTTAACTAGTCTGGCCACGAAAAAAAGATAAGATCTAAGTGATTCTTGGCTAAATGAGTCATTAGTCATCTTTTTTTTTTTATGTTCATTTATTTATATTGAGAGAGAGAGGGGGATAGAGAGCGAGCAAGGGAGGGGCAAAGGGAGAGGGGAAGAGAGAATCCCACGAGATCATGACCTGAGCTGAAACCAAGAGTCAGATGCTTAACCGACTGAGCCACCCAGCAGCCACCCCGAGTCATTAGTCTTCTTACTGCCTAGGTGAGTGCTTTGGGTCTGGTCTGCTTGAGGGAATGGTCACTGTGAACTGCAGAGGTCCAAGAATGATGATCCAGGAAGTCAGAAGATTTGAGCAGGTCTAAAAGGATGGGCGTGATTCACATAAAGTAATGTTCCCCCAAAGAGTGGCATAGGAGAATTCAGGTTTTAGGTAATGATTGAACCCCTCTCTCTTTTTCTAAAATTTTACTAAGATAGTTGCATCCTTCAAAAAAAAATTTTTTTTAAATGTGAATTGCCAGAGACTCAAAACAGTTATCTGTACGTCCAGGTTCACTGTGGCACTGTTCCCCACAGCCAAAAGGTGAAGCAACCCAAGCATCTGCTGGTGGAGGAATGGATAAACAACATGAAGTATACAGATATAGTGGAAGATATCCAGCCTTAAAAAGGAAGTTAATTCTGACACATGCTCCAACATGGATTAAACATGGACAGAGGTACAAAGGCCCACCCACCCATATTTCAAAGACAGGAATGAGACAGCTTGCCTAGAGCAAAGATCTCCTGTGAGTAATCACCCAGACAATAAGACTGGGATCAAATTGCAGAGAGCCTCAAACATCAAAGTGAGGGGCCTGAGCTCCATCCAGTCTGAGAGCAGTCAGTGTGTGTGTGTGTGTGTGTGTGTGTGTGTGTGTGTGTGTGTGTTGGGGGGGGGGGGGGAGTCAGATGCTGAATCAGAGTGACTTAAGTGTTTTTGAGCTCTTTGCTCAGATTCTATGTCATACAGAATTTAATTTGCTTCAAATGCCTTTGAAATATTGTTTAACCATGGTTCCAAGTTATCTGGCAAAGTTTTCTGGTTTCCTGGGTAATCTACTTAACTTCTCCAAGTTAAGTTTCCTCATCTGAACAAAGAGGAGAATATTGGTTCCTCCCTCATCTGAGGATTAAATGAGATTCTGTGTTAAAGCATGAAACACAGCACCTGAGATACATCAAGTGTCCCATAAATATTACCTGCTCTGATTACGGAAACTCACAGTTTCACTCTATTGGAATCTGCTGGCCATCGTAGAGAGCCAGGACTTGAAAGCCTATAACATACGTTAGTAACTCAGCTAAATTGGAGGTATCCTATGATGCCAAAGCCTTACAAAATGGTCTTTGTATACAGAGCATTGAAGAGTTATCAGATGAGCATGTGAGGTACGTCTTAATGAAGCTAATGTTAAACGCCTAGGATCCTGAGAAAATGATGATACAGGATAAGCTGATGGGATCTTCAGAAATGACAACACGCGACTCACTTCATGAGGAGGAATTTATCCTCTTCTTGAGTCCCAGATCCTGGGAATCTGATCACAAGACATGAAGACATTACGTGCCACAGTGTTTTTCATTAGACATCCGTAAGATTTCCCAGATTCCCCCAAAGAGGACTTTTGTCTTATTTGGTTGTTGAAAAACACAGTTTGGTCTAGCCAACACTTTGGGTTTTTTTAGACACAGTCCAAAACTGTGAAAAGCCGCCTGAGTGAAAAAATTACAAACACAAGGTCAATACCGATGTAGCCTTCTCTCTGGGTCTTATATCCAACACAATGTCATTCAGTGTGTACGTCACACATACCCGGTCTAAGAACATATTTGTGATACGTATGCAAAATATATAGAGAGAACTCATGAATAACAGCCTATTTTTACTGCAGAAGAAACTGAGGCATTCGAAGGTTTTAAAAAAAATTGCCCAAGGTCTCCCCATGAGTGGAAGAGACGGTTTTATGCCAAAGCTCTACGCCAAAGTCTGTGACATTAGAACAGAGAAGTGGGATTCGGTCAGACTGTTTCAGCCGCTCAGCACAGTGATGCTGTCATGTTCTATCAAGTCCTGGGTTCCTGTACCTCAAGTACTAAGCTCTTGAACAAAGGAACACACCCAGGAACCCCTGAGCAGCCTGTGACCCAAGAGTGAGTATGAGTGCAGGGCATCATGCTAAGGCAGCACAAGTTGGTGGTAACTTCCCGTCCAATTCCACGTATCAGTGTGCTCATCCCCTGCTCATGTTTCTGCTTTTCTCTGGGCCTGTTCCTAACTGGTTTTCTCACTTTCTACTCTATAGCCGGTCTACTTCAAACAGGCTTACTCACAGTGCCTGCTTGTAGCATGGCCCACCATGGCCCTACAACCTCATGACCTCCAGCATCTGCTTTCATTGATAGTTTTATTTTTCCAGGATTTCTCAATTCACAGTTGGAGGAAAGAATCAAGCACTGTTCATCTTCTTGTCTCTGCTGTCCCACAAATGACCGGTCTTAGAGCGGGAGCCCACACGTAGTCCGGGGGTCATACAAATCACGGCTGCCAAGGAGGGCAAGCAGGCTAGTCAGCCATGGCCACTGTTAGAGCAGTCCGAGGCTTGACTTAACTACCATCATATTACAACCCTTTCTTCCTGGGCTGCCAGTCATTTCAGACTATGAATTACAGAACTATATATGAGTTCTATGCCACGCTGAAATACTGGCTAAAAATATCACCGCAGGCAGTCTTTATTTTAGAGCAAAGTAACACAATACTATAATATCTTTGTTGAGATAAACTCTGCAATGAGAAAAGTATTTTCCAAAAATGTACCATTCTCCAGACCTAATAAAACTCTTAACTAAGGTACAGAGCAGTCCTGTGTTAGAGGTCTATTACTATCTGAAAATAATATTTGTGGACAATTGAAATAGTAATACAAAAAAAATGAAATCTGTTCAATGAATACCAAAGAGGGAGGGGGGGGCAGGGAAAAGAGGGAGGAAGAGAGTGGGAGACAGGGAGGGAAAGAGAAAGTCGGGGGAGGGGAGAAAGAGAAAGACTGTAATTACAAGGAAATCACAGTGTCTGAGCCCTTAAAGAAAAGTCATTCTGGTTTCCAAGTTTTTCAGATGGTCATGGCACCTACCAGGTACTCCACACCTACTATGTGCCAAGCACCACGCTAAGATGCTCCCTAATCTCCATCACATCTCAACAACATAAGTATCATGATACCTAACGTGTGGATGAGAAAACTGACTCTCAATTACTCACAGCGCTCACGGTGGTTGCAAGTGGCCGAGATTCAACCTTCGCTCTATATGCCTTTTCCAACATGCCACCTCGTATCTCAGCCTCCAACCCTCCAAAACAGAGTTTGAGAAACAAAACAGCGTCTCTTTAGAAATTACGCTTCCCATTAATATATATCTGTGCTACAGATCTAACAGCAGAAATAGATGCACAGGGGGGCGGGAGCTGAGTTGGTCACATGAATCAGCCACATGTCCCCTGTGATTTGCTCCTCCTCCTCTACTTCCTGCTCATAAAAGTGACGGGCCACGTGCAGCTGTCAATCTCCTGCCATCCAGTGAACGTGATGAAAATCAATTTCCTTTCAAGATCTTGTCCCACCCTCCAGAAGGAAAAACATCATCCTAATGGTTGCTATCGCTTCCTTGACTAGTGGGCACCTGCGACTTTAGAACTGAACACACTCGTTCCATGTCACGCCAGTTCATGTTACTGCATTGTTAAATGCTAACTCAACATGTGGCAGGAATGTTGACTATCATTTGAATTCTTCATCTGGATCGGTGAGACTGCCTTGTTTCAAATCTATACATTCATATACATATACATATTCATATATGTAATCTATACATATCATAATTATTTTGAATAGCACATTATAGAATGTGAATACCTGCATATTAATGGTATCACTGAATGCTCATAGCAACCATATACGGTCAACAGGACTATTAAAAGCATGAACTCTAGAGCCAGATTTCCTGGATGCGAATCCCAGCTTTATCACCTACTTGCTATGTGACCTTGGACAAGTTACTTAGTCTTTCTGAGCCTCAGCTTCCTCATGGTAAAATGAAGATAATTTAAAAACCTATGGGGGTGCCTGGGTGGCTCAGTCAGTTAAGCATTCGACTTCAGCTCAGGTCATGATTTCACAGTCCGTGAGTTTGAGCCCTGCATCGGGCTCTGTGCTGCCAGCTCAGAGCCTGGAGCCTGCTTCGGATTCTATGTCTCCCTCTCTCTGCCCCTCCCCTACTCATACTCTGTCTCGTTCTGTCTCAAAAATAAATAAAAACATAAAAAAAAACCCCTACAATACCCAGGACTCCAGTGAAAATTAAATGAACAAATAAGTGGTCGTGCCAGGACCGGGGCTCAGGTCTTTGCTTCTAGTACCCACCATATCGCCATCAAAAGACGACACTTCTGCAGGCCCGAGGTTGGGCCTTAATTTCCTCCAAATAAACTTCAAATATGGCCTTGAGCAGAACATATAAATTATATATTATAAATATCACACAAACATTTCAAGTACTGTATAGGGCCTGTATGATGAAACAACTCTCTTAAGCTTGGTAAATAACAGATAAAGATGTGTCCATTTTGCAAGTTCTAAGAAGGAAGAAATTTTCCAATCACCAAAGGCTAAGAGAGCTTACACAGGTTGAAACTGGCAAGTTATCACCAAAAATGATTTTCTGGAAAAATATTATAAAACTGTCCAAGAGATAGACTATGCTCAGAAATTAGACACAACATTTCTCTTCAGCCTTGTGATTTGCTATTTTTCACCAGCTTTATCCAGCCTTCTAACGCTGTCTCCATTCCAAACACCAAAGCTATACCCTTGAAAACACACACAATTCGCTCTTCATGTCTCTTGAACGATCTACCTTTTCAATGAGCCACGCAGGCAGAGTCTAGTCATGGTGAACCGTTCATACATGATCAAATCAAGGCACTTCCTTTCACCAGGTCAGGGAATCCCTCCTCCTTTCCCTGCTTGGTCTAGATGGGAGGGGAGGGGGCAGTAAAAATGGTTCTTTTTTCACTCAAATATTTTTGGGTCTGGGTTCTCTGGGTAAAGAGCCATTCATCTCAGTGAAAAAGAACCTCTTCCTACTTCCAATTCTAGAACAAAAAAATTTTAATTTTTAATCAAGCTGATAACATAATCTGGAAAATTCCCTACTACTCTCTTAACTACTATTACTTCTAGAAATGAGACTGGGACACTGAGGTGAGAAAATTACATTTTTATGTTATGCATCCCTTTACCATCTGATTTTTTTTTTCTAAAAGTAGTTGTTAATTCTATAATGAAAAAAATAGAATTAGAAAAAAATTTTTAATGTTTTTATTTGAGAGAGAGACAGACAGACAGACAGACAGAGTAAGAGCGGGGTAGAGGAAGAGAGAGAGGGAGACACAGAATCCAAAGCAGGCTCCAGGCTCTGAGCTGTCAGCACAGAGGCCTGTGTGGGTCTCGAACCCACAAACTGCAAGATCATGACCTGAGCAAAGTCGGATGCTTAACCAACTGAGCCACCCAGACACACCCCCGCCTCCCCCCCACCAAAAAAAGAATTTTTAAAGGAAATTTTAAGAGAAAAAAAGATTGGAGAATGTCCGAGTAAAGGAAGAATAACACTAAAATGGATGTCTAAACTCTAGCTCTCCACCAACATCCCATGAGCTTAGAAAAGGACCAAGCCTCCCATTAGACTATGGTCCTGGCCAAAACCTCAATGACAGCCTGGTAAAACCCAGAGCAGAGAACCCAGGTAAGCCACGCCCAAACTCCTGGCCCCAGAAATACTGAGATAAGGAATGTATGTTATCACAAGTTGCAAAGTTTGGGGGAAATCTGTTATGCAGCAATAGGAAACTAATACATCATTATGCCAAATTCCCAGGAATAGATCTACAGCCAGTAGGTAGGAATTTTCATGTGTGTAAATGAGAAGTGTTTTTGGAACTTCAAATAAGTATATAAATGTTAACCCCATTTACTTTGCACTCTTTTAAACCAAACAGATTGTGCACTTATAGTTGTGTATCTTTGATAAAAGCATCTGATTCCATCCGTATGGGGATCCTAATTCTAGCACCAACTTCTAAAAATTAAGACAATTCTTACTAGACTTGCAAAGCAGTCATTTTTACATCCACAATTAGTTTAACTTAAGATCCTAAAACTATACTAATTCAGCCCTCTATATCTGGATGATCCCCAAACTAACAATTCAGATAGAAAACACACTACATCGACTTGTCAGCACCAAAAATACTTCTTGTCGGAGAACAGACACCTTGGTTCTTTAGTTTCCAAATTTGCCCTGGGCCTTGTTCTTGCCTAAATTGCAGCCTTCCTGTCCCTGAACAGAACCACAGTCCTGACCAGTCACCCTAAAAACAGAATCATGTCTGGGTGGGTCTCCTACGTTACAAGTCCGCATGAAATCCTGCCACCATTCTGTCTGGTGGGGGGTGGGGGTGGGGAAGCCGGAAGAAGGTCTGACCAAGGCAGCAGAAAGAATACAGAAGAGCAATACTCAGTTATGTCACGACCGACATTTCCCAACACTGGCCCCACACAGACTGGGAGACCAAAAGGCACATCACATCCTGCAGCTTGTCCCAGCCGGAACTGCACTCAGCCAAGAGGGAGGAATAAAAGCAAACAGAGTCTCTGACGCTGCATGTTACCCCATCAGGCCAACATCACCTCTCTCTTTTCTCACCCGATCCTCCACTTGTCCAACTGAACAGCTCTTACTGCAAAGCTCACATCAACGTCTGGAACCGTCCCAGATTTAGAGACGCTGCCTGGCCACACACCAGATGATGAACCAACCCAGTGCTTCAGTGCATGAACCCACCTCAAAGCAAACGATGGATGTTCCTAGAGCGTGCATGTTAAGTATCCTTTGGAAAAGTATCTGACTCCATCTCTACGGGGATCCCAATTGTAGTACTAACTTCTAAAAATTAAGACGATTTTTACTAGATTGCCAAAGCAGTTACTCGCAATTACAATTAGCTTAACTTAAAATCCTAAAATGGACGAATTCACACCTCTGTATCTACATGATCCCCATTCTGACAATTCAGACAGAAAACAAACTAAATGTACTTATCAGCACCAAAAAAACCTTATTACTCAAAGGGTTGCAAGGAGCATATTAGATAAAAACAAACCCATATGCGTTACAGAATAGAATACAACTGAATTAGTTTGGAAGCAAGTATTTTGACAAAACTTCTCTGAAGTGGATGGACTTCAACTATGGCCCCGGAGTCCCTGGAGGCAACTATTTACTCTTCTTTGCCATTAGGAGTTCTCCAATAGAAAGTCTGAGAAGGATGCCTTTGGGTATACCTGAAGCCTGGAACGCAAATGACAAATCCTTCTCACGGGTCATATCCTTTTCATATCAACACCCACAAAGCTACTTCATTACAAACTCCCAACCCAACATGTGATGGGTTTACAGCAGTGACCTCATGAGCATTCATTCCCCCTTTCCTCTTCTTAACATGTTAATATATTTGGTTGGGTATTCACATACTTACACACACCCCACCTCCTTTGGAAAAAGTTGGCCCTACCCAATCTTAGGAGAGGACATCATTTTCTTAAGCCACTCAGTTCATTCTGGTCGGCAGGCCACAATCAGTGGTCCAAGCAGTAGGTGTGTGAATCAAGTGGTCTACCCAGAGATTCCGGTTTATTATGACAGGATTACAAGGAACTCTATTTCCAGAGTCAGCTGGCTGGGCATCCTGAAAATCACTAAGTATTATAAATGCTCTTGAGAGTTGATAACTCATATCTAGAGACAAACCAGTCCCTTGTGAGAGCTGTGTGAAGGCAGAGACTATTTTAAGAAATAGATATTGGGGGTGTAAGGGCAAGTGGATAGATGGGCAGAATGGAAAAAGAGGGTCCTCTGACCTTGAGCTGGTTCACAAAAGAGGCTACTAAGTCTGTGGGTACAGCCAGAGTTCAAAAGTCTGAGCCAAGGCCTTTCTACTCATTGGCTCCTTTATCAACCATGGCTTCTGAACATACAAATGACTGCTCAATTTGTTCACATGATGGATCATCATAGATCTCCACCCACTTTTATAGTATTAAACTATGAGACCACAAAACAGATTAAAAAAAAAACAAAACAAAAAACACTGCACCTTCATTTTCTCGGAAAGAATTTAAAAACAAGCAAAGTACAAGATAGTAAAATTCTACATGTCATATTAACTCGACCTTTGGCATCAGGCTAATCAATTCTGCAGCAATCCATGAACAAAAGCAGAGGAGGAATATTATTAGAATAAGAGCCAGAAACAGATTTCTCAAGGGTGGTATACCTGACATTTGGGGTTCCAAAGGTGTGGTCATCAAATTTAGCATAGAGTATTTTTTTTAATTACAAAAACAATACATGCTTGACTTAATGAGTTCTATAATACAGAGGTCTAAAACAGTAATCCTTCCCTGTCCCCGTATCTCAGCTCATTCCACTGTGATGCCCAAAGTTAGCCTGCCTTTCTCTATGTGCAAACAAGTATACAGACCTATGTGCATATCCCCCCATTAAAAAAAAACAGGATCATACTCTACATATTGCTCTATAACCCCCCTCCACCCTTTTTTTTTGTGTGGCTTAAAATAGAGAATGCCCAACCCTCCAATATGACGCATGTTTAGTTACAAAAAATGAAGGCACACATCTCATGGAAAAGATAGTCCTAACGTACCATGGAAAACATTAATTGATATGACTATCTAGAAGCAGAAAGCAATTTTCTGCTTTTGTTTTTGTTATACCAGAAAGGGCGTTCTTCAAATGGTTAGAAAATAAAATTACGTAGGGCTGAAACCCAGACATTTCGTCTGCTGAAGACTCATGAACATTAACATTTGGCATTTTGTTAAAAAGGGGACTGCTTTATTTTAGTGGGCACAAAAACAATCAGGTATTTGAATGCATGCAATGTTCCAGTCTCTCTCCTATTTTCAAGTCCTCGAAAAGTGAACTGTGTTTCTTAGAGCCAAAAAGAAAAATGATCAGCAACATTACTTAAGGATAGAATGGATTCCTCCTATCTCCATCTCAAAGACCGATGTTTAAAGTCGGTCTTTCATTCGATATCAGACCATACTTCAGTTAAAGCTGCAGAATCGTAAGGTTTTCCCACCTGAAAGCTGAGCCACTACGCTCTGAGGGAAGGTGACACCCCGGGCCTCACAGCCAAACCAAACGACACCTCCTCCCTCCCTCCTCTGCAGCGCTGTTTTATACCTTTTCCATTGGAATCAACATTTTACATAACTGCATCTCTCTCTGAACTTCATACATAGCAGTCAAATTAATATTCTAAAAGAAGTATCCACACATCTCAAGTGACTGTCAACCTCCCTACTTGCAGCAACGCCAATTAAGGAAGATAAGAAAGTTCAGTTCCCAGAAGATAACCACCACTTCCTTAGGAAATTAATTATACAAAGTTATCCTTGAAACATGACTGGCTAACTGGAAAGGAAAGCTACATGTGGCATAAAATTATATAGCTTTGCAGATAATTTTTTTCATATATTCATTCCACAAAAGTAATAAGTGATCATACTTATATGATCTCTCCACTTATTTATTTATATTTCTTCCTACTGTTCCCACAGTGATAGGAAAATATGCAGCATAACCCAATAATCCAATTCATCTGCAAACACAGATATGATATAAAAAGAGGGGGAAAGAACTCAGGAGCAAGGCAGAATCTAACAAAATTACTTCCACCTCGGGGCACCTGGGTGGCTCAGTCGGTTGAGCATCCTACTTCAGCTCAGGTCATGATCTCACAGTTTATGAGTTCGAGCCCCACATCGGGCTCTGTGCTGACAGCTCAGAACCTGGAGCCTGCTTCAAATTCTGTGTTTCCCTTTCTCTCTACCCCTCCCCCACTCACACTTGTCTCTCTCTCAAAAATAAACATTAAAAATTGAAAAAAAAAACCCACTTCCATCCAAAGCATGCTGTTTCTTTCTCAACTGCTGGGACAAGGAATCGGTGCCCCCATTTTCTTGGATTAGTTAACAACACATCCGTACCTGAAGAGATACAAACTTTTGTGCTTATGCAAATTCCTGAAAAGCTGTATATGAATGTATTTTTTACTCATGTTTTATTTTTTTGTTACTATTTTTATTTATTTATTTTTGAGAGAGAGGAAGAGTGCAAGCAAGGGAAGGGCAGAGAGAGGGAGAGAGAGAGAATCCCAAGTAGGCACTGCACTGTCAGCACAAAGCCCGACACAGGGCTCGAACCAACGAACCATGAGATCAGGACCCAAGATAGAATCAAAGAGTCGGGCACCTAACCAACTGAGCCACCCAGGCACCACTTACTCATGTTTTAAATATATTTAAGGAACAGATAGGTAAAGTAACATTGTAAAATCCTTTATAAAGAATTCTTACAACATAAACTTTCTCCTTTTATCGTGTATCTTCATATGTTTTCATTTTTTTTATATGACGATATGCTTCTCTGTAGCAGGACAGGACTATTCCCAAACCTCCAGGAACCAAATATATATTCTTAACTGATAATCTGTCCCTGTCTCTATTAACTACAAATATCAACAAGGTTCATGTCTTTTTTGACAGTTCACTGCCTTGCATATTAATCGGTAGCTTCTCAAAGGTTAGAATGCTAATTTTATGAAGGCACCCAAGAAGATACCTATAGATTTTAAAACTCCTCCTGAATATATGTTCCTCAGAGGATAGGAACTCAACATTCTACTTGCTTTAGGATGCCTCCAACACCCGGTACAATCCTCTGCACAGGGTTGGCACTCTATAAATACCACATGGAAAACACACTCACTTGACTCTAATCGATACTACTCATGTGCCAAATGAGCAAACATAAAACTCTTTCTGAGAGATTAAACACATACCTCTGGACTCTAATAAACAAACAGGAAAAAGAAGAGTCTGGAGAAAAGAAGCCAGCTCTGTGCCACAAAATACAAAGTCCAAACCCCACAGATGACCTTTGGTGTGTATACTCACATATATTTCATTATGATCAAAGCGCTTCTTGAGGTTGTTGATGAAGGTCTCCTCATTGAGAGGCTCTAAAAGAACCATATCTCCAACCCCAATCATATTGTCCAGAAGTGACGTTTTCACCTCCATTTTGGCCATTGTCTCTTGCTGTAGGAAAGAGGGGGAAAAGGGAAAATTTAAATGGGCAAAATTATTTCAGATGGGTTCTTAGCACCACTGGAGAAATGAAACATCAGTAGTTTCAAATGGCCCTCGTCTGCCTCTCAAATGCCGTAACGTCCTCTCCCTACAACCTACAATCAGAAGCCTCTGAGCTAGCCGCAATCCCTGCCAAGCCACAAGAAGCCCCAGTTGCTTGAACCTCCCTACCAGTCCATCATTCCAAGCTCACTCCATCTACAGAAGGAGCTACTAAGAAACTGGAATCTCCATTTTCTTTTTTATTTTAATTGAAGTATAGCTGACACACAATGTGATATTAGTTTCAGGTGTACAACACAGTGATTCAACAGGTATATATATTACAAAATGCTCCCCACAGTGTTATTACAGTATTATTATAAAGTTATTATAGTATTATTGATTTTATTTCCTATGCTGTATTTTTCATCTCTGTGACTTTTTAGAAGCAGAAGTTTATACCTCTTTAGACCATCCTCTCTCCCTGGCCAGAGGTTGCAAAACTCTAAAAGAGAACCCAACCCACACCATTCCACCAGCCCTTGCATACCAATGTCAGATTTGAACCCATATGAACCTGCTTCCCCCAAGATGGCATCCCTCAGTACTCCATGATGAAATTCAGAATGCATTTTCCCAGGAAATGTTTTTTTAGTTTATTTATTTTGAGAGAGAGCAAGTTGGGGAGGGGTGGAGAGAAAGGGAGAGAGAGGGAGAAAGGGAGAGAGAGGGAGAGAGGGAGAGAGGGAAAGAAGAAGAGAGGGAGAGAGGGAGAGAGAATCCCAAGCAGGCTCCCTGCCGACAGCACAGAGCCTGATGCAGGGCTCTATTCCATGAACCGTGAGATCATGATCTGAGCTGAAACCAAGAGTTGGATGCTCAACGAACTGAGTCACCCAGGCACCAGGAAATAATGTTTCTTTTTTGTTTTTTTTTTAATTTATTTTTTAAATTTACATCCAAGTTAGTTATCATATAGTGCAACAATGATTTCAAGAGTAGGAAATAATGTTTTTAAAATGATACCACCAATGAGCTACCTATCAGACACTATATCAAGAACTTAACATGCATTAATTCATTTAATCCTCACAAAAACTCTATGAGGTAGATACTGTTATCACTATCCCCATTTTAAGATAAGGAAGTACAGAGAGGTAAGAAACTTTGCTTATGATTACTTAAGAGAGTATTACATTTCATGTTAAAGAACTCAATCACCACTTATAACACTGCACCTATGGGGGGAAATTTCATTCCAGGCATCAACACCACATCATAAAGAAAGGAACACAACCGTGTTGTAAATCAAAGGTTGCTTACATAACTTGCCAAGAGTGACCTCAATGTTCTTAATTCTCATCCCAACAGACACACCACTACAAAAGCAAAATCAAATGAACATGCAATGAACAGACCAGAAATATTACAGTTTCTCTCTAGCTCAATAAGAAACCCTACCAAGTAGAAACAGAGGCACAATACAAAGGTAGCATTCTACCCTCACCACTAATATGAATGAATGCACCCAAAAGTAGAATGGTAAATCCCCATGCCTTCAGATCTGATCGCTGTCAAAAGTACTAAAATTCTTTCAAATATATGAACACGGGAAAGTAGAGTACATGTGTTTTGTGTTACTCTTTCTAATATTACCAGGATATACAAGTGCATTCATCTGAGACATTCCCTCTAAATGCTTCCGATGCAGAAGTCAATTTTGTATACCTTCAGTATATGAATCCTAAACAATACCTCAAGATACTAACAAATATTCATATATCTTCATGTCCCTAACACTGAGGGGAAGTACATTTCATTCTTCTCATTAAGGTGTCACTCAGGCACATTACATCTTATACAAAGGTTGGTCTATTTCCTTGAGATAACAATTTAAACAAATGTCTTCCCACTCTAGTCTAGAACATCTAGCAGATCTCCTAGAGGCAACAGAAACTATATTTAGTTGGGCTATTTTCTTTTTTTTTTTTATTTTTTACTTTTTTTTTCAATATATGAAATTTATTGTCAAATTGGTTTCCATACAACACCCAGTGCTCATCCCAAAGGTGCCCTCCTCAATACCCATCATCAACCCTCCCCTCCCTCCCACCCCCCATCAACCCTCAGTTTGTTCTCAGTTTTTAAGAGTCTCTTATGCTTTGGCTCTCTCCCACTCTAACCTCTTTTTTTTTTTTCCTTCCCCTCCCCCATGGGTTTCTGTTAAGTTTCTCAGGATCCACATAAGAGTGAAACCATATGGTATCTGTCTTTCTCTGTATGGCTCATTTCACTTAGCATCACACTCTCCAGTTCCATCCACGTTGCTACAAAGGGCCATATTTCGTTCTTTCTCATTGCCACGTAGTACTCCATTGTGTATATAAACCACAATTTCTTTATCCATTCATCAGTTGATGGACATTTAGGCTCTTTCCATCATTTAGCTATTGTTGAGAATGCTGCTATAAACATTGGGGTACAAGTGCCCCTATACATCAGTACTCCTGTATCCCTTGGGTAAATTCCTAGCAGTGCTATTGCTGGGTCATAGGGTAGGTCTATTTTTAATTTTCTGAGGAACCTCCACACTGTTTTCCAGAGTGGCTGCACCAGTTTGCATTCTAGTTGGGCTATTTTCAAGAGAACTGGGAAGGGGCGAGAATTATATAATTCTTTATTACTAATTACCGATGCTTTATATGAATCCACAAACACATCCTTTATTTCTGACCCTTTTAAGAAAAAAAAAATCTTTTATGTGTGCATTGAAAAGCCAAAGATATAGAGACTAAAAGAAGCAGAGAGGAAAGGTCTCTCATAAACAAAAACAACCCACCAAGGAAGTATTTAATAATCAAAAGAAGAAAAATCAAACTTTTTTGTTTACATATATGTATATTTTTTTTTAATTTCATGCCAACTTCAGCTAGAATAAATGGCCCTAGGTATCACTAAAGCCCAACAATAGAATGGTTTCATGTGCTTAGAACTAGGCCAGATTCTGTTTTAAAACAATATGGGTGGGAGGCGGGGCAGGGGCACCTGCCAGTCTCTGGAGATGTAGCAGAAGCCAGGGAGAGCAGCTGGTCTCATGCCAAGCCCATAGAAAGACTTGCACAGGAACAGGAACATGAGTGCTCAACCTTTGTCGCAATAAATTAACATTTAAATCAAATCTCCAGTTCTCAGACTCATGAAATGCCAAAAGCACTCTAGCTGCGATGCATTACATATAATTTGGCAGATGAGGGAAGAAGGTTTAGGGATTAAGGGGGAAGTCAACCTGAGAATGGTTTCAAAAATAACCACCTCAAACCAGCAATTTAAATTAAGCAAAGAGGCTGAATGGGAACTCTTTGCTCCAGGCTGTATATAAAGTCTATTTATGGAAACAGAGGCAGAAAGACAAGGACTTCGCTGCAGGTAACAATAATAAAGTAATCGTTCTCTGTAATTAAGCCTGCTTTACCATCTTTTCAAATACAAGTTTCAAGCACGTTTGTAGGGGTTCTGATTTTTACATTTCTATCTCAACTTCATAATCCAAAGTGGGGGAGAAGACAAATCAAATGCTGAGTCGCAGACAAAAAAAAATCTGAAAACACAACCTTTGCAAACCAAACTACAACAATAAACCAGCTGATAAGGAGACACCAACATTCATTTAGTTATTCAAGCACAGTTTTGTTCCATTCCCACTTTGTTGTTTTGTTTTGTTTTGTTTTGTCTTTTTTAGCATCTAAGAACTTTGGGGGAAGAAACAGTGACACCCTCTCCCTCATTCTCATGGTAAAAATGGACACTGGGGAAACGGCATAGAGGCACTTCCCTAGCTTCCTACACATGGACTGAGTCCCCTTACTGTGACTACTATATCCAGCCTTGGTTTGCTTCAGAATCACCTGCTAAAACTCAAGATATCAATGAACTATCAGAAGTCCAATGGGAGAATTCAATAGGCACATATATAGAGCACCGAGGATACTTCTTATTTGACACATACATACCCACTCCCACCCTTCCCAAGACCCTCCACAGAAACCCATGTTGTTCTAAGGAAGCCAATTTTATCCCTTGTGCCAGGAATGTAGCACATGATCTAGACTAAGGCAACCAACACATCCCCATCTCCCAGCGACTGTCATTGATTCGGGTCTCGTCATTTAACTGAGCCTCAAGCTTTGGCTTGGTATATCAGGACAAGGGTTCTATCTACCTCTGGATGGCACAATTTACAGATGTGATACTTGAAACTGCCATGGCCATGTCATGCCTGCTTTCACATTGGGAGTGTGTGTAGTCCGAGGAGAATGGCATCACATGGAGGAAAGCAAGGCAAAAATAACTAAATAAATAGCTGAGAATTAATGCAGGAGCCCTGATAACATCACAGACCTCTGGATCAAATTACAATAGAAACCTGCTCCACAGCTCTTAAATGTACACACATGGAGGCCAATTAATTCTCCTTATTGTTTAAGCTGTTTGAGTTGGATTTTTCTATTATTTGCAACAGTAAGCATCTTACCTAATAGAAGAAGCTGGTACAAGGAAGTGGAGTGTTCTAAGTAACACGCCAAAGAGCATGGACTGACTGAGCCAAGACTACAAGGTGGGGGGGGGGGGGGGGGGGTGAGGAACTACCATCTTGGACCGGAAAGATGATCGTCCTTGATATGTGATAGCAAACAACTGATTAAACCATGGCTTATCACACCTTATGACTTGGACCTTGTGCCTCCAACTTTAGCGAATTCAAGGAAAATTCAGATGCTGGAGTATGTGTTGGCTACTTCTCAAGGATCTTCAAGAAAAAGACAAGCTTGCTGTGAAAGTGGCCTGTTGGAAAGCCAGAGCGGAGAATATATGGTGCTGCTAAAGGAGTCACTTTGGCTGGAGGTGGGAGATGATGAGGGGATGTGACCTGCCCACTGTTTTGCCTCTATGGCCTGAGGAAGGGATAGTACTCCCACCTTGAAGATGTAGCACAGGAGAGGCATCACCTGTTCTATTGCTTCTTATGCTTCTTAACTGTTCCCAGGTGGTTTTTATTAACCAAGAGCTAAGACACTCTGCACAGCATCCACGGCTAGGTCCCACTGCCAGGAGACAAGTTCTCAGACCACGTCCTAGGTTCAAAACACTGGCGGTTGGCAGATCTCTGATTCTGGTTACTATTCCATGGAAGGCAATAAATCTTAACAACCAAAACACTCTTTTTTTCATGTTTGAGAGAGAGAGAGAGAGAGAGAGAGAGAGAGAGAGAGCACAAGTGGGGGAGAAGGGCAGAGGGAGAGAGAGAGAATGCCAAGCAGCCTCCACGTTCAGTGTGGAGCCCAACACAGGGCTCAAACCCACAACCTTGGGATCACGACCAGAATCAAAATCAAGAGTCGGGTACTCAACTGACCGAGCCACCCAGGCGTCCCTGCCAAAACACGTTCAAGGGATCGATGCTGCCAAAGAAGTCTGGCTGACAGGGCTTAACAATTACTTGATCCTTAAAACAATCAACCCCAAGACCTCCAACTCAGGAACAACAACAATAAAACGCTAAAGCACTGCAGTCCCTGCCAAAGCAATCTTCCTCAATGCTCATCTTAAATGTGGCCATGGAAGGCCATGGACAAAGAAGATCTTGAAGAGGAGCACCTCTAAAGAGGAAGTGGCTAAGCTTTCGGCCATACAGGGAAGAGTCGCATCATGTTGGCTGGGGCATGTTACTTGCATAAGCATGGTAAGAAAGGTGTATGTGATTGTTGGGTAGCTAAAGGGGAGAGCCATGGTAGACTTTTGTCTTTCTTTTTAAAGGGTCACTATCCAGTACACAGTCCTGTTCCTATTTGTTCTTAATCTCCCTTGCAGGAAGTCCCCAGTTACCTTGTGCTGACAAGTAACCTAGTGAGAAGCAGGGCCCAATCACCACCTCAGAATTCAAAGGAGATAGATCTGCTCTCCACCCCAAGGAACATGGCTTATGCACAGGTCGATCTCATCCTCCTGGGACTTTGAGTCCTAGGTGATGATGAAAGCTGGGGGTGACAGCTGGAGGTAATACTCCTCACTCAGCAGCAACAGTAGCAGCATGAAGACCAGAAGGTTCCTGCAGCATGGCTTCTGCTATGGATATTGTTGCCCAGCCCTCTAGCCTTTCTTTGGTTCCTGCCTATCTTCCAAGCCTGTATCCTTCCTGGGCTTCCAACCTCTCTGCAATTCTGTGAGTGTCTACATCCTTCCTGCATTGCAAGCAACCAAGATCCCTAACTGACAGGAACACTACGTACAGTACAGTACCCAAATACAGTATGATACCACTGTTACAGCTTCATTATTATGTAAAACCTAACCTTTTTCTCCCTACATTGGTGAAAGCAATCTACAAAATACAATCACCGGGGTAGCCTTTGGAGGAACCACAGAGGAGCTTGGAGGCAGGGTCTCTTTATCTAAAAGTGTTGATTTAGCCCAGGCACCAGCCCATCTACTGATGCCAGATGATTCCATGGGTGCCCCAGCTTTCCACCTGTTTATTCATCCAAGAAGAGCAGAATACATGATTGCAACCATTATTTTCCCAACCTACTATAATCTCATAAACTTCCAAAATTACTACCTATATTTCGATGTATACCAATTCATTTACTGGCATCTTTCTGAGTGTAAAAATTCCATTTAAAACACTGAAAGCATTTCAAAAATTCCTCAAAATCCAAAAGAATACAGCATAAACATCCTATAGCATCTTAAAATGGCCACTTGTAGCCTCATATTTAAATATAAGGAATCTACCCTTGTCATCACCCTTAAATTACAAGGCACCTACCACGTTAATGTCATCCGTGCTTGGGAGTCAAGACCAGCATTCTCCAAGCCAAAAGCCCCACAGAGACAGCCAGACCAGGGGGCACTTCCCCCGTGAAATGCATGGTCATTCCATTCAATAGCAAAACAGCAACAGCGAAAAGTTATTCCAAATTAATAATTAATTAATTTGCTAACAATTTAACAACAACTAAGAAAAGATGAAGGATAAACTAAAATACAACATCTGGTGGTCTCCCATGTTATCCAGAGTTCTCAGAGTTAACACAGATGAGAACAAACAAATATTTTTAAGTTGAACTGGTTTTATCGTAAAATTTGAAAGGACATTCACAAAACTGAGCTGAGGTTGCCATAATTAACAAAGATTAAGATCGAGTCATTAGCATAATTTTAAATATGAGGGGAATTTTTATTTTTTATGTTTATTTATTTTGAGAGAGAAAGAAAATATGTGTGCATGGGGGCGGGGCAAAGGGAGAGGAGACAGAGACACAGAGAGAGAATGAATCCCAAGTAGGTTCCATGCTCAATGTGGAGCCTGACACAGGGCTCCTGAGAGCATGTTCTGAGCCAAAATCAAGAGTGGGATGCTTAACCTAATGAGCCATCCAGGTGCCCCTAAATTTGAGGAAACTTTTCATACCAAGCCATAAAAACCACTTGCTGGAAAACTTAATGAAAGCAGACATCTATTGCACTGGCAACTGTAAATGAGGACATTTGAAACACATCTATTATAATGTCATTAGCAGTATACGTCAGAAGGGAACACCTTCGGGGAGTCTTCTTAGCATAAGAACACAATTGTTCCCATCTGACTCTGGTTCCACTCTTGACCTCCCTGCAGGGTGGTCAAGTATGCATGATAGCCCCTCTGCTGGAGAATCAGCTCTTTGATGTCAGGAGTCACAGCTTATTCATCTTTATTTCCTCAAAGGCATAGTGCACTGCCTTTGCACATGGTAGGCATTCAGACAAATACAAAGGGAAAACAAGTATGCAAATTTACGATTGACAACTGCATCGCTTAGTAATGCACGGTCTCTCGCAGCTGCCATGGTTGGTCTGACCAGAAGGCAAAAAATGACTGTTGCTTCAAGCCACTTTGATCCATTCCTCTGAAAACATAATATCATCAACAAAGGACAGGAAACAGAATTGAGCCACTTCACTCCCAAAGAGATTACTAAAGCTTTTAAGAATAACATGAGAAATACATTTAAGCAACAAAACTGGGCCAGTGTGGCAAGATTTCATGAACAAAATAAATCTCAACAAATCCTGATGGCAAAACAAAGGCAAAAGAGGGGCCAAGTCTATAGGACATGGTTCAGTACCTAATACGATGAGCTAAGTGACTGAGAAAAACTGGAATTTCCTTCCTAGATCTTTTAAAACAGCACGAATCTCCTCTCTGAGAGCAGTTAGATTAAATTTCCATGCAATTGAGCTCAACCACCATTTACAGGATTGAGCCCCTTTGGTCTCCGGCACTGTGTTCAGTGCGAAGGGCACACTGAGAATAATCTGGCACTTCCTCCTCTCCGCGGTATCCCCTCCAGAAGCTCACGGTCCAGTATGAGGCAAGAAAAGAAAATAAACCACTTTTGAAATTGCAGATAACCTTTTTAATGATTAAACACAAAACATATTCACTATAGGAAAAAAAATCAGAAAATACAGATGAGCAAAACACAAGCCAAAGTCAACACTCTCACATTTTAGTCTGAATCCTTTTGAATTCATTAGAACCCTTATGAAACCCGATTTTTACAACCAATGAATTGGCCATCATTTCTGGTTTTATACATTTTGACATAAATTTTGATAAATTTATAAATTTTGATATATTTTTGCCTCGAGGTAGGTATGTGAAGCAGATCTATAGGAGCTGTGAAACTCTTAAGCTCTGCCAATAACGACCCCACCGCTTTCCAATTCAGCCACATTGCCTGGCCATCTGCCCCTTTATTCTTCACCTTTTCCCCTCCCTGCAAATTAGCAACCCATATTGTCAATAGCCAGGCCACCAACCATCTAGCTCATTTGGCTGAGTCTAACATCTCAACACATGTCCACAACTTCTATCTCCTACCATCCCATACCAAAATACCCCCCAAACAAAAACAGAACCTTCCTATTCCCACCCCCAAATCCCGTAAAGTCTCAACAGACCCAGTTTCTCATCCTTGGCCACTCCCTGTCTCTTACTTCTCCCCCGCCACCCCCCCAGCCAACCTGTCTCTCCCCCTCCCTTCTCATCCCTTCCGCGTTCTTCCTCACTGTGACTGCCCTAACTCAGCCTTCATCCTTTCTCACCTGGAAGACAACAGCCTCCTCACTGGTCTCTCTCTCTCTCTGCCTTGTTTTGCTGCCACAGCCTCTGCCATCCCTCTGCTTCCCCCATGCATGGGTCACATTTCCCAAGTTGCCTTTCGAAAACAGCCTGATCAGGTAAGCCATGCTTTAAAGCCTTCAATAACTCTCCAGTCCCTTTAAGCCAGTATTCAAATTCCTTAGCAGACCCTCAAAAAAGAAAGAAAGAAAGAAAGAAAGAAAGAAAGAAAGAAAGAAAGAAAGAAAGAAAGAAAGAAAGAAACACAGAATCACCTCAATATGACCCAGCAATTCCTCTTTGGGGTATAAAAACAGGGACTCAAAAAAGAAACGTGCACACCCACGTTCGAAGCAATACTATTCACAATGGTCAAAAGGTGGAAGCAGCCCAAGGGCCCACCAACGGATGAATGGATAAACAAAATGTGGTATGTGCCTACAATGGAAGAGTATTCAGTCTTAAAACCTGAGGAAATTCTGACACATGCCACAAAATGGAGCAAACCTGAGGACATTACGTTAAGCGAAATAAGCCAGTCCCAAAAGGGCAAACACTGCATGATTCCACTTACGTGAAGAACTAGAGTAGTCAAATTCCTAGAAACAAAGTGGAATTTCGGTTACTGGCCAGGATGGGAAGTTGTCTCATGAGCACAGCGTTTCAGAAAAAGTTCTGGAGACGGATGGCGGTGAGGGTTGCAAAACAACGTGAGTGCACTTAATGCCACTGAACTAACTGTACACTTAAAAAGGTTAACGTGGCAAGTTTTATGCTGTATCTCTTTCACCACCCACATAAAAATTCCTCCTCAGGGATCGAGACTTCACAACCTGACCCCAGCCCTCCTCCTCAGGCTCTTCTCTCCCTGTTGAGCCTACCACCCATGGCAACACGCACAACACGCAAAGATGCCAAGGCCTTCAACAGTTCCTTGGCCCAGGCCACTGCTAATGGGGCTGGGGGTAGACAGCAGCCTGAACAATGCCAGCTTCCAAGGATCGGCACATAGGACAGAGACTACAGTCAGGAGGCTATGAGGCAAGCAGCATAGATCCAGGGGATGGGATGTGTCATTCAGGGGAGCATCTGCCGGACTCCTGCAGAGGAAGCTCATCTGAGGAGAGGAATGAGCGCTTCATTGCAGAGAGAAGCAGCACGGAACCTCGTGCAATGCTTTAGCTCCTGTAGTAGCTACTTCTAGTAGTAGTTCTAGTAGAAGGCTCTCAAGAGGTTCAGCTAAGCTTCATAAACCCCCTGACCTGGGCTAGAGTGAGTAGCCACTCCTCACAGGCAGCAAGTTCCAAGCAAGCCAGTAGACCTCCTGCACAACGGTGCAGCCGCTGATCCCATCCTCCCTGGAGAAGGCTTGAGTTCTCCGGGTGCTGACGCCCCACTGCCCGGCCCAGCGGCTGACGCCCACAGCTCCAGAGTGGAGAGCAAATGAATGAACGCATGTAACAGAGACACAAGCCATTTTCCTTCCAAGACTGTATCCATCACCTCTACCCCTCCCATACAGGCCACAACAGGCACAGGATAATCAGAGAACCCCCAAGAATGGAAAGACTTGGGACAGAAACCAAAGGGCAAGACGGTTTCGCAGTATTTACCAGCCGAAAGGGCAGGCAAAGCGGTAGGACAGTTGACCCCAGCAGCATGATTTTCAAGGGAGAAGAGAGTTGGGGGGCCACACAGAACCACACAGGGTGCTCTGGAGGGCTCCCCAGAGCACATGAGAAAGTGGGCACTGGCATGCATCTGTGAAAGGGCTCGGTGACTGATTCTCACTCCCATCAACATACTTCCTTAGGGAAACTGACATAAGGTATGTCAATTCACGGCATTTACTTCACAAAATACCATTATGTGACTTCCCAATTCTTTATTCCGTCATTAAAGCCACTACGTATTAAAGGTCCTCCCTTCTCTATAGCTTTTTGTTACTAATATTTAATGGATTCTTACAGGTTGGCTTTTGTTAGAATCTTGGATTAGGGAAGAAATAGGCCCAGCTACTGGGCAACTTCTATACAGTAAGTTGTTCTCATGTGTTCAAACACTGGATAATACAAATAACATTAAATTATCAATGATAAGGTAGAATAGATTTGGACAGGGACTTAAAACAAATAGCTAAAAGCATTCGGAAGCCTATAAGCCAGGAAGCCAGACTCCAATCCTAAAAAGCTCTGTCTAATGGAGGGGCAATTAAGTCAACATTCTGGTGGAGTCAACATTCTAGGAGTTAACACTCCATGGGGTATCTCCCCACAGGCAGATGGGGGCCAGGAACCACCCAGCCTTAATGCTAAGGTTTGTTTCAGTCTGGGTATAAAAAGGCTGGCCTACAAACAAACACCTTCAACCAGGAGCTCAGCTACTCTCCATCCCAGGAACAGGCTGCTTATTAAGGATTTGAACGACAGCACAGAACTTTACAATTCGTAACGTGACAGGTTAAAAGAAAGGTTTTTTTCCAACTGTGAAAATGGTGAGTATATTACCTAGACTAATTAGAAGGATTTTTGAGTCAAAAATAACAGTGGCTGCTATGACAACATTGAAGGTTTTGGATTACAAGCTACCAACTATCTCTTCTGATGTCTGAGCAAAACGTCTTTAGATCTCAGGCAAACCCTTCTGTGAAGAGAGAGAGAAATGGACCCAGAAGGTGTTGCACAGCTGGTTTCTGGAAGAGGCAAGGAGAGGAAGAAGCTTTTCTGACTGGTCTGAGTGGTCTTTCACCCATCTTATATTACATACACTCATCAATCTGATTCCCAAATCAGCAAACTCTTCACAACACACCCAGTTTTTTACAGAGAAGCTTCACCTCCACACTGGGAAGTGTCATTTTCTACAGAAGTTTTGGGGCAAGAGTTTGCCATGACTGAGAATTCCCTTTTGATGTGCCCCAACACGGAACAACACAGGCTTTGGATCACAGACCCGGGCTCAAATCCAAGGGAATTCATCTCTGGAATTTGAACTTCTGATCTAAAACCTCAGGGATGACAACATCCATTCCACAGGGTGATTACGCAGGCTGCTGAGGAAGCAAAGCCCCGAAGAGGGCAGGGTCTCATTGGATGCTAGACCCCTCCCTTCCCAATGCCCACTTCCTCTGGCCCTGAGGAGCTCACGTACTCTTCTTGTGCTGCCTTCTGGCAGGTGTGTCCAAGGTGGAAAAAAAAAAAAAAACCTAGAGAGCTGCCTCATTTGCACTAGGCATTCCATGGGGTTCGGTGCCCTGAGGAGGAAATGCAGCCAACATCACTGTCCCACCATCATTTCCCAGAGGAAACTCTACACAGTCATGGCAGGGACAACTGCCAAAGGGCAGGCAACATCGGAGAATGCCATCCACCACCCCACCAAAACTGGGTCTGAAAGCCCCTCCCAAACCCTCCCTCTCCACCCAGCACCCACCACCCACCCTGGCACCCCTCACCAGCCAAAACCCTAGAAGATCTAGAATGGACAGTAAACCGTGTGGCTTTAGGGGGAAGTGATGGTCACACTCTCTTACTCCCACCGGGTATTAGGAGAATTAATGAGCTAACGTCTGAAAAGTCCTATGAGTTCCTATGGAACAAGGTAGCCAAGACCCATAAACCTCTGTTACGGCCAGAAACACAAACTCAGCTGCACATGGGATGTGCTAATTATAAGCCACAGACTTCTCGATGTGTTCCCTCAAGGTAGATAAAAAAAAAAAAAATTCCAAGAAGCTAACTATGTTTAGATTGGCAAACCTGAGACCCTAGGACCCCTAGGTAAATGTAAAATGGCTCAAATTTAATTGGCACACCAGACAGCTCTGATTCGTTCCTGGCCGGTGCACAGACACCAAGTGCGACCAGTGGTTATTAAACTGAATACAGCCCCCAGGGGAAAACCAACTTTCCTTCCAAATGAATTAATTGGCTTGTTAATCTGAGGGTCCAGATCTCATCCCACAGGCTCATATCCTGACCAAGTCATCCTGTCCCTTGCCCCCTTCAGGTGCTTACGATGCTTGTAGATTCTTTCTTTCTCTTCTCTTGATACCTGATCACATCATCCCATCAAGGTACTCCCTTACAATTAGAAGTACAGTGTGTTGCACCTGGTAGGCACTCACACAGGGTTTCCCGTCCCTGTCGGATCCCGTACATGGATCAGATTGTGAAGACATCTGGCTGAACAAGGCCACTCACAATAAAACAGCCCAGGGTATGTTAGAGCAGACCTACCTTATTTTAAAAGGTATTTTAAAATCATTCAGGCTCTTTTAAGTGACAATGGAGGGAAACGTATTGAATTTAGTGCACTTGTTCTTTGGGGGAAGGAAGCAAGTTATCTCGCAGGGAAACAGCAGCTGTTGCATTCTGCAACAGACCACAGAGGTTAACGTGACTACCAAAGCCACTCCAGGAAAAAAACACCGAGAACATCCAAGTCGCAGACTCAGCTCTGCAGCTAGCTGAAAGCGAGACCTTGGGCACACTGCCAACGCTGAGCCTCAGTTTACCCACAAAGGGGGAACACATCATCTCCCAGGCCAGTCCTAGTCCGTCATTACTGAGTCAGCAAAAAATGCTCAAATCTGGAAAGACTGAGTTTCTTAATTTTGGGGTGAACATGCATCCTGTGTCTGGTTATAAAGAATGTTGAAAACCAAGAATGCCAGTCCACAAGAATCTTTCTCAATGACATTTACTCAGAGGTTAAGGAAATTAGCTCTTTATTCTGACCTCATCAGCAAAAAAAAAAAAAAAAACCAAAAAAAATGTATTAAGGGTCTAATCATACATAGCACAGAAAGAAACGGATGGAGTCAACAGGATCTTCATAACTGCAGGCATCAAGGCAGGTGTGAATGCATTCTCTGTTTACACCTATATGGCAAGCTACAGAATGGCACGGACTATTTTAAAAAGTTAATCCAGTCATGAAAGCAAAAAGAGGTCTAAAGATTACAAACTAAGGAACCTATATACTAGGAAAAAAGAGAGAAAGAAATATGTATTACTCAATAGTATGTCTTCGGTAATATCTTTGTACTTGTGCTTAAGAAAAAATTTGTAGGGGCGCCTGAGTGGCTCAGTCGGTTAAGCGTCTGACTCTTGATTTTGGCTCAGGTCAAGATCCCAGGGTCGTGGGATCAAGCCCCACATGGGGCTCCATGCTGAGCACGGAGCCTGCTTAAGATTCTCTCTCTTTCTCTCCCTCTACCCCTCCCTTGCTGCTGCTCTTTCTCTCTCTAAAATTAAAAAAGAATAAAAGATTAAAAAAAAAACAGAAAAAAAGTTTTTAGAATAATAAAAACTCAGAAACTTCCTCAAGCAGTTACCCGCTAAAACAGAGTCTAATAAATAAACTATGTCATCAAAGGAAGAGATGTTTATACATTTACATTAGGATTTCATGAGTGTTTATTAGTTGAGAATTGATCAAACAAAAATAGCTAAGATGCTTCCAAAAAAGACACTGATGATGTAAATTCAGAAGGCAAAACTACTTTGTCATTAAAAAAGAATTTTTAAAGAAAATAGCTAAATTGCAGTGGGTTACTTCACCTAAGTTTAGATTAAAATCAACAATCAGAATTTGGAAGTATTTTCTGGGCCAGTGTTTTTCTAATTTTTCTCATGTTGGAAGCATTACTAAATTTAAAATCAAATGTATCATAACATGTATGTTAGATTGCCTCAAGTACATTCTAAAGTATTTATGAAAAACAAACATACAACAAATCAACCTATAAGGCATGCCATAACTCATAACTCTTTTTAAGTCACAAATTAAAATGGTTTTTACTAAAATTTGTTTACTAAATTTAAATTTATAAATTTTAACAAAGTTTGAATAGTTCTAATTTCCAAAAGTTCTGTACAATATGGCAATTATTTCAAATATTTATATACAGACACAAACATGCAAATCTCCCCCCTTGCTGCCATACACATACTTTTTTCCCCTTGAACAGAAGGGCACACTTAACCTGTAAAGCTACACAAAATACAGTTTTTAAAGTTAATCAGCTTGGCCATGTACAAAATAATTTTTCAATAAATTTTTGCAAAAGAAATTTTAGTAAGAAATAAAATATTCAATAGTGAACTGCACTGTATATGCCTGATTAAGAAAAGTTGATTTCCTTCTACAAGTAATTTATCAAAATAAAAGGTTTTCAAAATAACACATTATTATATTGTAAGTCATCAAATCAAAAGGCATAAAAACTTAAAATTCACAATCCACCCTTAATCATGACTCTCAATAGGCAGGCAGACAGATAGATTAAAGGAAAACTATAGAGTTCTTTTTAAATGACATAATTATAAGATCCCCTCGTTTAGGAATTAAAACTGCTTACCAACTCTTCTTCTCCATTGTTTTTTCCACTGATTTAACTAGCACTTTAGCATTCGGTTCGTATGAAAGGAAGAGACAAACATTCGTTGTGACAGGGAGAACACACTGAGTACAACAAATATTTTGCACAGAGATAAGAAGGGAAAAGTAGGTCAATATCCTGTGGCCAGGAAGAAGCAGCCTAAGCTTCCATCCAGGACTATATTATATGATTAACCAGACTGGACTCTCTTCTCTCCAGGCTACTGCTCGGACCCGTGTAGCTGGTATACACAGACTCTGGGAGAAAAGAATGAGACCTGCATCTACTACCTCCCAGTCACTGGCAATCTAGCTGAGAAAACAAAATACTTCAGAGCAATATAACTAATAAAATAGGCGCTCACCTAGGGCAGATGATTCGCCTCCAAAGGAGCAATATAGAGATGAGGGTTTATGTTTAGAGGTGGGGCTATAATGGTGTAGGAGAATCAGAGGAGGATGGCTGAAGGCATGAAACTTGACCTTGGCTTTCTGAGGATGAGCAGTATGTGATCAAGCAGAAAAGAACTTTGAAGCACGAAGTACAAAACATTCAGAAGATAGTGACTAGGCGGAACGGCAGAAGACAGCAGGTGCAAGGCCCTGGCGGGCCATGACACTGCAAGGAAAGATACACTGAGACAAGACTGAGAGTCCAAGCTAAGGAGCTTATAGTTGGAAATGTGGTGGGAAGGGGTGAGAGAGGAGAGGGAAGAGTATCTACGATGTTCATGTGGCAGTCAGCACATCCAGTGGGCAATAAGTGTGACTGAGGGTCACTGGTGATAGTACAATAGAAAATAAAATCAAAGACAGCCATTATAGATGATAGAGAGCCATCAAAAATGCCTTGAGCAGCGACAGACAACAAAAAATCTAAAGGAGGTTTTATCAGTGGATAGTCGAAATTAGTTGGGAGAGAGCTAGAAGCAGGAAGCAAGATTGCTCTGTGCAGTTGTTCAGTTTGTGCACTGCATAAAAGTGGGCCGGGCCAAGGGGGGAAATGGACACTGACATCAAGTCAAGCTCCTGTGGGATAGTGTTTGCTTTGAAGGGTACCTTTTTCTTTTCTTTTTTTCTAAATGTTAATTATTTATTTAGAGAGAAAGAGGGAGAGGGAGAGGGAGAGGGAGAGCATGAGTTGGGGAAGGGAAGAGAGAAGGGGAGAGAGAATGCCATGCAGGCTCCACATTGTCAGCACAGAGCCTGACCCGGGGCTCAAACTCTCGAACCATGACATCATGACCTGCTGAGCCGAAATCAAGAGTCAGATGCTTAACCAAATGAGCCACCCAAGCACTCCTGAAGGGTACCTTTGTCTAACTGTGTAAAGGCGCTTTACGAGCTAGCAGCAGGGAAACCAGCGGGGGGCACAAATCTAGCAGTTCAGGAATAAGAACTAGGGTAGAATTAATGGAAACGAAATAAGAGAATAAGTGCAAGAGAAATAACAGATGAATCTATCACAAAAGGTGGAACTCTGATGGAGGGGGCAAGGGGGACAGGAGGGTTTGAGACTAAAGTAGTCTCTCTCATCCAAATGCATAAGGATTGACAGTTTGGCTGCTGGGTTGAAATTTTAAAAATTCAGTCAAAGTTGGAAGTCATTTAAAAAGATAAACCTGGGGCGCCTGGGTGGCTCAGTCGGTTAAGGGTCCGACTTCGGCTCAGGTCACGATCTCACGGTCCGTGAGTTCGAGCCCCGCGTCGGGCTCTGTGCTGACAGCTCAGAGCCTGGAGCCTGCTTTGGATTCTGTGTCTCCCTCTCTCTCTCTGCTGCTCCCCCGTTCATGCTCTGTCTCTCTCTGTCTCAAAAATAAATAAACATTTAAAAAAAAAAAAAAGATAAACCAAAACATATTCTTTTAAATCAAACCCTATAATCATACATTTATCTGCCCATCTTTCTGCTGTAAAGCTGAGGCCTTTTCTTTGAGTCTCTGTCCACTGACTATAGTAACACAGCAGTACTTTCTTTGATAAGCCATCTCATGGCACCACCTTCCAGGTCTAATCTCTGTAAAGAAAGGGTGAGGCTGTAAAGACACGAGAGAAACAACAGGGAGCAGACCACATTATTCTTGACAAATGCTCGACACTCCTCCCTGTGGGAAGATTTTACACCCCCACCTCGCTGAATGTAAGCGTACGTCATACGTACCTCACAGCTGTCTTTCCCTCCAGCCCAGGGATCAGCAACGCTCCAGAGGGCGCTGCTCCGTCAGACTCTGTCCTGGGGGACAGAGGACGAGTGAGGGTGACACGGAGCACAGCCACAACCTCACCTACAGTGGACGCACCCTGTGAGTGTGGATTACTCCTCCGAGCCGCTAAGATTCTCGGGTTTTATTTTTTACCTATTTTTTTTTAAGTTTATTTATTTATTCTGAGAGAGAGAGAAGGAGAGCACAAGCAAGAAAGGGCAGAAAGAGAGAATCCTAACGCGGGGCTCGATCTCACAAACCGTGAGGTCACGACCTGGGCAGAGATCAAGAATCAGACACTTAACCAACAGAGCCACCTAGGCACCTCAAAATTCTTGGGGTTTACATGATCACAACTCAACCCATCTATCCTGAATGGCTGACAATATCAGCGGGAATACTGTTCTTTCAGGTCTCCCCAAATCCTTTATAGTTACCTCAGCCACTCTCAAATCAGCTGCAATCATTTTTTAGAAACGTACTTTTATCGGGTGGCCTCCAAAACACTGAAATGAATTCAAATAAACGTTCACAAAAACAGCAATCCTTTTTGCACATCAATTTAAAACCATTATATTATAGAGTAGTAAGTACAACTGGCATAAGGTTTGGGGGAAAGAAAACACAGCTGAGTCTGGATGTGCACACACCCCACTGGAAGGAACAGAAACTCAAGAACATACTACAGGGTAGCCCTGTAACTCTGAGCATTTAGCGTGTTATGGGCCACCAGTTGATATATTTTACAGAGAAAAAGAACACCAACTGATCCAGCAAGTCAGGAGGTCACTAAGACCTTATACTGTGTTCTAAAGCTGTGAGCCTAGAAAAGTAAAAGAATGAGTAGTACTATCATATTACCAGGTTAAAAATTTGGCTGGTGTTTCAAAACTATATCCAACTGCTGTATTTTTTTCTGTCCCAAATGTAGTCAGAAGTGCTTAAGTCATGTAAGAAAGCACAAAAATAACACTTGAAACCCACAACCAGACATAGAGTCAAGAGTACAAGGTCACATGTCATTCCATAACCTTGCTCTTAAAGACAGAATAAACACATAAGTTACTATTAAAAACTAAATTTGAGTTTCATATTTTAAAATTACATACTTCTTTAAAACTGTCCACAGAGATAAATGTTCCTCTCAAGGTTGCCCAGCAAAATCTGGGTGTTTCTATTTTAGGTAGCCAAATAGTAAATCTCTCCATAATTTACATACTTTTAGAAATCTGATACTCGGCTTCTTCAATAAAAATATGAACTTTTGTGTAGAAATCCTATTGATATATTTCAATAGGCTATTGAGAGAAACACTGTGTAAACACACATATACCAGAAGCCCCAAAACAACCAAACATAGTTTAAATACCCTACTCACAAATCAACCTCGGCCCCTTAACCAATAAGCATGTGAAGGCTCCCTCCTCAGCATCAGATATGATATTCTTAACCTCTACAGCTTTAATTAAAAAAAAAAAAATACTACATCTGGAGAAAAAAGGCAGTCATACCATAGCTGCCAAAATAATTCTGCCTCAGAAGAAGAGAGGGGCAGAGAGAGAGGGACAGAGAGAATCCTAAGCAGGTTCCTCACCTAGTGCAGAGGCCAACACGGGGCTCGACCTCATCACTGTGAGATCATGACCTGAGCCGAAATCAAGAGTCTGACTTGACCGACTGAACCACCCAGGCGTCCCCTGCTATTTTTTTTTTTTAACTGTGAGATAAGCAACCATAAGGACAGGATCACAAAGTGATTTAGTCTCTCATCAAATAAAACATCATCAAAATAACAGAAGGGTTAATTTGATACCTGGAAGAATGAATACTTTGCTACAGGATGAAAAGCTGCAGTTGAGAAGGAGTTGCAGACAGATGAACTTCATTTCAGGAAGAGAAGAAGGCCAAGGCCCAAACCCTGCGGGACCTGGACAGCAAAGGGTCAGAAGGAGCTAAGGGGTGAGACCAGAGGAGCACAGGTCACCAAAGCCAAGAGATGAGTGTGACAAGAAGGAGATGATCAACCGTGTGGAAGATGGGGAGCATGGAGGGAGACATGTGGATCACCAGGCCTGAATCCATGTGTTAGGGGCTGAATTGTGTCTGTCTCCCAAATTCGTCTGTTGAAGCCCTAACCCCCAGGACCTCAGAATGTGACTAGATTTAGGAACAGGGTCTCTGAAGAAGTGATTAAGTTAAAATGAGGCCACTGGGGGCACCTGGGTGGCTCGGTCGGTTGGGCGTCCAACTTCGGCTCAGGTCACAATCTCACAGTTCACGAGTTCAAGCCCCGTGTCGGTATCTGTGCTGACAGCTCGGGGCCTGGAGCCTGCTTCAGATTCTGAGTCTCCCTCGCTCTCTCTGCCCCCCCCCCCCACACACACACTCTCTCTCTCTCTCTCTCAGAAATAAACATTAAAAAAATTTTTTTTTTAATGAGGCCATTAGTGTGGGCCCTTACCCAATATGACAGGTGTCCTTATAAGAAGAGAAGACTCAGACACAGAAGACACGGATGGAGGGGCAACCACATGAGGACACAGAGAAGGGGGCTGTGTGCAAGCCCAGGAGAGGCCTCAGAAGAAACCAGACCCGCCGACCCCCTGTTCTTGGACTTCCAGCCTCCAGAACTGTGAGAGAATACATTTCTGTTGTTTACACCACCCAGTCTGTGGTATTTTATTACAGCAGCCCCAGCGGACTAATAAACCGTCCTACAATCCCTTCTGGCAACTGCCTACTTCCAGTCTCTCCTTCCACACCTCAGGTTTCTGACGAGGCCTGCCTTTGACACTTGCTACCCGTTACCTGGCACACGCCGCCGAAACAGCCTCGGAAAAAATGTCACCACCTGTTTGTTGCCCACCTCACTCTCTCCTCAAAACTCACTCCTGCCCTGGCTTCCACTGGCCATTTCTCCCTGGCGGCCCACTTCCCACCCCACCTCACTCCTTATTCTCCTTAATGGCCTCTCCTTCCTCTGCCTGTCACAAAATAAGGTTCACCAGAGTTCTATCATCCGCCTTCTTCTCTTCTCATTCCACCCTCCAGCAATCTTAACATCTTCAACCAGATACCCGTGGTGCCTCCATCTGGACCTCAGGCCCTGGCTTGTCCCTGAGCGCCAGGCCCTGGACTTCAGTGGTCTGCTCAGCCTCACACACCACCCTGAGGCCCCGCAGCCCAAACAAACCCATCCCCCTTCGGGCCTGTGTGTGCCAGCCATTCCCAACCTCTCACAGGCCAGAATCCGGGGAGCCATCCCACACTCCAGCTATCGAAATGGTCACAACAGTGTTTGATCCAATCAGCTTGTTCTCAGCGTCTACTGTCAGAAAAGCATCCAAACTATGGAAAAGGGTAGAGGTACAAAAGTGTTTATCACAGTATTATTTCCCACGGCAAAATGTGGAAGCAACCCAAATGCCCAACAGTAAGAAATGTTTGGTGTGGGGGGCCTGGGTGGCTCAGTCAGTTAAGCGTCCAACTTTGGCTCAGGTCGTGATCTCACGGTTCATGAGTTTGAGCCCTACCTTGGGCTCTGCGCTGACAGTGCAGAGCCTGCTTGGGATTCTCTCTCTCCCTCGCTCTCTGACCCTCCCCTGCAAGCTCTCTCTCAAAATATAAACTTAAAAAAAAATGCTTGGGGACATTATGGTACTCAATGGAATAATATACAATTATAAAATCTATTTGAAAAACTAGGCAACAGTATAGATCTTAAACACAGACATCAAAAGCTTGGAAAGGAATATTCAGAAGTGACTACAGTTGATATTTTAGAGTAGCTGGCTCAAAAGGCGTCTTTTTTAGCTCCATTTTCCAAACTTTGTGTAAGGTTCTTAAGATGACTCTCTAGGACAGAATGTCCATATGAGAGTTCTAGCAATCTTGGACTTTGTGAATTGCTTGGCCTCAGGGTAAATGGGAAGTTTACTACAGAACCCCCCTCAGCTGTCTGTCACTCCACCTCCATCTACATCTGTTACAACATCCAGTGCAAACTCCCATGCAATAAACTTTCCCCTTAAATCCTACTATACTTGTAGACCTCAGCATAAGATCCTCGAAAAAGTGATTAATTCTCTCAAGAAATCCAACTGGACATACAAACAGCTGTACGGCTGCAGAACTGAGCTCCCCACATCTGCCACGGTAATTAAATGTTCCAGTAAGAAAAGATCATCACGCACAGCTGAGGCCAGGAGAGCACACGTAGGGCTGGAAGCTAAATCACAGGTGAAGCCACCTCCCTAGCCAATGTCGCCAGCCTGTGTGCCAGGTAAAGAGGGGCATTTCTTCCGCAAGTTGTCAACTATTCCATCCTGGAATCCATGAGACGGAAAACTGGCCCCTTCCAAGGATGTAACCGGGTACAAGTTTCCTTTAACATTTTACGCATACCATTTTGTTTGTTTTCCAAATGAGCAACAAAAGGCAAGGATTAAGACTGGGCTGACAGTTTTACCATTATTTCTTCAATGCTCATGCCCTATTCCTGGTACACTTCATACCAACAAACCCAACAAATTTCTCCTTCTCCACGTTTTGGTGCAAATGAAATGAAACAGGCAACAGCCACAAACATGTACAAAGTCCTGCGCATACCTAGGTGAGTCTGTGCGAAAACGGGTACATGCTGCCCGGGTACATGTACATACATACCTTCTCTGACCGCTGCCTTACTCAAAAGTCGTATGTGTATTGTTCCTAATTTAAAGGATTCCTAATCACGAATCCTTCTGAAAAAGAAATACTAACTCCTGGTGATACCCATTCTATAAGTCTAGATTTTACTGTAATTGTACTAGACTTCCTCACAGCACAGAAAGAATGCTCATAAATATTTATGTCACATTCAAATTGGGCATTTGTGGTGAGAGATGAAAAACATTATAAATTGTGAAATATGGGATGGGAAGGCATCACCTCATTCAAATCCCCTCAACTAGATTTCACATTCAACTGTGAAATCTCACTGAAATTAGCAATATTTCTCAAGGAAGTAGCTCTTCCACTCCATGGCTGTCATATCCTCTTTGAAACCTGTGTCGGTATTATTTTGAGACACTCATAGAATACCCCTGCTTACGCATAAATTCCTGCAGATAAAACAAACTTAGCAGGAAAGCCCATTTCTCCACTCACAATTATACAAGAGAGCATGAAAGGAGAGCTGGAAAGCTTGCTGAACTTTTTTAAAAGTAATTAAAAGCAACGGACTTTTGAGGAAATGTGTCAGATTTGGCAAGGTTTTCTTTGTAAAAATGCACCTTGGTAATTGTCCAGAATTCTGTTATTCCAGTTTGGAAACGTTTAAAAATTCTGACACATAATGAAATGGTAACAATACAGATCATCCTAAGAAAAACAGGGAAGAGGAGAAATTTAACTTCCTCATCCCCTCAATCTTCCCTTCTTTCAGACTCCCAATCCCCCATGATTCCTGGAGCTATCAGGAGGCACAGACCCACCTCCCCCCGCACCCAGAGTTTAGTGATTTAGTTAGAAACTAAGTCAATCAATCAGTTAATTACAGGTGTGAGTAAATAAAAGGCAACTCAATTTAGATTTTTGAAGGCAAAAAGTTACATTTAGTTTTACGATTAAAAATAAAGAAAAAAATACTCTTTAAATCGTAGAAACGTATGCATCTCCTTTACTGCACGACAGCAAGTAAAGGAGAAAGATGGGGGATGAAAAAGAACATATTCGAGGGGGAGGGGAGTATGAGGAGCCCAAAAGAGACTGAGTAACAGATGGCTGGAGGCCTGCTCAGGGAGCGCAAGAAGGAGCCCAAAGGGAAAAACAGAAGAAGAAACAAAGAATGAAGAGTTTCCTTTCACTAGGAACCACATCCCCACCTTCTAACTTTCGGGGCCATCTCTACTAAAGACTTTTAAATACCGTTGTACTTCTGCCCGGAGAGACATAAACCGGAAGGTACTCCACCACGTGTCAAAGCAATCTGAGCAGGCAGGACCCAGGCGACCCTCCTCTTCTGCCCCACTTTAAAGAACCACTAGGGTTAAGTACCAGCCTGGCCTTTTTCCATAAGATGTTATTATATTATCATCTGTACAGAAGTAACATAACCAGATTATGGGAAACGTGTAAAATAAGAGGGGTAAAAGTAAGTCACCACAATTACACCAACACAATCGCCATGAACATTTTGGTTTATTTCTTTGCCATCTTTATTCCTAATTATTTTTTAGGAGCAACTTGAGTCCCGTATCAAATCATAAATTACGTGCACTGCTCGGATTCAAACAGGTCTGGGTGTCTGGCAGGGAGGAGGAAGAACCCCAGGAATCCATTTTCAGGAAAGACCAAGGAGTAGTAACTAACCTTTACACAGAGTGATCCCTGTGCCTGACGCTGTTTTAGACACATACACGTGTTAACACGTTGAATCCTTACTACAAGCCCCAAAAGAAGGCTCTATTGTGACCTGCATTTTGCAGATGAGAAAGCAGAGGCATAGACAAATGAAGCTACCTGCCCGATGCCATGGACAAAGAAGAGTCAAGTCTCCAAACCAATACTTTCTCTAGAACTAGCCTGTAACCACTGCACCACACTGCCTCCCACTGAGGCATGTAAGAAAGAACCAGACTCAGTCACACTTACCCCGGTGCAAAGCTTCAATGACCAAAGAGCAGTTAGTCTAGGTGGGCTTAAGTGTAACTCACACAGGACCCCTCCACCTACCCCAAAGCCTTCAGTGTATCTTTGGAGAAGGGGGGTTGGGGAGGGGGGGGGGTAAGGGCTTAGCCACTGAAAGAGCCAAAGGTGGCCCTGCTCCAAACCCCTCCCGGGAAGGGAAGAGGGCTTGTCCAGACTCAGAGCAGGACCCAGTCTGAGCAGGAGTCTGATGTGCCCAGCAGGTGCCAGTACACGGGGTAATGGCAGCACTCAGATGGGGAACTGGGGATGGAGGATGGGCAGCAGCCCAGTTCAAGCCGCACCACGGAGGCACTCTCTTAACTCGAGCGTTTTCTCTTCTTCTTAAAAAAAATGTTTTTAATGTTTATTTATTTTTGAGACAGAAAGAAACAGAGCATGAGCAGGGGAGGGGCAGAGAGAGAGGGAGACACAGAATCTGAAGCAGGCTCCAGGCTCCAAGCTCATCCCAGAGCCCGACATGGGGCTCGAACTCACAAGCTGAGAGATCATGACCTGAGCCGAAGTCGGACATTCAACCGACTGAGCCACGCAGGCACCCCTCAAGCATTTTCATTTGAGGAGGAAGGGGCGGAAGAGGAAATTACTGACCAAAAATAAATATTCCCATGTCATCATAATTTACACACTATTGAATACCACTCTCATGATGATTTACTAAGAGGCAGTAACTTGATTTCAGTCACTGATTACTAAAATTTCCAGCAATCTACCATTAACAGCAGAGCCCCATCTTGGGGCTTCTGAGCTTGTTTTTGAGGGTCTGGAAAGCTCTTCGGGCTTCTCTTCCTCCAGCACCGACTCATTCTCAAGACCACTTCACCAATGTCCACGTCCTCAGACAGGCCCTCCCTGGAGCCTCAATCTAACGTCACCTCTCTTAGCCTTTCTTATTCTCACAGTCCCCTGTCCTTTTCCTTCACAGCACCAATCACAATTCATAAATCATAAATATCTGCGTTCATTTCTGCAACATCTCTCTCCCCTCATATGCCATGAGAGCGGAAATCATGCCTGTGCTACCACCACTGAAGACTAGTACAGGGCCCAGTCCAGGGTCCGGCACATAATAAGCACCCAAACATCTGATGAATGAATAAATGCATACACTGAAGAATTTAAAAAAGTCACCTCCCCTTACTTCTCAAAGTACTGCAGTAATCTTACAAGTGGGAAAGGTGACATTTCCACCACAGGGTGTATTTTGTGCTCTATTAGGTAAGCCACCCAACCTCAGGCTCCAAGCACAAACCCAAGTTTAAGCGGAAACTTGATCAGTCAAGACCGATCTACAAACAAACACAAAGTCAATGCCACTCTTGTACACCAGCAACACCAATCAGAGATATGAGACACAAATCCATTCACAATGACCACGAAAACCATGAGGCACGTTGGCACAAATCTAACAGAAGATGTAAGAGTTTCAGACACAAAATGATAAAATTTCATCAGAGGACATAAAAGACATAAATAAATAGAGAGGTATATCAGGTCACAGATGGTAAGCCATGAAGCCCTAAAGATCTCAATTCTCCCTGCATACTATATACATGCAATGTAATAACAATAACACAAATTTTTTTTAAAAAAAAGCCACATGCCTAGCTAATGGGAACAAGCTCCCCAGTATGGAGAAAGAGACAAGAGTGTAATGTGTGTGTGATACATCAACAGACACAAATAGGGAAAGTGTCATTTTTGTGAATTCCAGTAATTTAACTATTAGGGGTGTGCAACATTCCTTCTAATATTTTGACTGTTTTAAATATTTTCTCTTTGTTTTAAGCGGTGAAACAGTAAATGCTCTAAGTTCAGAAGAGCAAGAGTCTGGGGGAAACTGGTTGAGATGAGAACAAACCTGGTTGTGAAAGACGTGTAACAGGGTGGAGAGGGCCTTCCAGGGTGAAGGAAAGCTCCAGGAGAATAATGAGGTCAAACAGCTTAAGACACATCTGAGAGTGAACCAAGTGTGGCTCACATCAAACGAATACACATTCTCCTACAAAGTCAGCTGGTAACGGCTCTAGAAATGGTACTGTGAAGTAACTATAGCAGTGTTGTCAAATAATGACCCCTGCCAGAAGGGGTTCAGTGGTCACACAATGGGGACATGTGCATACTGTATCTCTCTCTTGGATAGTCATAGTCCGCAACCACAAGTGAAAGGCCATAACAAGTCTTTCTGCAAAGAAACCTATTTAAAATGTTATTGAACCAACACCTACTTCTCCAAGGAACCCTTTTTGAAGTACACATCTACTCACTTTATGGGATTTTTTTTTTCAACCTAACTGTTTATGGAACAACCCACTTTGGTAATTGCTACGTTCTACTAACCCAGCATTTCAGAGGCCTGAGCCAGAGCAGAGGCTTAAGGACTTGGAAGTTAAAGGCAATAATCAACCAAATAAAACAACTGAATGGATGGGTCACAGAAAGTGGAGAAGTAGGGAATGCTTCTGGAATCCCAAGTCCAGATGATGGGAATCCTATCAGCCCAAACAGCCAAGTCAAAAGAGGATCAACTATTAGGTACTGGGTACTGAGCTTGAATTTAGATGGACTTGGGGAGATAGTGAAATATTCACCTAGAAGGAAAACTGAGCAAGAAGTTAAAAGACTACAGTCAAGGAGCACCTGGGTGGCTCAGTCATTAAGCATCTGACTTCGGCTCACGTCATGACCTCACAGTTCACGAGTTCGAGCCCTACCTAGGGCTCTGCACTGACAATGCAGAGCCTACTTGCGATTCTCTCTCCCTCTCTCTCTCTGCCCCCTCCCACATGCTCACCCCTGGGGGGGGGGGGGGTGGGCAGTGACAAAAGAAAAGAAGACTACGGTCAAGTTCCCAGATCTGTCCCAGGCCAACTTCATGAACCTAAGCAGGTCTCAGATACAATGAAGGGGTTACAGCAGTGACCTTTAGGCTCTTTCAACTTTAATACTCTACTATTCCAAAAATTGGGCACTTGAGAGTCAAAATACCAATACTATCAAGGTCCTTTGAAATATATAGAAGATAGAACAAAAATAAACAATTCAAGAATCTGAATATATGAATTTAAATATATGAATGAGAAGTTTTTAAGAGATCATGCAATTAGAGATATTTAAAGTTATCCATGAAACCTACGAAGCGATGAAATCTAACTCCAGCCCCCTGCCCCGATGTCACAGAATACTGTGTTAACTTATATTCTGCTGCTGCACAAAGCAGAAGGCTGAATCTCACCCAATGTGACAATTCATATGTTTTTATGAATACCTCTCAACACCCTGAAGATTTCAGGCAAATGAGAACTTCTTCCTAGATGGCTCACCACATCAGGGGTAGATCAAAACTGTGGTCAGCCTATTACAACTGTTAAGCAGAGTGCCTACAAAACACTAGCCATGCACATTGACCTAAGCCCAGGGTTCATAAAAATTAAGCTTTTCCTGGGGTGCCTGGGTGTCTCAGTTGGTTAAGCGTGCAACTTTGGCTCAGTTCATGATCTCACGGTTCATGGGTTCGAGCCTCACATCGGGATCTGTGCTGACAGCTCAGAGCCTGGATGGAGCCTCCTTTGGATTCTCTGTCTCTCTCTCTCTCTGCCCCTCCTCTGCTTGGGTGCCACACACTCACTCTCTCTCTCAAAAATAGACTTTAAAATTTTTTTTAAAAATTAAGCTTTTCTTAAAAGCATTTAGCCTGGGATTCTAAAATGAATAAAATCATGATGATCCTTCTGAAGTACTTTCAAGGGGAAAAAAAAGATCAGCTAAGAACCGCAAGTAGCCCTGTAGGGTCTAATAACAAAGAACTTAAAAGGAAGCAGCATTCAGGGAGAAGAAAGAAGGAAGGTGCGATGGAAAATGCAAGGAGGCTAGCAGGGATTTTTCCATCAAGGCTGAAAAGTTTTTGAAAAAACCAAGAGTTGTTGTTGCTGTTTGTTTTGATTGAAGTGTACAAAAACTACTTTCGGGCAACCAGTGAAAATCAGCAGGGAAATGACATGAACACCCCGTTCACAAACCTCAGTAGTTAACAACCTGTTCCATCGTCTTTTCCATTCAATTTTTGAAAACCTCTTTAAGGATGTCGAATTCCTCTCTTTTCTCTTTAACAAGTTTAAAAATACATAAGGTACAATTTTGAATTGTATTCTCATTTTTAACACAGCAAAATGAAGACACCTGTGCATTTCCAAGCTTCCTGGGTCCACCCAGGATCAGTGGGAAAGTCCCTGGAAGGCACAGACCTGGTTTCCTCTTGGCCTCTCAAACTATCAGGGAAAGCCAGGCACCTGGTATTTTTAGAAGCTCAGTGTTGTTTATCTGATAAGAAAAGAAGGAATGTCAATTTTCACTTTTCTCCAGACTTCAACTTCTAAAACTGCCTATCTTGGAAGAATATAAATTCTACACCAACCCTCTTTTTCCCCACCTGGTCCGAAGTCTTGGTCCCTCAGCCCCAGCTCCACAGCGGGGCTCACACCATTCCACTCACACACGTCAGGCCCTGACCTCCAACTGGATGACCAGCAGCACACCGTCTGCCTTCGGACAGACTAGAGACCAGAGACCAGACAAGGCCCCTGCAAAGCCCCAGATGGCCGTCTCATTCCTGCAGATAAAGAAGTGCCAGGAGGGGCGCCTGGGTGGCTCAGTCGGTTGAGCGGCCGACTTCGGCTCAGGTCATGATCTCGCAGTCTGTGAGTTCGAGCCCCGCGTCGGGCTCTGTGCTGACGGCTCGGAGCCTGGAGCCTGTTTCAGATTCTGTGTCTCTGTCTCTCTCTGACCCTCCCCCCTTCATGCTCTCTCTTTGTCTCAAAAATAAACATTTAAAAAAAAAAAATTAAAAAAAAAAAAAAGTGCCAGGAGAGAGTAAGAAAGAGCACAGGCAAGGAACGGGTCTTCACCAGCAGGCTAAATCCTGTTCCCCAAGTCGCCCTCATCTGGGGGAGACTGAGGCACGATGGGAGAGCCAAGCATGAGGCCCAGAAAAGAAGGAGAAACTGAGAAGCATTTCAACCAAACCGCCCAGCTCTGGACTGGCCAAGGACACCCACGGGAACCCTGACTCCAGCTGACAAAGGAAGCAAGGAAGGCAGCGAGGAGGGACTGTCAAGGGCAGGCCCTCCCTCCAACTCCTTAAAATATACTCCTTACAAGTGGCCCAACGCAGGACGCCTGGGTGGCTCAGGAGGTTAAGCGTCAGATGACATTTCAGCTCAGGTCACAGTCTCTTGGTTCGTGAGTTTGAGGGCTACATCCGGCTCCACACTGGCGGTGTAGAGCCTGCTTGAGATTCTTTCTCTCTCTCTCTCTCTCTCTCTCTCTCTCTCTCTCTCTCTCTGCCCCTCCCCCACTCTCTCACAGTAAATAAATAAACTTAAAAGAAAAAAAAAGTGGCCCAAAGCTTCAAAGAACACTGCACCAGGAGGCAGCATGTTGTTCTGGAAAGCACACAGTTCCTGGGCTTACTCAGTTCCCTCATCCACAAATATCTCCTACTGGAGGAGAGCAAGGAGGATTCAACAAAACCAGCTGTAGAGAGTACCCAGCATGAGGCCTGACACAAAAAAGCACCCAACACTTCACCGACAAGAGCAATGACCGTCATATAAAATATGAATGCCTCATTCTTTGGGGACCTGGCATTTCTTGTCCACAAGGCAAATACAGCCGAAGTCTGTGAACAGCCTCAACGGGACTGAATCGCCAGCCAGGCTGAACACAGGAGGAGGACAGGACACTGGCAGGTGTGAAGGAAAGAAAGCAGGAGGCACCAAGGTCCTACCATACGCCAGGGCCAACCACGCAGGTCGGCACCTTCCCCCATGGAAGGGCACTTTAGACATCCTCAGGATCCACAAAAGGATCCCCCGGGCTCTCCTCCAGGATGCTGCTTCCTAACATCCCAGCCAATCCAACCTTCAGAGGCAGGTGTTCAGAGACCCCGGGCCCTTGCGCACCATCAAAGGCTGGAGGAAATGAAACCTCCGACAAAGAAGGAGCGGGCACTGTGCTCGGGGTCCCCCTCACTCTCTTGCTTTTGTTTTCAGCTTTTGTCTTGGCAGCAAGTGTTGGCGTGGCCCTGGTCACCACAGCTGTCACAGTCACTTTCTTCGTGTCACCAACATCCACTCTGGGCACAGTGACCCGCCCTGCTGTGTGTCCTTTGAGGCACAATGGATTTCCGTTATTGCTTTTTAATGCATGGCCTCCCATCATTATGCTTAATAAAATACGAATGGATGAAGGAGGCACTGACAACTGAAGAGAAACCCAGGAAAGGTGACAGGGGCGAGACGCTGCTACGCATCCCTCACCCTGCTCAGCTGCTAAGTTGGAAGGTGCTCCCCAATAGAGCTCAGCAGACCTCGTGTCTGGCTCCCTCCAAATAGCTGGCGAAGAGGAGGAGACAAAAGTTACCGCACCTGCACCATACAGACCGCACCCTGAAGACCCCAAATAAGGTCCTAGCTTGAAACAATTACACACGCAAGTAGAACTTACAGTCTTCACAGTCTTGTCTTAGAAACAAAACCAATATTGACTTTCCCATTCGCCCAAGAGCATTCTGAGAAAGCCATAAACAAACGGTGATGCCAAGTGTTAAAATCCATTCCGCTCCTACACCGGGTGGTCACTGCCAGGTCAAGGACAGGTGCCTCCTGCCCACGACCGCTCTGCATTCCACCCCAAGGACTGGAGACAGCTTCCATTCCCTTCTCACACGGACAACTAAGCTCGTTTGCTTCCCCTGTGGGGAAGGATGAGCACAGAAGTCCCGTGAAATATGTGTTCCCATGAGCACAGACATGTGATGATCTCAGAGGTATTGTAAAAAAAGGGCCCTCGACACTTCCCTAAGGAAGGATGTCTTCTGTAAAAGGCGACTGCCAGGACCCAAAGCATGTGCTGGGAAAATGTACGGCCTGCTGCTGCGTATGTTTCCAATTCTGATGCCCCACTTCCTCTTCATAATCACATTCCTTCCCTCCTTATTTCTCTTCTAAAAAGACACTCTGGCACTGGGTCTCCAAAGTGTGCTGTTCTATGAAAAGGCTGTAAGATAAAAGGAGCTAAAATGGATTTCAATAAATATAAAATGCTTAAACACTATGTAAGATCTATTCCACCACTTTTAAAGGTCTCCAAAAAAGAATAGTATTTTTAAGTGTTGGCAGCCTAACTTTTTAAAAATAAAGTTTCCTTCACTTAAAGCTTAGTCACACAGGCCATCACACAGCATAAAGCTTTTTAACAACACAGTTTTAAGGGTTGTGATGTCACTAACTGTGCCTTCCAAACCTATCTCACAGAGGTTCCTCAAAGGATCAGTTACGATAATATACGGGAAAGTGATACGAACTTTGCAAAAGGCGAATCAAATGATCAAACTGTTGTTATTCCTATTATTAACAGATATCATACCATACAGTGTCTACATAAAAGACTAGGGACCTTGGAATCAGAGATCAGGGTTCAAATTCCCCGTCCACCACTTACTAGTTACCTACACAAGTAGGGTGTAAGAGGCCAAGCTACTAAATTCCCTAGGCCTGATTTCAACTGTAAAATGGATATAACACCCACTTCATCAAGCTCTAAGGATTCGTAGTTACGTATGCAAAACCCGTCACACATGGTAAACACTCACTAAAGGATAGTGACAATTACTCTTAGGCTATTTAATTAAAATCCAAATATCCAGCTACTGAAAACAGTGGAAGGGAAGGGGAGGAGAGGAGAGTCTCACCAAAAAGAAGGACAAATGTTAAAAACATGGATCTTACACTCTGAAGATCCCTTGTTAGCCAAACCACTCCCACCCCCCTCCTTCCCCACTGACATCCACAGCTCCTCCTTGCTTTGCATAACTGTGCGGCAACCACGGAGAGTCAGTCTTTAACGCCAGGCTTGACAAAGTGATGATTCATCCCATCCCATGAAGGGGGTGCAGCCAGTAGTCAGCCTCAACGCACAACAGGAGCTCCACGGGGAGAGCCCTTGGCCAGAGACAAGCTATGGAAGAGAAACCCCCTACCCACACCCCGTGTCCCCAGCAACAGTTAACACAGTCTCATGCTTTGCTTGTTGTTAATGTATATCCCAAGGAGTACTTGGGAGGAATCCAACGGCGCTACATTTTACAGAGTTATTCACAGCACACATGAAGAGTCCAAAATGGCAACACAACAATAAGGAAGGAGTCTCCCTCTGTTCCCTCTGTTTGCTGCCTGTGGCACAATGTTTTGCCAGGCAATGTGTTAGTTATAACAACAAACAGCTTGATGGTTGGACTACATCCCACTTCAGCTTCACATCATAATGGCTCCTGAGGACAAGTCCCACTGCTTCTCAGCCCGGCCTGAAAATGTGACCACATCCCCCCACGAAAAAGACAAACCCTCAGCAGCAGCTTGCACAGCTCTTTTCCATTACCACTTAGTGGGCAGGAAACATATTTTCCCCCTGGAGTAAGCTCCTAATTCCCATGCTAAGGTTAAGAGGCTTTCAAACTTGGTTGTCCTAACATGAATGCCCAATGGGGTGGTTTCACAGCGGGTCCTCAGAGCTGTCAAAGACACAGCACTGGGTCATCTGCCGCCCCTGCCTGCAGCCGGACTACATTCCTGGCCCTGCCTGGAGCCAGACTACTATACCTGAATGTCTCCTAAATTATCACCACGGTAACTCTAACCTTCAGTCCCACTTTGGGATCCTTCCACTACTGTCCCATAGACACAAACCATGAACGCCTGGAAAAGTCAGCCTCCTCCCAAAACAGGTTTGCTTGGAATACCCCATTCAAACAATATTCATCATTCAATGCCCCCTGGCTCCCTCAGCAGGTCAACCTTGTTTCCTCCTGGGTTTCTTGATTCCAATCTAGAAAAGGGTCACTCAACAAATAGCCAACATATTACATTTAATTCTACCTCCCCCCTAAAAAAAAAAAATTCCCATTCACCATAATGGTAAGAGTTCTTTTTCTTATTCCAGGTGGCCCACATGGGGAGAGTGAAAGCACAGAAGCAGTGGCTTTTCAACTCAAAATCCAAACACTGGTGTGTGGGGTGTGTTTTCTGGGAAAGCCTGCAAAAGGGTTTTTCAACTCAAGTGTTACATAATCTGATTCATTTATTTAGCAATGTCTAATTTTATAGTGGTTTCCCCTCAAACATTCCTGGAAAATTGTTATATACTATATTACAATGGAGAAAATTATTTTATGTCAAAATCAATTCTATAAAGTTTGCCTCATACCCATTCAAGCCAATATCCACTGGCTACACACACACAGATCCAGAGGCACACACATACACACAAATACCCTGATCCATAACAAAAAAAGTCTTCCTCCACTGTAACTAAGATTTGATTTCAGCAAACTAACACCGGGAGCGCCTAGAACTCAAGGAAGTGCACAACTTGTTGAGGCAATAAACGCTCGGGCCACAGCTTGAACAAAGCATTACAAAGAAGCTTCAGAAACCCACACGGCCCCTAGACAAAATGTTGTGTGTTTGCAATCCATTCTCCAGGGCACTCTCATCAACGCCTCCCCAGCCCTCCTCCCGGCCCCCGCTAGCACCCTCCAGGGCTCCCGTACCTAATCTGGTTTTCATTCCTGCCCCGCTCCCTCCCCTTCCCTCTCAACGACCGTGAATCAATCCCATCCCGGGCAGGAAACGAGACCCAGGGCAGCCCCCTCCGCTGCGGCGGAACAAAGGAGCCAGGCGCAGCTGCACGCGCGGGACGCCCCATCGGGTCCTGGACCCCCTTCTCCCCTGCCGCCGCCGTCGGGGCACGCCGCACCTGAACCCCACACCCCAGGACGCCCCATTGTTCTCCCTCCGTTTTCCTTCCCGGAGGAGGCCACTTCCAAAGAACCAGGGGGCCAGGAAACAGCTGTGGGCCAGGGAAATGGAGGGGTGTGGGTGAGAACGGGGAAGATCTGGATTCCACTTTGCCCACAGTGCTAGGAGAATAGGGCAAAGTAAGAGCAACTTAGTTCACAAGCCTGCTCTCCCACCCGCCCCCGAAACGACTGCGGAGTCGCGACCACCGGGCGCGACCTCCAGCACGCGCGAGTTCTCGCCGCAGCGCGGCCACGCCGGGACGAGAGCGCCGCAGCCCCCTCTGACCCGTGCCCCACGGGCTGCGGCGGGGCCACTGGGACTTCGGGCACAAAGGCGCGGGGCGCCCCCTCTACCGCCCCTGGCGGGCCGCGGCTGGAGCGAGCGGGCAGGGCAAGGGAGAGGGGGAAAGCGCTCGCGCTACCTCGCCGGGCGCCACTCCGCCTCCTGGTCCTCTTCGCGCTCCGGGGCGCGGGCCCACTGCGAGGCTGCGGGGCTCCCGCGGCGGCTGCTCGGCGGAGGCTGCTGGGCGGCCGCTGTCCCGCGGCTGCCGACCCTTGGCGCGCCCCGCGCTCCCGCACTGCCTCCACGCGCCGAGGCTGGGCTCCAGTGCGCGCCCGACTGCAGAGAGCTCGGTGGCTGCGGAGAGCAGGGCTGCGGCGGGAGGCGTGCGGCCACTCCCCTCTCCCCCGCAGACGGAGGGGCTGGCCGAGGGGCGGGGGCGGCGACCTCGCCGCCTGGGATTCGCCCCTCCGCGCGCCTGCAGGACGGGGAGCCGCCGCCTCCGAGCCGACTCACCTCCGGCCGCCCGGTGCCGGCTGCACAGCGCCCCCCGGTGAGCGCGAGCGGCAGCCTCCGCACCCGAGGGCAAGCCTAGATAGGGCCGGGAGGGGAGGAGAGGAGAGGGAAAGGGAGGCGTCCCCGCCCAGCGCCCACGGAGAGCACGGCCCTTGTACCTTTTTTTTACTCCTGAATTCACTAACATCAAACTAGAAATGTAATAACTGGGGCAGGAGGGATGACGCCTTGGAGCCAGCCTGGGGGCACATGCCAGCAAAGACTGGGAGTGTTCTCAACAGTTCCTTCTGCCCTAGATAAAAAAGTTCGGATACCCAAGAATATCAGAAAGGATTAATTTGACCGAAACGGGAAAAAAGGTGTATCGAGTAGCCAAGTATGCTTTTACTTACAAGATTTGTAATATCTCACATTATGCTAAGTAGACACTGGCCAGTTCTCTGCTACAAAAAAATGAAAGATAGTTTAAAAGGAATTTCAAATACCCGTATATCTGAAAATAGCATATTAACTGCCATTGGGTAATGACCAGTGATGGGGTATTAGTCTACATATTATTTAGGCATGTTGGAGGGGCCAGAGAGTCAGGACCTCCAGCTTCTCACTCCAGCCCGCCTCTTGCCTCTTTGTGGAATGTAGAACAAGCCACTTAACCGAGGTCCTGGTTTCCTCATCCCGGAGGAAGGAAGGGTGCTCCTCCAACCTTACTCACTGGGTGAGGTGAGGATTACTTGGCTAAGGTGTGAAAAGCAATATAGGCACAGTAATTATTACTCATGATTCTAACTACTTTATCCTATAACGAAATAAATTGCCATAAATGGGGCCAGGTTTAAATGGACTGACCTATATCTGGAAACTGTCACTAAAATGAGGTGAACCAAAGAATTCAGACCATATATAGTATCTCTGTTCCCAGAGCCATAAGAACACAGGCACTGGGATTTGTCAAATGTCACCAATAGATTTTGGAAAGGTGGCAATTGCCCAGACTCTGTCTGCTTGGAGCTATATCATCATTGACGACCCTATCCGCATCAATTCAGATCTGCATGACAGTGGTCTAAGTTAAGGCGTATTGAATACCGGGTACTGTTCTGTTCTTGTTTAATCTTCACAAAATCCTGAGATAAGTTACTCTCATTGTTCTTTTACTGACCGGGAAAGCCAAAACCAGAGAGGTCTTCCGACTAATAAGTGGCAAGGATGGTTTGAAGACACGTTCTCAGATTCTTGGGCACCCTTCCCATTGAAGAGTGTAATTGCCTTCCTCTTGAATGTGGGCTGTACTTAGTGACTTGATTCTAATGAAAAGAACACAGCAGAAGTGATGCTATGTGATCTGATTTTAGATCATAAAAGGAGCTACAGTTTTCACCTGGACCTTTATTGGAACACTCACCCTGGGAACCCAGCTGCCATGCTAAGAGGAAGCCTGGTGTACATGGAAGGTCATGTGTAGGTGCTCCAGCTGATGGTGCCAGCTGAGAACCCAGCCTGCAGTCAGATATGTGAGTTACTGAGCCTTTGAGATGACTCCAGCTTCACTCACTGATTGACCACACTGCATGAGAGACTTAGAAAACCTAACTAAATCTAGTCCGTGCTCAGAATCAGGAGAGAGGACCATAAAAAGAGATTGTCTTTGGAGTGGTCGTTACATAGCAACTGGAACTGAAAATAGTGGCAGAGCTGGGATTTGAACCCAGGCAGTCTGATTCCACAGTCTCTGCCACAATTCTACTGCCTCAGACCTTGATAACCCAGCCTGATGAACACCAGCGTTCACAACAGTGTATGGGCCTGCCATCTGATGACACGTTTAGACTCACTTTTCCATTTTGCACATTTGACATCAGGTTCCAAACAGACGGCTTAGAGCAGTTTGGCAATAAGGAGGCCCCTGACCTCTCTATCCAGTCCAGCTTTTCAAACATTAACGGAAATTTAAGTGGCAAGTTTGCAAACACAAAACGTGAAGAAATGGTTTGAAAGAGTAGGGGAACTCTATAACCTTTTCACCTTTGAAAAAGGCCAAGTTTTCTTCAAAAGTAGGTCTGGGACAAGTATGTGCTGAATAGGACTACTGAGAGAGGGGCTCTTAGGAAGACTTCGGAGCTCCTGCCCCAAGGTAAAGATTGGGAACTTGGTTACGTTGGGACAATTCTGCCTCTGGAAGGACCTATCGTAGTGGGGACACTTGGGGCTCTCTCCCTCTTTTTCAGCAACCTGAGACAAGAAAATATGAGAAACTGTTGAACTCATCCCGATAAACATTGAGAAAATGAACCAAGAAGCTATTAGAAAGCCAAAAGGGTTTCTAGAGCAAAGTTCTGCCTGTCTTTTAAAAACACCATTAACCTATAGTTTTCATAAATCTCAAAATCCAACTCCTGAAGACATACCATGAAGTTTTTAAATACTTTCACCTTCCTGGCCATTCTTCTCAAAAGTCAATCAATCAACAACTTTCGAATTTAAGAGAAGCAGACTACAGGTATAATAACTGTCAAGCATGGATAATAAATCCACCAACTACAAAAGCTTTTTTTTTACTTTCCCATCAGTCTATTTAAAGGAAGTAGAATGTATGAAGGAGCAGGACTCACTATGATTTTAGGGTGAGAGACATAAATTGTCAAATTATAGGAGTAAAGTGACTATAAGAGGTGCACTTCACCTCAATGAAAACATGCAGTGATTTAAATTAAAACAAGGGAAATCCTGCCATCCTTGTGGGAAAATGTATATATAAAGCACATTTGTGTGTCCCAGGAAGAGAATTACCACTAAATGCGCAGGATTTCTTGTTCTTCTTTTATCCTAGTTGTTTTTAACTGGAGCCCTCTAAAAAAATTATTTTAATTCAGTTTTGGGGAAATGAACAACAAAACGACCATATGACCTGCTTCTACCTCGTTTTGGTGTAGCAAAAGAAATAATGGGCCGGAAGTCATAATTTTACATGTTCTCACTGGCCCTATCTGCAGCCAGCTTTAGAATTTTAACCAGAAGCTTCATGCTTTCTGTCCTTAGTTATTTTACATCATCCTGAATGTGTTAAGGGATTTCCAGTTCTAAAAAACCTAAGCATCTTTGTTTTTGCCATATTTTCTCTCTTCATCTACCTACCCAAAGACTTAGTTTTCACCCGCTTTACTTATCCTTTGAGACCAAACTCCGTTCTCCTCTATCCTCACCATCTTCTTGAAATGCATCCTGCATTCTCTTCCAGGGTAACATCTTAATGCCACAGACTCTCAGTACCTATTCTTGTATTCCAGTTCTTTCTAGTTCTTCTCTTATAAATGTTTGGCCTCTCCAACTAGAGATGATGGATATCTAGATTAAAGGAATAATTCAGGGGCTCCTGGGTGGCTTAGTCAGTTAAACATCTGACTCGTGATTTCGGCTCAGGTCAGAATCTCTCACAGTCCATGAGTTCGAGGCCCTGCATCGGGGTCTGGGCCGACAGCGCGGAGCCTGCTTGGGATTCTCTCTCTCTCTCTGTCCCTCCCTCAGGCACTCTCTCCCTCTTGTAAAATGAAAATGAATGAATGAATGAATGAATGAATGAATAGAACAATGTAGTCTGAAAGCACCAGGCCCATTACAATAAGCATGATCTCAGAGAGCTTATTCTGTTTTCAAAAGTGTTCTCAGTGCTCTGAATGTATGTTAATTCATTATTTACCCTCACAGCAGCCCAAAGAGGTGGGTTATTAATTATAAATTGTTGTTAGACACAATAATTACAGCAAATACGATCATTACTTTAATTTTTATTAATCCCATTTTACAGATGATGAAACTGAGGCAGAGGAAAATTAAGTTACTCGCGTGAGGTTACACAATGGTAACATCAGAGCCAGGATTTCAATCTAGCCAGTCTTGCTTCAGGGCACAGTCTCTCACCTCAGGACCCTATACCTCCTCTCACATTTGTGAGCATTTAATCTGTGAGCTCTTTGTTTCTTTTATGTCAAAAAACAAGTACCGTCTTATTTCTTTAGTATTTATCTCTTAGTTTAGAATAGTGCTCTAAATACAGTAAACACTGAATTAGTATTTCTTATGTAGTTTCCTGCGAAAGAAAATCTTTCTTATGTATTTAAAGAGTGCTTTGAAAATAAATGCTTAATACTGAAAGTATTATTTGAAATTCACATTAGGTATTGTAAAAAATATTTCTGTTGGCATTTTCAGCCTCCGGGACAAAAAACACTACTCTTACTTTAAGTATTTAAGAAGCTGTATATAGAAAGCGGCTAGGAGAGTGGATCTTGAAAATTCTCATCAGGAGAAAAAAATACAACAGTAACCGGACTGTCAACTGGTGATCATTTTGCAATATATACAAATATCAAACTATTACATTGTACACCTCAAACTACTTTAATGTTATACCAATTTCAATTATACATCAATAAAAACTAAGATTAATTTAAAAAATTAAAAACTGTAGATAAATGACAACAAGAATGTTAGAGGGTAAAATGACTGATAGAATTTCTCCTGGGCAGGAACATGCACTAAAGCTTTTTTTTTTTAATTTTTTTTTTTTTTTTTTTTTAGCATTTATTCATTTTTTGAGAGACAGAGAGAGAGAGCACAAGCAGGGGAAGGGCAGAGAGAGGAGGAGACACAGAATCCAAAGCAGGCTCCAGGCTCTGAGCTGTCAGCACAGAGCCCAATGCAACACTTGAACTCATGAAACACAAGATCATGACCTGAGCGGAAGTCAGACGCTTAACTGACTGAGACACCCAGGCGCCCCTAAAGCTTTTTGAAGGTGAGAAAAAAAAAAAGGAGAAGAATTCAAAGGTCTCACGGATAGGGTTCCTTATAGGTATTAGCCTATGTGAAGATTAAAAGCAACTATTCTTTGTAAAAACATAACAGTATAATTGAGCACTAAAATCAGGCAGTGAAACTCTGGGTGTAATTTTTCTCTCCACAAACTGCATTTGTCCGTAGCTCAGAATACTCTGATCCCACAAATAAATTATAGACCCATTGCCAGGAAATTTAAATTGCCTGCATTTCTCCCCTGACATTTTTATAATTTGGCATTCTGTCATTTTAACTACTAAAATAATTGTCTTTTTAAATTCCTCTCAAGCTGTAGCATTATGGCAAAACCTTGCTGTTAAACAATAAATCTGTCTGAAAAACAGCCAGACTTTTGTCCAATCTTTTTGAAAAAGTATTTTCATTTTTCCAATGATAACTGGGGACCTGTCATCTCGTTGCTGAGGAGACTCAAGGAGCACCGTAAGGAAAAGCAAATATTAGGGCAGAGGGAAAGAGTACTGGCTGTCTATCCCAAATGAAGAGCAATTTAGCAAACGTGAAAAAATATTGTTTCTGCTGTAGGTCCCCAAAACTAGATGCCCATTTATTTGAGTCCAGTGTAGACACTCCTCACTAGTGTTAGCATATGAAAATGCTTAACAAAAAAAAAATAATTTATTAACAACCAAGGTGACATAATCCAGGCTGAGGTACTATCGACTAATCAACTGAAATGTAACTTGGAAATATAAACCAAGGCTTCATAGCACGTTCACTCATTGCTTCCACAGTGTTCTCAATCTTGACATCTGTGTGAGAGGCTCCATGAAGGCAGAATTTTTGTCTCTTTGGTTCACTGTTGTATGCCCCAGAGCCTGGGAACATACATGATATTCAATAAATATTGTTGAACTGATAAACGAATTTCGTGTACTATTATTTTAAGTAAATTGAACTGGCCTATAATCTCAGTAATTATTTCCAGATGGATCTCAGAGCAATTTCAAGGACTTTCACAGCAAGGTAGAACAAAACAAGTCCTATGATGGCTTCACAGTGATGATCTACCTCAATTCTGAATAAAGCTGGAAAAACTTTAAAGAGAATACCACCAAGGCATAGTCCACCCTATACAGAGGAAGAAGGAGACCACATGGGCCAGGACACTAGAAAGTAACTCAACTTCCAAAACAAGTGTAACTTCTATTGAAAAGATGCATACCCTCCTCTCCCATCAGACATACCAAAATGTGGATGTTTCTCCCCAAATCCATACGTGTCAATATGATTAAGGGAAGGGAGCACAGGCCTATGTCTTTGACCCCCTTGGGGCCTTTTTGCCATGCCTCAGCCTCACCTGCACCAGCCCCCATTTCAGCAAGTGGGTGCTTGACAAGTTCTCCCCAACTCTTGAGTCTGCACCTAAAATGACCCTGACACAGCACAGCTCAGGGGTCTCAAATGCCTTTTCCTCTGTGGTGCATTAGGCCTATAAATTGCTCCAAGAGTTCCTAACCTCCTGAAGTCGTCTTACAACTCGTATCAAAACTAGCATCAGGGCCCCTGGGTGGCTCAGTTGGTCAAGCGTAGGACTCTTGAATTCAGCTCAGGTCGTGATCTCGTGGTTTGTGGGTTCCGGCCATGACTCATGCTGACAGTGCAGAGCCTGCTTGAAGTTTTCTCTCTCTCTGCCCCTCCCCTGCACGCGTGCTCTCTCTGTCTCTCAAAATAGATAAATCAACTTTTTTTAAAAAGCTAAAAATAAAAATAAAAACCCTAGCATCTACTCCGGGAGGGGTCCCGCAGGGTCCGGCATGCTTCCACAGTTCCACTGAATCCGAAAGCATGCTTAAAACTTTTTAATTTTTTTTTTGTGAATCTTTATCAGCCTAAAGCAGTTGTCACCATCCAGATTTAGCTTGGGCATAGGAAAAAGAATCTCATTACTTCTTGGCACATGGGCTCTCCATGCCTAAATGGTCTGGTCCCACTGAGTGATTTTGATTGATACATAGTTGCTCTAGATTATCAGCCATGGAAGAAGCTCAATCTTGGGGACTCCCATTCTTGCCCCATCATTGGGGACTCCCATCATTACCCCAGGGCCAAATAGTGAAGAGGATGGAACTTGACCGACATCAAGAAGTATTTGAGTGCCTACTCAGTCCTGTGCTGGCCCATAACTAGGATGGGATGGTGAACATGATGGTCAGGGTCTGGAAACTTCCAGGAATGGACGCTCTAGCTTTCCAGGTTTTTGGCACCTTCATCCCATGGATATAACTCCCTTTTCCTTTGTAATGCCCTCCAAGTCCTATAGGCAATGGGAGTCCTGATACTGCCCCTGCATACCCTCAGGCCTCACCATCCACCCAGCCCTTCATATGCTGCCCCAAGCATTTTTTTGATCATGATAGGCAACTGATCGATGGCTACAGTGCAGTCCAGGATTTCCATTCTCAATGGAAGATTAGAAAGCTGCCTTTATGTTCCTCCATTTCATACATTTAAATATAAATTTTCAAATATTCAAAAATTTAGTGGCTAAAAGGCACTCATTGACATTTTTCTAGTCATAAAGTAAAATATTTAAGAAATCACTTGAATTGTCTTTTAAACTATGGCTTCCTATGGGCTTTGGAATTTCAAACTACATTTACTTCTTCTTCATACAAATGATGTCCAAGTTTTTGTAGTAATTAAGCATGTGTTAATTTATAATCAGAAAAATATAATAAAGCTATTTTTATCTTGGGCAAAATATGTAGCCTATAAATTTGGGGGGGGGTGGTGTTTTCTGAATTGACCCTAGTAAGTAAACAAACAAATAAATATTGCACACACACTTTTTAAAAATACCTTCCCATCAGTATTTCCGTACTTGGTGATCTCTTCCATCAGGATATGTCAGAAACTGGCAAATCTGATAACCAACTCCTGCCGAGTGAGGGTTTGTGTTAAGGACACACAGCATTTGCTGTAAATGCAAGGTCCTTGGATTTCTTTATTGGGCTCTCTTCAGTGGAAGAGGTCCTTTCTGCTTCACTATCTATCTTGTGCCCACAGATTGTGGGCAGCGTGTGGGAGGGATAAGAGGTGAGAAGGAGTGCTCAGGGAAGTCTCTCCATCACGGTCTTGGTGGTTGGCTATGATGGTCACCTCAAAGGAGAATGACGGCTGTGGAGACACATCTGCCAAGGGCAATGCATCCCAAATCCCTGGGCCAGTGTGATGGCCTTGCCTTAATGCAAAGGTGAAAAATGGAATCAAGATCTTAGGTAGAGCTGATAGAGATGGGGCATCAGGGCATGTGTCTCTTAGAAACCTCAAAAGTGTCTGTCTGGCTCACTACAGACATGTGAGAACTTACATATGGAATCTTCAAATTCCCAATTAGCTGTTTCCTAGGCTAGTTGCTATTGAAGACACCATAGTTCTACATGGTTTCCATTTAATAATAATTTATCCATGACTCTTTGCTTTTGTAACTGACCTTGAAACTTAAAGAGTGTAAGCAACCCCCCAAGCCCCTATCACGGTGCTGAGCTGTCCAAGTGAGGTCTCCATTAGCAACCTCAATGGGTAGCAGGGCATATGAAAGTCTTGGGGAGCAGATGATATTTTGTTCTATACTATAAGTATCTTTTTGGAAAAATATTATTTTATAGTATAAATTATTATAAGTAAAGTTAGAAACAATCTGCTTGGTTGACTGAAATATCCAGAAGATTGAGCCATGATCCCCTGCAAGAAGGGAGTTCTACCTGATCAGAATTTTGAGGCAATAAGGTTGCATTCTTATGTTTGTTGAAAAAGGAGCCTGGGTTTTAAAAGCTCTCTCTCCCACCAGTCAAGTTTTACAAAACTGTAGTAGGTTTTCATCTGCTTACTCACCTCCCTTTCATTCCTCAATCCTTTGCTCCTATGACTGCAGTAAAACTGATCTCACCAACGTCCTCAGCAATCTTTCAGTTGTCACATCTTAAAGGCAGTTTTATGTCCTTGTATCACATGACTCCCAGCCGCCTTCTTGGACCCTCTTTTTATCGGCTTCTGTTTGCTACCTCCCTTTCTTGTCCTCTTAATGGTCTCACTGCTTTTTCTCAATATTGTTTATCATTCCTTTCTCCCTGCCTTTTTCCTTTGAATATGATGTTATCTTAGATTCTATTGTCAACCCTCCTTCTCCCTAATTTCACCCACACCCAAGGCTTCAACTACTGATGACTCCCGAATCTGTTATCTCTTAAGCTCAAGTTCCAAATATTCGCGTATCTACTGAGCGCCTACCTCAAGCCCAATATATTCAGAAGAGAAACTACATGAAAAGAGAAATCATCATCTCCACCCATCCCAACCCCAGTCCTCGTCCTTTATCCCCAGTCATGGTGAATGGCACCTCCATCAATCCACTAACCCAAGCCAGAAGTAAACGTCATCCTAAATTGTTCTCTCAGTTATCGTCTGACTCTGCCTCTCTGGGAGTTCTGTTGTTTTTCTACCTCCTAGTTGACTCAAGAATCCATGCTCTTTTCTCCATACTCATTGCTCTGCCTTCTTCTCCTAAAACCTTTGACTTCAGGATATTCCACTGGCATACCTGTGACTGCTACACCAGTCTCCCAGCCCAGGCTTCTCCCACCAAGTCCTCCCAGCTCCGGACCTCTCAGTCCCACTTACCTTTTGCACATACTGTCTCTGCTGCCTGAGATGCCTCCCCGTCCCTCTTCTCCTGGCCAACGCCTTCTCATTCTGGAAAACATCACCTCCTCTGACAAAGGATGATGTGAAATGAGTGAATGAATACAAAGTTTTTCCAGGATCTTCTTTTGTGGCTCCTGCACAGCTTTTATTGCTCAATTTGAAAGATTGCCACTTTCCTCTTATAGTAAGATGTTTGGCGTCATATCCTCTTCTAATAAGCTCAAATACAACAAATAGCTCTAAATGTTTTTGTAAAGCCAATTTTTCATTTTTAATCCATCTTGGAACTGCCATCTCCTATACTTCTGATGCACATTAAAGAATACTTTAATGCTAAAGCAGTCTTATTTCGATAGAAACAGATACAGTAGGCTGACCTCATTCAGCTTATCACCGATGTTCCATACTGCTTTCTTCCCATCTATTTGCAGAACCAATACGTATGTTTTCCCCAGCCTTCTTGCCCAAGTCAATTCATAAATATTTTTAATCTATGGACTTTTAAACTCAAAAAGATGCATTGGGTCACTTTACTTATTTCTTGCTTACGTGGGATTGAAAGATCACAATGGCTCGGGATCAATTGCATTTCATCTTTTCAGTACTTATTTCACAGCCGAGCACTTCTCAGAGTTATGAACGTGAGTCCGGTCCCTGACAAGCCATAGCAAAGGCCAAAAGAATGAGCAAAATTATCCACCCTGGAAACCACATGGGATAGCAGGGACTGAATAAGCAGCATCTGCTGTGACTTATTACAGCCTACATGTTACACTAGGCCCCAAATCAATCCCCAAACGGAAGTCTTGTGTTATGGGTCTTTCACCACAGGAAAGCAACATAAACATACATTCAACAATAACACTCCATAAATCTCTGTCCCAGTTACAGAACTTTATCTCATGTGGTGCCAATAAGAAAGACAGATATCTTAAAACAGCAGGAAGAAATTACTGTTTCATGTGCAGAAACATTTAATATCGCTGTAGAGAAATCTTTTAACATAAGTAAGACATGGAACTATCTGCCTTAGGATAAGTCCAAAATAAGGAAGACTCTCTCCAAATAGTGTCTAATAGGTTTTATATTTTTTTTTAAAAAAGGGGGATGAATGGGAAGAAAATAAATTATTTATAAAACTGCAGCTACATACATAGGCCATACCCAGGGCATCTTGATTATAGATAGAAGAACAATATATGACCAAAGACTATGTGGCAGGGTAGGGGAGTGAGAGATTCTTAATCTGGGATCAATAAGCCTACTGGGATTTATGTCAAAGTGTGTGTGTGTGTGTGTGTGTGTGTGTGCGTGCGTGTGTGTGCGTGTGTGCACATGTGCATGCCCCTGTGTGTGCACATGCTTGCTTACAATTATGGCACATACGCATATTTCTCTGGGGGAGGATTCTGACCAGTCTTCAGATTCTCCCAAAACACTTTCGACTCACAAAGAGTTACCAACCACTGTTCTTTGGCAAATATTCCCCAGGTTCATAAACAAAGATATGCTACTGTCAGCTGAGATTCTAGATTATGGAACACAGCGGTGAACAAAACCACATCACTGGGGTCTTGAGACAGTGGTGCCGAGCAGCTGGGATTGCCCACTCAGATGGGAATGAGAAAGAAAATCACTCACGAACTCCACATAACATTTTGTTGGAAACTCAAATATTAGCGAGGTAAGGCCAGAAAATCTTCCTCTCCATGTTTAGAAGAGTGCAAGCAACAGGGGGCCCCAGGCACACAGAGGAAAAGACGCTTCACCTGTTTCCCTAGGGTACCCCTCAGAGGCACCCCAACCTACCTTTGACAGCTGTTAGTTTTATAAGGTTTCCTGCCTGGGGGGTCTGGGTGGCTCAGTCAGCTAAGTGTCTGACTTCAGCTCAGGTCAGGATCTCAGGGTCTGTGGGTTCAAGCTGTGCGTCAGGCTCTGTGCTGACAGCTCAGAGCCTGGAGCCTGCTTCAGATTCTGTGAATCCCTCGCTGTCTGCCCCGCCACCGCTCGTGCTCTGTCTCTCTCCCTCTCTCTCTCAAAAATAGATAAACATCCAAAAAAATTTATAAGGTTTGTTGCATGTATAAAACCCCCAAAGGGACATGGAATAAGGTCCTCCATAGCAGCATTCCACCCTGGAGAACCATTGATCTGAGATGTCGCTATTTTCTTGTTGTTGCTGTTGTTCCTTTCTTTTTTTTTTTTTAATTCATTTTTATTTTTATTTTTGATGTTTATTTGTTTTTTAGAGAGAGAGACATTTTTATTTTTGATGTTTATTTGTTTTTTAGAGAGAGAGACAGAGTGTGAGCAGGAGAGGGGCAGAGAGAGAGGGAGGCACAGAATCCAAAGCAGGCTCCAGGCTCTGAGCTGTCAGCACAGAGCTCGATGCGGAACTTGAACCCATGAACCATGAGATCATGACCTGAGTCAAAGTCGGACGCTCAACCGACTGAGCCACCCAGGCGTCCCTATTTGTTCTTTTCACATTTGTTGTTTTACTACATCAAAATTATGATTAACCCCTTGTGTCTGGGAATTTTATATTCCTTTTTCAACATTGACAGACCTACTAACACATTAGTCCAAACACATTTGCCGAGCTGATTGAGTTATACACAAAGAAAATTTCATTACCACATGTAAATTTGATGAGCTTATTAGTCCAAAAGTCAGTAAACAGTTGAATATGTATTTTATGATTACTTATATAAACTACTCTTTTTAAATGTTATTTATCTTTGAGAGAGAAAGAGAAAAACAGAGCATGAGCAGGGGAGGGGCAGAGAGAGGGAGACACAGAATCCCAGAGCCTGACATGGGGCTCGAACTCACCAACCACAACATCATGACCTGAACCAAAGTCAGATGCTTAACCCACTGAGCCACCCAGGCACGCCTATAAATTATACTTTCAAGATTTAAGCTGTTGTCTGAGAATTATCAGAATTATCTTTTCTCCACAGACAGCTCACTTTCTCCTCTAGTGGAGCTGAATAAGCAGTTATAACAAATAACCATCCAAATACACAACTGCACAAAGGCAGTAATAGCTTCTTTCTTGTGCACGGGGCCGGTTTGAGGTGGTGAGTGAGTTCGGTAGGCTGCCCTCCTCCATGTGGTCATTTAGGGTTCATTCCATCTTAAGGCTCTGCCGTTCTCTGACTTCTTGTCATCTGGATTCAGTTCATGAAGACTTTGTAAGACTTGAGAACTGAGAGGTTCAGAGAAGGTCATAATCTCTTAAATTGATTTTAGATTACTGGTTTGTATTTTTTTTTTACATTTATTTATGTATTTCTTTATTTATTTAGAGAGGTAGGGGGACGGGCAGAAAGAGAGAGGATCTCACGCAGGCCCCACACTGCCAGTACAGAGCCTGATGCGGGGCTTGACCTCATGAACTGTGAGATCACGACCTGAGCCAAAGTCGAGAGTCAGACGCTTAACCGATTGAGCCACCCAGGTGCCCCCAATTACTGGTTTATTATAAAAGGATATAACTCAGAAACAGCCAGGTGGAAGAGACACAAAGGATCAAGTATGTGGAAAAGGGCGCAGAACTTCACGCTCTCTTCAAGCACACCCCTCTCCCAGCACTTCCACGTGTGCACCAATCTAGAAGGTTCTGCCGTTATCTGCTGTTACCATCGTTAGCCCTCTGTTCAGTCAGGAGCAAGGTGAGAAGATGGAAACTACTGTGGGTGTTTCAAGCAGAGGGATGTTATTACGGGAACTTGTTAAACACGTGATGGAAGAACCAGAACCAAAGAGTTGAGCAGAGATGGTGAGGATAACCCAAAGTTTAACAAAAATCAGAAAGCGCTAACCCCCTAGGGCTGGAGGAGCCGAGGGAGAAGGTGGTGCTATCAGAGACTGGAAGATGGAACCATCAGAGAGAAGTCGGAAGCGCAGAGGAGGATTCCTGGCAGATGCTGAGACCACGAAGGGAGGGGCTGTCCGACAGCAGTTGGAAGCATGGAGGAGAAGGAGCCACTGCCAGAAAAATGGCTCCAAACGGAAAGAGAAGAGGAGAAACTCCCTGGCTCTCCCCTCCTTCCACCCCCCGATCTTCTACCTATCCCTCCCTTTGGCTCAGCCTATGCGGGAGCCAGAAGGCAAAGAAAATGTAGTCCCCCGTGACACAGCAGAGCAGGGGAAATGCCAGAGCAACCAGGCAAGTGACCAGAGCGTTCTTTTAATGACGACGGTGCTCAGATGAGCCTGAAGAGAAAAGCCACACGGCTATGGAATTCTTTGCTGGTGGGGAGAAGAGAAGGAGGGGAGGTCAAAGGAAGAAAGGTAGGAAAGAAAGAGGAGGGAGCAAAGATTGCAAGTCAAGAAGAGATAGGAGGGAGGGGAAGGATCTCTCTCCAAGTCTGCTCCAGTAACTGCTTAGATCAGAGGCTCCATATGTATCCCTGTACAGCGGTATCTAGAACAGGCCAACAGAATTACAGAGCCCTAAAAACCAGTAGAGTACTAAAATCCTTACTTTGATGGAACCGAGATTTGTTTGGATTTAATACGTAATTGATTGAAATTAATGTGAATTTAATTCCCTCCCGTCAAAATGGAATTTAAGTATCTTTTGAGATTCTTCTAAAGAGATTTCAGAAAGTCAAACCACTGCAGGCCCTTGTGTTGGGCACAAAGGCAAAGAGAACTGAGAACAAACAAAGCGGCAGAAAAAAAATGTGTGTGGGGGGAGAGGGTGTGGGAGAAGGCAGCCCAAGGGATTTCTTCAGTAATGTTTGTTTATTGCTGTTTCAAATTAGGGAACTAATTTTGGAATGGAGAATAAATAAAGAAGTTCCTTGAGAAAGAGAAGACTCTTGCTAAGAGCACAGCACTGCCTGTGCTTAAGTGGGGAAAAAAGGTCTATTCACACACCTGGCCTGTTTATTTTGTGATGCTAATGTGTCTGTGCAAAGAATTCAGCCCGCATTATTTTTCTCAACGTTTCCTGTTAATCTGCTCATGCAGATAAATAACTGCTATCTTTGTCTTTTCTTACTCAGGCCTTTGATGAGACTATCTTTTTAGGAGAAGCAAGAAAGGCATCCCTGGAACCTGTGTCTGTTCCTTTGGGCACCATTGAGTAGGACTTCAAAGCCCAGTACTGGATTCCTGGGCTCCATGGACCCTACTATGTGGGATGATGTATGTGAGTTCCGTCAGATGCGCAAAGATGTCTGGGCCCAACCATGTACTTTGGTTAAGAGCCTAGTAGATGGCCATGTGGAAACATGTGACAGGTTTTTTGAAGGAGGCCAGTTGGCTGGTGTGAAATAGAACCTGTAAAGCAGGGTAGGAGGATCGTCAGGCGGGGCACATCTGAGCTGTGGGCGTGGAGTTTGTACAAACTCCATCCGTCTCCTTGTTCGCTTCACCCGGCTACGCTCAACTGCATGAGAAAGGAAGCAGAAAGCCTGCCTGCAGCTCTAAAGTGTCTTATAAAATAATTTTGCCAGGATCGAGACCTCATCCAGGAATAGTTTTAGTTTTTGCTTTTTGTGTTTTGAGCCGCTCAAAGAGACTATTGCTATGGGAAAGTTCCCATTCAATATTCAGCCTAATCAACTGAGTTATTAATAGAAAGTAGTTCATGGCAACCATTTCTAAGGTACTAATGAGTTCCTAGCATTAAAACGGCCAATGATCTTCTTCCACGGGTTTTCTTAAAACAGTAGCTTTGGTTCTACGTTTCAAATGTTGAAGACATGCCATTTCTGAAACACATCACCTTGGCCATTCCTGTTGTGATTTGCGGGACACAGTTTTCAAACTCATGAACGTATGGGTCCGTGCTAGGGATAAGAGATGTTGGTAGAGCAGAGAGCATGAGATACTATTCCGAGTTTATGAGGATCAGCTAAATGACCAACCTGAGTTATCAGTTCAGTGGTTCTTTTCTCTTCTGCACCCCGGAGAGCTCCTTACAAAGGCAATCATTATATCCACAAGTTTTCAAGTACCTCCTACAAGCCAGGCACTGTAATTACATCATCCGGTCCTCACAGAAACCCTAAGTGGAAGGTAAATTAATCATGCCCATTTTTTAAAAAATGGAGGTTCAAGTTCACAGATTAAGTAATTTTCCCAAGAGTTACACAATTATTAAGTAGGAGGGCTGGGATTCAAACTCTTGATTTTATTTATTTTTTTCTTAAAAAAATTTTTTTTTAATGTTTATTTATTTCTGAGGGACAGAGAGAGATAGAGCATGAGGTGGGGAGGGGAAGAGAGAGAGGGAGACACAGAATCTGAAGCAGGCTCCAGGCTCTGAGCTGTCAGCACAGAGCCTGACGCACAGCTTGAACCCACAGACCCTGCGAGATCATGACCTGAGCCCAAGTTGGACACTTAACCAACTAAGCCACCCAACTGCCCCAAGGCCACCTCCCTTCTGATTAAGAAGTGTCCTGATCTTGGTGTTGCCAGTCCTCCCACACCTGTGCCACTCGGCCCGGAATTGTACATCAGGTGACTGATGGCATTTCTTCCATCTGCTTGGCCTGAAATTGGGCCACCAGCGCTTGCTCCCCTACAGCAGCCTGGATTTCCTGCTGCCACCCTGACTCTGCATGGTCCTGCCCAGAGCACTAAGAAGAGGATAAGCAGTCCCCAGGTGCTGCTGGACTGGCTCCATTCCGTGCCCTTGTTCTTCAGGATCCAGTCACGCCGGTTCATAGGAAAGGTAACAATGGCTCACACATGACAACCGTGGACCCACTTGGAAAATAAATAAACACTCACTGTGCAATAACATCCAAGCACTAGAGTCATACATAGGAATTCTAATTCAACAGCCCAGACATTTAAAATCTGAGACTGAGAGTCAATCTCTTGGTTAGGGACCTCCCCCATCTGTAGCTAGCTACCTAAAGGGCTTGCCTGAACTAAAACCACTGGCAACAAATGAAACCAGACTTTGACTCCCTCCTTCTCTGCATGGTAGAAAAATATTGGTCATAAAAGGCAAATTATGGGGCACCTGGGTAGCTCAGTTGGTTAAGTGTCTGACTTTGGCTCAGGTCATGATCTTATGGTTCCTGAGTTCCAGCCCCACATCAGGCTTGCTGCTGTCAGCATAAAGCCCACTTTGGATCTTCTGTCCCCCTCTCTCTCTGTCCCTCCCTGGCTTGCACCCGCTCTCTCTCCTCTCTCTCAAAAATAAATAAAACATTTATTTTTGTAAAAAGGCAAATTATGGCTACTTTTACATGGAAAGCTAGAGGGACATAGCACCCTTTTTACAGAGCCACAAATGAAGTGAAAATGGTCTGGTCTCAGAAGATGATGTGGGCTAGCCTCATTGTAAATGCAGACTCCAAACCCTCCTTTTTACTTGATGATAGTATATAAAGCAAAACAAGGAAGGATGGTGATGATAAGGGTAGGGAGAAGGGGCAGTCAGGGAAGCCAGGAAACTTGTATGATAACCACTGTTCTATAGACCCAATCAAATATCCATTCTCCTCAAGGAAATACATTCACTTTAAAATGACCGATTTTTCTGATGGTGGATACAACCAAGTAAACTAAAGCCTAACACTCCTAAATGAGCATTTTTCAAAAAAGAAGGCATAAGAGATTCATTTACTATCCTGACAATTTTGGGTTTTTCTCAGTGCAGTGCCCTCTTCTGATCCCAGTGTTTTAATTGCAAGCTTCAGATGATAAAGCTTGAGACAATCAGCCCCCTAGGAAAGGTCCAGAGACAGGAGCTCCCAAGAGAGGCCGGCCATCTTTGCTGCTTCTCATACCAGGCACGTCCTAACTTTGACACAGACAGGATCAGAGCCGTGAACGCTTGTTCGACCTGAGGTTATTGACTAAAGTTTTGTTTGTTTGTTTTGCTCTCCACCTCTTAGGATGTCAGCTTTCTAAGAGCAATGTCTCTAAGAGTGATAGTTGTATTTTCAGTTCCAAGGACAGATCCTGACATGGCATTAACAGATGAATGAAGGAAGAAAGGAAGAATGAACCTATTCCTAAAGGAAGTAAATGAGACACATTGCTTCTGGAGTATCCCAAATGTCAACCCTTATGCTCCAAACCACCAATAGCGTTCTCCATCATTCATTTACCAAACATTTAATGAGTAGCTTGAGTGAGGACATTATCTGCCACTCTTAGTACACGACGCTTCTTATTTCATCCATTCAGAATATCATCTCCCTCCAAGAGTTAAAGCCAGAAGCAACCCCATCCTCAAATTCAGGACAAAATTCTACAGTGATAGTATTTCTCGAAGTATTTTTCCAAAGAAGGGCTACCTGTTTCACTACAGAAAACGCTGCTACCTTTATGACACCAGCTACCGTTATGATTAAACTGATTTAAAAATTCACTACATACATATTTCACGTGTGAATTCTTGTTAGTACATCAAAAGTTGGTTTCAGTAGATGGAATTCAGTTTCCTACTTAATGTGTTCTAGCTTATTACTATTATGGGAATGTTAGTAAAACTAAGGCAAAATTCCCACTTCAGGGAACTGGTTGGTCTTTTCCCTCATTCCTCTTAATGTATTTATTTCCTGAGAGAGGAATAAAAGTTGAGCTCTCTCTAATGTAGTGGCCTCTGCTATTTCTCTGATTCCAGAAGTAAACTTGAAACCAACTTTTTAAGTAATAAATATGCCAGGCCCCATGCAATAGTTGTCTTAAAAGTGACAATGGTGGGGGGGGGGGGCATCTTTTTATATGTATGTGGAAGGAAATCGTAAATGCTGTCCAGAATCACATTTTGTCTGTCGTACGGCAGATGTTAGTATGAATGAAGAAAATATGCATAGAATGTTTGAAAAGGTTATTCTGAGACATCTTCGTCCTTGAGGGGCCCCCTCACAGCACGCAGCTCCACTGTCTCTTTCAGGCAATGGAAGACTCCTTAGGGACTCAGAAAATGTTTCCCATCCTAACGCAGGTCTTTGTAGGACATTTGGAAAAGGGGGAGAGGAGTAAAAATATTTTCCCAAGTCAGAAGACTTCTGGTCAATAGGAACAAATGTGGAATCTGGACAGGTTCCAATCAGCTTCCTTGAAGTAAAATAAATTCAAGGTTTTTCTTATTTCTAAAACATCTTTCACTCGTGTAGGCAACACGAACAAGTGACTGATAAATTTCATTAATGGAACCGCACCACCATGTGGGAAAAAAAAATTCTCTGTGAGAGTAAGTTGCTTTCTGAAAAATTCTTAATACCCTCCACCCTCAATTTCATTTAGCTTATTGGTAGTTTTACGATTTCACAGGTGATTTGTTTTTATACACATAGGTGGGATATGAATTATTGTTATTATTATTTTAATGTATTGAAAGTCTATTTCAAACCAGTCTTAAAAAAATAATTACTGCTTGGGGTACTCAGCGGAGTATTGTCACCTTCATTAGTGCCCTAATGGGGCTCTGCAGGGAAGAAATTCTGCCCTGGACCTCAGCAGGGGTAAAATCATGAATGAAGCAAGAATTTCTTTTGTTTGTTTTTTCAGAAGAGACAAGGGAATGCAAAATAAATAGAATGTTTTACTAAAGAGAAAGAAAAACATCTGGGCGCTTCTTTTCCTCACTGCCTTCCTAGGAGCTCAAGTGGAAAGATAGAGAGCCAGGACTTTCCCGAGGACCCTAACAAAATCTCAGAAATCGCAGAGCTCACATCACCCTTTCTGGGCCTCAATTTCCTCATTTGTTAAAGAAGAAACAATATCTACCTCACAGAACGGCTTAAATATAGTGTAAACCGTTGGGATCAAAACTGCCACACAGTAAGCGCTCATTAAGTGTTAGCTTATGTTAAGTGTGGAAATGGCCCCGTATAATATTGATTTTAAGAGTCAAGGGTTTGTAGTTAGAACTTGTTCTAAAAATCTCAGTATGGGTACAGTACCCTGGAGGATAAAGCATTTGGTCTGGCACTTTCCATGACTACCTTATCGTCCAGCAAACACATATAGATTTACTTACTTTTTGCTTGCTGTTTATGAGCTACTCTGCAGGGAAGGAGAGAGGTCAGGACGCAGGGCCTGCTCTCTGGATGCTCACAGTCAAGGGACAAAAGCATTCCTAAACCAGTTATTGCAATGCAACATGGCAAGTTCTGTAATAAAAATAATTATACCTATTATTTATTGGCTGTGTTTGGGGGCGGGTCAGCATTGTTGCAAATATTGTCCTAGTTGTCTGTCACCACAGTTCTATGAAGTGCTATTATTCCCATTTTACAGATGGGGACACAGGTTCAGAGAGGCTAAATAGCTTGTTCAAGGCCAAATAGCTAGCAAATGATAAGGCTAGACTTTGAACTTGGGCTGTTTAAATCCAAAATCTATGTTCTTAATCACAACATTATGTGTCCTTCCTAAAATATAATATAGAAATAGCACTACTTATTATTTGTATTAAAATAATGAATATATGGTAAAACATAGAGAGTGAAAATGTTTGGGAGCATAGAGGGGCCAGTTGGCTAACCCGGCTAGAGGAAAAATGGGACAGCCTCAGGGAGGGGTGACATTTCAGTTAACCCATAGAGCTATTTTTATGGATGCATCACAGATTAGACTCAAATATATGCCTTATCTGGTTTTCCACCACCCAGTCACCAGAAATCTAATTTTTAACTTTTTCTTGTTTTTGTAAAGATTTTTTAAAGTTTATTTATCTATTTTGAGAGAGAGAGAGAGAGGGAGAGAGAGAGCGAGCAGGGGAGGGACAGAGAGAGAGGGAGTGAGAGAATTCCAAGCAGACTTCCTCCTCAGTGAGGAACCCAATGTGGGGCTTGATCTCACAAACCGTGAGATCATGACCTGAGCTGAAATCAAGAGTCAAATGCTTAACCGACTGAGCCACCCAGGTGCCCCTTAACTTTTTCTAATCAGCAATACATTTTCAAATTTCTTTTGTTGATTTACTGTATTTGGTCACTGAATACATTTAGTCACTGAAACTCTCAAATACCATCATCCCCTAAATACCATTCTCTTAAAAGGAGGAAGCAAAAATCACTCACACACACACACACACACACACACACACACCCTAGTGTATCGGGGATTTCTTAAACACACTCCAAAAGATAATGATACATTTTTACAATGTACACCTAGTGATATACACCAAAATGTTAACATTGACTACTTCTAATTTTACAGGTTCTGCGCCATTGGGTGCAATTTGTTTACTGCTCAATTTTGCAAATTTTCTCAGATAAACATTTGTTAGTTTTGTAATCAAATTATACATGGATTTAAAATAATGAGCAACAAACCTCCTAGGTGTTTTCCTAAAGTCAATGCATGTTCAATTTATGCAACTACATCTTGTCTGCACCTCCAATAATGAGCTACTTAGCAACAAGGACTGCACCCCAGGAAGAGGTAGAAGTAAGGCCTTGTATGTATGTTGTAAGGGCTTGACAAATATTTGCTATCTCTTAATGTGACAAATGAATATCTGCGGTAACTTACAAATGAAGTCAGAGCCAAGAGACTCTTAAACTGATGGTCTGGCCAATAATGTGTAAATGAAACAGCGATGCACATCCTATTCCGTAGGGGTTCTCTCAAAAACAGGGCATGTCATGTACAGGGTGCTGAACAGGAAAAAAAAGAAGGCATGAAAGGGCTACTTTCCAGCTTTGGATATCTTGCAGTCCAGCTGTAGAGACTAGACATCAATGCAAGAAAAGATAACCGGCAATATGTGTGTAGAAAATCCATCTCTTTTCACAAACTCACTTGTGCAAGAAACAGAAGTTTTATTCCTGAATAATAGTAAAAAGGTACATTTCTTCAGTTGATATCAGGTTCAGATTCTTCCAAGAGCAGAAATGTAATCCTAGACAATTCAAAGACCTTCTTTCTCCTTGTCCATGGTACCCTGTAAGTTGGAGGAAGCTGACACGATGGGGGAAGAATGGGGGCATAGGTAGGTGCCCAAGCTGGCATCCACTGAGGTCTGTTGTCTCATCTGGTCATTGGGGATTGGCCAGCCAGATGGCTGCTTGGCTGGACCTCGCTCCTATCCAAAGGGCCCCTCGTGGTTGGGGACTGTCCTTGCTCTCAGAGCCCTTCCTGAAGCCTGAATGTCAGGTGGTGTGGCCTGAAAGACTGTCCAAGGTCCTCCAGAAGTTCTGTGCTCTTTATGAGCAAACTGGAATCATTCCCCAAAACCACATCAAGTCTGGGCTGGGAGGCCCTCTGCGAGACAGTGTCAGGCCGATGAATTGAGACACATTTCATTGACAAACTGCATAGCCATTTGTATTCTGACATCTTGAAGCTTCTTCAAACCCTGTCTGTAACTAGCAGCAGTTACCTGTATTTACTTGGGATTTCTGTTGTCTCTCATCCAACACCGAGGGTGGGGGAGATGCCTTTTTTCTAGGAATAAGCTGGTAGTTCATGTTCTTTGTTTCCCCTCCGATATTCAGGGAAACTTCTCACTCTTAACTCATTAAACAATCCTTTGGGGCACAAAATCTTGTTCCCGCATCATTGTGTATGCTCTCAAATCCATTAACTTCACCTGAGAACACCTTGTTCTCTGTAGGGTTTATACATTTGAACTCAAGTCAGGAAAATATTTCTTTTTTTCTCTGAGTCAGTGGATGGCCTGTGCTCTAGCTGCAAAATGGGAGAAGTGCCATGGGGTTGCAAGAAAACACATGAACACAATTCTTTTTTTTTTTTTAATTTTTTTTCAACGTTTATTTATTTATTTGGGACAGAGAGAGACAGAGCATGAACGGGGGAGGGGCAGAGAGAGAGGGAGACACAGAATCGGAAGCAGGCTCCAGGCTCTGGGCCATCAGCCCAGAGCCCGACGCGGGGCTTGAACTCACGGACCGCGCGCGGGGCTCGAACTCACGGACCGCGCGCGGGGCTCGAACTCACGGACCGCGAGATTGTGACCTGGCCGAAGTCGGCCGCTTAACCGACTGCGCCACCCAGGCACCCCACATGAACACAATTCTTAAGTAATAGGTCAAAGTTATCGTGCTATCAATTGTTTAAATGAATGCTTAAGACAATAAGGGAGGAGATGGGGCAGGTTTAGACCTCAGACAGGCCTGGAGCCTGCTGGGGGATACCCCTGAGAACCTGACCTCCTCACTCAGCCTGGCAGTCGAGTCTCAAGGATGTGCACTGGCTGTCTCACACATGCTACTTGCTCCTGGTGGGCAGGCATGTAGGTGGCTAGAATTTCCACAACGGTCAGGCAGGAAGAAAGATCAGAATAGAATACAGCCTCCTGTGATTATGGAAAAGGAGTCATTTTGCTCTGTTGCAACCCTCATTCTACAGGCAAAATCCTGGGGAAGATTCCTGGGTATCTAACCTCCATGCTGTGTTACCTCTCGTGTTACATCACTATCTCTAAGTTTTTGTATTCTTTTTGTTTGCTTTAGTTTTCATATTCTTTGCCATCCGTCATGCCTGTTGGTGTCATTCATCCATTGTGACATACATGCAAACATCACAAGGGTATAAAATTTAATGAGCACATTTTATAAACATTAATGTTGTTATTCTTAGCAAGTCCAATCAATGGCTTTGGGTAAGTTCACCTTTTATCCAATTAAATCTTACTAAATAACAAATAGCTATTGAGTACATAGTATGTACTAGGCACAGGACTCATGACTGGGAAACAATTAGAAGTAAAGCATGTATATTTGCCAATCTCACGGGGCCTGTGATTTGGTGGGGGAGACACAAAAATAACCTTTTAAAAAAAAGAGAGAGAGAGAGGGAGAGAGAATCCCAAGCAGGCTCCACAGTGCACATGGAGCCCAATGTGGGGCTCGATACGGGGCTCAGTCTCATGACTATGAGGTCACGACCTGAGCTGATATCAAGAATCTGACGCTTAACCTACCGAGCCACCCAGGCGCCCCTCAAAAATAACTTTTTAAGGATCACACAAATACGTGATAACATACAATCATTGCTATGAGGGAAAAGTTCGTGGAACTAGCCTGAGGGCAAAGGAAGCTCTTTTTGGGACATTACGCGGTTACCTAAATGTTGAAGGTTGAGTAGGGGTTAACTTGACAGGACTTGAGGGGTAGGAGAGAGTGGGAGCCCACGTCAAAGAAACAGCATTTTTCAAAGGTTAGAGACCAGAATGGTTGGGAAGAGGTGTCATGAGGTGAAGCTGGAAGCAGAAAGTATAACTTTACAGAAAGTGTTAAGAATTTTGTTTGTTTGCCGTTTGGTTTTCCTAAGAACGACCCAGAGTTTTATGTGTAAGTGTGACATGCTCACATTTGTATGTTAAAATGATCACTCTGGGGCACCTGGGTGGCGCAGTCGGTTAAGCGTCCGACTTCGGCTCAGGTCACGATCTCGCGTTTTGTGAGTTCGGGCCCCGCATCAGGCTCTGTGCTGACAGCTCAGAGCCTGGAGCCTGCTTCGGGTTCTGTGTCTCCCTCTCTCTCTGCCCCTCCCCTGCTTGTGCTCTCTATCTCTCAAAAAATGAATAAATGTTAAAAAAAAATTTTTTTTTAAATGATCACTCTGTTTGCTGGGACATCATCCCTCCTTCACCTCAGCCACCGGTTCTTACAGCCATATTAACAGTTCACGTCAGTCACTCAGAAATCTCAGTCACTGGCCACAAAATGCTGTTCTTCTGCGGTGATAACAAATACCCCAGGATACCCTCTCTTTCATTTCATGGAGACCTCCAGTGGCCTTCTCACTCTGCTGTCTACATTTTCATTGGTTCTTTCTTTCCTTCACTTTCCCCCCGTTTAGCAGAAGGGGATCAGAACCTGCCACCCCCAAATATGCCACTTGGGCATACTGAGTATTTTGAGCAGAAGAAACAGCATATGCCAAAAGGGCTCTCTGCCCTCCCCCTTTCTACCTAAAAGCAGGACATAAATATCCCATGAGAGAGATGCCCTCTGTACTAGGAAAAGGAGAACATTCTTATCACTGGAAACGAGATGAATCTGTATAAATAGACCACTAAAAAAACCCCTTATCTTTCATTAGTTTCCCCCATATATGTACTTGTCACTGTCTTACAACGTACTGCCCCTTGCCCCAAACCCTTTTTTCTTGGTCTTGTCACATCTCTGCAACATAGGGTTCATTGTTGAAGTGGTTTGTGAGCTCTCTGAACTCTCAGCTCCTTCGGGTCTGGCTGTCTTTTCTCTGAAGGCTCCTGTGCCATGGGAAAGCAGGCACACCAAGTAAGACCCGAATGCTCGTCTTTTGTCACTTTAATTCCCAGGCCCAGGCTCAGAACCTTCGAGGCCAAAGGAAAAGTCTTTCCTCCCCCACACGGCTCAGATTCTGTGGTTCCTGATTGTAGTCACTCTTTTGTTAACACCCAGCATTACCTTGCCATCGTCTGTCCTGTTGACATGTGCCCGGCAGCACCTGGCACACGGCAGAGGGGCTGGCACGGAGCAGATGCACATGTGAGAGTGAACACGCCCAACGGTTCACCATCTCTGGGTGACCTCTGGGCCACAGACGTCGCTCACCTTCTATCCGTGTGGCTGCACGTCAGGGGTCTGCAATTTCACCTGGGTGCTCATCTTGCTTAGTTAGCACGTCGACTGCTTCAGATCTTCTCTCTGCTCCCACCCCACCCTCGCTGACTGTCAGCTGATGACACCCTTTGTGTTTAAGAGCCAGTCGCCAGCACCACATAGACAACCACACCAACTTCCGGCTACCGATGCTCTAGGCGTTCTTGAGCTTACCTCATTCTCGTGCTTCTCAGGAGGAAGTTGCCCTTCTTCCTGGGTCCTGGGTCCAATCCCCTGCTGCCTTCTGATGAATCTTTCTCTTGCCTGCATTTTCAACGTCTCTCTCTCAAACTACTAGCTTTGCTGTATCAGCATTAAAATTGCTGGTGTTTCTCCCATGGGGGAAAAAAAAACTCCCTCCTCTACGTCACCTTCCTAGCCAAATTTCTAGAAAATGTTTTTAGCATGTATTATCACCATTTCTTTACCTCACGTTTAACTTCTCAGCTCACTGCACTCTGGCCCCAGCCTTCAATGTGCCATAGAAACTTATCCCACCGAGCTCACCGGTGACCTCCTTGTCCCCAAATCCAAAGAACACATTTTAGTTCTTAGCTCCCCTGACTTCTCCATAGCTGTCAATACCATTGACTTTTTCCTCTTTGATAATCATTTTTCGGTGGGAGGGGAACTGGACCTCCCAGTTTTCCTTCTATACCGCTGAGCTCAGCCTCTGTTTTCATTACTGATTATTGATTCCTAATCGCTACCAATTTGGAAAATGGTGAAGTTCCCTCAAGAACTGTCCCAGGACAACTTCCCTTGCCCCACTTGCCTTGCTCCTTAGAAGGTCTCCTGAGAGTTTCCATTATATCTGTATATTGATAAGACTTAAATCTGGATGAATAGTTACAATCTTTCTTTTGAGTTCGACACATATATATGTGCTTTCTTAACAACTCCTCTTGAGTGTTAAGTGCCTCAGACTCAAAATATCCTGAAATAAACACAAGAATTTTCCTCCAAAATTGCTACCTCTCCAATATTTTCTACCTTGGCAAGGGTAATATCATCAATCTTTTTGTTCAAGCCAGAAACCTTGACTCCTCCCTCTTACACATCCCATCAATGAATCCATGCTATCAGTGGCTCTCAGAGCCCCTCACTTCCTGCTGTTAGAAATAAGCCCATCAACCCGATCAAAGGAGAGACGTGGCGACCCAGAGCACAGTGAAGTGGGGCTTTAGTCAATGTTCTTGCAAGAGCAGGTGTCCAAAAGACAGGCACACCCTGGACAGTCACAGCAGACAATTTATCTCCTAGCATGCAAGTCCCTCCCACCGCCCCCCCCCCCGGTTTCTCATTGGCTGAGTACTACATAGGCTACAGCCTTACTGGGAGGTCGCCCATGCCCATACAAGGTAAAGAGTAGTCTAACTGGAACAAATGTACATTCCCTGAGGTGACACGGAGATTTTCAGTCTCTCCTCCCTTTGTTCTTAGGTTCATACTCATTGCAAGGCCTGTGAAAAGAAGCCCGTGAAACGGAGAGGGAAAGAAGAATCAGGAAGCGAAATGTCTGAGGGTTTGGGACTCCACTGGGGGGATGGGCTCGTACATATTTTGTACATAACAACAGGTTGTAAACCTATTGTTAACACAGCTTTTATTTGGTATTTCTGAGAATGAATCATCTCCCTTCTTCTCACCCTGCCATGCTGGTTCAGGCTGCCATCATCATTTGGCTAAAGTAAAACAAAAGCTTTTGCACTGGTTCCTTCCCATCCGTCTTACCTATTCGACCCAGCCTCCCCATTTCAGTCATAACATCCTTTAAAAACAATGTGCACGATCGTGTCTTTTTTCTATTTAAAATGCTTTAATACTTACTGCCCAGCAGGCAACCTCTTCAACTTCTGGCCTCTCTCCACTTTTTGTCCCCTTGAGCTATATATTCTGGAACCTTCTCAGTTGTTTGCCTTGAGCAGGCTACTTCCTGCTTAGGGGCCTATGCAAATATCATTTCTTACGCCTGGAATGCACATCCCTCCTTTTGGCTAATTATCCTGAGCACCTTGTACTATCACTTCCTCTTGGACACTTTTCCTGAGCTGAAGACAAGGTTAGGTTCATCTGTTTTACATTCCTGTAAGACCTGGTACTTTGCACATTTGTAGTTGTTTACTTTTGTGTTAGTATTTGTTTAACACGCATCTTCCGTACTAGGTTAGAAGCTTCATGAGGGGGAGGGTAATACCTGCCTTGCTTATCTTTGCAGCAGGACACAGAGAAATGACCAGCTCATTGCAAATGCTAAATCCCTATTTCTGCTTCTAGTGACCATCTTACATCTGGTAAATAGCCACAGCTTTACATTAGCACTTCAGACTAAAACTCCTCTTCTTGATGGTATATTCTGAGCCCAGTGAATGTTGATTACATTTAAGTGTCCAGCTACTAAAGGTCATATTATCAATTCCATTTCATAGAACACGCATTTGGGTCTTCTGCGAGCAGAGCACTCCTATAACAGGTGATACGGGATGAGGGTGGTACCACGATTGTCCTCATTTCACAGATGAGGATCTTGGGTCACAGAAAGGTTAAGTAACTTGTCCAAGGTCACACAATAGCAACTAGCAGGGCTTAGATTTGAATAAAGCCTGCATTTGAATTTGCATTTGAAACAGACCTGCCTTTATCCACTACACCACGGTGATCATGCACCTGAGAACTTTCCTCCTCTGATAGCACAATAGGCAGAGTGCGCTGATGTCTGGCATCTCGTAGATTAGCCCTGGATACAAAGCCAAGGGTCTGGGAAACCTGAATCTTTTTGCCCAGGGCGTTGACAGAACAACGGAAGTGTGCTCTCACAAGCCCCACATATAGAGACATTAGCGCCACCTGGTGGATATAGTTGTTGTGCTATCTTGCTTGGATCCTCCACTTTTTTTGTTTGTTGAAGTTTGTTTATTTATTTATTTTGAGGGAGGGGAGGGCAGGGGGGGAGAGAGAGAGAAAGAGAGAGAGAGAGAGAGAGAGAGAGAGAGAGAGAGAGAATCCCAAACAGGCTCCACATGGTCAGCAGAGAGCCGGACGTGGGGCTCGAACTCACTAACCACAACATCATGACCTGAACGAAAATCCAGAGTCAGATGCTTAACCCACTGCGCCACCCAGCTGCCCCAGGCTCCTCCACTTCTTAACTGTTATCTCTAATGCAATTCCACATTCAGGTGGATTTTAGGAACTTGTTAATAGATTGTTATGCAATGATATACTTGGGCATTATGCTAGGCTCTTCAGGGATGAATACCTCTTTTCGTCTTTTTTTTTTTTTTATCACATTTAATTTTTGTTGAGTCTCCACTAAAGTTTGACAAAACAGACGAAAGTCCTTTGTCATTGTCATTCAGCACTTTTTTCTTTTTTCATAAGAAAGGCAACATTTGTTTGCAATTAGATTTAAATTTTGTGTCTTTGTTTTTTTTTTTTAAATGGTGATCATAGTAGCACTTCCCTCCCAGGGCTGTGGTGAGAATGAAATAAATTAATCTGTATGAAGTGAGAGGGTCTTGCCAGATTCTTGATCAACACTCAGTAAATGTCGTCTGTCCATTACTTGTATCATCCCACAGGGAAATTGGATACTTTTTTTTCTAGAGGATTACGACAAAGAAACATTTCAAAGTCTGGCATGCTCCAGAGTCTTTTTTTTTTTTTTTTTTCCAATTTAGAGAGAGCACATGAGCGGGGAGGAGGGGCAAAGGGACAGAGAGAGAGAATCCCAAGCAGGCTCCACGCTCAGTGCAGAGCCTGACGTAAGGCTAGATCTCACGACCTCCAGATCATGACCTGAGCCAAAATCAAGATCCAGATGCTCAAGAGCCACCCGGGCACCCTGGGAGTCATTCCTTTTGAAAACAAGGATGGCATAAGAGAGAAGCTTAACTATTACAACTGGGCATGCAGTTATGAGCTAAAGTTTTCATTCATGCTATAGATATTTCCTGAGTTTCCACCATATGCTGAGGACAGCAGAAAAGCAATGATGAGGGACAAGCGTCCCTGCCTGCAAAGAACTTAGAGTCTTGGGACAGAATGAGTAGGCCGACCTACTCGAGTGTGACGTCGCTCTGTTCAGAGAAGCACCTGCCGCAGTTTGCCCCTGGAGAGACAGACTTTGTCTCTGGTAGCCCTGCTGAGTGTTCTGTCCCCTCCCGGAGGTATCCTCTTCCTCTAGCCAACTTTCTTTACCACCTTGCAACTCCCTCTCTCTCTCTCCTTTGTCAGGTCACTGCCAAGTAATCCAAGCTAAGATGTGAACAATCACATCTTCAGCTGTTGCCTAGTCACATAGCCTTCCAAGGGGCATTTGCATTTCAAGGAAGAACTTGAAAATAATTTTTTATATTTATTTATTTTGGGGAGAGTGCAAGCAGGGGAGGGGCAAAGAGGGGGGAAAGAGAATCTGAAGTGGGCTCTGCACTGACAGCAGAGAGCCCAATGTGGGGCTCGAACTCCCAAACCCGCGAGATCATGACCTGAGCCAAAGTCAGATGCTCAACCTGAGCCACCCAGACGCCCCTCAGGGAAGAACTATAGAAGATCTACTCACAGTCCAAGACCCAGACCAAAATGTCACCAAACGTCTTTTCCAACCTTATGATTCTTACTTAAACTCAGTTAAACCACACAGTCTAGAAAATGGTGGCCAAATGACCATCAGAAAAAAAATTAACAATGAATTTTAGCAAACAACATAATTTCATGTTCTAATGGATGTGAAAGCACTTTGAAAGAAGCAAAAAGCACTGTGCAGATGTGAGATATTGTTCCCCCTGTGTATGTATAACTTACTCCCTTATGCCATGGATATTGAGAGGTTCAATTTGGGACCATATTTCTGGCTCCTAGGCCCAGACATGCTGGTTATAACAGCTGTCACATAAATGAGCTCCATAAAACAGGCCTGCTTTTATGACATAAATACTACCTGACTCTCTGAAAAGATCTCTCTGGATAAAACATTGAGTTGAAAGACTTAATTATATTTGTGTTCCTCTTTAGTACCAAATAATATCACAACACATAAAGAGCTTTTTGTTCTTCTGACTTAAACATTAAAATCATATTTTGTCATTTTTTGTCAGCGTATCTATCTGCTTCCTGTCTCATCTTTCCCCTCCCCACCATCAATCACCAGGATATAAAAAATAAAAACAAAGCTAAACTCTCATTCAGAGAGGAAAAGTCCAGAATAGAGGTATATAATCAAATAAAATTAATGGCTGAGTGAACAGGGATTCAAAAGGGATGTGTGCCAACCCATCAAGGTGGCCACAAAATCTTGAATGTATCATATTCTGGTAGAATTAAGTCCCAGGTTTTTTATCTAGCATCAGTAGATCATACCTCCTAAGGCCCCAAACCACCAAATTCCTTTCTGCACTAGGCTTCATGCTTCAAGTTGCCAGAATTTCCACTGGGCAGGATGAAACAACAGACCTGCTCTCCTCAACTTCTCCATTCGCAGTGGCCCACACCCTCCCTCCTTTCCCTAATCTGCCCAATTATTTTGTTTTTTGAGACAAATAATATCACTTCCTCAGAATGAGAGAGAGGATCCTATTATATAACCTGTTGGAGATCTTCCCAAGTTGCCCAGTTCGTCAGGAAAGTAATATGGCATTAGCAGGGCACCAGGAACAGAACTTCTACATAATAGGCATTAAATAAATGTTAGAGTAATTGAATTGAGTTGTCTAAGAGGGCATAGCCACGTGGAGGCATGAGGAACCGTTAGAGACTGTCCGAATTCCACCACTGATGAACATGGCTAATTTATCCAAGATGTTTTTCTCCCATTAACTGGCTTTCCTAGTCTGTCAAATAGTTTGCTGAAAACCATTCTGGCACAAACTAAGAAAACTGCTTGATCAAATGATGGTGGATATGGGAGGGGATACTGACTCTGCAAAGATGACTTAAATTAACCTGACAATTACTGTATTCTGCCTGTATTTTCACAAGTAATCACTTTGTATTTTTTACACTCCTGCTGTGTGGTTGTTCCAGTGAGTTGAACCAGTTTCCAAGTCTAATTGGTATAGCATGAATGTCCTCCTGGCTAGAGAGAGCTTCTTCCAGGCCACTCTGCTTTGCTCAAATCGCCCAATTCAGGTCACGGTGAGGACTTGGGGGAGTACCTAGACTCCCCTTCCAGTGTGTGGTCGTTTCGAGCCAACCACAAATTACAAGTTAATTGCTCTAGTCTCAATAAGACTGGCTAATTCAACTTATTATTTTAAAGTTAAAAATCTCCCGTGGTGTAGACAGCCTTAAATTAACCACAGTTTGCAATTACTGCCCAAACTGTTGGGTCTTTCCAAAGTTACTCTGAAAACAATAGCAATGCTGTATCGACAAATTACAAAAAGATGGTGAGATTTTTGTTGAGAAACAGATATGGGAAAGTCTGGGTGTGGTGAATTACGAAGCAAATTGAAGAAATTATGACCTAGAGAGAAGGACTTGTTGTGGAGTTAAAAAATAATCTGAGTAGGGGTTCAGCTACCTTATAGTATCGTAAGGTACCACACCTTAAACACCACTCAAAAGGACATGGCTTTTCTTTAATTGTCTTTAAAGGTCACACAGCAGACCTTCTAGGAAGGAGGCATATGGGTATGCTTTTGCCTGTTCCACTAGCACATCAAGGGTCTAAATACAAATTCTTTTTATCAATAAATTAAACAAAGAATTTTGTATTTTTAGTATCAGAAATATTACAAAGGGCAGATATCTAACAAAGCTAATACTGTAGGGGGCACCAGGGTGGCTCAGTCGGTTAAGCGTCCAACTCTTGGTTTCTGCCCAGGTCATGATATCGCGGTTTGTGAGTTTGAGCCCCACATCAGGCTCTGTGCTGACAGTGTGGAGCCTGCTTGGGATTCTCTCTCTCCCTCTCTCAAAAAATAAATAAATAAACTTTTAAAAAAGAAGCCAATACTAGATATTTTTTATATGATTCCTTGGTTTCAGCAATCTTGTCTTTGACATGGTTCATATTGACCCTTTCCCCTCCATTTCCTCTCTTTTCCAGATGACGACAATCACTTCTAAATGGGCTACCCACCTCCAAGCTTGCTCCTGTGCTGATCTTTCTTCCACAAGGCTGTCACAGGGCAAAAACTTAAAGCTCAAAACCAAACAAAGAGAAACAACATCCTGGTTGGGTTTTTTTTATAAATTAAAAAAATATATTGGTGAGATATTTTACATTCTTTTTTCCATACTAAGTCTTTAGGTTTATTTTCTTTTTAAATTAAAAAAAATTTTTTTTAACGTTTATTCATTTTTGAGACGGAGAGAGACAGAGCATGAATGGGGGAAGGTCAGAGAGAGAGGGAGACACAGAATCCGAAACAGGCTCCAGGCTCTGAGCTGTCAGCACAGAGCCCGACACGGGGCTCGAACTCACAGACCGCGAGATCATGACCTGAGCCGAAGTTGGACACCCAACCGACTGAGTCACCCAGGCGCCCCTCTTTTTAATTTTTTTAATTTAAATTTTAGTTAACATACAGTGAAATATTAATTTCAGGAGTAAAATTCAGTGATTCATCACTTACATACAATACCCAGTGCTCATCACAACAAGTGCCCTCCTGAGTATCCATCAATCATCTAGCCCATCTCCCACCTACCTCCCTCTGACAACCCACATAGTTTGTTCTCTATTGTTAAAAGTCTCTTCCCTCTCTTCTCTTTCTCCCCCACTTCCCATATGTTCATCTGTTTTGTTTCTTAAATTCCACATACGAGTGAAATCATATGGTATTTGTCCTTCTCTATTTCACTTAGCATACTACTCTCCAGCTCCATCCACAATATACTGTTTATGAATCTATTTGTGGGAGATAAAATTCTTCAAAAAGCAAGAGAAAGTGAACACAAAATACAGAAGAGTGGTAATCTCTTGGGGGAGGCAAGGAGATGACACAGGGAAGAGGCATATAATTAGAGCAGTGGAACAAGAAATGTTTTAGTTCTTAAGTTGGATAGCAATATTTACTTCTTATACTGAGTAATGAGTTCACCAGTATCCATTCTACTATTCTGATTCAGAATTTATGTATGTGATATATATTCTTTTTAAAGTAATCAAATACTACAGAACACACGATTTTAAATAAGGTGAGTGAAGTTTGTTTCAAAGGAAAGTATTAAGTAAACATTAGGAGCATTATTGATTACAACCCAAATTAAAGTTAGAACTTTTTGCTTGTATCTCAGCAGATATAGTAAGCCATAGTCATCAATAAAGTAATTTTCCTGTTAAAAAAAAAAGTAAACATTGGTACAGGTTTTTTTTACAGTATACATGGTGATAATGTGAAGGTGGTAAAAAAAAATGGCTAATATATATGAAACATGGGCCTATGGAAACAAATCCATATTTCTTAGGTCATAAAAAGTACAGTCTTAGTCATGTTTACTTTTCCACCAATTTCCTCCCTCCCAAACATACCATACATCATAATCTTTTATGTTTCTGTGCCCTTGCACATGTCATTTCCTCCTGTTGAACTATGTCCCCTAGTGTCTCCACTTAATGAACTCTTATTCATTCTGGAAAACCCAGCTTAGATGTTCCCTTCCCAAGGACACTGAGATACCATGCTACTTTCCTTAGGCAGAGTTATTTCCTCTTTACATTTCCAGAACACCCTGTTACCTATCCTCTGCTAGTGCAGTCATGCATTGCATGTTTACTTTTTGTTTGTCAACGTTTCTATCTGAGTGATAAATTTCGTGAGACCAAAACTTACTCAATTTTGCACCTCCAGTACCGAGGGCATTGCATGGCATGAAGAAATCTCTGACGGACTGCTCACAACAAATATCCAAAAGTACATGAATAAACCTTCTTCTGTTTGAGTAGCACTGTGACCTCCAGCTCACTTAGACTCCCAAAGAATACAGCAATTTGAAGACTAATTCTGCAATCACACGGTGGGCAGGGACAAATAAGCCAACACACTAAAGAGAGGAGAAGTTACAGAGGCAAAAGGCCCCTGAGCAAAGAGTGTCCTTAGTGTTGTAAACTGCATTAGAGAGGGACTGAGAAACTATCATTTAAGCACATCTATACCTCCTCTCCATGAGGAAGTACGCATACGGAAACCACTGTTATCCTTAGCTCACAGAAGCTTCCAGAGCTTCAGTGATTAAGGGAGACTGACAATGGGGCAGGGGATTGGCAGAGGAATACAACAGATGAAAAGGAGAAGAAACATGAAGTCTTACCACCAGTTCCATTGAACATGCTGTCTCCATGGCAACCCAGGGTAAGGAGAAGTTGGCATGAGCTATAACCACAACAGGATCGTTGACCTTTGAAGCACACATCCAGAGATCAGTGGTGCCTGCATTTAGAGACTGCAATGAACAGAGCTGTATTCTGGTAAAAAAGTGGATCAAGGGCAGCTTATCTTAGAGGCCCTTCCAATTTACTCACATCGTGCATTCAACAATGATTTACTGGGCACTACTATTTGACAGGCCTGGGCCAAGGTGCTAGGAAATCACAAAGGTTATTACACCTGGGTCCTTCCTTTAATGAACTGGTGTCGGTGGGCAAATGTGACAGCTGTACAAAGATGATACAGGTTAGAATTGATAATTATCCTTTGTGAAGTATAAATCAAAAGAAGTGGAAACATAGAGGAGAGACAACAAAGTCTCAATTTAAATATATTACAAGGAAAAAAAATCTTAAAAAAAAAAGGGGGGGGGGCCTGGGTGGCTCAATCGGTTAAGAGTCCGACTTCGGCGCAGGTCATGATCTCACAGTCTGTGAGTTCAAGCCCCACGTCGGGTTCTGTGCTGACAGCTCGGAGCCTGGAGCCTGCTTCAGATTCTGTGTCTCCTTCTCTCTCCACCCCTCCCCCACTTGTGCTCTGTCTCTCTGTCTATCAAAAATAAATAAACGTAAAAAAAATCTTTTAAATATATTGACAAGGAAAGAATAAATAAAGGGGGTAATATATCATCTGAGTATTGAGGAAGGTGCAGAATTTAATAGCTACAGACATATGCAATGAGATATGCAAGAGAGAAGGAATAACGTGAGCATGGAGTGAATTCAGAAAATCTAGGGCATAGTACATGCTTTTTATTCTGGAAGAATTCATCCAGAAACCTATGAGTCTATCCCAAATAATAAATACTCCTATAGCATCTCATACTTCTTTATGATACTTAGGAGAGTTAGGCTTACAACAGAGAAAAATAAAAGTCCTATGCCAGCACCACAGCAATGCATTGTAGCAAGAGTTGTATATTGCAAAAAGAAGTGGGTTTTCAGGATTGAAGGCAATTAACAGACAATACAGATGTGGAGTTGGTGTTTGCAGTTTATTTTGCAAAGGGCCTCAAGGTCGTGGGACTGAACTAGTCATAGTTCATGGTTCATGATAACACTCTTCCTTGGTTAATGCATGGATACCTTTATTTGCTTATTAGTTGGATAGTTATTTTTACAATGTAACAAAATTTCTGCTTTTGGAAAAAAATGACAGGGTAACTGGTACTGGACTTATGCTTTCTCTGTAAACAACTAGAAAAGGGGATGAAGTGTAGGAAAAGACCAAGATTTCAGATTTCAGATATTGGAAAACGAGTTGTGCAGGGAAGTGATCCCTGAGGAAATTGGCTCAAATAAAGTTGATCTATGACCACTTTGGCTTTCTTCATGGAGGCACTTTATAGACTGTGCAGCAAGCAGAGGAACCCAAGCAGAGTTCAGAGGACTCACTGAGGTGGGGAGACAGAGATCAGAAGAATGACAAAATCTAGACACCCAACAATGTTAAAAGGGTAATGTCCAGCATCTAATAAAAAATATTAAAAAGTCAGATAATATTTTGGATAATATAGATAATAACAGATAATACAATACTAAAAACAGAAGAGGCGGGGAAATGTGACTTTTAACCAGGAGAAAAGTAAGTAATTGGGAACAAAATAATAGTCAATTTCTTGTCAAAATTAACATGAGCTAGCAGGTAGTAACATTTCTAGCACACTGTAAAGCAGAATATGCTTTAGCATGCTGAAAACAAAAATGCTGTCAATACAGAATTCTCAGATCTGAGAGACCATCCTCTCCTTCTCCCCACAAAGAGCCCCAACATGGAATTCTATACCTAGCAAAAATATCTTTGTAAAATGAAGGGCATGGCCATTATGAAGTAATAAGGACTTGATGAGCACTGAGTGACATATAGAATTATTGAATCACTATATTGAACACCAGAAACTAATAAATACAACACTACATGTTAATAATACCTCACTAAAAAAGAAAAAAAAGACCTTGCAATTTCGTAAGATTTCTTAAGAATCTTAAGATTTGGGGGCACCTGGGTGGCTCAGTCAGTTAATTATCTGACTCTTGATTTTGGCTCAGGTCATGATCTCACAGTTTGCAAGTTTGAGCCCTGCATCAGGTAAGAAAAATACCTAAAATTAGAAAAAAGAACAAAAGAAATTAGTACAGCAGAAACACAGAAATCCAATAAACATAGGAAGAAATGTTCAATATTATTAGTGATTAGAGAAGTACAGATAAAGACCTCAATCACATACCATTTTATACTTATTTGATTGGCAAAAATACCAAAAAAAAGGTTAAAAGTTCAAACAATAAGATTCCAATGTATTCTAGTTTGGCTGAAGGGTAGAGTGTGGACTACAAATAATCTTACAAAGGCACTTAGAAACTAACCCATGGAGAGTATTAAATGCTAGTCTAAGTAGTTTAATTGCAGGTATCTGAAGCTGTAGGGGACCTGTTGGCTACTCAGACCCTCTCGATGGAGTGAGGAATACCTTTCCCCAGAGCAGTGATCTGTGATTCAGCTCTTTGACGCATCTTCCCTGTTCTCTTCATAAGCCACTGACCACATGTTTTTTTCCGCAGAATATTCTCCTTTTCAAATAACTTTTGACTTTGGCATGCAGCTTTTAGTACATCATCCCAAAGGTATGAAGAAGATGGGGATTTCAGATAGTTTGGAAAGTGGGACAAATTTTTATGTTTTGTTTCAATAAAACAGATACCTTTATTGACCAACTGAACCTTTTAGTCTCTCTCTCAACTGCCTGGAAAGCCCCACAGGAAATAGTACATTCGATTTAACCATTTTAGATGAAAAAAAAAATCTGTCCAAAAACGCAAGTTACAGAAAAGGTAGTTGTGATTAAACAATATTCCATATGAATAACAATAATGCCACCTTCTGTTACAAAATACAGTTACCTTCCCCAAGCGCCTTTGCTACTGCTTTATATTTACAATTCTATGATGCAAGGTAAGTCCTGTTATTCCCATTTGATGAGGGAGAAGCTGAGACACAAAGATGAAATGAGTTGGCCTAAAACGGTCGGCCTCTTAATAGAGCTGGAATCCAAACTCAGCTGTCCTGACCCCGAAGCCCTGTTCTTACTCTCTTTCTCCTCTCTTCTCTCTCCTGTTTCTTCCTGCTTCCCTTCCACTCTCTTTTCTTTTTTCTAAGTATTCATTTTAACAGCTTGTTAAAGTACATATTTGTTGTTGAGAATTTATTAAAACATAAAAAAAAGAAAATCACACACGATCTAACCAGATAACAACTATTAAAATATTAGTGGGTGCTTTTTAGTCTTTTTCTTTGTGCACACATATTTTTAAACAATTTTTTTAATGTTTATTTATTTTTGAGACAGGGAGAGACAGCATGAACAGGGGAGGGTCAGAGAGAGAGGGAGTCACAGAATTTGAAACAGGCTCCAGGCTCTGAGCTGTCAGCACAGAGCCCGATGCGGGGCTTGAACTCACGGACCACGAGATCATGACCTGAGCCAAAGTCAGCCACTTAACCGACTGAGCCACCCAGGCACCCCTCTTTGTGCATACATATTTTTAAAACAGGGAGCATGCTTACGTGTAACTTTTGTCACATGCTTCTTCACTTAATGGTCAAGTGTAGATATTTTTCCAAATTGTTAAATGTTTTCAAAAACATAAATTTTATTGACTGCATAGTATTGTAGTATATTACTATACTATAATTTATTTAACTGATCCACCCTGCTGTTGTAGGCTACTTTCAATGCTTTGCCATTAAGAACAACAGACTGTTAGACATATATATATATATATATATATATATATATATATATACATCTTTGCGTACATCTCTGATTTTAATAATGATAAATGTTTCGTAATGGAATTTCCGAGGCACTTTTTTGTACTCTGAAATCTATTGCTACTTTTTGTACTCTAAAACATGGCCATTATGGGGTAACAGAGATGTGATGCATGTTCAAATGTTGGCTTTCAGAAATGAAATTGTTTTGGATTGTCTGGAGTGTGACCATGCAGGTAGGTGAATAAACTAGAAAGTAGATTTTTACAAAATAGGATGACAGCATTCTGTACATTGTTTGTGAGGGTATAAATCGGGTTTTATCAGGGGGCAATTGGGGAAGCTTTAAAAATTAAAAATGTACACACCCTTGGATTTAGCAATTCCACTTATATTTATTCAATAGATTTCCTTCTGCCTGTGTGAGATGATGCACTGAAGTGTTACTTATAAAAGACTGGAAACAACCTATGTATTCATCAGTAGGGATCTGGTTAAAAAGAATGTTACAGTTATCCAAAATACATTCTTAAGGGGCTCCTGGGTGGCTCAGTCGGTTAAGCGTCCGACTTTGGCCTAGATCATGATCTCGCTGTTCCCGAGTTTGAGCCCCACATTGGGCTCTGTGCTGACAGCTCAGAGCCTGGAGCCTGCTGTGGATTCTGGGACTCCCTCTCTCTCTGCCCCTCCCCTACCCGTGCTCTATCTCTGTCTCTCAAAAATAAACTTAAAAGACATTTAAAAAATTTATAAAAGAACAAATTACATTCCTAAGTTAAAAAGAAAAACAAGGAATAAACAGCAATATAAAATACTACCATTCATGGAAAAAGACAGTAGTGGGGAGAACCCACACACATACAAACACAAATACATAAAATATATCACGGAATATTATTCAGCCATAAAAAGAATGAAATCTTGCCATTTGCAACAGCGTGGATGGACCTTGAGGGCATTATGCTAAGTGAAATAAGTCAGACAGAGAAAGACAAACACCATTCGACTTCACTCCTATGTGGAATGAAAAACAAAAACAAAACCAAGCTCATAGATGCAGAGAACAGACTGGTGGTTGCCAGAGGCAGGGGGTGGCAGTGGGTGAAGGGGTCAAAAGGTACAAACTTCCACTTATAAAAGAAATAAGTCACAGGGATGTACTGTTCAGCTCGACGACTATACTTAATACTACTGTGGTGTATATTCGAAAGTCGCTAAGAAAGTAAATCATAAAAGTTCTCATTACAAGAAAAAAGAAGGAACCCCACGGTGAGGGATGTTCGGTAGGCTTATCGCGATCATTTTGCGGGGTATACAAATAATGAATCATTTAGGGGCACCTGGGTGGCTCAGTCGGTTGGGCATCTGACTTTGGTTCAGGTCATGATCTTGCAGTCCATGAGTTCAAGCCCCACGTTGGGCTCTGTGCTACAGCTCAGAGCCTGAAGCCTGTTTCAGATTCTGTGTCTCCCTCTCTCTCTCTGCCCCTCCCCTGCTCATGCTCTGTCCCTCTCTGTCTCAAAAATAAATAAATGTTAAAAAAAACAACAAATAATGAATCATTTATGTTCTACACCTGAAGCTCCTATGATGTTCTACGTCGATTACAGCTCAAATGGAAAAGAGTGACGATGCGGTACATCTTTAAAAAGAGGGAGACCTGGCAACAACGGGCCTCGAGGCCAGAGGCTACGGAGCCATCTGGGCTGCCCGCCGTGGGCTGGCGGAATGCGCCCGCTCGCACCTGGCACCGTCGTCTCCCGTCCCATTATGTCCCTGCCTGGCCGCGTGGACGACAGTTTTCTACACCCAGAGCAACGCCTGGGAGGTGCCGGGCGACCCCTGGTAGCATCTTTTTTGGCTTCCAAGCGCCTGTGGAAACAGAGGGGCTTTCCTGTTCCCGCCAGCGCGGCTGGTCCGTGGACCAGGGCCAGTTGGGACAGCCAAGGCAGAGAAGACAAGCAGGGAGCGTGGCCAGGGCTCACAGAGGCCAGCGTGATTAAAGGGTTGGAAGACAGAGCCTATGAGGCAAATTTTAAGGAACTGGATTTTTTCCCTGGAAAAAGAAAGGACAGGGGATGACTCAATTGTCATCTTCAAGGATCTGAGCGGTAATTACAATGGGAACCATACCCAGCTGCTCTCCCTCCCAAAACCACCGCACCCTACCCTCCCCACCCGCCTCGTTTACACTGGCAGCAGGAATGCGGCCCAGCAACAGGGAGCTTTTGACTTTTTACTTCAGGCTGACAGAAGCCTGTCTGCTGCGGGCCAGGCTACACTTTTCTGTGTGAAACAAAGAAATAAGCTGGGTGACTCCTTGAATTCTACCCCAACTTTAATTCTTCTTGCTTTTCTCTACCATATTCTCTTTCATTTCCTTTGGGCTTATGAGAAGAAAGTTCGAAAGAGCTTTCTTGAATAAGGAAACACAGTCTGAATGAATCACTGTAAAATTCTCTGTAGCAGCAGCTAGCCTTGATGTTACCACAGTTAAAAAAAAAAAAAAACGCATGTACTGTATATACTCTTCCTAAGCGTACAATTAGGACACAGCTGGGAAAGTATTTAAGATTCTTTTCCCAAGTTTGTTTTTTTACCGGTTAAATTGCTAAAGGTATACTTTGCTCAACAGACTGGAGGCGAATCGTCTGGAGGACTTGAGCAAGTGCAAGTCTTGGAAAAAAATATTCCCCAGACTATCTAGTCTTGCTTGCTTTTATTTGGTTTTAAAGACCATGGCAGTTTTTCGTGTCTCTGCTCGTTGTGGATTCTGCGAGTCTACGCAGAGGTCCTGGAGGAACTTCTCGAGATGTCAAAGCCACTGGACGGCATCTGGTACAAATACATTAGAAAACAGACTCTGGTAGATAAACGGTCAGCGGAGTAACAATAGCTACCCTTTGTTGTGAGGCTAGTGGGTGCCAAGTGCTTTTCGTATTAATCTTCATAATGACCCTGTGAAGGAGATAGCCACATCCTCATTCGACAGGTCAGAACACAGAGTCAGAGAGATGAGGAACTTGCCCAAGGTCACAGAGCTAGCAAGTGGTGACCTCCACGTTCAAATCCAGGTCTGAAGTCTGTTGTTTCCATGCTGCTGCCCAGCTCCTGGTTTGGGTGTTCACTCTGTTAGGATGCAGCAGCCACCCAGGCACAGGTCTGTGCGGCTTAATGGGTTATTTGGGTCAGTCTCCCGGTATCATTATTTTGATCACAATGAGAGCTCATTAGCGCCCCAGGTCAGCAAAAGCAGTGGTTGACAGGGACATCGCAATGAAGCAGCCTCACAACCTTTCTGCAGTTTCATTTCCCATCTCCTCCATGCAGTCATCTGTTGAATTCTTTTAGCCTGCACTTTAAGTGTTCAGAGCTCTGGCTTCTTCACTCCCGCCCACAAACGCAGCCCTTCCTCACGATTCTGTAAGCAATCCCGGCCCTAAGGTAGCGTTCCTTAAGGAGTGGTTGATGGACCTTCTGCAACCACGTCACCCGGGCTATTGGCTAAAATGAGAACTTCCTGGGCCTCACCATTGGTCCACTAATTCAAAATCGCTGGGGGTGAATCTGCGTATTTAATGAGTCCCCCAGGTCGTTTTTTATACATGCTGAGGTTTGAGAAGGGCTGCTCCTAGAGCGGTGGTTCTTAACCTCAAAGAGACATTGTAATCGCCTGGAAAACTTAAGCCTCCGTTCCCCCTCTGGAGAGTCTGATTCATCTGGGGTGGGGCCTGGCCATCAGATTTTTTAAGAGCTCCCCAGGGAATTCTGATATCTACCCAAGACTGAGGACCATGTTCCTAGACCTGGAGCACGGCGTCTCAAACATGAGCATGCATCACACTCACATGGAGGGCTTGTTAAAACACGGATTACTGCCTGCTCCTCCCCGCACACACTGAGTTTTTCTGATTCAGTAGGTCTGGATTAAGACCTGATACTTTGCATGTCTAACAAGTTCCCTCGTGATGCTGTTCCAGGGACCATGTTTTGAGAACCACTGGTTTAGAGTTTCTTGGATATTAGCATGCATCACTGCTAGATTTTAAATGATTAAGGAAAACTCTTTTTCGCTGCTTTGAAAGCTTCAGAAACACCTTGCACTTTCCTGTCCTAATTTAAATAATTTTGCATACGTTAGGTCCACCACAAAGTCAGGCTTGTAAATACAACTATTAACCTATTTTTCCCCACAGGAGATTTAGATAGATGAGGGAATGAAAGCAGCATTTAGCCAGAATAAATAAATAGGTTTCTTAGGCAAATTGCCCCTTGCAAAGCTAGAAGAGATCTGATGAGTGGAGATCCATGAAAGTACAGGTCACTTCCAACATCAAGGTATGTACTAGGGAAAAAATGGTAGGGAAAATCAAACTTTTTGCACAAGCACACAAATAAACCTTGGCCTGGTCATTATTGGCCCTGTTTGCATTCCTGCTATTGTCAGAGATGATGGTACAAAAACTGATTTCTTCAGGACTAGGGAATCACTGCGTAGAGGCAGGGTCACTTCAGATGAACTTGCAGCCTAGGCACGGCACAACCCTAGGCCACCTTTCATGTAGACTTTGGTGCAAATTGTACCCTCTGGGGTTGTGCTACACCACAAAACTAGAAGAGGTCTATACCTTTTCTAGAGTTACAGAAACCTGAGCAATATCCCCAGGAACGGGGACCTAGAAAGCTTTGCAGTGCACATCCCAGAGATCCAAGTTCAGTCCACTGGTTTTCCCTGACCACACCTGCTTTCTAGTAACCAACTAGGGAAAGGATGAGGAGAAGAACAAAAAATTCCCACAGTATTTGTTCACATACATAGACCGAGACATGGGAAGTCTAGTTGAGGGAACCCTGAGAGCAGTCTTAAAAGCCAGGAAGGCACAGAAAGAAGTATCCTGGGTGAGATATAGATCTTGAACATACGGGGACTAAGAATATACATGTAAACCTCAGGTCCTTTTTAGAGCTATGGATAAAAGCTAGACCTTGCTCCTCAGCTAAGTTCCTTTCTCTTTCACTTCTTTACCTTTACATAGTCTTGTATTTCCTCCACTGTCTCCTGCACCCACCCAAGAGCAACCATAAACTATGTATTATCTGGAGAAATTCCAACTTTAAATATTTTTGTATGAATCTGGACCTCTGCCCTGCTTTTAGTGCTAGAAATGTGGTCATTCTTAACTTCAGCCCAGAGGATCACCAAGATGTCACCACTTCCACTCCACTCGGGCATTTAGTTGCGTCTCTTCTGGGACTTCTACCATCATCCATCCACCCAAATGGAAGTAGCTTCTAAGGCTAAGGGTCTAAACTAGGAGGTAGGGGGTCATGCAAATGGGAACAATTCAAGGGAAGAAGTCACTGGTTTTCAAGTAAATCTTCCAGACAACAAGAATGAAATTGGGGAGACAGAACCATTGCCCCTCCCAGGTGTTTGAGATGGACTCCGGGTGTTATAGACTGAATGTGTCTTCCCCCAAATTTCTATGTTGAAGCCCTAACCCCAAGTGTGATTGTATTTGGAGTAAGAACGTAATGAAGGTTAAATCAATTCATTAGGGTCTGATAGGATTCGTATTCCTGTAAGAGACACCAGACAGCTTGCCAGGCTGTTCCCCCCGGTGCACAGACCGAGCAAATGCCATGTGAAGAGAAGCAAGAAGGCAGCTGTCTGCGTTTAGCATTTAGCAGATTCTTCTCCTGCAGTAATGTGTGAAGGGCCAGGCAGAACACACAGTGGAGGCAGATGCCTGCAGAGGGTGCAGAAGGCAAATGCCTATGCCATCTTGTTATTTTTACCTTTTACTTTTAATGGTAGATCAAGAAAGCATTGACTCCCACTGCTAAAACTTCATGTGAACGTGTTGAGGCCAGGAATGGCTGAGCTGCCGGAGTGAAAACACAGTGAACAATGGCCATGTCAAATGTGGAAGACAAGAATTCTGCATCATTGCCCCAGCTCAGGCACCTGTCTCCTCAGGCTTGGCTGACACTGGCCAGACTCCTGCCTGGTGGACAGCCTGAGATGCAGAAGGTGGTGTGGGGGGTAAACTTCCTCCTAGGTCGGCTAGAAATCTTGCATTGGTGAGTCCTTGGTATAGGACTGGGAAGATCTATCTAACCCTTAATAGGGGAGATACTCAAAATATCTAACACCAGGTAGAACAGTTGTAGACAACCAGAGCCACTGTATTAGAGCAGAGCAGTTACTCATCAGCCCTGGAGTGAGCTAACTGCTGATTCCACTGTCCACACTTGCTTCACAGGCAAAAGTCACATTTGTGGTCACAGCTAAATCACAGCAGCCTGTACAATTCATCAGAAGAGTATGTGTGCTGCCGTAAGAGCTACTCAGAGAACTTAGTCACTCAGGGACTTGGGGACGCGAAGCCAGGTCTGAATCAGATACGTGTCCAGTTCATGCAAATGTTGTTTTTATTTTATTCTTTAGTTTTTTAATGTTTTTATTTCTTTTTGAGAGAGGTGGGGGAGGGGCAGAGAGAGAGGGAATCCGAAGCAGAATCCAGGATCTGAGCTGTCTGCACAGGGCCCGATGCAGGGCTTGAACCCATGAACCACGAGATCATGACCTAAGCTGAAGTCAGACGCTTAACTGACTGAGCCATCCAGGTGCCCCAAGTGTTGTTTTTGCTTTAAACCAAATGTTAGGAAACCAAAGAAATAATATCCACAGGTATTGTGCCAAACACGAATATATTATACAAACAAACTGGCATCCTATTTTCACATGTACTTCACCCAACGTTTCAAATATCACAAAGAACATATTTAGAGAGATAAAATGCAGGGAATAAGCCAAATATAAGACTTTGTTTATACTTTAGAAATTATGTAATGTGAAAAAATTATTTCTAGTAAGTCCTGGCATAAATTGTGTAAGTTGAGAAACAGTGATAAGGGAAGTAGACGTAACAGAATGTAAAAGGTTCCAATCCAAATTGTTCAGGCAGCGTACAATTCTCCCATGTACTTGAAGCACATACTTTGAGAAGAAACTCCTATATTTAGAATGCATCTATATGGTAGGGCAAACTAGAACTTTTTGAATTCTACAATTGGATTTTATATGTATCACTTCAGCCACAATGGCTCCTCAGTTGTGCAAATGCCATTTATGTAGCACATGTAGTATTCAGAACCCAGCTGAGAATCTGGAAAATGATCAAAGGCCTGTAATGATTAAGACAGGTCCGTGTATTAAATGCCATTCTTTTTACTTCCTAGGAGAAACCCACATTACTCAGTCTCTACACAATTTTCTAATAGGTGTGGATATTTGGTATTGGGACATGGCAAAGATTGCCAGTGGTTGGCCCCAACATCCTTTCTTCCATTTCAACTTAGTTGAAACTCAAGTTTGTTCGGGGAAGCCATGCACCCAGATAAAGACGATATTTCCCAGTCTTCTTACAACTATAAGTGTGCCAAGTCTTTGACCAATGAAATACAAGCGGAAATGTTTTGTAAGACATCCAGGAAGTATCCCATAAAGGTGAGACCCAGCTCTCTGCCTTCCTGCCTGCAGTCTGCTGGCTGCAACCCTGATATGATGGCTGTAGGGGCCATCTGGAGCTGTGACAGTGAGAGCTATGCCCTGAGGATGTTGCAGTGGAGAGCTAGAAGGAGCCTGAATCCCTAAGAAATTCAAGATGTGCTATGCTCATCTTGGATGGCCTATCTCTGGAATTCTTATGCATGAGAACCTATCTTGTTTTAGCCACTGTTAGTTTTGTTCTAAATGTTAAACGCATCCAAGTTTATCCCAATAACTATGCTCAGAATAAATAAAAAATAATAAACTTTTAGTTTTGTGGTTGCTAAAGACAGACACATTTTACCTGGGAGAAGGAACATCTGAACATTTGGTGTCTCCTAAAAGTGAAGGAGACACCAAAAAACAAAACAAAACAAACCAGAAAACAAACAAAAAATCAATAAACTCTACAATGGGTTTTAATGTAAATAGTTTTAAAGCATAGCATTCTAGCCATACTTCTTGAAATAAATTGTCCTAGACCTCTTAGGTAGGCTCCAAGGGTATCAATATGCTATAGGAAATTAGAATCATCTGAATTAATAATACCTGGAGTCATCAAGAAAAGAATAAAATATATTTGGTATAAGAAATAGGAAATACCTTAGGCCACCTGGCTCAGTTGTTTAAGTTTCCAATTCTTGATTTCCACTCAGGTCCTGGTCTCATGGTTTGTGCGTTTGAGCCCCGCATCTCTCTCTCTCTCTCTCTCTCTCTCTCTCTCTCTCTCTCTTTCTCTCTCTCTCTGCCTCTCCTCTGCTTGCACTCTGTCTCTGTCTCTCAAAATAAACACTAAAAAAAAGAAAAAAGAAAAAAAGAAATATGAAATGCCATAGAAATATTTTAATTCTAAATAGTTTAGCGGTTTTTTTTTATTTTGTTCACAAAAGAGGAAGGAAAAGTAGTAAGTTTTCTGAAAATTCTGCAATATGGAATAGCGGATTTTTCCAGGTTGCAAAATAAATGAGTTGTCACTGTGTAGGGTTCTGTCAGTTTGAACATTGTGCTGATTTTATTAAGAATTATTTTCTTGGGGCACGTGGGTGGCTTGGTCAGTCAAGTGTCTGACTTTGGCTCAGGTCATGATCTCGGGGTCAAACCCTGCGTCAGGCTCTGTGCTGACAGCTCAGAGCCTGGAGCCTATTTCAGATTCTCTGTCTCCCTCTCTCTCTCTGCCCCTCCCCTCCTCACACTCTGTCTCTCTCTCTCTCTCAATCAAAAATAAAAATAAACTTAAAAAAAGAATTATTTTCTTAAAATTCCCTTACATTTATGTGTTGTATTCATTTTATTTGGTCAGCATTCCAACTAGTTATACATTTTCCCCCACAAAATAAAAAAATTAAAACCAAAGAAAGCTACAAAATGATAGAGAACATAAAATCTCAATCTGGAGCCTTGGAGGTAACAAAATAAAGAAGCTACACCTTTCTTGCTCCCTTTATTTCCTGGAAAGTTTTAGGGCTCCTATTCAAATTGTGTGAATTCTCACCTGAGCAGTGCTGTACGCAGATGGGTGGGAAAAGAGCCAGCTCCTTCTGGCAAGGAGCAGGAGCAAGCCTACAGGCAATTTGATCTTTAAGCCAGACTTAGATAAATGAGAAACCTATTACAAACGGGAAATCTTCTGAGAACTTGCTGGCTATATGCCGTTCTCCAAACAGAGCAAAAGACAGCGGTGGTATAAACAATGGAAGCAAAAGGTTAAAGAACAAAAATATTCGAATAAAATCCCTTAATAGTGCCTCCACTCATGCAAAGTAATCAGAACTCTCCCCTCCGATGCCTCACCTTCCAGGAGATTGACGTCCCCACCACATGCTCTGTTACCATCCCCAAATTCCAGGATTCCTTGGTTCTTTCATCAATTATCACAATCTTTTTTTCACTCAAGTTTTCAGCTGCATGAGGGCAAGGACTGTGTCTCTTAGTCGCAGTTATAGCCCCATTACATGCTTAGCACAGGGCCTGGCAAATAGTAGGTACTCATTCAGATGTTGGATGGGTAGATGAATGGATGAGAGAAAGAAATTTGGAGAAAGGTATGATCAGGCACACAGGCAAAGGGAATTTAACTAAAAAGTTATCCTTAACTCCCACTCCCTCCAACCTAACTTTGACTCTACAAAAAATTATGGGCTCATTAAGAGAAAAGAGAGAGAAAATGTAAAGAGGAAATAGAGGAAAGTACGATGATAATGAGATGTAAATTAAACTATGGAAAAAGTTGACCAAATTGGTTCTTTAATATTTATCCTACACCCACACACACACTTCTAATACACACAGCTGTCCAACACAAGGCAGATATTGCCACAAAGAATGGTTACTTTGAATAGATTATATAAATTAGAATTATCTAATTTATTTGCATATTATCAATAATATGCAAATTTCTGCATGTCCCACCCTGAACCTGACAGTCAGCCCCAGAAGAAACTTTCCTAGGTGGTAGCACAAAGCCAACTACCTTTGAGGTGGATGAATTTACATTTTATTCATCATTTTCCATCTGGCTCTTTAGTGCTCTGGTTGCTGAGTAATAACAAGCCTAGAAGCTGAGCAAGAAAAGCAAGAAAAAGAGGAAGAGGCCCAGTTTATCTAGAAATTGACTAATACACCTGTAAGAACATAGACAAAACCACTGCTTATAACTCATAACAGTGCAGCAAAAATGGAGCCACAGAAAGAGATGAATGGAAGAATGATGTAATATGCAATAGACATCACTGCCACTGGTCAGTGTCTGTGGTCCTCCTCTTCTAGACCCCCAGAGGACTGCCTTACCATCTCCCTGTGCTGAACTTACATGTGGCCATGTGATCTTCTATAATCAACAAAATGTGCATGCAAGGGATACAGGTAACTCCTGGGTAAGGCATGTAAGAGCTGGTGCATGATTCTCCATGGTCTTCTCTCCTTGCACCAGCTGGCTGGGTGGCACTCCAAGTGACAGAGTCTCCACCAGCCTGGGTGCCAGAATGAGGTTATGTAGAGTACAGATCAGCAAACTATAGCCCCCAGGTTGGCTGCCTGCTTTCATAAATAAAGTTTTATTGGAATACAGCCATACCCATTTGTCCATGTATGCTTTCCAATGACAATGGCAGAATTGAGTTGTTGGGACAGAGACTATATAGCCTGAAAGCCTAGAATGCTTACCAAATGGCCCTTTAAGCAAAACTATGCCGACCCTTGATACAGAACACTGAACCTCCACCCACATTTATTCGAGGAGGACATGTAGGTTGAAGGGAGAGACAGGCCTCTGTTATTTTAAAATAACAAGAATTGGGGGCTTATTTGTTACTCATGTATAACCCAGGTTATTCTGACTGACACAAAACCCTCAAAAGAGAAAACCACTCAATTTGTGTGTATGTCATTAATAGAAATGTATTGTCTAAGCAAAGTACCAGGCACAGTGTGAGCACTTGAATAGTAGGTTCTCATTTCTTTTTTTTTTTTTAATTTTTTTTTTCAACGTTTATTTATTTTTGGGACAGAGAGAGACAGAGCATGAACGGGCGAGGGGCAGAGAGAGAGGGAGACACAGAATCGGAAACAGGCTCCAGGCTCTGAGCCATCAGCCCAGAGCCCGACGCGGGGCTCGAACTCACGGACCGCGAGATCGTGACCTGGCTGAAGTCGGATGCTTAACCGACTGCGCCACCCAGGCACCCCATCTCATTTCTTTATTGAACATTCCCACTGAAAAAGGAGACAGAACATTGATGTAATCACAAATGGACTACATGTCAGCTCCCTCAGAACACACTGTCTAAAAGTGGTGGCTTTTCAACAATTTTTAAAGGAAAGATGTTGACATGGTAGTTATTAAGATGGTTAAAAAAACATTAGAAGAGGCAGAGTGAAAGCAAAGGTGAGTCATGAGCTGTCAGAACACGAGGCATGTAAAGAAAGAGGCAGAGTGGCCCCTTTTGATGTGCTGGCTCCTGGGATGCTGGAGCCTGGCTATACATTTGAAGCAGAGGTGAAAACATTGAACTGGACTCATTGGCTTCAGTGATGAAAATGATTTTAAGGTTTTGAACGATAAAAAGAAAGTTTCTTTTTTTTTTTTAATTCTGGAAGAAACAAAGGTAAGGGAATATTTGCTGAGTCTCTCATAATACCAACATTGAACACCATTCTAGCTCTTACAATGATCCAGGCACTGTTCTGAGCACCTGACACATTTCAGCTCTTATAATCAGCACAATCCTGTAAGTTGGATGTTATCATTATCTTTAGTTTACTCACAAAATGGTGAAGTACAGGGAAATTAAGTAGCTTGCCTGAAGTCAGCTATTAGCAAGAGGTGAAGCTGAATTGCAATGCAGATGTTCTGTGCCCAGTGCAATGACTCTTAGCCATCTTGCTGAATGTCCAAAGGCTTTGCCACTGGACTCGAGACAGAGTATGAAGGCAAAGATTCGTTGCTAGGCTGCTGTGTTCACTAGGGTACTTTTGGCTCTCTGTATCAGAATGCCCAACTCGAACTGGCTTAAACAAAAAAGAAATTTATTACTTCATGTAATAGAAATCAAAAGGAGGGGCAGCTGCAGAATTGGTCAAGCCACTAGTTCATTGATGTCTCTTGCCTTCTGATTCTGTTCCCCACAGGGTTGACTTCACATAAGATTAGTTGCTGTTATAGTCAGGGATGGCAACCAGTAGCAAAAGGTACGTATGTGCCCCTTTGTTGCCACCCAGATAGAAACAAATCCACCCACCCTCTTCATTCTTTCTGGGCCAAATTAGCTCCACATGGGGGTAGAGGCGAAAAGTGACCAAGGCAATGCCACCCACTGTTCGGCTTAGAAAAATTAGGGTTCTTGGAGTGAGAGAAGCAGTCAATTCTCCTGAGGCAATCTGGCTTCATGGCAAAAGTACTTAATACCTAAATAAAATTAGGGTTTGTTTAGGAAGGAGGATTGGGGTTGGAGGGGTAAACAACCAACAGTGTCCACTAGCAGGTGTCAGGTGAAGTGCAGCCATATTTGCCAACTTGACTGTCTCTGCCACCCTTTCCCTGGGGATCCTTCCACAGACTATATTGAGGTGGTAAAATTCATGCTCTCATTGCATCATGAGTTTGAACCTTAATCTTGTTATATGTTGATGGAGAAGCTGCTTAAACTCTTGAAAGGCTCATCATTATATAGATGAACAATGACCAGACAATATATAAAAATAGAAGTCTGACCAACAGTCCACAGCAAACAGCCCAGAAAGCCAACCTATTGCCTATAGTAACCAGTTCAGGAAGTCAGATCATTATCTCTAGCAAGCAGCTCACAAAACCAAATAATACCTCTGTAACAATTGACTTCAAATGGTCAGGACTTGGTTGATATCTGACAACTTCCATAATTATTGCCCCCACTTCCAACTTAGAAAGAAAGAAAAACCAGAGAAAGCCAAATACGGTCCCATAATCAATCACATAAGATGATTGCTTCTAGTTAGCTTGTCCACAGCTTCCCTATGCCAACAGCCTCAAAGCAAGGCAGACTGAAACCATCCCTTTTCTCCACTGAAAAGTTTTCCCACCCTTCTACTTGCCTTTGAGTCTCTGCCACACGCAAGTGATACAGACTGACTCCTTTGCTACACCAAGTTCTGAATGAATAGCCTGTGCTTGTTCTCATTTGGGTCACCTTCATTTGTTTCCACACTCTCTATGCTTCAGTTTCTTCACCTATGAAGTGGAGATAATACGGGCGCCTGGGTGGTTCAGTCGGGTAAGCATCCGACTTTGGTTCAAGTCATGATCTCGTGGTTCCTGAGTTTGAGCCCCACATTGGGCTCTGTGCTCGCAGCTCAGAGCCTGGAGCCTGCTTTGGATTCTGGGTCTCCCTCTCTCTTTTACCCTCCCCCACTTGTGCTCTGTCTCTCTCTCTCTCTCTCAAAAATGAATGAACATTTAAAAAATTAAAAATATATATATTTATAAAATGGGGATAATAAAATTACTGACTTCAAGGTGAAGATTAAATTAGATTATGTATCAAAGCCCTTAGCATGTTAATTCTTAAGGACTGGAAATTATCTCTTGAGAAATAACTGTTCATTTGACTATTTGGTGGATTTGTTTAAGAGGTCAAAGAAACTGCAGGGATCACCATAGGGCATGATTTAGCAAAGCCAAATGCCTTGTGGTCTAAGCAGAAAAGGTCCAGGATTACAGGGGTGTTTTCCTATGAGAAGCTTTTGCCATACATTTCACATGAAGTGTCCCACGAGTGAGTGTGTCTTTGTGTGTCGTCACTGACCTCCCCATGGGTTTCTCAGGACAATGAGACTGGCCTGGATTGGGATGAACCAAAGATGCCCAGAAGATCGCATTGTTTCATAACTTCCAGTGCTCACACTATACCTTCCACACAGTAGGTTGATAGTAAACAGTTGTTAATGGACTGATTGAATAACAAGTGCCATTTACCACTGTTGGAAGTTTGAGAATTAATTTGACGTGCATGTGCAAACTATTTTCATGTAGTCGAAGAAGCCAGAATTTTAAGGATCTATGAAGGAAATAACTTCTTCGGTCCTCATAAATATTTCGCACCACAGAAGTTGTAATTCATTACCCTTGCTGAAAGGAAGACACGAAGAAATATGAAGAAAATGTAATGAGGAAGAGGAAGACACAAAGGGAGAAAGAGAGAGAAACACACACACAAGAGGATGAGATTTTTTTCTCATTTGTGTTATGAGACACATGAACGAGGAAGCAAGAGGCTCTCATGGGAAAATGTCAAAGGACGGGGTGGTATAAATATCTTATGGAGAAGGAGGAGAGAAAGGTGATTTATTCCCTTTATATTAATTAAGAAAATTTCTAAGTATTTATTGTGTGCATACATCCACGTTGTAGGTTATTCTGAGTATAAAGAGTTAAATGCCTGAAAGAAAGGTTAAAAGAGCAAAGGTGACAAATTCAAGGTTACAGATCGTTTATCCCTCAAAGACCTCTCCAATGTCAAAGAATGTGGATAAGTTTAAGACAGTCATGTTAATCATACTGATTCAAAAAAAATATAGTGAGACAGCTGCCTGAGGCAAGTGGGTCATAACTAGGATTTTTGAAAATGATTCATGGGGTCCCCCAGATTCATAGGGACCTCTTAGAGGGAAAATCTGAGAGGCACCCCACTCAGCCACAAGTCTTGACATTTGCAAATACGTGAGCAGCAGGGGACTGAGGGGGGAAACCACCACTTTGAAGGTGATCATTGTAGCCTCTGGTGGACACTGAAAGCTCAAAGAGATATCCTAAAAATTAGTCTTTGATCATCTATAAGAGAAAATAGTGAGGAATCAAAACAGCCCCATTTCCTTTAAGTGATAACACAGTGAGAAACAATGGGAGGGCAGAGAACTCACTATAATCTTCCACTGTATGCCTTAAGCAAGAGGGATTTTTTTTAAAGCTCAGACCTGATGTTTCAACAATTTCCAAGCAGATGTTCCCTCTGTAGGCTAGGTTGTGTGCTCACTCACTGATTCTCCATTTGGCTCTATTACACTAATAACCCCACAGAGAGCCCTCCCTTTTCATGCACAGTGAAGTGGTGACTTCTCATTCTCCATCTCTCCAGGTGAAGTTGGATGCTGTTTAAAAATGTTCTTGACACCCAGGAATAGACGCACACAAATATACCCAACTGATTTTTGACAAAGGTGCAAAAGCAATTCAATAAAAGGCCAAAAAAAAAAAAAAAAAAAGGAAGAAGAAGAAGAAGAAGAAGAAGAAGAAGAAGAAGAAAAGAAAGAAGCCTTGACCTAAACCTCACACTCTGTAAAAATTAACTCAAAATGGATTATAGACTTAAAGGTGACATATAAAACTATAAAACATTTAGAAAAAAAACATAGTAGAGAGTGTTTGAGACCTAAGACTAGGTAAAGAGTTCTTAGATTCTGCATCAAAAACACAATCCATAAAAGGAAATATCAATAAATTGGGCATGATAAAATTTTAAATTCTTGCTCTATGAGAGCCCATGTGAAAAGGATAGAAATGAAAGAAAGAAAAGATACAGACTGAGAGAAAATATTTGCAAATCACGTATATAGCAAAGGACTAATGCCTATCATGGGTCAAGAGTTCTCAAAACTCATGAGTTAAAAAAATCCAATTGGAAAAGGGTCAAAAAGACACTAAAAGACATGTCACCAAAGAAGATATATAGAAGGCAAATAAGCTCATGAAGATGTTCAACATCATTGGACATTTGGGAAGTGCACATTGGAACCACAAGTGAGATATCACACCCCTACCAGAATGACTAACATAAAAAAGTGATCATACCTGGGTCATCTTGGTTAAGCGTCTGACTTCAGCTCAGGTCATGATCTTACAGTGTGTGCGTTTGAGCCCTGCATCGAACTGTGTGCTGACAGCTCAGAGCCTGGAGCTTGCTTCAGATTCTGTCTGCCCCTCCCGCACTGATTCTCTTTCTCTCTCTCTCTCTCAAAAATAAATAAACATTTAAAAAGTGTTTTAAAAACTGATAATACCAAATGCTGGGGAGAATGTGGGGAAACTGGGTAACTCATACATTGCTGTTGGGAATAAAAAATGATACAGCCACTTTGGAACACAGTTGGGAGGTTTCTTATGAAGCAAAATATGCAACTGTCTTTTGATCCAGCAATTGTGCTACTGAAGTATTTATTTCAGAAAAATGAAAAACATGGTCGCACAAAAACCTGTATAGAAAATATTCATAGCTTTACTTGTAACAGCCCAAACTATGAATCAACCCAGATGTCCCTCAATAGGTGAATGCTTAAACTGTGTTCCATACACAACATGGAACACTACTCAGGAATAAAAAGAAGCAGACTACTGTGATGGCGGTACCAACAGGGGTTGGGCTCTCTAGGGATGTATGCTGAGTGAAAACAGCAGATCCCACAAAGTTACATAGTGGACATTTATAGAACAATCTTTGAAATGACAAAACTTTAGAAATGGGACCAGATTAGTGGTTGCCCTAGATGAAAGACTGGGGAGACGAGGGAGGTGAGTGTGGTGATAAGAGAGCAATAACAGAAAGGATACTTTTGGTGTTGAAACTGTTCAGTCTCTTAGCTGTGGTAGCCACAGACCTACACAGTGATCAGATCATATAGAACTTAACACACACACACACACACACACACACACACGCACACACGCACACACACACGAGCAGAAGTAAAACTGGGAAAATCTGAATAAGATTGGTATTTTGTGTCAATGTTAACATTCTGGTTGTGATATTGTATTATTTTATAATATAGTTTATAGTTTAGCAAAAGGTTACCATTGGGGGAAACTGGGTAAAGTGTACAAGGGATCTTTCTGCCTTGTTTCTTATAATGGCATGTGAACTTATAATTACCTCAGTTCATATATATATATATATATATATATATATATATATATATATACGTGTGTGTACATGATTGAGGTAGTAACAACCAAACTAACAATACATGCCAGCCTCCTAAACCAGGCCGTTTTAAAGGTAATTCTGAGGGGCACCTGGGTGGCTCAATTGGCTAAGTGTCCAACTCTTGATTTTGGCTCAAGTCATGATCTCAGGGTAGTGAGATTGAGCCCTGCGTCTGGCTCCATGCTAAATGTGGAACCTGCTTAAGATTCTCTCTCTCCCTCTCTCTCTCTCCTCTGCCTTACCCTGCTCTTGCTGTCTCTCTCTAAAAAGAAGAAGAAGAAGAAGAAGCAGAAGAAGAAGAAGAAGAAGAAGAAGAAGAAGAAGAAGAAAGAAAGAAAGAAAGAAAGAAAGAAAGAAGAAAGAAAGAAAGAAAGAAAGAGGGGAAAAAAAGGTAATTCTGACCATTCAAGATATTCGTATGTTCACTCTCAGGCTGTGTTCCTATCATACCCAAAGGAAAATGTTCTTTTCTTTTTTTAAATGGTTTATATTTTTATCATAAGGGTACTATTTAATTGTAGAAAACATGAAAAAATATAGAAATGAAAGTAAGGAAAATAAAATAAAATCACTTCCATTCTCACCACTGACAATAACTTGAATAGTATGCCTTTAAGAGCTATGCCATAATACAATTTACTCTTGGTTTTCGCCATGTTCGTATCATAATTAATTCTTCCATGCATATACTTTCATAAATATCCTTCATTTCTTATCATATATCCTTTTTAAAGGAATTTATATTTTATGAGTAACACCATTACTATACATATAAATATGATCAGGAGACTGTATCAAGGCCAGTACCCCAGTTATATCATGCTACAGCTTTGTATTTGTACATACACGTACAAGATGGTTCATCTATCCTCGTGCATAGCGCTCACGAGCATTCCTGCTCCTCGTTTTGGTTATCGCTCTGCATCCGTGGTCGTGTAGGAGGTCGGGCCCCCCAATATCTGTTCTAATCCCAGAGGCACCCAGGAATATCTCTAGTGCTGTTACTCAGATCGCTCCACTAAGGGTGTATATTCAAGGAGAGGCAGAGAATCCTTCAATATCTATTTAAGACTTGGAGATTGTCCCTCCCGGACTTCTGTGGGCTTTCCCACACCTCTCAGCTCTGAGAAACATGTGCATTCAACAAACTTCCTTACTATAAAAGGAAGGGGAGAGAAAGCCAAAAAAGCACTTGCAGAGGGTTCAATTCTGCAGCCCCTGCTCAGTCTCCATTAGTGGGGAAAGTCTTATTTTTTTGGCTCCGTCTGTGCAAGTCCGTAATGGATTTTCCTGGGCAGGAGGTCATAGACCTGACATTTCAGAAAGGCTCCAAAGAAGAATTCACTGGAAAGAACACCCTGCATAACTCAAGCAACAACAAAAAGAGTGCATGATTATATATTTCTCAGTCTTCAGCATGATTGTGCCACCGAAGGGCAATAGTCTTTCTCAGACTGAAAGAGGTAAAATAGGAAACTCTGCATGCACAAAAGCAAGTGTGCTATTCCTTCCATTGAAGGAGAGGTTTTTAGCATCTGGCGTAGCACCTGGCAGGCCCTGGAAGCGAGAATCCTTTCAGTGGAAAATCCTTTCTAGTTGAAATGCTTTACTTGCACTGCTAATGTGACAGCCTTGTCTGGAAACTACCTAGGTTTTTTTTTTTTTTCCCCCACACTTCACTGAATTGCACTTCATCTGTATTTTTCCTGCTGCATATCAATGGATCCTTCTGTGGTGGAGAGGGATGGAAGGAGAAGAGAGCTGACAGATTGAAGAGATGCTGTTTTCCCTCCTGTCTGTAGCTGTCTTCTCATTCAGGGTTTGATTCTCTATGAAATCAGAAGTGAAACTCTGCCCTTGGCAAAAAGGAGCCGAAACTCTCGCCAGGATACACCGTGGTTGGCATCCACTGGTGGAAATTCAAGGCCAGCTCATCAGTTTCCTCCCACAGAGCCGGGGCAGATATTCAAACAGATTGGTGCCAGCCTAATTTAAGACATGATAGGAAACAGATTTGAGCAAGCCAGAATTATTTTTTTTTAATTTTCTTAGACGAGAAATAAAAACAAAAAGTTAGGATGTTATTGGGAGCACATACAATGAGAGGAGACCAGTACATCTAGGGTAGCTTCAGTAACTCTAGAAATAGAGGCTGTCAGAAGAAAAAGTTCAGGTCTTTATACTGTTCAGTGCTCATGTCAGGAGGGCACCGAAGTCAATGTATCCACCAACGGGAAAGCAAGCAGATTTGCTAAGAATGGGGCTGTTTTCAAGGAACAAGGGGTTTCTGCTCAAGGAGCATATTTTTCCTTCGTGACAGCTATGAATGCTGCCGCCATCGCTGTGCTAAAGAGGGCAGAAAGGGCAGCATGCTGTGTTTCCATTTGGGTGTGAACACAAGATCACAGGAAGAAGACCTCTGCACCAGTCCTTCAGAGTTGTTTAACACAAACACTTTACAGACAGTCCCTGACTTACAATGGTTTGACTTAGATTCTTCTGGTGCAAAAGTAAAACACATTCAGTAGAAAACTGTACTTCGAATTTCGAATTTGATCTTGTCCCAGGCTAGTGATATGTGGTATGATACTCTTGACCTTGGGCAGCGCCGTGAGCCATAGCTCTTGGTCAGCCCTGCGATCATGGGGGTAACAACCCATATGCTTAAGACCCTTCTGTACCCAGACAACCATTCTGTTGTTCACTTTCAGTACAGTATTCAACGCATTATGTGGGATATTCCACACTTTATTATAAAATAGGCTCTGTGTTAGGTGATTTTGCCCAACTATAAGCTAATGTAAGTGTTCTGAACACATTTAAGGTGGGCTAGGCTAAGCTATGACATTGGGTTCGTTAGGTGTATTAAATGCATTTTCGACTTAACGATATTTTCAACTTATGACAGGTTTATTGAGATGTAAACCCATTGTGAGTCGAGGAAATCTGTAGAATTAAAGAAAGGCGATAACTCTATCTGACACACTCACCTCTGTTTATTGCTCTTCCCCTCTGTATCATATTCTTTTTCATTTCCAAAGACCAGGGCTTGCTTCCGGAAATGTAGATTCTCATAAAGTTCACTTTGATTCAACAACAATTCTGGCTAGTATTGTTTTCAAATTTTGTGTTCCAAAACCAACAATATTGCTTCAAAATTACATGACATCTTTTCTTGAATGTTCTTAAAATAGCTTCTAGACATTACCTCATGAAACCAACACCATCAAAAATCGTTGATAAAGGCAAAAGTGGGGGTACCAACAACTCTCCCCCTTCACCTGCCTCATGACATTGTGGACTGAAGCCTGAGATGGAGGTGGGCAGTCTCTCTTTTCCATTTTCCACGTGACTTGAAAGTGTCACCTAAGTGTTCTAAAGCTCATGCTTCTCATCTGAAAAATACGGCAGCTGAGCCAAATGATTATCCCAGAACTTTCCAGTCCTGTGAGTCTGTAAAATTTTGAAAAGAGGAAAGGTTCTCATTAAGAGAAGTTGAACACTGACTTGCTATACCATTAAGGAGTGGGTTTAACTTGGGGTGCCTGGGTGGCTCAGTCAGTTAAGCATCTGACTCGATTTTGGCTCAGGTCATGATCTCACAGTTAATGAGTTCCAGCCCTGCGTCGGGCTCTGCACTGACAGCATGGAGCCTGCTTGAGACCCTCTCTCTCCCTCTCTCTCTCCCCCTCCCCTGCATGCACATGCTCTCCCTCTCTCTTAAAATAAATAAATACACTTTAAAAACAAAGGGGGTTTTAACTTTAAAATCAAGCTTTATTTCCTCGAAGGGAAAATGAATATACTAGGCCCGGTTTATGTGCCACCCAGGTCCACTCATTCTCACCTATTTTCCAGAGCCTGGCTTTGGAAGGCCAACCAGGAAGGGCCTAGCAGCCTCCTACCCATTCTTGCAGCCTTAAGGCCTGGTAGCTGATGCTGGAGTTATCACCACAGCTGAGAAGCTTTAACAGACACAGCTAACTGAGGAAGACAGACACTGTGACCACACACTGCCTGGATTGGGCCTTCGGAAGCTCCAGTGGCTTCCTGGAGGCGGTATTGATGCCACTTGACTTGGGGGGAAATTGACACAATGGATGAACTCTGACCAATGGGAGACAAGAAAAGAGAGACCATCTGTGCTTAAGTTGTTTCCCTCCTCCTGCTCCCCCCGCCCCCCCGCCCCAGACTGTTCCAAATGCAATTACTTTTGTATAGTACCTCTGGAGATGTCTGCTCAAGACTGAGCAACTAATGTGTTTGCAGTGAAGCTCTGCCTAGCTTGGTCATGAACTTCCCTGTGATGGCTCTTCCTCCTTCCCTGCATTAGTCCTCTTTTTCCCCTGGGATTTCGGCCGAGTGTTAACATAACAACATTTTGCCTCAGGTCCTGTTTTCTAAGGAATCCAGGCCAAGACAGTGGTACAGGGAGTGCCCTTAGAAAGCAGACCTTCAGAATAGAATTCTGGGCCCCCATATATGGTGGTAAACTGGGCGTCACTCATCCCTGGAATGCACTGATGTCACAGTTGCTAAAATGTTCACCTGGGTTTAATTGGCAAGATATTGGTACGTCACGTGGCTGCTGTCCTTCATCAGTAAAGGAGAAAAGATAATTATAAGGATTGTCTTGTGGGATGGCTGCTTTTGATGGCACTGGAAGATTTGCAAAAAAGGAATTAACAGGCTCAGAGAAGCTAATTGCCCACTTAAAGCATGCTGTGAAAGCCAAAGGGCTTCTACGCAGCTTGTCTCCTGCAGATGCAAGAAAGACAAGGAAGAAAATCATGTCCAGGATCACATGTTCTGGGTGGCAAACCTACAAAGGAGACAAAATGCACAGCCTCCAAACGCTCCCATGTCAAAGTGAGAGCCCTAATAGGGAAGGAGCAGGAGACTGAGACCTGGAATGAGCGCATATGAGTAGACAAGCCTGATCATTGTGAAGGTCCAAGAGTCCCGGCCCCTCCCGGCTAGCAGAAACAGCCCTTTCTCCTTCCCCAGAAGAGAAGGACTTCTACTTGTCCTGAGACATTTCAGTGATCTCATCTGAAGTCTTATATGAGGACACTTGTGCTCCTCAAGATCTGCCCCGTTGGCCAGGGGAATGCCTTGATCCACACGGACCGCTCGTGATGGAAGATCAGGACGTTCCTAGCAGTGAGATGGATAGACAACCCGCTAGAATGTCGGATTCTCTCTCTCATTTTATCTAATTATACTTATGTACAGAGGAAGGGCCAATTTCCATGTTGCCCAGAAGAAGGGACCTGTAGCAAGTTCAGGCTGCAGTGAAAGCTGTCCTGCCACGCAAGCCATATGACTCATCTGGTTTGAAAGTTCTAAAGGTGTCTGTGGGTAAGAATATTGCATATAACTTCTTAAAAGTCTCATTAGAAGAATCATAAAACAGATACTTGAAGATTTGGGAGTAAAGGCCATATCTTTTGTAGGAGAGAACAAGTCCCTACTTAGATAGCATGACAGTTTTCACAAATAAAAATTTAGTCCTCATCATGGAATACCAAATGGCTATGAAATAGAGCTGCCCATCGTGAGCTGAGTGTTATCAGATCCACCAAGTCTAAGGCCACATGGGTATGACAGTAGTCCATTCCAAAATGGAAGGGGTACATTCAGGATTAGACTGAAGTCAGTCCAGAACACCTGAGTAAATTATATAGACAAGTGGCCCAGGTTCATTTCCCCTAACTCTGTTGTACCATTACCTTTCCTTTAATCTACATCTATGGCATCACTGGGGATTCCCTGTGGCCAACTGACAGAGGTAGGAAGGACTTGGATACGGTTCACAAATATGTAGGTGTAATATGTTGGTCCTAGCCAGGACTGAGCCACTACCGTACAAAAGCCCTCCTCGAGACTGCCCCAGAAGGCAAGTGGTTAAAAGAAATCTTCCCACTGGGAAGATTTAAGAGCAATACACTTGATTATCCATTTCATATTGAAGAAGAAGTAGCCTGAGGAAAGGATATATCCTGACTCCTGATCAGTGGGAAATGATTTGATAAGGTGATCAGTACTTACGAGGAAAAAGGCACAGAGACATGAGACAAGAATGGCCAGCAGAAATGTATGTACATAGGCTAATGGGAGTGAACAGAGTACATGCAGATCTTTTATCACATATTAAAACCTACTAGAGATCAACTATCTTGTACAAAGCTTTCAGCAACCAAGTAGACAATGAATTGGTCAGCTGCTTATTGAGTCATCTAGTGCTTTTGTTTGCCATGGGGCCATGAAGCCATGGTGCCACGGATGGAAACTAAGCATGGATCAAAACCCATGGGTTCCCTCTCACTAAGGCGGATCTAGCTCCTGCTGCTACTGAATTCTCTACTTCCAGGATCAGAGAATGACGTTGAGCATTTGACACGGCCTCAGTCTTGGAAAGACCTACCAGTCAGCTAGTAGCAGGTCAGTTACATCAGATCCCTTAGTAAAATTAGTGATTCATACTTACCTTAAATGATACTCTGGAGACAGGTTTGCCTTCCTGCCCACAGTAACTCTGCAAACACTACCATCTAAGGACCTACAAAATGTCTGACCTACTCACAGATAAATGACATTTGCTCAGAGTAAAGGACTTATTTTACAGCAAAGGAAGTGTAATACCAGGCTCATGACTGTGTAGTTCACTAGTTTTAGCGTGTATTTCATCGCTCAGAAGCATCCACCTTGATAGAATAGTGGAACGGCCTGTAGAAGTCTCAGCTAAGGTGCCAACAAAGGGACAACACCTTGTGGGCTTGGAGTATTGTCCTTCCTGGTGTAATTGATCAGATAGATACATAGATGATAGATAGATAGATAGATAGATAGATTGTCCTTCCTGGTGTAATTGATCAGATAGATACATAGATGATAGATAGATAGATAGATAGATAGATTGTCAACCCATATGAAATAGGATTAACTCTGTTTCACCACAAATCCAAGTGACTCACAGATACAATTGCAGAATTTGAGACTCTCATCTCCACAAACTTAGTCTCTGCTAGTTTAGAGGTCTTAGATCTCAGGGCAGGACCTCTTCTGCCATAAGTTTCACTGAACTGGGGGCTACAACTGCCATCTGGCCACTTTGGGCTCCCTATGTCAGTGAACCTACAGGCAACAAAAGGAGTTCCTGTGCTGGAAGGCATGATCGATGATGATTCCCTTGAAGAATGAGGGCTGCTGCTACACACAGGTGTGTCTAACTAGAACCCAGGGGATTCCCTGGGGCTTCTCTTGGTCTTCTCTTATTACTGAGTCTAATAATCTCTATTAATGGAAGTTGCATCAAGAATGATTAAATAAGACTAACAACTCAGGGCTGAAACCCCTCAGGGGTGAAGGTCTCTGTCACCACATGGGGCACGCATCTGAACCAGATCAAAATGTTTGTCAAAGGTAAGGAAAATCTAGAATGGGTGTTAAGGACACCGTGACTCACCAGTACATGTGCTGCCCTGGGATCAGCTGCAGCCGCAAAGGCTGTAGCTTGATTTGCTAACCTTCGTTAAGCCTTTTAAGGGATTGCAATGGTCCATTACCTTAAAGACCTGAACTTGTATTTTTTTCCTTATGGGAAAAGTAAGAACTTATTATCATATGGTTAATAAAGTCAGGATATCATATCTGAGCAGCCCAAGAAAAGGATCATGACAGCCTCTCCTTCCTTCTTCTTTGGGCTGCGTGTGAAATGACAGCTACCATGTTGCCATCATCACTCACACCCTCAGACTCTGTCACAATGCTTACCATCATCAAGGGAAGAAGCAAGGTGTTTCTATGAAACCAGTCCAAACAGTATTTCATGGTAAAGCATAACTAGGGAAGCACAGATCAGGGGAGGGTGGATACGGGCAGCTGGGAGTAATTCAAGAGCCAGTTCTTGATTCCAACGTTGGTTCTAAGAACAGCAAGAAGAGCCTGCACGTGCTGCCCTGAGGGTATAAACTGGCTCAAAGTTGGAACGTTCTTGATGTGCAGTGGGGCAGATGCTTGCTCATCAAGTTTTCTCCAAGAAATGCAGTCACTGAGGGAAGAACAGACCTCTTGTTAACAAGATCAGCTGCCTTAGAACCAGGAGGCAGAATAAACAAAATGAGAAGACCGTTGCACAGTTTGTTTGTGTTAAATAAGAACTCAAATGTTTTGTGTGGATATGCATATACACAGAGCCACACCCCCCCACACACAGACGTCAATGAGTGCTTATATATATATATACATATATATGTGTATATATATACATGTATATATGTATGTATGTATATATATACATATATATATGTATGTGTATATATATACATATATATGTATGTATGTGTGTGTGTGTGTGTGCATATATATATATATATCAGGTTGTTGAAATCTGAATTGAAGAAGAGGAAGGACAGACTAGAGCTTTGTTCAGCATTGGAATGTCTCCACTGATAAACCACTGGATTGAGATTCAGATAGCCATGGAAAGGACTGTACTTGGGACTCAGTAAAGACAATAAACCCAGAGTCCGGATTAATTCAGTCTATGTGACAAGTCAAGATTCAGTGACCTAAGCTGGGTGTCTATAAAGGATCTCCCTACACAGCACCCCCACAGTTTCTGCTTAGGTAGTAGGTTAGTTTTGTATTCAAAATACAAAGATGTGTGATGAGCTATGGGAGGACTCAATAAATACTTATGGAATGAAGAGTAGTTGCTACAAGATTTTAGGGCAATGCTAGAAAACACCTCTGAATTTATAAAGGTTCAAACAAACAACATTATCAGGTTATTAGTTTCTAGTAATTGTAAAACTAATTATTTGGAAAAGATGACTTAAATGGTGTGTTAACAGTACATTGTTAGGGGTCTCCAGAGAAACAAAACCAATAGGATATGTGTGTGTGTGTGGGTGTGTGCGTGCGTGAGAGAGAGAGAGACAGAGAGACAGAGATAGAGAGAGAGAGAGGAGATAATTCTTTTAAGGAATTGGCTCACACAACTGTGGAGATAGAAGTTCAAAATCTGCGGGGTAGGCTGGCAGGGTAGAGACCCAAGGGAGAATTGCAATTTGAGTCCAAGGGCAGTATGTTGGCAAAATTTCTTTTTTTGTCAGAGGGTATATGTCCTTTTTATTTTTAAGGCCTTCAACTGATTGGACGAGGCCCACCCCCACTAGGGAGAGTAGTATGCTTTACTCAAAGCCTATTCATTTAAATGTTAATCTCGTCCAAAATACCTTCGTGAAAACATCTAGAACAATGTTTGACCAAATATATGGATTCTGTGACCTAGACAAGTGGACACATGAAATTAACAATCACCAATAATAAGTGAATATTCAAGCATATTTAATTGGATTATAGTTATTTCTTTTCATTGAGACAATGAATGTATTTGTTGAGTTCGCAAGACAAATGTTTTGACTTGGTTGTTAAAGAGCACATTTAATATACATAAATGTAATTTGTTCTCTGTGAACTCCAAAGCAGCATCTGGCCCTAAGTGTGGTCAGTTAACACTTAAAGTTTTGTGGTATGGTGGGTTTAGAAGGTGGCCGATTTGTCTTGTTTTCCTAGGACTCTCTCAGTTTGGGTGCTAAAATTCCCCTCCCTCAGAGACTCCTCAGGACACCAGTCACCATAGGGTGCTGTGCTTAAAACTTCTTTACTTCCCAAAAGGAACAAGGATTTAGGGGTGGCTTGTGCTGGCCACATAAAATAATTTACATTTAAACATGTGTGAATTACTTTAGCATGCTTCCTCCTTGAGAAGAATCCTAAAACAAGCAAAGAGGACCAGCAATGGGACATTGCCCTGGGTGACTTTATCATGTGCTGTGGCTAACTGGGGACTTCACCAAGGACAGTCTTGGTGAGTTCTCATCCAAAACAAGATTTAAGCTCACTGTTTGTTTCTGTGGCTCTAAGAAAAGATGGCTGTCCTAGTAGTGAGCACTAAATCAGGTCCATGATTGGTTCTGCCCTCGTCTAGGTCATAGGAGCACCCGTGACAACACAGGAGTGGGTTTACCAGGTGGCCAGAGCCTTCCCGCACAGCCACACCATTCCACCTTGGCAAAGGTACACTCTGTCACCCGCACACGATATTTGATTGCTTCCTGGATCCACAGGCTTGAATGGTATGTAGAAAAATGTTCAAGATTCTAGAAATTGTTGTGGGCTATAGGCTAGAGTCATGGAGTTCGTGAATTTAGGGAAAGTAGTTGACAAGGGAGATGGAAGGACGCTGGCTCCTCATTGATCTCCCTCTTCCAAGTACCCTGCACAACTTCCCTTTTATTTACTTACTTTGCATTCTGGGTGTACACACCAAGTTTTGCTTAATGAAAATATTCTCTATATTGCTAGGGTGTTTGAAAAGACCAAAAATATGAGATTCAGAGTATTTATAACATTTACCCATACAGATATGATTATGAATATTTTAAACCATTTGAGGGCTGAAATGACCCCATTATGCAATATCTTATACATATAAACATTTTTTTTTCTTTCATTTCTAAATACAGCATTCCTCCCCTCTCTTTTTTACACTTTAAGGCTGAGAACTTGGTCAGATTCCAGCTCTGCTGTTTTCTAGCTTTGTGACTGTGACAAGTAGATTTAAGCTACTTGAGCCTCTGTTTCCAGGTGTATAACATGAGTGTAAAAATCCTGACGTTCTGAGTTCTGGGAGGATGAAAGGAAGTAATGTACATAAAGTGCCTGGCATGTAGTTGCTTGATAAATGGTAGCTAGTGTTCTACTAAACTGACCATGAAGCTTCACAATGGAGCCCTTGCGTACCTCTCCAGTCTAGTTTCTCACGGCCCCCTTATAGTGCACCCCATTCTGGATTGACTATCTCTACAAGTTCTGCCAGGAACGTAACAGACTTCCAGGACAAAGAAATTAAGGAGTTTTGTGAGCTTTTTACCATGTGTTTAGGAAGGGTGGCCACGGACGCTCGAAGTACGAATTTATAATGCCATCCTGCACAAAAATCTCTTTGCTTTGAATACACTATTCTCATCTGCCTGTGGTCCCATTTCTCATCTTCTTCAGCAGACAAATTGCTAGTGTTCCCCCAAGCTTCAACTTAGGAGTTACCTCCTTATCCCATACTCCTCCCATCGAGACTAGGGGCCCCTCCCCTGCATCCTACCACAGAACCCATGGGAAGTCACTGCAAATGCATGCTTTCACATTTTACCCCTCACAAGACCAATTTAGCAAACACATTTCATGGCGTCTGTATGACCACAGGCTATTCTAAGAGGCTCTCCCTACTCACAACCCCTGGATGGCCATGTTTGCATGGTGTGACCTTCCAGGCCACTCCACTGACCCCTCCAGTTGAAACTGGAATCGTTAAGAGCCCCTGACCCAAGGTCTGTGCTATGAATTATGATTCATGACTTGTCACGTACGGCAGTGGATTCAGTCCTATTTGTACATCAGCATCACCAGTGGAACTTTAAAGCAAATGCACATGCTACGCATTACATCTCTAAAGATTCTGATTCAGTGGGCCTAGGGTGGATCCATGCACTGGTACTTTTTTTAAGCCCTTTAGGTGGTTCTGAGAAGCGTCCAGGACAAAAGACTCTCTGGGCTAGCATAGAAAGAAGAGCTGGTCTAATTAGATTCTATTGCAAATTTGAACGAAGAAAAATGGAATGAACTTTATAATGAGAAGTGCAATGGAAAGTGACAGAATTTAATTGGACTGAACAGGGTTATGCAATGTCAAAGGGACTTGTCATCTGAAGTTACCAAGGAGCAGAGCACATGTGGATAGTGAAGAAGTTGGTCGTTACAGAGGAGAGCAGAGCTGATATGCAGAGAGAAGCCGGCACCACAAGAGAACGAAAGACAAAGACAGAGACGGAATATCACAGGAAACAACAGGAGTAGACAAAGAGGTGGAACAGAGGTGGAGAAAGAGAGAGGACTGGGAGAGACAAACGGACAGAGAGAGCGTGTGTGAGTGAGAGAGAAGCCCCTTTCAGAATGTCTGCCATCAGCTTACTCCCCCAAACTAGAAACCTCTGTGGATTTCTCACTCATCGACATCCAATCTCTGCCTCAAAAACAATCTCTGAAGTGGCTTTCTCTCTTCTCATCCTGTTGCCACTGCCTTATTCCCAGCCCTCATGAACATTTGCTGAGACTACGGCAAACCCCTCAACCTGGCCTCTCTCCCTCTAAAACCCACCCGCCTAGGTCTATTCTCAACACTATGGCTATTCACCCCACCTCTTCCTCTCTGTATGAAACCACAGGCCTTCCTGATCTGGCCAACCTGCCTTGCCACCTCTACGAGGACCACCCGGCCCCGAAGATCTCATACCCCTTCCGAGCAGATCAGCCCCTCGTCTTTGTACATGCGGTTCCCTCTTTTGTCTGTAGCAATCTCACACTCGGCCTTCAAAACCTAGCTCAAAAATCACCTCCCTGGTGCCTTTTCACCTCCTTCAGACATGGTTAGCTTATTACAAAGCTCCTACCTTCCCCATTAGACCGCGAGCTCTTTGAAGACAAGGACTCTTTCCCACTGATCTCAGAGGCACTCAGTGGGTGTGTTGTCAGTGAATTTGAGGAGTGGTGTGTAATGGGTGAGCAACAGCTACAGAACCGGGGCGTCCCGGGCAGGTGGGCCAGCCCTGGGTACGTCTCTGCATCCCCACACTCTGCTCCCAGATTGTCAGTGTCTTGTCTTCGGCCACATTTATAGCCACAGATCCTCTAAAGGCTCCAATCAGGTTTTTCCCAAAGCTCCATGGAAACCTCAGCAGAGGCTTCTGGAGGTGATGGTTGTGGGCTGCAAAGACGACAGATGGGCTGAAGCAGCCACTCGTCCATGTAGGTATTTGGACTGCCCAGATGCACATAAGAACAATCTCCTTCCTTTTTATTTGGAATCCTAAGAAAATGCCTAGATATGAAAACTTAATTTTGAAAAGGGAGAAGACAGAAATGTGAATTAACTTATTCTCCATGACCTGAACCACTTACAGCCTCCAGCAAAGCTTGCGGGGGGAAATTCTGGGTACAATCGATGTTGAAACTATCCTCGTGATGCAGAAATGAATATACATAGAGCAATTTCTGACCAGCAATTTTTGTATAAATATGTAAAATCTATTTTGCATATTTTGTCCCTGTTGACAGTGATGACCAATGGAACAAGATTTTCGCTCGCTAGAGGAAATGCAGTAGCATGCATCAGGAAAATTAACTTGGAAATTTCTAGTGGATAAGCATGATTTTGGGGCCTAGTGAATGTCAATTCGAGAACTCTCATGAGTCCTAGTTCTTCCACTGACTGAATAAAAAACCTCAAAATCTTGAATTATGTGCTAAACATTTTCATTTTGCTCATAACTCCCTTGAGTCGCTTGGCATTTAATGGAAAATGAGTAGGAAGGGGAAGATCTCTGCTAGCTGAAAGGACAGAGGCTAGTCTGGGCAGAGTGTTTTGTAGGGTTCAGATCTGAGTGTAAACCAACTATTTTAAAAGCCTTCGTTCTTGTATGCTAGCACATGACCTCTCCAGAAGGGTGAGGAGATGCCAGAGGTACATATTTACCATCTGGAGTGAACCACGCAATTCATCTAGAAACCTGCATCACCATGAACTTGAAATTAATCACAGTGATGAACAAGGAGAACATGCTGGGTCAGAAAGGTCAGTTTCATGTGATAAGAAAGGAACACGTGGCCTAGCTGGCAATGTGCTGACATTCATTACCTTCAGGAAAACTCTACACAGCCTCTCCCTCTGGAGAGGACTCCTGGGAAAGAAAAGGGCTCCCTCTGAAGCCATAAAAATGAGAACCCCTTCAAAGCCATTGGCTTTTGATGGTGTCCAGAATCACAATGATCAGGGGCACCTGGGTGGCTCAGTTGGTTGAGCATCTGACTTCAGCTCAGGTCATGATCTCCCGGTTTGTGGGTTCGAGCCCCGTGTCTGGCTCTGTGCTGACAGCTCAGAGCCTGGAGCCTGCTTCGGATTCTGTTTCCCTCTCTCTTTGCCTCTCTCTCTCTCAAAAATAAATAAATATTTTTTTAAAAAATTTAAAAAAGAATCATGATGATCATAAATCCATCCGATGTTGCTCTTTTTTGCCCTGAAAGGGAAAACATCTCTCCATCCACGCCTATGAGGTTTCCTGTGTTTGCTCAAATCATGTCAGAAATAGAACATCTAGTTAGTAATCAAGCACCAGTTGGAGCTGTTTACTACTGAACGCATGGTTTTAATTTTGAAACTCTCACTCCATTGTTCTTTAGCACTGTGAAGGGCTTAGAACTCAACTAACTACATCTCCCACTTTGGCTTGGGAAACCAAGAACAGATCTGGCTTCAACTCCAAGCAGGCTAGAGCCAATTTTGTTGGGTTTTGGTTGCTGCTGTTACTTGTTTTTGAAAGAGATGTGGACAGAAAAGAGCAGCCACGGGGATGGTGTTTGAAGTCTGCTTTTGGTGTTTGGGGAAATAGGCACCTATCGCTATAAAAGGCATTTCCTTCCAAATGTCAAAGAATTCTTCACTGTTTCAACTTAGCTCTCGAAACTGAAATGTTTGGGGAGTCGAAATCTGTTAAGCAATCAGAATTCAGTGGGTAACAGAAGAAATGAAGTCATCCAACAGGATTCCTTGCTTAATGAGACTATAATCCATAGTTTTCTCTTGAAGCGATGCAGCCTGGAAATCGGTTTTGTGGATGAGTCTAAGTTCTTGTACTTTTCTGTTTCTATGTCTTAGAAACCCTCATCCCCAAATTTTACTCTCATGTCCCTGAAGGTGACTTTTGAATCTGTGTGCGCCGAGGAAATGACATCAAACAGAGATGGGTTAAAATCACCACTTTGCCCCTCAACTGCTGTTTGACTTTGCCTAAGTTACTTGGATCCTCTCACTCTCTGTCTCCTCATCTATAATATGCAGATAGTGATAACTATCTTGCAGGGATTATTTTAAGACCAAATGAGATAATGCTATGTTCCCTATTTGGATAATATACACAACTCCTTTAAAGTAAAATGATTATGTAAAATTCACTGTTTACTTAAATTATTTTTATCATAATGTTACTTAAGTGTGCACATATAAAACTAGACAAAAATTCGTTAAGACATACACCCACCCCTACTTTCCAGCACGTACAACACAAATTTTTAAAGTCAAATTAAAATGAAAATATAATCTGTAAAATTCAAATAAACAACATAAATTCAATAGAATGGATGTTTCACTGAAATTAAATGCATTGACAATGTGAATTTGACATAGTTATGCAAAGGTCCGTTTGGGTTCAGTGAGGCTAACGATATCCAGTTCCGTGGCATAAGTGTCCCAGGAGCTCAGCTCCTGGAGAGCTCTCTTGGCCCGTTTGCCGTGACATGATGGGTTGTAGGGCCCTTGTCCATCTTTGTCTGAGACGATTGCTTGGGCTAAAGAGTGGTCTCATTTACCCAGCTACCTACAATCCCAGACAGGGTCACAGGGGACCCTAACGGGCCAAGTTCAGCCAGAGGGAGCCTTCATTTTGTTGCTCAGCTGTGAACAGTCTCATAGATACCCATTCTTGAGTGGGCTTAAGAAACCCACTGAAAAGTCTTCAACAGAGGGGCCATATGTTAACTTTATCTTTTAGGAGATTCACTCTGGCAAAAGTTTTGAGGACGGGTTGGAGTGGCTGAGAACGAAGTTAGGGGAGGACAACTGGGCCATAGAAATCCTCCAAATTCATGAGCTTGACATTCAAAACACCACAACGCTCACTGCTCGCTGGCTTTATCTTCTACTTGCTAATATGGAGCTTTAGCTTCTACTGATGCGCCTTGCTTTACCTTGCCCGAACACAGTGTTTTCTTGTCTATTCACCTTATACTGACACCTTTCTCTTCACTTATGATGTCTTTTCCAAGCCCTTCTCAAAAATCTCAGGGCACCTGGGTGGCTCAGTTGGTTAAGCGTCTGACTCTTGATCTCAGTTCAGGTCTTGATCTCAGGGTTGTGAGTTCAAGCTCCACATTGGGCTCCATGCTGGGTGTGACGCTTATTTAAAAAAAAAAAATCCCAACCACCATTTAGGGTTTATCTCCACCCAGCCTTCCTTGGTTTGTTCAAATTACCTGATACAAGTCGCAAATTACCTATTTTGAAGTATTTTTGTTCAATGTTAACATTTGTCTCTTCCGGCAATTGGGATCAAATTTGATGGCAGGGACATGTCTTGACCAAGTTGACTTTCCATCTGGTTTTAACTTAATGCAGCTCATTGTTTCTGCTGGTTCTCAGTAATTTACTGAATTAATAGATGAATAAATAAACCACCCGCTGACTTATCTTACAGACACCTGTATTCAGGTATAAGGAAATTATTTAGTAACAGCTTAAAATGTATTCAAACTGGATGTTTTACATCAAGTTCATAATGAAACATGAGAGTTCAAGATATACAAGCTTGTCAGAGATCTGTAAATGAGATTTATTTAATGAGTTATTATGCAAAAGAACATATAGAGGAATGAAAAGCCCCAGAAAATGAGTGATGTAGAAACATGCTTGGAAGAATAACAGTTTACTGATTTATGAAAAAAGTAAAAATAGAAGTGAACAGTGAAAAGTCTGAAATAATCTTTTCCCCATATGTTTTGTTTCATGTTTGTTTTGCTTCTGACTGTGAAAAAAACAAAGTTGCAGATAAAAGATAGCACTTTTAGTTGGTAGGAGCAGGGTACCAGTTAGCAACATATTGAAACTGTATAAAGCAGTAAGTTAAAAAAAATTAGAAATCTGGGACCTACAGACAAGGGTGGAACCATACTTTAAACTGTAAGTTTAAAAAAAGTTAAAAAGGAGGTGCACCTGGATGGCTCAGTCAGTTAGGTGTCTGACTTCGGCTCAGATCGTGATGTCATGGTTCATGGGTTCGATCTCACGTCAGGCTCTGTGCTGACAGCTCGGAGCCTGGAGCCTGCTTGGGATTCTGTGTCTGCCTCTCTCTCCACCCCTCCTCCACTTGCACTCTATCTCTCAAAAATGAATAAATTAAAAAAAAATTTTTTTAAGTTAAAAAAGAGCCACGTTGTGATGAAAAGAGCTGTTTAAAACATTATTTTTTTTGAATTTTTGTCCTATCTTGTATCAAATTTTCAAAGTAGAGGAAAAAGTAATTGACTTAGTTTGGTAATTTTTAAAATAGAATAGTTAGTACTGATGAGATCATAATCCAAATGCTCCCTGATGCAGCTGTTGTCACTGGGGAGAAACCTCACCAACTGTTCATCATGTTTATTTTCTTACACCTATTCAAGTACCTTTCAAAAACAAGGCATTTAGTAAGTGTTTGGTGAATGAGTGACACATGAATAATTAACAACGTGCAAAGAAGTCACCTGGTGACCGCTCTTTATTCTCAAAGGAACAATCTTCATAGGCCCATGCTTGAAAATGCAATTTTTTAAGGGACAGAAAACGGCATGGCATCTTAGATTGTCTTAATCTTGGTTCTAGACCCCTGGCACAAATATGTCCCCAGTTCTGGTCTCTATCTGCATTCCTCTGACCTGGAATTCTCAGTCTTCTCGTGGCCTCTCTGGCTGGGCTGTGGGATTTGCACCACCAGCTCCAGCTCTGACACCCAGCTATAATTTGCCTCTCGTTTGTCAATAGATTAAAATATTAGATTGGCGTGGGGGGAAAACGTAGTTCATGTAAAGTCAATACCTTGTTCTACTCACATCATTCACTGTGGCATTTCTTCCCCTTGCTATAGAACTTGAGTTTACCGGTCTTTAACTTTCAGAATTCAACCTTTTTCCCTTTTATTATACAACCATTTCATGTTGGCTCTTTTCCCAGTGTGCTGGCACTTCCTCAGTCCTCCATGAAATGTTAAAGAGTAACAGATGTAACCCTGCAAAACGTCAACCAATTCAGCGAGTTCACTGTGAAGTAAGTCACACTCCTTGTAACTTTGAATACAGCTTCTTTAAAAACAATCTACTGTCTGTTTGCCATTCTCTTTCTGGGTTCTCTGTCCTTATTTCTAGTCCATAGTGTGGTACTATATTGATTACCAATCAGGCAATAACTGGCTGCTTCTGATAGAAATTCAACTCCCAAGTTGCTTAAGGAAAAAAAAAAAAGGAACTAGGTGTCCGAGGCTAACTGGGAGGTCCAGGGGTCCAGGGCTATGGATACAACTAGAACCAGGGACACATGTTGTCTTTATTCAGTAACATCTTCCATAGATAGAAGAGGCCACTGAAAGTGGCTTACATGGTCCTTACCAGTCAGCATCCCAAAGAGAGAGCCAAGAGAGATTGAGTACCCTGACTGGGGTCCCACCATGGGCCCAAGAGCCTGGGTCACAATGAGGAATAAAACATTGCTGGATGGAGACTTCCATGTTCTTCACAACAAAGCCCAAAGTGAAATCGGAATCTGGCAGCCATTCTGGATAGTTCTAGTCTCCCACCCTCAAATATTACAAAAAATCTACTTTGAGAATCTGAATTACCTATACAGTTGAGCTTAAAATGAAATATACCTAGGAACAAGGTAGACTCTCCAATTAGTATAAAAACCAAAGTCTCAGGGTGAGAAACCACGCATTTCAGCTGTGCTTTTGAATAAACTCAATCAGGTGAATAAGCAAGGCTGAAACAATAGCCCTTTCTGAGCCAGAGTTTACACAATACAGTTCACAGCAAAGGTGATAAACTCTCCAGAGAGGAGGACTCTCCAGGACTTTTCCTCTGTGTTGGCCTTGGCTTGTCAAGGTATTCTCTGTAGTAACCTGACCTTGAGTTTTGCGCAGGCATCATTTGCAAGAGTTAATTACCTTCCACCAGACAACATTTACTCTATTGGCTATCTCCAAAGAAAAGAGCAGCACTGTATCGGAACCTTCCATTTAAGGAATCAAGTAGGGCATGGGTGCAGCCAACTAACACAGATTTGGTGCTCGGTCAGTATTGCTAGAGGAGACAACGATGTCAGTGTAGTTCTTAATACTTGGCCATTTGCCTTAAATAGAGTGTTAGGTTCCCTATCTAAGTATTCTGCCCTTTGCTGGGAAGATGAGTTGACTGGATGACTAATTGTTTTTTTTTCCCCTTTGCCAACCACTGTATGTGATCCATTGTTATCATCATTAAGCAACATCCAGTGGCTTTCTCTGGGAATGGCATACAAAGTTAGAAATACACGGGGAATACAGACTTCCCCTATGATGTCAGCTTTTATTTTAGTTTAAACATTTTGAAAGGATGTCCCAAGTAAGCCAGACATCTTGTTTACAATGGGGCAGTATTTTAGAGTGTGGGCAAGAGGACAATGCGCTTCTGGTCCAAGTTACCACTATGCAATCACGTCAAGTTTCACGTTACATCTGATACGACCACACATGACCAGCTTTTCCACCCCGAGAGAATCTGCAGATTGAATGTGGCTGAAAAGGGAGTTTGAAAGGATAGCTTTTCAGTACATTACCACGGATGTCAGGATTTGAGAATGGATGTTATTTTGTGTAATGAATGATTATTAATCATTTATATCATAACAACATTTGTTAAAGATTAATACTTCTCTTGTGATTTCCTTGCAAATTTTTCTACTCCCTGTAGCAAATAAGGTAGTGAATGCAGAGACCTTGCCTTTATGTAAAAAGTGAATTGGGTTATTAGAGAACGTTCTCTGAAAAAAGCAGCCAACCAGCCAATAAGCAGTAGTGGCTCTAGAATTTCCAAAAAGAGAGGATTTAAAAGTGGCCACTTATCTGGAGGGGACAGCTAGAGGACTTGTCTTGAAGGTGCATTTGTATAACAAGTACACCACCTTTACTCTGATGATATATCTTGGGGAGTGCTATGGAAAGTGTTATGGAAAGGCAAGAGATCCTTGATACCTTGGCATTACCACTCTGTGTAAACTTGACAACCCTAAATAAATACAGTGCAAAGAAAGGTTTTATCTCAATTGACCAAATTCCTGGCTCAGATCTCACCTAGATATGAATCTAACAATGTCACCATTCAGGTATTCGAGTTAAGCAAAACCAGGAATAAATCTCTGTAATCGTTTGACCTAAGTATTATTGTTCACATTCCCCTCTCCTTCCCCCTACATCCATCCTGCTGTAAAGTACTGTCCCATACCCTCGCCAGAGCCACAGAGCAGGTTCGTGGGGCCTAGTTTATTAATTCTGTAAACACCATGATATTTCAGGGTCAAGGCCATTACACAATCCCGAATGAGAAAAGCCTAGAGAATAACATTCATCTGTTTTACATGTGAAGGAAACTCAGAAGCCTTCATTTTTTATCTCCCTGCCAGTTGGCTTCCCTGTGAGAAGAGTACCCTCTGGTGCTCAGTTAAGGTTCTAGCCTTCAAACTAAGGAAAACAAAACCTTTACAACTTGACCAATATAGACAGCTTTATGTGATAGGACTGGCTGTCCTTAAAATAGCACTTTTCCATTAAAAACTGTGTTGTTAGTTTTGTGTTAGATTTTCCCCCTTTGCTCTAATAGAGTATAAAACTAAGCAGGAACTTGGTAGTCCACACAGAAGGATCGACCCAGGCAGTAGCCGAAAAGGTAAGACATGCATTTATTGCCCCCTCATCAGCAACGATTTGAGAAGTCGAACAATTCTTCAGAGAAAGAAGATAGCAATTCTTCACTTTTTACAAAATTTTTTCAAATGTTTATTTTTTTGAGACAGAGAAAGACAGCGTGAGTCGGGGAGGGGCAGAGAGAGGGAGACACAGAATCTGAAGCAGGCTCCAGGCTCTGAGCTGTCAGCACACAGCCCGACGCGGGGCTCAAACCCACGAACCGTGACATCATGACCTGAGCCGGTCAGGCACTTAACTGACTAAGCAACCCCGGAGCCCCAGCAATTCTTCATTTTTGACTGCACAGTCCTTGATAATTTCTATATATGTAAGAAAGAATGATTCACCCTTCCAATGACATTTTTTTCACAAGTCATTTATTTGTTACAGGTGGTTATTTGCTTTGGGGATTTTTTTTTTTCTTGTAGCAAGGACTTCCAAGCTGGTGAAGATCTTATAGAGGCTTTTTCCGTAGAGATGAGTAATAAAAACCCTCAGAGTTTCCAGACAGGGATGCTAGTATGAAATGTGGGTGATAAAACTGAACATGAGCCTATTGTTCCAACCAGTTAAGTCTGCATTGGGTTGCCTCATCCTTTTAAGAAGATCAAACTGATGAAATGAGGAGAGAAAAGGAAGTAGTTGTTGTGGTTTACGGCTTCCAAAATATTTGCATTCATCCTGTCTTGATATATAGAGTGATGTCTGCCTTGGTTCTCCTCTGTTTCCCCCTTCTCTTTCTCTTCTTTTTTGGGGGAGGTCATGGAGCTAGTGTGTACCATGGTTAGAGCTAGGAAACACAGCTTTATTTTTATTTTATTTTTTGTTTATTTATTTATTTTATTTGAAAGAGAGAAGGGGGGAGAGATGGATAGAGAAAGAGAGAGAGAGACTCTTAGGCTCTAAGCTCAGTGTGGAGCCAGACGCAGGGCTTGATCTCATGACCCTGGGGTCATGACCTGAGCCGAAATCGAGAGTTGGATGCTCAATGGACTGAGCCACCCAGGCTCCCCGGAAATACTGCTTTAGAACAGAGAAAGTGCACCAGTAACATCCACGTCTACAGATCTGCATTATCTGTTTGGAACAGTGTAAGTCTACACTGTGCTTTGTGAGATATACATAGAGAGGTATACATTTTAAAAATTATGCCAAAATTGAGATTCCATTTTCCCTAAAAGTCTTGATTTGCAGCTCCTCCTGAAAGATTTTCCAGAGAAAAAAGATTTTCAGGTGCCTGTTAGAAAGGTTCTCCACAAGTCCATTAACTACCTGTTCCAGGAGGCCTTTGAATTTACAACACTGAATTTAGGGCCATTCTTCATTGGATAACCTTCTGCTAATAGACAGACTACACAGCGCTGATATTGAACTTCAGAGGGGTTCTATCCAAAACCCTATCAGCTCCAATCTTGCTTACCTACTTTGCTCCTTCAAACTATGAAATTAAATTTCATTTTGTCCCTTCCCACTCTTTTTATTCCACAGTAGCCCAGTAGAACAATGTTTGTAGCTCAGAGATGCTGCACCTTGTAACATCTCCACTCACTTTTCCTCACAGTGATTCCAACATGGGAGAATCTGGGTCACAGGTATAGACGTACTGTGACTACTCAGAAGGGAGATACCGAAGTTCCCACCTAGGGAACCTTAAATGTCCCGCAAAGCAGCTTAGCATTAGAAAAAAGCGTCCCTTTCTCTCATTGGATGAGGCCCTGCATAGAGGCTCATGTCCTGGGAACTGGAGCAGTTCAGACTTCAGTCCTCACTCATCCTCCCAACCGGGCTCCCTTGTGCAATGAACAAACCGAACAACTGTTCCTAAATGTCCTGGTACCAATTAACCTTGTTTATCATGACTTGCCCAAAGCATCTTTTGTTCAGGTTATTTTCCTCACTCTCTGGAAGGCTGCCAGTCTTACCTTCTCTAGGCAGGTAGAACATCCTTGCCCTTTCCCCTGACCGAATACAATTCTTTAATTCTTCACTCTTTCTGTTAACCACATCTCCGTATTTTCGGACTTCTTCGGTTCATTTTAGCCTTTAACTTTTCTGAATTCCTGTGACATTTGTGCTTAGTATTGTAGGTCAACTGAGCACTTATAGTTTCATATCCTTATTTTGTCTTCTCTGCCAATGTGATGTATCTTCAAGAAGATTCTGACCTAGAATCATTCTCATTGTGATAAGCACACCGTAGCAGTTCAGTAAATATTTCATACTGAATTGAATGGATTTCCAAACAAGTATATAGCTCTGGCACTTAAAAGAGCATCTGGGGACTTCTGCTTTGAACATGATGGATTGAACAGGGATTAGGGTTGCCAGATAAAATCCAAGAAGACCCATTAAATTTGAATTTCAGGCATACTTATACTATAACTATGGGTCATACATATACTAAACAAGTACTTGCTGTTGATTTGACATTCAGATTTAACTGAGAGTCTTGTTTTATTAAATTTGGCAGCCCTTCCAGGGGTCGGTTTATCCTCCTCCCTTAACAGAAAAAGAAAAAATACACATACGAAACAATGGGTTTTCAGGCATTGGCAAACAGAAGCAGTGCAAGAGAATGATCCCTGGAAGAAGCGAAGAAATGAGACATCTTTCTGCTCCATCTTATTTTCTGGAGAACGTTTCCAGGACGCAACACAGAAAGCGGGAACTCAAACAGACCCTGGCAGTCTCCCAAGATGAGAAGACAGAGTTGAGAATTTGGGGAGACCAAGATGGCCAAAATTCACAGGGCAGAGCACCAGATAGGAGACTGCTGAACACTCCCCTTGATTCTTCAGTTACTGATCAGTGCATGTGTGTGAGGGAACTACCCACAGTTAGGGGAATAAAACCACTCGAGAGGAGTGGGGGGAACAACTTAGCTCACGCAGTGCTTAGTACATGCTGTCAACAGGCAGAGCGGGGAAATTGTCAAATTGAGTAAAAAAGCAAGACCAATTATTCGCTACCAATGGGAAGCCCACTTCGAATATAAAATAAATACGTTAAAATATCTGGAAACGAATATACCATTCTGACATGAATCAAAAAAAGCTGAAGTGGATATATAAATATAAAATGAAGTCGACTTCAGAGCAAAAAATATTTATCCCAGATAAAAAGGGTCATTTCATAATCATGAAGGGAAAAATCATCAATTGGGCAAGAGAATCCTAAATGTTTATGCACCTAAACATAAAGCCTCAGAATACATGAAACAAAATGTGACAGAACTGGAGGAAAATGCAGAATTATGGCTGAAGATTTCGACACTCCTCTGATAATAATAACTGAAAATAGGCTGAAAATCTGGAGTGAAATACAAGAGTTGAATACCACTATCAACCAACTTTACCTAATTGATATTGACGGAACACTCCTCCCAACAGCTACAGAGAACACATTCTTTTAAGTGAACCCTAAACATTGACCAAGATAGGCCATATTATGTCACTAAAAAAAAGAATCAATAAATTTAAAATAACTCAAGTTAAAAAAATTCCCTAACCACAATGGAATTAAGTTAAAATAAATAATAAAAAGATATCTAGAAAAGTCTCCAAATATTTGGAAACTAAATGACACAGATCTAAAGCAAAACAAAACAAATGCATACATCATAGAAGAAATCACAGGGAAATTAGAAAGTATTTTGAACAAAATGACTGAGAATTAAACTATAATATATCAAAATTTGTGGGATACAGCTAAAGCAATGGGAAAGGGGAAACATATATGTTTATCTTAGAAAAATCAATGACCTAAGCTTCTACCTTAAGACACACTCGAAAAAGAAAAGCAAATTGAAACCAAAGTTAGCAGAAGGAAATAATAAAGGCAAGAGCAGAAATCAATGAAGCAGAAAGCAGAAAAGCAATATAGAGAATCAATGAAACCTAAAGCTTGTTTTTTCAGATCAATAAAATTGATAAACTTCTAGTCAGATTGTCCTGGAAAAAAGAAAAGATACAAATTACCAGTATCAGGATTGAGAGAGGTGACATTACTATAGATCATAATTAAAATAATAAGAAGAGAATATTTTTAACAGCTTTATGCCTACAAATATAACAGATGAACAAATTCTTTAAATGATACAAACTAGCTATCCAGAACAGTTTTATGTCTAATACAGAAATTGAGAGAGTAGATCCTAAAAGTCCTCATTGCAAGAAAAAAAAATTGTAACTATTCATGGGGATGAATGTTAACCAAACTTATTGTGATGATCATTTAGCAATATACACAAATATCAAATCATTATGTTGTACACCTGAAACTAATATAATGCTATATGCCAGCTATACCTCAATAAGAAAAAAAGAAATTGAACTTGTGGAGTAAAAATTTTCCACTAAGAAAATTCCAGGGAGACATAGTTTTATTGGTGAATTCTTTCAAATTTTAGTAAGAAATAGGGGACACCTGGGTGGTTCAGTTGGTTAAGTATCCAACTTCAGCTCAGGTCATGACCTATGGTTCAAATTTAAGGAAGAAATAATACAAACTCTACATAATCTCTTCTAGAAAATTGAAGAGGAGGAAACACTTCTTAACCTATTCTGAGACCAGTATTACTTTAATAAAGAAATAAAACACAGACATTATAAGAAAGTTATGGACCAGTATCTCATAAAAATAGAGCTGAAAATCCTTGTAAAATAATAGCAAATTAAATCTGGCAATATATACAAAGGAATATACATCACAACAAAATGGGGTTTATTCCAAGAAACTGAGACTAGTTTAACATTTGAAAATGAATGTAATTCATCAGACTACCAGACTAAACAAGAAAAAAAACATATGGCCATATCAACAGATGCAAAAAAATCCCTCTATTTCCACATTCATTCATGATAAAAATTATCAAAAGAAAAAAACAAAAACAAAAAAAAACAAGGAATAGAAGTGAACTCCTAAATCTTATACCCTTAATATATTAAAGGGTATATTTGAAAAACTTACAGTTAACATACTTAATGGTAAGAGACTGAATGACTTCCTCCAAAGATCAAGAACAAGTCAAAGATGTCTTCTCTCATCACTCCTATTTGACAATGCACTGGAAGAACTAGATAAGGTAATAAGACAAGAAAAAGAAATAAAGGACATACAGATTACAAAGGGGAAAAAAACAGTCTTTATTCACAGATAATGTGACTGTGTATGCTGACAATTCCAAAGAATCTACAAAAACATTCTGTAACTAATAGAGGAGTTGAGCAAGGTCACAGGATACACTGTCAGTATGCAAAAATTAGTTGCAATGAACAACTGGAATTTGAAATTTTAAAAGCCATAAAAAGTAATTTGATATAAATCTAACAAAAACTGTTTAGGATTTTTATACAAAACATTAATGAAAAAAACCAAATAAGACTTATGTAAATGGAAATGTATACCACACCTCTTTTTAATACTCCTTTCTTTCTTTCATTTCCTTCAATATGACCACAGTAAAAACCATACCAGTCATTCTTGAAGACTGAGGAGGGAGGAGGACGTATGCAACAAAGACAGAACGTAATTTGATATAAATCATTAGACATGTCATTGGATTGCACCAGCAGAGATTTTATACTGAGCCCCTTCATTCTTTGCAAGTTTTGTGCCATGTTTTCTTCTCTCTCCCACTCTCTCCTCCTCTTTAGCTCCCTTTGTATCTTTTTCTTTTCCTTCCTTTCTTCTTTTCTCTGCTATCTGCTCCACATTCCCAGTTTCTATTTGTCTTTAAATAGAGCATATTTAGCTGTCTTTTTCACTTTTTCTTACTATACCAAGCAGCTTAACCAAATTCTTTTCCTAAGCAAAGATAGTCCTCTCCCTAAAATATTTGAGAGAGAGATGGAAAGATAACCTCCTCTACCCTCTTCAACTTGGTGTTTAGACAGAATTGATGTACATCAAATCATTATATAAACTTTATATAACCATTTATAAACCTATAAATGTGAGATATTATTATAACTATCAAGGGTAGTGACAACCTTAGTGAGAATGAAGTGCCTGGACAAGGCAAGTCTTCTGAAAAAGCCCTCCTCAGGACCGACGAAGGTAAAGGGGCACTCCTTCAGCCCTCTGTCAGTTCAGTAATATTTCTTAAATAGCTGCTCTATGCCAGGCACTGTAATACAAAGAAAAATTACATTTAGGTCTGATGCTCTAAATATTCAATTCTGAGAGAGACCAATACATGAAAAATACATTAAATGGAATAGGGCAGTTAAGGGTTATTTAACTGACCAGAAACATGGAATTTTTTTGGACGAGTCTATACTTCAAATATCCTAGCCTTCTGTTGGACCTCATTTTCCAATTTGTGACTCAGCAGAAACAGTCACCTTATGTACAATAGAAACAAGATGTTATAGAGCCACATAATTTGCTAAACGATTTGGAACTCTGTTGGCAATGTGGCCACCATCCTGACACACCCAGGACTTTTAAATGCATGGCTAACTGTCCATATGTTCCCAGGGAAAGCTGGAAAATCAGAGAATATGCCTCATCTTTAACTAATAGCCTTTACAATGAGCCTCTCTATTTTGGAACTTGTGTTTAGATCCTTCAACTAACTTCCTCAACAGGTTTCTGAGAAATTTATTACTTTTCTTGTACGAGCAGATAAGATTTTTAGCAAAGACAAACGGTCACAAATGTTTCTGGAGCCAGAGAGTCCTAAGTTTGACTCCAGAACCCACACCTTACCATCTGATTACCGTTGACCAGGTCCCTGAGCCTCATTAAGCCTAATTTCTTTGTCAATTGGAAATAAGAATGATACTTAATACTATGGGGCATTTGACAATTGGGTAAATTATGCATGTAAATCTCAGCACTTTGTCTTGCATGGAGTTATAGTTGAAAAAGTCCTATTATTATTGGAAAGAATGTTGTCCTTTATAAATTGTAATGCTCCTGAGATGGCAGTAGAGGGAGCACAGTCATTGGAAACTGGACTTGAGCAAACTAAGAGGATAGGTATTTAAAGTCTTTTGTTTGAGAGACGTTGTCCCTATTCTGATGGAGCTTGAGGAAACTGCATACAGATGAGCTGGTAAGACACACCAGACTGCCTTGTCCCAGTTATCTTTGCTGTACCACTGATTTGAAGACTCAGTATGTCCTTCTGTTTGCCCATGTGCCCTCTCTCCAACATCAAACTCTAACTCACACTGGTTTTCCTAGGACACGTTAGAGAAGCTTGGGCAGGACAGGGAAGGTGCTTCCACAAAAATGAAAACCAACAAATGTTTTATTCTTTGTACAAAAATTGGGAGAAGGTGGATCTGGGTTATAACTTGCAGCAGGGACAGTGATATCCCCTTCTCTTCTCTTGCTAACTCCTAAACAAGCAGCTCTACTTAGACATGGTAGAAAAAGCAGTCAAGAAGAACTGGCTGAATTCTCTCTGACTCTGATACACGCATGTGAACCTGCCCACCTCACCTGATCTCTCTTCATCTCCATTTGAAACCCCATCTATACAGTAGGAGAGAAGGGAAGGAGGAGGCTTAACCTAATAACTTTCGAAGTTCCTCACAACTTGGTTATTATTATTCTATTAATAGTAGCTATTGTTGAGTGTTTTCTCTCATCTCATTCCTTCTATTAGATCTTTGAATCTTCCCAGCAATTCCATGTGGGATGTAATATCCCCATTTTTACAGAGAGTTTGGGGCTCAGAGACATTAGGTAGCTGATCTGACTTTGTACAGCTCGGAAGTGGCACAATCAGAACTAGAATCTATTTTTCTGCAAGTGTATAATCTGATATCTCCCTGTTAAGATGGGGCAAGAAAAAAATTAGAAGTGGGGCTTCTAAGTAGGACAATTGAGGCATCAGTTATATGGGGGAGTGGAATCTGTGGTGGCCTTTGAGTTTGGTAAACTAGGGATTTCAGTTTAGGGTGCTTTTGTTTGGTTTTCTTTCTTCCCCGGCTCTCTGGGAAGGATGAAGCCAGGGTAGATGTAGGGCCAAAATACTGTGACGTGGCTATTTAGACTTGATTCTAAGAAAGAAGTAGACATCAAGAATCTGTTCTCAGAAGCCTGGCTCAGTTCATGAAACAGGAAGGCAGACAGAGGTTTAAGGCAGATGCTTTAACCAAGAAATAAAGCATTCATCTGGGCAGATTCCCTCATAATATACTACTGGGTAAACTGACTATGGTAGATAGGATACGGTGGGCAGAGGAGAGGTTTCAAAAATGTTGTCTTGTGGACTCCCGGGCGTAGGTCCTAAGACTTTTTTTTTTTAAAGAAATCTGAAAATAAAACTTTTTATAACAATAATGTTTTACTTTTTCACTCTGTTGACATTGGCACTAATGGTACCAAAGCAATGGTGGGTAATGCCAGTGCCTTAGCATGAACCAAGGCAGTGATGCCGTATTATTCTAGAAGTCATTGTACTCTTTAGCACCAAACACTTAAAAATGTTTAAATACCAGTTTGACTTAATGTTCTCAGTGAAGTGGGAAAATTAATTTTATTAAATTTTAAATTAATGTCTCCTTAATATTCTGTCATAGAATGAGAAGTACACATGTTAAGGCATGATGATCGTCTCAAGGAAAAGCACTTGTGTGATTGTCGTAGAACATCATTTCTACTTGGAAGAATGACTTGACAAGTGGTTGTTCAAACTAGGGTATTTGGAAGACGTTATCCTGAAAATGAACAAAGTGTGACCGTCATTTCAGGGAAAACAATTGGCAATGTCTGTTTCCGATAATAAAATTAGAGTTCTCAAGCAAAAACTAGAATTTGGAAAACTTGTATCCTTGATATGAACCTTACAACTTCCAAATACTTAAAAATGCCTTTCCAGGGGCACCTGGGTGGCTCAGTCGGTTGAGCATCCGACTTCAGGTCAGGTCACGATCCCACAGTTTACGGGTTCAGAGCCTGTAACCTGCTTTGGATTCTGTGTCTCCCTCTCTCTCTCTCTGCCCTTCCCCTACTTGTGCATGCACAGGCGCGTGCTTTCTCTCTCTCCCTCAAAAATAATACTTTTCTAATGAGATCAGTGGTGGTATTAGCTAATATGATTTTGATTTGTATGATGAAGTGTGTCAGCATTTACAGGATGTGTAATTTAGTGGACTCATGTTTTCCAAATAACTAATGTGTGATATTACAAAATCATGTGTGAGTAAAGTTCTATTTGAACTAGAAGATATATTAACAGATTTTCACGTAACAGTATATGTAAAGTTGGTTGATAGAGTTTCACATCCCACAGTGCAACCAATCCTTAAAAAATTACCACTTGTTGAGTTTTGTGGCATCAAAGAAGGCTTATCTGAAAAGGCTATTAAAATGCTCTTCCTTTTCCAATTACATAACTGTGCGAGTCCAGTTTTTCTTCAAATACATCAACCAAAACAATATCTTGCAAAAGATAAAATGCAAAAGCAGATATAAGAATCCAGTCTTTTCTCAAGCTGTACATTACAGATTTTCAAAATGTAAATCAATGCCACTCATTCTCACTACTTTTTTTAAAGATTTTTTTTTTTTTAATATTTTTAAATGTTTATTTTATTTTGAGAGAGAGAGACAGAACAAGCAGGGGAAAGGCTGACAGAGGGGGACAGAGGATCCGAAGCAGGCTCTGAGCTGACAGCAGTGAGCCAGATGTAGGGCTCGAACTCATGAACTGTGAAATCATGACCTGAGTTGAAGTCAGATGCTCAATGACTGAACCACCCAGGGATCCCTTAAAGATTTAATTTTAAGTAATCTCTACACTGAACATGGGGCTCAAACACACAACCCCGAGATCAACAAATTGCATGCTCCACTGACCGAGCCAGCCAGGTGCCCCCTCACTAATTTTTTTTATATTGGAAATATACTTGTTTTTAATTTTAAAAACGTTTAACACAGGGGCCTGGGTGGCTCAGTCAGTTAAGAGTCTGACTCTTGTTTTCGGCTCAGGTCATTGTCTCATGGTTCATGGGATGGAGACACACATCTGGCTCTGCGCTGACTGCATAGAGCCTGTTTGGGATTCTCTCTCTCCCTCTTTCTCTGCCCTTCCCCCAATCTAAATAAATAAATAAATAAATAAATAAATATTTAAAAAAGTTTAACACATAATGGGTTTATGATTATAATTTCCCACGAATAAACATTTTAATTTTATTCTCAGGTTAAATTTTAATACAGTAAATAGGAATTTAATACATAATAATAACACCGAAATTCTTTGGAGTTGTCAACAATTTTAAGAGGATAAATGTGTCATAAGATCAGTTTGAAAGCTGCTGAGGGAGTCCTGGAGTGAGGTCCTTAAAAGGAAGAAGAGAACAAAGTCTGCTTTGTATAGCAGGCACTCAACAGTTGAATAAAGACACAGAAAACCAGTATGACTAACAGTAAAAGGCAGGAAGTGAAAAGTGTTAAATGAGTGGTCTAGATCTGTGCTGTCCAATAGGGTAGCCGCTAGCCACATGAGGCTATCCAAATGGAGACTAGCACTTGAAGTGTGCCTTGTCCAAATGGAGATTTCCTGAAAATGTCAATTGCACACCAGACTTTGGAGATTTAGTATGAAATAAGGAATGCAAAGTATCTCATTAATATTTTTATATTGAAAAATGTTAATATTCTGTATTATTGGATTATTTACATGATTGAAATTAATTTTGCCTGTTCCTTTTACCTTTTTCAATGTGGCTACTAGAAAATTTAAACACGTGGCTTGCATTTCATTTTTTTCTTGGAAAGTGCTAGTTGGTATGAGAAGTGTGATGAGAGTTCAGAGCAAGGGAAAATTGCTGTGAGATGGGGTCAACAGTGAAATCTTTACCAGGGACAGGACCTAAAAAAAAAAAAAAAAAAAAGGACAAACCAAAAAACAGACTCTCAACTATAGACAATAAGTTGATGGTTCCCAGAGGGGAGGTGGGTGGGGGGATGGGTGAATAGGTAAAGGGGTTGGAAGCACACTTACCTTGATGAGCACTGAGTAATATATGGACTCACCGAATTGCTTTATGGAACACCTGAAACTAATATAACACTGTATGTTAATTACACTGGAATTAAAATTAAATGTTTAAAAATTTACACAAATTGGGGGAGGAAGTTGCCATTGAAGGGAGAATCAACACTGAATCAATACAGAAATAGGAGAGGTTAATCTAGGGAGCAGAACAGACTAGTCTGCCTCAGATCTCAGGCTTCTGGGTAGGGAGTAGGGGGAGGAGGAGGGGGAGGGGAGTTTCCGGATAGGTTGGGACCAAACTGTACAGCACTTCGAGTACCAAGAATTTGGACTTTTTCCTAAAGGCAGTGACTGCTTCCCCAGAGCAAACCGGACTTTGCTCCTTAGCTTATTGGAATACCCTCAATTAGGCACTTTCTTCGGGTGTAGACAGAGTAGTAGAAGCTCCCAGAAACTGCCCAGGAAGCAAGCAGCCAAGACCAGGCCTACCTGATCAGAGTAGAGTGATGTAGAGAGTATGACTTTGGAGTTGACTGACTTTTTGTGTATGAGGGAGGGAGAGGGGCAGTGAATTTAAAGCACCTGATAATGTCACCTGGGAGAGGAGCATCCGGGGCAGTGCACATGTGTGATGGCTGGTCCAGGAGTGAGGAAGCCGGCCTTTCACTCTGGTGTATTGCTGTAGGCTCAGGTGTAAGCAAACCGAGTCATTCTTTCTGCCTTGTTCAGTCTATCTTCCTTTATGTCTGTCTTTATTTGCCTGAACGTTCATAGAACTCGTGTGTGCTGAGGGTTAACATCTAGCCTGGAGAAGATGCGATAAAAAGACCACCAAGGAGGGAATGGAACCCTGGCCTCTTATCCAGGCTCAGAAGCTAACTCATTGAATAGCTCCTGTCACCTCTCTGGGTCTCAGTCTCTCCAGATATGAAAGAGGTGTTAGAATAGATGAGACCAAAGCTCCCTCCAGCTCTGTGATTCTAGAATAGGCCCATGTCACAAAGGGAGAAAAGCATACCACGGTGACCAGGAACAGGGCTACCTGGCAAGTGGGAAGGAGAATCCTGGACTAGTGAGGGTGGGCGTGAGTGGCCCACACAGGAGCTGGCCCAAACCTTTGCGTGAGGTTGTCTTCTTCCTAGTGAGCAGACCCTGCTGGAATTGGAGCACAGTGAAGTCTAGGAGTTTGATATTTCAGTCCTAGCACCCCTTCCATCCCAGGGGCTGGCTCACCGGGGTGAGTGTGCAGCCTCAAAGGAGGAAGCCAGGAAGCCAGGAATTTAGCTCCAGACAAGTCTGCAGGGGGTCTCAGATATATGGGACCCCCCTGAGGAAAATGAATGCGCGTAACTCCACCTACTCACTCACCTCGCGACACCCTCAGACCACCTGCAGTCGCAGGAATGATGGCGGCCGGGGAGTGGGGGAGAGATAAAGAGAGGGCGCCCTACAGAGGGGCTCCAGCCTGATTGTTTCTGTTCTTTAGCATTTCTAGAATAGAGAGTGGGTGGGAACCGACTCAAGTAAAGTCCCAGAGACTCTACCACTGACGCACAGGAAAGCCTCAAGTGGGAGGAGAAATGCAAATCCCCTACTGACAATGGCGTCAGCGGCTTTGTCCCGGGGACTGTGAGGGGCGATTCTGACTTTGGACTTTGGCACCGCCTGGGACCTGGGCTGAGAGAGCCAGGTAAGTAGGCAGATCACACCTTGGAGTTGCTTCTCCGGAGGAGCGCGGGTCAGGAAATGCTTATGCAGAATGCCGCCGAGGCTGTGCACTTGGTGGTGTGACAGTTCACTTCACTTTAACTGGTGTGAGGATGGGTTCTTCTGAACAGCGTCCGACTCCACGAGGCAAAGATGCGCTCCCGCGCAGGTCTGTGCGTGAGCCTCGGGAGCTCAGCCCGCACATCTGCACGGCGGGAGGGACCGTGGTGGCTGATGCGGAGGTGTGTCCTCGCGAAGTGCTGAGAGTGAGCCCCCCTTCTCTTTCTTAACCAGCTTCTCTGAGCTATAATGTCTGACATTAGACTGAGTACACGGGTTTCAGAGAAAAGTCTGGAGCTAGGCTGGCCAGTGGCTGTGGCTTTGATGAGAGGGAGTATTTTCGGACATGTCATCTCCTTTGCAAGCTATGTGTCACGGAGCCAGCGTGGCACTATTAGCCCCCAGACAGCGCGACAAAATGCCCCATGCCCCTTTATCTAGGGCCAGACATTCAAGAAAATCGAGAGGCGTTCAGTTTTCAAAAGAAATGTTCTATAATTTTCTTGTGATGGGAGACTTAGCCCTTAGAGAGTGAAAGCAAAGGAGGGAAGGATGAGTAAAGGCATTTCTAGAGGCTGCAACAGAGAAGAGGGTCCTCGGACCACACACCTTATCCTTCCCTTCTTCAGCCCTTCAGTTTCAGCTGAACCCTTAAGTTCAGCTCTCAGGAAGGTGGACCCCGGTCCTAGGAGTAATTTTTCTGACTTTGGGGTCAGTTCAGTCCAGTTAATTCTTAGTTAGAAAACAGATTGTAATGGCATTTTCAGCTCATGTGCTCTCACCATTAACTAGAATAAAACAGGGATGTAGCAGGACAATGGCACTGTGGCATGGGAACAAACATCCCAGTTTTGTGTGGTGTGTGTATATATGCCCAGCATCTACAAAGACAACCTCAGATCCATCCTTAGGAGCTATGCATCTTAGGCAGGGGTCATTTTGCCTACTTGTTCCTCAGATGTTTGTCATTTTTAAAGTTGGGGTCAAACTTACTATCCACCTGCCCTATTCATGACAAAATCAGGATTGCCACTCACTCTGCACTTAAGCACTTATGAGCCCCCACAACGTGCCTACAATGTGCGTGTAAAGGTCTTCAAGACACAAAGTGATATGAAAATAAAACATTATTTCTTTTGCCAGTTTCTTTTAGAAAAACATTCTTCTATACATTTAGATCAGGGAATCTGAATTTGAATTGTTCCATTTGAAACCTGAGGAATATGTGTATGAAATACATGAAATTTATTATCGTGACCTTCTGTGAGCAAAAGGAAAACTTACCTACAAGATAGGCCGAAATATTATGGTGGTTAATCATGTAAAAGTTTTGTTCCTTGATCTAAAATTGCCGATAAAACAATCAGAACTTTTGACTTTGGAACAAGTAAAGTACTATAACTTCAAGAAGTCATATTAATCTCCCTGAGTTAGGAAATGTCTAAAGCTTCTAAACTGGCCAGCGTAGGATAACATAGGGAAACATACTTTTGTTTTGTGACGGGCTGCCACATACATCTCAAGTGTGGTTTCTTCCTCCTTAAGTAACCTGAGGGTTTAACCACTGTCAGTTGTACATCAGAGATGAATTAAAAGTAGACCTTAAAAGCTCTGCCCATTCATAGTGTATCATCAAACAGAGAAATATAAATATGCATTGGTTCACAGATATTTTGAACTGGAAGAATTAGAGCCCATGAAAATGCATACATGAAGCTCTTCATAAAAGCTAAGGCCCAATTTGATCAGAAGTCTGGGAATAGGAAGCTGACTCTGGAAGCCAGACAAATCTGAAATAAAAGAAAAAGGACTGGGCAGTTCGACACGCAGGAAGCTTTTATTGGGTACTCCTCATATAGAAAGCCCTAAGAAGGTCTTTGAAGGTGCAGTTACATATGTTATTTGCCTCAGGCTGCTCAAAGTCAAGAGTGCAGAGGGAGCAAGTGAGCTTGCTGAGAACACAGATTTGCAGGCAGAATGGGGGTAAGGTGAGGAGTGTTGACAGGGAATGAAATCTTCCTGGAGAAAGTTCTGGAGTTCCTGTTAGAGCAAAGCAGGACATGGTTTGGGAAAAGAGAAAGAATCATGTTCCGTGCATTAGGGATGACTTGGGAAAAAGCTGAGAATTGCTTTTATCTTTGGATTGAAAGCATTTTCTCTTTACTGTTTTCTTAAATAAGGTGACTATGAAAGAAAATTTTTTCACCAGTTACTTAACTAATGGACAACATCGTCTTTGTCTGAAATCTAAGGGGAAAAAAACACATGTACCACAGTTACTAACATTTGTAAACTTTAATTTTACCCTTCATTTATAGCATGTCTCAGTGGAATCAAGTCCAACAATTAGAAATCAAATTTTTGGAGCAAGTAGATCAATTCTACGATGACAATTTTCCTATGGAAATTCGACATCTGTTGGCTCAGTGGATTGAAAATCAAGACTGGTAGGACCAAACATTATTGTATTTTCCCTAGAGGTTGATATACAAATGCCTTATGCTCTATCCATGTGGATTTATTCTATGATCTTTTTTTGACTGAGTAGATGCATATTTTTCATCAAGGATTTGGAAAGCTTCCTCTGAGGAAGAAAATCATCATCTTTTCTGGTTTCATCTGTTGTAGATGAAAATTTAATGCTTCTAGTGCGTTGGGTTTTTTGATAAGCCCAATCCCAGTAATTCCTAACTATTAAACAGCCAAGGAATAAAACTATTGTTTACATCAATTTTCAACACAGACTCCATGTAAATAATTATTTTTTATTATGTTTTACAGTCATTCTTTAAAGCTCTGTTTACCTTGTACAGTTAATTTTTTTTTTGCTTTGAATAGTTCTCTTTTTTATTGTGAGAAAATATACATGACATTTACCATTTTAACCATTTGTAGGTATACAATTTAGTGCCATTCGGTATACTTATGTGGCTGTACAACTATCACCACCATCCATCTCCAGAACTTTTTCATCTTCCCTAACTGAAACTCTGTCCTCATTAAACAACTGCTCTTCATTCTCTGTAGCCCAGACTTATCAACCACCATTCTATTTTCTGTCTCTCTGAATATACTACTCTAGGTACTTTATGTAAGTGTAATTGCACAATATTTGTCCTTTTGTGACTGATGTATGTCATGTCACATGTTTTTTCAAGGTTCATTCATGTAGCATATATCAGAATTTCCTTCTCTTTTTAAGGCTGAATAACATTCTATTGTATATATAAGCCACATTTTGTTGGGTTATTCATCTGTCAACCAACATTTGAGCTGTTTCTACCTTTTGGCTATTGTGGCTAAAGCTGATGCAAACACTGATGTACAAATATCCGTTCAAATTCCTGCTTTCAATTCTTTTGGGTATCTACCCAGAAGCGGAATTGCTGTATGTAATTTATGCTTATGTTTTGAAAAATCTCCATCCTGTTTTGCATTTCCACCAGCAATGTGCAAGGGCCCCAGTTTCTCCACATCCCCACCAACACTTGTTATTTTGGGTTTTCAATAATAGCCATCCATTTAATAGGTATGAAATGGTAGCTCACATTTTGATTTGCATCTCCCAATGATTAGTGACGTTGAGTATACTTGGATGTGTAAAATTTAAGTTTTAAAAGCTTTTAAATGCTTATCACTGTGGAATACATTTATCTCTCTTTAAAACTAGTATGGTAAAGAAGTAGACATTTTACTGGACGTTGTTTCCTGCTGACTAATAACACTTTTGTTTTTTAGGGAGGCGGCTTCCAACAATGAAACCATGGCAACAATTCTTCTTCAAAACTTGTTAATACAACTGGATGAACAGTTAGGTCGCGTTTCCAAAGAGAAAAATCTGCTCTTGATACACAATCTAAAAAGAATTAGGAAAGTCCTCCAGGTGAGAATGCATTCTACTTTTTCAAAAATATTTGGATTTTTGTGTCTTAAATTCAGCTAAAAAAAAATATATGTACCCTTATAATATTATTTTCAATTCAGATTTAAGAGGGAAAATTTGAATTCTCTTACCATTTTACATTTTAACTAATGTGTGTTTTTCATGAAATTCTGAATCTGAAATACACTATAAGTGGGAGGGTGTGTGTGATTCGCATGTGACTATTTACTAGTTATGTTCAAATTTGACACTCTCCGGAACAAGGATTTGAAAGACAATAGGTTCATGGCTCTCCACCAGTCCTCCCTTGCCTTTCTCTCTTATGTAACAATTTAGTTAGTATTGTTCTCATTTATAGATAGAGGTATCGTGGTTGTATGTATCTTTTCAGATTTGGTTCAAATCTCACCTCCTCTAAAAGCATTCCTTGGTACTCTCTAGCCCCTATCTCTGGCTTTCTAGCCTCTAGCTCTCCAAAGGCTCACCCAGGCAAATATGTGTTTGTCTTCTCCCCAAAACTGTGGAGTTTAGTATTCACCTTTGAATTCCCAGTGCCCATCACAAGACTGGATATATAGCAGGTGTGTACTATTTGTTGATTAAAGGTATGAATGAATGAAGGGAGTGAAACAGGGATCTAAAGAATTAAAGGCAGGCTAATACTGAGTTAAACCCAGAGGTGCTAACACACATAACAAACTCTTAATGTGAACTGCTGTAATATTTCCTGAGTGTCTATACAATGTATTAAACAACATGAAAAATGCATGTGCCGTTTTTCAGTGAGGCATTCTTAAAATCCCAAAGTTCCAATGAATACATTTTTAGAAAATTTCATCTAGGCTATAAGAAAAATGTGCTGGAAGTTATTAACGCTTGTGGGAAGGGCATATACATTGTTTTTCCTATTGTTTGGATTGCACTGAGCCATTTTTGCCCTTGTAATGCCCTACAAATTTGCAAGACACTCGGCCTAGGTAGGAAAATAGCTTGTTGCCAACAAAACAGGATTTCCCACAGCATAAAGCAAACAATCTCTTACAGAGATAAGACATTTAACCTTGGCTTCATTAGCTTAGTGCTATAATCAATAAGCCTAAAACAGAGGTGGGCATACCGTTACCCACAAGTCAAATGTGGTCACTGCTTCTTTGGAGAGCCCATGACTAAGAATGGTTGTTACATTTTTAAGTGGTTGACAAAGAATTAAAAATATTAATAAGTTTGTGACATGGAAATTCTGTGAAATTCAAATTTTTATATTTTAGTGGAAATAGCCATGCTCATTCATTTACATATTGACTATGGCTGCTTTTGCACTGCGGTGGCACTGTTGAGCAGTTGTGACAGAGTGACCCCTAAAGCATAAAATCAAAATGTGTATGTGTAGTGTGTGTGTATGTGTGTGTGTGTGTGTGTATCAATAACATTTATCTGGTCTAGAAGCAAAGGTCCTACAGGTCACTTTGCTAGAGGGACATAGATGGATAAAATGGTTGAGGCATGGTCTTTGGAAATTCTGAAATTTGAAATTCTCAAAATGTGACCTTGGGTAATCACTTAATCTTTCTGAATTCTCACATCTTTTCATGTAAATGAGTATGATCTTTATTTACTTTTTGGGATTGTAAAGAATATGGGAGTTTTTATTCTGGCAAAATAAATAGGCTTCCACTAAAGGATTTTTGTTGTTGGTAGAAAAAGAACAGGACTTTCTTAGTGTAAATGAAGAGTAAATTTAAAGGCCATCTTTTTTGGAGGGTGGAGGTAAGATTTTGAGGGAATTCAAGAACCTGCAATAACTCCCGTTCACATTTCGACTCAAGCACAAACTCTTCTCCGTATGTCACTGGCCTTCCAGCATCTTCTCTCTGTAGACCTTTCCCAACAAACTGCTCCAAGCTCCTCAACATTCCTGTCTCAGAAGAATACATCTTCTCCTTGTTCCTAAACACATCAAACTCACTCTTGAAAGACTCGGAGCCTTCGCTCATGACTATACCATGGCCAGGAATGCAAAACCATCCCTCTTACTGCAGCCCAGTTTCCAGTGGTTCCTGGAGGACCTATGGATGTCCCAGTGCACCAAGGAAATCTTCACCACCACCTTAGCCCTTATTCTCATCCTTCATGGATTAAAGGTGGCAAGATAACCAGCATCTCTTCTGTGCTGGATGTGTCTAAGCAGGTCACAAGCTCTTTGAAGTAAAAGCCTGACCTCCTTTTTTGGCCTCTCTACTCCCTCTGGTACCCACTGTGGTTCTACTACTACAAACTAGGAACTCAAAAAACAGTTGGGTTGGTTAAGATATTTTGAATTGACAAAACACTTGCTCTTTCCTTCCTTTTATAAGTGATACTTATTGGGCATTTGCATTAATTCAGAATACAGTAAAAAATAGCAATAAAGAACATTGTCAACTATGGTTGTAGACTTAAACCTACATTTAATGTTTCTTTCTAATGTATCATATTCCCACTATGGTTTCTTTTTTGTTTTTGTTTTTGACAAATCTTTTTGATAAAACAATATCCCCTGCTTCCCCAAGAATTAAAAGAGAAAAAAACCTATCAAAACACTGTTGACACTGTGCTTATCTGGTTTGAACATTTTCATCCTCTGATATTTCAAATACAATCCGTTTAAACAATTATAGCAAAAAAGCACAGATGATACAGTTCCAGGAGAATTAAACAAGTATAAGGCAGATTTATTTTAGTTCTTTACAGAGCAGCTGAGGTCTCCAATTTCCATATTTTAATTTCCTCTGAGATGGGAAGCAGTTGAACACTGATGTCCAGCTCACCTTAGCCCCTTTAGCAGGAAAGCAGTTTCAGGTCAAGGCCAGGAGCAAGGACTGCCCCAGGTTGCATCCTGACTCTGTGACTTCCTTGCTGCATGGCCCAGGGCAAGAAGTTTACACTCTCTGGCCTCAGTTTCCTCAGTAGTGTGAGCAGAATCACACTGGTACGGACCCCAGGGGTGTTAGAAGCATTAAAAAAATTGTAAAGAATGTGGTAAGGTCAGGATTTGCTAAAAAACAAATACCTGCCTTAGATATTTAAAAAATGCTTCACCATGTTCTTGGGCCTTTTTTGTTTTTTTAACTTTTTTTAGAGCAGTTTTGGGTTTACAGAAAAGTTGAGCAGAAAGTACATACTCCTTCTCTACCTGCCTCTCCCCATTTCCCCTATTATAACATCTTGGATTGGTGTAGTACACTTAGTACCTTTGATGAACCTATTGTGATATGTTACTATTAACTTACGGTCCGAGATTACATGAGGGTTTGCTTTTTATGTTGCCCAGTTCTATGGGTTTTGACAAATGCATAATGTCATGTATCCACCATTTCAGGTTTACTGTCCTAAAATCTCTGCTCTATTAGTTCATCCTTCCCTCCCTTATCCCAAACCCCTGGAAACCACTGATCTTTTTTTTGAGTTATTTATTTATTTATTTTGAGAGAAACGGAGACAGCATGAGCCTGGGAGGGGCAGAGAGAGAGAGAGAGAGAGAGAGAGAATCCCAAGCAGGCTCTGCACTGTCGGTACAGAGCCCGACACAGGGCTCAAACTCACGAAATCGTGAGATCATGACCTGAGCCAAAACTGAGAAGTCAGACACTTAACCAACTGAGCCACCCAGGTGCCTCAACCACTGATCTTTTAAATTTTTCTCTAGTTATGCATTTTCCAGAATGTCATATAGTTGGAATCATACAGTATATAGACTCTTCAGATGGGCTTCTTTCACTTAGTAATGTGCTTTTAAGTTTCCTCCGTGTCTTTCTGTAGTTTGATAGCTCATTTCTTTTTATTGCTGAACGATATTCCCTTGTATGGATATACTATAGTTTGTTGATCCAATTTTGGCGATTACAAATAAAACTGATATTAACATTCATGTGCAAATTTTTGTGTGGGCATGAGTTCTCAACCCATTTGGGTAAATACCTAGAAGTTTGATTGCTGGATCTTTGTTCTTGGGCTGTCTCCCACAGGGCTCTTTTCCTTATTCATCTCCCTCACTGTGTCTTTTTCTGGGACATTTATTTCTCACAGTTCTGGAGGCAAGGAAGTGTAAGGGGCCAGCAGATTCGGTGTCTGATTCAGCTTCCTGGTTCAGAGGCTGCTGTCTTTTCCCTGGGCCTCACATGGTGCAAGTGAGGAGGGAACTCTCTGGCTTTTTGTAATGTTTATTCATTTATTTTAAGAGAGAGAGAGAGAGAGAGTGCAAGTAGGGGGAGAAGCACAAAGAGGGAGACAGAGAACCCCAAGCAGGTTCCTTGCTGTCAGCGCTGAGGCTGATGCTTAACCAACGGAACCACCCAGGCACGCCTAGGTTTTCTTTTATAAAGGTGCTAATTCTATCATGAGGGCTCTGCCCTTATGAACTAATCACCTCCCAAAGGCTCCACCTCCTAACAGCCTCACATTAGGGGTTAGGAATTCAACATACGAATTTGGGAAGACACAAATAATCTACAACAACCTTCTGAGGCACCTGGGTGACTCAGTCAGTTGAGCATCCAACCTCAGCTCAGGTCATGATCTCACAGTTTGTGAGTTTGAGCCCCGCATGGAGCTCTGTACTACCAGCTCAGAGCCTGGAGCCTGCTTCGGATTCTGTGTCTCCCTCTCTTTCTGCCCCTCCCCTGCTCACACTCTGTCTCTCTCTCCCTCTCAAAAATAAATAAACATGAAAAAAAAATGCAAGGTGCTTACAACAGTGCCTGACACATAGCTATAACAACCTTCCTCTCTGTCTCCTTCAGAATCACATTTTAAAAAATTTAAATGGTGCATATTTGTTATAAAAAATTGAAGTAGTACAGGAAAAAAATGCAAAGAAAATAGGAAATAATTCAAAATCCACTGCCTACATTTAACTATATTAATATTTGATGAGTGTCATTCCAGATGTCTATACATACATATGTGGATAAAAGGCCTGGTGGTTACCAGAATCTTGGAAGTCTCCTGTGCCCCCTCTGTAACTCCACTTTGCTCTCTCTCCATCCAGAGTAACCACTAAATCTAAATTTTGCACTTGTCAGTCTCTTCCTTTTTGTTATGGTTTTACCACATAGGTCAGCATCCCTAGACAACATAATATATGTTTGCAAGTTACTGAACCTTACATAAATGGGATCAAGTGTATTTATTCTTCATAATTTTCCTTCTTCACTTAACATGGTTCCTAAGATCTATCCATGTTGATGTGGTCACAGTAGTTTATTCGTTTTCATTGCTATGTAGTATTCCATTCTGTGAATATATCACAGTTTATCCATTTTACTATTGATGAGCATTTGGGTTTTTTCTATTCACTATTCACTCTTCACTATTTCAAACAATGTTGGTCTGAATATTCTTGTGTGTGCTCTTTGGTGCTTGAAATGTGCATGAAACTCTCTAAGATAGATAACTAGTAGTGGCATTGCTGAATTACAGAGTATACACATCTTTAATTGCACTATATGCCAGAATTGTCTTCCAAAATGATGATACCGGTTTACACTCTCCCAACAGAGTAAGAGTTCTGGCTGCATATCGTTGTAATACTTGTAGTGGTCATATACCACATATCAATCTGGTAGTGTACGTCTTATTTCTTCAGCTTATTTTTTTGTTCTTTTCTAACTTTTTATTCAAGTGCTTTATTTATGTTGAAACTTTCTTTTTTTTTCTTATAAATGAATTTAACTCTATACCTTTTTGAGAGGTACTTTTTATGTACTTTAATATGTAGTGCTTTTACTGTTCATATTGAAATAGTTCATAATTTCAGCATGGACTTATAATTTCTAAATGAACTTAAAAAACCATCCCACTAAAAATATATAGAAATACTAGATAAAATATAACAGACTTTTTAAAAAAGTTTTTTAACATTTATTAATTTTTGAGAGACAGAGATAGAGCATGATTGGGGTAGGGACAGAGAGAGAGGGAGACACAGAATCTGAAGCAGGCTCCAGGCTCTGAGCTATCAGCACAGAGCCCGATGTGGGGCTTGAACCCACAAACTGTGAGTTCATGACCTGAGCTGAAGTTGGATGCTTAACTTACTGAGCCACCTAGTTGCCCCAAATATAACAGGCTTTTAATTGCATAGGCAAGCTTATCACATTAAAAGACATTCTAGAATCAAAAAAAAAAATTTAACCATAAAACATCGCTGTAAATAGGAACTACACTGGGTACTATAATACATTCTTGGATTCTTAAAATTCAGATTCCCAAGCATGCAGGACATCAGAAAGAGAAGTTCCCAAAAGTAGCAAGAGAACAAATATATTACCTACACAGAAATGAAAGATAACCTAAAAGCCCAATTTAAAACAGAAATGAAAGAAGAGTAGAATAATTTCTTCACAGAGCTGAAGTACAATATCCACCAACTTAAAATTCTATACCCAGCTAAGTTATTATACAAATTTAAAAGTTCACCATGCAGATACTACTAATGGAAATTAAACACAGATGTTAAGCATGCATGGTAAAATTTCAAAAGTACCACGACAACAAATGAAAATAGAGTGCAAAAGAAAATGAAGGAATAAAAAAATAAATATTTAGAATCTGTAAAAAAAAAAAATTGAAAGCACAAAATGAAATATCAGAAAAAAATCCAAATAATGTCTGTTAAATGTACAAAACTCATCAATTATTAGAGAAATTGTGAATTTTACAGGATTCATCTAAAAATATGAAATAACAAAAGATGATGAGATCAAATAGGTGTGCTGGGTCTGTTTTGTAGAGAAGTTTGGGGATCTTGACCAGGAGTCTTAGTCTTATTCTGAATGAAATGGGAATCCACTGGCAAATTTGAATGGGGGTGTAACATGAATTAATCTCTGTTTTAAAAAGCTCACTCTGGCTGTTAAATGAACTGTTCTGAGTCAAGAGGAAATTGGAGAGACCTATTAGAAAATTCATTGATTTTTTTTTTGAAATCAACATATTGAAATCTTTTTCTATTATGGTGGATTTATCACCACTTCTAAACTTCAGAAGCTTTGGCTTTATGTATTTGTTAATATGCTGTGAGGAGCCTAGATATAAGGCAATATTGGTGGACTAAACTTTAAAAAAACAATTTAAAATACCTTTCTTTGATCCACTTACCATTTTTCATCTTGAAATTTTATGGTGTGGTTTTCTTTTTGTTGCCATTTGGTAACCAGTAAATGAATTCATGTCTTCCTTTTCATACTTCCCTACATCACTTTGTACTGGGCTATGCCTTTTATAAATATTCTATAACAATCTTATTATTTGGTCAACGCATATTGAATGAGTTCTTACGGTGTTACCAATCCCATTTCAAGCACTAGGGATACTATTGGAGGAAGTCATGAAGCTTATAGTCTAAACAATTCATACCTCCTATGTTTTGTTTTTTAACTTACAGGAGCTTCCATGGGCCTTCCTCAAAAATGAGTGTTAGCGAGGTAAGGGAAAGAAGGCATCAGCAATCTTGTCTGATGATAGAAAAAAATGTGTTCAGGGTTTTGGCGTTAACTCTGTGGTTAGTAATCCCACCACCCACAGAGCATTTTTCACCCACCAGGAGAACGATTCTGTTAGTGAGAGTTTTAAACCCTGTGGGTGAGGGGGTGCTTACAAGTGTAACCCACACCTCACAAGTTCTATTCTTTGCATCATGGTGGCCTCTTTCTCAGAGGGTTTCTCATGCGGGTTTGCCCCAACAAAAATATGTGCTGGAGCTAAAAGCTCCTCGAAAGTTGAGTAGATGGTGGGTTCCTTCTTGCCTAGTCTGCAGAAGTCCTATTGTGGGCCTGAGGATCAGGTGCAGTGAGATTTTTAACATGACAAGGTGGAGGATTCAAAACATTTTTGCAATATAAAGGGAGAAAAAAAGCCATTTTAACTACGGGTCCACTCTGAATTTGCCAGATCTTCCCCTTTAACTCATGCTGCTTTCTTAGTTCACTCCTCTTCCTTCCCGTCTGTAGACCACACACACATAAAGAGAAGGGAAGGGAAGGGGTGACCTCAACCTATGACCTGAAAACAACCCTGTATCGCCACTTTGTGTTAACTCTGAAAGAGCTGAGTGGAGGGTTCAGTCCTTCACATCACCTTGCAGCTCATAAGCTGCCGCCTGTTTGTCATTCACTCCACAGTTATTTCCCCAAGTACCACCCCCACACACAACACACACACCCTAAATCTGCTTTCATCTGAGATAATGGCCGGATGCTGGTATCACAATGCTTCTATTTCATAGGCTCAGAGACCTGCCTATTGTGCTGTTTAAAATATTTTTTTAATGTTTATTTTTGAGAGAGAATGTTAACAGGAGAGGGGCAGGGAGGGGGACAGAGGATCGGAAGTGAACTCTGCAGTGAGAGCAGAGACTCCAACGTGGGGCTTGAACTCACAAGCTGTGAGATCATGACCTGAGCCGAAGTTGGACACTTAGCTGACAGAGCCACCCAGGCACCCCTGCCTATTGTGCTATTTAAGATGGCACATGAATTACTTGTCAAGATCTTGTTTGCTGGATAATTTGGGATAGTCACCAGAAGGTGTGCTTTGCCATTCCTTGTCCTGTGCACATCACCACTAACCTGGAATCCAATGTGATCAACTCAAGATCCCACCCACCTGAAGTTTCAGTCTTGAAGCGTTTTGTCTATATTTCTCCAAACCTTTCTCTTATCTTATCCAAGGTTGCTTGGATTGTTCTCCTTCCTTACTGTCTTTTCTAACAGTTTATCGCATGAGTCCATTGTGATTTGTCTTTTCTCTGAATTCTGATTCTCTTTGAAGTTTATACCAGAGTCCAGAGCTTCTTTATGCAATAATTACTTTGTGTCCAAATGACGATTTGGATAGGGGCACTTGTACCCCAATGTTTATAGCAGCACTCTCAACAATAGCCAAATTATGGAAAGAGCCTAAATGTCCATCAACTGATGAATGGATAAAGAAATTGTGGTTTATATACACAATGGAGTACTACGTGGCAATGAGAAAGAATGAAATCTGGCCCTTTGTAGCAACGTGGATGGAACTGGAGAGTGTGATGCTAAGTGAAATAAGCCATACAGAGAAAGACAGATACCATATGTTTTCACTCTTATGTGGATCCTGAGAAACTTAACAGAAACTCATGGGGGAGGGGAAGGAAAAAAAAAAAAGAGGTTAGAGTGGGAGAGAGCCAAAGCATAAGAGACTCTTAAAAACTGAGAACAAACTGAGGGTTGATGGGGGTGGGAGGGAGGGGAGAGTGGGTGATGGGTATTGAGGAGGGCACCTTTGGGATGAGCACTGGGTGTTGTATGGAAACCAATTTGACAATAAATTTCATATATTGAAATAAATAAATAAATAAATAAACAAACATTAAAAAATTAAAAAAAACAACAAATGACGATTTGGATTTCTTAAAGTAGGGCTCATATAATTTGCTTTGGGCTATACTGGGTATCTACTCCATAGATATTTGTTGACTGAATATGGGTTTCATCATATGGATTTTAACATCAGGCTCTATTGAGCATACAAGGTGAAAAGGACATAGATCAAACCCTGATGTTCAAAAAGTTTGCAATTTGAAATGGAGACAAAAGTGCAAATGTTTATGATGTGGTGGGGCAAGCACCATGGTAGAAGTATATACAATCATAATTGTCAGAACTGGAAACATTTGAGCCGATTTTGGAAGGATGATTCAGGACTGTGAAGAGAAGGGAAGTAAGGGAGTCATGTACAGAGAAGAAAAGCAAGAGTGGGAACATAGTAAGAGAATGCCTATCTTGCAAACAATCTAGACACCTAAAGCATTAAAATGGGGTTATATGAGGATCTTGAATGCCATGCTAGGCAGTTTGGACTTTGGCAATGGGGAGCAATCGATGGTTTTTAAGCCAAAGTGTGGCATGAATATGTGTTTTTATTGAAAACCTATCCAGAGCTAGTTTTCTCTGTAGGACAACCTGCCCCTTATTTGCTATAGGCAAAGGAATATTAGAAAATTCTCCTAAGGTTGAAAGCTTTTTCTTTCTTCATTCCACCCGCTATATTCCCTCTCCTTAAATTATTTGAATTTAGAGAACTGAGCCAGAAATTGAATACATTTTAATTTTCTTAACACAAAACTAGCTGTAGGGCACCGAAGGAAAAAAAACCCTCAACTATTCATATGATGGAAAGTCAGGTCCAACTCTTGGTTTGGGAAACAGGAAGCCCACATAATCTGCCCAGGAACCAACATGGAAACTCCACACATACTGATGTGGCCTCTGAACCTGTTGGCCTGATTGACTATAGCAGAAGCTTATAGAGGGGCTGTCAACCCCAGAGCGACACCATTGGGACACCCACGCCATTGGGAAAGTGAGTAGAGACACAGATGTTAGTTGAAAAAGAGGATATGAAGATGTTTAGAGTCACATGTTGACTTTTACTATCCATTGGTTTCATTTGCTAGGAGGGTCATGGTGGTTGCAAAGAAAAAATTGAGCAGATATTCACCTTAAAAGTAGGAGAATTGTGTCATTCTGCCAGTAGTTTTTCCTTTTTAAATGTTTTCTGTTTTAGTTGCCCCTCTCATATGAAGATGAAGGCCTATAGGAAAGCTGTCCGTACTGATCCGAATCCGTTGTGATCTGGAAGCTTTCCAAAAAGATACTTAACCAAAACCAAGACAGTTCATAAGACTTGTTACCTTAAACATTTGCTTTCAAAACGCTTTTATGTACATTTTGTGGAAGTTGGTTTAATAAACAAAAGCATAAAAATTGGAGCAAAACCAAATCCACCTGTCAACAAGTTAGAAACCAGTTGTCATCTAGAAACTAATTTCTGTTTATATTTAAAATTGTGGTTTGACTGAGTCATGATCAAGTAGATATCTGAACTCAGTAGATAACTCATTTCAGTACATAGGCATTGAGTGACTGCCTTTAACTGATCCAAATCACATTAAGGGCATCCATTTTAACTTATCAATGAGATGTTCAGGATTGGGAAAGAAATTGCCTTTCTCACCAAGCCACCAGGCACCCACCAAACTCGTCTTACTTACTTTCTCCAGAGATGACCAAAGGACAAAAGATTTGCCCAGTTGAAACCTCTCTCTCCCCTCTACTTTTTCCAAAAAATGAGGATCTGGAGACCAGTACTTGGCACACGGTTGATCTTCAACACTCTATTACCATAATTCTCTGATTGGCTACTTTGGCGGGGAACATAGATCTCACTGCCACTGCTGAGTGAGTTCCTATGTGTACAATGAGGTACTAATGTGGTACAAGTAGCCAACAAGTATGTTGGTGGCTAAAAAATGAGAAGACCCTTTTATCTATCTGTTTTCAAGAAGGGTCCTCTTTTCTATCACCTAATCTGTGATCTCTGTCTCAGTAGAAAGATACAGGGGTGAGAAACAGAAGTGGCTAGCTGCCTTTCATACTTACCAGGTTCTCATAACTCACCTCATATCTGTCAGGGTTTATTTTGGAAAAACTTAATATCTCATTGGTTTTCTGTAGCTCAACACATCATCAGCTCACCACATCTTCTTTAGATTCTTGTATTTCTTTTCCTGAACAATAACAAGCCTTCCTAGAGAAAAAGATAGAGATAGAGATAGAGACTTGACAGGAACAATGTGGAGGATAGTGTGGCTTAGGTGAAAACAGAGGCATGGAGACCTATTTGGACATAATTGCAATAGTTAAAGGGAAAGGAAATTGGATGCTGGGCAGTGACAATGAGAACAGGGGATAATGTGCTGCAATTGTGAGGTAATTTGGTAAAAGTTTGGGCATGTGATGAGTGAATAGATATGAAATGTGCGAGAGCGAGAAATAAGAGATGACTGAGGGTTTTTGTTTGGGTTACTATGTGGATGTTGATGTATAATGAAGATTAGGTTTGGGGAAGGAAGTGGGCTAGCAAGATGAGTTTGATCAGTTCTAAGTGGAATGCAGTAGGAAGTTAACGGGAGGTAACTGGAACTATTACGTCTACATACTTAACTGTCTCTTCCACAAGACTGAGAGCTCCTTGAGCACATTCGTCTTTGCATCTCCAAGTGCTTAACACAGAGCCCAGCACATACTAGGGCTCAGTGTCTTGTTTAATAAATGAAGAGTTAAGCTGACATTACAAATGTGATTAATGCCTTTTTTTCAATGAGCATCCCTAACTAAATGGAACAAATGCCATGTCATTATTGTAATTTAGAGCGCATCAGTGAAATTTAGATGATAAGATTTTCTTGTTGAAATCAGAACTTCCTAAGAATACTTTTCTTAATTTTTTAGATACTTTTAGGCTATATGGATTTTTAGATACTTTTAGGCTACATGGCTCATCTGCAAGCTTTGTCAAATTGTTGCAAATCTCCAAAAAGTTTTCCATTATATTTATTGAAAAAAAAAAACCTGCATATAAGTGGTCCCAAGCAGTTCAAACCCATGTGTTCAAAGGTCAACTATATGTTTATTCAGGTCTTCCGTGTTCTTCAATGCTGTTTTTAAATCCTCCCCATAAAATTATAGCATATCTTTCCTTAAATTTATCCCTAGAGATATATAAACCCCTATGTTTATTGCAGAATTATTTACAAATAGCCAAACTATAGAAGCAACGATGTCCATCGATAAATGTATGGATAAAGAAGATGTGGCATTTGTGCATATATATATATAGAATGTATATATATATATATATATATATATATATATGCATATATATGCCATACTATATACACACAATGGAATATTATTCAGCCATAAAAAAGAATGAAGTCTTGCCATTTGCAACAGCATAGATGGAGCTAGAGAGTATGATGCTAAGCAAAATAAACCAGTCAGAGAAAGACAAATACCATATGATTTCACTCTTAGGTGGAATTTAAGAAGCAAAATAAACAAAGGGGAAAAAAAGAGAGAGAGAAAGCAAAAACAGACTCTTAACTATAGAGAACAAATGGACGGTTACCAGAGAGGAGGTGAGGGGGGATGGGTAAAATAAGTGAAGGCGATTAGGAGTGCACTTGTCTTCATGAGCACCAAGCAATGCACAGAACTGTTGTATTCCTATATTGTACACCTGAAACTAATCTAGCACTGTATGTTAAGTACACTGTAATTAAAAAAAAAAAAACTTGGTAATTTGGGTCAAAAGGTAGAAACTTCCTATAGAATAAATTAATAAATATGAATTATTATAAAATAAACAAGTCATGGTAATGTAAAAAAAAACCCTAGATTTTTGTTACATATTATTGATATTTTGAGTGGTATTTTTTTTTCTATTACATTCTTTTATGTGATTACTGCTAGTCTGTGGGAATACTACTGATGTTTGAATACAAATCTTTCTGAACTGTCTTATTGATTCCAACTTAGTGCAGATTCTCTTTTATTTTCTCCAGAGGATCATATCTGCAAATAAGGAAAGACTTAGTTCTCTTCCAAGTTTTATGCTTATTTCTTTTCCTTCTCTTATCAGTTAAGAATTTCATTCCTATATCAAAGTGAAGCAGTCATAACAGATGAAATGTTTTATTAAGATAATGCTTGCTGTAGGTTTATGATGTTAAGGAAATTCCCTTATAATCCTGGTTTACAGAGGTTTTTAGAAATTTTGATGACTACCACATTTTATCCAATGAATTTTCGGCACCTATTAAGATAATTCTATACTTATCTCCTTTAATCCACACTTAGGTGTGTGACACAGATTTTTCTTATCTTGAACCATTGTTATGTTCCTGAGATAAACTTTTTGGTTTTTTTCATTCTGCTGAATGATTTGCTAATATTCTATATAAGATTCTCATCTACTTGCAAATATATCTTTTTCTTTTACGGTCCTTGTCTCGTTCTGATTTCAAGGTTATACCAACTTTATAAAATGAGTTGGAACTGTTACCTCTTCTCTTGTGCTCCGAAGCCGAGTTCCCAGATGGGATACAAACACACAGTCTAGTTTTCTAATTTTGTATATTATATATATATTTTTTAAATTGTGTATATTTAAGGTGTACAACACGGTGATTTGATATACTTGCACGTAATGAAATGAGATACTGCAGTCAAGGTAATTAACATATCACTTCCTTATATATTGCCATTTTTGTGTGATAAGAGCACCTGAGATCTGCTCTCTCAGTACAGTATTATTAATTATAGTCCTCATACTGCCCATTCAATCTCTAGGCTTAATCATCCTACATAACTGCAACTTTGTACCCTTTGACCCACATCTCCCGTTCCACATTACCCCTGCCTGTCTCTGGTAACCACATGAAACACTCATTTATTTAGGTCTTTACTTTCTCTCAGCAAGGTTTTCCAGTGTTCTTATGTAGGTCTTTCACATCTTATGGATGTACTGTAATTTAATCAGTCCTGCAGAAATGGGCCTTTAGTTTCTCGTTCTTGCTCTATTTCATCTTTGTAAGCACAACAAAATTTAAAACCTCACATCTAACTTTTGTTTGTCATGTTTAAGTGCTATAATTGGTATCTAACACCACTCATTCTCCCCTCCTACATTCTCATCTACAAGCAAGAAGTCAAAGAGCAAAGAAGCTCCTCCCCCGCCCCCCGCCTCAGTGTCCGATCTTTTGGGTTTTAAAACCACAGCTGAACCACCTCAATCTGTTTCCTGTTATTTAAAATCTCTAGGGAAAGGTATTGCATGAACAGACTTCAGAGCCTTTCCAAAGCCTTACCAACATGGTCATCAGAAAAAGTCTCTTTTGTCACTGTGCTGTTAATTATACCCATTTTCCCATTGTTCACTTATCAGCAATTGAAAGAATTTATCAGTGAATGGAAGAACATCTGCTTCTCATTTCTAAAAACTAGTTCTTTGTGCATTAGAAAACAGAAACTGTATTTGGGGGACTATCAATTTCCCATGTCTGTAGCTGTCTATAACTCTTTTTAGCTCCACATATAGGTTCTGATTTCCAATCTTGCCAATGAATTAACAAGCATGTGCTGGTTGGTAAACTGCTCTACATAAGTCCTTTTAACAAGCATGTGAACCACATTGGTTTCAGGTCTCCTCCCAGAGGTAGCCAACTTTCATATGTTATTGAGCCTCAAACCACACAAATCCATTTAGATGGTTTATCTGAGTTCCTTAGGTTATATCTTTTTGCTAATGCAGTTTAATATCATACCAATGGATCTTTAAATAACTTTATTTCTTATTACAAAGATGATATGTATCCAATAAAGGTAGTTCAGAAAATCAAAAATAAATGAAAAGGAAAACTTTCATCTGTAATCCCATCTTTAAAAATTCATTTGCAATCCCATCCCACTGTTAACATTTTTGTATATTTCCTGCTGATATTTCTACATATATATATGTTTTATATATATATATATTTTTTTTAATGTTTATTTATTTATTTTGAGGGAGAGCACAAGCATGGGAGAGGAAGAGAGAGACGGAGAGAGGGAGAATCCCGAGCAGGCTCCACACTGTCAGCACAGAGCCCATCACAGGGCTTGATTCTATGCCCCTGGGATCATGATGACCTGAACTGAGTTGGATCCTTAGGGCACCTGGGTGGCTCAGTCAGTCAAGCATTGACTCTTGGTTTTGGCTCAGGTCATGATCTTACGGTTTCTTGAGTTAGAGCCCCGCGTTGGGCTCCGCGTTGGGCTCTGTGCTGGCAGTGGAGAGGATGCTTGGAATTCTTTCTCTTTCCCTCTCTCTCTGCCCTTCCCCTACTTGCACTGTCTCTGTCTCTCTCAAATAAATAAATAAACTTAAAAAAACAAGAGTTGGACCCTTAACCAACTAAGCCACCCACATGCCCCTACTTACATCTATATTTTAACTATTTTAAAAATTATTATTGTTTTACTTACCTCTTCCCTAAGCTTAATGCATTTACTTAAATGATCAACCAACCATGGGATGGCATTCTATGCCATTAATATTCTTTTTCAGCATCATTTGTATTCACCTATTAATTGGGCATTTATTAATTTTTCCTGCTCTTCACCGATATAAACAAATGAAGTGCACATATCTATTGTTAAAAGCTCATTCATATTTATGATTATTCTGTCAGGACAGTGGGTCCTAACTCCATGCATCAAAATCACTTGTAGAGTTGTTTTTAATGCAGATACCAACTGTTGACATGAATGTAAACTGACATGTTAATGAGGATAACACTAGTTATTCTATTAAACAACAGACAATAGGATTTTATTTATCTTGCACATAACAGTCTAATGTTTGGCTATCCTGTGGATAAGAAGACCTTATTCTTTTCCTTTTCATTGTGATTCAAGGGCCCAAGTTCCTTCCATAGAGTGGCTCAGCTGTTCCAAAGGAGACTGGATGTCTTCATAGCTAGGAGATAAAGAGAAAGAGCATGAAGTCACAGTCATATCTGGGCTCCCTCAGCCTAGAAATGACACACTGTCTCTGCTTTCCATTAGGAAGAACTAGTTGTGTGCCTCCTGAACCATGCAAGGAATGCTAAGAAATGTAATCTATGAATGGGCTGCCCCTTGCCCTGCCAAGGACTTACTGCCTCCTACCAGAGAGGAAGAAGGGGTTTTAGTGGACAGTTAGGTATGGCTGCTACTTTGGCAAAACCAGGTTGCAAAGTAATTTGTCAGTATCCACAAAGTTTAATGTGACTCGGTAGTTCCATTTCTGAATATTTTTCCTACAGAAATTCTCACACAGGTAAAGAGAAGGATATCCACACAAGAATGTTCATTGTTTCTGTTATTTATAACAACAAATGGCTAAATACATTGAATTATTTCAGTGTATGCAACAACTATTAAGATATTAGATCTGTATATCTTGAAATGTAAGGATGACCATAATGTATGCTATCGAATGGAAAAACATAGAAAAATATGCCCAGTCTGATTACACACAGGGAGTGAGAGGAGAAAGTGGAAGATGATAGGGGTCTCACCAATTTTTTAAAAAATATTTTGTTTATTTTTGAGAGACAGCCAGAGGGGAAGTGCAGAGAGGGAGGGGACAGAGGATCCGAAGCAGGCTCCTCGCTGACAGCAGAGAGCCAGATGTGGGGTTTGAACTCACAAACCGTGAGATCATGACCTGAGCCAAAGTCGGACGCTCAACCAACTGAGCCATCCAAGTGCCCCTCTCACCAATTTTTTAAACTTTTTTATTACTCGAAATTTGAAAAATAACCCCAAATTACATCAGCATTTTAAAAACCCAGATTCCCAGACCTCACCCCAAATCTATGGAATCAGAATCTCCAAGGGATGGGACCCAGAAATTTGTAGTTCATAAGAGCTTCACAAGTGATTTTGATAAATTGCCAAGGTTGAGACTACAGCCTTAGGATAAATTTCTAAAAGTGGAATTACTATGTCAAAGGGTATGAAAAATGTTAAGGCTTTGATAAGAATTGCCAAATTGTCCTTTCATAATGTACCAATTCACATTCCCACCAGCAGTGTGTAAAAGCTCATTCCATCATCAGCAATGAGTGGTGCAAAGTGTTTTAATCTTTGCCAGTTTGATAAATGAAAAATGGTATATCTGATTTATTTGGACATAAGTGCTGGTTTGTTGCATTTGGTTCTCTTTAGGGGACATTCTGTCCCATCTGTCTTTCTCTTGAACTGGGTAGATTCATCCCCCTAAGTTAATGTTTCATTATAAAAATCACTTTGGGAACTCGTTAAAAATGTAGATTTTGAGCACCTCCCCCCCTCCCCCCCCCACACACTTCCAATTCTAGTTGATCAGGTCCAGGATAGGGTTTGGGAATATGGACAGGAGAGATAGGGTCAGAGACTTTACAAAGGACAGGTGCATCCCAGGCAGGAGCATCAGAAGAAAAGGGAACAACGGTGGAGTATTTCGTATCCCTAGAATAGACCCGTTGCTTCTGACTTGCCCTACCCTCTTCCCAGGACACAGCTCTTCTGGCCTCCTAGCATCCACCAAGCTCCAGCCCTAGTCCTTTCTACTTGTCATTAAAATTCACATCGATTTCTTTCCCCCTGCACTCCTACGGCCCTCGATGTCCAAACGGCTCATCCTGACACTTAATCACACGCTGCAATTACTTTAGATAGATGAGAATCGACTTACAGTAATAAAGATATAGTCTAATGAAAGCTGGAGAAGTATTATTTCAGGACAAAAAGAAATGCCCCAGGATAGCCTGGAAAATAATCCTGCAATAAATTACTTTTGTGTTGACACTAAATTAGAAACAATGGCAACTCTATAGAAGGTGAAATTTGAAGTCACACAGCCTTAAAGAATTAGAAACGAGTGCTGCTCTGTCAAAGCAGAGGTCTCTTTTTATCTTCCAAAATGGCAAAGATTAAAAATCCTTGCTACCACTCAGGGATGGCTGTGGACTGAGCAACCCAGGTGGTTCTTATGATCAGACAAGTTTGGAAAAGAGTACCTCTCCACCAATGTTCTCAACATTGTCTGCTTATTAGAATCATCAGACACACATTTAAAAATGAGCCATGCTCAGCCCCACCCCAGAGATTCTGTTTCAATTGGGATTTTTTTTAAAGCTTCTTGGATGATTCTAATGTATAGCTAAGACTGAGACTCATTGTCTGAAGTCATGCAAAAAAAAAAAAAAAAAAAAACACCTTGTGTAGATCTCACATGTATTTCATTATTCTTTGCTATTTTAAGAGGAGGGGATATTTGAGTTTCTAGAGGAAGTAATGGATTCCCAGAGATTTATTTACTATCTCCCTCAAATCTCTTGTCATTTGTGAGATGTTTGAGTAACTTTATTTTCATTTATTCAGTCTTTCAATCCTCAGCAAGTATGCATTGAGGAGTTTCTCTGTCAGGAGCACTGTTCATGTTGGGGACACTGCCCTCGTGATACGGGTGACCTACAAGGTGGAAGTTAAATAAGTAATTGCACTGAAGCTGAGTTTGTGAGTAGTCTCCAGTGGTGTCCTGTTTTAACTATGAAAGTTAACCAGCACGGACCATTTTCAAAACATGCCACGTTTGTCCAAATTGAATACAGTGTGCTTAAAAAAAACCTTTTCTATGAGGTTATTCCTTCTAATGGAATGTAAATCTACAATTATGTTATTAGAAGATAATTTTGTAGGCTACTCAGGGTTATTTCTTTCTAACCTGAAGTAACATTTCTCAACTTTCCTTAGGCTATTTTTTATTACGGCTGAGGTGATTCTTCTTTATGTAAACTTTAGATTGCAGAGTAATTGTAGAGCGACAAGGCCAGCTCATGAGGGCACGTGAGCCCAGCTTGGAATGTAATGGATGCTCTATGATCCTGTAGAGAAGGGTGGTACTGGATCATAGTTCTGAAGGCATTGCGTCATCAAACGGTTTCCCTGTTGTCAGCACCAGTGGACGAAGGGCACATGTGACCTTTGCTTCACCTTGGGAAGGGAAACAATAAAAGGGAACCATAAAGATTTCCGTTCTGTCGGTGATGGCTGTTACCAAAGGGTTTCATGTTATGAGCAGAGTACATCCAAGCAAATGAAGTTTTACTGACGATCCAGAAGCATTCAAAGTCTTTTCCGTGACCATAAAGTTCATTTGAACCATGGGTTTCCTGAACTCAGGTTCATCAGTCCCAGTGGACTAATCCCTTACTCCTGCAAGTATTGAGCAGCCCTGTATAATAGACACAACCTTATCTGACCTTTTCATGTAGCCCTGCTTGGCTAGGCAACAAAAAACCTAGCATGTAAAACCAGAGCATGCTTTTAGACCTCCAAGAGCTAGTGTATGTTGATTACTATACTTCTGGTGTCACATATATAAGGAGATCCCTAACTTAGTAAGAGTTTCTTCATTATCTGGGCATTGGTAGGAAGTTGATAATTCTGAGGACTGAGGTCATGTACTAGCCCAGAGTCCAAAATACTAAATGCATCCTAAGATCCTTACGGGTAACATGGAGCTGTAAGCTACTGAAAGTTTGCATTCTGTGCACAGATGAAAAAGGACCAAATGAGACACAGTAGAAGAGGCCTTTGGGGGAGCCTGATAAAGCAGCATCAAGCACAAAACCAAAGCGGAAGTTTCCAAAGCAGTAGAACTTTCAAAGGTGTTCAGGCATAACTGACAGGGTGTAGTCTGCAGGAATGCACCAAGCAGAGGGACACGTGGGAGACTGCCCTTAGAAAGCTGTGTGTCCTGTTGCTAGACTGCCCAGGTTGCTTTCTGGTAGGTCACATTCAGTCATCATATTCTCTAATAGCTGCCTTGGTGTTCCTTAATTCCTTATCTGCCTGTGAGCCCTAACTTTCCTCAGCTGAGATACATCCAGTTTCTTGACCATTTGGGTCAGTATTGTTTATAAACCTGACTGACATCATGAGGTACAATATGGCCACCAGCTAGTAGGGCACTGCTTAGAAGAAGGGTACAAATAGCAGAGGCAGTTGGAGTGCATTGCTGAGGTCAGAACTTGTAAGCCCACCCACCTTCAGGCCCGTATATACATATCTTGGAAACGGCTTGACCAACAGACCAGGAGCTGGAAGAATGGAGATGCGCTTTTTTGCTTCAGTGAGTCCTGTGTGGAGGAGGTGGCTGTGTTCAAATACTTTTAGGAACTCTTATAAGCACTAGGTGAAAGCACATAAGTGAAAGGAAGACCTTTGTGCTTAGTCTGGAAGAAAATCTAGAATTCAAACTGGCCTTTAAAAAAATATCCTTTCTGTCTCCCTGCTTGAAGTCATGGGAAAAAACAAAAAAACAAAAACAAAAGCAAAAAAACAAAAAACAAAAAACCTAAAGGACAAAACACAGATTAAATCCAACTCCTCCTTCAGAGCCCAGATCAAGTCACACTTTCTCATTGAATCAGTTCCTAACCCCAAAGAGGAATAATTTTCTTCTCTGAGCTTTGAACAATAGCTGTGTTCACACCGCTAAGAAAGAAGCCATCTCATGGCTGCTTACACATCTACGTTTTGTATTAGATTGTGAGTTTTTGAGAGCAAAACAGTCAGGAATCACTTTGACAAATGGGCTCCTGGTGAGCTGATTTTTGATGAATTCACCTGCAGGTGGAATTATATTTCATTCAATTTGGAGCTCTAATACCTAGCATAATCTCTGGCATAAAGCGGGGTTCTCCATAAGTGTTGGTGGAATTGAAAACCAGATAAACATTTTCTCTGTTTATAAAAATAATGCATTTCCATGCTTGCTGTCAAAACATAAAATCAAAGTATGGAATATAGAGGGGGAAATCAATAAATTTACGTTTTCAAGCACACAGACTAGTGCACATCAGCACATCAGTTCTGGGAACAAAAAAATAACAGTCGCAATGATGACAACACAGAAATGCAGACACATGAAATTTTGCCAGTGAGGGTGGGAACCTACCTTTCCACCGGCCCCACAAGACACTACATGGCTACCAAACTGAATTGGAAGCAAAATGTCATCCTCTTCAATTTTCATATTTACTGTCTCCTAACTCCTAAGGCATCTCCTAATCTCTGTACGCCTTAAGGGGCATGATCGCCCGCAGTGACCCTGTGGCAGGTGAAATACTGTGGCAGGAGAGCCCCCGGGCTTTGATTGTAAATGGAAGTGATGTCACATGTGATGACGTATGTTGCGATGGCATTCTCACTAGAACTGACTTCATATTTCTAATAAATGTTCAGCTGAAAAATACACAGAGAATGGAAAACACGAATTATGCAACTGAGAGTTGTGATTTCCTGTTCAACATTATGGAGGAGGTGAGAATAGAACAGTAAGAGAGAAACTATTCTTAAATGCTTCTTTTTGATGAATTGTTTCTTCTTTTGGTTTCTCCACTCTCTATACTGTCTACAGAGTCTACTACATGATTTGTTTATTACACTATGTTTATGTATCTTAGAGAAATAACATTTTAGTCATGGAAAAGACCTTAGACATAATGCATACATATGCAACAAATAACCAGCAGAATGTGTTTTTTAGGGAAACGAACGTTCTCTTGGCATATGGTCCCATTTGCCATGACTTTGGTAAGACTTCAGGCTATAAATTTTTCTAAGTTTTATGTCTTATTCAGCTTTAAAAATTATATTAGCAGCTTAACATTGAGCACAACAACAGTTAAGTCTGGAGGTTTTCATTACTTTCATTGATAATTATCCCCCCATCTCTATCGTAATTCAATTAGGTAAACTAAGTCTGAAGAGGTGCCTAAGTTATAAAACAATCATGTCCCGGACTAAATTATAACAGCAACTTCCTGTATGTCACACCTTTGCTCAGACCACAGCTTTCTTAAGAAATGATGTATTTAAACATCAGATTTGATAGCTAGAAATTCAAGGGAAACCTCCTCCTGTCTATGGTAGTTTTGAGCAGAAGGGAGAAGCCCGTCAAAATGATATGTCTGGAAACATTTTCTCTATATAAATCGCTTTTTCTATTTTAAAAACCTATAACATTCTCTGCTGTCCTTGGGTAAACTTCCTCTGTTTACCAATGGACAAATTACCATTGTCATCTTCCAAATGACAACAAAAGGCAAAAGTTGGCTCTGGTGGCACCTGCTGCCTTCCTGCATCTCCCTGTGAGGCCAAAACTTTCCTAGATTTTCTTAAACCAGGTCAGCCTTACTCAGATTTGGTTACCTTGTTTAAGTGTCTGAGTATTATTTATATCAAAAAAAGTTTTTATTGTATGAATTCAGCATTTCCCTTCTCTTAAATTCAATGCATCTTGAATAAGTTTTTGTCTCCCATGCCTCAGGCCCTGCTCTGTGCCCTTACCATAACCCTCAGGGGTAAAGGAACAACTACAATGTAGATACTAAAAGAGAGGCTCAGATTCAAAAAAAGGGAAAGATGATGTTTGTTTGTTTCTCAGCACGCAGATCAGTGTCTGGAGATAATTGTTCAGTACAAATTTATGGACTAAACAAACAAATGAATGGGTGGCATCAGTAATGTCATTGGCTGTAAGTGTGTGGGTAGGACCTTCAGAAACAGAGGTGTGGGCAGGTGTTACAGGTGGGCAAAACTGTGTATGCAAAGGCACAGTGATAGGAAAGAAGTCTGGGGAGACATAAAAGCCTGGGTTGGGGAATCTGTGGGCATCCTTTGCCCACACACTTGAGTTGTGGGAAGATGGCCAGAGCACCCGAGAACCATGGCAACGGCCTTCATGGGAGGGAGCCCGGGAACTGGCATAGGGGTGTAGGGCAGGAAGATTCTTTTTCTTACTATTTGCTCTACTATGAGACTAGAAAGTGTGTGTCTAAGCTGAGTCACAGAATAATTATTAACTACCCTTGAGAAATGACCTTAACTTTTCTTCCCGTGGTTTGTGTGAACACCCATAGCCCTGAAGCCCAGTGTCTTGTATTCCACTTCCGGTTCTACCGCTCATTAGCTGGTTGACCTTACTCTCCCTCTGCTTCAATTTTCTTAGCTGGAGAATGGTGGTAATAATAAGACTTCCTCACCTAGTTGTTAAAAATAAAATGGAAAAGAGGTCACAGTGATAACAAAAGCTTCATTTTTCACAGATTGATTCATTGTTCCTTTGGAGCTCATCATCATCCTCCACTGCACATAGATTGTGCCACATTATCTGTTGATGTAAAAAATATATACATATACATATATCCATACATATGCATGTGTACATCTTAGAATAATGGTGAGCACTCAGTGGATGCTGGGTGTGGTGTGCTAACTGCTTTCATTAGGTCATTTAATCCTCAAAACAACTCTGTGAGGTCATTACTGCTGTTTCCTCCATTTTACAGATGAGAAAACTGAGGTTTACCAAGGTTACATAGCTAAGAGGTGACAGAACTAAGACACAATCTCACTTTTTCTGAATCTAGAGCCTGTATCCCAAATATACACATGTAGATAATTTCTCCAAATTTTATCTTTCTATTTCTCTGAAAAAAAAAAATACAGTTTATGATAATTGTAACAACTGTATCGAGGTAGGATGATATACAATAAACACCTATTTAAAGTGTACAACTTGGCAAATCTTGGCATAAGTATCCACCCATGAAACCATTACCACAATCAAGATAATGAACATATCCGTCACCCTTAAAAGTTTCTTTGGGCCACTTTGTAACCTGTTCCTCCCACCCCTCCCTGTCCTGGGTCCACCCCCAAGCAACCACTGATCTGCTTCTGCTCATTAAAGATTAGTGTGCATTTTCTAGAATTTCAACATAAATAGAATTCTACATTTTGCACTCCTTTTTAACTGGGTTTTTCACTCGGCATACTTATTTTGAGATATATCCATATTTCTGCATGCATCAACAGTTCATTCCTTTTTGTTCCTGAGTAGTATTGCATTGTATGGATGTACTGAAACTTGCTTGTTTATGATAATTTTTATCAATTCTCTATACTCTAGAATGTGGAAGAAGTAAAAACACCAATCACATTCATAAATTTGGTAGTATTCCATTACTTAATTTATATTTATTTTAATACTTTATTGTACACGTTTTCTTGAAATATGAAGTAGGTATCTAAATTGAAAAGGAATGACATAGGGAGTTGAGATAGGAGAGAGGAGAGAATGGATAAGAATTGTATCCCGGGTGTAATACCACTCCAATTCTTTAAAGCCATAAGTTAGTTTTGAAATTTTCTCCTTGTATGCATGCATATCAAATCTATATTTTTGCATTCTATATGTAAAGTTCTAAAATTGAAATACTATTTCAAATCAAAGTAATCCAGCGTGGTGCTATAAACCATAAAAACTCTCTCTGTGATACAGCCACTGAAATTCAGACATCTTTTCTTTGGCCAAACAGTTGTAAGTGGTCAGTGATTTCTTCCATGTTAGGTACATTTATACCATGAAAGAATACTTTAAAGAAAGACAGGTGACTCTTTTTTCGGACTTGCAGATTGCAATCCATATGACACCCAGCTCCAGATTGTGTGGCGGAAAGCCTGTGGATGTCAGTGGAATGGGCTGGAATCTGGCTCCCCTGAGCCCCAGTTGCCCTGAGAACAAGGAGGAAGGCTGTGTTGGGCTTTAAGTAAGAAGGTATTTGAGAGTACATGGTACATAGGAGATATTGATAAATGGTATTTTCCTCCTCCTGCCCCTCCCAAGGCCTTTGTCCTTAAGACTTCTTCAGGCTCCCAGGAAGTATAAAGGCTTTTACCCATTCCTTTTCAGCACTTTGCAAACACTTTTTTCACCAGCATCTATGACAGAGCCAGGCATGAACCTGGCACTGGGATATTTGTTGAATAAATGCCCAAAGGAGATTTTTTTCTTCCTAGCACTGGCATCAAAACAAATCCATGGCTGTGCAGACCAAGGACTGGAAGGGATTGTTTCATGACCTTGTTCCCACGAGAATCACGAAGGAGTTTTTCCTGGGGCTTGAGGCAGTGGTGTGACTGGCGTTGCACAGGGCTTTGTTAGATGGTGCGGTGGTTAGAGCCTTTGTGGGAGGTGACAGAGCAGGTTGGGAACCAAGGGTTCGATTATTGTGGCCTTTCTCTGTGAATGGAACCCACTGGGAAATGTAACATCTTATTGAGGACCAGTTAGTGTAGCTAGAAGGTTGGTACACCCTCCATTAGTAAACCAGATACCTTGCTATTGTGAGAAGCCCAAGTAAGTTTCCAGGTAGTCCATCAAGAGACCCTTGTGAGTCTTTAAAAACATAGAAACTTGACCATGTTGAGTGAGAAAGAGAAAATGGCAAAATCGTTTCCAAAATCAGCAGGTTTTGGGTCCAGCACGGTTTCTGGGTCTGCAGTCAGGCCACTGCCCAGCGATGGTTTGTTCGGTGAGAAGTGTATGTGCGCTGTGTGTCCTGGGCCTCCGTCATCTGTGCCTTGTCTTGCTGCCTTCCCCTCACAGATGTGGGAGGCCAAAAACAAAAGCCAGAGTCAGAACTCTAAGTGACTCCAAAAGCCAACAGTGGGGTTGCTTTCGAAAGATGGAGTGCGGCATGGGAAATAAGGGGATGAAAACATTTTAAGAAGCACTGGAATAAGAGAAATCCACTGCGATTTAAAAATTTAAAAAAAGTTAATGTGTCTAAACTGTTCCTTCCACTATTACAGAAGACTTCTGGAGGGGTGGTCACACCTGGCTTGAGTTCCGGGTTGGCTTCGAACAAGGTAAATGGCCCAGGGAGGCCACCTCGCTTCAAGAATGCACAGTTCTCCCATCTGCGAGCTAGTAATTCATAGTACCTGTCTAACCGAACTATCTGGAAGAGAACTAAATGGGACCGGAGTGTGGAGAGACAAACCACACACAGAACTTCTCACATAGAAGGAGTTCAGTAGATCTTTGTTGTGTAGAAGACTGAAGGAGGCCTCTTCCTCTTAGTTATCCAAATGAAAGCATTCTGGCTCCCCTCCTTCTCTTTAAACAATATTTGATCATATTTTACGTGCCTATGAAAAGCTCGAAGAATTTTCGTCAAAACGACTAGAATTTCCTTTCAGCCTCAGTTCTTTATTTGTAAAATGGGGACAATTGCACCTGCCTCCCAGGGACTCCGTGAGAACCACAGAAAATCAGCGAAAGTACTTGGTGCACACCAGGTACACCTTTGCTCAATGAGCATCTAAAACCGCTCCTTTCTCAACAACAGTTGCTAAGGCTTGTCAGTGTGTGAATAATTCAGATAAGCAGAGTGGCTTTGATAAATAGGAAAGTAAACAAAGCTAATATTTGGTAATTTTCCGTTTGAAACCAAGAGGTTTCTGTTTTTGCCAAATGGAAAGAGATTTGTCACGCATGCAGTTTTATTTTTCCACATGGTTTAGTATACATGGAAAATTCAATTAAGAAAAATGATTTTGTTAGTGAATCTCTATCAAATTTTTTAAGGGCAACTACCCAGTGTTTTAGAATTTTAGGGGAGTTTCCATCAGTGAACGGGGCTTGTTTTGGCTGTGACCTTTCGGCTGGTTTAAACCTGTCAGGTCTGACCACAGAATCATGGCTCCAGGGCACAGGCTTGTTTTCTCTCCCTCTAACCTATTCATCACCCCTATTTTGCTGATGCTGACCAGAAGATTTCCTTTTTTAAGTAAGAAAAAAATTCATCTGTTTAGCTTTATATAACGTGCATGCATGAATTGAAGTGAAATAAGCAATATTTCACCTGTCCCTCTTCCTCCCACACCGCCCCCGTCCTCTTCGTTTCATATTTGATTTACCTGTCCTAACACTCCAAAATCATTTTCTGAACGTGTTTCTTAAAGTATCACTGTGTGTACGTGAAAAAACATGTTTCCAAAAGGATATTTATCTGGAACAATACCATAACTATTATTACTTTTATAGTCATGTGTTCTACTTCTTTCTAAATAAGTTCCCTGATTTTTTATGTCTATGTAAGTTAAACAGTGAGTAATTTCTTTATTTCATCCTTGGCGTGCTTCATAAATCATAATCACTGTTTTCAGAGAACATGGAAATTACCTCTTTTTGTAAAATATGGTCATTAACAAAGAAACATTCTATAGAAATTGGGGCTCTTCAGCCTGCAGAAATTTGGGGGACTTCCCCACATAATAAATACTTGCTGAAAAACCAGAGATGTCATTGTGATTCTCTTCCTGTGACCATACATTAGAACAGCGGGAAGGGATGGTAATAATCTGTATTACAACCATAAAAACAAAAAAGGAAAAAGAAAGAAATCATGCCTTGAATACTTCCACTTAGGCTGGGTAAACTGAAGCCACACACAATGAACTTAAGGAAAAATATCACATCAAAACCAAATCGTAGAAATGGAATTTAAAAATAATAGCATAAGGAGCTCTGGGGTGGCTTAGTTGGTTGAGCATCCAACTCTTAATTTCAGCTCAGGTCATGATCCCAGGGTCATGGGATCAAGTTCTGTGTCAGGCAGCACACTGAGTGTTGAGCCTGCATGATTCTGTCTGTCTCCCTCTGGCCCTCACCACCCCACCCCCGCCCCCGCTTGCTCTCTCTCTCTGGAAGAAAGGTAGTAATAACCTAATGTTTAAGTGCACATGCGTTCATGAATCAGACTATCTAGCTTGCATCCTGGCTCTGATTTACTGCCTAAGTGACTTCTGGCAAGTGACTTCTTCCCTCTGCTCCCTGCTTTCCTTATCTTCACCATCAAATGGAGAGAGCGATAGTACTGCGCAGTGTTTATCACTGTGCTGTTAGAGAGCTAGATGACAAAATTCGTAAAAGCGTGGTGCCTGGCACTCAGGAAGCCCTCAGTAAATATTATTTAATAAATAGTATGGTTATCTAGAACTGAGTATAAAGGACATGTTTCTTTAAGATTAGTAACAGGCAGGGGCACCCGGGTGGCTCAGTCCGTTACCTGTCCGACTTGGGCTCAGGTCACGATCTCATGGTTTGTGGGTTCTAGCCCCGCATTGGGCTCGGTGCTGACAGCTCAGATCCTGGAACCTGCTTCGGATTCTGTGTCTCCTCTCTCTCCCCTTTCCATGCTCACAGTCTGTCTCTGTCCCTCTCTGAAAAATAAATAAACATTAAAAAAAAAAAAGATTAGTACAGGCAGGACAATTATAAAGAAGAAAGAAGGATGATTTGGTGGGTTTCGGCCCATAAACATGTTTCCCGCACATACTGAGGTCAACTCACGAGGTTTAACCCTGGGGATAAAAGGAGGACTATCACACCAAAGGGCTCAAAGAACAAGAACGTGAATCTCTGAAGCTTTTAAACAGTATTCATCTTACTGACCTCCCTGGACAATAAATAAATAAATAAATAAATAAATAAATAAATAAAATAAAATAAAAACCTATATTTATTTTGTCCAACCATAGGTTTCTACTGATGAGGTTAACTGTTTAGAAGTATTTGAATTCTGTAAAGTTAATTATGAATGTCAACTTCAGTATCACTTGACTGATGCTCTAGGTGTATCACCAAGCACTGAACATGTCGCTTTTTTGGGCAGCAGCATCCTTGTGTAGGCTTCCCTGTCTTTCTCACCTGGAGGATTCCAGGAATGCTCCCCCATAAAAATGAGATTTTTCCACATACCCTGCTATTCTTAACGGGATCTGGCCTAATTCGAATGCAGGCCACAGGCACGGGTGTCACAGGGAGGCAATCTGGCTCTGGCCCTGAAGGATGTATGTTTGCTTTGCCTAAAATGATTTGTTGACTTATACACATTTTTTTTCAAGAAAGCTCCTTGAATTGGACACGTTTTAATTTTTTTTTTCTAAGCAGCCACTAAACCGTGAAACTTAAACAGAATTAGGCATGTGTTTTGATTTGTCTTTTGCTCTGCCAAGTTGGAAGAGTTCCCAGCAAGTGATTTATTTGCCAACAAAACCGCAAAAGCACAAATGAGACCCTTAAGGGTTACAAGTTCTTTTGTAATATCTGTGTTCTGATGGATGGCTAATTATTTTTGGCTTGAGACAGATTGATAGCAAAACAAAAATTAAGAGAGCTAGAGTTCTAACACCTTTTACTCCAACTCCTAATGTTACTGATGAGTCAATTGAGGCTGTAATGACCTGACCAAAACTCCTTAGGAACAGAAAGCTGATTGAGGGTGTTTATCCTGCTCTTTCTTCTGCAATTTTCACAGAAAGTTCAGTGATACCACCTCCAATCTCAGACCCTTACAAGCCCACGCTGCTGATGCCAACAAAATCCCACTCCAGAAGTTAGGGGTTACTTATTGTCAGTTCACGTCTACTAGCAAGGATCATTAAATACTATATTTAAAAATCAGGAACAACCCAAATGTCCATAAGAGGGAAATGTTTCCACAGATTGTGCCTAGGCAGATAACTGAGTCGTGTACGTTTATTTAACACCATGTTTTTGAAGACTGTTTAAGGACATGGAAAAATAATCCTGGTGTGTTATTTATTAAGTGAAAACTGTGGAATACAAATTTACATATCAATTTTATTTCATACTGTATATGTTTAAAAAATAATTTTAAAAACTTGGAAGGAAAGACATGAAAATATTATTGATGCTTCTCTGTGGTAGGTAAAATTAGGGATGATTTTTTGTATTTCTATGTATACTTTTCCTAGATATACTTTTATATATTTTATTCTGTGGATATGGATTTGATTTATAATCTGGAAGACAAAGAATGTTATTTCAAATAATCCAGTGTATTTATGATCAACTGGAAGAAGGGAGTCATAGCTATATGAACTATCCTTTTTTCTTTTAAAGAGCATGTCAGCATGAATATGATGTATGAAGCATGTGCCATCTACTCATGACTTTGGCTTGGGTCAGAAGGTATAAAGACTTTGGCTTTTAGTTTGAAATGAGAACCACTGGATGGCTTTGGTGGAGGAGTGGCTTGATTTTAACAAGGTCACTCTGGCTGTGGCGTTTAGCCGAACTAAACAAGGATGGTAATGGTAGAACAGGTAGTGAGAAGAATTGGATTTTAGCTAGTTATACATCATGATGTTAGATTTTAAGAACCATTTTAAAATTTATTTATTATATAGGGATTTGAATATGTCATATATATATTTTACCAGTGGAACTTGTGATGAACCCCCAAAAACTCCCTACTTATTATATGGGATTTAATATGTCTTTTATATAAATTTTATCAATTTATTTATTACATGGGGATTTAAATATGTCTTTTATCTTTATTTTATCAATGTAACTTGTGAGGAGCCTAAACAAAAAAGCAAAACAAAACAAAAACAAAAACAAAGACCACTGGGTATAGCAGGCCTTTTTCCTGAAAATAGTACCAGATCTGCTTTTACCTTTCCTTTTCAAACACCTGCTCCTATACTAAGTAACAGTTGCTCTGTCTCTATGGAGAGCAACCAAGGTTTAAGACTATGGATCTCAGGGGCGTCTGGGTGGTTCAGTCGGTTGAGCGGCCGACTTCGGCTCAGGTCATGATCTCGCGGTCCGTGAGTTCGAGCCCCGCGTCGGGCTCTGTGCTGACAGCTTGAGCCTGGAACCTGTTTTGGATTGTGTGTCTCCCTCTCTCTGACCCTTCCCCGTTCATGCTCTGTCTCTCTCTGTCTCAAAAATAAATAAATGTTAAAAAAAATTTATAAAAAAAAAAAAGACTATGGATCTCAAAGACTGACAGAGGCAAGTAGATTGAAATTAAAAATTCAAAAGCATTATATGAAAAGAAGGAGATGGTACCTAAGATAGGGAGGATTTCTCAGGAGGTAAAAAGAGAAACTGGGGTAGAATTAAATTTGTGTTGAACACAGGAAAGGATAAATAAACTCACTGGATAAATAAACATTAAAAAATAAAAAGATTCTCACTTAGAATCAAAACAGAAAATTCAGTAACATGCTGTTAACAAGCAACCCATAAAATGAGGTGCTGGAAAAGTCAAAAGTAAAAAGCAAGGCAAAGATATATCAGGCAAATGCAGACAAAAAGAAGGCACTATATATGATGTTATAATAACATCATAAAATAGAAATGAGATATAATAGCTGACATTTATTTAGTATTAAGGACATATAACATCTCATTTAATCCTCATGATGGTTATGAGGTTGTTAGTGCCAAATTCCAGCCCAAAAGCAATAACCAGGATAAATATGATACGACCATAAGAGGCAATTTCAAGTGAACAAATACCGTTCACAGATCAGTGTGCAACAGATCATTTCGAATCAACATGTGAGGTAAAAAATATAATAAACACTAGAAGGGATGAGACAAATCAAGTAGCGGTGAGATACTTTCTTAGTTTCTGACCTATCAAGTAGGCAAAAACAAATGAATAAGATCTAAATGCTATAATTTAATGAAGTTTGCAATATATCACATCATTTTAATGGTGAAAATTGTAAATAATCTAAATGCCAACAGTGGAGAATTTATTAAATAAATCAGGCTAGGACTAGAGGAACCATTTAACATCTCTAAAGTGATGTTGTAAATGTTTTAAAAACATTATAATTATACATTAAATGGAAGAACAGATACATAATGATATATAGGATGTGCTCTGAATTTTATTTTTGAAAGTGTGTGTAAAACATATGTGAATATATATACAAAGAAAAGAAACTAAATGGGTACCCCAAAACATTAACATCAGTCATCTCCAGATCTTGTGATTATGGGTGATATTATTTTCTTAGTGATTTTTCCATTTGAAAATTTTCTTCAAAGGGTATTTTTGCCTCTTCAATCAGAGAAAAACATAACTGACCTTTGTTTAATGACTGACTGTGATCTTACAAACATCCCACTTGATTCTCACAATGTAGAAGAGAAAAGGTACAGATTTTATATGGGAGGAAGTCAAGGCTCAGAGAGTAACATTGCTTTTTTTTTTTTTAATTAGTGTTATAGTTAATAGCAGGGCTGGGGTAAAACCCTGACTTCTGACCCCAAATCCTGAGGACTTTCCAGTATATTCTTCTGGGTAAACCATGCCTCCACAAAGGCCATGTTCAAATGCTGCTGGTTCAGCATGTCAAGTGATCATGACCCTGAGGTAATAAACCCATACAGCCTGATAGGATGTTGCATCCAAGATAGTAGGAGAAAGAGGTGACAATGTTTAATTAGCTCTAAATGAGCAAGGAGCTAAGGGAATAAGATAATACATTTTGATGGAAGCTGAAAGTGGAAATAGTCATGGGAAGACAGAGCTGGTCAGCTCCAAAGATTCTATCACCCGAGGGACAAATTTTACCTAGATAGCATCTTTTCTAGAGGTACCCTGGGAGAAGAAAGATACTTTAAGTATAAACATGTTTGTGTGATTTGCATTTTTAGACCAGACTAAAGATCACTTTGAATGTCACCCTGGGTATCTGCAAACCAACATTAGGATTCATTCAGATCACTGGATCTGCAACCTGGCTTCATGCTCATGGTTGAGTGATGGGCCATTTGGACACTCACTTTCCACTATTTATGAACTATTAGCAGTTTTTCAGTTTCCATTTCTCTCAGTTGCTGGATAGTTTGTATTAATACTTCTGTTGCACTTCAAAATAGATTTCAGACTTTTGTTCAATGGAAAATGTACAGGGACACTTTGATGGTTGCTTTGTAAATGTCAAAGAGAATCTTCAGAGAATGATTTTATTTCTTCAGATTGGAATGATTTTTCCATTTCTCGCTTTAGGAGTTCTACTTTTCTGATTTTTTGCACAATATGTAAATTAATAAAAAAGTTTTTACGAGTGGAATCTTTGTTATGAAAATAGCTTTAAAATGTTTTTCCAATTGCTTAATAACACAAAACTTTGTAAAAATCAAATAATGAAAAGTCTAAGAAGAAACTAAAAATCCCCTGAAATTCCACCAAAATCAGAAAGCCACCGTGAACATTTTTGTCACTGCCTTTTCATGCTTTTACTGCATACACACTCATATAATTTACCATAAATTAGGTATGATACATGCTGCTTTTTATTGTAAACTTTTTCTCTTTTTCCCCTTATCTCTATCCACGCCATCACCCCCCAAGATATCATTGTTAACCAACGTGTGCTCTTCCGTACCTATACCTGATTACTTAAATAACATGGGAAAATGTTCAATTTATCCCCAGATATATTATGTGTTTTTGTGGAATTTTGTAAATGGAGAAGTCAAGATTTTGTCATTTACAAAAATGAAGTTTTAGTTCTCATTTCTCTGCTTTCCAAATTTCACATCACAGAAATCTCTAGATTTTATGGTAGCAAATGGTCCGTGGAGTGGACGTGCCACAGTTTATTAAACCATTCCTGCTGGGTGAGCAAGCACTTCACCACCAATTTTTCTCTATCATAAACAGTGTTGTAACAAACAACCTTGTACACGCATCCTTATGGGCTAGTGCTCTTACTTTTATGGGATAGATTCCTAGAAATGGGCTTAGTAGTCAAAGCTATAAGTACTTTAAATTTTAGGAGATGGTGTCAGGTTGCTTTCCAAATAGGTTGTAGAATGTACATTTTCATCGTAAAGTGTCTGAGGAGCCTCTCCCTCATATCTCCATTAGCAGTAGGTATTTTCATTCCTTTTCATTCTGGCTTACCTGATTGTTGAGAAATAATATCTCTCTTTCTATCTTAAATTCGCTTTTCTCTGACTGAGGCTGGGGATCCTTTCTCACATTTATTGGTTGTTAGAATGTGCTCTTTTGTCAATCTCCTATTTACTTTCTTCTATTGGGATTTCTCATCAATACCAAAGGATTCTTTATATATTAGAAATAAACCTATGCTTCTATGGTCAATTAATCTGTGACAAAGGAGGCAAAAATATAGAGTGGAGAAAAGATAATCTCTTCAATAAATGGTGCTGGGAAAACTGGACAGCTACACGCAAAAGAATGAAACTGGACCACTTTCTTACACCACACACAAAAATAAAAATAAAGACCTAAATGTGAGACCTGAAACCATATAATTCCAAGAAGAGAACATAGGCAGTAATTTCTTTGGCATCAGCTGTAGAAACCTTTTTTTAGATAGGTTTCCCAAGGCAAGGAAAACACAGAGAAACTGAACTATTAGGATTACATCAAAATAAGAAGCTTTTGCACAGCAAAGGAAACCATCAACAAAGCAACCTACTGAATGGAAGAAGATACTTGCAAATTATAAATCTGATAAAGGATTAATATCCAAAATAGATGAAGAACTTACAGAACTCCACACCAAACAAAAAAATAATCCAATTTAAAAATGGGCAGAGGACCTGAATAGACATTTTTCTAAAGAAAATATGCAAATGGCCAACAGACACATGAAAAGATGCTCAACATAACTAATTACCAGGGAAATACAAATCAAAACTGCAATATCACCTCACTAGAGTTGGTGAGGATGTGGAGAAAAAGGAACCCTCATGCACTGTTACTGGGAATGTAATTTGGTGCAGCCACAATGGAAAACAGTGAGGAGGTTCCTCAAAAAATTAAAATTAGAAGTACAATATAACCCAGTAATTTAACTACTATTTACCCAAAGAAAATGAAAATACTAAATTCAAAAAGATGTAGGCACTTCTATGTTTATAATAGCATTCTTTACAATAGCCAAGATATGGAAACAACCCAAGTGTCCATCCATAGATGAATGGATAAAGACGATGTGGTGTATATACGTACAATGGAATATTGCCCAGCCATAAAAACGAATGAGCTCTTGCCATTTGCAAGAACATGGATGGGCCTAGAGGGTATAATGTTAAGTGAAGTTAGTCAGACAAAGAAGGACAAATACCATATGATTTCACTCATATGTGAATTTAAGAAACAAAACAAGTGAACAAAGAAAAAAAAGAAAGACCAACCCCCTCCCAAAAAAACAGACTGTTAAATACAAAGAATAAACTGGTGGTTGCCAAAGGAGAGATGGGAGGGGGGGTGGTGTGAAATAAAGGGGATTAGAGTGCACCTATCATGATGAACACTGAATAATGTATAGAATTGATGAATCACTATACTACACACCTGAAACTAATATAACACTGGTTATTACACATCAATAAAAAATGTTTAAATATTTTTAAAAATATCTTTCACAGTACATAACTATCACGTGAGTTGATATTTTCCTTAGTCTAATATGCCTTTTGGATTTATGACATCTTTTTCCATACAAAAAATATTTAAATGTAGTGAAAAATCCATCTTTTTCATACAGTTTCTGGGGATCTTGCCATTGGCTAAAAGTCTCCCAACTCTTAAATTATACAAGTTTTCCTAAATTTTATTCGAACATTTTTTAAAAATTCAGTCTTTCATCTAGATAGAATTCTTAGAGAAATCCAATTTCTTCTTCTGGATTGATAGACAAGTATACCAGCAAGATTTTTTTTAATAATCCTACTGAACTGAAATACCAGCTTTCTATGTTAATTTTCTCATATGATAATTCTCCACCACTCTCTGTTATGCTCTGCTGATTAGTTATATGTCAATATTATTGATTATAATGTATACTTATGAGTTAGACATATGCTACAAGTCATAGTGTATGTCGATACCTAGTATGACAAGCCTTCCTTCCCCCAAGTTGGAGACAATGATCTGGTGGTTAATTGATTGCAAGCACACACTCTGGTGTCAAATTGAATCCTGGTTTCAAGTCAGTTAACATCTCTATATCTTAGTTTACCCATCTGATAAATTGGGATGATAATATTTGTCACAAACAGTTGTGAAGATTAACTGGAGCAAAACATAGAACACTTGGAAAATTCCCTGGCATATGCTAAGCACTGAAAAATTAGCCTTTGTCATTTCTTAACTGTTGTACAGGATTTCTTTCTTATGGACATCATTGACTCTTCCCTTCAACCCAAACCCTCTCGAAGCAACTCTTAGGAGTCTTAACTTCAACTGCATTAAATATATGTATTCATTTTGGGCCAATTAAAATTTTTATGATCCTATGTGTCACATCCTGGAACTCTGTTTGTTCTGTGTTATGTTTTTAGTTTATGCCCTCTTAGATCTTGTTCAAAGTCTTCAATATGACTCTGGTTCAATGACTTTCATATGACTTGCACCTTTCTTGTTAAATGTATTCCTGTTTTAAAAATTATTTTTCTTATTATTCTGATTGTAACATTTTCCCCATGTCTAGTTCTAGATGGTTATTGCCATTGTAGAAAAAAAAATGTCATCTTGTTTATTCCTTCTAGCATTTTTTATTAGAGTCTCTTGGGTTTTTTTTTTTTTTACTGTACATACAGTTATATCATCAGTAGGAGAGATGTGTGTATACCTTCTTTACCAAGATTTACATTTAATACTCCATTTTCCTGTCTTTATACTCTTGTCTAAATACTCTTTAACTATGATAATGATGTCTCCTTGTTATCACAAGAGTAGTGGTAAAAGGGTGACCAAAGGATCCCACCAGACATAAGCACAGGACCCTGACTCCTTTACCATCAATAAAAGATGTGTCCTACTACACAGAAAGCTGGAGACTCAGCGTGGGTATGAACCCACTCAGGGGACAGCTTTCATGGTTCAAGCCTCCCCAAGGCAGCCTCACTACCAATGACAGTGCTTATCCTGGGTGAGGATCCCATCCAGCGTTACAGGGGAAGAACAGTGAACTTGAAGAATTCACTGTTTTTATAGGTAGAGAATCAAGCCTGCTCTTTAGCTGAGGGAGCCTTTACCTCATTAAGGTTGCCTGCTACAAATACAACTCTGAAAAATGAGATGAGTAAAAGAATTGTCAGGGCCTTGCACTGTTGCCATATCCAGCCAGATCATGCAGGGACACCCAGGGTCCACGGCAGATTACCTCTACCAAAAGCAAGTATAACTGCCTCAGGTATTAAGGCCCCAGTTGTCTCAGGAAGTCATTTAATAATCTTGTAACCAAACACAGGCTCATTTTCTGTTGGTTGGTTGGTTTGTTTTCACCATGGCAGCTGTCTTGAGGTTTCATGAAGAATGGTTAGTCCTTGAACAGATTTATCAAAGAAACTATTCTAATTTCCAGGGAAAATAAAACAAAATGCAGCTGTGGCTCAAGGGGTTTGGCTAAATAAAGAAGGAATGCATTTTTTAAAAGGCAGCAATGATTTAGAAAGGTCATCGTTTATCGAATAAAATACACCCAATTTGAAGAGTTTCTTCTCTCTAACTTCCCAGTTCCATGACTTTTCACAAATAATTTAAGCCCTGGGCTTCCTAATATGTGCCTTGCAGGCTATTGTCACCATTAAAAACAAATTGTATAAAGCACCCTGCATGTAATCGGTATTCAATAACATGCATGCTCCATTATTGTTATGTTCAAACATGTAAATAGTAAGTGGAGTTTGTTAACATTTACCTTGTGTTCTTCCTGTCATTCTGAATTAAGCAGTTCATTTATCTCTTAATTACAGGGCTGTGAATTACCAAAGAGCATTGAATTTTAGTCATCCTAATGATTTAACTAGCCTCCAACTCTTTCTTCCTCTTTTCACTGAATGACAAAGTTTCAAAGCCAACATTCATCTTCTACAAAAACCTTTCCTGAAATAAAGCAAAGAGAAAGATCTGATATGAACTATATACGTGTAATCTGTCACTTCTTGTTTCATTTTAATCATAAAAGTTCCACATGCTTAATTATTTTAAAACTTCTAATACCAAAGAATTGGGGAAAAGTAAAATTTCCATTCCTCCCAATCCCATTTCCCCAAGGAGAATCATTAATGAGAGCGTGATGTGTTCATTCCAGGTTTTATTTCTATGCATAGAAAGTGTAATATTAGTTATTTTCTTCCAAAGATTATATGAATTATGCTGAGGTGAAAGCACTATATTATTATTATTTCTAATTATGAGCTTGTGGGTTAATTTTTTTTAATTCAAAGCAGCTTTTAGTGTGTTTGTGTGCATGCACAAGTTAGTCCTAAAGAAAAGACAAGGAAGTCCCTCCTGTCTGATGTGTCGAAAGCCCCAAATACATAGTCTTCCTTTTTCTAGGGCTTTATATTCATGTAAATATACTTCCTAGAACATAGCTCGCATAGCTCGGTCTTCATTGCCTTTATAATAGTTTTTTTTGTTCCTTTCTGTGAAACCTATTAATAGGAAGATTTTTATCTTCTGTGACTTGCAATTATGAGCTTTCAGCTCTCCTAACATCCCCAGGAGGTAACAAAGAAAACTCCTTATGTTTACAGAGTGCTTTACAGATTACAAAGCTCTTTTTCAAATGTCTGCCATGCTCCTCACTGTGACTCTGTGATGAGTGGCAAGCATTATTTCCCCAACTGACTAATAGGACAATTAAAGTAATAAAGGTTAAAAGGCGACTTGCCTAAGGTCACACAGCCACCGTCACAAACCCAGTTACCCTCAGTTTCTTAGAGAGTTCTCAGGCAGCTTCACAGAGTCAATTGTCCAGGATGAGTCGAGCCATCACAGACATAGAACATAGTTTAGGAAATATACTCAGAGTTTATAGAAGACATACTTGATTCCTTTAAGAAGTGTTTTCTTTTCATTTAAAAGAGTAAGCTAAGACAAGCTATATATACCTGCAGCTAATTTTTAGCTACTGGATTTTAAGATGGATGCATTATTATCAGCATAAATAGAAATAAGGCATTAATCATTTCCATCCATGGAGAATCTGTACCTCACCTCTCTTTCATCAAGAAACTCTTTGTGGTGATGAGAGGATTTAAAGCTAACTAAACAAGGGAGTGCCTGGGTGACTCAGTTGGTTAAGCATCAGACTCTTGATTTCGGCTCAGGTCATGATCTCACAGTTGGGTTCGTGGGATCAAGCCCCGAGTCAGGCTCTGCGCTGACAGCACGGAGCCTGCTTGGGATTCTCTCTGTGCCCTTCCCCCTCTCTCAAAATAAATAAATAAGCTTTAAAAAAATTAAAAAATAAAGCTAACTGAACAGGAGAGGCAAGCCACTCTATTCATTTGCTTTTGTTCATTCCCGGCAAAAGAAATAGCATAAGGATGTGTGAGACCTGTGACTTCAATAAGACAATTTAAAAAATAGACTTGCTTTTTGTAGAACAGTCTTAAGTTTACAGAAAAACTGAGTGGAAAGTACAGAGATTTCCCATCTACTCCCTTAGCCTCCCCTCCCCCGTGTCAGTGCGTTTCCCCTGTCGTTAGCAGCTTGCATTCAGTGTGGCACATTCATTACAACTGATGAATCACTAATACATTACTATTAAAGAAAGTCTATAGTTTATTTTAGGATTCATTCTTTGTGTTCCATAGTTCTGTGAATTTCAGTAAACACATAATATCATGTAGCCACCATTACAGTCTCATACAGAAAAGTTTCACCACCCTAAAAATCCTGTGTTCCATCTGTTCTTCATTCCTCCCTCCCTCCCTTCCTACCCCCGCAACTCCTAGAAAACACTGATTCTTTTACTGTCTCCATAGTTTTGCCTTACAGTACCTAGCCTTTTTATATTGGCTTATTTCATTTAGCAATGGCTTTAAGTTTTCTCTTTGCATAACTTGATACCTCATTTCATTTTATCACTGAATAATATTCTATCGTATAGATGTACCACATTATGTTTATCCATTCACCTACTGAAAGACATCTCAGTTGCTTCCAAGTTTTGATAATTTGAATAAAGTTGCTATAAACATTCATATCCTGGCTTTTTTTTAATTTTTTAAAAATTATTTTCTCAATGTTTATTTCTTTTTGAGAGAGAGACAGACAGAGTGTGAATAGGGGAGAGGCAGAGAGAGAGGGAAACATAAACCTGAAGCAGGCTCCAGGCTCTGAGCTATCTGCACAGAGCCTGACTCAGCGCTCGAACCCATGAGCCATGAGATCATGACCTGAGCAGAAGTGGGAGGTTTAACTGACTGAGCCACCCAGACACCCCATCGTATCATGGCTTTTGTGTTGTCGTAGACTCTGGGTCTAAAGTTCTCTCTTGTCTAGCAAGAGAGCGGGATGCAGGATTGAAAGCGAGAGATGACTAATGTCTGGGAAAAGACAAGAGCCCTGAATAAGGGTCCTTGCCCCATATTTATTCAGATCAGAAGGCTTACAAACGTGATGGGCATGCACAAAGAGACAAAGAAACTGTGAACATTAACTTGGCGGCATGAAGGAAGAGGAGGGTTTTGAAGACATACAGTGTTTGGGGTTTGGGTCAATACAAAACAAAATCTGGGCGCCAGACAGTCGGGGAGGAATGTTGTTTACAGAGGACATGAGGCAGCATCTCTGTTTATCTTAGCTAGCCTAAGGGATGAGACAGGGAGAGTAACCTCAGGGTTAATAAGGCACCTTTTCTTTTGTTAACCATCTTCGCTCTGGGCTGCTTTGCCTACAGCACAGCTGTCCATATTCCAATTCACCAATTTACCTAACCTGGCCCTATTCTCCTGTGAAAGTAGCTTTCTGCTACAGTACTAAATTGGGGGTGCTTCCACCCTGAATATCTAATCTTGTTTATTTCATATACCTATGTATTTGGTACCTTTGCACCATTCCTATTTTAGGCCTTTGCCTCTCCCTGTCTATTCTGGGGCTCTTCACCCCCTCTCTATTTTGGGGTGTCTTTGCGCCTCCCTATTCTTGGGGTGCCTTTGCACCCCATATTCTTGGGTGCCAATCTGGTTTACCCAAACTCGGGTGTGAGCATTTTATGGCTTTGTATTTCTTTATGCGTTGTTAACCCATTGGTGTAAGCCCAGGGGATTCCTAATCTTATCCCCCACATTGTGTGAGCCTAAGTTTTTACTTCATTTGGGTAAATAGGAGTATGATTGCTGGATCATATGGTGGGAGTATGTTTAACTTTGTAAGAAACTGCCAAACTATCTTCCAAAGTAGCTGTACCATTTGAAAGTTCCTGTTGTGCCACATCCTCTTCAGTATTTGGTGTGGTCTGTGTTTTGGATTTAACCTTTCCAATAGCTGTGTAGTGGTATCTCGTGGTTGTTTTAATTATCCTGGAAGATAATTGCTTTTTAAATCTATTAGACTGATCCTTCTACATCTTAATCAGCCTTAAGACAACTAGGTCAGCTCTTCAAATTGATTGGGATTTTTCTGCCATAGACATGTTCTTATGATTCTAGTGAGAAAATACTAGGTAGAAGCTATTAAGAAAAATCATGTGCCCAGAACAAAGAGAAGGAAATAGGAAAAGGCTGAAGCTGAGAACATGTTGTCAAGTAGAAACAGGCCACTGTGTTTGGCACTGGTAAGAGGCAAGGATAAAAATGATTTAAGAGCACTATTTGGGATGATAAAAGGGGAAAGAGCTCATTGGCAACCAGAAGTGTGCAGTAGATTGCAGATTGCCAATAAAAGTGTGAATGAAAACATTTGACTCCATAATTGGAGACAACTGCTTCATATCCCAGAGGTACCATAAAAGAGGAAATATCAACATTTGAGTGCAGTATGGTTATAGGTAGTTAAAAACAATGAGAAGTCAAAATTTCTCTAATTGAGGTTAGAAGAAGAGCTGGTATAGCAGAACCAAGGGGTGCCCTATCCATATCCCCTTGGGCCCCATCATTTCAGTTTAATCTAGTGGAGTGATAAGTGCTAGCATCTGTATATATACACATATATATTTTTTTTCTTTTTGCTTCAGGGCTAATGAAGATAAGAGTTGGTGTAAAAATGTTCCAGTTCCCAAAGCCCTTGGGTAGATAGCTCTGTCACCTGCTCTCTCCACTGGTTCCTAACCCATCTTAGCCAATGGCTTGATAACACCTGGTTTACTGGATACCTTTTCTTTGTCTCACTTATCCCCCTCCCATAACTGTTTTGGGGGATCAACTCTTAATTATACGTTTTGCACTCAAATTCTTATTTCAGGGTTAGCTTTTGAAGGAACCCAGGCTCAGACAGTTGTTGATGACATGTTTCTTCAGAATCCTACATCCCCTTTGGTTCCTATTGCCTCCCTCTTTCCAGGCTCTCATGAAATTTCCCCCTTTATTTGACCTGAGACTCATTATTTTCATCCTGTAGTTGCCAAGTCATTGACTGCAGCCAGAAAACAACATCCTATTCTTCTTTCACAATGCAGAGGCAATTAATTAAATGTAGTGTTAACTCTTCCTCATGTGTTTGCATTTTAAAGGGGATCCTTGGAGAAAGAACTCAAAGGAGTGAATGAATGTCTAGTTGTGAAATCTCAGATTCTGTGCCACCTGAATGGAGGAGATTATTTTGAGCAAGACTTCTCATATCCTTTACCTCTGATTCTGGTACTCCTTGGACCATTTGGGAGAAAACAAGCAGATTAACTAGTCACTTTTAAGTGACAAGTCAAAATTAGAAATTAAATGGAAGGGCTGGAGAAGAGGAATTTGAAGGAAAGCCAAAGAATTTGGCATAAAGTAGCAAAAAGAATAAAACAGCATATTCATTAATCCTAAAATACCTTTTTTCAGCATTTTAATCTCTGAAATGAAAATGCATCTTATAATCAGTAGCATCTCTTAATTACGGTTGTCAGGTGGCAAACACAATGTCATTGTCATTGCCTGTGATATGAAACTCGGTCATAGCTATTCGCATTGTTGTCACTTCAGTTGAATTATGTGCACTGTTGGCATAGCATATGTTGAGTTTAATTGCTGCTTAAAGCGTCATCAGTATAATACTGATTTAGGATTGAAACAAATAGCTATCAATTATGCAAAATGGGTTGGGAACAAGTCAGCAGGGTATAAATGTGATATTTGTTAAGCAAATTATTTGTCACTGGATGGATGATCCTAAATTCCATATTTCCATGGAAAGTAACAGTAAAGTGCTTTACAGGATGAACCAAAGGAAGATGCACACAGGTAAAAGAAGTTGTGTTACATTTTGTTTTTGAGATTCGTGCAAAAGGATTGCCTATCATACACAAAGCAACAGTGGGAAGAGAAATTGCCAAATTCCTCACAATAGAGTAATGAAATATCAGTGCAACAGCAAACTAGAATAAACAAATCATGCATTGCATGGAACGATCTTTAAGATGCATAGTATCTATTTATCCGAAACTTCCTGCTGATTTGGAACACAATGCACTTAACTTCCAGCATGATGCCATTGAGGAAAAAGTTCAATATGTGTTTAATCAAATAGGTAATGCCTGGGATGGGGAATTTGTTTTCTTTGATGAGACTTAAAATTACACTGTCAGTGCAAAAGGGATCAAGAGTATGAGTTTGGATTATGACAAGCAGTGTGTCACTGTAATCTTATACCTGCCAATTGCTGAAGTTACTGCCATATTTAATTTAATTTAAACAATGTCTAAGAATAAGAACTTCTTCAAAGACAATATTGGGATGGCATTAAGGAGGGTACTTGTTGTGATGAGCCCTGGGTGTTATAGGTCAGTGATGAACCCCTAAATTCTACTCCTGAAACCACTATACTCTATATTTAACTAACTTGAATTTAAATAAAATCTTGAAAGAAGGAACAAAAAGATATTATTGAGTGGACCAAAAAAATATAGATGACAGTCCAGCTGATAGAGGACTGCTTAGTAGGCTTCTGGAATAGACATCCAGGAACCTACTATATATTCTTGTCCTCAATGATTTTATGGACATGTTTCTGAATAGTTAAAGAATAATTCCACCTAAAAGCATAGTGATATGGTTGTTAATAAAGATGGCATGACCAGGCCACTACAACCCCTCAATGTTTCAGTCAACAAACCATTTAAGGACCATTTGCAGAAGGAATGTGAGTCCTGGTTCATGTTTGAAGGTTTTCTATTAAGACCTTCTGGTAAGATCAAGAAAGTGCTAGCATCAAAACTTACAGAATGGAGACAGTAGCTGTGCACGCTTTAAAGAAATGCTGCATCACCAACATTCCTGATGTCCCAGAGGACATTATTTTATGGAATAATATGAATGCCAATGGGACTAAGTTGAAAAGAGATTCAGAAAATTTGAATTCTAAGTAAGTGAAGAAGTTTTAGGAATACATTAACCAATTTACTTCACATGTATTACCCTTTTTATATATGCACAGTGCTGATATGTGATTTTAAATATTTATATCTCTATAGAAATAAATCCAGAGTTCTTTCAATAAGGATAAAATAAAATTTCCAAGTGATAAAAAGCATTATGTCATAGTTTATATTTTTGCTTCAAAGCTAAACGCATCATTAAAGTTCAGTTCACAGAAATGGCAGGATTGACTCACTAGTATATCATACGTCTGAATGTGTGTGAGAGAACCCTAGGGAGAACAATCCACAAGATAGATTTTAGCATGCCTCTCTCAATAACTGATTAAATTAATCAGAAAAAAAATCAACAGAGATGCAGAAATCTGAACAAAACAACTGACACACATTGGGCTAATGAGCCTGTGTAAGACATTTGCACTGCATGCAGACTTCACATTCCCCACAAGCTCATATGGGACATTTACAGAAGGTTCATCTGCTGGGCCACAAAGCAAGTCTTAGCAAATTTTAAGTGGTTAAAGTCACTCAGAACATCTACTCTGATTAGAATTTTTTAATCTATAAAAAATGAGTGGAAAAAAAAAACCCAGAGAAGTAGAAAACCCCTATGTTTGGAAATTAACCAAAACATTTATTTCTAAACAAGACATAGGATGAAGGTAAAATCCTGATGGAAGTTAAATGATAGAAAAGGGAGAAAAATGTTATCAACATTCACAAAAGATATGATTTGTGTATGTAGAAAATCTGAGAGAGTTTACAGATCAATTGCTAGAAATTGCTAAGAGATATTAAAAATACATTATTAGAGGGGTGCCTGGGTGACCAAGTCAGTTAAGCGTCAGACTTAGGCTCAGGTCATGATCTCACGGTTTGTGAGTTTGAGCCCCGCGTCTGGTTCTGTGCTGACAGCTCAGAGCTTGGAACCTACTTCCGATTCTGTGTCTCCCTCTCTCTCTGCCCCTCTCCTGCTCGCACTCTCTCTCAAAAATAAATAAACATTAAAAGTTAAAAAAAACACACATTATTAGAGTCAATAAGATTTTTGCTAAGTTGCTAGATTCAAATTCAATATACGAAAGTCAAATATATTTCTACATACCAGCAAAAATAATTAGGAAAGAAAGATATAATTTATTCTATTATCAAAAATACCAGTTATATAGAAATAAACCTAACAAAACAATGTGTAAGATCTCCATAGATAATTATAATGCCTAATGGAGAGACATTAAAGAAGACCTAAATTAATGGATTAGAACACAATTATAAAGATCCCAAATGTATCTAAAGATTTAGCAACATTTAAATTCTCAACATGATCATGTGCGTGACTGCAGGCAGACAAGCTGGTTCTAAAATTTATATGGAAATGCAAAGAAACCTATTTTGCTTGACGTCGAAACTTATTATAAAGCTCTAGTAATTAAGATAGCTGGTTGATAAAACAGAGATAGGTAGAATCCTAGATGGAATGGAGTCCAGAAGCAAACCCACCGCATGTGGACACTTGATGAGACTCAGCCCAGCAGAGCACAGTGGGGGAAAGAAGTCAGTAAATATTGTCAGAACTGGGTACCCACATAGAAAAATGTGAAAAGGACCTCTCATTATTAACAAGCTCCAAGAGAATTACAGTGAAAAACAATACGATAAAAAGGTAACAGGGAAAAAACCTCCAGGACTTCAGGTTAGGGAAAAACTTCCTAGTCATAAAAAAAGCATTAATCATAAAGGGAAGAATTAATAAGTTTGATTTCACCAAAATAAATACTTCTATTCATTGGCACTTATGAAAGCACAGCCACAGGGCAGAAGATAATGTGCTACCCATATATAAGACAGACACACACCCAACAGAAAATGGGCAGTTTTCTCTCTCTGGCGTTATCTTCCTTCCTTCCTCCCACCAACACAGTCAGGGGTGTTTTTTATTTTGTTTTGTTTGGGTTGCGTTTGGTTTCGGTTTTGATTGCTTTTCTTTTTTCTTTTTTCTTAAGGTTCATACACGTGGTAACTGAAAGATGAACAGGAGTACATCATTGATATTTACCAAAATAAAAAGCAGTAATTTGGTTTTGAATCTGTAGTGATCAATTTTCCATGAGATGTTTTTGTCTCATACATTTAAGTGAGGGACTAAGTTAGAAAAATGCAGAAGGAAAAGTGAAAAGATAGGCTAGATGAAAACAATGGTGATGCTGTGCTCTCTTTAACTAAGGGAGAAAAATAAACAGTTTAACCTTATAAGACATGAGGGGAAGTTGAATCTGAAAGGGAAGGTAAAATAGTTCAAGCAGGAAAGGAAAATGAAAATGTACACAACAGAGCTGAGAAATGTTGAAAGATAGTATCTGAATGATCACGGGAAAGCTCCCATAAGGGTGAGAAAAACAAAGACAAATAATGGTGATTCTCAGGGTCTTAGCGGAACTCCAGATCTTGGGAAGAGTTTTCAAGTTTACATAAATAACAGAGCCTCCAAATGAGCCCTAGAAGAAGAAGCCCTCTATTTTTAAAACCAGGATATTTAAAAATTAAAGGCAAAATGAGAAAGCATTATCTTTCTTGGGAAGTTGAACAGGAGTTATTTGGAAAAAAATCAATAGATAGGAAAATTAACAACAGGAGCAAATTTCTAACTACAGACTGTCTGAAGTTGTCAGCATGCAGAAATGGGAAATTTGGTATGTTTGCTAAAGAAATAGAATCATTTTCATTTCTTTACCTTATGGGCTGTTGTCAGTTTATTTTTTTTTTTCTTTTGGAGCCTTCTGATTTAAGAGGGAAGAAAGGTTTTTGCAGGTTGTAGAAGATGGAAGAGCAGGAACTCAGAAACTTGGTGTTTACCCTAGGTTTACAAATAAAAATCCCAACTGATGTGCATCACCTAATAAAATTATGGCAGCAGTGAAGGTCATAAAAATGTTTACAACCTCATTTCTTTCCTTGAAAGATCCTTTGGTTTATCAATCTGTATAATCTTACTTTTGATTAATCTCCAATTTTCCACTTTATGGGTCGTTATTCTGTCTTTTTTTTCTGTTATTGACCTTTTGACCGTTTAGTAGATAATTATCGCTTCCTTCAGAGAGGAGGGTGGAGGGAAACTAAATACTTTTCTACATTTATTAAGCATCCTGTTAACCCTGGCTTGGAAAAGTCCTCGTAACAAAGAAGTTTAACACTCCTAAAATAATGGTGGTGTTGCAGATAGTTCTATAAACCAAGACATCTCAGACCCCTGCAGGGCCCTGGCAAGTGAGGTAAATCAGTGCCTGGATTTCTCAGTGGTGGACAATCAGGCACACATTTCCCCTGAAGGGATTACAATATTTGAATTTATACAACATACCTAGTGGCTGAATTAAACCCACAGACTGCCAGCTGCCAATGTCTGCACCAGTGTCTGCATAGGTAATAAAAAATGTATATGCTTAGGTGTGATAAAAGTATTACTGCTAAGGGGCGCCTGGGTGGCTCGGTTGGTTAAGCATCCAGCTCTTGGTTTCAGCTCAGGTCATGATGTTGGCAGCTCATGAGACAGAGCGCCCTGTTGGGCTCGGTACGGACAGTACAAGAGTGCTCTCCCTCTCTCTGTCTCTTTCTGCCCCTCCCTTGCTCTCACTCTCAAAATAAATAAATAAATATTTTCTCAAAATAAATCTTTCTATTTTTCTCAAAATAAATAAATATTTAAAAAAAAACATATTATTGCTGAAATGTGTGATAGTTCCACTCTAGTAAACTCACAGTTATAAGCCAGTCGACATGAAAGGCTTGGACCAAAGAATGCTTGAAGCATACCATAAAGTACAGAGTTAACAAGTGAACAGCTGGGACCACCTGGTTCATAATAATTTACAAAGAAGTAACTCTTTTACCTAAAACTCACCTTACGCATAAAATAAACGGAACCTCCTGAGTGTGTGTTCAGAGCCTTTCCTACAGAAGTGTTCAAGAACTCTTTAATTATTAAAAATGATTTTTGAGGACACAGCAATATGCTACAGAGGAGTTTCATTCACAATATGTTTCTGTGGCTTTAGGGCAAATGTTGAAATAAATCCCAAGTCATTTCCTATATTTAATGAAAGGTTATTTTTGATTTGCAAGTAGTGATGTTTCCTTACGATGTATACATTTAAGCTTTTATGTTGTTTTTGCTCACTTTTTTCAGGGCAAATTTCATGGAAATCCAATGCATGTAGCTGTGGTCATTTCAAACTGCTTAAGGGAAGAGAGGAGGATATTGGCTGCAGCCAACATGCCCGTTCAGGTAATATTTTCTGAGCTTGTGATCTTGTTATCACCTTGAACTCAATTTTTCTGAGACAGATAAATTCTTATCTTCTTCCCATCCAGCTCCTTCTACCTATGCTAATGGTGCCAACCATCCTTCCGATCACTTGGAATCAAGGTCATAGGATCATTTTTGAGTAGTTCCTTGTCCCTGCCTTCATACTGAGATAATTACCTCATCCGTCTAGAGTTTGTTTCTGGAATCCTATCTATACATTCTTCTCTGTTTCCATTGGTCACCTTCTGATTCACGATCTTAAAACACCAGTTGGGGAATATAGTTAACTATCTCCTAGTTGAATTCCTAACTACCATTTGGATTTTGCTTCCCTCAGCATGTTTATCCTTAGGGATTGATGTTGCTCAAAACCTCCTATAATCTCCCGATTTCCTACCCCACAAGTCCAAAACTACTCCACAAGCAAAAACTTTATCTTTTAGAAACTCCACAAATACCTGCTTGTGGATTGTTTCAATGTACTTTGCACCTGCCATTTTTTAGATTCTATTTTATCACCCTATCCTGAATGAATTCAGAGCCCCCAACCAAGACTCATAGAGGAAAGAATGAAGCCCTTGGGAATACTTTTTCAGTTAATCCTTATAAAAAGGAAAGAATATGTAAGTAATCAGTTTTCCAAATGACATCCTCCATAATTTAGTAAATCACATCACTATATTTATTTTTAAAAGCCCAAGAAAAGTATCTTTTTTTGGAACTGTTAAGAATTTTTAGATTTAACTATTGTCAGGTTATGGTTGTTTTGGGAGAAGTATGAAATTTTAACAATTTCTTCTTTCTTAGATGAAGAAGGGCAGTATCATTTTTATTTAATTTAAAATCTAAAGTATAGTGCTGCTAAAGTAAATATAGCTTGATTCATAGCTGGGTAAAAATTAAGATTCTATGACTACTATTATATGATATTCTTATATATCCTCAACTCTGCTTTTCTATATCCCTCTTATCTCTAGTCATTGTAGTGTGTGTGTGTGTGTGTGTGTGTGTGTGTGTTGTTGTCTTTAAATGTCAGATATCAGTCAAATTAGAAGCTACGAATAATCTCCCAGATGCATGCCACAACATGGTACCACATGCTACCATAAAAGAAGCACTGTTGTAAATTTCAAACCTTCAAACCAATATACAACTATCTGGATGGATCTATAGATAGAGAGAGAGTGAGAGACAGAGAGAAATAACTGAAGACAAAATGAGAGAGAAGGAACTTTATAAATATTTTCCAATCTGAAGAATGTAGTGTAGTTGAAAGAACACTTGACTGCCAGCCACCCGCATCGGCTCTACTTGAGGTCCCACCCGATTTGCTTGGTCAGGTCATCAGCCTTTCTAACTGTAGCTCCTGGCCCAGCTATAAGGTAAAGGGGTTGCTGATATTCTAACTCTCATCTCTGGGTATCTGTATACTTTGATACCAAAGGAACGCACTCAGTTTCTTTATATCTGAGGAACACTCAATGTTAGATTATTTGAATGGCTAAGAAAATGGTGCTTGGAAAAGTTGGTTAGCACCTTTCTGTTTAACTAGGCTAACAGTTTCAGATATTCTTTAGTGAGCTCCTTTTTGTTCTGGTGTAAAAGTAAATCTCATCCCAGCAGATTCAACATCCCTAATTCTGAATTTAAGTCCAACTTAACGTAGCCACTATACTCATTTTTAAATTACATGTATTCATTTTATAGAATTTCGAAAGTAACAATAGGTCTGTTGTAGAATGTTAGGAAAAAAAGTTTAAGCCATAAAATCATCCGTAACTTCACTTATATACTGATAACATTTTAGTGTGTGTGTTCTTCCAATCACATGTACTTAAGTTCACATGTCTATGCATATATCCATATATTTCTACATACATATACATATATAAGAACTAGAGATCACAAACACATGGTGTTTTTATAATTTGCTCTTTTTCTTAACAACTTAGTGCTACTTTAAATGTCATTAAATATTTTTCTAAAGCATGCTTTTTAATAGCTGTAGAATGTTCCATATCATACTGATCCAAGCCTCAGTTCAAAGTATGCTACATATGCTACATTTGTTATAAACTTGTTTTATCCACATCACTGAAAGTTCAAGACATCTTTTTTCTAGGGACCTTTGGAGAAATCCTTACAAAGTTCTTCAGTTTCAGAAAGGCAGAGGAATGTGGAGCACAAAGTGACTGCCATTAGAAATAGTGTGCAGGTGAGTGTTTCATGAAAAATTAGCAAGGTGGCCCTAACTGTGCCTCTTTTTCTTATGTGCCCAAAGCTAGTACATACAGAAATCATAGGGTAACTTGTCAATAAGATAACTATCTCTCACACACTATGTTCATATTAGAAAAGATTTCTTTGGGGGAAACTTTTCAACTTCAATTTACTGGAGACCGGAGCTCCCCGCCCCCCAAATTCTAAGCCTCTAACCTTCACATCTGTAATGTCTGCATCTTCATCTGCAAAAGTGAGGATAACCACCACCACGGGCTTGTTGTGAGGACAAATGAGATGATGTAAGGAAAGCCATTAGCCCAGATCTTGGCACTTAATACCTATTATGTCTGAGCAGAAAGATACCACCACGTTTGGAGAAAAGCAAAGTGAAATCTTGAAACATAAACAAACAGGAGACATAGAGGAAGCATAGATATTTTTCTAAGAAGCAGAGAGGGACTGTAGGCTGAATTGTCATAAAGTACAGCAGATTAGAATAGAGCCTTTCAGTGAAAAGATAACTGATACATTAACGCAGAGTTGTAGGGAACTAAAAGGGAAAAGGTATCCATATTCTCCAATAATAAAAAAAAAGTAATTAGTAGCATCATTTGGAACTGAGAGATAAAAGGCAAGATGCTGAAAGATTTTCAAACAATCAGGAAGAAAAAATGAAGAGAACATTTTGTCTGGTTCTTCCAGTGCTATTCAAACTTCATGGGAATTAGCTCTTTAGAAATGTAGATTGTACACACTTCATCTAGGACATGACTGAAGCCCCAAATAGTGTATTTTGAAACACTGGTGATGATATTTCCCTGATGTGCTTACATGTAACAACAGACTATGTTTTCTTTTGTAAAAAGATGACAGAACAAGACACCAAATATTTAGAAGACCTGCAAGATGAATTTGACTACAGGTATAAAACAATTCAGACAATGGGTAAGTTTTTATTTTGTCTGTAGTTCTACCTAGGGACATAAAGACAACATGACTAGGACTTATTCTTTACTGACAAAATTGATAAATTGATCTACTTCCCTAAGTGAAGTGCTTTTGTTTTTGTTTTGAAGATAGAGTGCAGGAGAGTATTTTGCTTCCTCCTTTTCCCTCTTTCTGTTTCTCTGTGTGTGAGTGTCTATGTGTGTGTGTGTGTGTGTGTGTGTGTGTGTGTGTGTATACCAACCAATTCAAAGTAAATTATACAGCTCAAGAGAAATCAGAATCAAACTATCATTATCACAACTAAGAAAAGTAATAATAGTTCCTAGCATGATCAGGAAATTACTAATATCATCCCTAAATGAGTTTTTTAAATATAATTTCTTAAGTTGTAAGTAGAAATATAGGGTGCCTGCCTGGCTGAATGAATAGAGCATGAGGCTCTTGATCTCAGGGTCATGAGTTCAAACTCCACCTAGGGCGTAGAGCCTCCTTAAAAAAAATTTTTTTTTAATTGTAAGTAGAAATGTGATTCACTGCAGGAAATTTGGGAAGTAGACAAAAGCATTAAAAAATTAAAGATCATACAAAATTCCACCATCTATAGATAAACACTGTCAAAATGTTAGTATACTTCCTTCCAGCCTTTTCCCTATATATTCAAATACATACATATCTATTTATTTGCAAAAATAATAATAATACACAGTTTTGTGTATTGCATTTTAAACTGAAGTTTTAACTTAAATATTTCCCTGTATCAAAAAATCTTCAAAGACATAATTTCAATAATTGTATGAATGTCAGAACGTAAGAACACTGCAATTATTTGATTATCTCTGTGATTAAACACTGAGTTTGTTTACAATTAGATGTTTTTTAAAAAATGGAAAGGGAAAAAAGCAATGAAAGAATGAGAATATTTATAAGGTCTAAAATTTACAAGTAACAACGGATTGATCATTTGAAGTGTACTGCCATTAGTGGGACAATTGAGGAAATTCCAATTAGGTCTAGATTAGCTAATCGGATGTACCAAACAATTTGCAGGCTTTGGTAATTGTACTACACTTACGTAAGATATTAGAGGGAGCTGGATAAAGAACAGATGGAAACTGTACTATTGTCGCAACTCTTTTGTAATTCTGAAATTATTTTCAAATAATTTTTCATAACAAATCGGATAGAAATCTTTTATTTACTGAAGCATTTTTAACTACTGAGATGTTAGCTTAAAACTTCTGGAAGGAAGTATGGATGACTGTGACCAAATGCTTAACTGTCATCTAAGATTTAAAAGCAAAGATATTCGGATAGGAATCTTGTTTGGCATAGGTGACAAGTGACGTGTTCTCCTGGCATCTTCAGGATGTGTTGGCTCCTATGAGGTCATGTTTAAAATAGTCATAGTTGCTTATATGTATAATTTTTCCCTTCAGAAAAAATGGCACAAACATGCATTTCATCAAAGGGGTCCATGATCCTAAAAAGGTTTAGAAATACAAATTTAATCAAGCATTCCAGTCCATTGAATGCAGTCTCATCCCAAATCTCATATGTGAGTCACCAATTTAAGCAGTAGAATGTAGAGGCATCTGGGTGGCTCAATAGGTAGAGCATGTGACTGTTATGTCAGAGTCATGAGTTCAAGCCCCAGGTTGGGCATGAAGCCCACTTAATTAAAAAAAAGTTGTTAAAAAAGAAGTAGAATGTAACAAAATACATTAAACAATAGAATTGCTTTGAACTTAGCATATTACAATTAGTTATATTGATATTATCAGTGCTTCACGAGCATTACGAAGAATCAAATTGATCATTCTATCACTTAAATCAACAAGTGTTCATTTTGTTGATTATAAGTGAAATGAAATGGGTTTTTTTTAATGTTTATTTATTTTTGAGAGAAAGAGAGAGAGAGAGAGAGAGAAAGCGCAGGCAGGGGAAGGGCAGAGAGGGAGGGAGACACAAAATTCGAAGCAGGCTCCAGTCTCCAAGCTGTCAGCGCAGAGCCCAATGCAGGGTTCAAACTCACGAAGCACATGATCATGACCTGAGCTGGAAAGTCAGACACTTAGCTGAACTGAGCCACCCATGAACCCCGTGAAATGAAATGTTTTAAGTGAAATGAAAGACACATGAACACAAGTTATATCTTGCTGGTGAAGACCGAAAAGTATTAGCTAATGAATTTTGATAGATAGAATTTTGATAATAAAATGTTGTAGAAGCAAGATTTTGCTACATGTGGGATCTAGGAGTTAGCGAATTTGTGAATACAACCAAGAATGATTTCCTGGAGGTCAGTGCTATTTTGTAGAGAAATTGGGCCCCACGTTGTTTTGGGGCCTCTTTTTCACAATCACACAGGTCAGATTGGCATTTCCACCCTTCACTTTTCACCGACAAGAGCAGTTACTATAAATAACCACTTGCTATATACCAATAAAGTTTAATGTTCAAGTTAAATAATACAACGTTTATTGCACATCTCCCATTTAAGAGGATAAACCATCTCAGGTTTTTTTCAGTCAGAGATTTTTCTTAATTTGTAACTCTTTCCTGCTTCTAGTTTTACTGTGAGGCAAGCCCATTCTGCAAAAGACAAAAAGGAAAGCAAAGGACTTCATCGTTATTAGTTCATGAGACTAAGTAGGTAAAACTGCAACTCTTCAGGCAGTTTTCCATAATTCCTGGGTATCAAGTAGAGTGAGGCAGATGGGTAAAGGCATCAGGAGGAGTCAAATATGATTAATGTGCACAAAGACAGGCCCCTTTCCTACTTACGCCAACCAGCTAGGGTTACTATCAATGTAGAGGTATCTTAAAAAGGAATACATTTCAAAAACTTTTTCACCTCTCTCTCTGCCCCAAAAAGGAACATGGTGTGAAGAATGGTCTTCAGTCAAGGTCTGTATGATAGAGAGCTCACTGGCTTACTCGGTGGTGATCCTTCCTGGCAAATGAGCAGATACGGACTGACTTTCATGCTCATCTCTAACAGTCGCATTAGGCTTCTGTATCTTAAGACTTAAGGATGGGAATTGCAGCAGATGTAGCTTTCAGGACAGAGACCTTTGCCTTGGAGTGGACTCCACATCTCATCTCTTTTCCTTCACAGATCAGGGGGACAAGAACAATGCCTTAATGAATCAGGAAGTTTTGACTCTGCAAGAAATGCTTAACAGTCTCGACTTCAAGAGAAAGGTTAGTGAAGAACTTTAATTTGGCCTTTTGCCCGTTTTTCTCCTTTTCCTGTATTTGATCCTACTGAAAAGACTCAAGCTCTTGGATTCCTTCAGTTCTATTTAAGCTGAATGAATAAATGGCAATGTTTCTAGAAAGAGTGCCATGCTGTTTGCCATGCTTCTCTTGCTAAGTTCACAAAGTTGGACCTCTTGCGAGTTTATTTATCTTGCTTATGCTGTACATTTACTGTAGCTACCATTAATTTCAAGGTGAATGTTTTACCCAATTTTTATTTGCCACTATTTCAGACATGACTGTCTTAGTTTCTGTACTTAATATGCTGATGTGGGTTCTCCTACACATGTATAATTAAAATATTATTTGATGACTACTAAAATTTTAATAGAAAAATCAATGTTCCAGTTTCTACTCTGAAAAATGACCTCATGCTAAGTAATTTCTTAGATTTCAGGATAGTTCATTGACAACTGAGCGTATTCAATCTAACCTCCTTTCACGGAGAGGAAGAACTCCTTTCTGACAAAATGAAATATTTTTTAAAAAAGGGAAACATTTCTATTTCAACTTTCTATCTCTCCTTGAAAATAAATGCATTGAAATCTGAGCTGTTACTGATAAGTCAAGAGTTTATTTCTAAAAGTTTGGCTTCGTTTTTTGTGCAGGAATTTGTGTGAGCACAGATAAATGTAAAATTTATTTTCACCCTAAATTATAAACTTTAACAGTTAGATATCAGATTTTAAGCATGCAAGTATTTAATCCAAGATAAGCTTAATGCTTTTATGCATAATGAATCTATACTATATGTTTTATGCATGCTATCTTATTCTACTTCAGAAATAAGATTTTAAGGACAGAAGGAACCGGAAATAATTCTGTCCATTCACCTGATTGTATAGATCAAAATATAAAGTTCCAGCAAATTAAGTGGTTTATCCAAATTCACATAGCTTGTCACAGAACCAGGATAGGAATTCACAACTTTTAATCCTTAGGCCTTTGAAAGCTATACTTCTTCCTAAATTCAGATAAAGTCCTAATAAAAACTAATACAGAAAGACTCCAATTTTTGTCATTGCATTTAAAAATAAATGAATAAACATATTTATAAGAATATAAATTTAATCTGTGTCTTTTTAAATAATGGAGAAATGGCTGTATGACTAGAAGATTCAATATTGTCACAGGAGGTACAAACTCAATATATTTACACTAAATGATATTACATTATGAGATTGCTAACTGTGGTCATGCTTCTTTCTTTGTGATGTTATTTGTGATCATTTAATAGTTTGAAAAGGCAGTGCTAGGATAACTATAAGGTAGTATTTCATAAAGTATGTAGTGAGAATTGTAACCAAGCCTGTATCTTCCAGGTCAGACAAATTGTTTTACAGGTTGAATTATAAGTGACTTTGGTTGTGTCTCTTGAAAATCTTTTCAGTAGTCACCTTTGTTTTTAGGAAGCCCTCAGTAAAATGACACAAATAGTCAATGAAACGGACTTGTTAATGAACAGCATGCTGATGGAAGAGCTGCAGGACTGGAAGAGGCGCCAGCAGATCGCCTGCATTGGAGGACCGCTCCACAATGGGCTCGACCAGCTTCAAAACTGGTAAAACAAATTGACTTTAGTTTCTAGTGAAAACCACAGGAAGTACAAAGCTTCAGTGTAGCTCAGCCAGAGATGTATATGTGTTTTTTTTTAATGTTTATTTATTTTTGAGAGAGAGACAGATAGACAGAATGCAAGCAGGGGAGAGGCAGAGAGAGAGGGAGACACAGAATCTGAAGCAGGCTCCAGGCTCAGAGCTGTCAGCACAGAGCCCGACGCTGGGCTTGAACTGACAGACCTCAAGATCATGACCTGAGCCAAAGTTGGATGCTTAACCGACTGAGCCACCCAGGCACCCCTATGTGTTTTTAATTTTATTCCTTTGGGGCAAAAACAAAGTATCTATAGAAGTCTATAGAATGCATCAGAAATGCTTACTTTTTCTCATCTAATATATTAATCTTAAAAGACTCAAGTGAATTTTTGAAACCTGCAATAAATATAGCTTTCTATAAGGACATATGAAGCACTAACTTCAAAAGCTTAAAAAAATATATCTTAGTTTTTAAATGTATATCTTAAGAAGTTAGGGTTCAACGTTAGTTTTGTGTGTTCAACAAAGTGATTTATTTTTGTATTTAAATGAAATATCTCAAATGGCTAATACAACAGGGCATCCCCTACCGTATACACATAGGCTATCATATACAGATAGATATCCTTTGTATTGGAAAAAAAAAATGTGGATAGGGCTTTCTTCTTCATCAGTGCCAAATAAAATTATCTGATCGAATGAGCACTTAGAAAAAATAATGAAAAAGAAGGAAAATGTTCAGTTGAAATCTAAAATTGCTTTCTAAAGGGTACAGAGCAATACAAGGGAGATATGGCATAACTGGGGCCACTTGCACCCCGCCAGTCCCGCTTGTCAAGAAGAGTAAGGAATTGGGCTCTTTTTAAAACATACTGATTTTCCTTGGAGAGATGCTTTAATTCCCTAACCTTACTGTAATCCCTTGTTTTGAAAACAAGATAAACAACAAAGGAAGCCATCAAGAATTTAGCAGATAAGCGTGCTTACACCAAATTCTGTGGGGGGTTGACAGATCTTTTCATAGCACTATGTGGGGAATAAACTTCTAAGTAGAAAGAGCTGCTGTCAGGGCCAGAAAGACTTAGCAAGTCTGTCCAGATATCCTGCCTCCTTGGGAGTGGACAGTCCCTTCAGTGTCCATTTCAGCCTCTCTCTTTCTTAAACTTCAGGCCCAAGAGCCCACCTCCATTTCTGAGGTGAGATCGCCACATAGTGAGTAAAACTCTAAGCATGTACCTTCTCCAGACAGATACACTGAAAATTTTTGGCTAATACTTAGGATCTGAAAAATACATACTGGAGTGGGGAAGGCAGTTCATTTCATACTGTCTTTTTTCTTTAGTATTCTTATGCATAACACTCTTCATATCATGTATTTTTAAAGTTTTAAATTTGCTGTTTCTCTACCCGTTAGTGAGTACCATATCCTTAACATATATATGTTTAACAGACTTGTAAACAAAAAAATTAAAAGGGATTTGGTTCCAGATGTTGACAAAATTTTGTAAATGATGTCTATAACTATAGGTAAAAATGAGAAAACGTTGAAAATGTTTCCCATGCATCATACATCTTAGAGGAAAAACTAATTTGGGAAATAAACATACAGAACTGTCACTAACTTGTAATGGAATTAAGTAAATGATTGTATTAATTGAATAATTATTTAATAATTTATTATTTGCTAATGTGTTTAATAGTTAAAACGGTAGCTTGTTAAATGGGAAAACTATCTGCTGATTTTCATTTGTTGTTCAATAGCTTTACACTGTTGGCAGAAAGTCTGTTCCAACTCAGAAGGCAATTGGAGAAATTAGAGGAGCAGTCGACTAAAATGACATATGAAGGGGATCCCATCCCCATGCAAAGAGCCCATCTGCTAGAAAGAGTCACCTTCTTGATCTACAACCTTTTTAAGAAGTAAGTAAAGTATTATCCATTTAAATGCCTCATGGAAGCCTCAGTCTTGTGGGGTTGTAAGGACACCCTGGCTGGGGTTTTAGTGTTAAGGTGATGGGGGGGTGGGGTGGGTAGGCAAGTGTTAAACAGTGAGCCTCAGGGTAAAGGGGATAAAGCTACAGAGAGTTCCAGAAGCCTTTCTGCTCTTCACTATTTATTCAACACTTCTCCCAAGAACTGACTCAATTTTCCATGAGCCAAGCACATCATCCAGCTGAAGTTCATTTTTCACATTTTAGAAAACAAGATTTCAATGATTTCTTCTTAAGTATATATCCAAGAAATGAAGGGTGGAGACCATGTTTATGTGTATTAGCTCATCTAAAAAAAAAATTCTAACATCCAGAAATTCTAATATCCAGTTCAAAGATGGCATGAAATTAACTTTTCCTTTATGTTTAGTATGATAAAAATAGACTTTTATTCTTGACTCAAGTATAACAATTAAGAATTATTTACCATTGTTATTTAGGGACAATCTTTAGACATTTTTTCCATCTCCTGGTAACTATTTATGAGAAGTCTTTGGAAAGATTTGAACTTAATGGACATTTGAATGTCTTCTAAGTGTAGAAAATTTGGATCTTTTAAGAGGACAGCATCCTGTTTCTCTGTGGTTTTCAGCCTGTCAATATTTTCAATGTTTTCAAGACGTGCTTTATTTCCTTTTAATCTAGCTCATTTGTGGTTGAACGACAGCCATGCATGCCAACCCACCCTCAGAGACCGATGGTACTTAAAACTCTCATTCAGTTCACTGTAAAGCTAAGGTAGGCAGAATGTGCTCTATCGTTTCATTTGTTTGTGGAGCCTCAGCCACTGCGTTAATTACAACTCATTTCTCTCATAGTGCCTTTCATTCAACTCTTCTTTATTAAGCACTTCCTGCATGCCCAGCAGTGAGCTTTGGTAGATACCCTGAGAAATGTTAGTATGAGGGCCCTGCTTGTAAAGAATATGACAATAAAGATGAAGGCCTGAAGGGTATTATCATGACAGTATGGAATCCCAACGTCGGGCATCATGGGATTAAACGCTGAAAAGGCTGACTTGGTAGAGGCTAGCAAAGCCTTGTGGTCCCTATGAGGAAGGACCTTGCAGGAAGAGCAGAGACAGGAAGGAGAGTGGGATTGTAGGAGAGCCGAGATGACAGAAATAATGACTTTCTGGGTCTGTTTTGTAAGCATGTGAAATAGGGAGAGGTAGACTTGAGTAGATTGGGGACAGAATATGAAAGGCTTTGAATATCTTACCCATGAAATATGATGTTCTTCCCCTGTGATTGCCCAGCAGCTAGCTTATAGGATTTTCCACAAAAACTCATAATGCTGTAAGTTTCAATATATCCTTACCATGTACCTGATTTAAAGACATATGACTTTTGTGTTATTGCTGCTTTGTCTGTGCATTTGATCCTTTCCATTAGCATGAGAAACCAAGACGTATCATTTTCCCTAGTGACACTTAAAATAATGAATTTGAACTCAAACTTTCAAAGATTTTCATCATGCATCAATCTCCAAGACCCCCAAGCTTTAAATTCCTAATCACTAAGTCACCTCTGACTACCATATGAGAGGTAATGATGCCATGGTAGATAGTGATTTAGGGCCCCACAATAGGGTCTCTGATCACACATCACTATTGGAACTTTATTTTTTTACTTTATTTTATTTTATTTTATTTTATTTTATTTTATTTTATTTTATTTTTTTATTCATTTCAAATCTATTGAGATGTAACTGACATACGCTATAGAAGTTTAAGATGATTACTACAATAAGTTTAGTTAACATCCATCACCTCAGAACTCCATTTTTAAAGGGAAGGCATTTTTCTTCAGTTTGCATTTTAAATACCTGACTTGAAATTCTTAATCATTTCCTTTGTGTGAATTTTGTAGTAAGACTTAAGAACCAAGAACAAAAGGCAGAGGCCAGGTTCCCTTTCAAAATTTCATGATTTTCAAAAGTTGTTCATTCATTCCTCATCCCTATATTTCTATAACCCAGAAGACAGTAACACTAAAGGGAAATAGGATAGAGGGGTGGTGGACATCCTACTTTTCCTTGAGATACCCCCAGAGATGAAATGGTAAGTCTAAGATGCTCTCTGGGACAAAAAGGGAGATGATTAGGGAATGTTCTCAGCCAAGAGTTCAGAGTGGAAGAAGCTCCCTGAATGGGCATCACCTTACATGTTATTTGAACTGATTGCCAGGAGCCTAGACCATTAGTCCCTGATTTGAAAGCAGCGTTCCTGCTTTCCTCTTCCACCTGACTGTTGGTTCCCTATCCTTCTCTGTACCCTGTTCTTCACTGTCTTGATAGATGATCCTTTACTAATATTCAAACTTTTTCCCTAAAACCCCTCCCTCCCAAAGAATTCCAGCCTCCTATTTCAAAAGGAGCAGTGACATGGGATTCCCTTTAGTCATCAGCATCTCACAGTGGATCAGATCCTTCCTGAAGTATGATAGGAAGGCAGAGAGGGAAAACTTGCTGCCCTATTTCATATGACCTCCTCACCCTTCACTACTAACAACTACACACTTACCATATTCCAAACCCTAACACCAAACCTGTGCTTCATACAGGATTTTTAAGGAGCCTTTGTCACATTCTACCCACACTTTTGTTTGCGCTGTCTATCATCTGTGATTATATTCCTCTAATGCCATCAGTTGCTTATTTCCATTTTCCACATTCCATCTATTAGATTTAGCTGGACCTCTTCCTTTTATATGTAGCTACGTCCACACTTCCAGGGCTGTCCTGGCCATACATGAGGAGCTCAATACATGCTGAGTGAATGAATGAGTTTTGGGATGAGTGCATGATTGGGATGAGTGAGTGAGTGATTGGATTAATATCCCTGAGATCGACTGAACCCACAGAGAGGGTATATTAGAGGTTATGACTCAAACGATTGGGAAAAGCAAAAGAACAAAGGATCTGACACCAGAAGAAGAAATTAAAGGAATTCTTACTCTGATCTTTAATCACTTGTTTGGAATTAAATCTTTTTAAGTTATGAACATTTTTGCTGGGACTTACATAGTGTACTTAAAGATTGCAAATACATTTGAATTGGAATTTTTCAGATCCCAGAGGCCTGGTCTTTCTCAGACTTTTTGCCATAAAACAGTTATCATCAAAACATTTTAGTTTTACCAAGCTTAAATTTTTTTATGATATGAGAATAAAATGGAGCCATATTGATACACTTGAATGTTTTTCTTATATTTATACACTTAACCCAAATTTGAGCTTTAGCCAAAATATATAGCTATTTTTCTGACCTAGCCAATGTATTATCCAACATATATCAACTAAAGCAATATGGAAGTACTTCACAAATGTTTGTCAATATGATAGGAAATGGCTGGTGTCAATATTAGTAACATGACAAACTAAAGAGGAATTGTACATTTTTATTTTTATCTATTTTTACTTTATTTTAATTCCAGTATAGTTAACCTACAGTGTTATATTAGTTTCAGATGTACAATATAGTGATTCAACCACGAATCACACTAACATATAACTGAAGATAACCTAAATTCAATTTATGTGTATAGGGCATAAATATATTTATATATTTAAATATAAAAAGGCTCTTAGCACTTTTAATTTTTGGCTCTGATTCTTATTTATGTGTCTTTCCAGACTACTAATAAAATTGCCAGAACTGAACTATCAGGTAAAGGTGAAAGCATCTATTGACAAGTAAGTTTCTAATTTCATTTTGAAACATGAAAATGTGAGACTTTGTAAAAAGAACTTTCCTCATTCTATAGAATTATTTCAAACTTTTAAATATATTTCTCTAACATTACATATCAATGTACTTCAAATATTTGACTTTGAAGTTCAAACATTTAATAGAACTCCAATGAAGATTTCTTTAAAAAATTTTACTATAAAGTCTTGAAATGAAAATTTATGACTATATTATACTACTCTCTAAAGTATCAAAGAAAGTTTTTACTAGATCCATAAAATAGCTCATTTTAAGGAATCTTCTTGGTTTTACAGGAATGTTTCAACTCTAAGGTAAGAAATTTATTTTATATATTTTTTGATGGTCCCATAAATGTATTTTACCTGAGACCATGTAAATAGCTAAGACTTTCTGTCTAGCAATCGAAGATTTGTTCTTTGTGGGACTCATGTCAAAGCCATGTCCATTGAAGAATCTTCTAACGGGAGTCTCTCAGTAGAATTTCGACATTTGGTGAGTTCAACAGTAAAATTACACAAGCTACTCCCCCTCCCAAATCAGACACATCCTTAAGAATAGGCCTTATAATTAAATATATTTTGGTTTCTGGCATTTCTTATGTGAGATTAAGGGCCACATCGAGAAATAAAACATGCCATTATTGAAGAATTAAAAATGTTAGAAAGACCACAGTAACTTAACTCAGAAGTCCAAGTTCTCAAAAATGGTGAGAATAGTACCTAAGTATATGCAGCAATTGGTCAATATATTTTGGAAATAATAACAGACATAATCGGTCTTGTAATGGATAGGAATTCCTGGTTTCATTTTTTAAATGTCTCCAAGAAATGATATCCAGCAACAACATGTCTGGCCGAAGGTGCTTTCATTTTTAGAGTAGCTTGTGGGCAGGTAGGATGTTCCTGGGTCTGGCGGTTGCATAGAGTGTGCCTTGGCATGTCTAGAAAGCTTCTGACCCAGCCTTAACCTGTTGCTTCTTGTTCATACCACTTCCTCTTAACCTAGAGTTCTCTTCCTGCTTTCTTTCTAATTCTTTGTATAGTTCTTAGATTCCCAAAGACTCTACTGCTTTTCTTGCCAGATGCATGATACTCATGATTAGCACTTAGAAAGGACCTCACCCGAATGTTGGGGCACCACTAAGTGGGCTTCAAAGGGTCTAATTTCTAAAAGATAAAATTTAGGTTAATAGATATCTGCATATACAAATGTATTCTGGCTTTTGTTTTTAATTTTGTTTTTGTTTGGTCTGTAGTAATGAAGCGTACGTTTCTTTTTCACTGAATCCCTCCAGTGTGAGACTGATAAATAAACAAAATGTAAGGAGGAGTTATGTATTATACATCCTTATAACTAATACTCTTTTCACATAGGTTCATTTCCTATTCTTAAGAAATTTTCAATAATGGACAATGTTTGCTAATAAATAAAGCTGTAAGAGACCTTAACTTAGAGATGTCTATCTCTCAATAAAGGTCATGTGGAAAGGACAAGGAACATACCAAAAAGTGGTTAGGTCTTTACTCCAGGAGGGATAACACATAAAATAAAATCTTACTTTTTAAGGTGCTCTTCTAGTTACAAAGCGTTTTTATATATATTACCTTTTGCATAGTAACTTAAAAAAAAAACTTTATTTTTGAGGCTGGGGAGAGGCAGAGTGAGGGGAACAGAGGCCCGAAAAGGGTTCGGCGTCCACAGCAGCGAGCCCAATGCGGAACTCGAATTCACTAACTGTGAGATCATGACCTAAGCCGAAGTCGGACATTCACCCACCCGAGCCACCCAGGCGCCCCGCATAATAACTTCTAGTTGCTTTTTAATACAAAACTAAATGTAGAAAACCAGAGAGGCAAAAATGAAAAAATTAAAAATCATCTGTAATCTCACTACCTTATAGCACTATTACATCTTTACTTTCGTTTTCATTCTTTTCTAACTTTTGTATATGTACTTTTTAAGTGAGATCAGACTGTAGGCACTGTGTAAACTGTTGTCTGCCTTTTAAAAAATGAAGTCATCTATATCATGAACATTTCTGTGTCCCTGAGTCTCTAACGCCATGTAGTAGCTTGCTGTGTCCTGTGGCATAGTACCTCCCATTGTTTGTTTCCCCAATCCTCTGTTGGTTTCACAGGGATTGAGAACCATTGCAGCTTAGCTCAGGTGATGCTTTCCAGGTACAAAGGAGTGCTGAGTAGATTTTAAACCATCCCAGCATGATTTCCTCTTTCTAAAACGTGGGCTGAAAATCATAGTCTTAACAGTATGCCAACTTCCTCACGTCCCTTAGTGAAAGTTTCTAAAGTGACATCCCATGAGATGAAACCGTCAGCTTCTTTCTGCTGAATCGGGGCACCTGTGTCAGGTTTCCGTAATTAGAAGACATCTGGGTTACTGTTCTAGAAAGCAGAATTGTGGCCCAGAAAATCACTCCAATGGGTATGACCGACTCGATATTTAATTGATAATGCTGTTATTCCTTTTTTGCAAAGCAACCAAAGGAAATGAAGTCCAGTGCTGGAAGCAAAGGAAATGAGGTACAAAATGATTTCTACAAGATAATTATTTTTAGGAAATAACTCTATAATATCTTATTTTTACAAAGCTTTTAAACTGCCCTTTATAGTTTTATGTAAAGTCAAATTCATGTTTCTCTGGTTACAAACGTAAAGCTGGATAAGTGCAAACAGTCTAAGAAATTTTGTCTTAAAGAGGAGAAAATAGAAATTGCATATAATAATACCCTTTTAAAAGAAAAACTTAACATTTTGGTTCACATCATTCTAGACCTTTATCTATGTATATATTACTTTACAATATATGTACACATTGTTTCATAACCTGCTTTTTTCCCCACATAACAATGTAAGGTGAGCAGCTTTCCATAACCTTAAATACTCCTAGAGAACATCACTTAAAGTGCCTGCACTGAATTGCATTTCACAGGTGTGCTGTAATGTCTTTAGTCAGTTCTCCCTTATTATAAAACATCTTAAAATCACTCCTTTTCCACAGATAAGAGTTAAGTCTCAAACTTCATGACATATTATATGAAAATCAGACATGAAAAACAGCCCTGTTACTTTATGGTATCAGTTACCTTGCCTTTTTACTTCAGGCTTGTGTTCCACTGGATGAAATTGATTAACAGAACAAACTGATGCCATTCCAGTGTTTACATTTGAGGCCGTAAATGACAGAGTGGGCAAATCCTGGGTTGGAAGTGGCCTTGGGGATCATCTGTTTTTTTGGACTAGATGCTAGGACTAAATATACTAAAGCTAAAACATATTTGGAATTAGAAAGCCTGGGTTTGAAAGTATTCTGACAGTGACTGAAAATGTGACCTTTGGCAAATAATCTGATAGAGAAAATTTCTTCCTCTTACAGATCAGGGTATAATGCCCAACGCTCTCTGTTCAGAGATGCTGCATATGCAAGATCATCTACACAATGCAGTTGTAAAATAGTGAGGTTTATCTCTGGTGTGGTTGATATGGATTCAATCTCCTGGCTTTACAGTCAGTCACAGCTTCTATGAGAAATCTCTTTGAATTATTTGAAAGGAAAAAGCACTTTATAAAATCCAGCTTTCAACTGCAATCAATCTAGCTCTCCCCGCAAAACCACAACGATTGGCCACAACAGGTTTAATACACTATGTTTTCTCTTCCAAAAATCCTTCATTCTCTTAATGGCTTAGAGAGCATTTGCCAAATATTACAGCCACACCAAAGATGAACTAAGCCTTCCTCCCAGGGTAAGCCTTGTCTTAAGCCAGAGCTGCAAACGGGTCTCTACCACCCAGATATCACAGGAGCAGAGCTTTTGAGTTTAAGGATAGTCTGGTAAACCGGAAAGTAGAGTTATTGTTCTGACCACATTAGCACATTATAAATAAAAATCTATTTCACACATCTCACTGGAATTCTGGACCAAGCTGCAAACACTTCAAGCAGCATAACATCCTTGAATAGTACTCGCTAAGTGTGAATAGACGAAACACAATGCTTCTTAACGTTTCTTAAGTAAAACAGATCAAATGGAAATAAATCTAAATAGTCAACTCTCCAATACGTTGTCATCTTTATAAATGTAAAATCAAAATCTTTACTCCGGTTTCCTTAGAGAAGAAATCTAAGTATATCATCTACTACCGTATGATAACCAAGCAATGTCTTATTAACACTGTCTACTTACATTACGTCGAATGTATTTCCTCTTATTTTTGGATTAATAACAAAATCGTACTGTTGTGTCAGAATGATTGTATTCTTCCTTTTTTCCCCCTAAGTTTGCTAGAGCAAGAAAATTTGATTTAAGCTATTCCTTGAGCTCCCCCTGTTGATGGAATTGTAATATGACTCCTAGGTACATTTAAAATAAACCATAGACCTGAAAGTTGTTTTATGTACTACAGGAATAACCGAGAAGTCACAAAATATACAAAGTGGGCTCAGAAAGTTGGGCCAAAAAGAAAACAAAAAAAAAAAACCCAAGGGGTTGGCCAGGCAGTAGGAGTGATCAAAGGAAGTCAGGAAAGAGCCTGGGGAAGATCTAGTGATAAAATGGAGTTCATAAAGTCATAGGGCCAAAGATTGTAGTAATCAAAATGTCAGGAAAACAGGAAGGTAGGATATGATACCTCATTTTCAAATTTCAAATAGTAGTTGTTCCTTATCTGTGAGCACCTGCAGCAGGAGTTCACAGCCCGATAAGAACTTATTTAACAAATCCTCCTGTGGCATTTACTATATACTGGGCACTAAGAGCTTCACTGACATTGATTTATGTAATAATTCTTGCAACAGTGCTATGAAGCAGATGCTATTAGTGTACTTATTTTAGTTAGGGAAACTGAGGCACAGAACGGTCAGGCCAAGATTCAAAGCATGGCTCCCATATCCATGCTCTTGGCCACTAGGCAATGCTGCCTCTGGGATCGGAAGATCTGCCCTGGGAGAAGCATTATCACTTGGCACTGATCTTTGTCCTCCTCCTGCCCCTTGCCTCATCATGTTCCCTCCGTTTGCTGGGATTCCAAGAAGGGAGGTCTTTGCAGGTGTGTGAGGAGCATCTCATCCTTTCTCTACTCCAGCCGCTGCTGTTACTGTTCTCACTGTACCCACCCACGCAGAAATCACGTAGCTACCTCAGCCAGAATCCTTATAAAGTTTAGAAGAAATTTAAAAGAATTCTTTCTCAGAAAATGTTGTTTTTGACCTCTCCCTTATGTTTAACGTGCATCAGTGGGGGGATGGAAATAGCACCATGTTGGGGTCTGCCCCCTATAGCCAACTGACCTGGCTCAAGCCACTTACCCTCACTAACTCCCAATTCCTAATCTGTAAAATGGGCATCATGTTGATCTGCACTTAGAGGGTTGTTAAGAGGACCAAATGACATGGTATGTGTGAGAATCAACTGTGATGTGCTGTGCTGTGCGATAGATGTCTGCTATGGCTCTTCCTGATCAGCCCTCCAGGCTGCCCCTTTGTAAAGAACAGGTATTTACACAAGTGGAGAAATGACTGTAAAGATGGTACCTGACAGGACAAACTGCTGATCCTTATCCTTCTCTGCCCACTGCCAAAGTGCTCGGCTGCAGATGTTCCTTTTCTAGGGCCCCTGAGCACATCCCTCTCTGGCCCCATGTCCCTGAAACCTCAAAGCACCATGTGTGTGTGCCCTTCTTATAGGATCACATATCTCGGGTTCCTACTACCACCCCACATGTCCCCACCCCCTGTCTGATAGGCACGCGTGCATACACAGACATACACACACACGCACACACACACGGGGCACACAGGGGCCCCTCAGTTCTGCTTTTGTGGTTGTCAGAACTTGGACTGAATGATTACTAAATGACTGAGAACAGACCAAGATGTCATGAATGATAGTTTCCCCAGGAGCACCACTCCAGACCTCCCTAGCACCCCCATGCCTCTTTGACTCACATTATCCAAAAAGAGGTGATCAGTCTGGTTGTACAGGGATCCTGGCTATAGGACTGGGTGAAGGGAAGAAGTTGCATTAAACCCATACCATCCCAAAAGGACCAAAGAGGTACCTTAGAAGTCACCTCCGGATTATGGGGGGTGGGGGGGTGAATGGTGGAGCTCTGGGTCCCCCACCCCTGTTTTAGTCAAGATAGCTCTGTTTTATATATTTTACAGGCTGGAACCCAGATGGAAAATTTCTTTTCAAGAATGTGTTTCAAGGTTAAAAAAACATTTGAAAACCATTGGAGTTAGACAATTTCTGAAGCTTTTTTGACTAAGGTTCTATAATCTGCAAGAGTGCAACATGGCGTAGGAGCTTTACTTTTTTGGAAAAAAATGAGTTTAATTTCAAAAATTTGCTTTGGAATTTCACAACATCCCTTGGGAAATCTGTAGACACGCTGTCACAGAATCAAGGTTAACAATTACTCCTTCTTTCTCCCACCTTTGTTCTTTTCCTTGGAAGAACCACTGTGAAGAAACAATTTCATCACCTACCAAGTGGCCAAACTTGGAAGGAATCAGTTCATCCCTATACAATAAACATTCCCAGGAAGGAGACTTTCCCAGAGGTCCTTATCTGGCAAAATGCTGACTAGAGAGTGATTGTTGAAATGTGGAAACTGTTCGAACAGGAAAGCTGGAATTGCAGTCTCTTGAGTTTGCTCTTTGTTGGTAGGCTTTAACTGATAAATGACAGTTTTAGTCTTAGACTGAGGTGTTGGGTAATTTTGTTTATGTGGTGGAAAGTCATGAAGCACAAAGAAGCTATTAGTAAAGCCTGGGTGACTTGAGTTTCATTGAACAGAATAGCCAAACAGATGTTCTTTCAAGGTTCAGGGTTCTCAGACACAGATCCACTACTCACACGCCAACTAGCCCATGCATTGTCACAGGAAGTTAATTTCCTTCTGAACAATTTAAGAAGTTGCAACACTTTTTGGAAGAGACGTCAGTACAAGGATAACACTAAAAACGTTAACTTTTTATGTGGCACCCTCCACACAGTTCCCTTATTTTACTGTGTGAGGCTGAGAATTAGTTGTCATTTTCCATCTATTTCTTATGATTCTGTGATTGGGTCTGTATCTCCTGTGATTGTACCATCATTTCCCCTTTTATCATTGTTTCCCAGCATCTAAGCCAGTGTCTAGCACATGATAGGTAGTCAACAAATACACTCTAGGTGAATGGATGATTGTTTTCTATTCCACGTAGTCTTCCCCATGAAACATTATCATAGACTATGGCTTGTTAAGAGATAAGCAAGGGATTTAGGTGAAAATTAGCTTTATCCCAGTCATATTTTCTTAACGGAGGTTTCCTGTCAAGTCAAAAGCCATAGCTATTTGTTAACATAGTCTAGGTTTCCAGGGTGTATTATTTGGCACTGAGCAGAGAAAAGAAGAATATGGTGACATCTATACCTACCTTTCCTGAGGTTGTGTGTTTTTTTTCCAGATGGAGCCTGGTCAAGCTGTTCTGCCACTTTTCCAGTTTCTTAGCAGATTATCCAGTGTGTGCTTTTCTTTACAAGTATAATAAAGTCAATCCATTTATATTTTCAGTGCCATATAATATAAATATCATATATATGGATGTTTTAAATCCATAATCATCTCAGCTGATTAGGATGGCTTTTAACACAGCCATTAATGGTGCACGTTCTCCACAATGTTTTCCCCAGTCTATAAAGAATAGACCCTGAGAATGTGAAATTGAATAGCGTCCCTGGCTTGGACTACACTGATAAAGTAATAAAGACTTTGACTGATGGCCATGCAAGCTTTGAAAGTTAATGACGCTTCCTTTTGTCAGAGCACTTTTCTCCAGTCATGTGTATTGTGTGTCAGCTTCCTTGCTGGATTTCATTCTCAGTATGCCTCACAACTGCATCAGAGGTTTTAAGTAATCATTAGATATTAGTTTGAATCACTGAAGAAACCTCTCACCATCTACATTCCAGTTCAGTAAAGTAATAACCAAAGCATGAAGCCTTTTCCCAATGTTAATGGACAACTCTAAGCGTCATTGCTCTGTCTGTGGAGTCCTGGTTTCTCACACTTTGGAGTGTGAATACACAGGTGCCATAACACAGAGATCTGAGGAAATCATCTATAATCATGAATAATTATATCATATTTACATTTAATTGTATAAATTAGACTATATAGGCTATTAGTATAGGGGATGGATAGGACCTCATACTCAAAAAGGCTCCCTTTAGCTGTCTGCCAGCTGTGCCCACCCCCCCCTACTGAGAAAGATGTCCGTGGGATCAAGGCAGGGTGCTTTCCCAGAGTCCCAAGCACAGATGGCACCACCAATGCAAATATTTCTAGACACAAGCAGAGGCCAATGGGCCACACTAGTCAGTGAGGTTTCTCACAGAGGTGGAAGTGGGGGTGGGGGGAATGGGCAATGGTCCAGATTGGCCCACCTCTCTCCAGGCCACCATGTTCCAATGGAACTTTGAGGAGTTGAAACTTGGCCAGTTAGGTAATATGAAAGCTTAGATGTCAAGGCAGGAGGCTATATCATATATCAGTTTGTTAATTTGATTTATAATGGTTAAATGTTCAGGCATATGGTATGTGGGTCTCCATCTGTGCTTGCCTCAAGCCTCTTAAATGTTCTATGCAGGCTTATATCATCCTGTCTGCCATTGAACTTAGTGAGAATGTGAAAGGCACCCGTTAGTGAACATGAAATTGTGGATTCTTCGTTTGTCCCAGGGTTTGCATAGTGTAAATACCCTATATAGGGCAGTGAGATTCTCTGTTGTTTAAAAAATGTGGGTTTTGTTCAACTTGGTGCCTAAACACAACCTGACTCCTTCATCTCATGCTCAACTGAAGAAACAGCAATTTATTTATTTCAAGACAGGAGAGGTTTGGGGGGAAACTAGCTATTTCATGCGTTGGATGTCCTGGGAGTAATTTTAGGGATGGTCTAAGGGATTTGTAAGCAAAATTTCCATTAACATAATTTCTAGTAACCCAGTAAGAAGCAATCCCATGAATCCAGCTACCTGAAGACAATGTAAGATATCACACGGGTCCAACCCAAGGGAGAGAGGGGTCTTTAACTTGCTGCTTCCTTTTCAGGAACAAATCCTAGGTTTAACATTCCTCATTGTCAAGAAAGTCTTCTTCATGTAATTGTCCTTCATATCATCATATTAGAACTATTTTTATTATTTGAAACTTAATACAAGAAGATTCCAACTTGTTATTAATACATATTCAATATTAGATCATTTCTCCTAAAGCTGATTCTGCTGCCTCCAATCCTACCCTGAGTTTCTAGTCTCAATAATTCCACTTCTGTTTACAGTTTCCCACAAGCTTTTTTTTTTTAATTGTTAAAGGCTTTTATACCATCTCCAAATTTTCCACAACTCTTTTGAGACTAAACATAATGTGGATACAGCACATTGAGACTCATTGCCTCACAAATTCCACCCGAGGTTCTTGTTAAAATGCAGAATCTGATTCAGTAGGCTTAGGATAAGGCCAGAGATCCTATTTTTCTAACAAGCTTTTATATGACAGTGCTGCTGGTCTTGGGCACATAGCAAGGTGCTGTAAGATTTCATCAAGGAAAACAGCAATCTCTGTCCCACTCTTTCCCACTCTAAACCCACTTTTCAGAGGTGATCATTTTTTGAGTTGAAGTATTATACTAACATCATACTAGCATTTTTTGAGAGAAAGAGAAAGAGAGAGAGAGAATCTCAAGCAGGCTCCATGCCTGGCACCGAACCCAATGCGGGGCTCAATCTCACGACAGTGAGATCATGACCTGAGGAAAATCAAGAGTTGGACTCTTAACTGACTGAACTACCCAGACGCCCCTACCATTTCTTGATTTTTTTTAAAAATTATATATCTAACTCCTGAATTCTTTCTATAAAAGGTTAAACTATGGCTCTTTTATAGCAGATCTCCATACATGTAAATTTCCCCCCACCTTCACAGTATCATTATATAATATATTTTGGCTTAGTCAATATATTCAATGTTTACATTACTATGAGTATATAGTATATATAGTATATAGTATATAGTATATAAAAATTATTAACAGCTGACCATATATCATAGTATAATTGTATTTCCATTCTTGTATTACTTTTAATTTTCCCTGGATTTATTAGTTGCCTCAATTTTTTTTATTTCATCACTTTATTTTATGTACCTGTCACTAATATAGCCCAAAACCCTTCTTCAAAACTTGAAAACTTTTTGCAATATGGCCAAACAACTCAATCTGAGTTTTTGTTTTTTTCTTTTTTCTTGGCAACATCCCTCTGGGAATCCTCCATCACTTGCTCTAATTTGGGCTGATTGCCCTATGATTCTGTGCACACTTATTTTTTTTATTTTTGGGGTTTTTTTAATTCCTTTCACCATCATCCTAGGAAGTGCATTTTCTACTTTACTAGATATTGAGAAATTATTCTGTAAAGTGATGTTACCAACTCCCATCAGCAGTGTATGAGTGTTATCATTGGGTTATGCTTTTGATCTTTTTTCTATTCCATTTTCTCTATTAGTTTTCTGGAATTTCTGTTAGCTTGTTATTGGAGTTTGTGTATTAATTCTTTACTATCTTTTCTATCCTATTTTTTTTAATTTCTTCATTTTTTTGTTTTACTCTCTGGGACATTTCTTTCACGTTGTTTCCAGCCCTTCTGCTGACTTGTCTATTTCTCTTATTATATTTTTAATTATTAATTATTATTTTCTGAATGTTCCTGATGTACTATATTTGTTACATCTTTAAGGATATTAATAAAGAGCTTTAAACATCTTGGGCTTTTTAGTGAATACACATACACACACAAAAGGAGAGAGAGAAATACAATGAACCTTCCATTTATACATCACTCAACTTCAACAATGATTAACATTTGCCTGTCTTATTTCATCTGTTTTCCCCCTATACACACACTTTTTTTTCTGGAGTACTTAAATTCCAGATAGGATAACATCTTACTCATTGATATTTTGGTAGGCAGAACTTCTGGATAAGAGGATTTTAAAAACCTTAACCACAGTACACTTAACACAAAAAAACAAAAAAATAGCAATTTCTTAAAATCTTTCCTTAATAAAACTCCATTATTTAAATTTCTCCATTTTCTCAAAAAGATCTTTTTACAGTTGGTTTGTGCAAATCAGTATCCAACTGATGTCCACCCATTATGATTGGTTGATTTGCCCCATTCTTATGCCATTTATTTGTTAAGCTAATGTGTAAAACTGACCCTGATACATTTTTTGTAAACTCTTCATTTGCTTTTTTGCAGTATCTCTTTTTTCTGAGTTCTTTCGTGTTGATTTTTGTATCAATATTCATGTAACAGGTTTTGTCATGTTTGGTGATTGTCAAATGTTTGCTATTTAGGAGAAAGGCACTAAAAGTCTGGAAGCTCTATGTGCATGTTGGGAATTGTAGACTTAAGGGTGATTATTAGGATCTGAATGTCTTATTGGGGGCCCCCAAAGGCAATGTCTGTAAGGTGTCTCCTTGAACTTGTCCACTTCCCAGATGTCTTTCCTGGAGATGTCAAAGAAAGGGGCACAGACTTCTTCATAGACTTTTACAGGATCTTCCTCTTTTCTGCATTGTATCTTATCCCTTCCCTCAGTTTGGCCTTGGATCTGAAATGCAGATAGCCTCTCTAGTTCCTCTGATTCATCCACTCTAGAGAGTAAACCTTCTGTCCCACTCCAGGGACAGGGAGGGGTGGGGACCTCATTACATGGGTTCAAAATTACTCCCCTGTTCAGCCCTCTTCACTCTCTGGCCTCAGGGCCTCAATGCTTCCAACCCCTTGTTCTGAGAGACACTGCCCCTCATTGCCACCCTCACTCCATACTCCCCCACCTCTCATTGGGCATCTAGATTATAGTTTTACTTTACTAAAAAGTTGACAAAACTTATTGCAGTTTCTGGAGGGAGCAGAGGAAAATACATGTTTTCCACCTGCCATGTTTAACCAGAGGAAAATCTTGCTTTCTTTTTAAATAAATTAATTATGATACTCACTTGTTTCTGTTATATCTACACACATATGCCTCACTTTTATTAATAGTTTGTAAGTTGAAAGGACTAATTTTTAAAAATTAAAAATAAATAATTATTTGTCTGCACTTAAACTGATAAAAATATGCTGGAATTTTGAGTCAGAAGTTAAATTGTTATGGAGACTTAAAATCATTCTGTTTGTGGAAATGAAGATTTCTCACTCTGTATAATACTCTAAATAACTTCTTCAAATAATAAAAGGGAATGTTCCATAATAGGGAATGTTTAGGGCATTCAAGAATGTATTAATTTGTATAGAAGCAGGCCTACTAATAGATAGCAGGAATGCATTTGTAAGATAACAACTTACTTCTTTCTTCCTTAGGGCTGTCACATGGTGACTGAAGAGCTTCATTCTATAACCTTTGAAACACAGATCTGCCTCTATGGCCTGACCATAGATTTAGAGGTAGGTATCAATTAACTCTTTGCTAAAAATATTTTTAGTAATTTGTTGTCATTTGTAGATGAAAGCTGAGTCTTTTCTAGGTTTTAGTACATTCTCTATTTTTTTGTTGTTGTTGTTTTACTTCGGAAAATCATTATGTCAGTTACTAATTAGTCTACATTCTACTGTTAGAATGTATACTATTCTGGTTAGATATAAATGATAAAATCTCATGGGCATTATCAATTCGATACAGATTGAATTTCTTACCCATGTTGCATGTTTGCTGGTTCGTTTTCTGGACTCTTCTGAGTTATGAATATTCAGTGGAAAGCCTTAAACTATGCCACATAGTGATGTATTTTCAAAATTTTAACCTTTACATAAAATCCCTCAGAAAGAAGGTTTTTCTAGCGTAATGAGTAAAGACAAATGATAGGAACTTTAACAGTGCATTGTTTTGATTCTCTTGTAACAGTCACCGTTGTGCTCAAAAAAGGAATAAAGAAATTCTGAGGATTAAATTGAACATGACTGACTCTGAGCTACTTGAAGGCAGGACATCATGACTTTGTCACTCCTTACCAGTGACTCACTCAATGTCTAGCACATAGTAGCTGTTTGACATTTGTCAAATAAATGAATGAACCAGTGCATGAATGAACAAACACGGTTTTACACACCCCAGATACGATCTTATTTGTGGGATGTACTGTTTTAAAGTCCTGCCTTTCTTTTGTTGTCTTGATGAATGTAAATTTGTAAAATGTTTCCATAAATGCCTTCCTCATCTCTTTTCCCTAAACTTCTATTTCTGTGACCTCTTAAGCTGGGTATTTTACTGTCTACAAAGATCTAACCTGTTATGGGGAAGGGACTAATGTAGGCTGATTGGTTCCACACACTATCTGTGAAAGCCTGTTTATTCCATGAGGTTGAAAACTCTGCACCAGTACTACTAGGGTGAGTTCCACAGCAGACCAGGCAGCTATGTTTCTCCAGAATTGCTCACCTCTCCATCTTCTGCAGTTAAAATGCCCCATATTTAGTACTGACATTAATTAGACTGTCAGATCATACCTTGAATATATTGACCATTTCAGAGATAAATTTAAAATTAAATTCTTTAAAGTAACTTATTAAGAGGACAGTTGCAAAATCAATACAACCTCTAATTAGCTGCATTTTAGTCTATATATATGAGAAAATATAAATATCTGTATGATGTCAAGGGAAGATATTAGAGAACCTAACTGACCAAACAGTCTGAAAGAATTCCTGTTTCTATGGCTCCATTCATCCCTGTACTTTGACTCATACATGCTCACAAGTCATTTTAGTATCCAAGGCAGTGTAGACACCAGGATGAAAGGAGTGGAGCTGCCTTGAGATAGCCCTTCAGGGGACAGAGTCAAGTATAAAATCAGTGCAAGGTGCAACTACCTATAATAACAGTGCTTTTTTTTTTTTTTTTAAACCAGACCAGCTCATTACCTGTGGTGATGATTTCCAATGTCAGTCAGTTACCTAATGCTTGGGCATCCATCATTTGGTACAATGTGTCAACCAATGATTCCCAGGTAGAGTCTCTATTCCTATTTCTCCTCCTTTAATTATATTTGATTTGTTTTATTGTCAAAACCCATATGCATCAAAAGATATATATAGATATAGATATATAGATATGAATTTTGAATATGTATCCATATATCTATATATATGAAATTTGGCATGACTTTTTGGGTTATTTTATTCCAGAACTCCAATATATTTAGTTGTATGAATCCTCTCTCATGTTATATTTAAAGCAATATATTCTGATGGGCTTGGACGCTGGGAGGGTTCCAACTAGCAAAACTGACAGACAGGTATTTGTTCTTCTGAGGGTCTGGTCACCTTCCAACTATGTGCATCACGGAGACTTCTAAGCCCATCCTGTGGCTCTGTTAATTGGGCTTGGGGAGACTTCTTGGTCTAGAATTTAGTATCTGACTGCTGTGTTTACCTCCTTACTTTGGGCCACACCTCCAAAGAGACTTTTCTACAAAGGTAAAAAATTGGCTTCCAAATAAGTGACTAGAACATTAACCAATCTTGCCTAACCTACCCTCTGATTATAAATATTTTCAGGTTGATTATAGATTTAATCCATTCTAGGCTCAAGTTGGGTTTTAATGCCACCTGGTGGTTATTTGAGAAATAGATCAAAAAGTGGCCCTAAGTTACAAAGCAAGCCCAAAACAGATGCTCTTCTTATAAGACAACCAGCGAAGGGAGTGGCAAAAAAGATGAGTCAGCCCTTCCCTTTGCTCCATCTTACAAAACCTCAGTGTTGTTGTCCTGGAAACCACCAAGGGCTAGAGAAAATAGGTCAAATGTAAATAACATTTCTTCCTAATTCAAAGCAAGTATTCACTCTTAAGGGAAGAATTTTTTTTACCTTGGGTTCTAGCAACAAGAACAGACATAATGAGTTGGCTCTAAGTGTTCTTTCTCTTTTTTAAAAGTGGGCCTAATAAGGAAACAACATGGAAAATGACTCAGCCTTATTCTTTCTCATCCTCCGGTGCCCTGGCATCTGAAACAGATTAACTGTAGAGAGGAAACAGATAAACTGTAGAGAGGAAGCTGCACAGGGTACATGGTACCTCGCTTCCTCTCAGGATAATAGTGAGAACAGGACTCATTAGAGAAGCCACCCGGTCTTTAAAGCCAAGAAGAGCCTACACCCCTGGAAATAAATGCCATTTCCCACTGTGAGCTACACATATTCAGAGCTTTTCATTCAACTCCAGGATGTAGGAGGGAAGATGGGTCATTTCTTTGTCCTTGGCACAGTACTGTTGCACTAAGATTTCCTCAGCATCCTTCTTCTGTAAGAAAGCCACCAAAGTTGTCATACTGACCATCCCAGATTCTACTCTGCTCCTGGATGAGGAATCTGGAGATGCAGATCATATATAGCTCCTAAAACTTGGATGCACAGCCTACTTACAGAGTTCAGCATAACAATGAACTCTGGTTCTCTTCTTTATTCTATTCTGCTTCAAAACCCAAGCTCCTATACCTTGATTATATTCTATGCTTTTTGGTCATTCATCCAGACACAATTTTCTGGTTCAGGGGAAACTGTCTTTCCAGAAACTCTCTCTCTCCATTCCTCCCCTTCCTATCTCCCACTCTTTGTTGGTGTTGGGTGCTGTGTCTTCTTTCAGTCCCATTTTCTGAAATCTCTTGGATTGATTCTTTTTCTTGCTGCCCAGCTTAGTTCCCGCTCACCAAAGGCCTTCTCCCTGCACTGCACTAGGTTAGTTAATTCTTGCCCTGCTACTCTCCTTAGGACATCTTTTTTGGCTTTCATACCTTCTGCTTCCCAGTACTCTGAGATAAAGTCTCCTCTCTCATTAATGTTGACCCAGTTCCTGGTACAAGCAATCTTGTTTGCAGTTAATCACACAGAAGATGCTGCTGTCCAGATCAAAAGAAAAGACTACTTTATTATCCATAAAACAGGACTCAGGTGAATTATGAATTCATATTGTAGGGTCACCTTCTTTAGCCTGAGACTTAACCATTTTTGTGCTGTGGGATGCTTTGTTTGTTCAAGGTGTAACTTGTACCAACCCGTGATAAACTAATAACTTGATATAGGTTTTGTTTAAGATTATTAGTTCAGAAAAGAGTATTTGTCCGATGATTTGTTGGACAATGTTAAGTACTTATATCAGTTAATTGATAGCCCATAGTCTATGGAAATTTAAAAGATGCCCAATTATTCTTTCAAGGATAGATGGAGCCATATATGTTATTGGACTCAAAGATTAAGGAACTCTTTAGGAAAAGACAAAATCAGTTCAATTAAAAAGCACAACAGAAGTGCACCTGGATGGCTCTGTCGGTTAAGCCCCTGACTCTTGATGTCAGTTCAATTCCTGATCCCAGGGTCGTGGGATTGAGTCCTGCATCTGGCTCTGTGCTGAGCATGGAGCCTGCTTAGGATTCTCTCTCTCTTTCTCTCTCTCTCTGCCCCTCTCCCCCATTAATGCTCTCTCTCTCTAAAAATAAAATAAATCCTTTAAAAAAAAGCAGTTCAAAAGATACCCCAACTTTAAGAAACTAAAGAAGTAAAAATGAAAGGCACAAGAGAGATGAGACAATATTCTGTATTAACTTAGATTGGCATAAAGAGTTTAAAACAGGAACTTTATATATTGAATTATAGTGTGCTCAATGTAATTAATGAATATAATCATCATTAAAAACTCTATTTCAGAACTTGGTTTTTTTTAATAATCCTCCATCTGCCACTTTGAGTCAACTCCTGGAAGTGATGAGCTGGCAGTTTTCATCATACGTAGGTCGTGGCCTTAACTCAGATCAACTCAATATGTTGGCAGAGAAGCTTACAGGTGAGAGCTGGTAGATGTAGAAGACTTGGCCTCTGTTTTGGGTACTCAAGTATTTTAAAGAACAAGGTGATATTACTACTACCGATAATAATAATAATGATAGTCATAATTTATTGACTGTCTACCATATTGTGAGGCACAGAGCTAAATGTTATGTTTTCTTTCCTCAGAAAGGGTATCTCATTGTTTTCTACATTTTATAGATGAGGGTACTTAGTTTCAGACGTTAAGTGACTTGCCACGGCTGCGTGGCTAGTACACAGCAGAGCCAAGACACGGGCCAGGTCTGTCCAGGTCCAAAGCCCCTTCCTTTCCATTCCACTCTCCAGTCTTCAGGGTGTTTCTGTGCCATTTCCACTGAGTGTGATGTGAAGCCTTGATGGTGCCTTGATCCTTCATGTCAATATCACAATGGTCATTAACAACTGGACAATAGCTGATTCCAGGACCAGGGAATTTACTAGAAATTCAAAGCCACCCATGCAATACTTAATCCTCCGTATCAAGAAAATTTCAGTTTTGACTAGTATTTTTTAAACTTGCAAAATAGTCATTGGTACTTCATATAGTGACTATAGTGTAAGATTTTTCTAAAAGAATTTCAAAAGATATCTACATTTTGACAAGTCTGGGTGAACACATTTAGCATTGGATTTGTATGCATTTCTAGTTAAAGTAGGGCCGAAGATGGATTTGAGCAACAGCAGTGAAATCGTGTGTAATTTGGCAAGTGATGCTGGGTTGCCACTTGTACCTACTATGTGATCAATAGGTATTTAAATAAATCAGACCTATTGAAAAAAAATAATTAATAAATAAATCAGACCTTTGGGGAATATTGAAAAATTTAGTTAATGTAAATATGCTTTTTGAACTTTAGTTTATGAACTCAATAGTAGGCATTCAGTAAATATTTGTTGATTGAATAAAGTTTTTAAATATATAGTACAGATAGTGGCCATACCCTTTCAGATTATTATCAAATTATCCTTGTGGGTTATAATTTCCTTAAAAATGTAGATAGAAACTTGTGTATCCTTTCATTTCCCTGGATCAGAGTAGTCAAAGGCTCCTTATTGCCTAATGGATCTCTAGTTCATTCTTTTCATGGCAATAATCAGGACTCCTGGTAATCTGACTATATCTAATTTACATAAATTTATGTTTATTTACCAACATTAGGCAGCTCTTACTGTCTCCTACCTAAGCCATGTTCATGTCCACTATGCCTCATCCTGCATTATTCTTACTACTAGAGTGGTTTATTCATCCTCCTGTGATAACTTATATCCTATTCATTCACTGGGGACCTGGTCCTAAAAACTCACCCTCTTCCTAAAACTATCTTAGCTCCTCCACTAAAAAGAATTTTTCTTAGATGATAAATTTCATATCTTACACCTTTACTGTTCCTAGTATTAAGCACACTGTAAACCCATAGCAGGTGCTTAAGAAATTCTTGAAAGGGGCTGGGCAAAATCTAAATTGAGCACCATATTGAAGAGTTTAATTGTTCAATAAAAATCTCATTCTTTTCTTTCATTTTAGTCCAGTCTAGCTACAATGATGGTCATCTCACCTGGGCCAAGTTCTGCAAGGTACAAACAGGGGAACAAGAATATCATTTAGATCATTTTTTAGTAGTGCTTCTTTTTAAGCCTCCATAGTATTATTGGGGTTTTAAGGGTTTCCTGGATGCAGTTATTTTTTTAACTCTATTGTCTGACTTAGAGGAAATATTTCATTGAAAAATGAAACTTGAATTATTATATCAATTACTATTGAAATAGTATTTGAAATAATATTCGATTATTACTATTGAAATAATCATTGTCCTAACATGTTTTTTTATTCCACTAGGAACACTTACCTGGTAAATCATTTACCTTCTGGACATGGCTTGAAGCAATATTAGATCTAATTAAGAAACACATTCTTCCTCTTTGGATCGATGGGTGAGTTACAGGTTCCATTTTCCATAAGAGTTCATTAGGTTCTTATTTTTATGCTGTTGTTTTTTTCCCTTCTTTTTCTTTTCTTTTTAAACATGTTTAGTGTCGGGGGGGTGGTGGGAATGGTTCGGTTTCCTACATTCTTCACAGAGTACTGATATCTAATCTTAGAAGACTATTCCATTGACTTTTATTACACTCAGTACAAATCTGTTCTTTGTGGATGAAATAAATGCAAGTGTAATAAATCATAGTGTTTGATCAGATAAAACTATGCATTGTTCTATTTTTAGGTATGTCATGGGCTTTGTTAGCAAAGAGAAGGAACGACTCTTGCTAAAGGATAAAATGCCTGGAACCTTTTTGTTAAGATTCAGTGAAAGCCACCTTGGAGGAATAACTTTCACCTGGGTAGACCATTCTGAAAATGGTACATGCTTACTTTTGTTTATTCATGTGAAGTTAGTATTGACTTTGACTATTGGTGTTTCAGTTTTCAGAAGTGTGTAGTGCGTGTTCTGTTTTTCATGTGTTCGGTGAGCTTGAATATTAGTTGTTACAGTTGTCCCAGAAGAGAGAACCGTGAATTTTTCACAGCCTATGTGGGTGTCCTCTATCACATGGCCATATGTACCATCCACACTGCAGAAAAGGGCTAGCATTGTTTTATAGCCAGTGACATAAAGATTACGTGGGTAGGAAGAATGCCCACAAAGAATGCCCTGCAGAAGCCTGAATATTCCTCCCCTCATCCACCCTTTTTTTTTAAGTTTATTTATTTATTTTGAAAGAGAGAGAGGGAGAATGGGGGAGGGGCGAAAGAGAAGCAGCATGTGAGAATCCCAAGCAGGTTTCACACTGTCAGCATAGAGCATGACGTGGGACTTGATCTCACGAACCATGAGATCATGACCTGGGCCCAAACCAAGAGCTGGATGCTTAACCAACTGAGCCACCCAGAGGCCCCTCACCCTTTCTGTTTTTCCAGGAGAAGTGAGATTCCACTCTGTAGAACCCTACAATAAAGGCCGGTTGTCTGCTCTGCCATTTGCTGACATCCTTCGAGACTACAAGGTTATTATGGCTGAAAACATTCCTGAAAACCCTCTGAAGTTCCTTTATCCTGACATTCCCAAAGACAAAGCCTTCGGTAAACACTACAGCTCCCAGCCGTGCGAAGGTTAGTTTCTTTCGGTTTGCTTGTTTTGTCCAGATTTTGGAAAATGACCTCATACTGGAGTAAAGTAAACAAAGTTCCTCTTTTTATGTTTACTTTGATCATCGTAAGACCTAGGGGGTACATGGAGGTCAAAGCCTTAGAAATGAAGTAGTGTGTCAGTTTCTGAGGAGGGATGGCTGGGGCTGTCCAACTCCAGCAGAGTAGTTAGTAATCAATAGTTGTGACAGGACTTAACCATGGCATGGTGGCCTCTTACAGCCACTTGTAGAGTTTGAGTTTTCTCCTTCCTAAAATAGAAGTGGTGCTGACTTCACCTCTATGACTTTGGGAGAAGAAAAATAATGAGGAAGTAATGATTAGAAAGCTGTCACAAGTTAGGCGAGTTTGTTTTCTGCAAAAGAAGCCTGGGGTTTACAAGCTTTATATTTTTTACCTACTATCATCGCACAACTCAGATTGTATGGTTATTTGGCAGGGAGGGGACAAAGGGGTCTGTGCTTCATTCCCCACTACTGCTGGCCTACCAATAACAAGTCTTGACATGCCTGCCTTTCCTGGTTGCAAAGGGGCTTAAATAACACCTGATCAAAATAAGTAATTGGTAAATATTTGTTAAATACATGACAGGACATAAATAAAATTAGCCATGTAACTGTAATGTAAGTTCACCATTCTGTGTCTCTAATAAAAGCGTATATGATCCATTACAATGTTCATGGATAGCCACTAAATCTACGAGCACCATCTTGTGAAATATCCTGCAGTCGTTAACTCCCAGATGGTGACTTGCTGCTGCCCTAGAGTTACCTTAAATCCCTCCAGCACACAAATAAATCAGTCTTTACAATCAAACTTAAACATAACATAGAAGATAGAAGATAGGTAATATAGCTCACTCTCAATTTTTCCCATGCGTTTTGGAGACAGTAATATGCAAAGTCAGATTAGGCCTGTCAAGAGATTTGTTTTTCTCTTCTGGCACATTTCAGGTTCTCTAAAATACTGTTTCATCTATTCAGCTAAAAATTTTTGTGAATCGCTAAACAATCATATTATCTCTCTTCTTTTTAACATTACTTATATTTTTCTAGACTCTTTAATAATTTTATCAGTAATATTGGTAACATTTTATCCTGCCTTTCTTTTCTAGTCTCAAGACCAACAGAAAGGGGGGACAAAGGTTATGTTCCATCTGTGTTTATCCCCATTTCAACAATGTAAGTAACCTTAGCCACATGTAAAATATCTATTACTGAATTTATTTTTTAAAAAATAAGGTTTTCTACAGGAAATTGAAGGATAGAGCAGAGTACATATACCTGACAATAAAGCATTTCAATGCTCAATGTCCCATTTTCTTTAATACATAAAGCGACTCTTCAGAATGCTCCATAGTCTACCATAACTGGAATTATAAAGTTGCCCTTCTATATGCTGTATATTCCATAATAGGCTGAGTGCTCTCATTTCAAACAATGAATTAGGCATCTCCATGTCACAAATAGATGAAGCCCTAGAAATGAGTTCCATTTAATCCTTTTCAATATGTACTTTGTTATCTCTTTAAGCCGAAGTGATTCAACTGAGCCACATTCTCCAACAGATCTTCTTCCCATGTCTCCAAGTGTATATGCAGTGCTGAGAGAAAACCTGAGTCCCACAACAATTGAAACTGCAGTATGTTCCCTTTCTTTTCCATTGCTGGTCAGGGGCACTCCTAATGAAGCAAATGTGTGGTACCTGTTACTCAAAAGGGCTCAAGTTCTGCCTGAGAAGTGAGAAAACACATTTGTTGGAACAATTCCATGTGCATAACACTGGATGTGTCTGTATGTTGCTGTGGGTCACTGACATTATGGGCATTGAAAGCAGACACCTTCCCTCATTTGAACTGCTTTATGTTCTTTCCATCAAAAGCCACTAAAGGGTGAAGTATTCCTGTGCCTCACTCGTGTTCTCTTTGTCTCTACTTTCACCATTGGCCACTGGTCAATATTTATTTTAGTTCAAGCGTCACAAATTCCAATTCTTCTTGATTAATTGTCACTTACATTAGTCTTCAAGTAGTATATGAATTACAATCAACAGCAGCATAATAATACCCTCCTGAGAAGTGAGTCACAATCTTAAATGCGAAATGTGATTTAGGATGCATTTTATCTATTATTGTTCCTCAATACCATCAGGTGATTCAAACCCCCAATTTACATACGGATGAACATACTAGAATAATAGAATCTTGGAGAGACCCTGAGCCCCAAGAGATTTCTATCTGGTGTTGGGAGAAAAATTTTTACTTTACTCATCAAGATTCATTTGGCTAATCTAAGAATTAAATTGACATGAAACGGATGAATAGGAGAAAGCCAAATAATTACTAACTAAATGAAGTACTAAGAGAGAGGCCATTAGAATTTGAAGGCTCACAGTCAGACACTTGAGGCTTATATGCCATTCTGAGCCAAGGAAAAGGGGCTAGGAGTATCGGACTTCAAAGGAATGAAGACAATTCACAGGAAGATGAAAAAGAGTAAATATTTCATAAATAAATGTTTGCTGGACCATACGGAAACGATGGGACACAGAGCAGAATTTTAACAAAGTGTTCATTCCTCCCTGTCTACCATACCTAGTTCATATTATACTGTAGTTATCTATGGTGATAACTCCCTTCCTGGAGCAGGTCCTCTATCTAAATACTTTTAGACAGGCGGCAAGTCAAAGTTTCTTCCTGAGCCTTTTGTTTCTTAAAAATAATCATCCTAGGGGCACCTGGGTGGCTCAGTCGGTTGAGCGTCTGACTTCAGCTCAGGTCATGATCTCATAGCTCTGTGAGTTCGAGCCCCACGTCGGGCTCTGTGCTGACGGCTCGGAGCCTGGAGCCTGCTTCGGATTCTGTGTCTCCCTCTCTCTCTGCCCCTAACCCACTAGCATTCTGTCTCTGTCTCTCTCAAAAATAAAGAAACATTAAAAAAATAATCATCATCATCATCCTAAAATAATCCACATGCTAAAAAGACACATTTTGGGGTGGAAAATATTACTCCTCTACACAGGTTATAAATCAAGTGAGTTTTAGTCCTTCTCTTGAAGATTTCCAGGGATGGAAAATCCATAGTCCCCTCTGGCTTATTTCAGTGTTAGTTGTCTTAAATCATTTAGCTATAGGAGAACTTTTGCTACACTTTACAAGCATTTTCTCATTACATTTTTGTGGGATGAAATTTGTGAATACTTAGTAGTTAATTGGTAGAAATATTATGATGTATATAGTAGATAAGAGACTGTTTACCTAAGAAATTATGGCTTATTTGCAAAACTAATAGTTTCCTCAAAAATCATTTTCATTTTCCAATTTTAGATGAAGTCTCCATATTCTGCTGAATGACAGGATAAACCCTTGACACTCAAAAGAAGGAAGCAAATGAAAAAGCTTAAAGACTGATCTTTGCCAACAATCATATCTTATTTCTTCAGCTTTGTATAGACCAATTTCCAGGAAATGGTTGAAGTCTGAAGCTCTCCTTTCACTGGCATGACACCACCAATTGGGAATGTTTTGATTGGAATGCTAAAAACCAAAGCTTCAGATAAACTTGCAAGATAAGACACTTGAAGAAACCACTGTTAATATAACATTAACAAAAGACTCGTTTGTATATATTTGTTTCATTTCTGATTTTTTTTCTCACATGTTACTTATGATTTTGGCTCCAGAAGGATTAAGTATTAAGATTTCAGAATAGAGGCACCTGGCTGTCTCAGTCGGAAGAGCATGTGACTCTTGATCTTGGGGTTGTAAGTTTGAGCCCCACATTGGATGTAGAATTACTTAAAAATAAAATCTTTAAAAAAAAAAAAAGAAAAAAAGATTTCAGAATAGGTCAAGAATGATAGAGTCACACCTACATCAGTCAAAAACCAGCAAGAAGGCCTAAGAGAAAAGCCAAATAAGCTAATGTCCTGAGTTCTGGCAGGTAAGAGTCGTCGCAATAGATACCAGATGGAAGGAACGGTGAGACACGAACGGCAGCAATTCACAGCGTGTCCTGGAATGAATTATGAAGCCTCGTGATTGCCATGTCAATACTGTCCCAACTTTGGGGTTTACAGCTGTTGGTACCACTGCCGGGGACGACCTCTCCTTAGGGGAAGGAATTCAGTATCATTCTCTGGTGGTATTCTCAGGTAAATTGCACTGAAAGTAGGCACAGAGGTAAAAATCTCATGAAACAAGGGCTCTAGAAGGGCTTGGACTAGGTGAGTCCTATGATCCTTTCCAGCTCTGAGTCCCCAGTCCCATGAATCCAACTTGAGTCTGGGAAAGTGGTTTAGGATGAAGAGAAGTTCCATCCCTTCAGTTTTCTCTGGTGATGAGGGAGGGGAGGGGTTTTACTGGATGCTAATACAAGTATATAAGCTGCAGATCTTTTCTGATCTTTGCCTTGCTTTAGTGGTGACATTGCCCAGATACTGCCCTTAGTTACTAATGCAGGATCCCCCAATACCCAAGACCTGGAGAGGTCTCTATGTCTATAAGCCCTAGGGAAGTTGTTGAACCAGGTGAGGAAGTCACAATACCAAGACATCTGCCATGACCAACTACAAAAAATCTTGTTGCTGGTGTTCAAGGTGAGGTCTGACTGCAGAATCAGAGATGACCATTCCCTCTAGAGGATCTCTCTGTAACTTCTTCTGCCCACCTTTTATCCCTGAGGCAAGCCACACAAAGAGAGGCTAATGTGTAATGGAAAAGGTTACAAAGAAGAAAATAAATATATATATTTTTAATATAACCTGTATTCTCTCTTAAAGAGAGTCCATCTTACCAATTTCATCCTTTATACCCACTCACATGCGCCCAACTGGATCTTATATTGTTCTTTGAGAGGCAAGCTCTGCACCTGCCCCAAGGCCCGTTCCCTTATTCCTTTGCAAGCTCCTGAATAGTACTCTTATGGGCAAGGTGTCTATTGGATGGAAGACCATCAGGCTAACTTGAGGTGCATTCTCCCAGTCTCTCTTCCATAAGCCCCATTTTCTGAAATTCAAATATATCAATTGGCAGCAACATTAGAGTAAACCATCATAAACCTTAAAGAAGTAATCTCCAGGAAATCTACCTAGAAATACTCTTAAACAATTGGATTTAGAAGCTAAAAAAGGTTTCAGGAGCTTTTCATTCCCTGGAATGTATTAATAGTATTATGCACTCTTATTCAGCAAAATTTTTAGAAACTGCCTAATATAGAGCCTGGTAGCAGAATGCCAAGGTCTCATGTATGATCTCAACCATCATTGTTATTTGAGGGTAGATAATACAAGGACATCTGTAGTTTGCTCCCTATAATAGAAACAGAGGCCATGTAGTAAGAATAAGAGTTCAACAAGTGCCTGTTCTCAGTTCAGAAAATCAAAACCAAGCTCTTGATCCCAGTATAGAATTAGTTCCCAAGAGTGTGAGTCTTGCATTCCAGAAATCATGTTTGTGAGAGTAACAGGATTTTGGCAGGGTATTCCTGGATATCCCTGTTTAGTTCAGGGCAAGGTGTGTGCCACATGAGATGAAATGCAATGAATGGGAAGGGAATTTAGACCACACTTCCAACAAATCCTCCCTCAAAAAAAGTTTTTTTCACAACTGGCGCTGGCGGCAGCAAATAAGTAGCATTTAATGAAACAAAGTGTAGATTTATTTTTTAAATATTGAATCACATTTTCACTTCTCCCCTCACCCATCCCAGACTAATCACAGACGTCCATTTTGCTAAACCCTTTGCAAATTCTTTTTCATGTAGACTCATTTTGACCAATTGTCCCAAATATCAATGCCTTTGTCTATAATGTTGAGAGAAGGCAGCTGTCAGTGGATTTCCTCAAAGTCTTCAGGTGGCAAAGAAGACCCCCCAGAGACCCATAAAGAATGAGTATGCTTCTGGCAAACCCAAGGGATTTTTCTTTACATGTTCAGGAGACCCAAGAACTCCCTGCAGAAGAAGGAACAGAGTAGAGGTCAAACCAATCAGAGCTATATTCCAACAGCAGATAAGTGTAGTCTGGACTTAGCAAACTGCCTCTGTGCACACTCCAATTTTTCACAGATACTTTTTTTTTTTTTTTTCAAATTGACCATGAGCATTCATTGATTTGACTGCATTTTTTAGCCTGGCTTATTGAAGTATAATATAATAAAATTCACCCTTTTCTGACAAGCCCATACAGCTGTGTAACTACCACTGTAAGAACATTTCCACCAGAGTCCTCACAAAGAGGATGCTAGAAAAACATGGGTAAGGACATTCTCTGCAACATCCTTAAATACAACAAACAACTCCATGCAGCTTCCTATGTAGGCAGACAGCTCTGTTTAAAATAAATTGGGGGTTGGGGGCAGGGAGGGGCACCCGGGTGGTTCAGTCGGTTAAGTGTCCTACTTGGGCTCAGGTCATGATCTCATGGCTCGTGAGTTCAAGCCTCATGTTAGGTTCTGTGCTGATAGCTCAGAGCCTGGAGCCTGCTTCAGATTCTGTGTCTCCTCTCTCTCTCTCCCCTTCCCCCACTCCAGCCCTGTCTCTCCCTCTCTCAAGAATAATAAACATTGAAAAAATTTTAATAAAAATAAAAATAAATAAATAAATAAATCAGGGGGGTGCCTAGGTGGCCCAGTCCCACTCTTGATCTCAGCTCAGGTCTTGATCTCAGGGTCGTGAGTTCAAACCCCACATTGGGCTCCACGCTGGGTGTGTGAAGCCTACTCAAAAAAAATAGATCATTTTACCCTCTGTTTATAACCTTCAAATGGTTTCTGGTGCTCTGGATTGGCAGTTCTTACCTGGGGTATTCATGAGTTTGGATGGCAAAAGAGTTTTCACAGACTTCTAACTGAAACTTAGAATTTCCCTCAATTATGAATAAAGGCAACAAACCATAACCCTCACCTTTTTCTCACATTAGAGTTGTTACAATTATCTCGAAATATTTCTTATGCTAAGCACAATTTTGAAAATGTCATCAGACCCACTGCTAGAGCCTATTTAATGCCATTAACAAAGAGGCACTTGTATCACTATATCACAAGGTTGGTTTTAATATTTTGATATCTGCATCTCACTGTGGTTGCTTTTCCATTTAACCTCATGTATTTTCTTTTATTCAACTAAAAATATTACTCTTTGCAGGAGTTCATAGGCTTCATCAGACTGCTGAAGGGGCCCGTGGCACAAAAATTTAAGAATCCCAACTCTGGGATGATGACCATAATTCTCAAGGGATCTTTCCAAAGTCATATATTATTTAGTCTCTTCTTAGTCTTCAACTCCTCTCTCATCACCTCCCCCAACAATGGCTTCTCATTCTCCAAAACATACACGCACAAGACTGTGCTACTCTCCATTTCTTTGATGGCCCAGGTGCTCTCCTGCCTCCCTCCACTGCATCTTCTCAAGTCTCCAACCCCACCTTATCCACCTTGCTACCTGGATAATGTTCATACATCCTGAGGATTCTAGAAAGCCTTCTGCCCCCACACTCCCCATGTGCACATGTGAATGACCCAGGTCACATCATGCTTCCAGATCCCCCAGCACCGTTCCTATCAACCTTGTTGTAAAGGCATATTAGCTGTCCTCTTCATTAGACTCTAAGCAAACTCTCTATGGACAGGGACCAAGAAGGTTTTGTTAACAGTTATATCCCTAAAATCTAGTGCAGTCTCTGCCTCTTAATAAATACTTGTTAATGATTTAATATTTGAACACATAGAAGACAGTAATTAGTTCCTTTCTTTATATTGCTCCTTGACCTGCCTGCAAGACTAAGCTAGAATTCTCCATACAACCTTCCAAATTCTAAAATTATGGGATAGTCACTAATATTATACTTCAAATTTAGTAACCAAAACATGCTTGCCATTGCTTCCCTCTACTTCACCTCACTCATAACTTCCAAACTCTGTAGAAATGCTCTGGATGAAATTGTCTGATTATCTGCTTATTCTAACTTCTCTTTAATTTAGAAACCTTATACGTACATTCCTAACATCCCAGACTTCTGTTCATCCATAGATGAACCAAGTGCTCTTGAAATTTCCCCTTAACTCTGCCTTCATTAAATTCATTGCCTTTACTACTCCTGGGGAAAGCCCTACACAACACTCTTACATTAGGCTTGACAGTCATCCAGTTAGATGTCTCACAGACTGCTGTCAATGGGAAGAACCCTAGAGGCTGTCTAGACAGGGTGGAGATGAGGAAGAGGTTGATAAGGATGTAGAACAGTGGTGCTCTCATTAAAATCCTTTGGGGAGTTTTTAAGAGTACACATGTCCTTTATTCTCCTCCCCTCAATTCTAGCTCAAGAAGTCTAGAGCCAGTGTTGAGATCTGAATGGTTGAATTAACCTGTGATTCCTGATTCCAGTGTTGGTTGATGGTATTATGCACTCGTTAAAAAATGTATATTATAAAAATACTGAGATTGTGTATCAGGGACTGCCTTTCTCAACTAGAGTTTCCCATCTGAACCATAAGACACAGTAAGTTATTAGCTTGACTATTTTCCCAGTTGACCCAAGGATGGTACGCAGTGCCATTTGAGGTATATAGGAGAGACAGTAGTTCATACACAGATGCCTCAGAGCATTAGGCTTAATTCTTCCACGGAACCTGGGAGGAGGCAGACTGTCACAGTACAAAGTCCCTCCTGTTGTGAGGAGAGATGAAAACAGACAAGTAATAAATGAGAGATTTAATAAGTGCTATGAAGACTAGAGTAACTGGAAGAAGTGGTCAATGAAGGTCTCTCTGGGGAGATATTTGATCTGAGACCTAAAGAATGAGAAGGAGCAAGTTCATAGACACAGCCAGGAACACAGCATCCTAAAAGAACAGTGCCTAAATAAGACCCCTGCTGATAAAATCTTGAGTGCTTGAGGAAAAGAGGGAGGCCACAAGGAGTAGAGCATGGGGAGACATGGAGTGACTGGGGCAACATGGGTAGGAGAGAGGGTTAAGACCAGATCATGTAGGAGTCTGGAGGGAAAGCTGAAGGCTGTGGATTTTATGGATTTTATTACAAGTGCTATAGGAAAGAGTGGTGGTATTATTTTTGTTTCTTCATTATACTGAAGTTTTCATTTGTTTCAAGTAAATATATAACAAGGTTTCTACAGAAAAACTCAGCTTCAATTCCTGGACTAGGAGCTTCGTGGTGGTGCAACCTGAGCAGTTGCACAGGGCCAGCACTCTAAGGGCTCCATGCTTGATTTAATGCCCTACTGTTGGGTCCTGCAAATTGTACAGCCTGCCCTGTCCTTTTTTTTTTTTTTTTTTTAATTTTTTGTTAATGTTTATTTCTAAGAGAGAGAAAAATACAGACGGCCAGCAGGGTAGGGGTAGAGAGAGAGGGAGACGCAGAATCTGAAGCAGGCTCCAGGCTCTGAGCTGTCAGCACAGAGCCCAATGTGGGGCTTGAACTCAAGAATGGGGAGATCATGACCTGAGCTGGAGTCGGTCACTAACCCACTGAGCCACCCAGGCTCCCAGCCTGTCCTGTCCTTCTAACGGGAAGATAAACATTCATTCGTGTTGTGGGAATTATGTAAGGAACACTTACTGGTCCCCATGGGGACCGGTGCTCACTCTCCCATGAGACTGGAGTCTATGGTATGGTAAGATGGATCCCCTCACACACTGGAGGTCCTGGGTTGGTCCCTATATCACCCTACGTAGTTATGGCTCTTTGCTGGTGCTGGTGCTGGTGCTGGAGCTTTTCCATTATACTTCTCCCCCACTCCTTCTGGTATAATCACCATAAGGGAAAGGGCGGGTGGGGGAGGGGGGTGCAAGAAAATCCCAGGAGAAAAAGAAAAGCCCCTTTTGCAGATAACTGCAAAGGGACACCTGAAGAGCCAGCCAGCCCTTCAACTTCACCTTCACACCAGCTGGGTGAAGGTCAGAGCTTGGAAAACAGGGTCTGAGTTAGCACGCGTGCAGACTGTGTAGAAAGAAGACAGGGAGGAAAACGGGTCGTCTCCAGGCCAAGGGAAGAATGAAAAGATGCAAGTGGGAAGAATGAAAAGATGCAAGTGGGAAGAATAAGGTTTCCAGCACCTTCAGGAGTTAGAAAACATTCCCCTCCTTCCTTCCCAAGTTAACGGGCACCCCCCCCCCAACCCCCCCGCCGCCTCGGCCTTTCATCTGGTCCAGGACCACTACTGTAAGGACTTTGCCGACCGGAATGGCGTAGGGCAAGTGGCAGGGCTGGTGCTGGCACTAGCGTGCGGATCCCGCCTCCTTCCTCCGGGAGGCTGTGGGAAGGAACCGCTGACCAGGCGACCAGACTGTGGGAAAACCCCGGGCCGCGCCTGCGCACTACTCCCTGCGTCTCTAGACTTTCGCTTTTCGGTTTCCTCCCAATTCTGCTCCTTCTCGCTCCCGGGCCGTTTCCCCGAAAGCACGTGGGGCGGCTCTTCTGAGCAGCCGAGTCCCTCCCGCCGCGCGCCAGGCCGGCTGTTTTGGAAACATTTCAAAGAGCCGGACTACCTGCACCTCCCAGTGTACCGCATCCTGGGCAGGCATGGGCTGCTCTCCAGAAAGCACAGGACTTCAAAAGCTGTTCACGACGGTGTTTGCATGATGAATGCTCACTATAGACATTTGTAGGGGGAAAAAAAGAAAAAATTGTATAGTAACCCACCACCCAGAAACTTAAACACTTTCAAATATTTTCCCTCCTTCCTTCTCTCTTTTTTCCCTTTCTATTTCCATGTGTTTACATTTCTATATGTTCTTATAGCAATAGGATAATACCTTCTATGTTTTCTATCCTGCATTAAAAAAATTTTTTTTTTATGTTTATTTTTGAGAGAGAGATAGAGCACGAGTGGGGGCGGAGCGGAGACAGAGAGGGAGACACAGAATCCGAAAAAGGCTCCATCCAGGCTCTGAGCTGTCAGTACAGAGCCAATGGAGGGATCTAACTCTGAACGGTGAGATCATGACCCGAGCCTAGGTCGGACACCCAACCGACTAGCCACCCAGGCGTCCCTCTATACTGCATTTTAATTTAATTTTATACGTGGGTATTTTCCAATGTAACTAAATAATCTTTGAAAGCATAACTTTCATATTCTAGCATATGAGTATCAAAAATCCAGAGAATTACTGGGAATTTTAGAAATCTTTTATTTTGAGGGCACCCGGGTGGTTCAGCCCATTAAGTATCTGATTTCAGCTCAGGTCATGATCCATGGTTCATGAATTCTAGCCCCACAGAGCCCTGCATCTGTCTCTGAGCTGACAGTGTGGAGCCCACTTCTGATCCTCTGTCTCCTTCTCTCTGCCCCTCCCCCCGTCTTGAAAATAAACTTTAAAAAAAAGTTTAGAATCCTTTATTTTAATCCTGTTATATTAACAGATTAACAAATATGGCTTATACCGATGCAGTGTAATTCCTACTAATGAAGTGTAATTCCTACAATTAGATATCTCAGTTACCAACATTACTACAACATTGGAAAAATATGCCTAAAATGCAATATGGTACTATAGATTTTTTTCATCAGATTTATAGCTGCCATTTTGAGACAGGCCAAGACCATAAAGACAAAACACAGAAGGAGTAAGTTTTTCATTGCAGGACAATGGTCTTGCACCACCTGAGAAATTCCACTTTCTAATTCGGTAGTAGGATGCTTTGCTTTCCCCCATAAGATCTGTATCCATGATCTACTGCTACATAACAAACCAAACTATCCCCAAAACTCAGAGGGGAATAAAACAACAACCATTTATCATTGCCTGTGAGTCTTTGGTAGACTGGGCAGTTCTGCTCATCTGGGTCAAATCTCTGATCTTGCTGTCTCACTTGCCTGAGGCCTAAGCCCTGACAGCTGCAGACTCAGTGGTGCTCTGCGTGGGCTTTTGTGCTGCAGCAGGCTAAGCTGACTTGCCTTGGAGGCAGGGCAGGGTTTGTGGAATGGAGTATTGTGAGGCCCCAGAGGCCCAGGCTCAGAATGGCACAATGTCACATCTGCTGTGCAATATTGGTCAAAGCAAGTCACAAGTCAGCCCAGATATGAGGGGTGGGAGAATCATCCCTGCCTCTTGGTGGAAGCAGCTACAGAGTCACATTGCAAATGAGTGCATAAGAGGAAGAGGATCATGTGGCCATTATTGAAAACAATCTACCAAAACATCCTTCCTAATTAATTCTAATGAGAATTATATAACTGATAATATCTTTTTGCCTTGGTTTGTAGGCTGCACTGTATTTTTATATTACTAGTTATTGTAGATATAATTAAATAAATAGAACTGAGCGACTGGAAATACAAGAAGGGATGAATGAAGGATAGGAATGATAGGGGCACCTGGGTAACTCAGTTGGTTACATGTCTGACTCTTGGTTTTGGCTCAGGTCATGGACTCACAGTCTGTGACTTCGAGGCCTGCATTGAGCTCTGTGCAGAATCTGCTTGGGATTTTTTCTCTCCCTGTCTCTCGGCCCCTCCCCTGCTCATTCATTCTCTCTCTCTCTCTCTCTCTCTCTCTCTCTCTCTCTCTCTCAAAATAAATAAATAAGCTTTTTAAAAAATTAGAAAAAAAAGAAGAGGAATGATACTGTCTTGATGACTTCCCCAACCAAAAATAAATTTGCTTCAAATAGGAGGTTTGGGATGGTTTCTAAGAATCTTTCCACTGTATCATCATGGGAATTTATGAGTTACTACAGTGCTTTCAATAACTCATCATAAAATGTGGCATCTAGGGGCTCCTGGGTGGCTCAGTCGGTTAAGCGTTGCACTTTGGCTCAGGTCATGATCTCGGTTTGGGGGTTCGAGCCCTGTGTTGGGCTCTGTGCTGACAGCTCAGAGCCTGGAGCCTACTTCAGATTCTGTGTCTTCCTATCTCTCTGCCCGTCCCCTCTTCACGCTTTGTCTCTTTCTCTCAATCTCAAAAATAAATAAACATTTAAAAATAAAAAAATAATAAATAATAAAATCTGGCATCTGGACTCCTCACATCTTTGCCCTTTAAATAAATGCCAGTTGAGGGATGGCAAATAATAAGTTTTATCTTACCTGCCATTTCTGATTGATTGCTGTGACTTACCAGATACAACATGGAAAGGTATTCAGAAGCTGGGCACTGGCAGCAAAGAGTACCCTGTCATTCGTTGCCTTTTTTTTTTTTAACTCAAATACAGGTCTTTGCATTTACTGTTTCAAGTTTTATCCAGCTGGTTTCAGCACAGCAACATTCTACCCCAAGATAATTTAGACTTTTGATTCTGTCATCTGTGAATTAGTCAGTTATTTCAGTGGGGGGAGGGGGAATCTCAGGGGCTTACAACAATGACAACAAACAAACACGTCTTACTCATGGGTATGTGGTTAGGCTAGACCAGTTCTGGTACGTTCGGGGGTGGGTGAAGGGGCTCCACGCAGCGTTTCTTCTAGGACTCAACCCGGAGGAGCAGTGGCTGCTTGAGCCTGCCATCTCCTAGAGCAGAGAAGGAGCATATAAGGACAAGTCAATCACATGGACCATTCAAAGTCTCAGGTTGGTTGGAGTGTGCCTCACATCTGCTTATATTCCACTACTCAACATGTCAAGGCCAAAGTGAACTGAGGCAAGGAGTGGGAAGGGAAAGAAAAAAAAAATGAAAATAAGGCAATCTACTGAACATGGTATTAGCTTTTTTTTTTTTTTTCCAGATTTGTGTCTTTTGCAAAGTTGACACTGTTGATATAGAGATAGAGTTTCCTAAACTGACTGTTCTAAGGGGGCCATCACACATTTGGGTCTTGTATTTCTGACTCTCTAGTTTTTGTTTGTTTGGTTGGTTGGTTGATTTGGTTTATTTGGCTGCTTTTTCATCAGTCGGCATATTAAATAATCACACTTACAAAATACATATAGTTTGCCCTCCAGGAACTTAGAATCTTAGAGGGAATAAGACTTGGACACTTCCAAAACCATTATATAGGGAGTGTGTGGTGATTGTCAACATAAATAGAGACACTTATATATCAGGTTATTTCAGAGACAAGATTAATCAGCACAGGCTGAGGTGGTTCCAGAAGGAGAATACAGGATTTTGGCTTAGTTTTAAAAGTTGGGTAAAGATTTCATAAGTAAAGTGACTAAGGGGCAGGACATGCCATTTACTTTGTGCAGTACTCGTCAATGGTATGGGCAAAGGGACAGAAACAGGAAAATTAAAACCTTGGATGGGGGGGGAGACAGGAAATAGAGTTTAGTTGGGTAAATGGGACAGGGGGGGACAAGACTGGAAAGAAAAGTGAGGACATTCTGTGGAAGATCCAGACTAGTAGACAAAGTTTGTGTTTATCATAAATGCAGTAAGAGTCGTCAAGGCCTTTGAGCATGGATTAAGGGTATCAGTGTGGTTAAAGTTTTAGAGAACTTAATTTGGCAAATATAGTGGAGAAGAAAGGGATGGGAAGAAGGTGGTGTACCTGGTACTTATGGTAACATTCCAGTGCTGAAGTGATGAGAGCTACAGAGTATGGTCAATGATGGTAAAACAAAGGAGGATAAAGGCACAGGGAAGGAGACACCCACAGAACTTGATAATAAGTGCTGACTTCCTAGAGTCACATTTACTCAAACATGGTCTGGGCCCTTCTGCAGGTGAGTAGGAGGGGAAAGCCTTTTTACAGTGGACTGGCATCTCTTTTTACAGAAGGCTGCTACTTTGGTAACAAGGGACATTGTTATCACAGGTGAGTGAATATGTGACAAGAAGTATATAGATGTGGGAAGAGAAAAATAATAGACACATGTATAAACACATCCCTGGAAAATTATTTAGATCCTTTTCCTACCTGAAGTTGCCTTATTATTCCAGTTCCCTCCGCTTCAAGGAGTCAATTTATCATATGGGCATACCTTCCAAGATCTAATCTAGGCTGGACTCAGGGATGCCTACCTGGGGGAGTGCCATTTAAGCTGAGTTTTTAACTAGGACATAAAAGATGAGTTAGCCAGAAAAGAGGATGGGGGAAGGGGATGTTGCCCCAAGTAATTTTCCAAATGGAGAACTGCTGGTGAGAAGGTCCTGAGTTTGGGGAAAGAGCTTGGCATATTTGCAAAACAAAAATGCTGAAGTATGGAAAGGAAAGAGTGGCACAAGATGGGGTTAGAGAAAGTGATAGTGGAACCAGGGCTTTGTACGCTCTATTAAGAATTTTGAATTTATAAGGGGTACCTGGGTCGCTCAGTGGGTTCATCGTCTGGCTCTTGATTTTGGCTCAGGTCATAGTCTCATGGTTCATGAGATTGAGCCCTGCACTGGGCTCTGCGCTGGGTGTGGAACCTGCTTAAGATTCTTTCTCCCTCTCCCTCTCCCTCTGCTCCTCCCTCCACCTCATAGGTGCAGGCACACATGCACGTATGCACTTTCTCCTTCTCAAAATAAATAGACGTTAAAAAGAAGTCATCATGGGATTTTTAAGTTGGCACACATGCTCTGCTTTGAAATCCAAAAGAAAATCACTCAAACTGTTCTAGAAGAATGGGTTAAAAGGGAATTAAGAGCAGGGTGCCTGGCTGGCTCAGGTGGTAGGGCATGTGACTCTTGATCTCAGTGTCGTGAGTTCAAGCCCCAGGTTGGGTATAGAGATTACTAAAAAAAAATGAACTTTTAAAAAAGGGTGGAATTAAGAGCTTAAGTGAAGCAGCCATTTGGGAATCTACCGCAATAATCCAAATGAGAAAAAAGTGCAGATGGTATAAGAGTTGTAAAGAAGTCGATGAGACTTGAGGAATGTTTAACAGGAAGAATCAGCAAGGCTCGAGGACCAGATGTGGTGGGTCAATATCAAAGATGACTCCTAGAAGAAGGCAATATCAAAGATGACTCCTAGCTCTCTGACACATGCTAACTCTAGGTAAAAAAAAAAAAGGGGGGGGGGTGGCAGTTTTGAAGAGAAAGATGATGAGTTGGTTCTGAATAGAACTAGTTTGCACAGTTTACCAGACATCCATGTGTTAAGTCCAGGGAAGACTATACACATGCGTGAAACTTACAGGAGAGGTGTGGACAGAATCCACATGTAGAAGCCCTTCACATCTAGAGGGAAATTGAAGTTGTGGGTGAGATCATCACTGACTGTGAGAAATGTAGGTAAAGCTAACCAACATCTGGACCCTGACAACATTTAACACTGAACGGTTTGGCAGTGGAGTGAAGCAGAGATGAAGAAGTGTGCCTGAGAGGTGGGAAGAAACAAGCAGGATGTCGTTGCATGGCCATGGAGGAAATGCTGAGAAATGGAGGCGCCACCTGTTTCTGAGTGGTCCAGTAAGGTGAGGACAGAAAAAGCGCCCCCCTGGGTTCAACAACACGCAGGTCAGCTGCTAAACTTTGCTTCTAGATAGACAACGTCCCCACCTGTGTCCTTTGTCTTGGGTTCAAGTTTGCGCCTCTGCAAATACAGACTTCCTTTTACTTGTTCTCTAAAATGTTTAGAGGTTACCGGCAGTCGGCCGAGTTGCAACACACAGGGGAAGCTTCACGTCAACCAACCCCCACCGCGGGGCTCGGCTCAAAGACTAGGGAAGGACCTCGCGGGCAGGCAGAGCGGCGGCTCCGGAGGGGAGAGAGCCCGCCCGAGGAACAGCCATGTCCGATTGGCGGATTGCAGCAGCCTCTCGGTGATTGGCGGAAGCGGAAGAAGGCGGGGCGCCGGGTGCAGTCTTTTCTCCCAGCTGGTACTTTCGTTTTCCTGCACGGAGTCTGCGGAGTGGCTCCGCCGGACCCGGGACGACGCCCGTTAGACCCCAGACCCAGTAGAGGTGACCCGGGTGCCCGGGAAAGGCAGCACTGCTGCGCCTCCGCCCACTGCTGCCCGACCCAGAGCTCAGAGTGAGTAGGCATGAGGTTCCGGGTGCCGGGGTGTGATATGCCAGGACCGCCTTGTCGGGGCCTGGTAGCCGGACGGAGAGGACGGGCTTTGCAGGTGAATCCGTCATCCCGGAAAGAATGCGTACCCAATATCACAGGTGTTCTTGGTGACAACTCGATTGTTCCTGGCAGTCGTGCTCTGGCAGTAAAGATGTCTTCTGAAATAGAATTTTCCCACATAAAACACTACATTTCCCCGTTTACCTCCACTTTTCCTCCTTCCCGCCCCCTTCCACGACAGTCATCTTTTCTTCTTTTCACAGAAAAGTTTTCATTTGCCGCGTGCCATCCTTGGAGAGCTGTCTAAGTTAGACGCTCACATCCTGTGCACGCAAACCCAACAGTCTTGGCACCTGACGTGAATAGCTGCTGTTTGGGTTGGATCCTTAGCCCCTTGCTGGGACACAGGTGACAGGTCAGTAATTGTTCATGGAAGCGAATGAATGAGTGCATAATTTTGGAAATTTAATTCTGATTCTATGTTTAATTTTTTTTAATATTTATTTTTGGGAGAGAGACTAACAGAGTGTTAGTGGGAGTGGGAGTGGGAGAGGATCAGAGGGAGAGGGAAACACAGAATCTGAAGCAGGCTTCAGGCTGTGAGCTGTCAGCACAGAGCCCGACGCAGGCTCCAACTCACTAACGGTGAGATCAGACCCGAGCCCAAGTCAGTCGCCCAAGGGACTGAGGCACCCAGGCACCCCTGCATCTGTGTTTGAAGATGAAGGAATGTAGGGACGCCGGAGGCTTAATCGGTTAAGCGTTAGTTAAGTTTTGGACTTCAGCTTAGGTCACAGTCTCCTGGTTTGTGAGTTCGGGCCCTGCGTTGGGCTCTGTGCTGACAGCTCAGAGCCTGGAGCATGCTTCAGATTCTGTGTCTCCCTCTCTTATCTGTCCCTCCCCTGCTCGCACTCTGTCTCGATCTCGCTCTCAAAAATAAATAAACTTAAAAAAATATTTTTAAAAAAGATGAAGGAACTTAATGTCTTTCAGGAATATAAAAGTTCCTGCAAACCCCCATATTAGTCTTTGAAAAAATTGTGTCTAATACTGAAGAGTTTGTGTGTATGTGTGTGTGTGTATATATATATGTGCACATATATATGGTTGACTGCATTGGATATTGTTTGTGTAAGTTGGAGAGGTTGTTTTTATGGGACAGAAATAAGATGAGCCTCCAGCACAATCCAGTATGCGACCGCTGCTTAATGAGGATGCAGAACTCAAACTTGGTGAAGTATAATATGGTTGGCCCTTTACATTCTAATTCACTATGAAATATACCAGATTTTAATTCAAACTTAGTACATACTATGTGCAGGACACTGTCCAATGTACAGAGAATGCTTAAACAAAAAGAGAGTAAGAAGACATGGTCCCAGCAACTCTGAAACTTACATCATGCAGGGGAGAAATCATAGAGGTTAATAAGGAACTGATGGTCTAATAGAGGGTACAGAATGCAGTGAGGCACAAGTCAAAGAAAGCTGTCTCTGGATGAGTCTTAGCTTTAGGAAGAGGGGGCACCATATCTACCTTTGAATGCCGGTAGGATTTAGAGAGGCAGAACTTTGTGGGGAGGCTGTTTTCAAGGGTGAGTGACAGCTGGAGCAAAGTGAAAATGGTGGGCATAGCCAAAACACTGTAGAGAATTTGGTGAATGATTTGCTCTGTTGATGGATGAAAATAGGGTAAGGGTGCAAATCAGCCTAGGAATGGGCAAACTAGAAGTTTTGAACAAGACAGGGATGTGGTCTATGTGTACAGCAGGAGGCTGGATTGAAAGATAATGTTGGAATGTTTTGTTTTGTTTTGTTTTAGCATAGACAATCTTTATTGGCAGATGTTAAGAGTGCAAAATGGTGGGGCATCTGGGTGGCTCAGTCAGTTAAGCGTCCAACTTCAGCTCAGGTCATGATCTCACAGTTTGTGAGTTCGAGACCCGCGTTGGGCTGTGTGCTGACAACTCAGAGCCTGGAGCCTGCTTCAGATGCTGTGTTTCCCTCTCTGCCCCTCTCCTGTTTGTGCTCTCAAAAATAAAATAAACATTAAAAAAATTGAGAGTAAAAAATGGTGACAAATCCAAAGGGATGGGAAAGGAGGTGGGGCATGGTTCCCCTTTGTCCAAGTGAGGACCCTATAATCAGGCCAATGGGCTGGGAGCACTTGACTGTGGCCACTTTGGGTCCAGCACCCTTCAAAGAACAAGCTCCTAGACAGGAGGTTCCTCACAGAACACGGGAAGGGAACAACACCCCAGAAGAGGCATGGGCTGTGTCCCACACCCTGGTAGCCTAGCTTCTGCCCACTACACAGCTTGACAGCTTGGGGTAGGGGTGTTTGGGGACTGGGCTAAACTTATCCCTCTGAAAACCCAGGTATCTGCCTCCTGCCTCAGTCCCCCCTCCACATCCCCCCGCCCCACAGTGATTAGCCAGGTTGGATGGCCTAACAGGGCCTAGCCCAACCCAAAGTGAATAGTTCATATAATATACCATATTTTAGCCATTGTGTGGGTTGCAGGCCTTTGGAGACTGTAGGGATCACTGTGGGCTGACCCTAGCCAAACAACCCTTTCTAGGCCACAGAAATCAACCCAAGGTCTTGAGACTATAGAGGGGGAGTCAGCCTAACATTGGAATTTGAGCCAGGTACCTGGGGGATGATCTTGTCACTCCTTGCGTTGGTTACAGATTTTGTGAGAAGATGATATGGCTTCTAGATTTGTTTACATGAATTTGTTAATTGCCTGTTCCATGCCAGGTGCTGTGTCTGTATGAGTTCATCCAGTCTTAACAACCACACCGTTGATAGGGAATTGAGTTTCTTGAGGTCATGCATGTAATAAGAGGTGCTGTACCCCCTCTGGCTGACGCTCTGGCCAGCCTATTTACTTTAGGCATATACTTATTAAACACCTTGCAGGATGGGAGAGAGCCACAGATTTGGAATCTCTCACTCAGGTAAAATTAATTTGAAGTGAAAAATCAAATTCCTATAACAGGTGTGCCAAAGGGTGGGTTTGTGTCCATTTCTACTGGGATTTGTGAAGGTAACTAAGCTTTATAGTCCCACCATATCCTTACTTTTCTTTGGAAGGAAATTTGTGGAGTAGACATGACTTCATGCCTGCACATGTGTGCTGGCCAGCCAGGACTCGTGACTCTTCCATACCCTGCTTAAAAATCCAGACCCTTCCTCAGAGGCCTGGGAAGACAAGATTCATATATACCCACTCTGCATATTGCCAGCTGTGCACTAATCCTAAATTACGCTGTGGTAATGAGAGGCTCTTTGTTTTCCTCATAGATGTGAGGACTTCCTTAAATCAGGTTTTTGTTTTCATTTCCTTAGAACTGCTGTGCAAAAACTGACTCACAGTTATCCAAATAGGTAGTATTACTTTATCGTTTGAAATTATATTTCACAATGTTGTTTCAGTCTTTAAAAATTATTACTGAGCGGCGCCTGGGTGGCTCAGTGGTTAAGGGTCTGACTTTGGTTCAGGTCATGATCTCGCAGTTTGTGAGTTTGAGCCCCGTGTCAGGCTCTGTGCTGACAGCTTGGAGCCTGAGGCCTGCTTCAGATTCTGTGTCTCCCTCTGTCTCTGCCTGTCCCACACTTACAATCTGTGTCTGTCTCTCAATATAAATAAATATTTTTAAAAATTAATTAAAAAAAAAGCATAGGGATAAAGCCCTTTGATTAAAAACAATAAAAAATAAATAAAAATAAAAATTATTACTGAGATTAAGAGTTGTGCCAGTTTTATTGTTTGTAGTAGGCCAAAAAGAAAATATATCTTTTTTAAAAGGTAGAAGACAAAAATAATTCATTTTACCATATGAATCACAAAATATAAAATACCAGTTTAAAACTCTTTGAGTTAAATTATAAATGTACTGTATTTTTAAGAGGACAGCTTGTGGAAAGTTCTTATGATTTGTCCTAAAGCAAATGTAATTAAATAATGTTTTCTATGTTTTATTTGATAAAAGTGCAGATTCATTTTGAAGGCATATTATATACCCAGCACTATTCTGGAGATATAGTGGTGAACAATCCACCCACCTTCCAATTTCTTCCCTTTGTGTGGGGAAAACAGACAGTAATCAAAATAAAAAAGACAATAGGGGCACCTGGGTGGCTCTGTCGGTTAAGCATCTGACTCTTGATTTGAGCTCAGGTCATGATCTCACGGTTTGTGAGACTGAGCCCTAGGGTTGCGCTCTGCACTGAGAGTGCAGAGCCTGCTTGGGATTCTCTCTCCCTTTCCTTTCCATCTCTCTCTACCCCTCTCCCGCTTGCTCACACATATGCATGCTCTCTCTTTCTCTCTCAAATAAACATTAAAAAAATATGTATGCATATGGTAGGTTAGATGGTGGTAAGTGCTATGGAGAAAAATGCATCAGGGCAGAGGGATAGTATTCTACGAAGTGAGAGGTGATGTCAGTTTAAAAAAGGTGTCCAGAAAAGGTTTCCCTTTTATGTTGACATTTGAGCAAAGGCCTGAAGATGTGTTTTCTGGAGAAGAAAAAAAAATATGAACTCCCAAACCTCAGTAAAAAACAGGTTTCAGACTATAAGCACCATTTAAATAATATATTTCAGAGACAAATTATGTTTTGGGTTAAGATATTTAAGGAAGCAGAGGTGCCTGGGTGGCTCAGTCGGTTGAGCGTCTGACTCTTGGTTTTGGCTCAAGTCATGATCTCATGGTTTCATGAGTTCAGGCCCCATGTTGGGCTCTGTACCGGGTGTGCAGAGCCTGCTTGGGATTGTCTCTGTCTCCCTCTCTTTCTGATCCTCCCCCACTCACACTGTCTCTGTCTCTCTCAAAATAAATAAACTTAAAAAAAAAGATATTTAAGAAAGCATAACACTAGATGTGCTTTCTTTGGAACTATGGTCTTCCATTCACGACCTGTGTTCTGTTCCCTTATAGGATGTCTCAGTGGTATGAGCTTCAACAGCTTGACTCCAAATTCCTGGAACAGGTTCACCAGCTCTATGATGATAGTTTTCCCATGGAAATCAGACAGTACCTAGCACAGTGGCTAGAAAAGCAAGACTGGTAAGAAAAGCCCACTTGAAGTTTTTCTATGCTTTTAAAATAATTTGTTGATTAAGTGACTTAGAAAGACATTGACTAAAAGATGAATCACACTGTGACCTTTGGGACTGTCTGTTGCTGAAAAATGTATTGGTTTGAAAAATGGCATGTGTCTCTACAAAGCTAAATTCATTAGTCATTAAGTACTTTTATGCTGTTTTGTCCATTTAATTATGATGCATACTCCTAAGTGCTTTGGACGAGTTAGATAATGCTGAAACCAATTATTTTCCACATTAGGATCCAAGCTATAGAAAGAAGTTAAAAGAAATAATTATAGCCCGATTATGGTAAAACATTGATTAGAAATATGAAGAAAGTAATAAAATTAGGGGGATATCCCTAAAAACTGATATGTGGTTTTTTTTTTAAATTTTACCATTTGTTGATTGCAAAAATTTTAAATGTTTTAAAAGTATTCACAATATGGAGTGAAGGCCCCTTTTGTCTTTTTTCCTCCAGAGATTAGCATTAAGTGTTTTGTGCACAATCTAGAGTCCTAGAATTTTTCAAGCTAATTGTGCATAATATATTGTATATGGGTGCCTGGGTGACTCATTTGGTTAAGTGTCTGACTCTTGACTTCTGCTCAGGTCATGCTCTCATGGTGTGAGATTGGTGGTGAGATCGAGCCCTGTGTCAGGCTCCACACTGGGCTTGGAGCATCGTTGAGAGTCTCTCTTCCTTTGCCCCTCTCCCTGCTCATGATTTGTCTCTCTCCCTGCTCATGCTTTGTCTCTTTCCCTCAAAGAAAGAAAGAGAGAGAGAGAGAGAGAGAGAGAGAGAGAGAGGGAGGGAGGGAGAGAAAGGAAGGAAGGAAGGAAGGAAGGAAGGAAGGAAGGAAGGAAGGAAGGGAGGGAGGGAGGGAGAAAGAAAAGAAAAGAAAAGAAAAGAAAAGAGAAAAAAAAGAAAAATTAGAGGTGCCTGAGTGGCTCAGTCAGTTAAGCATCTGACTTCAGCTTAGGTCATGATCTCACAGTTCATGAGTTCAAGCCCTGCATGAAGCTCTCTGCTCAGTGCAGAGCCCGCTTCAGATCTTCTGTCTCCCTCTCTCTATGCACCCCCTCACTTGTGCACATATGCACGTGCTCTCTCTCTCTCAAAATAAACATTAAGAAGATTAAAAAAAAAGAAAAATTGTACAAACTGCTGTTCTGAAAGCAACATCAGTCTTAAAAGAAGGAGCAAAACCTGAGAACACACTTAAAATTTGTTTTTTTTTAAATAAGGAAAGTAGTGTTTACTTTGTACGTTTAAAGTAGTTTCTAAAATGAAATGTATAAATTTCAAATCTCCTAGGGAGCATGCTGCTAATGATGTTTCATTTGCCACCATCCGTTTTCATGACCTCCTATCACAGCTGGATGATCAGTACAGTCGCTTTTCTTTGGAAAATAATTTTTTGTTGCAGCATAACATAAGGAAAAGCAAGCGTAATCTTCAGGTATGACCTGGATTTTGTGTTTCAGTCAAAATGTTCCCAGGCTCATATAACAGTTTATTGAGCATGCACTCGTTGGTATTTTTAAAAGTTACAGAGACTGTAAATAAACTACCTTTATATGGCTAATAATTTTATAGCATAAGCAAAGTAAAATACGAATTCATTTAGTAAACATGTAAGAAATTTTCAGGTTTAAGTGTATCACCTGTTAGGCATCAATAATTCTGAGAGAAATGTGATGCTATAACCTTGTTTTGCTAGAAATTGTTGAAATTTAAGCCCAAGAAAAAGGGTTACATTTTAAAAGCAGTGGGCTATAGAAACATGTCAAACTCCAAGGAGATTTAGTGATGAGTCCAGTCTGAGTCCTTGGTATACAGATGAAGAATAAGTTCGGAAAGGTTTGATAACCCTGAGGCCTGATACTGGGTTGGTGAATTAGAACTAGGAGTCCACCTTTCCTTGCTTTTGGAGGAATTACCTTCCCAGGGAAGAGAAAGTCGAAGAGAGTCCCAGGCAGGAGAGAATGGGCTACAAAGTTTTAGGATTTTTTTCAAAAGTACTCCCAGTATCCCCTAAGCCTGGCTACCATATTTATTTCTATATTAATGGAACTTTTCTGTTTCAATGGAGGTGAAAGCTAGCATTTTCTTGTTTCATACCATGTCACCAAACTCTTCAACTTAGGTAATTAGGAGCTTTTTCTTTTTTGTGTGAATGTATCTATGATTTTATAATACCAATGACAGGGGGAAGTCAGATTAAGTTTATAGAAATTTGATCTCCTATAGACTTGGCTTGAACATGCCTGTTACAAAGAGCTGTGATTGCCAGTATTTTGTAAACTGGCTTTGACAAGGAAATATACAAACTGAAAAGAGTATCTTTAATCTAATTCAAAGCAGAGACCAGTAGATACATTAATTGAGAAATACCATGGATAATTTCTGTACCATTTACATGGCCTCAAGATCCTAACAGAACATAATTGGTCTCAAGAACAACAGAAATTAAAGTAAAAATATTATAGGAACCATGTATGAAAATACTTGATTTTTTAATCAAGAAATAATTTACGTATCTGCACTGATTGGAAGTTTTTGTCGTAATTTGTAAAAAGAATATTTAGACTTTACCAAAAATGGCTTGTATAGAATTTAATAAATACAAGATGAGGCTTCTCAGTGAATAGGAGTGAATTCAATTTATAATATACAATGGCTTAAACATTCTGAAATTTAGTTTGTTTTTATTCTGACAACGGATATCTAGGATAATTTTCAGGAAGACCCAATACAGATGTCTATGATTATCTATAACTGTCTGAAGGAAGAAAGGAAGATCCTGGAAAATGCCCAGAGATTCAATCAGGTACTTTTTTTTCTAATTGAACACTAAAGATAATAGTAAAGTAAAAATTCATTCATTTATCCAACAAATATTATCAACACCCTGTTCAAGGCAATGTTGTATAGTTCTCTGATTTTATGGCCCCAAAGAATGGGAAAAACCAGATATAGAGATTTTATAGATCCAGGCTTTTAGAAAGCACCATATCTAATAGAAGTCATTCTGGTGAGGGAGAGAGGTAATATGTAAACAAAATACTTTCAGATAGTAATAATTACCATGAGGATACCAAAGCAAGATACTGTGATACAATAATGGAGTATTTGGAGGATGGGGTTGTTTCTTTAAATCAGGGTCCAGAAGCTTCTCTGAGACAAGGGGCAGGGACGGAAGCCGGCAGACAGAGGGCTCTTGCAGCAGTCCAAGGGAGAGAGGGCAGAAGTGTACTCGGGAAAGGTGCAGTCAGTAGAGGTGGGAAGAAAAGGACAGATTATGCTTTGGACATGGTATCAACGGGGCTTACAGTGAAGGATCAAATATGGGAGTGAGGGAAAGTGAAAAAAAGATGACTTCATGGTTTATGACTTGAGTCACTTGGAGATACTGTTTATTGAGTTAGGGAAGAAGGAAAGGACTGGAGTAGGACTTTTATAGGACATAGTATGTATTGGAGAAGAACAGGTTGATGGGAGAATCAAGAGCTTTGTTTTAAATAGGACTGAGTTACCTCTTAAATACATAAGACATCCAAACAGGAAACGAGTCAGAGTTGTTTTAGTTCCAAGACTTTTCATCATGGTTTTGCTAATACTAATACAAACCTTCCCATCAGTCAGGGTTCAGATTTCTTAAATTGCCATGGCATTTGTTCATTCCTTTCTTGAGTGAGTGATGGAGTGGTGAGAACAACCCAGAAGGCAGACAGTTGTGAAACCACCAGATGGGTTGTTCTGGTTAAGACCCTTCCAATGTGAGGCTGGGGTGGAGGGGCAGGGTGGTTGGGGGGGGGGGGGCGGTGGAGAATGCGAGAGTATTAGAATTTAAGTAGTGGTGGTGAATGCCATTCTCCATTCGCTTTCTGGGCATTTGACCCCAGTGCTTGTGAATCTGCTGCTTTCCTGGGCATTTAGTTCCTGCCTCCTCGTCACATTGAAAGCACCTTGCTGCACTAAGCATTTAAAGATATTTATTTGTTCTCAACTCAAGCTAGTTCCTCTGGTACCGGTCCTAGCGACAAAAGTGCATATCAGCGCTGGCTGCCTGGTCTCTGCAGGAGCTATGCCCATCTTCAACATGGCATTCTGCACCTGGGAGATTTTAAGCAAGAAATTTTGATTGTGTGTGACTTTCGTCTTAACACCACTGTGCGATGGGCTGGCCACTCCCGTGTCTCAAATAAACTTGGGAGGACCGCCAAGAGCAGAGACAGGCAGAAAAACAGTTTCCACTACTTTGGCACTCAAGCATTTCTCACCTCACATTCAGCCCTGAGGCCCAGAATTGGCATTGGGAGGCAGAGAAGGGGACTGACTTCTCTTCTCCCAGATCTTGGGTATGCTTTAGGTCTTAAAAGCTTGCAAACTTTTGTCTCCCCTTTAAAAATGTAGGTAATCTGGGGAGAGGTTCTTTTTAAGCCTTTCAGAAGACACATGAGGTATCCGTGAACACCTTTAAGGGGGTTTAGTTGATTGTCTAGCTGAGAAAAAGAGAAGCAAGACTTTTGGGAGTTTGAGGGAAGGATGTGGATGTCTGAGGCCATCAGGGAAAGGGAAAAGTCACCAAAGTTACCCAGCCACTACAGGCCGGGAAACTGAGAAACAGTTCTTTGCCATTTCTCCCCTTACTGAAGTAATTACATTTTGATAATATATCTTTTATTCATACTGACATCTGTATGTATGGGATGATAAGATGTCTGTATTTCATTCAAAGGAACTCCATTTGGGACCAGATGTACAGAGAGAATCTAGATGAAACAAGAATGTCCATGAATTGACTGATAGGTGTGGAAACTTACAGGTACACAGGGATTCAAGAAGTTCAGCATGTTTAAAACATGCAAAATTCAGTCTGTTCACCGCATTTAAAGAGCACAAAATTCTGTTAGAAATGTTGAGATAGGAGAATATTGTTCCCATCATTATTTAATAGAAGAGCTTTTAGAAAGTGCATTTAAGAGAATATGATATCATATGTAGATATTTCTTAGTAAACTACAAATGTTTTGTTTGCTGCCATTATAGAACAGCAAAATGTTGAAAAAGTTGTATGTATATGTATGGACAAAATTAAGGTCCATAGGGTTTGCCACAGTGGGCAGTGATCTTTTCTTTCAGGTTAGAAAGACAGACATAAAGTAGCTGTTCTGTCTTTGTGATCTTCAGTAATAATAGAGTTACCATATACTGAATGCTTACTTATTTATATAAACATTATTTCATTTGAATAAATGTTTTCAAAACTGTCACTGAAATTAAGTATTCTTATCCCCATTTTATAGATGAAAAAACTAAGGTTTAGAGGGCAGGCACTTTGCTCATGGCCACAGAGCTAATGAGGTTTGGAATTTAAACCTAGAATTAATTGTCTGACTCTAAAACCTATTCATTAGAGAAGTCTTTTGATCTGTCTTCGGGTGTTGGATATGTGAGGTGGGATAGGATGGCATTCTGACTGGGACTTCTGACACCCATTGAGTGCCTGTCACAGATCCTTTTACTTGGACATCTGCTCATTCATTTGAAGAGAAAGCCTCCCTAAGCAGACTTTTCCTTGGTCTGGGGTGTGCAAGTAACTCCGTTCCAATTAAAACCATCCAAACAAAGTCTATAAGGTGCAGGTGTGCAATGAGAAAATAGGAGTAAAGGACCGCGAAGGTCTCTTCCAACTTTAACATTTTTTAAAAGTTTTTATTTAAATTCCAGTTAGTTAACATACAGTGTAATATTAGTTTCAGGTATAAAATACAGTGATTCAACGCTTGCATACCCAATTTTAATGTTTGGTGTTACTGTGGTTTCCTGATTTTCCTGGTTTGTCAGAAACTTAAAAAGTTAAAGACTCACCCTGGAAGTAGTATCAGACTCAAAAGTGTAGGGTTGTCATAGTTATAGTGCTGGTATTTTTTAAGTACTTGATAGTAAAATACTTAACAGCCACCTAATATTTGGGAGTAGGGTAGAAGGATGAAGTGGGACAGGAGAACAAGGAATAAGAAAGAGAATACCAGAGTGTGTTAGTAACTGGGACGGACTGCTGAAGTTTGAAGCAGGAGGTTTCTTGGGCCTTTGCCACAGTCACCAGATTTTTTTCTGCCAAGCATTTCCTAGTGTGACAGCAGGAAGAGAATGGGGTAGCTGTGAGTGCAGCTGCCTTCTTATAACCATCATTTCCCCATTTACTAAACTAACCTTTGACAGTGTAGGAAAAAGGAGCAGGAAGTCAGCATCCTCCAACGGCCCAGCCCCTCTGGGTGAAGAAGCCCGGCTCTTAGGAGAGCCCACAGGACAACGGCATCCATGCCGTACTTCTAGCAGACAACAGCAGAAATTCCTCCGCAGAGACGGGAAGGCTTACGGAGCTGCTCATGGTGATACCTCATTCTGAATGGCCAGAGCAGCCCCATTTATTCCTTGGTGACATGTGGCACCTGGGGATACCAGTCATTTTAGGGCATTTTTAATACACGCTTTATATAGATACAATTCAGATGTTTTGAACTTCTGCAATTCCAGAATATATAAAATGAAGGAAGGCTTCCAAAGATTTCTGTAAACAAAGAATAACTTTGATTACTGAAACCTAATAGAGGTGGAACGAGAAAGAATATTATAGGCCAATTTCACTTATGAATATCAATGTAAAGTCCTAAATAAAATATATTAGTGATCAAAGTTAAATAATACAGTAAGAAAATAATATGACCAAGTAAGATGTATTCCAGATTATAATAATTACAGAGTTTATTGTGATTGGGAAATTCATTAATGCAACTCATTATGTAAACAGAGACAAAGAAGAAAAAGCATGTGCTTATCTCTACAGTTGCTGAAAAGGGCTGGCAAAATCCAACACCCTGATAAGAGACATTAAGTAAAATAGGAATTGATGGATATCTCTTTAGCCTATTAAAATATACATCTCTCAGTTCTATAAACAGTATCTTACTTGGTTTGGAAAACAGTAGTAAGTCAGAACCATGGCAAGGATGTTCACCGTTGCCCCTAATATTTAGATAATGTTACATTGGTGGTATTCACCAATGCAGTTAGGCGAGAGAAAACCATTAGAAGCATAAGAATCAAAAGCAACATCATAAAGATATCGGCTCTCCCTAAGTTATTCATAATTTTAATGTGCTCCCAATAGAAATACCGAGTTGCTTTCTGAAGCTATGAAAGTCATCAGGAAAATAAACCTGCAAGAATAGCAAGGAAATGCATGAAAAAAGTACAGCAGTGAGATGGGACCAGCCCTATTAGATATACTCCAAACCCTCTGTAATCAAACACTGTTCAGGTGCTCAGGCTTATGAAGAAAAAGCCCCATGGGAAAGAAAAGAAAATCTAGGAGTTGAAACCAGGTACAAAAAATTTGGGTGATAAAAGTGGCAACTGAAAGTTCTGGGGAAAATACGAATTTCTCACTAAATGTTGTTAAGATGAACGGATAACCAAGTGGGAAAAAGTTAAAATTGGAGCCATACTTCACAGTAAACACAGGAATAAACTTCAAATGGATCAGAGATCTAAAAGTAAAAAAGAAAAAAAGAAACTATGCACGGTCTAGGTTAAAAATGGGTGAACTCCTTTATAATCTGTCAGTCCAGAAGGGCTTTCCAATAGGGAAAATCCAGATATGAAAGAAGAAAATACTGATAGATTTGAATATATAAAAATACCCACATAGAATCTGTGCTGTGTAGGACTCTATGTAAGAAAGTTTGATGGGCACAGTTTTTGCCATGGGAAGGGGCTTTAACTCTAAACAAAAATAGCATCTTTCTAGAATCTCATCTATATGAGAACAGTCTCGTGTTTCCCACTCTGCCACTTGGGCCTAGGACGTTGCCTGACCTTGACTTAGTCTCTTGTAAGTCATACTATGTGAGTCATGGAACACCTTATGCAATGAACACGTAGACACTGCTATGTCCATGTCCTGATTATCGAGGATGGGACCAAATACTATCAGTGTGTCTGGGTTGACAGTCATTATTGCTTTAGGGTAGCCACTACTTGTTGAAGTCCTTCAATGGCAGTGCTGTTCAATTTTGATAGGCCTCTGAATCACCTGGGATCTTGTCACAGTGGAGCTTCTGATTCAGTAATCAGATTAGGACCTGAGAGTCTGCATTTCCAGCAAGCTCCCAGGCGGTAAGGTACTGCTGGTCTGGGGACCACACCATGAATCACAAAGCTTTGAAACAAGTACAGGGTTAATAAGAATAATCTTGTCTACAGAATTTGAGAAACCGTGAAATAAACTTCTCATGTGGTACCATGCAACTGTGTGAATTAATGGAAAACTCCAGAAATACTCTGTTTATATTAGGCATGAACTGAGCCTAGTCTTTCTGTAGCCTTTTTAATAGTTTATCAGCATTTTCCAGGTCCTTGAGAACTGAGCTATTTCTTGTCAACACCCATGTGGGAAGCTTGTAGGAGGTTTTGGAAGGTCTGGGAGGTAGGTAAGAGCACAGGGTATGGACTTGACTTTGGAGAGTAACCAGCGGGTAAATATGCTAGAAGAAATGATACTCGTTAACCACGCACCTCCCATTACAGGCGCAGTCGGGGAATATTCAGAGCACTGTGATGTTAGACAAACAGAAGGAGCTTGACAGTAAAGTCAGAAATGTGAAGGATAAAGTTATGGTAAGTATTGAGTAAATATATACATTTAGCCTCTTTTTGTAAAGGAAAAGGCTTTCGATTACTCGAGTGTGAACGTGGTAACTAATTTGTTTTTCAAGTAGTTGAGAGAAAAGTTTTGCTGAAGTTCCAGACCATAAGTAAACAAATTGGTTAAACCAATGAGCAGATAGACTTTTATGGCCCCTTTTATAACTTCCAAACATTGAGCTTATCTCTTTCTTCCTTGCGATATTGTGCAGAAACTGTCGACTTTGCCCCATCACACAATAAACTAGATGTTGCTGCTCTAAATAGCCTTTTACGTCTATGCTTCTCAAATCTGGGGTGTTCCTGGGATTACACAGAGCTCCAGCATGAACATAGCTCATCTTTTTCAAGCACCTGTTTTACTCTAAAACTTGAAAAGGGAACAAAAACATTTCACTTGAAAGAAATTCTGATACATTTCTGATTAGAATAAAATATCCACAACAATTTTAAGATAAAACCTGTAAGATCATATGAAAGCAGAGAGCTGCTTTGGTGCCCTTGGTGGCCTGTGTTCACCCCCCTCTACGGTGAGAGCTAAGTCAGGGGAAGAGACAAGGGGTCTTGCTTTACACCAGGACTGTATCTGTGGGAAAGGCCTTCCAGCTGAGAGGTGTGATCTCATCTGGATATTGGTCACCCCAGTGTGGATTTGACTTTGTGCTTCAGACAGTGCCTTTCCGAATTCCAGATTCTTTGAAGCAACTTTATCCTGCAGCCTTCTAAGGAAACACTTCATTAAAGTAGAAATCAAGTAAGCCCAGTCTGGAAATAGCCGTATGTTTTCCTTTCTAAAAAAAGTTCTTACATACTTATTAAGGACATTGAAATTATTATGTATGTGATTAGAATTTTGCAAGTTGAATCCATCTTTGAGGGAGCTGGATTGTTACCATGGTTTTCTGGGTCCTATAGAAACAATCTATTTCCTAAAGTCTTTGGAAGCAGATGGGTGAAAACCTGTTTATGTTTTTGTTTGTAGTGTATAGAGCATGAAATCAAGACACTAGAAGACTTACAAGATGAATATGACTTTAAATGCAAGACCTTGCAGAACAGAGGTAAGAGTTAACATCGAAACAGTGCCCATTGGCTGTCTTTTTTTTTTTTTCTGTTTACACTAGATAAAGAAGACAAGTATGTCTTCACATTTGCCAAACGCTTTATGACTCTGAATTGCTAGTCTTGGCTTCTTGATGACTCAAGCCAGGGTCTTAACCTCTGTACTGTTGACATTTTGAACCTGATAATTTTTTTTTGTTGTGAGGGGCTGTCCTACACAGGAGACGTTTAGCAGCGTCCCTGACTTCTTCCCACCAGATGGCAGTAGAACTATTTCCCTAATCCCTAGTGGTGACCACCAAAACTGCCTCCATACCTTGCCGAATGTTCTGCGGTGGGGGTCGGGGGAGTACCACCCCCAGTTGATAACCCCTGGTTATGTGTTATTCACTGTACTTCTTGTACCTGGCCCACTGATGGACGTGGACTGACAGGTGTGCGGGGTTTCCCTGTGCGAATGCCAGAAGCTCCTTCAAACATTGCAGCTCCACATGTATACTCTGCAGAGAAGTTTAGCATTGCTCTTCATGTTTTAAAGCGGTTTTGCTCTATTTTGTTGCTTGTTTTTCATGATGGCAGGCCATTGACTGAAAAGAACCCAAAAGCATGCATTGTGTAAAATATGTTAGGTACTGCTGTAACCCTGGCTGTCATTTGGAGGATACCAAGGTTAATGTAGAGAGATGATTAGTATAATTTGAGGAATAGTAGGAGAGAAAGGAACCTCAACTACTACTTCCTAATACTTCTCTTCCAAAGCTATGGATATGCTTTGTGTAAATTTTTTATATGAGATTTTGAATTTTGTCACTTATGTGCATTTAGGTAATCTGGCAGTGATTTAAGAACCAGACGGTAACTGTTCCAGTTTCCATGGGTCATTGAAAACAAGTGTACTTTGTTTCAGCCTGTCAGTTTTTATTCTTAGGACATTTTTCTTATTTTGTTCAGTACAAACTGAAGACCAAACTTTGATCTATCACCAGATAGCATTTGGATTATATTTCTTCTAAGTGTTTGTGAATCTTGGATTTAGTTGGTTTTGGTTTTTTTGCATTTACATTTATCTGCTCTCTCTCCCAATTCACAGAACATGAAACCAATGGTGTGGCAAAGAATGATCAGAAGCAAGAACAGATGTTAATCAAGAAGATGTATTTAATGCTTGACAGTAAGAGAAAGGTAGTGATTCGCTTTCCAGAATAACATGTTGCTTCTGTCACAGGCTGGAAATAATGGACATGAAGTGTATAATAGATGAAGAATTATTTTTATAACCACTTGGCTTAGAGCCCCAGTTGAGATATTTGCTTTTGCTTTTAAAAAATGTTTTTATTGTTTATTTATTTTTGAGAGAGAGAGGGAGAGTGTGTGTGCGTGAGTGAGCAGGGCTGGGGCAGAGAGAGGGGGGAAAAAGGCTCTGAAGCAGGCTCTGTGCTATGGGCTCAGACTCACAAACCATGAGATTGTGACCTGACCTGAAGTCAGACACTTAACTCACTGAGCCACCCACATGCCCCTAAAAATTAATGTTTTTAAATTCAGTGATTAAAAATGAACTTACTTCACTTTACTTCTTTCTCTCTCTTTAGGAAGTAGTTCACAAAATAATAGAGTTGTTGAACATCACCGAACTTACCCAGAAAGCCCTGATTAATGATGAACTGGTGGAGTGGAAGCAGAGACAGCAGAGTGCCTGTATTGGGGGACCCCCCAACGCTTGTCTTGATCAGCTGCAAAACTGGTAAGATTCTCCATAGCTGGCTGGCTAACCCCACGAACTCCTGAAGCGCACATTTGAGTTGTTGTTAGTGAAAGGACCCTGTCAAAACTTTGGTTTAGAGTTTGATGTAGTCCAGCTTCTTCTTGCCCTGGAAGCACTCACTTGCAAAGCACACGTTTGTCATGCATGTGACCGAGTTCAGCCAAGTTCTGCTTGGTTTGGAGCACTCCTCTCCCTACTCTACGTGTACCGTGGGATGCATCATTTGTGCCAAAACATTGGTGACGTCGCCGTCACTTAAACACACTTAACAACTTGAGCCCTGATGTTTTCTTAAAAACAAAATAGTCTGAGACATTTTCCAGGCTTCCATGAGATCATAGTTTGTCGTGGACCATTCATTTGCTCATCATCGAGTAAACACTTATTAAACGCCATATGCCCGGCACTGGGCTAGGATCTGGCAACACGTGATGAATGGTTCTTGGTCCTCTCAGTGTGGAGGCGGGAGGTAGATGTAATCATTCCATGCAGTAGAATGTTACCAGTGCTCTAACAAAGGTCTGTCCAGAGTTCTGTGGAAGATGAGGGAAGGAGTCATCAGGTCAGGTTTCTGAAAGGAAGTGGTCTTGCACAGACTCTTGAGAGTGAAGACGAGTACTTCGTGGAGACCAGGGAGGAGACCATCATGGACTGAGGCAGAGAAGAGGAGCGGCTGGGCATGAATGGGGGTCTGCAGTACCCCATATTGGATGATGGGAGAGTGGGGTGCCAGGGAGGACAGGAAGAAAGCGGAGGTGGCAAGATGCTGGAACCTGGTTGTGGAGGCTCCCACACAGTGCTAGGAACAGGACTTTGTCCAGTGGGTGCTGGTGAACCAGGCAGGCTTTTTGTTTAAGTGGAGATTTACTTCTCTGTTTTATTTTTGTTTTACTTCGAAAGGTCACTCTGGCAGCAGTCAGGAGGAAAGGCTAGAGACAGAAAAGCCAGTTGGGCGACTGGGAACATGTTAGTGTCGTTTGGGGGAGGGCCAACAGACCAGAATGGGTGGGAGACTGGATCAGAGAGGAGATGAGGGGATGGTGGCCTGGAACAATTCCCAGGGGCCCAAGGACCAGAGATCTCGGGAGGTTCTCTGGATGCTACTTTTTAAAAAATTCGCAATTAATATTCAGTCATTTATGTTTATTCTATAGATTGCCTGCTCATATTCCAAATTTCTTTTCGGTTAGCACAGAGCTTCCTAGCCCAGTGTGCCTCCGTGGGCCTTGAGGGGCACTGACCCCCCTGTCCTCCTAGTGCTCTGGGAGGCCCTGGGCTGTCTGGAGCCTCCTTGTGGTCATTTAGGCCACGGGGAGCCTCTTCCAGAGCCGCAGATACCCTCCAGTGTCCTCCACTGTTCTGTCCATAGGCTGTCATTTTCTTGTGACAGTGGGGAAGCCCTGGGTTAGAATCTACCTGGAACTTGCCCACCCACCATTAGCCTACCTTCTTTCATGGTCAGGGGCTGCTCTCTGGGTGCCTTGAACAGCATTCGGGAAATGGAACTGTGAAGTGAAGGAAATGTATTTCGCTGGGAGAAGATTTTCTTTTGTCATTACTCCAGCTAGTCAAGTGACAGTCCCACAACCTGACTTGGCTCAGAGGCACTTTACAGTCGGCAAGGAGGAAACTGAAGCAATCACTGGTTTCCTCCTTGGCTAACATTCTGAGTGTCTGGATTGAGTGCTTTGCCTTCTCCTTTCAGTTCAGTGAAACCCTGACCTTGGTTCCCTCTTCTCCTCCTTCCCCAGGGCCTGCCATTCCTATATGTGGGCTCCTTGCTGCCTCCTGCATCACCTCTGATGGAGTCTGCCTCGCTGTGTCCCCTGCCTCTGCCCTCCTCTTTACCCTCTCCCTTTAAATCTCAATTATCTTACAGGTCAGTGGAAATCACAGATCCCCAGCGGGCCGCACCCCACCCCGCCCCATCTCCTCAGGTCCGTCTCGAAGTGTAGGGAGGTCTTTGATCTGGGCTGTAATCAGTGCCGTTGGTTTCTTCTCCCTGAATAACTGCCCTTGAACACCAAGATGAACCTTGTTCTCTGTTTCTCCCTGCAGTGTGTGGCCATGCAGATAACATCGTGTGTTGCCTGTAAAAACCTCTTGTTGATCTCCATGATTCCCTGTGATCCAGGCTGCTTTATGACAGCCTGCGATTGAGACCCTTGTGTCTTCTCCCTCCCCAGGTTCACCATAGTTGCCGAGAGTCTGCAGCAGGTTCGTCAGCAGCTTAAAAAGCTTGAGGAATTGGAACAGAAATACACCTATGAACACGACCCTATCACAAAAAACAAACAAGGGCTGTGGGACCGCACCTTCAACCTGTTCCAACAGCTCATTCAGAGGTAACTTGAGGGGGATTGGTTTGTATCTTCTGCAATTATTTTACTCAGGAAAATGTTATGGTGATTCAGATCATTTAGAAGTGTTTAATAGGTTATGTAAAAATTTTTAGGGCAGTCACCTCTTTCCAAATTCCTGTCTATGCCATTGGCTTTCCATTCTTGTGGCTATCTAGACTGATAACTTGTCAGTTTTACTCCTTGGGCCACTGTGTGCCAAGACCTGTCAAGTCTATCCTGGTGTCCCCTCCTTCCCACACCAAGGCCTCATCCTGTCTCCAGCTCTCAGATCCTCTCTGCTAGACTCATACATGGTCACCTCCCAAGTGCTTCCCTTCTCAGCCCCTGCCTCCCTAGTCCCTGTGACCCTGTGCTTTCCAGAGCAGACTTCAGCCTGTCTCTCTGTCACCTGCTCATCCAGGTGGAGCCCCCTACTACACACTTGTACCCTATGTCCACAGTCCCAGCTGGCCACTCCAGGGTGAGCTTCTGCACATGCCTCGTTTTGGCAGACCTCGTGCCCACCACATACAGTCGCTTTGCCTTGCCTCTCGTAACTATTTCCTCCACCTCTCTCTTGAACCTCGTCTCAAAATTGTAAATTTCAGCTTATATCTAATCATGAAATCTTTCCAGAGTTCCCAAATATGTTACCTCCCTTCAAGATCTGCCTGGTTCAGTCTTCATTCTTGTCCCATTCTGGATTTATTATGTAATTGTGTATGTATTTCTGTTGTCTGTGACATAAATTGGGAAGTTCTTGGAAGACAGACATGTGCCTTTGTCATCTTTTTGTCCCCCATAAGGACCTTGTACAGTGCCTTGCCCACGGGCAGGTGTTCCACATATGCTTAGCAGATAAATAAATGGCACTGAGTAGAAAGAAGCATAGAGTTCATATTGCAATTTAGTCTTCATGTTAACTTGACATGTGGCTAATGTCCAAACAGGAATGCCTCAGTGCTATTGTTTTGAAATTATCAAGGATATTTATTTACTAGGGTTTTGGAATGCAAATCCGATACTTTTTTTAATGAAAATTAAGGCTTGGAAATGTTTAGTAGATAGATAATAAGTATTACTAAACAATTTTACTAGAAGAACAGTTTTCCAAAGGATACCAAAATACCCATTTCAAATTATGATAGTAAGGCAATATGTTACAATATGTTACAAAATTATTTACATTTTCAACTGTAGTAAAATTTCTTTTTATTCTTTTTGTTTATTTTTATTTTAAAATTGGGATGCAGTTAACATACAACATTACATTAGGTTCCGGTGTACAACATCATGATTTGATATTTGTGTATGTTGCAAAGTGATCACCACAGTAAGTCTGGTTAGCAAATTTGGTTCTTCATGCAAATTCATAAATGAACATAACCCAACTCAAGGTTTTCATTATTGACGGTATCACAGTTCACTGCAACTACTCTGATCTTTTTGAGTATAAATTTGGTGTGGGGATTTCTGTGCTGACTAGCAAACCTCACTTTATTTATCAACTCGTTCGAATCTTCCAAACTGAGTTTGAGCTTGTGCCCTCTAACCCCCTCTCCTGTTTAGGGAAAATAATTCATACTCCCTCAGCATTAATGGAAATGCTAATCTGCACTCTGCTTGGAACTTACAGCTCATTTGTGGTGGAAAGACAGCCTTGCATGCCAACTCATCCTCAGAGGCCACTAGTCTTGAAGACTGGGGTCCAGTTCACCGTGAAGTTGAGGTAATTGAGAAAAGATGGAATCATTGCGCCTTCTGCCATGAAGTTTGCATCCCTCAGTTCCTTCACAACACTGTCATATAGAGTGCTTTAGAGGAAGCAATTTTGCAGTAGGCATTTTTTTTCTTTTTTTAAGTTGTATTTATTTAGGTAATCTCCACACCTAATGTGGGGCTCAAACCCATGACCTTGTAATCAAGAGCCTCACGCTCTGAGCCAGCCAGCTGCCCCTGTAATAGGCATTTCAATGGGAATTCTTATTTAGAGTATCTAAGAGTCTGTCTGTCCTATTAAAATTAGAGGTATAACACAACGTCGCTCCTCATCAGGGAAATACAAATCAAAACCACACTCAGATATCACCTCATGCCAGTCAGAGTGGCCAAAATGAACAAATCAGGAGACTATAGATGCTGGCGAGGATGTGGAGAAACAGGAACCCTCTTGCACTGTTGGTGGGAATGCAAATTGGTGCAGCCACTCTGGAAAACAGTGTGGAGGTTCCTCAGAAAGTTAAAAATAGACCTACCCTATGACCCAGCAATAGCACTGCTAGGAATTTACCCAAGTGATACAGGAGTACTGATGCATAGGGGCACTTGTACCCCAATGTTTATAGCAGCACTCTCAACAATAGCCAAATGATGGAAAGAGCCTAAATGTCCATCAACTGATGAATGGATAAAGAAATTGTGGTTTATATACACAATGGAGTACTACATGACAATGAGAAAGAACGAAATATGGCCCTTTGTAGCAACGTGGATGGAACTGGAGAGTGTGATGCTAAGTGAAATAAGCCATACAGAGAAAGACAGATACCATATGTTTTCACTCTTATGTGGATCCTGAGAAACTTAACAGAAACCCATGGGGGAGGGGAAGGAAAAAAAAAAAAAAGATTAGAGTGGGAGAGAGCCAAAGCATAAGAGACTCTTAAAAACTGAGAACAAACTGAGGGTTGATGGGGGTGGGAGGGAGGGGAGGGTGGGTGATGGGTATTGAGGAGGGCACCTTTTGGGATGAGCACTTGGTGTTGTATGGAAACCAATTTGACAATAAATTTCATATATTGAAAAAATAAATAAATAAAAATAAAATAAAGTAAAATTAGAACTATAACAGATACATATGTACACACACCTGATATTTTCCCCCGTGATAAATGTAATGCACGTTCACTATAGAAAGGAATTCAGAATTGCAGAACTGAAATAGTAGAGAGTAAAAGTTCCCAGCAGCCTCATGCTCTCCTGAGTATAAGCTTGTAACCTAGGCTTTACATACTCCTGCAACCAAATGTGGTGTGTGTGAATATGGACTCATGACACATATGTTTTTTTAGTGAATGGGCTCATAGCTTTCATCAGTTTTTCAAAGTTGCATGTGATCTAAGTTGTCTGTAGACCACCATGGTAAATGCCTAGTGTCAGTACTCTCAGATTTCTGTCCATGTCCATGCAAATACATATATACATTTATGTGTGTATGTGTGTGTGTCTATGTACACACACACACACATATATGTTTTTACACATAGATACACACATATGCATGTACATAATATACAGTATTTTATTTTTAAAAATAAGGATTCTGCTATACATGTTTTTCAGCCTGTTTTTCTCTTCAGTAAGAAATCGTAGAAGCGTTTCCATGTGAGACCATGGCTTATCTTTCTTTTTTTGAGTGGCAGATTTATTTAACTAGTCTTCTACTGATGAGCAGCTGGACTCTGAAGAACTACATTGGCCTTCAGAGTTGGCCTTGGTCCTCTTTCCTGGGGTGCTGCTGAGCGAGGTCCCCAGTTGCTGCTTCCTGGTTGCTGGTCTTATAGCACCACCCTCAAGCACCCTCGGGGGACCAGAACTCACAGCCAGAAGGGACACTAAAACTCTAATCCCATCCGCCTGCCCCACTAAGTGCAGCAGACCAGTGAGGGGCTCCTTCCTGAGGTCTGTAGCTCATCAGAGAAGACACATGCACATCTTAGCCCTACGTTTCTTCCTTCCGATGTTAACCTGTTTTTCCTGATTATGGATAAGAGTTCTTATTTTTTCCCAAGAGAACAAACATTAGTCACAAGTTTTAGTAAAAAGTACATTTGCAATTTTTCACCCATATAATTGTCCAAAAGTAGAAATCTTGATAAAACCCAGTGTTGGCAAGGCTATATAGGGAAGCAGGTACCCTCACTCACATTTGGTGGGAATGTAAAATCAGTGATGCTTTGTATCAGAATTTAGTGTTACAGTTTTGCCCCAGCAATTCCATAGCTAGGAATTTATTTTGCAAATACAATTAGAAAATATTCCAAGTTGACATACATGAATGTTGATTCTATTGTTTGTAATAACTGGAGGGAGTGAGGATTCGTGAAACCTTCTCCAATAAGGAATTGATATAATAAATAAACTCTAATAACTTTTTAAAGTAATAATGACTTTTATTTTTCATTCCAGACTGTTGGTGAAATTGCAGGAGCTGAATTATAATTTGAAAGTCAAAGTCTTATTTGATAAGTAAGCTATCTTTAATATTATCTAATATACATACACTATTGAAATTCTGGTTTTGTTAACCAAACATGGATGGATGCACTAGAGCTATTTATAAGTGATCCCAGGAGATTTAAAAAAAAAAATTTAAGTTTATATATTTATTTTGAGAGAGTGCACGAGTAAGGTGGGGGCAGAGAGAGGGTGGGAGAGAGAGAATCCCAAACAGGCTCCGCGCTATCAGCACAGAGCCTGATGTAGGGCTCAAACTCACTAACCATGAGATCATGACTGAGCTGAAATCAAAAGGCAGACACTTAACGAACTGAGCCACCAAGGCGCCCCTAAGTGATCCTAGGAGATGTAAATTGATAGCTCCCATTCTGGACATTGGGAGCTTCCTTTAGAGCTGATAACATGCTGGTGCCTTTTGAGACTATAAGTGAACAAAAGAATGAGTGTATTTTATGCACATGAGTTTATAATGATCAAGTCTTGCATACTACCCCACCTCCCTCCTAGGCCAGCCCCAGAGGAGGAGAGGCCTGTGATCAAACACAGGCTGAGGATCCTCGAGGCTGCAGTGATTCTGCGGCCAGTTGTGGGGTCGTTTCTGGAATGACGATGACAGCATTTTGCGGGGACTGTGTGGAGCCTGCTGGATCCACCCTTGTCTCTTCTGGGCAGTAGGGACCTGGGAATGGGTGGGGTCTCTCAGGGGGTCTAGATGGAGCAGTCCCATCCCATTTTGCCCTTAGACCTTAGACCTGGACTAGCACTGACCTAGCTACTGTCTCCCCTCTCTGCCCCACCCTTGATACATTTAATGTTTTTTGTGTGTAACATACTGATTTAGCAAGTTTCAAGACCATTTATGATAATCCAGGTTTCCTCTGGTGTTCTAGCTTTCCGCCCTGTAACAATATTCTTTCTTATAGTCTGTGCCCTTGTCTTTCCTGCCATCATCTTTGGTTTCTCTGTGTATCAGCTTTTGCTACATAACAAATCACCCTGAACCTAGTGGCTTAAAACCCAAAAAGTTATCCTTTCTCTTATTCTGTGAGCAGTAGGTGGTCTTTCTGGGCTGGATCAGCTTGTTTGTTGCTGAGTGGTCCAGCATGGACTTGTTACATGTCTGAGGTCCTGGCTGGGATAACCGAGCCCTTCTCCACGTGGCTCTCAAGGGCGAGCCAGGGCTTTATCGCATAGTGACAGCATCCCAGGTGGGTAAGAAGAGCAGCATGAGAGGCCTGTTGGGGCGAGACTTGGAGCTTGTACAGCATCCCTCCCATCCATTCTATTGGCAAAACCAAGTCAGAGTTGCCTAAAGTTCAAGGGAAATACTCTCAATGTCTTGAAATGAAGTGTGGCAGAGATTTTCTGGCTGTTATGTGTGTTACCACACTGTGCTCTATCTCAGTCTCACTTTTGGTTTGTTACAGCTCTTTTGTCTTTTCTCTCGTTCCAGCTCTGAGTTTTCTTCTTAGCTCTGACAAGGAAGCTTTGTGTCACACTGTTTGTTCCCTTCATTTCAGATTCTTTTTTTCTTTTCTAAAACTGGGGAAAATTGGTCACTCACATAGCTAATGGTGATGGTCATTCACAGAAATGTTGAATTTCTAGTTGAGATAGGAAAGGAAGCTAACCCATGTAACTGTGAGTGTGCTGATGTTTTCTAATCTGTGCCTACTCCTCACAGATAACATGGGTAGTCTGGAACGTGACTGAGTAATCACTAAATTTATATAAGAGGCAAAGTTGCTCAAGATTTAACCTCAGACTTAAAACTTAAACTAGACAGTTTCCCCCAATAATTGACTATTCTTGCACTCTCATAAAAGCATTAAAGATAGTAGAGAATAAAAAGAAGGTTTCTGCTGTCACATTGGAAGTTCCCTTAGTTTTCTAAGAGCAGAGATTGCTCTCTGCTGCCCCAGTGCTTAGCATGGGGCCTCACACCGGGTATGTGATTGCTCAGGACGTAGCCCTAACTGTAGCTGACTTACGTTTATGGAGGGTGTGCTCTGTGCTCTTTTACCCGTTGTCTCTTACCCCTCGCCAAATCCTGTAAGGTTGGTACTGTTGGCACCTCATGGTACGGATGATAAACGTGAGGCCCAGAGAGTTTATCTGCTGCAAGTCCCTCTGCCGCCCTGGGCAGAGTTAGTGGTGGTTGATTGAGGGAGGGAGGGAGGGAGTGAATGAAATGGCAGAAAACCCACAGGTGTAGATTTCGTGTTGGTCTTTTACTTATAGGTACACTTTCATATTTTTGTTAAAGCTCAGTTCAAAATTTAAATATACATGTATGACTGTTTCTTTTTTTTTTTCAGAGATGTGAACGAGAGAAATACAGTAAAAGGGTATGTCAAGTACTTTGTACTATATTTTACTACCTTTGTTTAATAGTTCTGAGCCTTTTAAGCATCTCTGCTCTGTATATTCTGTTGTAGATTTAGAAAATTCAACATTCTGGGCACACATACAAAAGTGATGAACATGGAGGAATCCACCAACGGAAGTCTGGCCGCCGAATTTCGACACCTGGTAGGGAGACCAGTTTTCCGTGTTTTATGCGGCGTCTGGCTTGCTAGGACTTTATTTCCGGTGCAGTGGCACTCGGTTCATGGTGTGAGGCAGACGGCACCCCCTGGGAGGCTTCCTAGAGTTTGCGGCTGGTGACTTCCCCAGCACGTGGGGGAAACTTTGTTCCTCCTCCTTGCCCCAGGACTGTTCTGTTACTGTGTTCTGCCAGTCTGTCCCCCAGAGATACTTCTTCGGGATGTGGCACTCTCGGTAACACACGCCGTATAAATCAGTGTGCGCATAACTTGTCCGTTCTCGGTGCTCTACAACCTTGCTCACCCAAGACTCCTGCAGTTTCCTCGGGATTTAGTACTGCTCCCACATCCTGGCGGCTCCCGGTGAGACCGACCCCAGGAGTCTCTCATCGGCCCAGGATTTGAACCCTTCTTCCTGGTAGTCTTGCCCACAACCACTACCTCCACTGCATTCCTCCAGGGGGTAGGGATCCAGCAGGGGTTGTAAGCAAGCGGTGCCTGTCTGCCTGCTTCCGTGGGGAGCAGGGGCTGCCGGTTGTTGTGCAGATGTGTTGGCACTGCGCCCTGTGCGCTCCCTGGGCTGGAACCTGCAGCCTTTTCGTTGGCAACCATTTTGTAAGCCAGCAAACCCATGGTGAGTGAAGCTGGACCTCATAGGAGAGCCTCACTCCAGACTTGGGAGTCTGAGGATGCCCAGAGCTGCTCTCGGGGCTCCAAAATGCTTCCTTAAAACCTCAGGGATTGAAGTCCGTGGGAGGGCAGTCTTAGCTGTGCCCTTAGCCTGAGGACCATGAAACAACTAATGAAGGTTAAGGGGCATCATTTGGAAAAGCTTGTATGGGGGAGGGGAGCAGGATATGATTCCCCGGGATCCTTCCAAACTCTGGTGTTCACATAGTGTCATGTCAGGCTGCTGGAAAAAGGCACTTAGGCTCCTGGGCCCACACAAGGGTCATTTCATATCTTGTTCTGCACCCTGAAAATAATTTCACATCCTTTATTCTTTCTAAGTCCTGACTTTGGTTTGTTTGTAGATGAAAACAGCAACTGTGACTGTTATCATGCTGTTTACTAAGATGGTTTCTTGTTCTATAGCAACTGAAAGAACAGAAAAATGCTGGCACCAGAACTAATGAGGTGAGTCTTTCTCTGTTGTGAATGGTCTCTAACCAGCAGGTCTGTCCGGGGAGGTTGGCTCAGTACCCCTGGTGGCCGGGGGTCACCTCAAAAAGGGATTCAGACCCAGCAGAGAAGAGCAGTGAGTGAGCTTTAGGACACGGTATATCCATGGTAGCAGTAAAAACACTGCATTCGTGCTTTATGGTTGTCAGAAGATTTTGCACACGACTCCTGGACCCTCACAGCACAGTGGAACAGGTATAATGGGTTTCTGTGCTACTCACATTTCACAGGCGAAGAAAGTGAATCATGGGAACTTTGTAAGATTTTGCTAAGGGTACCCGGGAATTACTGTCTGAGCTGGAATTAGAGGCTCGTCTGGGGACTCCCATGCTGAAAATGAAGTGTGGCGAGAGGGTTTTCTCTCCATTGCATTCCCTGCCTGGCGGAATGGTCTTTCTGTCAGTTTCCCTTTTAGAGCCGGATCCTCGAGGAATTATATTTGTAATGTAATATTCAGAAATGAACTACAGACAGAGGTTTGGGACATTTTCAGCCTTTATGCCCACGTAGCACACCATCCTTCCATGCCGTGACCAGTAGTGCTCGTGTGGCAGAGTGGGACAAGCCCCGGCCAGGGCAGTGCAGAGATGTGCTATCTAGCCCTGGTTTTGATCTCTGCTCTCTTTGTGACCTTCTGAGGGCTTAGTTTCTCCTGCAAGCACAGATAGCGGCTGCTCCCCTCTGGTTCTAAGTCATGATGCCTGCATGCGATCGTTTGTAGCAAAACACTTCAAGAACTCTGTTGTATTTCTACCTAAACCAAGGACTCATGACCTGCCAGGCTTTTGCAAATCAGTCCTTCCAGTAAATAATCACACCTGGAACGCACGCTTTCCAGCCCTGTCTGCCTCAGGCTGCAGCGGGGCAGCGGGCAGAGCAGGGCTGAGAGCCAGGAAGCTTCACCTCACAAATAAACCTATCACAAGTTGCTGTTTCCCTATCCACATTTCTTTCTGGTAATCTATAACCCTTGCCATGGTTACAGAAATCTTATCTTTGAGAGAACACTGATATACGATCGTTAGAACTGGGGCATACATTATTGAACATGGGAATTTTTTTCTGAATTGCAGCCAGCTGGGTTCAGGCTTCCTGCTGCCTGTTGCAGTGCGTATTAGGCTCCTGGAATCTGCAGGATGTGTGTGTGAATCACTGTATTCCTTTTTTCTTCCTTGTCTCTTTTAAGGGCCCCCTCATCGTTACAGAAGAGCTTCACTCCCTTAGTTTTGAAACCCAGTTGTGCCAGCCTGGTTTGGTCATTGACCTCGAGGTGAGACTTCCGTGCTTCAGACACGGAAAACTTTATTTTTACATTTAACTGTTAGGCACAGTGTTTGTTCTCAATTTTTGTTTTAGACACATTTACTTAATTGCTAAAAAAAGATGGTATTTTTCAGCTAATACTACCTTGACATTAATTGAATGGTTCAGGAAGCTGGAGAGCTGAATTCACCTTGAGATGTCCTATGTTGATTTTTTTTATACAAAGCACGGAGACTTGTTTCTTAACTGAAAGATCTAACAAAAATAAACTATGAACAAAAGAACTTAGCTTTACATTTTTAGTTTTCAAATATAAAATACGTGCAAATTTACAAGTAATCCCTTAGTTAGTTTTGAGCTTACACAGCAGTCTGAAGGTGATATTTCTGTGATTCTGACGATTTCAAGGTCTTTGTCATCTTTTAGACGACCTCTCTGCCCATCGTGGTGATCTCCAATGTCAGCCAGCTCCCGAGTGGCTGGGCCTCCATCCTGTGGTACAACATGCTGGTGACAGAACCCAGGGTATGGAAAACACGCCTGCTTTTGTATAGATGTTAACCGAAGACCCCAGGGTCTAGCTTCTGTGCATCTCAAAGAGTCCCTGAAGACCAGATGTTGAGAGAAAAGTGACATAACTGGAGTGACATCGTTAGGGATCTTGAGTAATTCTGGATTAGGGAAGCATGTATATGTATTAGAAATGAGAATTATGGTTTTCCTTCTATGTGAATAAGCTCAGGCAATAGATTTCTTACAACTTTTACTGGGGAAGAGCTCTAAAGTGGATAGTCACTGTTGATTAATTATGGTTGATTCTTGTTATTCCTTGTGCTTACATTCTTTTTTTTTTTTAATATAATTTATTGTCAAGTTAGCTAACATACAGTGTATACAGTGTGCTTTTGCCTTCGGGGATAGATTCCCACGATTCATCACTTACATACAACACCCAGTGCTCCTCCCCAGAAGTGCCCTCTTCCATGCCCATCACCCATTTTCCCCTCTTCCCCCGATCCATCAACCCTCAGTTTGTTCTCTATATTTAAGAGTCTCTTATGGTATGCGCTTACATTCTTTAAAGTCACCGTGAACACTGAATTAGCAAATACTGAGCAATTGCTACTGAGCTGCTCAACGCATGGCTTTGTTGCTGTGTGTTTCCTGTTGAAAGACACCTTTCCTAATGTATTTGTTGGCTTATTAATATTGAACTCACGGCCAACAGCACTCTGACTCATGCCTGAACAAAGCTCCTCTAGCACATGTGTTTTCTCCATACAGGTGTATTGTGGCCATCTTGCAGTTAGAACAGCAGACAGCACTTCAGCACTATACTTGGGACCATTTTAAAAATGAAATTTTTAAAAACCAAAAACACCCACAAAAAGGCTAAAAACATGGCACTAAATAGACCTCAAAAAGGACACTTGCTTAGGGTATAAGAGCTGAAACAAGAAGGCAGTTGCTCTGTTTGATAAGTGTTGCTTTGTCTGACCTCTCCTGGAAACATACGTGTTGGGGACTCAAATCTTCCTACTCATTGATATGTCCACCCATTCACAAATGAGCCCAGAAGTGCCATGAGTAATGATTTGGGGGTTAAAGTAACTTTGAATGAGTAGGTTGAATTCACAAATGTGAATCTGCAAATAACAAGAATCAACTGTGTTTCTCTTCTGTGAAAACTGTGTGTCACAGAAACCAGAACTGAACTTTGAGACAGATCCATGTTTTAGTGCCTTGCTTATGACCACTGACCTTACCTTTTGGGTGTTTTGTCTCCAGAATCTGTCCTTCTTCCTGAACCCGCCCTGTGCACGATGGTCTCAGCTTTCAGAGGTGCTGAGTTGGCAGTTTTCTTCTGTCACCAAAAGAGGTCTCAATGTGGACCAGCTGAACATGCTGGGAGAGAAGCTACTTGGTATGAACTTTTTATGTATATAAAAACTGAAATTTATAAAAATATCTCAATTTGTTCTTTTTCCCTCTTTGCTGTCTATTTTGTTCAAGATAGAAGAGTGTCAAAAAAAAAAAAAAACGTGTGGGCTTTTCCAGCTGCAGCTTATTATAGCTAAATGAGAACTATAGCTCACCTTGGAAGGACATATAGATCTGATAAAAGACTTAAATGAATCATTTCCTGATTATCTCATATTAACATTTCTGAGCAGGTTTCCTAAGGGAAATATTTTTGAATTACGTAAAATACATTAGTTGTAGCTAAAAGAAGTTCCTTGATAAGAAAGATGAAGTCTTATTAACCTTGGGGAGAAAAAAAGCCAAGTACCCAGCATGGTAAGAATAATAAGTAAGGTCCTGGGGCCACCCACCGCATAGCATACACCCAAGACTCTTGCCTCAGGTGGCCCAGGTACATACTGTCCACATCAGGATGAAATCCTTGAGCAGCAGTTTTGCGTGATTGGCAGGATCCAGCCATGATAGATAATTCTCTTTCAGGAGCTAATATCATGAATTTATTAGTCTTCCACATAAGGCGATCCGAGACCTGCTAGTCTCAAGGTCAAATCTTGGATGAATGGGACTATCTGAACTATTTCTTTAAAAATCCATAGGCAGCTTTTTTCCAGATTTGCTTTCTGTACAGGAGAATTGTGTGTATTGCAAATACCAGTAGACTTCCTAACTACGTAGCTCTCAGCAGTGCCTTCTCGTGGCCATGTAACTGTCACAGTGGGGTCTTGCACTATTTAAGAAGATGTAAGAAATTACATTGCTCCATTTCCTTATTTGGTGTGAATTAAGACTTATCATTTCTGCCTATAAAGGCTTATTTGTGGTTCTCTGCAAAGAGAGGTGATGGGTTCACCACCTTGTACAGCCTTGGCTGCTTTAATTCATGTAGCTGGCAACCCCTAGGCTTCCTTCCCCCTCATTTCTCTCCCTTGACTTTTGATTTGTGTCAGCCTCCCGAGTCCATGTCCCATCTGGAGGAGGGCCGAGAGAAGTGCCAAATGATATCCAAGATAAGCTTGAAAAGCCAAGTGTCAGTTAAATAGATCACCTAGGGGTGATCTTGGTCTTAGTTAGAAGTTTGAGCGAGCTCTGGAGGACCACTGGGAGAGGAGCCTGCTGAAGAAGGAGGAGGCAGTGGGAGAGGATACTGCACTGAGAGGGACGACTGAGGCTTCTCCAGAAAGCATAGTTGATTAGCATTAATGTGTCTGAGAATATCAACCGCGTACGTACAGTCTTCCTCTTTGGGGTGTTGGCTCTTTTCTTTGAAAGGAAATACAAGAGCTATCAGTGTAACCAAAGCTTCAGAATCAGTGTTTTGTTTCCTGAAACAGCTTATTTTTATTTGGCTAGGTCCTAATGCTGGCCCCGATGGTCTCATTCCGTGGACGAGGTTCTGTAAGGTGGGTGCCCTTGGGTCGTACCCTCTCTGAGTGCTCGCTCCCTGTTGAGGTTCTCGTAGTTTTTGCTGTGGTAGTGATTTAACTGTGTGCTTATTTTGGCATGTTTGTCTCTGGCCCATGGAACCCCTTGGGCAAGTTGTTTACTTTCCTTCAGTGGAGAAGGTCAGTCTCCAAGTGTGAGTCGGACAGGAAGGGCCTGTGTGTGTGATAACATTCTTTCATATCTGAAATGAGTCTTGTGTTTACTCACACGGATACCTTGCCTGGCAGCATTTTAGCCCTGTTCATGAGAAATGTGTGCTCTGTGCCGGATTGCACAGCCTGATGGGCCAGATGAGTTTCCCCAACCCTGCTCAAGCAGAGGGACCGGTTGGAGGGAATAATCAGACCCCATGGGGGTCATCAGACGGTGCTGACAAGCTCAGGCTACTGCATTTTACTAGTACGAGGGAAGCTTTTGTTCTGCGTTCACCCTGGAGGTCATTCCCTGGCTGGTTCGCCGCAGTTTAGAGAGGGAAGCAGAGCCTGGCCCAGGAAATAGCCTGGTGTCTGCAAGCTGATAAGGGGAGGGGCGGCTCTGGAGGGGACAGCGTTAGTTTTGGCAGCTGGGCAGGCTTTGCAAATTAAAATCCAATCTGATGGTGGGAAGAGGCCTGGTAAGTCACTATTTTGAATTTCCTTGTTCCTAATGTGTGCGTTTGTACACTTGCAGGAAAATATAAATGACAAAAATTTTCCTTTCTGGCTTTGGATTGAAAGCATCCTTGAACTCATTAAAAAACACCTGCTCTCTCTCTGGAATGATGGGTAAGGGCCACGGATAGATTTATTTTTGAAACCTATTTTTAGCACACACTTCCTTACTGTAAGGCTGAGACAGGCCTGACCTGGACAGACCTCATTATTTGACAAGACTGGTGTGCATCTCACAGAAATGGATGCTTCCAGGCCGTCCCTTCAGGGCTTCATGATAGTGGAACCTCATCAGATTAAACTTATGCATATGCATAGTATTATGCATATGTATTTTTAACATTTAATTTAAAACGTTTTAGTGCCATTCATGCGTTCACTCATTTAACAGAATTTCTTAAGTACCTATGTACTATATTGCCCTTAGGAAAGAAGAAAAACTTTTTTAACTTGGTGAGTTGTTTTTATCTAACTTATTCCACGGTCAGTTGATGCTTCAACAAAGGCTTTAACTTGGTCAGAAGTGCTAGAACATAGAAATATATTGTTTGAATTTTTCTCTCCAGTATACAAGATGCAAAAATTCAGACATTTTCATGGCCTGTAAAAATCATCAAGTGAAAAAAAGGTCATCAGATAAACATAAAAGGCTCATTAATCCAGCAAATATTTATTGATCATCTGTCGCATCCTATTGGCACTGTGTTAATGATTTTTTTAGACTTAAGCATACAAGTATCTAAGTGAAATACATCCCCAAGTGTCAATTAAATAGGTTTTAAAACATCTAAAATACACATTTTTATCCTATGTTCTTTTGTCAAGTTTCAGTAATCTAGTTTACTTGTAAGTTTGCATGAAAATTCAAAACCTGGCTGAATTTCAGAGTACTTCCTCAATCTGTTTGCACACCCAGGTGTATCGTGGGCTTTATCAGCAAGGAGCGAGAGCGTGCCCTGCTGAAGGATCAGCAGCCAGGGACGTTCCTGCTGCGGTTCAGTGAGAGCTGCCGGGAAGGGGCCATCACGTTCACGTGGGTGGAGCGGTCCCAGAACGGAGGGGGTAAGTGAGGGCCTGTGCCTCCATTAGCACCATGCGCGTGAAAGTCCTTCCTCATCGCTGCAAATCAACTTGTACAAATAATGAGCTTTTGACATAAAATTACAGATCCTACACTTACCCCCAAATGAGCCTCCCAGATAGGATTTAATACATTGCCTTGAATATTTGTGATTCACTGCCTGGGATGTACTGTGGAAATGATGGTTTTTAAAAGACAAGGCCAGGAGTGCCTGGGTGGCTCAGTCGGTTAAGTGTCCGACTTCGGCTCAGGTCATGATCTCGTAGCTAGTGATTCAAGTCCTGCATTGGGCTCTGTGCTAACAGCTCACAGCCTGGAGCCTGCTTTGGATTCTGTGTCTGCCTCTCTCTCTGCCCCTCCCCTGCTTGCTCTCTGTCAAAAATGAATAAACATTTTTTTTTAAATAATAAATAAAAGACCGGGCCAGGTTCTTCTCTTTTCGTCAGGGTTGTTATCTGTAGATGAAGGATGTGAGTCAGCATGACTGGCAACCAGTTTTGGGAGGAAACCCACTTTGTACAGGCACATGCTTCCAGACTCGCTGTGGGGGATCCCATGTGGGAGCACACCTGCAGGCAGGCTCTGTGAGGGGTCCAGGGGACTGGGTGCAGCCCTCCACTCTGCCTTCAAACAGAGCAAGTGCAAGTTCGTCTTTGCTCTGCCTTGGGTTTCTGTGGCTAAAAGGCCCCGAACACCTTCGCATTATGGAACAGGTTTCTGGGGAGGAGGCTGAACAGCAGAGATGGAGAATGACAGAGACAAAATGGTTCCTTTTCTCAGTTGCTTATAGTTTGCTGTATTTGAGGGACTGGAGGAGAAACTGATTTGTTCCAGTGACTCTTCTGCTTTTGGTGGAAGGATGCAACAAGATGGGATACTTTTCTTGTTCTGGTTTTTGTTTTTTTTTTTTTCTCCAAATAAAAATACAGGAAAGCTGGGGTTAGGGCACAGTGTAGGCAGTAGACGTTAGAAGCTGCCTTTTCACCTTGTCTGCAGGTAGTGCCTTTCCTCAGCTGACTGAGGGATGGAACTAGCAAAGCAGGCATGGAGGAGGACATCCTTGGCAACCAGAAAGCCTAAGCAGGCCAGCACCAGCTAGTGAGCTTTAGGGTGCCCGCGTAGTCTGAAGTTGTAGAACAGAGTCCCCATAGCACCTGACCAGCAGCCCCTGGAATGTGTGCACCCAGAAGCAAGCTTCTGGATCAGTTAGGAAGCAGGATTCAAATGAAGTCTGCGAATAAGTCCACGAGTGAATTAAACTGGTTTATTACAGTAAGGATTAGAAGAAAAAGTAGTAAATACGGTCTTTTTATTTGTTTAAAAAATTGTTTTCCACGTATTGGCATCATTTATTTCAATAAAAAATTTCATTTTCCAGTCTGAAAAGAAAAACAACCAGAAAGTGAAATTGTTTTTTATTAACTTACTCTGTGACTTGAGCCAAGGTGGCCAAATTAGTATTTATTTTTCTGCCTGTGGTTGGATGCATCATGAAAGATTCAGGCTGCTAAAGATGTTTAATAATGCTCTCCTTGCCAGGTGTACAAGTTGCACCAAATGATGACAAATGCAGTGTTGTTGCATTACTAGCAAGTAAATGGCTGCCTTTATTTTTCCTGTTTCTAAGAAAGGATTATAATTTAGAAGTAGAGGGGCGTACTGTATTGTAAATCCTCTACTGTGCTTAGTTCTAACCAGGTTCACTCACATCCACAAACTCTGCAATGTGTTGTTTCTCTCCTCTAGTGTTTTGGGATAGTCCATGGGACTCACTGAGCTCTTCTTTTCAGAACCTTACTTCCACGCAGTGGAACCCTACACGAAGAAAGAACTTTCTGCCGTCACTTTCCCTGATATTATTCGCAATTACAAAGTCATGGCTGCTGAAAATATTCCAGAGAATCCCCTGAAGTATCTGTATCCAAATATTGATAAGGACCATGCCTTTGGGAAATACTACTCCAGGCCAAAGGAAGGTATGTGGGGAAAGCATGTAATCATTGCCCTGATGAGCAATAGCACAGTTCAGTCATTCCTGGTGCCTATGTTCTCATTTTATTGTTAATCCAAAGGTTTGCTAGAGACAGGGTTTAATAACACACACTGCTCTTACCTTCCTGTAAGTACGCGGTGCCTGCATAGACTTCACCCACGCCCTGTCATTAACCCAGAACTTTCTTTTGAATCGCTGCAAGCAGGCTTTCCAAAGATGGTATAAACGCAGCATAGTTGAAACATGTTATTTTGTCCGATATGGATAGTAAGAAATGAACAAATAACATCTTATTTTAAGGGGTGTCGAAAAAGTCCATTTTGGTCTTGTGTATTTGTTACACTGTTACCTTTTCTACATGGAAAGAGGTGAATGGCAGGAACACCATGGCCAACTCGTTTATTACCAGCCTGTTCCTGTAAAATTAGGGAACTAAGGCCCAGGAGAAGGAAAACAGTTCATTCAAGGTAATCCAGTTAATCTATTAGATCGTATTATTTCTAGTGATTATTGTTAAGAGCACACCTAGGCTTAGAACACAGGTCACCTGCTTCTCCATCTTCACTGAATTGCATTTCAGAACGTTCAAGTTAGACTGATCTGGTTTGGAACACGCCAACAAATTTTATTACATTTTAGAAGCCGGCATCTCAATATTAGCACAATTGCTTTGGGAAGAAGACGCCCCCAGCTTCACCTTGACAGCTGTGTGTATCACACCAGCCAGGCCAGGACCAGAACACCAGACAGAACTTCACACGTCTGGGGCTCCAACTCCTGCGGGATGTCAAGCCTGGGAAGGAGAAACCTCTCAGCTTGACTTCTGTACCAAGCTCCCCTCCCTTCCCTTTGACTTGCTCCTACATTCCCCCCAGGATTTCAGGTGACCCAGGCAGGGAAGTCACAACCCCTTAAAGTTACGGCACTCTAACCTGACTGTCAAGAAAAATGGTAAAACTTTCATGAAAGAATGTTGACCATCTGTTGTTGTGTGAGGTCTGCTAACGGAAAGCTGTACCCGATGTGTTTGCTTCCAGCTCCAGAACCAATGGAACTTGATGGCCCTAAAGGAACTGGATACATCAAGACTGAATTGATTTCTGTGTCTGAAGTGTAAGTGAACACAGAAGAGTGCCATGTTTAAACACCTCAATCCAGCCCTGCTCCTGGCTGGGGCCTGGTGAAGATGCTTGTACTTTGCTTTTTCGTTGTAATTGCTGCTGCTGCCGCCACGGTCGGACTTGTTGGAAAGATCCTAAATAGAGATCCCAGTGTCACTGCCTATCAGAATTAAACTGCCTTTATAAACAAACAAAAAAAGAAAAGAAAAGAAAACCACCCAAGGTTGTTTTTAAGGTTTATAAGTTCCCTCCAAACTGATACTTTGAAAAAGTATAAATAAAATGAACAAAAATTGATCAGAGTGGGAAAGTAGTTTTTTTCAATTGAGGAAAGGCCAAAGTGATGATTGAGATACACTTTTTCCGCTTGCTTTTATTTTGTTGTTTCATTTTGTAAAAGGTAGAAAAAAATTTGGAAAAGTCATTGTCAGTTATTTGGCCTGCAGCACTGTCTTGGGGTGAATGGATGTAGCCTTCATGTAAAAACACTCTGGAGCAGCTTTATCTGCATACAAACCTCAAGGTAGGGATGAGGGACTCCCCAGACATTTCTCTGGTGGCTCTGGGGCCACGGGCTGCCCCGAGGCATCATCCTCTCAGGGTGACACCCCGCACACGCTCCCACACAGGTCCAACCAGGCAGAAGCGGCACAGGGTCCAGTCTGGCTATTTCCCACTCACATCTCTAGAGTCCCGTACGTTTCCCAAGGGGCTGGGCTGGGGACGCGAACCTCCCGCGATCCGTGCTTTTCCCGACGTACCGTCCGAGTGTATGCACTCAGCTGAACTGAAAGTGTCCAGTGATGATTCCGTCGCAGGCCGAGGACGAGGTGTCCCAGTGTGCCTCTAGACGTTAACATCTCCTTCTCCTTTCTCCCCGTTTTAGTCATCCTTCTCGACTTCAGACCACAGACAATCTTCTCCCCATGTCTCCTGAGGAGTTTGACGAGGTGTCTCGGATAGTGGGTCCTGTAGAATTCGACACTATGGTGAGTACCCGCGAGGGTGTTCTCCGCGCTCACGGACCGTGTGCTCTGTGAGGCTGGGAGGGCGCCCGCAGACCCCTGGCTTGTCCGCTGCATGCTGGAAGGAGCCTCTGCCAGCCAGGGCGCTTTCTAGATCCGCGTGACGCGTCGGAGCCTGGTGTGCTTACACGGGCCACATGGTCCCCGGGAGCCTTGTTCCCGGTGCTCTCTGCCCTTCTGAGAACCAAATGGCATCTCAGATATTTAAAAGTTCCCCTTCTGCCCTTCCAAGTTGTCCTTGTAAAGTTCTTCATATATTAAGGAGCTAAGACTTCTCTGGTAAGAAACCGTTTTCCTCCGGCCTGTTACTTCAGCGCTGTGTCTGGGTAAGGAAGTGCCGTTTTTCTTAAGGGAGAGGACTGGCCCTTGATGGCTATGATAATGACAGACGCCGCACCAGCAGCGATGAAACGGCTTCACCTGCTTCACACTTGAGAGCTAATCTGTACGGCTCGCCCCTGCCAGGAGTAGACGGTTCCAGGAGTGACAGAGTTATGAGTGCCATGACCACAGTAGGAACAGGGCTGTCCACAATAGAGAGGATCTCCCTCTGGGAGAGTGTTTCAGTAAATCAAATAGTATTGTTTGCCTGTCAGACTGAAATCCTTCCTCCTAAAGCCTTTTTTCAGTTGGCTGGAATTTTGCTGATGGTGTTTAATTTTAAGCTCTTTCCCACATGAAGCGATTCCAGTGTGTTTTTAAACATGTGTTTAATCCTTTAAAAAACTCCTCTCTGAGTTATTGCTATCATTTCTTCATCACTGTGTACCTGGGGCCTGCATAGACCGTGTGCTCAGTAACGAGGGAGGGGGTCAGGGAAGGCAAAGGAGAGTGGGGCAGAGGGGCTGCTGTTCAGATGCCCAGGGTCATTCAGCCACGTGTTCAGGGAATGCGTGTGTGTGACCGTAGCACCTGTTTGGAGTCAAGTTTCTGGAATGTAACGTTTTTCTTGGTCCTTCTTTCTCACCTGAAGAAGCACGGGATAAAATCTTCAGGGATTGTAATTTCTTACACCTTCCTGATTGTTGAGAATGACAAAAAGTCACTTCTGTTCCTGTTGGCATGTGTAAAATGAACCTTTTGTATGTGCGAGGATGCACCCTCTGTTGGAAGGTATCCCCCGACTCTGCTAAAAAGTGCCTTATGAGCCTGACACAGAAATGGAACAATATGTAGAAAGCCCTGTTCCAAGTACGTACCATCTGTTGGTGGCACCACAAAATGGCAGATCTTCTTTTGCACCTTCTTTGTTGTTCCTATGCAAGTTACATTATCATCGTGACCATCATTAATAGGTGACACTTACTAAGCACTTACTGTGTACCGGGCACTCCACAGGTAGGAACTTATTCAGTCTTCACAACCACCTTCCGAGTTAGGTGTTATTGTTATTCTCACTTTTACAGTGTGGTAAAGAGCCACCCACTCCCCAAAACTGTATAACTTGACTAAGATCAAACAGCTAGTGAATGATGGCATGAATATTTGAATCCACCTGATGTGTCTCTAGTGTGCATGCTCTTGTCCACTCTCCTGGAATGCCTCCCAGAGAAAGCAGAGCTTTGTTTCATTCAAAACATCCACCACAGAGAAGCTGTTTGCACAGGACTGAGTAGGTTTTGGGTGAGAGGCCTGTGTTTGGGATTTGGAAGTCAGAGCTCCAACTCTGTCATCACCATTATTCCCCTTGACCTTGAGAAAATAAGATGGATTAGTTACCCCACTCTGTGCAAGCAGTGTGACTGCTTTCTCTCTGCTCTTGGAATGATACTGTCAGAGCAATTTAAATACTCTCAATAAATGCCAGGAAATGGTTTTATGGTCTCTGGATGACCCCCCATGGCCATTCCATGCCATTCCAGATGATTTCCTTCATTCCATTTGTAGGGGGAAATAAACCTATTTTATGCGCATGCACGCGCGCGCGCACACACACACACACACACACACACACGTCCAGCCTAAATCTTCAGAAGACCAAAAGAACTAGAAGAGGCTATAATATGGGCATGGCACTGGCTAGACAAAATAAGAATTGGATTACTCTCCAAATTTTGTCTCACATCATCTGTCCTCAACCGTGGCCACGATTTCCATTCAGCGTCTCCTGGCGTGAGGGCAGATGCTCCGAAATGGAGCTCCCTCTCTGAGAGCTGGCTCTTTCCGCCACGTCTGGAGGCGGCAGCTCTGGACTATGGTCAGGAACAGGAGCGGTGCAGGCTCCGGAGGAAATTGTCCAAGAGAGACAGAGCACCAGTGTTTTCTGCAGGATGACTTATTTGTTTAGTCTGGATTTCCTGTACAATAAACTTTTTCCTCTGGGGCTACATGAGAAACAGTCTACTCTCCTAGAGGCCTCTGGTCAAAGCTGACAAGTACAACAGGAACATTGGTTAATCATCTGCTATTTCCCATCTACCACACTAGGTATTGCACATGTTACCTGATTTATTCCTCTCAGCGTACCTTTATGCTTAACAGTTTAGTCTTGTGGGTTTTTTTTAACGTTAATTTATTTTTGAGAGAATAGAGAGAGGGAGAGAGAAAGAGAGAGAGTAGGGGAGGGGCGGAGAGAGAGAGGGACACAGAATCCAAAGCAGGCTCCGGGCTCTGAGCTGTCAGCACAGAGTCCCACATGGGGCTTGAACCATGAGATCATGACCTGAGCCGAAGTCAGATGCTTAACCGGCTGAGCCACCCAGGCACCCCTAGTCCTGTGTTTCTGTCGGTATTCTGGGCCCCACATGATTTCCTCGTGTTGGGTGGCGTGGCTGTTGTAGAACGTTCAGCAGCATCCCTGGCCTCTACCCACTAGTTGTGGGTCGTGACACACCCAGTCATGACCATCATGAATGTTTTCAGACATTGCCAGAGGACAGAGTCATCCCCAGCGGAGAGCGCCTGGTCTAAGGGGAGAGCGCAGCATGGAGCTGAGATGGAAGTCAGTGGCAGGCTGGTGTTCTTTGGGCGAGCAGCATACTGCCTACAGGGGCCCCATTCAGTGCAGCTGGCCAGGCGGCACTGCCGGAAGAGGCGAAGGGACTCCTAATAATTCTGCTTCTCTAGTGTGTGCCTGAAAGACATTCATTTATCATTCCTACTGCGTGGCCTTTAAGGAGATTCACCACCTCCCCCACATCCCGTCGTCCTCCCTCTGGCATAGCACGCAGCGTTGCCTCACCCGTTTTTACACGAGCAGATTTGCCACGTTGCTCTGCCCCCAGACTTGCACAACAGCAGAAAGCTTTATGTGGCCTGGACGAACTGACAGAATTAAGCCGGCAGGCTGCAGAGGAATAATCCATCAGCTTAGATAAAAAAGGTCTCGATTAGTCCAGGAAAAAGGGTGCATAGCACATGCTGAAGGCCCTCTAATTCCATGGTGGTTATTTGCTGTTCAAAGTGTCTTCCTGCTTGCTACCCCACTGTAGAACAGACAAGGGGTGTTAAATAAATGAATCTGCATTTCATGAGAGCAGCGTAATAAACTTAACCACATTTTATCTTTTCACAGATGAATGCAGTATAGACCATGAATTTTTCTCATCTTCTCTGGCGACATTTTTCCTTCCCATCTGTGATTCCCTCCTGCTACTCTGTTCCTTCACATCCTGTGTTTCTAGGGAAATGAAACAAAGGTGAACAAATTTGCTGCAACCTGTTGATAGCAAGTGGATTTTTCCCTAATTTCACAAACGTCTGTTACTCTGAAGGGCTTCATGCATCTTATGAAAGGTAAAATTGAAAGGCCCTCCCCATAGAGTGGGTTTTAGAAATGAAAAATATCCAGATAACACTGAAAACATGAGGACTAGAATGAGAATCCTTTGGGAAAAGGGAGAGGGGGGTGGTGGCTTAGTAGCATTTAGTAAATGCTGTGCACAAAGTCCATGCCCAGCTGTTACAGGTTGTTGGATAGATCACATGGTCATATAGGGAACTTCTTGATGTAGGATTGGCACACTCCTATTGTGGAGAATTCTTATTTGTTCCCTGTGCTTTAAATATGGCTGGACGTTTTCCATTGGTTTACCTATGGAATAGTTCAGAGCTAAGTTGAATAGAAGTACATAAACTGTTTACCCAAAGGTAGCCATCCTGTATCTAGAGGCAGGGATACAAGCTGTGTTCTTCCGCACTAGCCATTTAAAGCTAAAAGCAAATTCTCTCTCTTGGGAGAATTTGCTTTTCTGTTTGTTATGGCATGATGTTACTGGCTAGTATCAGTAGAAGGAAATATATTTTCCAAATTCATAAGTAGTTTTTTTCTGTTTAAACCTTAATATCCAAAGCTGCCTATCTCCTGCCTTTATCATGGTCCCTAGTAAATGAAATTGTCTTCCCACTTCTATTCAAGGGAGCCAGGCTGTTAACAACAGCTCTCTCAAGGCAAAATCCTGTTTTTATGCAAAAAGTTGAAGTTAAGACCAACTCAGAAATTTAATTCATTGTTTCTTAAATGGGTTAATTTGTCTTTATTGTTATTAGTTGGTATTTAGTCTTAGGCATAAACTTTTCAAATCTGGAAGAAAAAATAGTAATTGACAAATAATTAACCAGAGATAATATGAGAATCAAATCATTTGAAAACTCGTCCTGTATAACTGCATTGAGAATTGCATGTTTTTCACTGATAAATGTGTGTCTCTGACAAATACATTTGCAAATGGTTCCATTATCTCTCCTGTGCTTTTTCTAGACTGCTTTCTGATGTTTTGTGAAGTGTGTTTTGTCATTTACCGTCTTTCTTCACCTGCACTGACACAGGTCAGTGGTTGAGCAGGGCGGGTCTGACAGGCTCCTCCAGATAACTCTCACACACTGTTGGCTTTGTAGCCGGGCCCTCATTTCCCCCGCTGTCACCACCACAGTTACACTGTTGTGTGAAAATGCCATATTGTTCTGGGGGGGACGAAGTTTCTTGAAGTCTATTTTTAAAATTAAAACCAAAGTTCACGTATTGCATTTAATACAATATGCACATGGCGCTTTCCTCCTCTCGGTCTTTTACATAAGACCCACATGAGTCTGGCTGGCTTTGCATGGACTTTTTAAATTGAAATGAGGAAGGAACACAGAAGAGCACATTAACAAAGGTATTGTTTCTAATTGTTGGCATTTAACTATTTGGTATATTTTTGCCCTTGGAGAACAACCTGGCACGGTTTCATTTTACTGCGCCAGCCCAGAGGTTTTGTTTACTCTTAACAAGTATTGAAATTCGATTGTTAGTCTCTTATGAACAGCATTCGGTGTAAAGATTTTAAAAGTTACTGGCATTAAGTACAGGTTTGATGTTTTTCTCATTTTTGCCTACTTACGATTAAACATAAAAATGTGTGAGTTCTTATTTTTAAGCAAGGTTAATAACAGCGTGTTCCTGAGCGCTGCCCCTGCCCAGCCTGCTCACAGTCAGAACCGCGGTGGCGGAAGGGACAGGGGAAGACAGCAGGCAGGAGGCATTATTGGAATAAGCTGCAGTGTGCACCATAAAAAGCAAACAAAAAAAAGTGCTCCAGTCTTGCTGACCACAGCTGCCTCCAAACGCACGAATCATTTGGCAGTTATTTTGAAACGAATTTTGGTACTGCTGATACAAGTTTTTAACTTAAAAATACATGTAAAGTGGGACTCTGGCTTGTCTGCAAAGCCGCATCTCAGCCCCACATCCCAGGATTGGAGGAGCTAGCTCTTCCTGAGGAGTCACTGCGCCCACGCCAAAAGGGGCCATTTTTCTCCAAAGATGTTGGAAACTAGAAAGCCATGACCTTCTCAAAGTAAAAGGCACCGTGTGCCGGAAAAAAAAATAGTGTAATGAAAGACATAATCGCCACTTAGACATAAATGTGGCAGGTTAAACTTAACTATTATCTGAAGAGTCGTCAGGGAAGAGTGGTGGAGACTTGAATTCTGGCATCATAACAAATAGGACCGTTCTCATCTCTGCATCTGCAGTATTTACATCTAGGAAATATAAAGTTTCTTCATAATAAACATAGAGAAGTGTATTTCTACAGTAGATAAGGCCCTGCCTAGCCAACAGAAGTTTGTATTCTTATATAATTGATCGTTATAACGAGTCACCACCATGTAGATCCTGGCTTAGGGATATTTGTGTGTTTTAAGAGTACTTCTTATATAGTTAGGTATTTGTAGAGGGTTTGCTAAGCATAGAGCTTTTATGTACCACGTAGGAAAAATTTCTCCTAATATATTAAGGGAGGAGATTTCAGAGATGGCAATAAATAGATTGAGCTATTTATTTAGCATTAAATGACTGAAATCTATTTATTGCCCATGACCTAGAATGGAATATTAAGTCTTAATGAACAAAGTACTCCTTTCACATATGACTAATCCAGGGAAAACAGGAGAAACTAGAATTTGCTTTGAAAACTGTGGTACCAACTATTTGAACTAGGATGCTATTCCCAAGGTAAGGGATATATACTTGAGTGGCTTCTTTTGGTTAGTTAAGATTCATTCACTTATTCATCAGATACATAGTGAGCACCTGCCATGAGCCAAGCACTATTCTAGATTTTGAGAAACACTGGTAAACAAAACCAGACTAAGATCCCGCTTTTTTGGGACTTAAGATGTTTTGAGATACTGGATATGTTCTAGTACAAGCGTCTTATGAAAACTTAAGATTTTGTGAAGCAGACATGGCCAAAAGCTGAAGATAACTTAAATGTTATATAAAAATATGCACAATTTCATAGAAATGGCATTTAAAGCACTTATAGCAAGGCTAAAGATAATAATGGTTTTTAGAACCTTCTAAGATGAATTTATATAGCTCTTACGAAAAATTTTTTTAATGTTTATTTTTTTTGAGAAAGAGAGAGAGAGACCGAGTGCAAGTGGGGTAAGGGCAGAGACAGAGAGAGAGGGAGACACAGAATCCCAAGCAGGCTCCAAACTCCGAGCTGTCAGCACACAGCCTGACACGGGGCTCAAACTCACGAACTGTGAGATCATGACCTGAGCCGAAGTTGGACATTTAGCCGGCTGAGCCACCCAGGCGCCCCTATATAGCTCTTAAAAGATACAGTCGATCACACTGAAGCTTCCAAATTTTGGTGAACTAGCCTCAGGTTATGTGTATGCTATACTGAGAAATTAAACATCTTACAAGATTGACCAACTGGAAAAAAAAGAACATACTTAAGCAGTTTTAGACTTACTAAATTTATATCGGGCATACAAATGTAAAAGTACCTAAATGGTACCTTTGACAAGAAGCTGTCAAATTTGTATTATCAAACTATGCACATTCTATATTTTTTAATGCCATCACACCACTTGAACACCCTAGTGTTGGTGTGTCTGCAGCCTTTCCCTGTTTTGTATACATGAAGCAATCTTTTGTTACCACAACTGCTTGTCGGACTCAATTCCAGTAGACTCTTTAAAAGACATGTGGAGAGGCAGCTGGGGGAAGGCGTAGAGGCCTGGAATCAGGTTCAGGCTCCAGAATAGAAATAAAATGCCCAATCTTTGCCCCTTTGTAAAAATGGACTTAATTTTCTCATCCTTCCCATCCCAAAACACACATACCTTCCCTAATCTTCTAGTAAATCACATCCTTTATATAACTACAAAATACCCCTTCTCCTAACCTAACACATTTTTTAAGTACCACCTAACACATTCATGGGCTGCTTCCCTGTGCTTATCTGGTGTATGACTCATGAATTTACTCATTTCACTATGAGGGTTAGCAAGTGAAATTAGGAAGATTACCCAGCCGTTAAAAAAATTCCACCAAAATAAGATACTCATGTCGTATCAAGAATAATTTAATTTCTTGTATTTGGTATTGTTCATCTGTTTGTTTCCCCTGCACTGATGTCCTGCTTCTATCTGCAGATGTGTGTATGCATAGCTCAATTTAACCACACGTTGCGGGGCTTAACATTATAGCATTTATACTTCACTTTAAAATTCCACAGAGAGGTTTTAGCTAATATGCAAGTAGCCGAGTTTTCTGTCCATAGTGGGCACAGTGTGTTAGGATGCTAGAGAACATGAGACTAAGAGTTCTGAATCACAGCTCACTCTTGGGTCTCAGCTTCATCTATGAAAGAGTGGGATTCAATTACAGATGGCTGATGTCTCTTCCAGTCCTAAAGTGTCAGTAATGCAGACGATTAACACTGTCTGACTACTGTAGCAAAGCAAATTATTTTGTGACAACTTTCACAGTTGAAAATGGCAGCCATGGTATTCATGTACCATCTCTATGGTTGGAAAACCATATGCTAACCCTAAGCCCATAGACCAGAGGTTTCTGGCATTGGACGTGAATGCCATTCCATATCCCCATGAACCGGTAAGGAGCTGCAGTTTTACAACTCAGCCCAAGCAGACCCTGGTGTGACAGGGCTAGATTCAGCCTCCTAAACAGATGCCAAGGCTTTGTGGAAACAACCTCTCTTCTCACGAAAGGAGGTTAGAACCCCTCCTGGTGAAGGACATGTTTAACGATTGCGTTCTACAGATATTTACTGAGCATGTCCTAACTGCACAATGATAGTGTTAGCTTCTAGAGCACTGAGAATATTCCTGTCCACCCTCCCACCTTCAAGGATGAACTCCTTACCAGATTCTCTTCTTATTGTGATAACCCCAGGTGACACCTTGCATAGTACCTGGCTCAGAGTAGGCATTAGAAATGGATTTGAACCAGCCGGGGACAGTCCATATGCTCAGCAGAGTTCCCAACCCAGTGATGTAAGAGAACCTTGGTTGTTTTAAAAAAAATTCATTTTTTACAGGGTTTTTTTTGATACATGTATTTATTATGCTGTAAAAAGCAACACTACCTGATTTCATTTAAAATAAATATTTCCCAATTTCAGAATACTTACAATTTATAGTTTCAAGATTAGATTCACTTTGGGAGGTTCTGGAAGCAAATACATTCATAGCTGTACAGTCCCCAGGAAGAATCTATATCCAACCTCAGGTCATTCAGCCCCTGCCAGACAGATAACAGCATCAAACGGCTGATAGCTAATCCAGCTGTGCAGCTAAAGGGCAGTGTGGGGCAGTAGCGGGATACAGCACATTACGCCCAAAAATGAGGTCATTAGAATTGAGACTACCAAAACAACAGTGTATAAGCAGCTTTAAATAAACATGACCATATAGAGAGCTCTCATGATACAGAAAAAGCACGTATGATCCCAAAGCCAAAACAAAGAGATCTTTGGAGTATACTGATGGCAGCAGTTAAGAGCACAGTCAAAAGCATTTAAACCAAGTGTACTTGTTATTACCAGCCAACAGCAAACAGCCAGAGCAGGACCCGGCATTACAGTCATAAATAACCTTATGGGTAAATAAGGGCACATTTGACTAAACCACACAGATTTTGCAAAATAGTTTTGATCTGAAAAAAAGATGAAAACTCTCTTTGTTCCAAATTAATGGTTAGAACCTCTTTTTATTAAAGCCTCCAAATTGCTGGTAACCTTTAAGCCACACAATTGAATCATCTTAATGTTTCATTTTAATCACACAAAGCAAGCTGCTGTTTGAGCAAAGTTATTTCAGTTGATTTCAGTTAAAGAATGTCTATCCCATAGTATCTCTGGGGATAATGCCGTTCCTCTACAGCATTTTGCAAATACTGCCTGTCTGCACGGCTTGGTAGACCCATGGGGCGGGAACCCAGCAGCAGGGCCGATGCCCGTCCACCAAATCCCCCACAGCACACCCGTGGGAATGGCTTCGTGCCTGATGCAGCTGTTAGGGAACACTGGCCACGCTTCCACCAAAGGAGGTGCTGTGTAGGTATTAGGAGGGCAATGGCTGAAGCCACCAAATGAGACTGGAAGCAAAACCCAAAACATTTGGAGGCTGCTGGAGCGGAAAAGGGGCCATTAGGCATGATAAAGGTTGGAAGCAGCAGTGTGTGCAGATACAAAAGGAAAAAAAAGGAACTTGCTGAATTTGCCACATTGCAACAACTAGTAGCATTCACGTAGCTGAGGATTTTGCTCATTTCACAAAACACGGCCTCAGAGAAGTCCATTTGTGTGTGTATGTGCCTGTGTGTGTGCTTAATATCAAAAATCCTCATTAGCAAACCCCTTTACCTCTGAAGTACGATAGGCTAAAGCATATGTGCGGTTCCTCCCTAGGACAAACAACGGGTCTCAATTTAAAATTAAATGGCCTTTTCTTATTATCAGTCCACCACAAATTATACAATAGAGAAGCAGGAGAAAACTGGAGTGATCTAGGGGTCCCCCAAATAGGTGCAGGCTTTTAATGACAGGTTTAAAAAATAAATGTTAACTGTTACAGTTCCCATACCATCCTAATAACTTTGGTAGCTTAGAGCGCTTATCTGAATGTATCTTTATCCTGAAAGCTGAAACAGACCTTAAAGAGCCGTGGTAGCACATGCTTTCCTTTTCCAAATTTGGCTAATTTGTACTTAGCTTAGTCATCCATGTCTGGTTCATCGCCTATTGACAAATGGCATAGTTCTAGCTCGGATGCCAGATGTCTGAGGCGTTTTCTGACTTACGGTGGAAAACATGAAAACTGCATAGTGTGCCAGCACCCACGTTCCCAGCTAAAGCGAAGAGGCAAATAGCTAGATGTCTGGGAAGAGAGGCTGGACTAAAGAGGATATAGAAAAAGGAACTTTTTTCAAAAGTATTATATAACTACATTCACATAGATATTTTGGTCACCAAACATATCTTGAACAGATTCCCTGATGAAGTCTAATCAGAATTGGTCTATGCCACTAACAAGTTGTTAACTATTTTAATTTTTAAAGAGTCACGTCATGAAGCTGGGTGATGGGAGACATTTAAAACACAGAACCCTACGTGCAGATAGTTGTTCAGATGCTCTAACTCTACATTTGAAGTCCTGAAAATCACACTCTTTTGCTTCTAAAGGCAGCCTTGACCTATTTGGACAGACTGTACAACAAAACTTAATTTATAAATGCCTAAGTTCATCATACAAATTGAAAAATTCACAAAACACACATAAATATATCATGAAGACCACCACACAGTTAAGCTAGCATTGGTAACTATTTCTTTGACATCAAATTATACAATGCACGAGGTAAATATTGCTCACATTATGGAGGGAGATTGTTTTATTTCTATTTTTTCCCAAAGAGATCAGATTTGTCCTGTGTGTACAGTGAAGAAAACTCCAGTAACACTGAAATGACAAATGTTGTAAAATAGACATCACTACCAGATAGAAATACACATGTTCTTCATAATCATTTTCCACAATTAAATAGGTAAGTGATTTATATTTTGGGCTTAAGACCTTTATAACAATCCATCCAAATTCTTATGGACCGTTTGATTTTCTTTTCCGTTGTCGGAATCTCCTTGAGGCGTGTACTGCACTTGGTATTCCTGGAGGATCTTAAATACATCGTGGTGTCCGAAGTGCAACGCTTCATCCATGGGAGTGTTATTCCACCTAAATAAGTAGCAGAACGTGCACTGGGTCATTAGATAATTCCTGGACAAAGGTGATAATTCAGCATCCTTACATACTAAGTGCAGATCTAAGAGCCATTCAACTTTAGCCGTTTTAGCAACGTTACAAGTAAAAATTAATTGAAAAACAGAAAGGGGCTCATCATTCAAAAAGTGGTCCTACGGGCAACTTGAGAAATGGGGAGGAAGAGAAAACGATCTTCTACAGATGGATCTTGTTTACATATCTAAGTGCTGTGGGAGGGGAAGTTCTCGTGTTGACAGATACAATAGACTCCTCTGGGATTCCTGGTTTTCAATTTCATAAAAAGCCCACAGGCTCTCCCTTTAAATAAAACCTTCAAGGAAAATTCAGGTATATAACATCCATCACCCTATCCTTTGATAGAAAATTTGTGTTCCTGACAATTCAAAAATCACGATAAATCTCAGAAGTCTGGAAAGAACTCTGACCTCATTAGGCCCCAAACATACACTGGAGGAGCAAGATCGGCCCCAGAGGAACTGACATTTTCATCATCTCTGGTAAGGATGGGCATCTGAGGGGCTCAAATGGACCACTACGCAACCAGAAAAATAACTACCCTTTCCACTATAAGTGTGTCTCTGGCGTGTGCTCTTCAGAGTGACAGAGATGAAGACTGAAGAGGAGAGAAAAGAAGGGTTGCCAGCAGCAATCAATCAGCTGATCAGCCTTTTGAGAGAGGAGATGATACTATGAAACTCGCAACCCAAGTAAATGAGAGTGCAAGAATCTGTCCCCTAATACTTCACAAACTATGAAGCCTCTCTCTCCACTTATGTCACTTGTCCATGGCTACCAGACGCTCTGACTCCATTTTTTCATGGTCTATTCTCATCAGCTTCTGGTTTTTCTTCTTTCTGTTTCTCCTTTCCTTTACGTCTCTGCCTTTAACCTTTTACCCCCATTTTTATGGGGTCACAATATGGAACTGAAAGGTTTTTTAAACAGTCTCAAAAAATATTCTTGGATAAAATTGGGTAATCTTCATTTTTTAAATCAGGTAAGTCATATTTTACATGTATCTGTATGTTTCTCAAAAAACAGCTCCTTTTCCATATTGGCCTTCATTAATTTAGGGAGTCCGTGGCCTTACACTGGGAGGTGGGGGACTTTCCAGTCATCTACAACATATAATTAATTACCTGTCTTCCTGAGAAAATGGAACGTTAACTGCAAGTTATCTTTTTGACAGCTCTTCTTCCATGAAATAATACAAATTGTCAACTTAAAGAACATCACTAAATTCACTCAAGCCTATTTTACAATTTGAGGTGACACAGATTCTACAAAATAGAGAAAGGAGTTGTCTTGGTTTGGCTTATATTCTAGAATAGCTGAATACCCAGTTACCAAGTTAGTTATTTAGCTAACTTCTCCCATCAGATGGGTACTTCTACTTCCACATTCCTAGAGGCCAATTTAAAGCAAAAACCAAAGCGTTTCATACAAAGCACATTCCTAGAGGCCAATTGAAGGCAAAAAAAAAAAAAAAAAACCCAAAAAAAACAAAAAACAAACAAACAAACAAAAAAAAACCCCAAAAGCAAAACGTCTTAATCTTTATAAAGCACAGTAAATGTTTCCAGCCTGTGTTAAATAGTGTTTTAGTTGGGATTATAAACACAGGGCACAAGTTTGGGTAAGGGAAACACACTCTTCAACTTCTTGCTCTAGAAAGAGCTGGTATTACATTTGGGGATAAAAGGGAGGATTGCCCCCCCTGACATGAGGTTTTAGAACATTGCCAACAAAGGTCTTGATTAGATAACCCAAGTGTTACTATACTTAGAAAACTGCTAACAATTTTCAGACACATCCTAACTCTTCTGCATTTCTTGCAACCAGCTTGAATAAAACCCAAACTTCTAATTTAAAAAATAGTAAAGATCTAACAGCTAGAGTATAATCAGCTTGCTCCAGACTTACTAATACAACCCTCAGATATCCAATCAAAACTCCTAATCATACCTAACAAACCTCTCTATCAAGTATTTTTTCCTTCAATTCTTTTAAACCTATATTCTCATTACTGGCTCATCCAGCTACATAACACGCAAGTATATGAGCACAGAGTTGAAGTATATATGTATACACACACGTGTATATATACATACGTATATATATATACGCATGTATATATATATATACGTATGTATATATACATGTGTATATATACACGTACGTGTATATGTATATATATACATATATACATATATATATACACATATACACGTATGTATATATATATACATATATAAGCTGCACTCTCAAGCCTCCATCACTGTCCGTGTTGTGGACAGCATTTACTTCAAGATGAATGGAAGTTTGCCATGTGGATCAGGAGAGAGAGGAGAGGAGCAAAATGTATTCCAGGCAGATCTCTCCCACTGAAGACAGCGTGCCCTTCTCTTCTTTCCGTGCCTTCAAATCGCATCTCTTCCCCAAAGCACCGATTAAAATTCAACTCCACATAGCCTTTTAAAACTGACACCAAACAAATCTAGGAATTTCAAGAAACCCCAATATATTCATTTTAGCATTCTGTGACAGTAGTTTTCTTGCACATTTTTAATATGTTCCTGTAAATGTTCATCTTGTCTACCCTGTGTAGTTAGAAGCCCCACAAGGACAAAATTCGTATTTTCTCTTTCCAAACATAAAGGATTGTTTTCTTCATACAGTGTACTGACTGACAGACTAATCTGAAAAATTCTAAATAAGAGACTATCCTTATATGAGAAATAGGATACGGAGGGAGAATGATCACCCTAGCAGAAACAAGGTTTTGTTTGTTGCCTTTGTAAGGCACCATTGCGAGTTCAAGAATGTCTCCAATATATACATGGTGGATTTAATAAGAACACCTTCACTCATATGTTATAGCCCTGGATTGTAATAAAACACTGACTTGCCATTTATAAGTTAGAAGGGGACGACATAAGTTCTCACCTGTCCTTGGGGAAAGGATTTACTTTGCATGCCTCCAGCAAAAATTTAACAACTTCAACATGACCTACAAAACAAAACAAGTAGATTTTAGTATTGAGTAGAAACTACATGTGGAAAAAAAGATGAATGGTTCATAGATTACCCTCTGCAGCAGCTACATGCAGTGCTGTTCTAGAGTCATAGTCTCGCTGTTCCATGTCCATGGCTGATAGAGCAAATCTGAAAATGTGTAAGAAAGGCTATTCGTTACATATAAAATTTAATTCACATCTGTAACATTTACCCCATCAGTTCCATCTAAGGTCTTGTGTCACAGATGCTGTCCTCTATCAGGCTCACTGATGGGGATGTGAGGGCCTCTGGGGCAAATGCCACTTCCTCTCTTTTTGGATACAGGGAAATGTTCTTTTCTCACAGAATTCAGCTTCATTACATTATTGTTCAAAGAACAGTGGCATACTAAAGTTTGTGCCGCAGAAGGGCAAGAAACGAACACCTATTACTGAAGTTAAATGCTTTCACTATTTAAACATTTTACACTATAGTTTACAAGTACTAATCAGACTTCGATTTAATTTTTAAAGTACACTTTTTTAGAAACAATTGACATAGAACATTATGTAAGTTTGAGGTACGACTGTTGGGTTTGATACATTTATATACTGCAATATGATTACCACAGTAGTGTTAGCTAACCCTCCCTACAACATCACATAATTTTTTTTTTTTGTGGTGAGAACACTTAAGATCTATTCTCTTAGCAACTCTGAAGTTTGTAATAAAGTACTGTTGATAGACGTATAATCTGACTTTTAGACAAAGGTAGAAAATAAGCACAGATATTTTTCCATGTTAAAATTCAGTTGCAACTCTATACAAGAGATCTTATGTAATGTACACAGTCCTATGCAACCTTTCTAACCCCGGTGATCCGCAGAGCACTAAATGCCCCTATCTTCACTCCCCCTTCACCTCCAAAGATGGGAAAGGGAAGGTAAATGGGGACTGAGACAGCATTATTCAACTCCATTGAAACACTACATTAATTAGCCAGATTTGTTGAACAGTCTCCACTTGGGAGAAAAGAGGTCTGGGCTCTTCAGGAGGTAGAAAAGGACAAGACTACACAGGAAGTCTAAGTCACTGGAGATGGGGATTTAACATAAATTTGTTCAGGTCATTTTCCTTAGAGAGAAATGGAAATGAGACTTTGGCCTTAAAATGGCCATTTGCCCAGAAGCAACTTTATAAACCTCTGTAAACCGGACGCTAAGCCATATGCCACCATGTTAACATACCTTCGAAGTGCAGATACATCTCCAGTATACGCAGCGAACAAAAGGTTTATCACTGACTTCACCTGTGAAGAAAAGAAAGTTCAGGCATCCACAGGGGAAAATAAACATATAGAATGTATTCCTGTCACCAGTAAGTGACTTCCATGTGCTCTGAACACTTCAGCTGGGTCACACGCAGTTATCATAAGTACACATCTATAGCCAAACAGAATACCCACGTATGATTTTTTTTTTTTATTGAAATAGAGGATTAGGAGAGAAAACTCATCAATAAAGATAAGCTATGTGAAGGAAGGAACGGAATGATATTGGCACAGACGTGGGAACTTGGAAACTGTGAAACACACACAGGGCAAATGAAAACTATTCAGAACGTTTCTAATTTGGTTTGTCTCAGTATTTTGAGTGGACTTGTATACTCGTAAGATTCACATCACATCTTTGTTAGAAACTAAATCACGCAATATAAACACCCAATCCCTGCCAGCAATCACTGTCCTCACCAATCACCAATCACTGTCTTCTTTGGAAATCTTATGCAACAACATTCAGTATTAATCACCTTAAACTCACGGACTATACTACACTGGAAAAACAGTCGTCCGTCCAATGCCCAGGTAGTATAAACTGGGGGCATTCTAAGAGCCTAGGACACTGCCTCTCCTCAAAAAGTGGGTAAACTCCCCCGATTTTAAGTCACTGCTAGTGAGTGCTCCAAGACTTCAAAGTATATCTTTTGACAGCTATCCACTTGTTTGTCCTTAAAGTTAAGGAAAAGGCTAGATATCCTAAAAGGTCCTTAGATTTTGGTTTGCTTTCATAGAGACTTTATCCAAACCTGTTTTTGAGAAACTATTGAATAACGCATGTAAATACTTCATGAATTCCGACTTTTGTCTTTTGCAACTTCCAACGGACACTGGACTCAGCGGTAGAAAACAGGAGTTTAAATGGAAGGATAGATAGTAACCCAGCTATCCACCAACAAAGCCATAGGCCTAGGAGCTGTGCTTTCAATAGCTTAACCTGGACATTCCCCCTTTCCACAACGGCTTCCCTTTCCCCAGGGCTTTCCTTTTAAATCAATCTGGAACTAGCCATCGCTGGACCTCTCTAGGTCAGCATGTTCACAATGCGCTCTGTAGAAATTGTCCACAAATGCTCCATTAAAACAAGGGCGGGGGAGGGTCCTGTAGTCAGGTATTTTCTTAAAAGATTAAAATCCCATTCTTAGAGATTCATGGGCATATGAAGTCTCTGTAAAGTTCTGCAGTACAGGAACCTAACTAGCTAAGCACACTCCCCAAATTTTACTATTATTGTTGACATTACTCCAGAAAACCTTACTCTAATTCCTTCAGTCCATTTGCTTCCCTTGCAGCCACCCTTCACTACTCCCGCCCAGCCTGCACTCTGTAGTTAATCTCCTGCTAATCCTAAATCCACAACACTTTTCTCACTGGAGGTGGAGGGGAAAGCTTAACAGAATCACACAGAATGTTCTAAAAATACATATAAGCATCTCCCCTCCCATGTAATTGTCCTATTCCCACACCTCAATTTGATACATTTCAGGAAAAACAGCTTTTTGAAAAATGTCCCCAGGTAGTTTTGATAGGCACTCTTTCTGGGTTACAAACCACGGTTCTAAGTGCCCTTAATTTTTTTCTTTTCTTTTCTTTTTACTTTTCTCTTTCTTTTCTTTCTTGCTTTCTTTCTTCCTTCCTTTTTTTCCTCTTTTCTTTCTCTTTTTTAAAATATGAAATTTATTGTCAAATTAGTTTCCATACAACATCTCTCTTTCTTTCTTTCTCTGAAATTCTCAATTCCCCTATGCTCTTGTGCCCACAGAAAAAATACTGATGAGCTATTAGAAATTATTCCTGTTTCCAGCTGGTCTCTCATCATTGCTTGACAATTTTTTTTCTTATTGATTCCCATCCCCACTTTCTTCAGGCCTTTAATACCAGTGGTGCCCCCTAAAACAGATGACCCTGACCACAGATTTACTAAGAGAACCAACTGTCCTCACTTCTCCTTCCTCTTATGCAAAACATCTGTTTCTGATACCCATTTTCCCTTCCTTCTCTCCAAACCTCAAAGCAAAACAGATCTATCCTTTCTCATTTCTGAGAATAACTTCTTTACCTATTCCTTTAAACATATATCCTCCAGATTCCGTAACCTTGCTCCCTCATTTATCCTTTTTGTTTCTAGTACCTTCAACCTTTCCCTCCTTCACTGGTACCCTGATTTTTGCCTTAAAACAGACACAACTTCAGCCTGTTTTGAAAAACCAACATATATCCCTACTGTTACCTCCTTTCAGTACGTATTTTCTGAAAGTAGTTTGTATTATTAATTCCCTGCCAATTGCCTCCACACCCACTATTACCTGTACTGTCAAAAGCTCCAGCGACCTTCTGAAGCCCTGCTTCTTGATGACCTTCCCAACAAGCCCTTGTCCTCTTACTCCTTGTCTTTACAGTGTTGATTACCCAGATCTTCCTCTGGTTTGCTTTTATACAGTTATCTCCCACTTTCCACTACCGAATAATACGCCAAAGGCAGTCTCCATTTTTTTTTTAAGTCTAATTTTCCTCAAAGGTCCCATACATTCCTTTTGCCAGAATGATTTCCCAATCTACGTCTTTAATCTAAATCTTTGTTCCTAAGCCTTAACTCAACAGCTCCACTTGCTTGTCACACAGCCATTTCAAACTCAGAAATAGCAAACCTCCCTACGGCTCTGATGGCTCCCCACCAAGAGTCCATCTCCATCTGCCCACTTGACATTGCCTCTAGGATGTTTAACAGGCATCTGAGACTTACACACAAAATAGAACTTGATTTCTACACCCAATCCCAGTTAGCTCCTCTTCTGGTCTCCCTCATTTGGGGATGACACTACCAGTCACCCAGTTGCTCAGGCCAAAAGCTGAGTTAGCACGCTGCATTTGACCGCACAGGTTTCCCCTCCTCAAGGATGCCTGACCCAGGCGCCCAGCCTGAGCTCCTCTCACCGAGCTGTGGTGTCCAGCACCCAAGTACATCTGATGGGAGGAAGGGAGCCTTCTTCATACAAATGTGCTGAGAGGGTCTGCTTATGCAAAGGCAGAACTAATTCACACAAACCCACCATATAGACCCTGGCGATATTCCTTGAGTCTATTTCTCACAACCCACATCTAGTTCATCAACACATTTGCTCTACCCCCAAAATATACGTGGAAGGAAACAAAATATATATGGAATCCCATCACTTCTCACCACCTCCCTTATATCGCCCTTGGCTCTGAACCACCACCTTATCTCACCTGGAGGCCTGCCATAGCCTCCTAACTATTCATTCCCCTCGTCCGACTCTGCTGCTACAGGGATCTTTTGAAAACATAGATCATAACAGCACTCCCAGTGACTTCCCATCATACCTAAAAAAATTCAAACTCTTCCCATGGCTTTCAGGACACCAAATGCCCTACTCATTGTTCTTCTCATTGTTACATTGTTACATTGTTCTTCTCATTCCCGATCACTCTGCCCTGGGCAGTTCTCCACCGGCCAGGCGGTCTCCTTGCTGGTCTGGGGGCTACCCTTGCTGTGCTGCTGGGGATGCCCCTTCCCCAGAGTGAGGAGGCTCCCGCCTTCATTTCATTTAGGTCTCTACTCAAATGTTACCTCACAGATTCTAAAACACTGCCCTCTTTTTCATCATCCCTTATCCCTAACCTTGCTTTTTCTCTTCAGAGCACTTATCATTGACATCATCTATGTATCTATCTGTATCTATACATATAATCAAATATATGTAATTATATATTTGACATTATATATCTGACTCTATATATATGTGTGTATACACACACACACACATATATATTTAAACTTGTTGTCTCTTTCGCCCATTAAATGTAAGCTCCATGGGGGCAGAGACCTAATCTTTACCCCACTCTACCCCAGTGACTACAACACATAATTGGTGCTCATTAAATATGTGTTGACTCAAATCAACACACTGTACACCTTAGACTTCCACAACATTATACATCAATTATACTGCAATGAAAAGAATCCATTTACTGGCTAAATCAATATTCTCTCCCAAAACATCAAACATATTCAATTTGTTACCATCACTTGGGGGATTACATTATAATCATTTTTAATTCTTCTGCCTCCCTTAACTTTTACCTCAAATATCATTACTAAATTTATTCAGTCCTCCTAACTGCTGCCTCTGCTTCTAGTTCTTCCACCTGCCAGAACTTTCCCACATATTTCTACCCATCTCAAAATACTGCTCTGATCAGTTAAAGGTTTCTCAGCAAGAGAGTGTCAAAAAGTTCCCAAATCAATCTTAATAAAGTTTAAATTCTTTAGCCTTGCATTCAAGAATCTTCACTCTGGCTAACTCATTTTTCTCTTTCCACCTCAACACAACAAAACTGGTCTTAGTATCACTCTTGTTTTTATCTGTCTATACTCCTTTTTTTCCTTTTGGGAACACCTAAGATTCCTAATCAAATCCTTCCCTTCCCTCAAGGGCCAGCTTGAAAGCCTTTGAAAGCCCCTTCTTTGCTACCACACTTCCCCAGGCATCTCATCCAGCATTCCATGTGACTTGTTGCCAGTTGCCTACATAGTGTTTGTGACGGCATACGCCAAGGAGTCATCAGATACCGTATCTTCCTCTACAACCCTTAATGTACCTTTCGCTCCTACTAAGCCACAGGACATACTTTTTATTGCCTGAAATCATCTTTTCTCCACCCATTTTTCATTACAGTGTTCATTCTTAGCTCCTCTTCCTGAGCCCTACCTCACAATCTCCAGTCAGAAATCATCTCTTTCTCCTACATTTGCCTCATTGCAGCACTATCACACATTATATATTTACTTATGTATGTTATCTCCTCTTTACTACTCAAGAGAAATCCAGAATTTTGACGTGCACACCACTGATATATTAACCACCCATAGTTCCTATTCTTTAAGGTATATTAGTCCTTCTGAGCAATATATCCCTGATGTTTATTCCAGTGATTGCATGCATGCACTAAATCCTGTTTAAATTCTGAATTTAGACCAAGCTAGTTTGAAGGGATTTTATTATATATTGTATGTATCAATTATTCAATATTTCCGAAGTTCTACGACTCCTAATAAGTCCCAAGAAAGGCTAATTTTAGAATATAATCAGTTCATTGAGAGTATAAGAATACTTTATTCATAAGCATGTTTCAGCTCAGGGAGAGAAACATAAAATGAGAATAAATCAGAACACTGTAATGTACAGAGGCTTTGTGACTTATCGGCTGGGGGCAGGGGGGGAGGGAATACTAGCTTGCGTTAAAACAATTATTAAAGAATAACATGGAGTTTAGTATTCTTCCCGTGAAAACAAAGGCTACTCGCAGGGCTGATTTAGTACAAGTCCCTGATCAAGACAGGAATGAGCTTGATCACAAAATGAGTGCCATTCACTCCAAGACAGAAAAACACAGGCACAGGCACCATTTAAAATTAAAGCCACATTTACTCCAGCAAATAGTCACATGTATTTTTAAGGTTTGCATAAATCACGAAATGAGCTATGGGTAGAATGCCAAGAAAGAAAATCGAAGTTTAACAGTTTTCAGACAGCAGATGGGAGTGTTATTTCATTTAGGGACAGTCCAGGCCCTGGTCTTGTTAAGAGAGTGCCACAAATATTCCTAGCTATCCTGTCACACCCTCTGGGATGACTAGCATTGTAAACCAGACTGAAGGAGGAGGACACCCTATTAGATGATGACTCACGCAACCCAAGCCAGCTCTTTCAATGGATGTGGGTGTGCTAACCATTGATCAAGTCTCGTTCTCCTAATTCCCCAATGGATACTTGAGTTATGTTACTTTTAAAATACCTTGATATCAAGAAGGCCAGTCTAGAAAGCAATGACTTAACAGTAACTGCTGAGACAGAGTCATTGGTTTGATGCATTATTCCTCAGTACAAAGAAGCAGAGCATACATAGTTCAACAGGGGCCTACAGAAAGGAAGGGCTCCAGAGTATGCCTCCCCATAGGAAAGAGAAACTTCACCGGGGCATGGAGCCACTAAACCTTGACAAATTAAATGTCAACCAGTTTTCCCTTCATACTGCACATTTTCCAGTTCTACTACATTTTCCTTATCAAATCTCTGTGTCAGAACCTCCCAGAACCAGACAACCTTATCTTAGTTTATTTATACAAAGTCATGACAACAGGACAAAAATGTTACAGTTCACATGAGGTCATTTAACACTAGCATGCTTGGCATAGCCAAATAGCATTTCTTTTTTTTTCCAAAACAGCTAGAAGCAGTTAGAGATTCTGTCAATTTTACAAGTCTAAAACAAGACATTCCCAAACCTCCAATCCTATCATTCTATTCATTTTAAGCCTGTTTAAGAGTTGAATTATGTGACTTTTGTCTCCTCGTCTCAAATGTCTTAATTCTGTACCAGTAGCAATTAGAATTACATGATCATATCACTTTGCACTTATATACTGCGCGACCTTGAAAAAGTCAACATTTTGAAAAGCTGTAATTGTTTTTAAATATTCCTGACAGGCTGGCTGTAAAATATAATTATAGATTTTTTTACTTATTACTACCGTTGAGGTTAAGGGCCTTGGCTCAAGCTCATATAGCATTTGAATTAGTAATGTAGCTGGGCTACATTCTCAATTCTGTACAACTAGACCACGGTGATGTGGGTCCTTAATAGACCTCAGACTGTTATCCAAAGGACAGAAGGAAACTGAAGGATTAAATAGCAATTTAGCTCTAATCCATAAAGGTCCTTTGCTAAATATTAGAAGGAAAGAGGGGAGGGTGGAAGGGAAGAAGCAGAGAAGAGAGACAAAGAGAGAGGGAGAGAGAGGATTGACTCATTAGCTTTACACTTTACTCCAGGTATTTTATTTCCAACTCTGCTACCAACTGCAACACTGTAGTTTCCCTTGTTTTTCATCATTAGTTTCTGCTTAAATACAAAGACTAATTCAGCCCTTTGGTTAGGAAAGGCTTTAATGAAAAAGAGCAGGTAACTGAAAAGCCATCCTTGTGTTCCCACCACTTCCAGTTTGACGTAAGCTGCTCTCTCATTTCCAGCTCACTGAAGTATCTGTTGCTGTGGAACAGATACTCTTCTTCGTCTGTTAAATAAACCATCATCATTCCAGATCCAGTTTTGTTTTAAAAGCTTCACGCCAACTTGGCCTTTAAGAGCCTTTAAGTGAAAAGAAGTTTGAGGCCTTCTTTCATAAATATTCTTCTTAAGGGCAGGTTATTAAGAAATACAAACCTATTATAGTATAGCTAAGAAAAATTTTAAGTTGTCAGCAAATGTAAACTAATCGCTTGCCAACAAGGGTAGAGATATAAACCTGCACAATGTGTATGTGAAAACATTTCCTCTTTCCCTTATTTAATATTCATATAAATATTTAACGTGAGCTTATTTAATATCATATGGACATGTAAAACAAAATTATACTACTTTTATGATTAGAAAGTCGAGCATGACTATGAGGCTACATGGTCCTAAGCTTTTCCACTGACTTATTCAGACACAAATATTAATCTACTATATACAGACAGAATTAATCCAAACTGACACGATCAGAGGATTAGAGAAAATCCTTTAACGGAATAACAGTTCAGCAATCTCATGACATTTCCAAATTTTTACACAAATGCAGGAGGTTAGGTTCTCATACAGTAATTTTAATAGAGAGGAATAAATTGAACAGTAAATTTTACTCTAAAGAAGAGCACAGAAATTTCACTTACAAAATATAACCTCAAAATGGCAGCTCCAAATATTGTATTCTGCTCTTGACTAATGAATAAACAAACTGTCCTAAGCATACCATTTTCAAAACTTCTCAATGAACAGATTAATCTGAAATATTTTTACTTAAACTAAGAAGTCACGATTCTATCAAAGAAATCTGACAACCCGTGAAGATAAAAACTCAGATTATACACTAGTTAGGGAAAAAATAGCTAATATGAAGCACCTACTCTCTCTGGACTGAGCTAAATGTTCTACGCATTATTATGCTATTATTACTCAAAGGATTAAGAAACTGAAGGCTAATGCATTTAAGTTAACTTGAGCAAAGTAATAATGCTGGCAAGTGGCAGAGTGAGAGCTCACGACCAGCCTGACGCTGGGATTCGTGCTGTCTACCACTACAAGGGACCTCCTGGGCCAAGAGATTTCGTGACAAAACATGAGATGAGATTTCCTCACCAATACAATACCAAGACTAAAATCAGAAAAGGGCAACTACGGGAAAATTCACGGGGAAATCAGAGATACTAATTTTCTGTTGAGGTGCTAACCAAACTAACCAAAAGGTATTTTGTTGTTAATTGAAAAGAAAACAGAGGATCAAACAAATATTCAATTTGGCATATCAATGCCACAAACAGAAAAAAAGTTAAAGATATCTTCATTCTTTGCTTTGAAGTATCTAAAAGTGAAGTATGAGTTTTGGGTTAATGTGAATACAGCAAATATATTACTGCTACAGAATTTGCAGCAAATAACTTCTTATCTCAGTGGCTCATGATAGTCTGGTAAATGCCAATGAATGGCCTAAAAAGATACCAATGAGCCAATGAGCAACCCTCCTTTTATATCCAAGCATAAAAGCAGCTAACAACCTATCTTTGCATGGCATGACAAAGAGCAATCCTAATTAACAAGTCAGCAACAAAAGAGGATAAAAATCAAAACGAGCAGGGACAAAGGCAGCTTTCTCTGAACAGAAGTGCATTTTTCATGTGGCAAACCTAAGAGTATTTGTACTGCACAGACAAGTATCAAAGTTTCATGTTCACTTTCTTCCCGGTTCTCTTTCTCTCTTATACAAATATTTGTAAAACTCTATGAAGATTAGTTAACATTACATTAGTGTGTTCAAATACAGGACAAAGTGCCACACTTCTGGGATGATGAAGTGTCACGTTCATTTATAATTATGAACTAAAAAAACAAGTATGTAAAACCCCAAAAAGTCAAAGAAACTAAAAGCAAAGAATAAAACAGGAAGAAAAGAAACTGGTCACCAAATCTTTGTACATAATACTTTAAAAAAAAAAAAAGGATCAGGGCAACTACAATCAAAAGATTCTCACACTGTCTGGTATAAATTTAAAAATAAATATACACAAGGTCCCTGAAAAGAGATGGGGCTCTCTTTTTGCCCAAAAACAAAACAAAGATTTGGCAGCAATAAACCCAGAATTATGTTTTCAATTTAAAGGATCCAGCTCTCCTTCGTACGTCCTAAATATTGCTACTACAACAAAGCAAGGCACAGGGACATGAATATTCATTCCAACCACAATACATTCTTATTGACTGCTTTGATTTTAGAAATTTCTCGTTTTTGTTGGTCTCCAGAGAGCCATACTTAATCTTCTCCATTCTTCAATGTCTATTTTACAGTTCTATTGCGGGAAGTGTGACATGCGAGCTTTATGGATAACACACAGAACAAGCACAATAACAGTATGTTTCTCTAGTGTTTTCAATTTTCAAAGGACTTTCATAGGCATTGTAATATCAAATTATGATAACAGGCTCCTCTAGCACATAATACAAGGAGCTTCTGGAGAACAGGATATTTTTAAGACCCTCAAAAATAATGCAAGACTATATGAAAAAAATATATATATTTTTAAGGATATTTTTAAGACCCTCAAAAATAATGCAAGACTATATGAAAAAATATATATATAATTAGGCCAAAAAAAATCACTCCATCACCATTCTCAGGGCCTTATCATGAGACTACTTAGCATGTATCTGTATTTTAACATTCATAATTATTATCGGTAATATTTTATATGAAGGAAGGAGAATGGACATGGCAAAATTATATACAGCACTCACCTGTTAGTGTAAGTTACATTAGTTGAAAATTCTTTAAGTAGAATCAAATTCTAAAAGAAGAAAAGCCTACATTCATGTCTTCTATGTAGGGAGCGTATAAAGTAGATTCCAAAGCCTACTTTTAAAATCACTATCCGGTAAATGCTCTAAAATCCCTTGCCTGATCTTCTGCAGCTCCTGAACCTAAATTTGGAATGCAAACACAGGATAATGGGGGGGGGGGGGGCGGGCGGGTGGCAACAGAGCAGATTAGCATCCCTGCAAACCCATGGTACCAACCTCAATAGTATTGTGACAACTACTGCTTTATTTCCTTCAGCTCTGCCCCACCTTCCAAGAATAAACATTTCCTATCTTCTCTGTGCCCTGAAACCGCACAGCCTCCCTCCAACTCCACAACTTATTCTCAGCATAAAGCCTTTCATCCACTTCAGGAAAATGGAAGCCAATGGGCAGAAACTTCCTCAACTTCTCCCTACCATACCTACCTACTGCATACCTACCTACCTGCCTGCCTCTCAATGTCCTATTTTATTGAAGGAGATACTCTTCCTCCTACCATACCTAAATCCTCCGCTGATGCCGAGAGCTCCATCTCTTTCCAGAGACATCACTTTGTTGTCCGTTTCCTCTTTCTTGTATCTATTTTAAGCTCTCCTTCTTTACTGGGTCTTTTCTATCAGCAGCCAACCCTGATCTACTCCAGTAGTTCCCCAGCCTTCAAATCTCAAAGCCAAGAAAATTTTCTTAATAGTGGAGAGGAGATTACCAATATGGGCCACCCATTTCTTATTTTCTGAGCACAAACAATAAAGAAGACTACTATCTACTAGCATCATTTACTAAATAAAAAGACATTTTAGCACCAAAAGTAGTAAAGACATTATGTAAATGGACACCTTCATCTTATTTAATGCTTATCTGTTTTGTACGGTTGACTCTTCCAAATTTCTTGCAATACTTTCTCTCCTGGACTTCTATTATGGTATGCTGGATTTTCTCTGAATGGGACATTTTTCCCCAGTGGGTAACCTACTGTTCTATCCTACTTTTTATTTTTAATGTTAAATTTTGAGTATCTGTTACTTCGTTTTTAAAAAATGTTTATTTTTGAGAGAGAGAACACAAGTGGGGAAGGGACAGAGAAAGAGGGAGACAGACGATCCGAAGCAGGCTGTGCTGACAGCAACAAGCCCAACGTTGGGCCATAACTCATGACGCCGTGAGATAATGACCTGAGCCAAAGCTGGATGCTCAACTGACGGAGCCACCCAGGCACCCTTATCCTACTTTGAAAGTGGGAGTTCCTTAAGGTTCCTTCTCATTCTGCACGGTCTACTGGAGCAATCTCACACAACTTACAGCTTCAAACCTACTCTCACCATGCTAACAACTCACGAAATTGTATCTCCAATTCAAACCACTCTCCTAAGTTTTCGGCCTGTATCTGACACTTGTCACTACTTGGATATCTCAGAAATAAAAATATGTCAAACAGAAGTTAGCTTTCTCACAACTGCCAACTGCTTACCTAAGATCTATTTCCTATTCCATCTAGGCTAACAGCATCTCTACTTGTTGGAGGTAGCAATGCGCCAACTGAAAATTATTTCCTAGATTCCCTTGTAGGTAGTCTGGCCAGAGAGTGTCAGATGAGTTTCTAGGAAACTTCTCTTACCTGATTTAGGTATCACTCTTTTCTTCTACCACTTTGACCATACGTGTGAGGCTAAAGGTGGAACACTTTTCAACTACATGGTGATAGGCATGATGTCTAACCCCAACACACGAAGGCTGGTTGCAGCAGAAGTGTATCTTACTGATGGCACACATCCTGGATTGCCTACCCCCAGACTTATTATAATACAAAGATAGCCCTATTCATTGAGACCTCTATTAATCATCCTCTTGATAGCTATAGTCAAAAGACCCCTTAATTGGTACAACAACCAAAATTAATCTTTCCCTGTACTCCCAAGATTTGCTTCTCCAGCGTTCTCCATCTTAATAATGTAGCACCATCTGTCCTATTGCTAATACTAAAACCTGATTGTCCACTTAACAGGTCATTCTTTTCACCCACCAAATACTATCACCAAGTGCTGCCAATTTCATCTCCTAAACACATCTCATACCTACCTTTCTCACATCTATTTCCCTATTCTAAGCTACCATCACATCTCACCTCAGCCCTAAAACTTCAACTTTTGTCTTCCTCTAATCCATTCCCCACAGAACAGTTTTAAAACCAAATCACGTCATTCCCCTTCTTATACAAGCCAAGTACACTTTGAATAGTACAAAACTCTTAATGTGGCATGTAAGATCCCACATAAATATTTCCCAAACTGTGTTCAGAGGACCATCTACAGCAGAAACACCCAAGGTGCTTACTAAAAATGCAGGTGTTTAAGCCAATCTCCAAGATTGTGCCTTAGGACACACTTGGGGCACCTGGGTGATTGAGTGGGCTAAGCGTTTGAGACCTGATCTCAACTCAGGTCTTGATTTCAGGATCATGAGTTCAAGCCCCATGTTGGGCTCCACACCCAGCATGGAGTCTACTTGAAAAATAATTTTTAAAAGTTAATAAAATTAAGACACACTAACAGCTGTAGTGTACATTGAGAGACAAGAAGGGCTATCCTACATCATGTGGCCTTATGTCTTATACTCATCCAGGGCCAATCTCCATTCACACCTTGCCTCACTCTTCTCCCATCATTTTTGCTTTCTTTTACCATCTCCAAAGTGCTCCTTCCTGTCCCCGGGCCTTCAAGCCAGAGTATTTTATTAATCCTCACGCTTCCTCTAACTCATTCAAAATTTATCACCTTTCAGGGAAAATCAGCCATACCTATTTTATCAAAAAATGAAATCTTGTTGTTATACTCTGCTGGATCTTTGTACATGTCTACCATTTATTGTATTTGTGTATTTCTTCAAGATACAAAATGTTATAGCCAACTATTCCCCCAGCACTCATCCCCCTCTTTCTCAGAGGGAAGTTTTACTGAAGACTGGTGTGCATCTTCTTAAAATTTAACTAAATTGTATGTTTATCTCACAATGTCTGTTACAGGTGTATACATCACTTGGTATATGCCATTTCACCTCCTTTATAAGTAAAAATGAACTAGATCTACATGTATCTGTATGAACAAATCACTTATCACCATTTTTGCTATTTTATTAACTATTCAGTATCTACATTCCCACTAGATTGCAAACATCAAAGGCTTGATCAGACTCACTGACTACCTGCATATCCTAAGTACTTTGCAGTTTCTGGCATGGAACAGGCAAGGAACAAATAAATATTGGTTAAATGAAGAAGTAATTAGCGAATGAACAATAAACAGAATACTAAAGCTAATTTATATAAAACCAGAACTACTCTGTCAAATTAAATTGGCTAAATAACTTAAACTGTGTGTATGTGTAAACAAAAACTAGTGAAATATTGAGGGATAACTGGTTCTTGGTAGAGAAAAATAATCTGAACAGTTATACATTTGCATTTATATATTGGGATCTAATCTTACACATTGGTAGGGGATTTATATGCAATACCAGGAATGAAGAGCAGAAAACACACACGAAAGAAAAACAAAATGCTTGGTATTTAGAATGGATGAAAAATTGTTTCATAACAATATTTGGAAACCTAGAAATCAAGACTCAGAAGAGTCCTGGTCACTTTCTTATAGCAACTTTAGTGGAAAAACAACTTCACTGAAAGAATGAACTACTTGTTCATCTTGTACCCTACTACATTATTATAAAAACAATAATGGAAGAACAATTTAATTGGAAAATGGGAACACTTACTACCAGCTCTCCTGAGTAAGGGCATTAAGGATAGGTGGAAGTTATTTTTTAGATATACTTTAACAGCAGAATTGTGTTTCATAGTCCAGTACACATATTTTGGGGGAATCTGCTTATATCTAACATTATCATTAAAATCATATATACAAGAACAAGTATAAATGACTGTGGATGAGAATACAAAATTTGTTTTTCATCATTGAATCATTCTGGTTGGTTTCCAAAAAAAATTTTTTACCCTAAAAACAAGTGCAGATGTGAAGAAAGATACATTAATTTTTGGATAATAAATCCAAATCCAGATCATAGAATTCTTATATATAAATAAGGTTAGTGAAAACCCCTACAATTGAACCCTGTGGAAAGCTTTATGGAATCAGGGTTTTTAAAGGTTTTGATAAGTTGAGGTTAGCTGATAGGCATTTAGAGGAAATACACAAAAGGATTTAAAAGTGCATCTTTAAAATTAAGTTTTAAAGAGTTAGAATAAACATCGACTTTTAGTGCTAGTGTACTGATTTATATTTAATGCTAGGAATATACAATAAGGAAACTTTTTAAGTAATGAAAAAGACTTATAAGAGCTAAGCTAAAAATGACTTCACTGATATTTAGGGCTGACTTGTTATCTTCTATAGTCAAGTAATATTGGAGTTAATTTTCCCATTTATATCAACATTTTTTTTTTAAGACTCTTAAAAAAAGTTTACTTATTCATTTTGGGAGAGACAGAGACAGCACAGGTAGGGGAGGGACAGAAAGATAGAGGGAGAGAGAGAATCCAAACCAGGCTCCATGCTGTCAGCGCAGAGCCTGATGCAGGGTTCAAACTCACAAAACCATAAGATCATGACCTGAGCCGAAACCAGAGTCAGATGCTTGACTGAGCCACCCAAGTGCCCCAAGACATTTTAGACATAAATGTGCTGTCTGCCAAAAAACCCCTAATAGTTTCCCAACATATCTAATTCTTAGTAAAAGGATCTCTGGGGAGAGGAACTTTTCTCTGAGTGAAATAATTACATGCACATATGAAAATTGTAGGACATTGGTGGTATGTGATGGAGACATTGCCTTATATAAGGTATAGGAAATTCAAAGTATCACAGGATAACCTTATTTAATATGAAATTTCCCTTTTTGGTCTATCAAGACACTCCGAAATTGTATTGTCCTTAAATTTCCATGGAGTATCTTGATTTTATTAACAAGGAGACATAAGTTGCTCTGCTTACATTTTGCAATGGGAAATAATATAGTCTATGGTCAAGACAATGAGCTCTGGAACCAAAACTGCCTGGGTGTAAATCCTGGTTCTATATAGGATCTAATTCTGTGACCTTAGTGAATTTACAAGACCTATATAAATCTACAGAGGTAGTAATACCTACTTCATAGACTTCAGGGGGATTAAAAAATTCTCAAAACATTCACGGATGGTTAACCCATAGTAAGTCACAGTGAGTGCTAAAAGTCATGCTATTCAAATTCTGATGTTATCAGGTTTCTGCTGATGGTGTATTGGGCATGCACTGTTGCTAGAGTTGACTGAAATTATGGACACTGAAAGCAAACTACAGAAAACCACAGGATCCTCTAGGTTAGGAAACTGGACGGCCTTAGCAAATTGAGATTACCTCAATTTTGGCCTACACCTTTGAGGACTGATCACTGTATATTTAGCGATTAGCCTACACACTGCAAAGTCTCTTGTGATAAGGGATTGAGAAAGAAACTCTAGACTTCCAAGGTCTTTGGGCACAGGCAGCAGGCATAGATGAAAGACATTCTTTTTAAAATTACTGCTAATTTTAGGTAAAAATGGTAACTTCAAACCTATGATTAAGAATGTTTACAGATTAACCATTACTATCCTATGTCAGAATGAATAAGAGTGGCCCATCTTCCTGAAGTCAATTTTACTCCAATTCTGGAGAAGATAAAGGTTAGTCACAGACCTTATAAATACTACGTTTTAAAAAAAATATTAAAACAGGTGAAACAGAACAACATTTATATGAATTTTTAAGGTAGAAAACAAGCCTCAGAAGTTCATGCCTTATGGTATACCACATTACCTATCCAGATCCTATACCCAACTGCCCAGCATTCATTGATCCTATTTAAGTCCCAAAAGCACTAAGTAAACCACAGTTTCACTCTATTAAGAACTTCTGCAGAAGATCCCAAATTCTTAACTGAAACAAAAATCTAAAATTCACAATGGCAGCGAATGGGAATTTTTGCAAAACAAAAACTACAAAACACAATATGCAAACATAGCAACAGCCCTCTCTCCAGAGCCCCTAAATATAAGGTAAATGCACTAATACATGAGACCATTACATAACAAAGCCCAACATGTAAGTGATACCAAATCAACAGCAGTGCTGATTCTGTGGCAGACATATATGGTGGATGTAAAATAAAATTGGCACAACAGAGACAAAATAAAAATTAAAGCTTCTCAAGTTTTTATTACTTGGCTAAAAGACACAGCAAACTAGTTTTCTTTCTGTTTCTCCTTCAGGTGAAAAAAAAAACATACATACTCTAAGTTTTGTTGTAATAGCATGTTTTAGCTGAAACACTTCACAAATGGGTAAATAGAAAGTTAAATTCTACTTCCCACCTCCTTAAAACCATTCTCTAAAACTTCTCTTTCAGGTAAAAAGAAGAGACATTAAGGCAGGAATATTTTATTGGTATGATTAAAAAGGGTTAATACTATTAGTCACCAGAGAATTTTAACAAAATCACTTGTTCTATAATTTCATCAAGAGATGTTAATAAAGTTTCACTGTGTAAAAAATGTAGCATTCATTTTAATTCAAAGTAGAAACAATATTATTTAGTTCATTCCTTTATTTATATCATAACTCTTGTGCAGACCTAGACCCACAGACACATGTATTCAAAGCTGAAGGTAAAATAATGAATTATTAACAATAAACTTTTATTATAATGAAAAAAGTCTGAATTAACACTCATGTTTTTTTTAACTTTTTAAAGAAAATAACTCTAGAATGGTAAATGTCAACAATATTAAGACTTGGAAATGAACATATCAGCAATACAAAGGCTTGAAAATGAAAACACATTTTATGAGTAACTTTCATATATTTTTTAAGTTACCTCATTTTCAGCCAAAAATGAGTTATTATTGGAAAAGTTGGAAAAAGAAAGAATACTTGAAATTAACATAGTCTGAATTTTTCAATTAGGATCTTTAATCATGAGTGACTGTGAGAAAGAACAAAACAACAAAGTATGGATGGAGTCAATAATTTATACCATGGTTTTACACAACACAATTAATCTCATCTAATGAAACAAAGTCAAGACAAGTATTATGTTATCTCCTCAAAGGATAATCTGTAATTGTTCCTTAGTGATGATTTGTGAAAGGCACATACAAAATAATGAAAACTAATAATTATAAAGAAAAGATGAACAAAAGGCTGAAGATTTCAATTTGAATTTTACAATGGAATGATCCAAATGTGAATAGTTATACTAGCATAATTGATGCTAATATTTCAGCATCATTCTAATTTTAATAAGTATAATGTGAAAACAGAGTTTACACTGAGTAAGAGCCAGTATCCTAAAGTTCAGCTTCTCATCTATATAAACTTATGGGGAAAAGAGCTATATAACAGGCAAGTTTAAATTTTGAGAAGAAACCCGTACTGTTTTTTGGAATAACAATATTTAAGTTGTAACATTTCTAAGTCAACAAAGGCGTTTAAAAAGTAACACTTCTCAAGAACAGCAATATAAATTTCCTTCAAAAATAAAAAATAAATCCCAGAAGTATGAAATGGAGATTGGTACTAAGGACAACATACATGACAGAGTAATAAACTCTTGTTCTGAAGCCACCTAGAGATCCAAATATGCAAAATAAAAACAAAGGAAGTAAGGTAGATATTTTGCATAGTATGTGCTGGGAAAAGCTGACTTGAAAAAAAATTTTTTTCTTTTAGAAAACATTTCTTTAGAACTCCAATAGCCTTTTGTTTTTTTAACCTTTTTACTTTCAATATTTAACCTAACTCCAAAGGAATTTATTTTAAAAGCAAATGGCGCAACATTTATTTTTACAGTCTCATTTTTCCTATACTTTCTTTCAAAGGTTCCAGGATAATTTCTTATTTTTAGAACTACTGTATAATTGTTAGCATTCACTTATTAATTTTTCCAGTCTTTATAAATTGTGGCGTAAGACTCTTTACTAGAGAAATACAATTAAGTAGTTTTTACTAAACATTGATGTAACAATGTTTGCCAAATAACTTAAGAGTTGTATTAACTACTGACAATTATGCTTTTCATCACAAATAACAAACAAAAGATGTAACAAAACACACAATAGAACAATTCCATCAAAAAAGAGAAAAAAATATTGTACATGTGTTAACTGAGGAAGCAAGGTGGTAAGAAACCTGGAAAGGACGTTGGCTGAAGCGGGAGTTTGCACCACATAAACTCTAAGATTGCTTTCAATCTCAATTATGGGATTCTAATAAATTATAAGATTATGGTAAATGAAAGAACAAAGACCTAGAAAGGTTGAGCTATGTTTTAAAAATAAAACAAATTCTTTAGCTGTTTACAGAATATGAACTAAAATCGTAAGTGAGGGTTCCAAGTGGAACTGACCAGAGAGATTTTCATTATATAAACAAAAATTGCCAGACGTGTAATATGGAAACAAATCTAAAACTATTTCAGGTAAGAACACTTCCTTTTAAAAGCTAAGCCTTCCGGGGCGCCTGCTTGGGTGGCTCGGTGGGTTAAGCATCCAACTTCGGCTCAGGTCATGTTCTCGAGGTTTGTGAGTTCCGGGAGTTTGAGCACCTCATTGGGCTCTCTGCTCTGAGCACAGAGCCCACTTCAGATCCTAGATCTCCCTCTCTCTCTGCCCCTCCCCTGCTCATGTGCACACGTGTGCTTCTCTCAAAAATAAGCATTAAAAAAAATAAAACCTAGGCCTTCCAGATAGGTAATTTCAATCATCTGAGGTATTTCAGCAAGGTTAATACTTAATGGAAAAAATCATTATTTTTAATAATACTATGTCCAGAAGACTCATGTCCTCAGGTATTAAAATTTGGCTTAAGAATAAATATACCATGGGGTGCCTGGGTGGCTCAGGGGGTTAAGTGTCCCACTCCTGATTTCAGCTCAGGTCATACATAATCTCACGGTTTGTGAGATCAAGCCCTTTGTCTGGCTCGGATTCTCTCTCTCTGACCCTCCTCTGCTCACGCTCTCTCTCTCTCTGAAAATACATATAAATAAATTAATTAAATAAATAAGCAAGCCAAGTTGTTCTTCATCAAGATTTAACTAAAGTATTTCTGATAGTAACTGAGATTTAGAGTTCAAGGTCTAACAATGGTGTTATGAGATCAACTGCCCAAATGTGTCATCTCATTCCTCTTTCCTAGGAGTCTGTATCCTGACGCTCATCACAGCATTTGGCACCAAGAATCATAATTTTTTTAAGTTTACTTAATACATAACAGTTCTCAATAAAAAAGATTTGGAATTTACCAAAAACTACCACAGACACCACCAAAAAAAAGTAATGCACTCAAATGCTAATTTATATCTTATTCATTTCAGTTAAAGGTGAATGTAATTGACTGGAAAGCCATAATAAAAATTTAATCAACATACGCTTTACACATTTTGCACATCTTAAAAGTCTCTACAGGTGCAACGTATAAAAATCACTAAAGTGGATCTATAATCTACAAAACATATGGTAAACTAAAAGTCAACCTTAAAATTAATAACCTTTCATATATCAAAATATAAAATAATAAAGAACATTTTAAAACCACAGTACAAGAGAATCATTTCATTAAAAATAACGATTTATGATCAGTCTAAGCATCTAAAAAATAAGTACCTTTTCTATTACTGTTTAAGAAGTTTAGGAGTCTAAAAAACATCAAGTTTGCCAAATGTTTTATGTTGGATAAATTTTGTTCTAGATGCTTATAGTTTTAAAAACTAAACTAAAACAGACTATAACTCTAAATTTCTTCAAGTCTGTGTGGTATTCACTTCAATGAACTACCTTGGCAGGAGAAGGGAGAAGAAGGATAAGAGAACATCTCCTAGTCCAACTAAATTCTTTCCATTTCTATGTAGTGTAAGAAACAAATGTTTTAAGTATGTTATAATTTGAGATAAAAGAAAAAAGTAGTCGAACTTGATACACTTGAATATATCTTCCTGTTTATTTTCGCCTTTTTAAAAATGTTTATTTTTGAGAGAAAGTGAGACAGAGCATGAACGGGGGAGGGGCAGAGAGAGAGGGAGACACAGAATCTGAAGCAGGCTCCAGGCTCTGAGCTGTTAGCACAGAGCCGGACGTGGGGCTTGAACCCATGGGCTGTGAGATCATGACCTGTGCCAAAGTCGGACACTTAACAGACTGAGCCACCCAGGTGGTGGCTGTATCTCTAATGTTTGGTTTTGGTGTTATCATACAATGTAAATACTGCATTTAATATAAAGCAGTAAAGGAATTGAGCAGAAATTATGTTACTTTTTTCTTTAAATTACATTCTAGCATTTTCAAGATTGGTTAAAAACCAAAATTTCCACAAAATGAATAGTAAAACACATTCTTAAAAATTATGTACAATTTTTGGAATAAAACTGTTCCATAAACTGTTCAAAATGAGAAGTACATTATGTAAGTTGAATATAATCCTCCCATATAATAAATTTTGGAGACTGCTTTAAAGTCAATTTCCATATGAAATTTGATATTCTTGCTTTCCCTTTTATGAAGTTCTCCAATATTGTTACTCTCTTACCCTGACAGTGCAGGTAGTGAATGGGCACAACAAAAGAAACCACAAATCTTCAGAGTCAAACTGAGTAAGTAAAACATGTTATATTTTATAAATTCTGGGACAGCAAAAATGTCTATCTGGATAGACAGATACACTCACAAACACATATGTATATAACACACACATGTATATAAATTATCAGGGTATAGACTGACATATCAGTATACATCAGTGTTTCTTCTCACATACATACATGCCTACAAAACTTGACACTGTCAGGCCAAGACGACCAAGCTGAGCCACCTCTCCCTTTGCTTCAAATGGATTAAAAGCAAAAAAAAAAAAAAATCCAAGTGTGTCTTTAAGAGTAAGCAATCATAAATCAATTACATAATGAATCAATTACACATGAACTTATTTCCTAGTCCCAAAAGAACTTTATAAAAAAAAAAATCCCATTTAGATAAATACAAAATCCTATAAACAATGGTATTTCCCCTTCAAATAGTTTTAAAAGTCTACAATATATTTGGGACGACTTCTCTGGATACAAATGGTGTTATCTGATCAAACAGTAAAATTTAAACTTAAAGTAAAGCTGACCTTAAACAATGTGGGAGGGCTTAGGAATACTGGCCCCCATGTGGTTGAAAATCTGCATAGAACTTTTGACTCCCCCCCCAAATTTAACTACTAATAGCTGATGCTGACGAGAAGCCTTACCAAGAACATAAACAGTTCAGTAAAACATTTTGTATGTTACATAGTAAGCTGGAGAAAAGAAAATGTTATTAAGAAAATCATAAGGAAGATAAAATAAATTACAGTACTGTACTATAATTTACTAAATTAAGTAAGTGGAGCCATGCAGTTCAAACCTGTGTTAAGAGTCAACTGTACTGTTTATGTCTGACAATGCATGGAGCCTCATTAGACTTTGGACTATGCTGTGGAAATATAAAGTTCCTTCTGAAGACTAAATTCCTTAAAAAGTAAATAAGGTGAATTTCTGTAGTATAGTTATTCCATTTAATATAAATTCTACTGTGATTCACAATTCTAAAGTAATATTACAGTACTCTTCATCTGATTCAGCAATGTTTTCCTACCCTACACAACATATAAAACAGTGACACAGTGAGTAACACCAGCGATACTCTTCCTCAGAAAGCTGAACCAGGAAACCAGCAAATAGGGTAGATTTTTTTCTTTTTTAAGTTGTTAAATGGAAAAACAACAAAAAAAAATTGGGAGAAAAGTCTTTATTCAGATACTTCTAGTACAACCAATAGAAAAATGTACTCTCCCTCAAAAAGCCCACCAACTCTATACTTTGTTAAAAAAAAAAAAAAAATCAAATGAAGCCCTTTAGAGAGTATTTCTAGTATGTCTTCACAATAGCCTCAGAAGTAAAAATCTAAAGCATTTTAATAGTATCTTCATAAAGATTTACTATTTTGAAGTTAAAATTCCAACTATTTGTTGTACTTAAAATGCTAGAGTTCCTTTCATCAAAAAAAAAAAAAAAACAATAAAATCAGCTTAAAATAAATTTATTGTACAATACAAAAAGTAGGCATACTGGAAAATAAAAGGTACATTATTAAATATACAAAGCAAATAAAAGAAAGCTAAATAACACAAATGTTTTAATCCAAACACTAAGATAAAATGCACAACATTTATGCTCAAAATAAAGTATTTCAGGAAGGATATGCATTTCAAACGAAATGTTAATAATGAAAAAAAAAAAGAAAAACAAATGTGCTAACTTCTAAATGCTTGAATATCAAGAATCAGTAATGGCATGAAACATTAAATCCACAATACTGGGTACTTTTCAAGAACTTTATTTGAAAAGGTATTAAAAATACTGAAGGAATCAATTTAAAGAATGTTCTTAAATCTGGCAAAGATTTTCCTTTTTTTTTTTTTTTTTTAAATTAAAGTTTAGGGGCCTATTCACAGTATCTTCCCTCTTCTTCCATTTATATACCTTCCTACAAAAATTTCTGGATGCTCATCCTTAATAAGATTAGCTACAATATAGTCAGCTACAAATTAACAACATAATTTTGAAATCTATACATAGGACACAATAGGAAAAATTGAATTTTCATTTTATAAAGTAAAACCATCTCCAAATGAAATAGTAAAACATAACAATTTAGAGCACAGGGAAAAAAATAAAGCCTTTTTTCCAATCTATCAATTAAGACATTCAGTTCCCCAAACTGCAAATGGCTTTGGTGGAACTAATAATACAAATGATACTGTTTAAAGTTGTTGCAGAGGTGAGGCTTTCAAAAAAACCACTCCCCCCTACCATCCGCCCCGCCCCCGTAAATGGCCAAAGTAGAAGTAGCCACTTCGATTTGCATTTGTACATTAGAGAAATATTTAAGTAACAATAAACTCCTTGGTAAGTCCTCCAAAACTTAACACATAATTATTTAAATATATAAGTTAGCCCAAAAAGCTTTTGACCAACACCTTTGGAAGGGAACTTCTTTTTCTAATATCACAGTTCCCAAGCTTGAGACATCATTTGATCAGGTTTTCTGTATCTATATTTGCGCTAGTATCAAAATTACTCAGTGAAATCTTTTTTACTAGATTTACTTTTATAGATGTGACCTACCACATATTCCATGACACTAAAAAACTACCAAGTCTCCTTCTAGACCCCAGACCCCACCTCTGCCCCTCCAAAATCTACAAGTTTAAAAATGAATAAAACAAAACAAAACAAAAAACACCTTGTGGCTATGGGGAATTGTGGGGAAAACTGAAGAGTTATTTGGAAGAAGGAAGAAGTGTGAATAGGTCCTACAGAATTTTACAATCACTTTGCCAAGACAGACTTTAAACATTGTAAATTATCCAAAATAGTCCTTCTTTTAAAAACAAGTTTTGATTCTCAATATTGCATTTTTATAACCAAACAAAAGGATTCAGATCTAACACATTTTAGTAGCATACTTACTACTATCAGACTGAATTCATTTCCTAAGTACTCTAAAATTAGAGTTCAAATAAAACAAACTCTATGAGATGTTATTATAATTTATCATAAAAGATTCATTAGCATTTGTGGAATTATTACGATAATAAAAATATTAAAAACTAAAACCCAAGATTCACCATTCACACTTAAATATAACATAGAAAAAGTAACGTGAATAATACGAAAATAAAATTGTTCAGGTAAACATTTCACTTGAAGACACTCACTGTTGCTCCTTCTGAGTAACCATTATAGCTTTTTAACAGTAAAACATGTCATTATCCTACTTCTGAAATTCTTTGGCTGGAATGTTTTAGTAACATAAGACACTCCTGTACATGACAATTTTGACAGAACACAGAGAAGTTGCAAAGTAAAAAAGCAAAGACATGATTTATATTTTAAAGTGTTTGATAAAATTTAAAATGAATTTTTAAAATTTAAAGCAAATTTATCACTAAAAATGGCATAAAATATAAACTTAAGCTAATTTTATAATCTATCACTGTATTAAGTAATTTGGGATTCATTAATTTTGCCTTTTCATTGTATTTAGCATAGAGATGACGTTCTATTGCCCCTACAGACATCATGTCAGTTTTAAAACTGGGAAAGAAAAAACAAAATGCAATGAAACTTATGAGTTCAATGTGTGGGTTTTAGAACCAAAAATGACATTTCTGTTACCATTTTAAAATGGAGATTAAGTTAAAATTTTAATTACACCATGAAAAAATTTAAAGGAATTTTTTCCTTTTTGCGTCTTTAAAAATAAAGCAAATTTGCTTTACTTATGTATAAATACTTTTTTAAAGACCAACAAATCCACTTTTTAATCTATTATCTTTATACAAAGATTAAAAGGAAAAAAAGCTTTATGGCTCCAGCACCCAAGGTTGAAAACACAAAAAACTCAAATAAATATTCATAGTATGCAAAAAAGCTAAAGATGGTTGAAAGAGTAAATGAAGAACATTCTGAAACTAGAACCCATTTCTTTAGCTTTTCTCTCCCAGACTTTCCATTCTATATACTACAGTTGTAGAGATGTCCTCATTTGACTCAGGTGACACTTTTTTCCATACTGTCTCTTTTAAAGCAAGTTCTTGTTGGAGACTTTCATAGTCCAATGGTCCAAAGGAATGCTAGTTGTTCAAGCAACATACATAATTTATTAGTGCACTTGAGTGAAGAAAGGTCCAAGCTATAAAACGGTATTTTTCAATGAATGTTATTAAGATCTGTTAACATTTTCACCCACCACCATTTGATGTTTCGTTCCATGTTACTCATGTTGACACCCATGGCAGTTTCTATTCTGTTAGCTTTGCATAATTCTCACATATTATAAGTTATTTGATTGGAACTAACAATAGGAAAATTTACTTCGTATGCACTAAAAATATTTTCTACTTATAAGTGCTTCATATCAGCTTCAAGTCTAATTAGGTATTTACTATAAACATTTTCTAGATGGGATGCAAAGGAATTTAATTAAAATTCAAAACAAGTCCTTGGTCCAGTGAACAACTATGAAGACAAAAAATCTTGTTCCTGAAATTTAAGTCCTGACTCTTAAATATTAGCACTAAGAGAAGTATGTATGTGCAATAATATGAAGCCAAACAATGATAATAAACAAATATTACTTTAAGAGTATCAAGAACTCTGCATTAAACACTTTGTATAAAAAAATATTTCATCTATAGTGGCCAATAAAAATTATGAGGCTTTGTAAGGTCTTTCACTAATACTATAATCCCTTTCCTATTTACATATCCATCCATGCCAAAATAAACTTCAAGACTACTACTGACAAATGATTAAGAGTAAAACAAGGCTTTCTTTTTACCACGTGTAGCACTTTCCAAAGTGTTTTTTTGAACAGAATCAATTCTTTTTTTTTTTTTTTTTTTTTTAACAGAATCAATTCTTTAAAATATTGCTTAAAATAGCAGAAAAATGGGTGGGTAGGTGGAGAACCCTGCTGCCAGGTTAACCAGTTTAAATTTAAATAAAACAGCAATAATTATTATTTATATACTCCTGACTCCAGGATGAAAATGTCAATAACTTGTGTATGCTCAATTCGTGATTAGCAAATATATGAGGACACTAAGTTCTATTCAAACAGGTGAATCTCATTTTCTTTCTTTTAGAAAAATATTACATAATAATCTAAATATGAATTTTGCTTACCCTTTGATCACCACCTTCTCTTCGAGGATCAAGTTTTTTTGCAAAGTGTCTCAAATTATCATAGTTATGGAAATTACAGAGAGAAACAAGATCCTGTAAATAAACAGGACAGGAATAAGAAACTGGCTATTCACTGGCTATTTTTTTCATATTGCAACAAATCACACTAATATTGCCCAACTTAACTTACTATCTCATGGAAAATACCACTGCAAAAAGCAGCATGTATCACGAAGAGAACCAAAATCAGATGAGAACATGGATAAATCAGAATGAGAACATGGAGTAAGCATTGAGAACAATGCTTACTAGCTAGGGCTTACTAGCTAGGGCTAAACCACTCAAATTGTTTCTTTCATTTCCTATAAAATGGGCCTTTAGTAACAGGTCATATGAAAGAACTATTCTAGCAAATAACCATAAAGCACCACAAAAATATAAATAAACATTCTGGTCACAATCTATTATAATCCATAAGCATCCAATGTCATTCTATAGCTTTTGCAAAATATAAAAAACTGAAAAATAAATAATTTTAACTGAGAAAGTTTGCAGAAAAATTATAGTACTTAATACAGAGTCTACAAAGTAGTAAATTGCACATAAAACTGGAAGCTGAAATATTAGCAAGACTTGGGTAACTATATAAAATACTGAACTAATCTAGAAACAATTTTATTTTGTAGTGCTTATGTCCTCAAAAAAAAAAAAAGACTTTTCAAGATAGTTTATGGATAAAGATATTCAAACATACAGATTAATGATGATATAATAAACAATAATAATCTTAATTTATGTTGGGATTTAAATTTATACCTTTCCAAGTTTAATAACTTTTGTTGAGGTTTTTTGGAAACTGAAAACTATATACAACCATGACAATTAAAATATCAGCATCAAACAAATGTAATTTCCTATGGGCACAAGTATATGGGAGCTGATAGAAGCAATTTAAAGATCCTGTATAAGTACTGCCATGGCTAACCTAGTAACTTGCAGACAGGTAGGCAGAATGCCAACAATCAATAAACTACTGAAATGATTTAAAAATCAGAATCACTGGATGGTTCCACTTACATGATTATCATACAACATCCATTCATGATAAAAACCCTCAACAAAGCAGGTTTGGAGGGAACATACCTCAACATAATAAAAGCCATAATATGAAAAATCCACAGCTAACATCATACTCAATGGGGAAAAACTTCAGAGCTTTTCCCCTAAGGTCAGGAACAAGATGTCCACTCTCACCACTTATAATTCAAAATAGTACTGAAGTCCTAGCTACAGCAATCAAACAACAAAAGAAATAAAAGCCTTTCAAATTAGTAAGAAAGAAGTAACATTTTCACTATCTGCAGATGACATGTTACTCTATACAGGAAAACCCTAAAGACGACACCAAAAACTACTTGAACTGATAAATGAATTCAGTAAAGTCACAAATAAAAAATCAATACACAGAAATCCATTGCATTTAATGAAACTAATAATGAAACCCCAGACAGAAATTAAGAAAAAAATCCTTTACAACTGCACCAAAAATAATAAAATACCTAAGAATAAACTTAACCAAAGAGGTGAAAGATATGTACTCTGAAACACTGACGAAAGAAATTGAAGATAACACAAAGAAATGGAAAGATATTTCATGCTCATGGATTATAAGAACAAATATTATCAAAATGTCTATAGCAATCTACAGATTTAATGCAATCTCTATCAAAATACTAAAAGCATTTTTCACAGAACTAGAACAATCCTAAAATTTTTATAAAGTCACAAACGATTCAGAATAGCTAAAGCGATCTCAAAAAAGACAAAACCAGAGGTTATCACAATTCTAGACTTCAAGTTATATTACAAAGCTGTAGTTATCAAAACATTACGGTACTAGCACAAAAACAGACACATAAATCAATGGAACAGAATAGAAAACCCAGAAACAAACCCACAATTATATGGTCAATTAATCTTCGACAAAGGAGGCAAGAATATGCAATGGTTTAAAAACATTAGTGCTGGTAAAACTGGACAAATGGTGCTGGGAGAACTGGACAGCCACATGCAAAAGAATGAAACTAGACTACTTTCTTACCCCATACACAAATATCAACTCAAAATGGATTATGGGCCTAAATATGAGACCTGAAACCATAAAAATCCTAGAAGGGATCACAGGCAGTAATTTCTGACATTGGCTTTAGCAACATTTTTCTAGATATGTCTCCTGAGGCAAAGGAAACAAAGCAAAAAAAAAAAAAAAAAAAAAAAAGAAAAAAAAAGAAAAAAGTATTGGGACTACATCAAAATAAAGAGCTTCTGTACAGCAAAGGAAACAATCAACCAAACTAAAAAAAACAAACTGCTGAATGGGGGAAGATATTTGCAAATGACCTGTCTGATAAAGAATTAGTATCCAAAATATATAAAGAACTGATACAACTCAACACCTAAACAGCAAATAATCAAATTGAAAAATGGGCAGAAGACATGAAAAGACACTTCTCTAAAGAAGACATGCAGATGATCAACAGACACATGAAAAGATGTTCAACATCACTCATCATCAGGGTAACGCAAATCAAAAATCACAATGAGGTATCACTTCACACTCATCAGAATGGCTGAAATCAAAAACTCAAGAAACAAGTGTTGGTGAGGATATGGAGAAAAAGGAACCTTCACGCACTGTTGGTAGGAATGCAAACTGGTGCAGCCACTATGGAAAACAGTATGGAGTTTCCTTAAAAAGTTAAAAAAAAAAAAATTTAGAAATAGAACTACCCTATGATTCAGAAATCATACTACCAGCTATTTATGCAAAGAATACGAAAACACTAATTTGAAGGGATATATGGACCCCTACCCTATGTTTATTGAAGCATTATTTACAGTAACCAAACTATGGAAACAGCCCAAGCGTCCATCTACAGATAAAGAAGTGGTGTAGGTAAATACAATGGAATACTACTCAGCCATAAAAAAGAATGAAATCTTGCCATTTGCCACAACATGGGTGGATCTGGAGTATAATGCTAAGTGAAGTAAGCCAATCAGAGAAAGATAAATACCATGTGATTTCACTCATGTGGAATTTAAGAAACAAAACAAAGGGGAGCAGAGAGATAAGCCAAAAAGTAGACTCTTAACAACAGAGAACAAACTGGTGGTACCAAAGAGGAGAGGTGGGTGGGGTGATGGGTGAAATAAGTGAAAAGGATTAAGAATCATTTATCATGATGAACACTGAGTAATGTATAGAAGAACTGAAAGACTATATTGTACACCTGAAACTAACACATCATTGTATGCTAACTATACTAGAATTAAAATTTTAAAAATCAAATCATTGGATGGTTCCACTTATATGATCATTATTTTCATTAAGAAAATATGCTTACATGACAGAAGTGAATTCCCTTAACACTGTTGCCCATCTTGTCCAGAGGAGGAGACCAGCACATCATGCCCATGACATTAGGGACAACTAAAAGAATGCCCCCAGCAACTCCAGATTTTGCAGGAAGACCAACCTGAAAATAATTTGAAAAAAAAAGGATATTCTTGTTAACATTTTAAAATAAGGAAAATTATGTCCAACAATAAGGGAATTGGTTTAGAAATTATGGTATACGTATACACAGAATTCTAACATTACAAGTGTTGTAGATAACTATTAACATGTTTATAATACAGTAAATGAGAAAACACTTATAAAACAGTTGAGATGTATTTAAATACAGAAAACATTTGAAAAGATACACTCTTAAGGATTAAGGTAGATTACATCTAAATTGTGGGGCTATGCATGTTTTTATTTTATTCTTTTGGATTGTGTGTGTGTGTATATATATATAGTATATATTGTATACAATATATTGGATTGTGTATATATATATATATATTTTTTTTTGAAGTTTATTAGAGAGTGCACACAAGCATGTGGGAGGGGCAGAGAGAGAGAGACAGACAGAGAGAAAGACAAACAGAGAGAGAGACAGAGAGGGAAAGAGAATCCCAAGCATGCTGATGCAGAACTCAAACCCATGAACCACAAGATCATAACCTGAACCAAAATCAAGAGTTGGATACTTAACTGACTGAGCCACCCAGGCACTACTGGACTAGATTTGCTAATTCTATAATAAACATGTATTCAAGTATGAAAAGTTATTTTCAAAAAATGTTTTATGACTAAAAAAACATGAGAAATTGTATCTTCTTAGAAGATTTTCTGTGGTATACTGTCTGAGAATTCTCTGAGGAGATAAGATCACAAGTAATTCAAATTAATCCTCTTCAAAACACTTAAGTTCACATTATGTAACACTTGAGAGTAACTGTGATAAAAAGACAAAATTCGTATCATCAGGGCAGTATTCACTAATGGCTTACTAACATTCATATATTGAATACCTATTGCTAGAAGTAATCTTGCACAATACTAAGGAAAAAAAAATTAACCTGAATGGGATAAACCAATTTCCCAGCAATACAAGATACAAGGGACAATGGTATGGACGTAATAAAGAAAATCTAGACTGAAAAACTGTACAGGATTAATTACCCAGTTCTTTCAACTAAAAATAACAAGAAAGAAAGACAGGTCAAGGAAGAGAACATATATTTAAAAAGTAATAATAAAAGAAGATATAACCGGTCATTAACACATGACCCTTATTTGCATCCCAGGTTAAAAAAACCCACAAAACAGTAATTTACAAGACAATCCAGATAATCTGAACACTAAATATTTTGATATTAAAAATTAAAAAATTTTTTTCAAATATAATAATGGTGCTATGTTTGTTTGTTTTCTAAAAAGTCATTATCATTTAGAATTACACACTCAACTACATGGCAAGAATTGGAAATAAAGATATACTGGTAAGGTACTAATAACTATTGAAGTTGAGTAGTGGGTAACATTAAATGCATCTAGTTTTCTGTTCTAAAATTTTCAAATAAAAAAAATTTGTAGGGCATTATATCTTGACATAAGCAGAATGAGGTAAGAAAGTCCATATTTCACAGGTGTACACAAATGTTCAAAAATGCACAAGAGAGCTTTAAGAGTATATTTTTGTTAACTTAATATACTTTAAGTGCTTTAAAATACCTATGATTATAACCAAAGGTGTTAAACATCCCAATTATGCGCTCCTTCTGAACTTAAGGAGCTTTTGAGGTATGTAATCACCATAAGGCTTAGTTATATTAATAAGAAATAGTAGAGAAAGTCTGTACTAACCTTGCACACTGGAATGCCTTACAAGTAGAAGTGATGAGGTTTTATAAATTAAACTCCAAGTTCTTAAGAATTTCGGGTAGCCTGCTTAACTCTATTCCTTAACAAGTCTGTAACAAATTAACCTTAAAAACAAGTCTCTCTCTCAAAAATTAATGTGCAGGTTTAGAACCAAAGTTCAAACTGTATTTTTAAAAGAACTAGTCCAGACTAGTTTCTTGCAGTAGAAAATTAAGATTAAACAATTACTTACATGGAAAGCAAACTGCCCGGAGAAATCATACATGCCACAGGAATGCATCAAACTCAGTGTATTTCGAACTGCTTCAGGGCTCAGTACTCTCTCACCAGTAATTGGACAGAAACCACCATTAGCCAGTGTTGCAGCCATCACACTGGCTGATTCACAAGTTACTTCAATGGAGCATAGCTAGAAGGAAGAAAAAACTGAATTCTGAAAATTTAGGTTGACATTATTTTCTGTACTACAATTGACTTCTAAGAAAATATATTTCATCTGGTAGTTCATACAGATCTGAAATCTTTCCTTCAAGGGAATTATTTTAACATAACTTGATAACATTCCAAAGATTTAAATTTGAACAAATTTCAAGCCCCTTTAAAGTTTATCCTGATTTGCCCAGTTATCGAGTCTTTTATAATGGCAAAACCAGGATAGGAAGAGCCAGCCCCTATGCATAAAGATCTATAATGGTCCCAAGTGATATTCAAAGTTGCTTAAATATTAATGCTTTCTGTAGGATACACAAACATAATTATTTTTAAATTGAAAGGAAAAGGAGCCGTGATATATTTTTAACACAAAGCAACATACATTAGTATTATGATAGATAGCATTTACATTAGAAATTGCTACTTTAGGAAAAAAAGATGCTAAAATGACTGACATTTTCACTATAACAAAGCTCAGCATTCCTATGTAGTAACATGCAAAAAATTAAGGAATGGAAACCAAGATAGCACTAGCCTGGATACTCTGAGTGCCTAAGTCAAAATACTACCTTTTAAACCACTTATTAATATTTAAATATTTATTTGATATTGACTATGGGTGCTGGACAGAATATACTGAATAAATAAAAGCAAAGTCCAGGCAGAGTATAGTATAGTATTTAAAAATAATCAAAATAATGGAAATAAGTTTACCACAGCAAACCCAAATTTATCCATAAAACAGAAATAATAAATAAGCTCCATTTTACTTTTCATTAACAGCAATCCAAACTAGGGGGCAGGGTGTGTATGGGGAGGTGGGGGAGGAAGTAGATGAGAAAGAAGATGGGAAGGGGGAGCAGGAAGAAAAGGCTGAGTTACCAACTTGCAATCTTTCCTTACTAATTTTTCAAGATTCCACAAGAGACAAAGGGGTTTGGAAAGAGCAAGAAGGAAAACTTATTAGCTACAGTGCATTAGGAAACTGACTGGGAGCCACTTTTTCACTGACTTTCACTTTTGCTTGTTTATATTAAAACCTCTTCCTTATTTCTCCAAAACTACAGAAACTAGTCACTATACTGACCCAGATAGCAAAGACTTATGTAGATGTAATCATAAAATGCTTTCTAAAAGAAGTTAAAATTTAAACTCCAATGATCATTTCCTAACTTATACTTAGTATTAACTGGAATTTTGTTTGTCACAAGATGATATATATACCAAATTTGACAAATCCCAATTTAACAGTACTTTTCTGATACCCTGATCAGATGTTCAATTACATGCAGCCCTTCTCCAAAAAAGTAAGGCTTCTATTCTATGGCTTTCTCTTGATTTTTACCCTGAAGTGCAGAAATTTCATAGTAGATTAGTAGCACCTAGGCTATAACAGCTAAAGTGTATATACCGAAGGAAAACAAACACTAACGTATGGAAGAAATAAAAATAAATGACATTATTATTTTATAGAACACCTTACAGCTTCAAAGGAATTTGACACATATCATTTTATGTTATCTTCAAGATAATGCAGACAGTTAGGTTAAGCATATGCTACACATAATGAAATTAGGTCTAAGTTACTGAAGTTATGTCACATGGCTAAAAAATGGCCAGATTAGACCTTGATTTTATACTGACAGTCTGGATTCTCAATTCACAGTTCCTCACGTTGGAAGGTGACAAACTGTCATCAAAATCTACATTATCAACCCCCTTACATATTTTTTAACATTACTACAAAATTGAAATTAAAGCACCTTAAAAAGTAAAGGCAGGCAAAAGTAAGATTAACTAGAAATCAATAATAATTAATTTACTATTTAGCTTGATATTACAGCCCATTGATATTAGCACGATGGTATTAAATCTGTAGGAATGAACTGAACTGAAAATACAGGGAGAAAAGAGAGTTATCGGGGAAGGCTCTCTAAAACTGAGTTCTATAATCACAGCAGATTATGTGAGTGGCCCACTCAGGAATGTGGAGAAACTATACTAAGTTAGAAAAAAAACACCACAGGGGTGCCTGGGTGGCTCAATCGGTTGGGTGGCAGACTTCGGCTCAGGTCATGACCTCACAGTTGGTGAGTCTGAGCCCCACATCAGGCTCTGTGCTGACAGTTCAGAGCCTGGAGCCTGCTTCAGATTCTGTGTGTTTCCCTCTCTCTGCTCCTCCTCTCCTCATGCTCTCTCTCGAAAATAAACATTAAAAAACAAACCAAAAAAGCATCATATGACTTTGCAGAAATGAATTAAACCAACTGAGAAACTGCTACTTTAACATGCTGAATATGAACACTCCAATGAAGAAACAAACAAATCCTCAAAACAAAACTTAAAAGCTAAGAAATCAGCTTAGTTTTTAATAAGGACAAACCAATTTCTGGAATTATATACCATTTTTGATACTTCTTAAAGTAAAAAACATTCCTTATTACATTCTAAGGCATGATTTTTAGGAGGAAAAAAACATGAGAATGCCTTTCATGAGGACTCTTTTTAGAAGGGGAGTGGTAAATATATTTTATCTTAATCTAGAGCCATGATTTCAGAGACATCTATACTCTGCACAATGTGACACATCCATTTATATACACAACTCATAGAGTTGAAGTAAATTACCTGGAAATAGAAGTCTAATATACCAACCATGTCTGTGCCTTCTGGAAAACACTGAAAAAATAGAAAGGCAATTAAAAACAAGAATATATGCACATAAGTAAGAGACACATAAAGACTAAATTTAAAATGTATACAAATGTCTCGTATTAAGTGGTAACAAAATAGCATATAACCTATAAAAAGGCTTACAACCCTTTTTACATGAAATAATAAAGAACAATAAAGCAAAACTACATTACATACAGATTTCTAGATACTAGTTTAACAATGATAAACTGATTCATAATTCATAAAGCAAGTTACTGGACCACCCACTTAAAATTTAAAAACCAAATGTAATCAATAATAGTCTGGCATCACACTTTCAGAAAAATGGGCTAATCCTTAAGAAAAACTTGCATCAATGTAATTAGTAAAATATCTGAATACTGCCAGATATTAAACTGATTTAATATTAACATTTTGAAACGACTAACTCAAGAGCATTTTGCAAAAACTTCTAAACATTAAATAGTAACAGACAGTTGCTTAAAACCTATTGTTGAGTTTTTAGCATACATGTTTACATATTTTATTAAATAAAACAATAATTTGAAATAGAAACAAAAAAATTCAAGAACCTTTTTTTCTTTTAGGTAATATCCTATTGCAAAATTTCGATCTCCACTTTCTCTTTCAGACTGAAACCTAGAAGGAAAAAAATTGCTCTATTTACTTATTTTCTATAAAAGTATGATTGTCCTGTAGTGTAACTGTATAGCAAAGTATAGTATAAAGAACACTGACCTAAGAGTCAGGACTGCTGGGTTTCAATCCCAGTTCTGTCAATAGGCTAGCTATGTGGTTTTTGGGGAAGTCATTTAATTGACAATTCTTTCAGTCTTAATTTTCTCAGCTGTGAAAGGACTGAAATGGGTTAGGCCCTTTCTAATCTTCATATTTTGTGAATAAAGAAGCTAATTTTAAAATTACCAAGTATTCCACCATTAAAAAATACACTAAGAAACTGCAGAATCTCCTGGGTCCTCCAAAAGTACAATAATCAATTCCAACTGCAGGAATCCATGGAAATTTCACTAAAGGAAGGACACATGAAATGGGCCTTTCAGCATTTGTTGGATTAACAGATTTCAGGGGGAAGCCTAGGCAGTGGCAAATCCCATGTAGCATGAACAAAGTTATAAAAGTATAGAAGACAGGACTGCACTGAAGAATGGCGTATGTTCTGATGTATCTGAGAAATAGGGTTCATGGAGAAGAGTGGAGAACCATCAAACTAACAAAGGAGACTGGGACCACATTATTATCAAGACTGATAAATCTAAAAATGGCTCCTGATGGCATACCAAATGAAAGCTTGAAGGCTTTCCATCAAATTACCTTGTTGAGACCTACATTTTAGAAGGATAACTCTGACATCAGTCTGGGAAAGGGGAAAAAGAAAGGATGACTTATGTTATTAGGAAACCGAAGTAATAAAAGCCATAGAAAGCCTGAACTTAGGTAGTGGTGACAGGAATGGAAGGAGAGCTATGATCAAACATGAGAGCACTTCGGCAAGTCTTTCAACCTAATGGGAAAAAGGGGGAATGGTGAATGAAGTCTGATACAAAAGTCTAGATTTTTAATCCAGTCGACTGAAAGGACAGTGATATCAACTGACGTGGGGATCCATGAAGCAAAGAGTAGTTTGAGAAGAAAGAGAATGAGTTTTAATTTAGACAGATTTAACTTGCGTGCAAGCATCCATAAGGCTGCTGACAAAAGAGGAACTGTGGGTGACAGACACTCTGTATTATCAATCACAAGGTGTGGGGGGGGGGGGGGTGAGAGTCTCTCCTAACTATACATTTTAATGTTTCTATGGTTAGAAAAACAATGTTGGATATGTGGATATGAAAAAGCTCTTGAAAATAAACTTGTCAACTTGCCATACCTTAAAAAAAAAAACAAAACTCAACATGGTATACATAAAGAACTAACTGCTTAGCAATGATCACAGTGCCTAGCATGTAGTTCTGTTCACCAAACACTATCAAGTGGCTATTATCTGCTGGATAACAGGAATACAAAAATGAATTGGAAGACATTTCTACCCAGGTCTAAAGGAAGTCAGAGTCTTATGGTGGTGATGAGGCAGTGAGACATAGAGTAAGCTCAATTAAATATGGTAATATAATAGCACAGAAGAGAGGTGAGATGAGATTCATGAAAAACTTCTTAGAAAGATACTTAAGTGGATGAATAAAAGTTGGTAGAGCAGACAACCTGAAAATTTTTGTTTCCTGAAACGTGAAGTAAAAAGTATCACCTATTTAGTATTCATGCCAAAACCGTTTCAGCTTTATGTAACCACAAGGAAACAACCAGACCTATTCAAAATGTGGAATATCCACTATAGCCCATGGGCCAGATGTAGCCTGCTGCCTGTTTTTATAAATAAAGTTTCTTGAAACACAACCTCATATTGTCCATGGCTGCATTCCTACTGAAACAGTAGAAATGAGTAGTTGCAACCAGAGTCCATATGGCCCACAAGTCTGAAAAATTTACTATCTGGTCCTTCACAGAGAAAGTTAGTTAATTCCTGCTTTGTAAAACAAGTGGTTGGCACTCTTCAAAGAAAGCCACTTAATAAAATTTTATAAAGCAAAGGTATAGGGCAGGAAGACTCTTCTATTTTAAAAAAGCAGAAGAGACATAAATGTAATGTGCAAACCTTGATTAATTCCTAGGAAGCAAAGGTCATAAAAGGCTTTTAAGGGGTGGACAGTTGGTACATTTATGTATTAATGACATCTTACGATTAATGTTAGTGATCTTAATGTTAATGTTAATGTGTTGATGGTACTGTGGTTATGTAGGAGAATGTCCTTATCTCAGAATATACATGTTGAGTTATTTATGGGTGAAGTGTTGAGATGTCTACAACTTTATTTCTATCAGTTCAGAGAAAAAAAATATATATTTACATATGTGTGTGTGTGTGTGTGTGTAGAAATACACATGTTTTAAACAGTTATCTAAAAAAAGAGGTTGAGGGAAAGCCAATGAGACAAAAATATTAATCAGAAAATATAAGTGAAAGATATCCAGATATTCATTGCTTACTCCTTCAACTTTTCTACAGACTGGCAAATTTCAAAATAAAAAACTGGGGTCAAAATCAAGTTAGCCAGGCAGAGAGATTTAGAGAGGTAAGACAGGTATTACAGGCAAAAAGAAAATTGAATAACTCTCAGTAATTTAAGGGAAAGTTGGGTCCCTTCTAACTTTATACCCACAAGAAGTTTATCCAACCTATATAAAGCATTTAAGTGTTCTCTCAGGTAATTCAGAAATAATTCATTTCCCTTTAATGACGCAATTTTAAATAATTATTTATTCGCTGAAGTAAGCCCTAGGACCAAACCAGATTAATTCTAAATACACTATGTATTATATATGTAGAGAAAGGGGAGAGGTTGGGGGGGTGGGGTGGGGACAAAACAGCATTTAAAATAGAATTCTATAGGGGTCCCTGGGTGGCTCAGTTGGTTAAGTGTCCGATTTCAGCTCAGGTCATGATCTCGCGGTTCATGAGTTCAAGCTCCATGTCGGGCTCTGTGCTGACAGCTCAGAGCCTGGAGCCTGCTTCAGATTCTGCCTCTCTCCCTCTCTCTCTCCCTCCCTCCCTCCCTCCCTCCCTCTCTCTCTCTCTCTCTTTCTCTCTCTCTCCCCCTCCCTTGCTCATGCTCTGTCCCTCAAAAATCAATAAACATTTTAAAAAAATGTTTAATAGAATTCTATACTCTAGATATTTTTGTTAATTTAAAGAGGACTGGCCCATTATAAAAACCTAAGTCAAAAATTAGACTCACGTTGCATTACTGAATCCAACGTATTCATTGCCAGCCATCTTATTCAAAAACTGCATCACCTATAAACCAGAATTAGAAAGTATCAGTAATTAAAAAACAAGTATTTAAGGAATATAAATAAAGCATGAAAACTGAATTCTACATTGCACTTACATAGTCAAATTTTTCAGCATTATTCACTCCTTGCTGCAAAGAAATGAGATAAATATGTTAATACAGGAATCACTACAGTTTAAGTTTTAACTGAGTATAATTATCAAAATTTCAAACTGCTATCATAATTAATATACTGTACATTAGTACTTTTAAATCTAGGAAATACTTCTAAAATAATTCAATATTTACATAAACTTTTTACATGTTCTTTTATTAATACCAATATGTTGACAATGGGTCTGAATTACAAAGGGAATGCTTTATTTTAAGTATAAGCTTTACCCAACCCAAAGTTACAGAATTTTAGTTACCCCAAATTCCCTTATCTTTCATGACAACACATAATCTGCTAGCACATACGTTATTTAATTTCATATTTTAAAAAAACTTAAAATAAAGTTTCACCCTTAGAAAAGAGTTGAGTATAAATTATGGTTTTCAAGTAAGAACAATCTACTCATATTTTTAAAATAACCTCAAACCAGTATTAGAGTTAGGAAGATGAGTTATGTTGCAAAACTAAACTAATCTTTTATAATTCTATATATGCAAACATCCTGCATACATTTTGCTAGTATAAAGAAAGCTCTACCTTTTGTATCTCATTTGTTTTAACAACATGTGAACTAAAAAATATATATTTCATAGCCTCTAAACAATTAGCTACATTTGAATTTAGCATTATGCCAATTCAGAGCATGGAAGATGTATTGTTTCATCACTTCTATTTCTGACATGTTAGCTACTGCAAATGTCAATAGGAAAAACCTATGTAATGTAGATCAGTTCAAGTAGCCAAATGGTTTCATTTTTACCTCGGCGAAGTTTACAAAGCAGTAAGATGTAGATCTGAAATCAAACGTATTAATTGGTGATATGCACCCAATAGAAACAATACATCTCTAATTTTTAAAACAGGTTTAAAATAATTTGACAACTAAAATTTTAAAACAAAAATTTTAAACTTTACCCTAAAAATTCCAAAACATTACACTTTAAAATTTCATTATGATGGGGAAAACCTGTACCAGAGAATTATTTAACTGAATAAAGCCAGGTTCATTCTCCACTTTACAAGTGGATTAAGATCTGGCTGATAATCTGTGAAACCTTACAGATCAACTTATTTACCAAAGAATGTCAATCACATATACAATCAGTAGCTGAAAAGAACACCACACTATTTCATCAAAATTAGGCATTAACAAAGCTTAAACAAGATAATGATGGATAATTTAGCTACAGCCATATTGTAATCACTATCTATTTTCTCTAAAGTGCCCTTTGACATATTTTAATTTTTCTTTCCTTATAATACACCAGAACTCAAAATGTAGAAATGTAACTCCAAAGCTGTTCAATGAAAAATAATTAAAAGAAGAAATTACCAACTTCATTGAACTGTTGCAGTTGTCAAAATATTCCATAGATCCTAATGCTGTAAAATATGTAACAACATTTAAACCACAAAAACCTTTTTAACCTTAGAAAACGCACAAAAAAAAAAAAAAAACAACTCTTTTGGAAAAGGATGTCAGCATTTGCATTGGGATGTTACATGGATAATTACCATTATACAATTAATCAATGTAAAATAAACAAGTTATACTGAACTTCCATTCTCTGACCTAAACTGTGCCCTACAGAATACAAATTTTCTTTATTAAGCTGTCATGTTTAATAAAAAGAAAAAAAACCTGTTTCAACTCTAGACTATGGTCACAAGCTTGACCTACTTTGTAGCTTACTAAATTAAAGCATAATTAAAATTGTTTTGCTTCTAAGCTATTTTTTAAAAAACTGATATTTACCATTGTCAATCACATAACCTTTTGGATAAACTACTTGAAATGTTCTAGGCGGATTATATAAAAACACACAAAATAAACTAACTGATTTTGTTGACCCAAGAAAGTCTTTCCCCAAAATTTCCCCATTTAAATGTAAAAGCACTTGTTTAATGTTTGTTCTTACTATCTACATTGAAAATAGTATTTTACTTAAGTCAACAAAATATATTTGCCCCTGTATCTCTTGGAAAGATTTCATGTACCCCAGGAATATATGGGATCTAATAATCATTATAAAATGTCAAGTTATTTTAATTTCAAAAAAATAACAGTAGAAAGTTTATTTGTAAAAATGTTAGAAAAAATACACATACACATACAAAATAGAGTAAACCCCTTAAAAGCAAATATACAAACTGTAAAAATAAAATCCATCATCATCTAGTAGTGGGGCACAGAGAAGTGGAGGACAAGATACTATGAAAATTAGAAGCCAGGAATGGGTACATAGGGGCTAGTTACACTATGTTTATTTTGAGTATGTTTGAAATTTTTCATAAAAAGTTAAAGAAAAATGTTTATTTATTAATAATGTCCCATGTTAATTTACAAAACATTTTAGAATATTCTTTTCTCTTTGAAATAGTAATTGATTTTTAATTAGTTCATGTATAAGTGGATATTTTCTATTGCTAGAATAAAGAGATTCTCTTCCTATTTAAAATTTTTACAGAGGTAGGAGTTGAGAAATCCTGCTGACAACAGATCAGTAGATAGAAATAGGAAAGGTTTTGTTACAGCGATATCACTCAATTCTTTTACATATCTATATTACATGTAAAAGTCACACAGCAATCCATCCTTAAAATTTACACTTAATGTTCTTATTAACTAACAACTTGATTAGATCCTCTGTCCATTTTGTTGAAACCAAAGACCTGGAAACAATCTATATACAAGAGGGCTGTTCCCACTCATTACAATGATTCATGTCCTCAATAACACTGACTCCAATATTTCAAAATGTTCTCTTTCACTGGTGCCCAAGAGGTTTTTAGAACCTGAAAGTGTACCACAGTAAAAATTGGTACAAATGAGAAGTATGCCTTCTTTTGAAAAATGGGAGGAAATATGGACCAAAGGCAGACTAATTTTAAGAAACACATATATGAAAACTGGAATTTGGAAACTGGTCTTAAAATTATCAATGTCCCTTTATCTCTTGGAAAAAACTTCCCATAACCAGGAATAGGTTTATCCCACTTTTAAATCACTATACAACCAATATTATATATGTTATTTTAATTGTAGAAAAAGCTACAATGCTATATAGGTAAGTACAGCAGGAAAACTTAAAAACTAAATTGGAGAAAATATATTTACCAAATGATTTACCAAATCCGTTCACCAAATGATTTTTTTTTTCCAGTGATAAAAAGTGTTTTTATTAAAGCAAGGGGACAGGACCTATGGACAGAAAGAACTATACTGTGATTGTGAGGAGTGATTGATTATTTACTTTTAAGTTGGGGAAGTAGAGATAAGGAAGTTTCTAAAGTATTTTTCATATGTTAAAGACGACTTCCAGGATCATGGAGATCAAATGACTTCTAAAAAGCAAACTATAAGGTTTGTCTGAAAAGGGTAGTTAAGTAATCAGATCCTGAGATTAGAAAATTCTAGGAGTTAATTCTTCTGTAAACATACCTGTTCTAACTTAAAGAATTTTCATTTCATTGAAGAAAACTTTATGAATGAAAATATGATAAATAGGCACTGACTTTTTAACACTGGCTATTAAAAGAATTAATATAATTATATTGGAGTTTTTATAACCGGTTTTTACAATATACTCCCGAATTATGTATAGTATACATTAAAACACAGGTGAAAACATTACTGTTAATAGGGACATCTGCTAATACGTTTAATATTAACATGACTCATTTGAAGTCAATTAATCAGAGTTATGTGTGAGTAAATCACTTGATTCCATTCATAAAGTATGGAGGTGTAAAAGCCAACTGAAAATTAGAGATCACAGGGGCGCCTGGGTGGCTCAGTCGGTTGAGCGTCTGACTTCAGCTCAGGTCATGATCTCACACTCCGTGAGTTCTAGCCCCACGTCGGGCTCTGTGCTGACAGTTCAGAGCCTGGAGCCTGCTTCGGAGTCTGTGTCTCCCTCTCTCTCTGCCCCTCCCCTGCTCATGCTCTCTCTCTGTCTCAAAAATAAATAAAAACATTAAAAAAAATTAAAAAAAAAAGAAAATTAGAGATCACAAAGAGGCAAAAGAGGTAACTGAAAATGATTTATAGAATACTTTTAATTTAATCTTGCCACAGAAAATGCTTTAAAGCTAAATAATAGTTGGAAGATTTAAAATAGATATTACAGGTAAAAAATGTTCTAAATCTAGTATTATATAGATTAACCCTAAATATAAAGAGAAAAGTGAATTCTGATGTCAATCAACTATCTGCCTTTCATTAAAAAAAAACAAAATTCAAATAAACCAACTGATATAAACATGGAGTGAAAAAACAATACCACAATAAAATTATCAAGTCCAAGGCATCATCCAGTACTTCCCAGAGCCACAAACCACCTTAAAAGTATGGCTCACAAGTCCAACAAGTTATTGCTAACATAACTAAACTGAAGCACTACATACATACTAACTAAATTCATCTTATTTTCATGGAGTACGATTAAATTATCTTTTAATAACAGAAAAATCTGATTTTTTAAATTTAAAAAGACTTCTGATTAAAAAAATCAAGCTTCTTCAAATGACAAAAACTGGAAAGTACCACTAGAATAAAGAGATATAAACGCAGAAGACAGTGTAACTTACTATTTCCCTTTAAAGTGAAAAAGCAAAAATAAATAAATATAAAATAAGAAAATAAAATAAAATAAAATAGCAGACCTATGGCAATTATCTTTTAGTAGGTTTTCCTCATTTTCCCACCCTAACCCTCAAGTTATTAGAAGATTTAAACTTTTAAACTAAAACTAGTTGAAGTTTTTACCACTGCAAAGAAAAAAATTACATAAATATACAGCTATTTCATCCAGAGTAACTGTGTTCCTTTCAAATTGTTTACTCTTCCCTTTAAATTAAGCAACCATATTATCATTATCAGATAAAACAATTACATCGAAAAGTATTCCTTTAATTCAGTAGTTACCACAAAGAAAAAGAAAGAATTTACTTTTAAAGTTTTTAAAATTTTGTGCATTTTAAGTACAAAATGACATTTGGTTTTTTTTTTTTTTTTGAAGGTATTTACCTAGATAGCTTTGTTTAAAATTTTAAATATTGGAGTTTTCCTATAAGTTTAGTAGTTAAGAATTTATGCAACAGGTTCCTTCTGTCCAAATCCTCCTTTTTTCCACAATCTGCTAATCCTTTTGAACATTTGCTCTGCCTCTTCCCCCATTTCCTGAGGATCATCTCCAATCCTACAAGGAAAAAATATCAATACTACAAAATTAAGAAATAAAGAGTCTTACTAAAGACTCTACTTAATGTGTGTGTGTGTGTGTGTGTGTGTGTGAGAGAGAGAGAGAGAGAGAGAGAGAGAGAGAGAGAGAGAGAAGACTAACATGAGGAGAATGTTTTAATAGCACCATAATTGAGTTTAAGTTTGAAAGCAAAAAATAGCCTTAAGGTCATCAACTAAGAGCTAAAAAACAAAATTCACATCTAGTAGCCATGGTAAAATATGCATGCTTTGGATACTCAAATGCAAGCTCCTTGAGAAAAGGTTTAAGTTCCTTTACAGATAGTCGGCACTGACTAATGTCCAAAGAGTAACTACATTACCCCCACTAAAAATTAGATGTGACTTTTAAGCCAGTAAGTTATTATTTGTACAAGTTAAAATTAAGAAAATAAAACTTTTCCTTTAGGACAATATAACAATGCTAGGTAAAGACAAAGATGTTATCAAGAGAAACAGCAAACACCTACATTAATTAGTCAGAGTGAATTCTAATGAAGAGTAAACAAACCAGGAGATTTAGCTCAAGCCCAACTCTTCTGCTGTTAGCCCTTATCTAGTTTCAGTTTCCTCATTGCAACTATATAAAGAAAGCTGGACTTGAGGACCCTTGTTTGGCTATGGTTTTGCTAACTCAATTTCAATTACCAATTCATAAATAATTATGTGATCATACAACAACTTGCATAGATCACATACAGATATTTAGAGGAGATCTGAATTCTTTTTAAAAAACAGCCTAAAAAAAAGGTATTACATTCTGGGGCAGTTTTACAAAGACATATAAGGCTTACCCCTCCAAGATTTAGATGAACTTCAATAAAAAAGGAAGAAAGAAAGAAACTTGTGAAACACTTCTAAAAACAAAACAAAAATTCTAAGAAAGTGACCTTAAATATGAACTATACCCCAAAAGCCTTATTTTCAAATTTGTCAGTAAATTAAAACTGTTTGCATCTTTAAAATCACTGATCAAATTTATAAATACAAGATGACTCAGTTAAATTTTTGCACTGTTGGATACTGAACCACATTTATGTGTATGCATTTTTTTTTTAACTGTTTCTAAGTGTTCATTAATGTGGCCCAATGTACCGTTCATGGCTCATGACTAAACATAAGTGAAACTAATAAAGTGATGGTGTGATATGACTAGACATGCATTTCTCACATGCAGCGTTTCAGTGTAGTATATATGAAACCCATGAATCAACAGAAGATGTTTAATTGCATGCAGTTAAGGAAGGCTTTTAATTATATACAGATGCCCTTTCCTGAAAATACTATTTGGTGTGCTATGTTAATCTTTCTCTAATGTAAGAGTTCTTAAACTGGGATTCGTGGATCAGCGTCAAAGGGTCTGTGAACTCCCCCAAAGGTTACAGAAAATCACAGTATGTAAACATTTTTCTGGGAACACTCAAAAAAGGTTTGGAACCATTCTAGTGGTTTTCTCATTAAGCATTAACAAATACATTATACTATCCCAACTTTCCTTACCTCTAAGTTAACTTGTTCAAATCTAAACAATTATTAATTAGACTTTTTCTCATCGCAGTGTTTACTGGATTTCACTCTAAGGGCCCATTTACTTGTGTCTACCTTCTACAAGGTAAGGTACCTGAAGGGAGGGCTGTGCCTAGTACAGGTTTGTATCACAATTTTCTACAATAAACAAATACTATGTTACCTCAAGCTGACAACTTTTACTTAATGTGAAAGTCATGAATAGATATTACAATTAGGCAAAATAAAAATTTCCATAGCCTATTAAAATTAGTTACAATAAAAATTAATACTTGGCTATAATATCTACTTCACTAGAGTTACAAGGATTAAGAGGGCCAAAGCTTACAAAGTATTTGCCCTAAAATAACAACTAAACATACATAATTCTTATGATAGTAGTCTTCTATTTTAAAGCTTTTTCTCATGAACATTTAAAATTCATGAAGGAGACGATTTCTAAGCATACAAATTAGACATATTTTTATTAACTGGGCCAAGGGCATAATTCATATCCAAACACTCTTTGTGTAACCAGGGTATCACATCCTTACTAATGCATCTACAAAGCCATGTAGTTATGTTTTTTTCGTGCTTGGAAAAGATATGCATAGATTTACTGAAGTATATAAATGTTCCAAACATAAATGAAATATATTTGAATATAAATGAAATTTATAATTAGAAATTAAAAATCTAAATAGTATCACACAACAAAACCATTTTCAAATACTTATTCCAAACAACAACAGAGCTTCCAATTATTAAGGCAAAGTAGACACTAAAACAACTAAAACGTACAATGTAAAACAAAGCATAAGAAAAATAATATAACTTAATAATTGGAATAAGTCTTACTTATTTTAGTTATGATAATAAGCAAAACAAATGAAAGAAGTTCAAATGAAAATTGGAATGTAGCTCTTGAGTAGAAAGGACTTCAGAATATTCAAGGGTAAATGTACTTTGTCTTAACACAAAGTACCAGAACATTTGTTCCTACATATGCTGATGACAAACAGTAAACAGTAAAATGCTTTTAATTGTGTTAACATCTGTTCATTCTCGAAGAGCCAAAAGGAACAGGAATAAAAAAAAAATATCAAAACTTTAGGAAGAAAAACCTCTGTGCCTATTGTTCAGCAGAGACTTCTTTTTGATTTTTTGCCAGATCTTCAGGTCAAGAGTAACTGAGCAACTCTTACAATGAGTCATCGGTTTTAAATTTTGTTCTTGAAATTACATTTATTTCAAAGTAAATATGAATCTTAAGGTTTCACCATAAGATTAAGTGTAACACCAAAACTTTTCACAATTCTACATAAATAACCCAATATTCATCTTTATGCCTTATTGTTAAAAACTTACTAGGTTAAAAGGAATTGTCAACATTTTACCTTTATTAATGAAGTCACAACAATTGCTCCAGCATTTACCATAGGATTGTGTGGCTTATCTGTAAAATATAAAAACAACAGCATTTTTTCGAATATTTGATATCGTGTTCCATTATATAGGTACTTCTTGTGAAAATGTATTTTCTGTATGTAAGATAATGTTACAGTTCTTTTGGGGGGAGGGAAAGAAAGGGTGAAGGGATACATTTAGTCACTTACTTAACAAACCAGTAATACACTTCCATAATAATTATATAGGAAAACAAAGATTCATGTACAGAAAGACAGTGAATAATAGTGTAAGAGTACATCCAAATTTCCTAACTCTACCATTTACTACCTATCTGATCTTGAGCAAGTAACTGAATTTCATTGTGCCTCAATTTTATCACTGTAAATTGGGAGTAATAAATAGCACCAACATCTCATTGAAACATAATGCTTGAATGAATTAGCACACACAAAATGCTTAAATGTATATGGCACATCCTTAGGCATTCATACGTTACTATAAAAATAACCTTGAAAAAAGCCTATCTTGCTTTTTAAAAGTGCTTTATTTTTGTTTTTATGTATATACACATACACACGCAGAAAAAGAAAACAGAAACACTATAAAGAGATATATCTATTATAAAAATATTACAGGGGATTTGAATTGTATTCTGTTCTTTCTATATTTCCTGACAATAAAGATGTATTTATTTTAAAAATTACTTAAACTGTAAATTCATCTCAAATCCTACCTCTCCTAATTCTTACAACAAACAGAATTTCAAATCTCAACTGATTACATTCCATTCATGGCATTGCACAAATGCCAAACACAAACCTCTTAGGGCACTGAAAACATTTATTTAAAAGTACGATTACTAATTTATCTGTTTGTGGTAGTGCTTCATTTGAGTGGGGGGGAACAAGTTCTTATCTAACTTGACAAATCCAACAGAATTTATTAAGTTATTGCTACATTATTAGCCTCCTTAAATTTTAAGCAAGTTATCTTCTGTAAGATGAACCTATGACTAAATAATTCTGAGCTCTAGAAAACAGCCTAGCAGTTTTCAACTGTCAAAGAGTTGCCATATGACCCAGCAATTCCATTCCCAGGTATACAGTCAAGAGAAATAAATATGTACATGCACACAAATACTTGTACACCAGTGTTCACAGAAGTATTACTGATAATAGTCAGAGGTGAAAAACAACTCAAACGTCCTGTCAACTGATGAGTAGATACATAAGATGTGGTATTATTACCAACAGAAGATAACATTATTCAGCAATTTTTAAAAAATGAAGTACTGATACATACATACTGATACATACATACAGAACATAAAGGCACTTTAAAAGTAACATGCTGGGGCATGTGGGTGGCTCAGTTAGTTAAGCATCTGACTTCGGCTCGGGTCATGATCTCATGGTTTGTGGGTTGGAGCCCCGTGTCAGACTCTGTGTTGACAGCTCAGAGCCTGGAGCCTGCTTCAGATTCTGTGTCTCCCTCTCTCTCTGCCCCTCCCCTGCTCACTCTCTCTCTCTCCAAAATGAATAAACATTAAAAAAAAAAATTCTAAAAGTAACATGCTAAGTAAGACAGGCCAGTCATAAAAGACCAAATATCATAGGATTTCATTTATATATAATGTCCAGAATAGGCAAATCTATACAGACAGAGAGTAGATAACTAGTGCCAGGGGTAGAAGACATATGGGTATTCAACTAATTAAAATGGGTACTCACTGGGTACAGCGTATTTTTTGGGGTGACAAAAGTGTCCCAAAATTGCCTGGGTGGTTCAGTCTGTTAAGCGTCTGACTTTGGCTCAGGTTATGATCTCACGGTTCATGAGTTCGAGCCCTGCATTGGGCTCTCCACTGACAGCGCAGAGCCTGCTTAGGTTTCTCTCTCTCCCCCCTTTCTCTCTGCCCCTCCCACTCTCATGCTCACTCTCTCTCAAATAAATAAAAATTAAAAACTGAAATGAATTTTGGTGATGGTTGCACAATTCTGTGAATATGCTAAAAGCCACTGAATTGTACACTCTAATGGGTGAATTATATGGCATATAAAGTACTTCCCAATATAGTTGTTAAAATTTTCGTTCATTTAAAAAAGAAAGACAAAAAATTAGGTAACATACAGTCTACCAGTTTCCCTCAACGTAAGATCAACAATGTGATTTAGTAGCTATGCCTTAAACACCATACATTTTGGGTTAACCATGATGACAATTAGTTCCAAATGTTAAAATTTAGTATAATACCAGAGTATTTACAATCAAGATTTCACCTATTCCAAATCTTGCTAAGAGAAGTTTGCTTTCTCTGAGATCATACAAAATGAGAGCAATTAGTGTCAAAGTACTACATGGCAAGAGGGAGCCAAGGAACAAAAATTTTCCAGTATTGTTCACCTGAAAAAAAAAAAAAAAACAACAGAGACAGAAAATAGAATATAGAAATCAGGCTGTGCTAAATTAGTTTATACTTGTATTTGTGTATATGTTTATGTGTCTGTCCATTCATGGTTTTTTGACATTATCATGTATAGGCCCTAGGGCCTCAGAAGGCAGTTAAATGTGTATATTCCAAATGGTACCACATAAATGTGTGCACTTAGTATTTTCTAAATCATAAAGATTCTGCAAGTACCACATAAGCTGCATTCAAGAAGATCTTTCAAAGAACACTAAAAGCATTTCATGGGATGACAGTGCAATTTTCAGATGTAAGCAATTGTTCTCTCTGCCTTTGGCTCAAAAGGCAGATACCTCAGTATTTGGAAATACACCAGATATTATAACATAACACCAGCATTACTGCAGTCTGAAACTTCAGTCTAAAACCTATCACTCTGAAACCTACTTGTTTCCTTCTCCACTGTAGGGAGGAGGGGAGAGGTAAAAGGTTCCATTTAGAATTTTTAATTTAAAAATACTCATGACAGCAGAAATAAAACTTAAGCTAATTAATAAAAGCTATCAACTGAAGTAATGGCATATATTAGCTTGGTATAATGACAAAATGGTCATAGGCCGCATCTGAAATTTATGGACACTTTTAACTAGAAGGTACTAAACTGTTTTAGTAAGTACTTATTCTTTCCAAAGGAAAAAAAACATGCAGAAAGTTCTTTTATATTATACTAGCAAAAGCTTTTCAAACTGCTAATCAAATATGAACCTTAAAAAGATGAGGTTCATAACTGAGACTAAGTCAAAGTTGCTAATGCATATACTGAAGAACCTAAAAAGTATTAATTTCACAGTTCAATATGAATGTTTACATTTTAAGTATTATACTGAAATTTTTAAGAACCATATAAAAATTAAAGTATATTCTATATATGGTTTAATCCCACACCACCCACTTACCCAAGCAACCAAACTTTGTTCTTTGTATATACAATTCAGTCCTGTCTTCCTCACGTAAATTAATTCAACTCCTCTTCTTTCTCAAATCCTCTACAATATAAACTAACATATACATTTTGTCTTCTGTCAATTACACACTTATAAAAGTCTGTCTTTTTTCTCCATGCATTAGATGTATGTAATTGTTACCCATATCCTTTAGTATTAGCTAGATAAGTTACTCAAGAACCCAGGTCCATTTACCCTCCACAGCTATTAATAACAGGGGAAGAAGACTATATATGTATGTGTTGATTAATCTAATTTCTACTATAAGATAGATAAAGACTTCACTAGGAGATGGTTGTTTCCAAAATTGGTATCTCCATCAAGTAACTTATTTCCTCATCTATAATGACAGAAAGTATCAACCAACTTTCTACCAGAGGACTAAAACATTTTTATGTTGTAAAACTACCAATATTACAAGAGTACTATAGGGCGCCTGTGTGGCTCAGTCAGTTGGGGGTCCAACTCTTGATTTTGGCTCAGGTCATGATCCCAGGGTTGTGGGACAGAGCCCTGTGTTGGGCTCCATGCTGAGCATGGAGCCTGCCTGGGATTCTCACACTCTCCCTGTGCCCCTCTCCCCTACTCACGCACTCTCTCTTTCTCGCTAAAATAAAAAAGAGTACTATAATTTCTTTATCCATTATATTTATATTACTCTTAACTTACTACAATCTTATAAAGTTAGGACAATATAAATACATTTGTTTTATTTTTAATTTTATAATAATGCTAAATGCACAGACACACAGACACATAAGGCATATAATTTCACCATAAACCTACTACTGAAGTTTTAAACATGAAGAAGACCTATAGTTGTTTTTTTGCTGAGGCTAGTTTTAAAACCAAAATTCTAGAGCACAGAACCTATGGAGAACTCAGCAAGAAGGGGAATAGTGAGGTCTTCACTTTCCCATTACTTGTAAGACTCTGGTATTGGCTCAGGTGGGAGGTACTAGCTTGGAAAAAGTCAAAGAATATCAAGGTAAAACCTCTTTTTAAACTTCATATTTCAATTATTATAAACCAGTGCTAAATTCCTGAGTTCTTACCTTGATTTTTTTCTTATAGATTACTATCAGTAAACTATAATTTTTAAAATCATAAATGTACAGAGCAAAAAAATATATTACTATAATGTTAAGTTCACTTACTCCATGCCCATTTTATTTATTTTTGTTTCCCAAATATGTCTTCACATTCAAATTCTTATATTTGCTCATTTCTATTCTTTAAATACCTCTCAAAATCAATCAATTCACCAGAACCACCTAGATTATTCTATTCTGGGGCGCCTGGGTGACTCAGTCAGTTGAGCATCCGACTTCGGCTCAGGTCATGATCTCACGGTCTGTGAGTTCGAGCCCCATGTCGGGCTCTGTGCTGACAGCTCAGAGGCTGGAGCCTGCTTCAGATTCTGTGTCTCCCTCTCTCTCTGACCCTCCCCCATTCATGCTCTGCCTCTCTCTGTCTCAAAAATAAATAATAAACATTAAAAAAAAATTAGATTATTCTATTCTGACTTACATAGGAAAATATTAATTTTTCTTATAAAATGTTTAATCTTAATAGAAAAAATATCAATTATTTCCATATTAAATCTGCATGTCAGTGAGTTTAATAGATAATAAGGTACTTCTGCATATGATGTCCTTCCTGAAATTGTTAGTTTATGATAATCTCCATAAAATCAAATGTAGCATCAAGACAGAAAGATTATGGTAAAGAAGGTAAGAAAATGTAGTAGCTCCAAAAACAAAATAGAAAAGCCAAAGAAATATCATTCTTTTAACTTCATTAAAAAAATAAAACAATAATAAGTATAAGGCACATTTCATTTTGTACCCAGCACAAACAAAAAATACAAAAGAGTATTTCTCACAACCATTATTGCAACACTGAATTCCTTCACTCTTTCTTTCTTCAATTCTGTATTAACTCATCACACACAAGTGAGGAACCCAGTGGGGTGGGGCAGGTGGCTCACTCAGTCAGTTAAGCTTCTGACTCTTGATTTTGATTCAGGTCATGATCTCAAAGTTAATGAGTTCAAGCCCTGAGTTACGCTCTGTCCTGACAGTATGGAATCTTCATGGGATTCTCTCTCTCTCCCTCTCTCTGTCCCTCTCCCACTCACACACGCGCTCTCTCTCAAAATAAATGACTAAACTTAAAAAAAAAAAAAAAAAAAGAACTTAGCATATGTCTGAAAGATTAAAATATAGCAACCAATACACAGGCTGTTATCCAACTATTTAATGCAAGATGGTTCTTTCAAATATTAAATGTTATGAAAGAGAAAAAAAGCACAATTATTCATTAGTTCAACCGGGGCCACCATAAAAACTTGTTATGTTGGAAGTTTTCAAATACATATAATATAGAAATGTAGAAAGAATACAATAGAAACACCTTACAGTTAGCCTTAAGAATTACCAACATATAGTTATAATCACACCCAGCACTCCCAGCTATACTCACTGAATTATTTTAGAGCAAATCTCAGATACTGTGAGATTTTACTACAAGATATTCTCCTATACGTGTTTATAAAGTGAAGTCAAAACTTTACTCCCTGCTCTCATCTTCCCCTAGCTCACTTCCAGTGGTATGAGAAGCCTAAAATAACATTTTTAACAGTAGTAATATGGGTTTTACAGAAATTCCACGAGAAATGAACACAAAAATATTAATACTTTTAATTTTCTTCAAAAAAGCAAAAAACCAACTTCTTAGATTCAAATAGGAAAATGAGGTATTTCTTTTTCTAGCTTTTATGTAATTCTTACCATCTTCATTTAAAAACAGTTTGTTGAATCTTAATCCACTTGGCTCTTTCCCAACATATCGATGCACATATTCTGTTCCAAGGTCATTAACAGCAATTGCATATTTCAAAGGTTTTACACAGGACTGAAGACAAAATGGAACTTTGGTATCTCCAATAGAATGCCTATTTAAAAGTAGATTTAAAAAATAATTAAAATCAACTGCAAAAATATCTAAATAACTGGAGTTATTGTTACATGTTAATTCTAATTTACAAAGGTTTTCCCATAATTCAACCACAAGTTAACTTGGATATTAAAGAATAAATATAAATTTTAAGAAGAATGCTGCAAAATAGGCAAAAGCTTAAAACTATTCGGGTAATAGAATGGTTCAGAATTAGATAATAACTAAGTAATGTGAAAATTTTCCTGTGAGGGCAAGAGGGTATGGCCCTCCTTACTCCTACCTGTATTAAATCACATAAAATGAACTAGTCCTTTTAGAAATCAGTCACCACCTCTTCACTCATAGCTTTCATCATGACTACACCATGCTTATTAGTTTTTAAACAAAGTTCAGTTTGGATTCAACACCATTCTCTGAAACCTTGCCTGTAAATGCCTCATCCATATCTATGCACAATTCCAGCCCTGTTAAAAGAAATAGCATCCAGTTTTATAAACTGTGTTAGAGCTGGCATTAATGGCATCCTTACCACCATTATCACTTCTAAACAATAGAAAAAGAAAGCTTTATGTTACCAAACTGGGATGCATATGAATATAGAATAGGTTAAAAAATGGAAAACCTGTGACTGACCCTGTTACAATGTAAACTTCACAAGGGCAGAGATCTTTTGTTTTATTCACTGGTATCCCAGATGCCCTGAACTTTGCCCCAACACAGACCAGGCACTCATTCATTCAGAGTGAAACTCATTCATAGTGAAACTGGGTACTATTAATAACCACTCCTGGGCAAAAAAGGATTAGAGGAGACATCAGAGGGCAAAGAAACATCAGAGGGCCACCTCTCCTCTAAGTATATTATGGAATATAACTACACATGCATAGATAGCAAAAGTATATAATATTTTTCCTATGTTTATGAATAATTTCTAATTCAGACTCTAAGTCCAACTTGACAATCATTCTAAAACCTGACAAGAGCCTGTCTTATTACCTTTGGATTTAAAATACATATGTCTGTGGTGCCTGGGTAGCTCAGTCAATTGAGTGTCTGACTTCGGCTCAGGTCATGATCTCACAGTTCGTGAGTTCGAGTCCCAGATCGGGCTCTGTGTTGACAGCTCAGAGCCAGGAGCCTGCTGTGGACTCTGTCTCTCTCTCTCTCTCTCTCTGCCCCTTCCCCATTTGCTCTCAAAAATAAATAAAAAAAAAAATTTTTTTTAAATAAATAAAAATACATATGTTCTAGTCTGAAGTCAACTTTTACAATTATCCACATAAGAAAACTAAACTAAAAGAATCATCTTTACACACACAGAATCTTTAAGAAGAGAAAGAACAGGGGCGCCTGAGTAGCTCAGTCAGTTAAGTGTCCATCTCTCAATTTCAGCTCAGGCCATGATCTCACAGTTGTGAGATCGAGCCCCTCATTAGGCTCCACACTGAGCCTGGAGCCTGCTTAACATTCTCTCACCCTCCCCACTGCCCCTCCCACGCTCATGCACATGCATGAACACATGCCTGTTTGCTCTCTCACTCTTAAAAAAAAGGGAGAGAAATCATGTGCAAGTACAAGCTTTGTGTTATAATCATTTCCTCCAAACATAAAAATTCCTATTACACGAAAACCATTTCCTTCAAATACAAAAACAGGACTATCACTCCCAACTAGAATTTGATCCATAAGAATAAAGCCATGTCTTCTCGTGTATTTGTGTCCTTTCATAGCACCCAACATTTAATTCAACACACAATGACTGTTTAACACATTTTACAGGTCCAGATTAGGATAAAAGCTTATCATAATGGAGGCAACAACGAACTAGAAGTTAAGAAACTTAGGTATTAGTTTTACCTCTGCCAATATTAGATAAACTGTGGGCCTCAGGTACCTTAAAAATGAATGGGCTAAGCCATATATCTTTTTACTGTAAATACCTGAGAAAGAAAATTAGTAAAAAAATAAAAAGATCACTTAGAATGAAGGTACTTAAAAGATCAAAACTTAATAAATTGGAGAAAAAGCTATAACTGGGATATTATCTTTAAAAAGATGAGGCATTATAAGGCTAAATGACTTGTGGTTTTAACAGAACTTAGGACAAAATTACATCTCTGATGTAAATTCATCAAACTGTAAATATTTAGGGGTTGCACACCTTATTTTATGCAAATTACATTTAATTAAAAAAAATAATAATACCAGGCGTGTGAATGGGTCAGTCACTTAAGTGTCCGACTCTTGCTTTTGGCTCAAGTCATGATCTGAGGTTCATGGTTCAAGCCCTGCATTGGGCTCCATGGTGACAGAACAGAACCTACCTGAAATTCTCTCTCCCTCTCTCAAAATAAATAAACTTAAAAATATATTTTTATAAAGAAATACTACCTTAGTAAAAACTAAAACAAAAATAAAACACGAAGATTATAACTCTGAGCTAAGTCTTCAAATGAATTTAAAAAATTGATTTTTCTTTTTTGGCATAATTTTTCAGACTTGACAAAACTAAATTATAACACAATCATAAATCCCTATGACTGACTCACAGCATAATAAAAGGAGTCATTCTTGAAAAAATATTCCAGAACTTTATCAATTTTTCAAGGGCTTCACATAATTCATTGATTTTAAAACCAATCAGTCTCTTTGAAGTGCCTTCACCTCATTATCCTTTTTATAATTCTTCTATATCCTCATTTGTCAGTGGCTGTGCCTACAGTGTGAACACTTCCCAAAGATCGCTTTCATGAACTCACAAGATTCTACAAGCTTGCAAATGACTCTTGACTTGGCAAATGATAGACGGAAATAAATTATTATCATTCCGTACGATCTTAACTATCATGCCACTCACATCAGGAGCATGAAGAACAAAGACAATAACAGACTGGGTAACTAATGTTAAGCTGAGAAATGGGAACACATTTTATTAGTGGTCAGTTCCTTAGTGAAGAATTTCATGTTTTGACAAGTCTGCTTTTCCTAAGGAAACTGTAATTGCAGGTACTTGAACAATACAGCCTCAAATAAGAAGGCTACAACTGTGAAAAAGATGAAATGCCTCATAAAATTTAAAGACTATTTCAGTTAAGCTTTTAGAAATTAAATTAAAATCTAAACTTATTTACATTCTTGAATTTCTGTCATGTTAGGGCTAATTTCCATCATAGAAGGAAGATGTTCCTTTCTCCCTCATGCTCACTGTTATGCAAAATTTAAGGCTTAAAGTTGGTTTTTATGAATTTGAAATAAACTCACCTCTGTCCATCTACTGTACACACAGATACACCCCACAAATCAGGACTGAACTTGGCTAGCTGAGGAATATAATCCGCAACCTATACAAAATATCAGAACAAAATAACAGAATACAAGCAAATGGTATTTCTTCTACCAAAAAATTTATCTCAATTTAGCCAGGCTATTTCATAGTACTCAGTGGCTTTGTGGTCTATCTTTTATAACAATATTCATAAAAACTAAAAGCAGAAGAGACTTGAGGATTATAGGTGAGATTTAACTGACTTCTCTCAGTCTCCGTCATCCTGTATGTTTTTCAATGCATTCTCTCTTTCTAGAAAAGCACAGTTTAAAAAAGAAACTAAGACTTCATTTTTTTTAAAGATAAAGAAACAGAATTTCTTTAATCAAAGTTATGATAGCAGGGTTTCATAGTATGACACAGAAAAAAATTAAAACAGTCCTTATTAGAGAATTTTTAAAACTAGACACATTTAATGTTCGAGGATATCACATGTATAGAAATTCTTAATAAAATTACTTTTTTATTAATTAAAGATTTACAGCCATTTCAATCATCTGAAAATGAAAAAGAATTCTTAAACTTAAGATTTCTTTGTAGCCCAAAAACAAAGTTGAACATATAAAGTATTTTAAAAGAATTTAATCCAGCAGCTTCAACTTAAATTTCTTAATTAGCAAAACACAAGAAAACTCTACAACTGTAATTTCTATAACTCAAGTTGAGTGAATTTATTGAATAACTGGTTTAGGAAAATATTCACATCAAAAATGTTACCTTTCCTCCAGACTGCTTTTTAGCACTTTCAAATAACTCATCAATGTGAGAGGTAAAAGACATAAAGTCAGGAATGACAAACTTTCTTCTAAAGGCTTGTGTCAACAAAACAATGTTGCTTTGAACACATCTGTGGAATGTAAGAAAAAAATTAATTGACTGGGTGCCTTTCAAATACTAGTATACTTGGTGATACCAATATTAATTAGGAAAATATTTAAACAATAGAGAAATTCATCACTTCATACAACAAACTAAAATCCATAAAAATTATACTTTCTATATTATTTCCTTTCCTTCAAGCAGTCTTTCATGCAGTTGCTTGTAAGCTGTTGAACAAGTTAAATAAATAAATTAGATTGCCTAAAAACTGTGTCAAAGATTAAAATAGCAAAGCATTCCACCAGGTTAAATATCAAGAGCATCTAAAAGACAAGTTTCTTAAGTCTACCAGAGTTGATAAGCATTCAGCATGACATCTGATTAACAAAACTTGGACTTTAATATGTCATAGTTGAGACCCTGTTTATTTAACCAGTAAGTAACTTCATAAATACATCCTTTAGTTCCTATATAACTATTAGTAGTATTTCACAAAAAAACCTAAACTTTCTGTATTTTAACATATTTTCCCTGAATTAGTTTGAAAAACCTATATTTCTAAGCTAACAAGTGGAGATAAAATCAATCTTGTTTAGTCAGACTAGAATAAAATACTTATTCAAATGCTTGTATAAATATTATTTTAAATAAAATTATATATAAACTAGTATAGTAATTAACTTTTATTATATGAATTACGAAAAAAGTTAAATTGTATAAATCTATTCGCTATAAAATATATAATACAACGTAGAATAAAAGGTCTCATTGTTAAAAACTATTTAAAAAGATGGGAGAGCATGACTTAAGCCAGAAAATTAATATATTACTATAACCTTAAAGAAGAGTTTTGTAAATAGGTTACAATCAATCATATACTGTAAGCTAATCTTCTTAAGAGACTCTAAGTAACTCAGTAAGACAAAGTCGAACCACTGAGTATGGGAAGTTATTTATATAACTGGATTCCTCACAGGTAAATGATATGATACTATATTAGCAGCTTCTTTGGCAAGAAAAAAACCCAAATTGTCAATTAAAAAAAAAAAGTCTCAAGTATTATTCATCTCTTCAACCCTGAAAACATCAACACTTTAAGAAAGATGATGTCCTCACTTAGGAGGTAAGAAAACTGTCCTGCAAGTAAATAACTTGCATTAATTCTAAATAAAGAAATTTTTATGACTCAATATTTTAATTAAAATTGTTCTCAATGAATCAATTAAAATTAAAAGCTAGATTTCACTTTTTTAACTATTAATAAAAATTCAGAGAATACAGTAGCTTTGTCAATATAAAATTAAAACACTGATTTAAAGTAATATTGGTTTTCCACGGATAAAGATGTGCCCCAATTATACCATGAAAAAATTATAGTCCTAATTTCCATTACTAACCAATAGACATAGAAATAACTGACATCCCAGAGATGACATTTACTTCAATAAATTTTGATAAAATTATTTTCTTATAGTTTCAATGTTAATCTAAAAATTAAGTGTGCTGATTTAATATTTAATGTTTTAAATAGCAATTCAATTTGTACACGAGACTTATAAGAAATATATACTAAAGAACACATTTCTCAGCAGAAAAAAGTTAAGACAATTCCTGATCTTAAATCACTGTATCTGTATCAAACCTAAATCCTCATTTTTCAAGAAGTTATACATGAAGAAATATGAGGACTGCTGAACAAACTTAAATTATTAACCTACTACTAACTATTCAACTATTTAAAATCAATCAGCACCTTTAAAAGGAAGCTTTATAATTAACAAAACTGTACAGCCAGTGAAACTATCAGAAGGTACTGGTAAAGTTGTGGTGACTGACTTCACTGGTGAATTACTGTGGCCAACACTGGCAATCTTACCACTCAAAAGAGTATCTACTTCAAACTGATGAACATTAACAGGTAGCAAGTGTTTTTCTTTGGAGTTATTTTAATATGGATGTCATGAATGGAACTAGAAAATTAGAAGTCCTGTATAAAATGAATTCTGAGGAGGAGGAAGGGCTCATGCTTTTCAGCAAGTCACATCTTTCTCAAGCTTTGTTCAGTCTGCTCATCTGTAAACTGGGAATAATAATCATCTTCTTAAGTGTTTATGATTAACAACTGTAATTAACATGTTTTAGATAATACTCACAATTTTTCATTAGTAAAATAACATAATGGATGTGACTTTTTAAAGGAAATCAAATATACAAATGCAAAAGACTACCATTCATTTTCCTCCAAAATAAAAAGACCAAAAAATTATGACCACACATAAAAATAATTCTAATATTTATATGGTTAAAAATGCATAAATAAATAATGCATTTGTTTTCAATACAATTTTCCACTTCTAGTTTTAAGGATTATTAGCATTAAAAACAATTGATTATCTAGATGGGTACAGGCAGTCTCCAACTTTCAAATAGGTTATGCTCCAAACAGCATGCTTAGAACTCATTTTCCCATTAAAAAAAAAGCCGTACATAATAGTTGTTTCTCAGATTATTCTCAAAGGCTAAATATATTAATCAACAATGTTTTTTAGGTGAAAAATCAACACACTGACTTCAACCAAACCTATCTACCTTTATAAATTATTTCTCTGGGAAAATGAATTCCACCGTAACATCTCCTTCCCACCTGCATGGAGATGAGATAGTTTACTTAAGGCAACACTAAACAAGAAAATTTCTTTTGGAAAAAAAAAAAAAAAAAGAAAACCTCTCTGGACACCTTTCTAGGTGACCTGAAAAGGTTAATAGAAGTTTTGAATCACTTCATTCTAGGGATGAAAAGAGAAGTCATTATGCCTTCAGACTGAGACTTTTTCCATTGCCTGCACATACACAGCACTAAGCATTTATCAAGTTGGGAACTGCCTATATTACAATCATCAACTTAAAAAAAAAAAAAAGATTAGCATTAAAATCATTTTAAAGATTAGCATTAAAATAATGGTAATTGTTACTCTTTTATATAATTATGGGCAGAAAATTTTCTGATTATGTTTCCTGGCTTCATAATCAGTAGATTTAAGTTACTTTTAATTTCATATAAACACAGCAACATGTTTATAAAGCACAAAAATTTTAAACAGTACTAAAAAGGTATAAAATACTGCTTTCATTTCAAATTCCAAAATAATTCCTCATACTTTTATCAACAGATCTCCCTACCATCTCTTTGACAACTTCATTCTCAGATATACCAAAACAATGCTTCAGAAGGCAACATAATCAAGAGTACTTTGCACAGACAGTTTACGAACACTAAAAATAAAATAATCTTTACTCCAAGACACAGCTAATAAGAAATGATTTATTTCCTCCCCTGCACAAAGAAACATGTTTTGATAATTCAAAAAAAATTCCTAACACCAATTCCAACATGAACGTAAAATCTCTATAAGGTCAGCTGAGTTAATAGAATCAAGAACCTTGTAGTGAAAAGACAAGAATCCTAAACTGTTGGCAGTGCTTCACAGCATGCCAGGAAACTCTGAAGGAGTTTAAATACTTATACCTTCAAATGACTTAACACTCTTGGATATATTCAGGAGATATCTAAGACAAATCATCTAGTCCCCAAAGAAAATAAAAGAAAAATAAATAAAAATACATATATACATACAAATAAACTTTCAAGGTAGATGCTGGAATTCTTTGGATCTACCTCAACCTAAGCCTATGGTCTGGAAAAAGCCAATGTGTTACAGTAGTGTTTACAGTTTTATACTGGTTTTTACCTAACTCTTAGTAGTTTAAAATACCGTTTACCTCTTTGGGATCCATTATAAACATGCTATCTTTTAAATCTTTAAGAAATCAGACAAATAGGAGGAACATATTAATGAAGAGAAATAGTAAACAAATAGGCAAAACCAGGAAAATCAAAATAAACATGCTCATTCAACCAAATCAAGGCATTAATCTCCAAAGTGTTCTTTAGTTTTTAAATATTTTGAAGGAAATGAAAATAGTCAAAAGCCTAGGTATTAATATGTCTGAAGAGAGGAGAGAAACAGACAATGGGGATATGTGAATCTAAGGAATACATGCTGTCTGAAGCCTTCTCATTTTATGTCATCTAAATCACCTTGTAGGAAAGAAACAGAGACCATATTGAAAACGCCTGCAAGACAGGCATATGAATTGGAGATCAATTTAAGCTGTGACAAGACAGAGTGTGCTCTATTCAAACTGAATGCAATCTCCAGATAATTGTAAACTGGAAACATCCATGCCTACACCATAGAGCAATTTCAAAGAAAGTCTACCCTTAGCCCGTGTATTATAGAACCTATGTGCACCATGTTCTTCAAACAATTGATGTTTATAAATCTCCCCCCTTATTTTTTTTTAGTTACACAGGAAGCACTGGCCTTCAAAGATGCAATTTTGTTTTAAAAGAAAAATCACCATATAGCATAGCAAATCACCATTAAAGGTTTGGCAGAAATTTTTTACTTTTTAAAAAGATCTTTGTCTAGCATGACACCATCTGATGTTGTTTGAAGAGTTAATCTTAACATATCCATACACTCTTTCAACCTGGGATCAGACGTTCGCAATCCTGTAGATTTGAGTGCCTGTTTTTAAAAAAATAAGAGTTTGTAAATACATAGTGCAAATAATGTATATGCTTATTCCAACTACAAGTTTTTATTCCTGTATATAAAAACTTCTACCCAGAACCTGAATATGTATATGGGCATTTTAGGGTCACTATTACCCACTTTCTGGACAAGTTTCTCATTGTTTCTTTCATTTTCTTTCACTGATTACCTTGAAATGAGCATGATGAAAATTTGAAAACATAATAAGAGAAACAGTGTCAGTCAGAATCTACAGGTCAGATGATCTTTAAGACTACATTTCAATATTCCTGTATTATGGATTCAGTATTACTGATTTTCAAAAAGTTTAAAATAGAAGAATACAAAAACTTACTGTAATAAATTTATGAACAGGTATTTTCTCTTGTCCTTCTGCAATTGTATAGAACAGCAAATCTTCCAAGCTAGGTAACAGACCCTGTTTTATTTTACTAAAGGGGAAAAAAGAAAACAAAATTAATCCTTGTGAGAACATTCTAATGGATTTTAGGTATATCATTATTAAATCATCATTGAATCAAACTACATCTGAGCTGATCTCATCAAGACTGTCCTGAGAAATGCTAATTTACCAAAACTCCAACCAGTATTACTGAAACCACACTGAAAAAGTAAAAAATGATTTATTAACGAATATAAATATTTTTAATCTCAGGTTTTAAAATCCTGATTACCATTTCTGGTACTACTAATGCCTACACATCTGTTATGGTGATACCTTCCTGTACAGCCTAATACAACCCCAATCCTAATTATAGAGCTCAGCCAATGTTCAGGCAAGAGTCAACACTTTTTTCTGTGTTCTTTAAATATGATGACTATATTTATGTATTACTAGAATAGTTACCCTGATTGTAAAATCTGGGGGAGACAGCAATTACATACTGGACAGTATGTATACCAGTTTTTGAGTCCTACCTGTAATACTAGCTGAGTCACCTTGGATAAATTAAAGAACCTTTCTATGGTTCAGTTTCCTCATCTGAGAGGAGATAATAGCATCTACCTCACCAGATTGTTGTGAGGACCAGCTGACTTGGTACATTCAATACATTTAGAATGCTGACTGGCAGAGAATAAGGACTCAACTGATGGTAGTTGTAGTTAATATTTCTAAAGTGATCTTGGCTTACATATACAGACCAAATGCCACAAAAATCAAAGATTGTTAGAATAAAAATTTTTTTTACCATAAAAGGACACTATAATCTTAATAAACTAGTATAATATAAGGTGCTGTAATTAACCACACATTTAAACAAGAATTTTTTTCCTATCCACTGAAAAGCTTTCAACTAAACAAATTATAATGAACTTATTTAATGCTTTTTTTTAGCTCTGAAACCACAATAACATATTTCAATATTCTGAACATCAATGACTATCATAAGTATTACAGTGACGTTATAAGACTTACAGATCTAAGGTAAACAAATCCCCTCCCCATCTATCAGTATTTTTTAAAACAGGAAGGGGAAATACATACAGTGTGTGTGTGTGTGTGTGTGTGTGTGTGTGTGTGTGTGTAAAATATTCTGGAAAAGACTTTATATTTCAAGAAAGTAAGAGAAAAAATTAAAGAGAAAGAAAGGATGGAATACTAGTTCTTTTAATTTCAGAACAATTTTGGACTAGCCATAGGTTTCATGGGAAAATTGTACACATTATTTTTATAAAATAAACTTACAGAACATAGGTCTGTATAAAATTGTGTTTTTATACTGTTAAAAAGAGTTTTCTAGATATTCTATCTAAATATTTCCTGAATTACCCAAAGATTACTCAATAGTCCTATACGTCAGTAAAACCACATGTATTTATTTCCTAATATAATTACTTTCCAATTACTAGTGGGTCCATATATTTCTATCTTAAAAGACAACAGAATATAGAGCTGGTTCACAGAACATGAACAGCTATACTCGCACATATAAAATTTCTCCTAAAGGAAACATTAGTATTGGTATTAATATCATTTATACTTGCTTTCAAAGCTGTTACACCAACTTTTCGTTTTTAAAGTAAACCTTAAAATGTATCAATTTCATGCTAAAGTCTTTAAAAACTAACACATAAGATTACCACAATTTAAAGACATATCCTGGAAAAATAAATTTATATATATATATATATATATATATATATATATATATATATATATATATAAAATGAAACAGGGTTCAAATAGTTCAAGAAGTTTCCCAAGACTGCACCGTGGCAGAGATGGATTTAGAACCCATTTCTCTGAATCCAGAGTCCATATTTTTCACCACTACAGTATGCTGGCTCTCAAACTTACTACCTCGTTATTATTCTCATAAGGTACAATTTTTCTAGGTCTTACTCTGATCCAAAATCATTAAACAGCATTCAACAATACTGATGACTTAATATTTAAAGAAAAAGTGAGTCAGCCATCAAAACATCAGTGGAAAATAACATACCAATTATTTACATAAAATGGTTTGTCAAATAAACTTTAGATAGTGGTAGTTTGTCACTTTAAAAAACTGCAGAATAAGCTTTCTATGTATTTACCACACCAGTAAATGGTATTTGCTTTGCCTAAAAGCTAAGTAAATAGCATAAAATATACACTTCTTTACCTTATGGTACAGAGCACAAAAAAATTTAAATGACCATGTTATTGTCAGAGCTAGCAAAAAAAAGTAAATATTTACTTGCTTTTGGACAAGAGACTAATTTTTATCCATTGAGGAGAGATTTAAGTCATCTCTAAAAAATATGCTCACAGAATAAATGGGTCAAAATTGATAAAAAGAATACTACCTATCTCAGCATTTAAAATCTCAGACTCTGATCTGAGAAGGTGTTAGCTTCAACACTCTGGTGAACAAATAAATGAAAAGATTCTCTCCAACTTTCAAACAGGTAGAAATTACTCCAAAGATCTTTCTTGATATTACCCCCTTTTCTCCCCCCAAATTTAATATGGATTTGTGGCAACACGTCACAGTAATGTATTTTGCTATGAAAATTTTAAAGCTAAAAACTATATTTTAAGCATATAGTAACCAGGAGATCCTTGAGGAGTATTTAAATTTTAATGACAAAAAAAAACACTAGATTGTAGGAGGCTTTCAAATCATTACAACTACTGAGAAACCCAAGTGAACCCTCCAGATTCCCTGGGGAAAAATATAAAATGGTCATGACACTCAGCAACTAAAATAGAACACATATAGAAGATTAGTAAATCCAGATAAATCCTTGTTTCATACTTTTTTATTCCTTCCATTTTCCCTCACTTCCTTTCTAATTATGGTCCTTAAGATCCTTTCACCATCATTTTGTGACTTCATTTACCCATTCCTTCCTCTATTTTACCCTCACAAAATACCTGCCTAAAACACAGAAATCATTGTTTAAGAAAACAAAAAAAAATGCCATATATTTAACTGGCATCTAGGACATGTACAGCATTATGTTAGTTGTTGCTTACAGTCTAAATTGAAAAAAGAAGACGTACATAATGAGTAATTACAAGAAAGGGACAATGAGATACACTCTGAAAAATTACTTCACTATGGACTAATAAGGTAAAGCTTTTTTAGAAGACATGGAATTTGAGCTACACTTGAAAGATGGGCAGGAGTTGAAAACATGGCAACAGAAAGGGATTCCCAGCAAAGGAAACAGAATGACCAAGACAATGAAGGTAAGCATTCACTGGGTGTTTACAAGGAACAGCAAACTGCGAGAGCATAAGATATATGAATTAGGGTGGCTGTTTCTATTTATGAGCTGTTAAAATACCCAATTTTCACGGCTGAGAGAGATCGATATAAATTAAACAATAAATGAGGAGACCACCTCCTAAAAATTTACATATGGTGTTTAAATTCAGGGCCAATTTCTGCAACATAAAAAGAGGTACTTTGTTTATTGATCAACCAGTTACCCAATACCAAAGGACAATTTAAGCTCCTCCGTCTGGTATTCAGTTCTCTATACATGGCTTTGTACTATCTATTCTTAACTTATCACTTTTAATTAACTAGATTCATGAATCTGTAAATAAATCCTGCTATCTTACCTTTATTTTTTAATCCATATAAGTCTTCTGTTTATAATCCTCCTTTTCCTAATCTTTTAAGGTATCAAATCATCATTTCAATCATTATACAGGGCTTTCCCCAACCAGATTTTCTATACTCTTTTTAGCACTCCCTGGCTGTATCACTAAGTTTTGTACTTTTCTTATACAGCCTATGTAAAGATGAATAAAATAAGGATGCTGTCTAGGAGAGCCAAGACTATGGCAAGTACTAGGATATAAGTGTAAAAAATGTATTAGGAAGGGGTGCCTGGGTTAAGCATCCAACTTTGGCTCAGGTCATGATCTCACTGTTCATGGGTTCAAGCCCCACGTCAGGCTCTGTGCTGACAGTTCAGAGCCTGGAGCCTGCTTCAGATTCTGTCTCTCTCTCTCTCTGCCCCTCCCCTGCTCATCCTCTGTCTCTCTCTCTCTCTGACTCAAAAATAAACATTAAAAAAAATTTTTTTTAAATAAAAAATAAATAAAAGTATTAGGAAGTACAAAGTAAGCATTCAACTGTGCCTTGACAGGTGGGGGAAATTAAGGAAGTATAACATAATTAGGAGCAACACTGCAAACTCTCCCTCATAGTTTAAAATCTTAGAAGTTAAAAAACTCTAGTATCAAATGAAAGGTGGAAAAGGAAAATCATCAAGTCTTTAAGAACTGTAAAATGAGAAGGAAAAAAATTGAAACGAATTATATTTAGTCTTATCTTGTTAAATAATATTTCATATTACCTGACTTCTCCAAACTATAAACCTTCAAGGCTGGCATATTACCTTCCTTAATATTTTTTTGCAGGGGTCAAGCCCATGGAACTCAAACACCTAGTATAGCATGGTAAACCTATCAGAAAGTCAGAAACTTTTTTTCCCCAACTAAGTTTAAAAAAAAAAAAGCTCCACTAACAATACAAAAGAACACTTTGATGTTTTTACTTATTTCATTTTAAAACAATGATCTTTAAAAAAAATTGTTTTTAAATTGGTTTATCATTCTGAATTTAAAGTGAGCTGGCTGACAGTAAGTTGAGACTCCCAGAGAACAGTGGTATTTATCAGAGGGGAGAGGGGTTGGGAGGTGGGGGCCAAAAAGGGGGAAAGGATTAAGAAATACAAACTTCTAGTTCTAAAATAAGCTATTAGGATGTAATATATAGCATAGGGAACACCGTCAGTAATATTTATCAACACCATATGGTGACAGGTGGTAACTAGCCTTAATGTAATCAGTTCCCAATGCATATAAATGTGGACTCCCTATATTGTACACATGGAACCCATATAATATGGTATGCTAATTACACTTCAATAAAAATTAATTAAATAAGCATATGGGGTTGAAAGTTCAACTGATGGGGGCTGACCATATACATCATAAGTCTGACAAAGTGATGAATTCTGCTTATTCTCCAAGTCATTCTGCCCCAAATCTAATTATTGGTGAAATTTAAAAATAAAACATTACATAGTTTAAGGCTTTACTGTTAAGAAAGGATCTCCTGCTATCTTAAAACCCTATGTGCTAAAGTAAGGTTTACAGGGAAGGACGGAGTCTCAAAGTCAAGCAACATGTCTAATGTCACACAATTCTTAAGTGGTTGTGCCAGAATTAGCCCTGGAAAACTGGTCTTTAGTTTCTATATACTTCCTGGTATACCATACCAATTGTGCTCAATTATTAGCCCTCCATTTTAGGAGGAATACCTAGAATTCGTTCAGAATAATTAAAGGTTAAGACTCCTTATATTTGAAGAATTTCTAACCAAAATGCTAATAGGGAAATTACTTATGTTAGAGAACTAAACTGTTGTTCCACCTTGTTAAATCCTATAAAAAGTGAGGATGAGATTATGTTAAATTAGGGTTGCTGTTCTAATTGGATTTTACTGAAATTTATTCAAGAACATACCAAAGTAAGAAGCACAAAAGCTAGTGGCTGAGCTATCCATCATCAGCTGATGGCAAACTGTCCACATGTACAACTTCAGAAGTCCAGCCCAGGGGGCGGCCTGCTTGCCTTTGAGGGGAGGATGAGGACCTGGTCAGACCAAGTCCCTGATGTCCAGCTCTGTTAGTCCACCTATCCCTTCGGTCAAGTATCCTTTAATACATCAATCTAGTTGTAAAAATAGATACAGTGAATTCTGTTAACCACTTTAATACCATACTAGAGATGATGTCTTTGAAGTAACTAAAATATATAGGTTAATGAAAGGGAGACTTCAGCTACACAAAAACAAAAGAGCTCTGAAAATGGAAGGTGCTATGTTCCAAGGCAGTGAACTCTAGTCAAGGAAGTATTCACTCAGAGATGAGTAACAACTTGCAGGAGTATAACAGAAGAGAAAAAAAATCAACTAGGGAGATGGATTTTTAAGGTCTCTTCCAATATTGTACCTAGAAAGTAATCAATTCAGTACAGTATTTTATTAATCTAATGGTAGATGGAAAGACAAAATAAATCCTAATATTTATGAACTTCAGTCATTTAGTTAGGTCAGTTAGTATATGTGGCCAAAGTTATAAAATACGTACAATGAAGTGGAATTAGATGTCTTTAAAGTCACTTTCAACTCCAATTTTCAGTTTTTGAGCTGCTAAAATAGACGGTCCTCCTAAATTCCCATACTAAAGACTATAAACTTTACTCACTCAGGACCTACATATACACAGAAGACCTATATACACACATTTTATACCTAAAGTCTAACTATCTTAAGTTCTTTAAAAAAAAAGAGACTCAAAGAGTAGTTAATGCTACTGAACCATACCCTTAAAGATAGTTAAGATAAAAAATTTTGTTATGTGTATTTTTACTGCAATTTTTTTTAAAAGCTGAGGAGAACTGGGTCTAGAAGGGGAGAGTAAGAGAAAATAGCCAAAGTGGAGACAGGAAGAACAGAACAAGATGTAGCAACAGATACAAGATACAAAAATCCACAAAGGAACAAACTCATTCAAAGTGGAACTAATCATAATATGAGGGAACACATTACACAACTAAATACAGTTTAGTACAGGGGCCACTAACAGCAAACTAGAGCAGTGCCACCTGTGTTTGTAAATAAAGTTTTATTGCAAAACAGCTGTCCCTATGCATTTACCAACCATCCATGACAGCTTTGCTAATAACAGCTAATTTGAATAGTATTAACCCAGACCAGATAGCCTGTGAAGCCAAAAATATGTACTATTTGACCCTTCAGAGAGAAAAAGTTTGCCAACACTTGCCTGCGAACATCACTATAGTAATGCTCCCTTATGGTAAAATCCGAGATGGAACAAGAAACATTAAACTCTTCATTATATTTTACTGTGGCAAAAAATATGCAACATTTTCTAAGGAGATTTACACTAAGAATAGTTTAGAAAAAGTTTGATGTTTGCAAATAGTGAATATAACTGGATAATGCTGAGAAGAGCTGTACAAACCCATGTACATTTTTTTTAACTTTTTAATGTAATGGTACTTCCTGTTATATGTACCAGAAACAGTATATTAGAATAGCAGACTAGTAGAGTAGATATTTACAATTTTAAAATTAACAGATGTGGTTCCTCTAATAATGGAAGTTATAAATGCAGATGTCCCTTGAGCAACAAGCGTTTGAACCATGTGGGTACACTTACATGTGGCTTTTTCTCAATAAATACAGTATAGTACTATAATATATTTTCTTTTCCTTGTGATTTTAATAACATTTTCTCTTCTCTTGCTCACTTTATTGTAAGAATATAGTCTGTAATACATATAACATACAAAATATGTATTGACTGTTTGTTATTGGTGAGGCTTCCAGTCAACAGTAGGCTATCAGTAGTTAAGTTTTGGGGAAGTAACCTAATTTTTGACTGTGAGAAGGGGCTGGCACCCCTAACATCCACATTATTCAAGGGTCAATTGTACTCATAACGAGAAATCTTAAAATTAACTCTAAAGAGGCAGAGAAAAAAATGTCCATTCTCACAAACCACAACTGCTGATATCATTTCAGTTTGTTTTCCTCAAAATACTTTTTCCAAGCATGTTTTAAAAGCTTAAGGAAAAAAAAAAAAAGCTTAAGGATCACTTGAGATCATACTGCACAGAAATTTTATATTCTAACTTTTGGGCTAATATTTTCTTACATCTCCCAAAAGTGTCTGTATACATTTTAAATGACTGAATAAGAGACTCTCATATGTATGTATGTATCATAATTTACTCAACCATTCCACTAATGTTGAACACAAGTTTTTTTTTCCATTCTTCTCTAATATGTAGGGTACTGTACCAAAAGTATTAATGAATAAATCTTCCTACAACTCAAGTTTGTTAGCCTAGACTCCTAAAAATGTATGAATATATTTAAAGTTTCACACAGTTTTAAAACTGTTCTTAAAAAGCCTGTACTCTTGGGGTGCCTGGATGGCTCAGTCAGTTAGGCATCCAACTCTTTATTTTAGCTCAGGTCATGATCTCATGGTTGTGAGATCGAGCCTCACAGCAAGTCTCCGTGATGAGCTGCAGAGCCTGCTTGGATTCTCTCTCTCTCTGTCTCTTAAGAACTCCCACCAAGAATCTTAAGGAAGTGCCTATGTCACTCACACCTTCATGAAGATGACCATTTAAAAATCTTTAGAGGCCTGCAGTAGAAATTAACAGGCAAAAAAACAAAAAAAACCCACACACATATACATATATTCAAATCTTGAAATCTACCAAGTTATTGTTCATTATGCAATATTAATAGTTCCATTTTAAAGTTAGTTCCGTTTTAAAGTTAGTGTTTTCACTATAAACGTATATTTAGAAAGCAATAAGCAATAATGTTACATACAAACCAGAGAATACTCCCCAAAGGAAGCCAAGAAAACACATTATCATGCTTCTACTGTGTTGTAAGTGGCCAGAAAAGTAAAAGTAACGAGTACAGTAATTAGTTATATGCACCATGTTTCATAAGCAAAGCAATTTTATACCTGAGTAGGAAGATTCCAGGATAAAATCCTAAGTATCTCTACCTGAAAGCTATGTACCTCAGAGATATCAATAATTAGTAATTATTTTTATAAATATATCTGTTCACTCAGCTTTCTTAAGTATTCTTCCTAGCAAATGACTTAAAAGGTGAAAAGGCAGACAGGCAACTCCTTGACTTATACAGGAATTAAAGAGTGTGCTCCTTAAAGAATGCAAATCCTACAATTAGACCTTGTTTCTACAGCCATAATTTTTCTTCACTTCGTAGTCACAAGGAAGAAGTATAGCTTTTTACTTATTTCAAGTAATTTTTTGAAACTCAAACCCACAAACATCTTCAACAAAGTTCTCTTCAAGGTGACATTTATTTTTTTCAGACTAAAATAGTGCCCTTCCAACCCTTGTTACTTTTCCCTACATAGCGCCTCATAAAAAAATTGAATTCAATGTGGTAGTCATTTCCTGAGTGAGTTGATTTTGAAGTAGGCAGACTTCATTGTAAACAGTAAAGCCTGAAAAGAAGAAGCTAAAACTCAGAAACTAAAGTTCAGGATCTAATTTATGCTTTCAGTGAACTTCATCTAAAAATTATTAAGTAGCATGCAGTTCGTTAATTACAGGTCACCACAGATATAGCCATGACTAAATAGATACCCGTGGTTTAATATAAGTATCAGGCAGCAAAAAATGTTATGGTGTATGCTTCAAATGGCCACTAAACTAAAGCTCACTGGTTACTGTAACCTGAAAAAAATTTTAATGGAAGAAATCACAAATAAAATCAGAGGTGTTGAGGAATCCCTCAAATATACTTTCAATCTTGATTTTAAGTGAACTGTAAATACATTCACTTTTACACATTAAAAGGAAATGCATTAAAGAATGACAAAATTTGTCACCTATTTCACGGACGTTCTTTCACTTTGAAATTATACCTGCCAAACACTGTCTCAGCTTCATTATCAAGTACTGTTCTATAGACCAATTCAATGTTTGCTGCAATGCATAAGCATTTAATCTTGAGATTCAATTCTCACAGCATACAATGTAATGATTCTATGCCCCTCACTTTCCATTTAATAAATATGAACTACCATGGCACCTGGGTAGCTCAGGTCATGATCCCAGGGTCATGGGATAGAGCCCTGTGTCGGGCTCTGTGCGGAGTGTGGAGACTGCTTAAAGATTTTCTCTCTCTCCTCCTCTGCCTCCCTCCCCTGCTCACTCTCTAAAAAATTAAAAATTAAAATATTAAAAAAAATGACCTACCAAAAGTCATACTATCTGAAGCCAGTATAAAAATGTTTCCTTTCACTTTTAATACATTTTTAATTATGCATATTTAATCCAAAATATATTTTTAAATGCCATGACTTCACGTAGATGAGTAAACATTCAATTAGTTCATCATGGGTATGCAGTTTTTGACAAATACTACCAAACCACCTTCCAAAATAGCTGAACTAATTTATACTTCCACTAGCAATGTAAGAGTTCCTATTCCCCACACCCTCCGCATCACTTGATTTAACATCTGCCAATCTGATAGGGAAAAAATGATCTCATTGTTTTAATGGAATACTGTATCCTGTATTGTCAATATCGTACCCTATATGAATTACCCTTTTACTAAAGAGCATACATGTGCTGATATTTTCCAAGCCTAGTCCTTCTCGGTTGTATCATTTTCCCTCCTAACTAAATAATAAAATGCCTAAACAAAAGGTAACAAAAATGTCCCTCATCCCAACCTGGCAACTCTTTTTAGGGACTCTTCACTATAGGATACACACAAGCTTCATAGAAATGAAGCATGGCATGCTTGATGGAGAAGAAACAGTGAGGTAAAATGTCCATGCTGGGCAAGCATTCGGCATAAAGGTTGATCAAGAATATTGAATGCTACAGCATGGTTTGTGATTTTGATATAATGCTCATTCCAGTCTGTATTGGTATTTTAGAAAGAGAGTGGTAGTTTGAAATTAAAACTCTATAAACAATCTCAAAAGACTGAAATGAGACAAAAGAATGGATATGGGGGTACAGACTTTTAATTTGGGTCATCAAATACATGGACATAAACGTGAGAAGAGTTTGGATGAAAGATGAAATATTATCATGAGAGGCAAAGTTGAGAGAAGGCACATGCTGTGGAGAAGGCAGACAAGTGGGAAAGAAGCAAAGACCTTAGCCTCAGGGTTTACTCAGTGAGCAAACCCAAAAAGTGCCAGGAAAGCAAAGAGGACAATTTAAAAAATGAAGACAGCCAAGTGGATTTTCAAAATGATAAAATGATAGCAACAAAATTAAGTAAGTGCACTACAGGGAAAACTAAGCAAAAATCATATTTTCTATAGGGTATTTAAGACAGTAGTAAAATCTTAAGTTAAACCAGGAATCTAAACCAGACTGAAGTTGGTTGAAGGAGATGGCACAGCCTAGGATGACACTGGTTCAAAGAATTTGACTATGGAAAAAAGGTAAGTAGGTAACTTGCTTATATTCCACCTCTTTCCAAAATATAATATAGTAAGGTTAATAAAATATAGTCAGACCAAGGAAAGGAGGAAAAGCAAACATGTTAGCCATGTTAATTAATAAAATTGCTATGGTTAAGTATTAAATTCTCTAAGCTTACTAGTAAGTAGGCCAAAAAGACAAACAGTACAAATCAAATAGAAGTACAATAATTTTTCAAGAGAAATTTTTTCTGGAAACTAAAAAAACAAAAAGAAATTTCTCAGGTATGAGCCTAAAATTCAAAGGCTAATGTCCTTGTCATGTTTTACAACATGAAGATGAAGCAATTTTATTCTTATTTAATAAACACTTATATACTATTTTAACACATACCAAATTGTTGTCCTAAGCCTTTTACAAAATGTTAACTCATTTAATTTCACATGGTTATTTCTTTTAATAATCTTCCATAAAACCTGGCAGAGTCGTGAGTGCTGGCATCCCAGGTGGCTTGCTGACTGAGGGATGAACTAGATTTTGGAAGCTGAGCATTAGAAAGGATAACAGGATCAACTGGAAGCTTACCTCCCAGAATGAGAGAAATGTTTATTACACAAAGGCAAAATGGAAGGAGTCAAAAGAGGAAAACTACATTTGGAAACCAGATCATTCAGGAAATATAATCTTTAAAAAGATTAAAAATGTCTTAACAATCTTGAGGCCAGTGCTCTTCAAGTGTATATATGAATTCAAGACAGCTGGGGTTCACTCTTGAAATCCTTGATTCAAAGCTCTCAGGATTATCATATATAGTACTTGGATTGCTCCTGAGCCAGTCTAGCTATTATTCCAAACTTCAGTGGCAGAAAAAGAAACTCCTTTGAACTAAGGTAAACAAGATTGTCTTATTGGCCATTCAAATTCCCAGGTCAGCTGAGCAAATGTTCTTGAAGGATTCCCTCCCTAGACTGATTTTCTTTGGTGGTTGGGGTTCAGTACAGGACCTTTTTTTATGTATCGTTGTCAGTAAGTATTAACCAAAATAGTGTTTTCAAAGTTACTGCTAAGAGACGATTTCTTATTTGGAAGGAAATGAAGCTAGAAAGTTCTTATGAGCTTAAATTTCCTATCTGACAAGAAGGAAAAAAAAGGACACTAGTGCCACTGAAAAGACACAAACTGGAAGACATTTTCAATAGAAAACAATTCCCATCCCATAGCCTTCAAGGACAACTTTTAAATGCTAGCAATTGCACTTTGTAATTCTGTAACCCTGGGCTCAGGTATTTAAACTAGTTTCATGCCTGGTAAACCAGATGATAAGGTACAAGTGAGTACCAGATGAGATTAAGCATACACATTCTAGACCCTAAAAAACATGAGAGATAGAAATTTAACAAAAGTCTAGCTTTTCAGACCTTGAAGGGATTTAAATCATCTAACTAAAGATGTTAAATGACCTACCTATATGCTCCTAAGACTTTGTGACACAAAACCATTATCACAGAATACCACAAATTTTGCCCATCATTAAAATAACATTTTTCAGTCTGGGAAAACTTAAGCTTGGAATGTTTTAGGAAGGTGCCAACTTCAATTACAGGAAACATTAAGCAGACCTGTGATTCAGTATAAAAATCACACCACACTTTCAGTTTGACTTAAGGTGATGTGAAGCTGAAGACAGTAATGTGAGTGACAGGGTGGCAAAACGGGTCACATAATGTCAGTACAATGTCAGCAAAACGGTAGAGTATAAAGAAAGCATACAGGTTATATTTTTACCCATATTCGGAAAACAAAGTTGGGATCCATTTATATTTATACAAAATAACCAAGAAATTGCTTCCCATTTGTTAAGAAAAACCAATTTCGTTTTAAGTCAAAAGTGCTGTGTGGCATAGATGACTTAACATTCTATCAGTATTTAAATCACAAAAACTACATAACTCGGATTTTTCCTAGCGTTTTACCAGCCACATTTCATCTTGGCTATTTTGGTTATTTTAAAAAATTCGCCCATCTCATGGAAGACATTAGACAGACCAAAGCTGGTCCCCAGTGCAAACAGGTAGTCTTGTACTGCGTGCCCCTTCTCGGCCACATGACTCTCTTCCTCCTTAATCTCCTTTCGAAAACATTATTTCCGGTGCCCCAGATGGCTCGACAGCACGCCTGAAAGCCACTCCAGAAATATTAAGAATATTCTGCCACGTTAGGCTTCTAAAGAGATGGTGGCAGAGCGATCGAAGGAGGGCAGGCTTAGAGAGAAAGAAACCTGAGCCTGAAAAATGACGAGTCAGGAAGGCGCAGTGTATGCTAAACACCCGACTCCTAAATGTCACTCGGTGGAGATGTTCGTGTGGCATCACCCACGGAGAGCTGGGCAGGCGGCCAGGAGCTGCAGCCGGGAGCCGGGGAGCAGAGCACGCGGCGCGGGCCAGGCAGCCGCAGCCCCAAAGGACGGGGCCGGGGAGGGGGGGGGGGGGCGGAATGGCCCAGGCCGGCCGCTCCGGCCCCTCCGCGGCTCCTCCCGGGCGGCCCGCGCCAGGGGCGGGGAAGGGAAGTGGGGGCCGAGCGGAGGGGCGCCGACGGGGAAGGCGCGGGCGGGGCCGGACCTAATCACATGGCACAGACTGCGCAGGCCGCCCGGCATCTCTTTCTTTCTCTTTCTCGAACCTCCGCTCCCATCCCGCCCCACCGCAGGCCCCTCCCGGGCCCGATTCCGGGCCCCACGCGGGGGAGGCCTCTTCCGCCTAGCGGAGACACTCACTTTTCGCCCGAGGCCACCAGCTCCTTGCCCTCACTGTTGCCGAACGCATCCGTCTCCCCGGGGCCGTCCTTGGGGCTGGGAGCCGATGGGGCTGCGGGCGGCGACGCCCCAGACTGCTGCTGCTGCGTGCCCCCCTTGCCCAGCTCCTGCAGGATCTCCGAAGGGGAGCTAGACAGTCCCCGCGCGAGGGGCCCCGCCGGCCGGCCGCCCCCGCCCCACCACGGGTAAAGCCGCGCGGCGGCCGCTGCGCCCGCGGCCCCCTGTCCCCCGCCTCGGGGACGCCGGCACAGTGTGACGAGGGGCTGTGCCCGCCTCAGAGCTGCGCAGGAAGCGGCGGGAGGCCGCAGGAGCAGGTCCCGCAGCATCGCCGAGCCTCGCAGTCGCATCATGCCGCCGGGTCTGTCAGCGCCCGCTAGACTAGGGAGGATGCTCGGGGCGTGGGCGGCCGCTCTCCTCTGGGAACGCAGTCTCCGGTGGGACACCGAGAGGGCAGAAGTGGATAGGAGCAGCGACGTGGGTGTGGTTTGGACTCCGGTTCCCGCAGCCTCCGCTGCTGCTCAGGAGGCTGCCCGCCACCGCTTCACCTCACGCCGCCGAGGATTCCGCACTGAGGCTGAAGCGCAGGGGAGGGCCAGAGACATTCCGCGCTCACCCTCTCGGGGGCGGGAGGACGCCCGCGTCCTCCCTCCTTCCCCTGCTACGATTGGCTCAGATTCCCGACCTCTCTCCTGATTGGTGACTGGAGCAGTCAAATTTCTCTCCGCGTAGGGTGCGCGGAGAGCCGGGGTGGAGATTGGCAGGGGGCGGGGAGAGGAACCGAACTGACGTGTGAGGCGTGGGAGCCAGGAGGGGCTCTAGCGTAGCCGCTTCCCTCTCGCTTCGCCAACCGCGAGGCTGCCCTAGTTGGAAACTGGGGAGTCAGGGGTCTCGTCACTTAGGAAGCGGATTGGCTCCTGGACTCTGGGGCCTCGAACTGTCGGGGAGACTGACCGGCAAGAGCCCCTGCAGCCGAGTGGCCGGGAGCCACTCGGATTGGCCGGAGCTGGCGTCTGGCCGAGCCGTCGGAGCTTGGCTGGTCCAAGCTTGCAGCTGGCCCGGGCTATCCGGTGAGGACGTGAGGAGACACCTCTGAGGGCCGCGGTCCAGGAAAGGCAGCCCCAGACGAGCTTCGTCTCTCTCCCAAATGTTACATTTACTTGAAACTTTCCATAGTTGGCCACTCCCCAGATGTGAAGTGTTTTGGAAAAAATGAGCAAAATCCTTTCAGCTATGCGACTTAGCCATTTGGAAGGGGAGATCGGGGGAGGGCGAAGAGCGAGAGAAATTCCGGAATACGACTGCTTTCCTTTTTAAAAATTATTTTTTTAATGTACACTGGTATCTCAAAAATATTTTTGAACAGCAAGGATTCCCTTGACACTAGTTTGCTGGAAAGCATAATTGTAGATACTTTTGTATTTTAAAAGCTGCTTCATCATTTTAAAATAGAAGCATCTGAGTGCTGGTTCTCTAAATCGTTTCAGCCTAGTATCTGTTGTTTATCCTATTTGGTCTGTGGGAAAAGAGCCAAGGATCTGATAAACTCTTGAGTTTTTCTCTGAGCCTACCTATGCACTTCACGACAAAAGGTTTTTAGACTGTTTCTTGAAACAATTAGGTTTAAATGCATAGATCCACAAAAGTTAATGGGGATGATTTTTATGAACCAGGAAGGGTGTGCGTCAGGTGCATTAACTAGGTGCATTAGTAATCTAATGAATCTAAAAATATTGCACTAGATTAATAGGAAATCTGTACCCTACAGGCTATTGTGACCTTTGGCATGTCAGAGTCTTGCTCATGTTTAAATTTTTTCTATCTGCTCTTTAACCGGAAGAACCTGGAAAAGGCTATCATGTGTAAATCGGTTAAGTATCGCCTTAAAAAAAAAAAAGTTCAGACAATTGCAAATTATTTAGAGGGCTTTTATTACTACTTAACATTACCTGTCACTAAAATTTGAAGAGTCAAAGTAATAATATACAGTGTTCAGGAAAAGGAACATCAACTTTTGGAGGAGAGGTAACGAATATCAGCCCTGCCTAACCTTTCCAGTGACTTGTCAATGACATAAACCTGAATAGTGTGACCTCTTAGATATAACTGGTTATCAGTTTTGACTGTTTCCTTTCTCTCCACTTCCAAGCTATTGACATCCAGTTCTTATTTTCCTCCTAGCTTTTCTCTTAGCTTCTCTAATTTTCCTATGAAAATTCTTTGTAAATTTCTTTCATTTTTTAAAGGCTTAAATGCTTTATAGTATACTTAACAAGTATGGAAAGCAAACCTAGTAATATATTATTTTCTAGAGTTTCTGCTTCCATGCATGAGCTAGTAAAAATGGACACGTTAGTCCTAACATTTAGAAGGACTTAGAGTCTGATGCAATTTAACCCTTTCTTTGTGAAAACCATGAAAAAGTTATAGACAGAAAATTAAAAGTACTATAAATAGAATTAAAGTTTGAGTCATTCATACTTTAATTTGATTCCTTTCTTCATCATATATAATATTTTTTAATCTTCAGTTAATGTTTCTTTAATCAAATACAACTGAGCTACCATGAATTGGAGTTAATTACTATTTCCATTAGATTAATTATTTACTTGTTAAATTATATCATCATGGAAAACAAAATCTGTCCCTATAAAAACATTTTATACACATACAACAGTCCACTAAAATAACTACAAATAGATAATCTCCAGATTAATAGGTGGCTGGATTGTCAGAGCTACTCTTAGACTCCTCTTTGCCAGTAGATAAGTGCAGCTATCCCACAAGAGGTTGTAGTCCCATAGCCATTAAGCAGATATGAACCATCCAAAGGAAAAATTGGAATTTATGCATTTTGTTTCTGTTCTAACTAGAAGAACAATCTAACTAGAGTTCCTGTGTTCTTTTGAAGATTAAAAAAGGCTAATGTTTCAAGATCATAATGTAACCTATGTATAAGTTCCAGATTTTGCCTTTCACCAGAACCAAAAGGTTATTATTTGTTGACCTAAAGCTAAGTGGAAAATAATTCTCCTTTGCCTAATAGCTTAAAAGAATTGACTCACTATTTTGTTTGTTTGAATTTTGTTAAGAGAATAGAGTAAGATTCAGGAAACCTCTAAACAGCTTCTGCTACTACTTCCCTTTCTTCTGTTTGTTTCCTGCTTTAACTGGCCAGCTTCCTAGTCTTGCTGATAAACCCTGTCAAACATGACTTACTATTCCAAAGTTGAATTTAGATATGTATTAAAGTTATTATGGATCCCTCATGTATAAAATGGGGATAATATTAGTATCTTATCTCACAGGGTTGTGAGGATTAAATGAATATATATATATATATATATATATATATATATATATAGCACTGAGAACAATGCCAGTAGCATTCTATAAGTGTTAGCTATAAATATTATTATTATTATTCCATAAGTGAATAAATTCTGTTGCACATGATTGTCACATTTGTTATTAAAAAGCCAAACAGAGTTGTTTTAAACCATCTAATTGTAAAATATCATTTAAGAAGAAGCTGGCTCCCCAAAATGAGATCATTTGCTTTATTTTTAGAAAATAAACCAATAATTTCCAAGGTATCTTTGGACTGCTGCAAAGACAGTAAGATTAAGTAAAACTGGATTCAGTGCCCATGGTACCAGCTGTTTACAAATAACTTTTAAAAAGTAATACAGAAGGAAGAATTACTAGATTGAAAAGAAAAGATTGACTGAATGTGCATGTCATATATAATTAAATCTAAAAATCTATTATTTGCCACCTATGTATGTTAAGCCTCTCTTCCTTGTGACATCACACAAAAATGGTGAAATTTTCATGAGACCTGAAGAGACTACTTATATGGTATCATCCTAAATAACAACCATATAAAATTCTTTTTGTGGGCCCCCTGATGGCTGGAACTGGAGTGGGGTGGTAATCAGTTACTTTCCTTCATTCAGAGGAAAATTATATCAGCTTATAAGTTAATATTGGTTACACTTAGATCACAATTTTATGCATGGTTTCTCTAGATATTTACTTATTTTTGAAAGTAATTTTAACTCTTATTTTTTGTAGTGTGATAGAAAATATTAAATTGGACTAAACCCCATGTCAGAGATAAGACAGTCTTGCTTGTATAATTAGGAAAACCTAAAAAAAAAAAAAAAAAGATTTTATAAACATTGCAAAAGTCAATCAAAAGGATACCTTCTTGAGAATGAAAACAACCTCTAGGTAAATTGAATTACTGTTCCCAAATATTTATGTCCGTTCTAATGGGAGGACTTTACCTCCCTACTTTTAACAGCAGGCTTGGCCCTTTGCCTTGATTTGTTCAGTGAAATATTAAAGGAAGTGATGTTTGCTACATAGTTCTGACATCTCTCTTTTCCTTGTATGACAAGAATGGCATGTCCCAAAGATGGGATGCCCCTTTCACCTGGGTCCCAGAATAATGGAACAAACTTGAAGATGACTGTGATTGACAAAGAATATGAAGAGAAAGAATCCTTCCTGTAAGTAATTTCAATTTAGGAATTATTACTATATAATACTTAAGTTAGGTTGACTGGTATATCATCTAACTTCAATGAAGATGACTAGGCCGCCATGAGACTAAATATGGACTACAGAGAGAATTTGAGACCTCTAAAAGATAGGCATTAACCTCCAGAGCAGTTGAAACTGACTATCACTGAGGGGACAGTCAGAATAGCCATTCTTTTTCAGGGACAATCAAAACCAAAGTTCAGGTAGAAAATATTTGAGTGATATTTTAATATGTCATTTATATTTGGATTTAATTAGGGAAAATTAGTGGTTTAAAGTGTGAGCTTCATATCCATTATGCTATATTGGTTTTATGCTATGAAACCTAACGCTGCTTCAGTATCTGAAATTTGTCACATTTTTCTAAGCTCCAAAAAAGAAAAATGAGCCTGGATTTTTATGCTCACCCAATGGTAAAGTCACATTACTAATCCAGAAACCAATTACTGAACTTCACTGAAATTATGGAATTAAATTCAAAATTCAGACATTTTTTAAAACAGTCATCATCCACAGTAATGTATTTTGATGTTCTGGGGCAAAGAGGAATCAGTATTTATCCTCTGTATAGCATGAATTCCTTCAAATCTGTCTATACTTTTTAAGCATCTGACATTTATAGTTAGTATGTGATTCCCTCTGTCCACTTATGTCACAAGAAGCAACGCAACTCCAGAAAAGAAAGTATGATTCATGATTGAGCTGCTTCTCACAGTAACAATACCATGTGGTATGTTCTGAGGCACAGCTTCATTCATATGCACCCCCAAGAGTACAACAAACTGATGTATTTAAAAAAAATCTCTGTAGGGTGCCTGGGTGGCTCAGTCGTTTAAGCATCCGACTCTTGATTTCAGCTCAGGTCATGATCTCACAGTTGGTGAGTTCGAGCCCCACATCAGTACCTGCACTGACAGTGTGGAGCCTGCTTCGGATTCTTTCTCTCCCTCTCTCTCTGCCCCTCTCCCACTCATGCGCACTCTCTCTCTTTCAAAATAAATAAACTTAAAAAAAAGTCTCTGTAGAAACAGCCTAAATGTTTATCAGTAGGAGAATGAATTAAAATAATGTGATATTTGCATATAGCAGAGTACTGTACATTAAAATTAATACAGTATCATGTATTAAAGTGGGTAAGTCTCAAAAATAATTTTGAGAAAAGGCAAGTGTCAGCTGAATATGTGTATTATACCATGATTATAAAATTGTATGACATGCAAAACAATACATTGTTTATAGATTTATGGATACATGGTTTAAGAGTTTCAAATATGCATAAGATTAATAAACATCAAATTCATTGCAGTGGCTGTTATTTTTGGGTGTTTATAATGAGAAATGGGATTGAAGAGATGTATACAGATAACTTCAACTATATCTGTAATGATTGATTTTTTAAAAAATAATTTTTTAAATTTGAAGCAAATATGGTACCTTAGTAGTTGATGCACAGGTGTTTGTTATATTCTTTCTTTTTCTATGTTTGAAATATTTCATAATTAAAGAAAAGCCTTATTATAATGTTGAAAGCTGTTTCTTTTCTCTAACAATTATAAGTGTATAAGATACTACAAATCCAATTTTCACTTTTTTTATAAAGTTTTATTTTGAGAGAGAGCGCACCAGCAGGGGAGGGGCAGAAAGAGGGAGAGAGAGAGAGAGAGAGAGAAATCCAAGTAGGCTCCATTCTGCCAGCACAGAACCAGACGTGGGGCCTGAACTCACAAACCGTGAGATCGTGACATGAGCCAAAATCCAGAGTCAGACACTTAACCTATTGAGCCATCGAGGCACCCCCAATTTTCACTTTTTAATGGTTCCTTTTAAACTTTATTTAATTTTGTTTAACCAATGATGGGTGATACAACTAGGAAGTAATAGAGCTACTTTGTAAATACACTTCAAGAGTGTAACCAACAGGCAGTATCCTTGAAGTGAAGCTTTACAAAGGTAAGAATGACTAATATTTGACTGAAAATCTTATAGAAAAAAATATTTGTTTCTTGGCTATCAAGCATAAATATGAAAGCAATTCTTTCATTGATAAAATATGAATAAGAATACATTCTTACTTCCTTTGAAGGTAAAGAAGCTATTTATCTTTGTAACAATTCTATTGGGGACGGATGTCAAACGCTAAGTTTTATGGTTATGAAAATTATAAGTTAATAAAGTCACTCAATTTGTACAATGGAATTGGCAAAGACACACTCTCCAGCTAGATGTGGCTCTTGCCTTCTATTCTTTTGAACCATTGGACAAATGCCTGTAAGAGACATGTTCATGATTACAAAAATGCCACAAAGCTCTTAAAAATCTTTGGAATTATTTCCCCAATGAAAGGCTCAGTGGGTAACTTGAGTAAAGCAGGCCAGGTTATTACATATTAGGGAATGATGAGGCTCCAGTAAATTAGAATTGGAATGCTCTGTCCAAAGGGGATGTAACTAATGTACTCCAGCCAGCTTTAGATAAGTGGAATGCAGGCACAATTAGCTAGACTTTTGGATTCTTTAAGATAATACAGAAGTATGATTTTTAAAAATAAATAAAATCTTCTGACTTACACAAGTGAGCAGCTCATTCAATTTTTTTTAACACCACACTAGTCAAACAAAACATCTGCAATGATAATTTGGCCTATTGGCTGCCATGTTTCCAACTCTGTCCTGAGCAATCAGATGATGATAGCAGTGTAAGTTTCTTTAAGCTTTATTCCCCAGCACATGTTCTACCCCACATGATTAGTCCTAGCCAGCCATGGAAATTCTATTCCCCTTGAAACTGCTGTAGCTATCTTGCTATGAAAGAGAGGAGCTACCCTTAAGACAAACCCAACACACCTAGGCCAAGAGAGTGGAGAGCTAGAAGGACTCTGGAATCCCCATGATATTCTTGAGCTACTGCTTATATTCATGATCAACCAGTTCTGATGCCTGTCCTCCTTTGTTATATATGGTACATTTCCTTATTATTTAAATCAGTTTGAATCTAGGTTTCTGTTAAGACATCCTGATTGATTCAATATCACACTATAGAAGATTCTTTGTGTCTTTCTCTTTTCCTTGAATTACAATTTATCACATTCCCTTTTTCATTTTTTTAACCCTACTAAATTATGTATCTGTGCTTAACCTATTTGCATATTGTTTGAGGGCCACATATGATAAATAGCCTTGCATGATTTAAAGGCATGGAATTGGAGATACAATGAGCATTAAGAAGCTTACCCCCGTTTGGACTCTGAATCACTTTTATAACTCCAGATTTGCTTCCTTTCTCTTCCAACAAAAAAATATTGAGCCATATTAAGACAACCAGCTTTTTCTGCTGCTAAACTAGACTTCTATACTTGTGCCTGATTGATTAGTGTTTGAACTTTAACTTGATATCCTCCTTACTTGCCAAAATGATCGATTTTCCCTCACTTAACCAACTTTTCTCCTTGGAGTCATGCTTATCCGATTCTTACCATCTTATATGGTAAGATGGTATGTCTTAAACCCCTTTCCCTACCCATCAAAATTCCACTGACCCTACAAGGTCTCCATCTTATGTACATTGGTGCTCTCCAATTTTTTATATAACCACACATTTACCCTCATAACAGTTGTTACCCTCATAACATCCATTTGAGATTGGCAGGTAGGTACAGTCTTAGTCTGCAAATCTTAGTCTGTTCAACATTTCAGTGAATTGCCGTAAAAGTAGCACACATTTCTTGATGCTGTGGCTTTTACCCCTACCATTACCCCCTTACTATTCTCATCTGACTATCTCTTGTCTTTTCTAAAACTTAGCTCAAATGTCATCTCCTTTGGGAAGCCATCGCCGACCTCCCTAGGCAGAGTTAAAGGGTTCTTTCTCTCCAGATCAGGACTTACTTGGTAATATCTTCATTTATTGCATTACTCTAATTATTTATGTGCAGATATCTCCCGACTAGACAGGAGGATGTAGATCTTTTAGCTTTCAAGATCTCCATCATCATTTTAAATAATATCATTTTCAGTAATTCAATTGAGCCTTAATGAATGTAACGGGAGTTTATTAACAAGAAAATAAAGGAAATATATTAGAAAAATGAACATCTCACAATTTTATTTGAATCTTGAGTAAATTCCTTCTCTATTATTTCGCAAAGAAGAAGTATTAAAAATTAAAACTGCAAAGCAGCACTCTCAACAATAGCCAAATTATGGAAAGAGCCTAAATGTCCATCAACTGATGAATGGATAAAGAAATTGTGGTTTATATACACAATGGAGTACTACGTGACAATGAGAAAGAATGAAATATGGCCCTTTGTAGCAACGTGGATGGAACTGGAGAGTGTCATGCTAAGTGAAATAAGCCATACAGAGAAAGACAGTTACCATATGTTTTCACTCTTATGTGGATCCTGAGAAACTTAACAGAAACCCATGGGGTAGGGGAAGGAAAAAAAAAAAAAGAGGTTAGAGTGGAAGAGAGCCAAAGCATAAGAGACTCTTAAAAACTGAGAACAAACTGAGGGTTGATGGGGGGTGGGAGGGAGGGGAGGGTGGGTGATGGGTATTGAGGAGGGCACCTTTTGGGATGAGCACTGGGTGTTGTATGGAAACCAATTTGACAATAAATTTCACATATTGAAAAAAAATTAAAACTGCAAAAGGACTTTATGGGCACCTTTTTTTAGTGACTATCTACTTGCACCAACCACCATGATGGGAACTAAGATTATGTAGATGAGTAAGGAAAACATGGTCTTTTGAGGAGGTAGATGAAACTCAGATAAACATAAATTCCTTATTAAAATATATTAGTCTAGGAGTGCCTAGGTGGCTCAGTCTGTTAAGCATCCAACTCTTGATTTCAGCTCAGGTCATGATCTCATGGTTCATGAGATCAAGCTCCATGTCAGGCTCTGCACTGACATCATGGAGCCTGCTTGGGATTCTTTATTTCTCTCCCTCTGCCCCTCCCCGGATTGCTCTCACATGTGCATGCTCTTAATTAATTAATATTAAAAAAATATATATATATATATATGTATGTCTAGATACTGTAAACATCACATATATGTGTATATTCAATGGATAAAGATGATCTAGAAATGAATTCTATCAGGGAGATTATGGAATATTCTAGAAAAGAAGTGGCATTTACTAGGTAGAAATCCAGGTGTATAAGGCTGACAAAAGCATTCTTTCAAGAACAAAAAAGAATTAAGTTAAATGGTAGGTTTAGGAAATTACAAGTAATCTGAAGTGATATTAGCACTCTCTACTAAATATTTTCAGTGTTCAACTGTTTTGGATCGCACATCTTAAAGTTGGAGTGCTCCCTAAAGTTTGGATGTATCCATGCAACTTGCTGTGGCTGGGGAAATACTATAAGCTCAAAAAGCCAATGCATTATTTTCTACTCTCTCTTTCCCTATGTCACTATAACTGTTCATGCTTAAAATTGGTAGCTTCTCTGTCTACCTTGGTCTCTGAGGTCAGAGAAAGAAACTTTGTCATTTTAAGCTTCTGTGATTTGAGGGCTATTTTTACCACAAGAAAACATTGTCGTAATTGATCCATCTAGTATGAAAGGAAGGTGGGAGAAAGAACATTAGATAATAGAGAAGCCAATCATAATTGGCTGCACATATAAAGGTCAGCCTATAGAATGACCATTTACCCAAAAGTGTGTGCCCAAAATATTTGAATCTGTGAATTCAAATAAGCATATTTTACGCTTTTTCAGTTGAATGCCATTTCTGACTGGCAGTTCATATTTCCACAATTAACTTCCAAAGTTAAGAAATATAATTTGAATCAAGGCAAAAAAAAAAAAAAAAGGATGTCTTCATAATCCATCCCTTATTTAATCTTACAGTTGCGTAGTCACTGACCTATGTGTTCCAGCTGGAGAAAAAGAAAACATCCAGAATCATCTACAGACTTGGTATATATTAGATACACTTGTATTGAGCACCAGATGCTATTATATTTCTACTGAAAGAGGTGTGACACAAATGCTTATAACTTGGGGAGGGACAGGCTTACAGTTTAATTCTAGCAGGGTGTATTGTTTTCACACAGTACCGCCTTCATGGATTTTACCTCCTGGCTAACGTTGTGTGTGTGTATGTGTATATATAGGTAGCTTTTATTAGGTAGCTTTTATTTAGGTAGCTTTTATTATTATTTTTTTTAATTTAAGTCCAAGTTAGTTAACATGTAGTGTAATAATGATTTCAGGAATATAATTTAGTGATTCATCACTTACTTATAACACCCAGTACTCATCTGAACAAGTGCCCTCCTTAATGCCCATCACCCATTAAGCCCACCCCCCACCCAAAACCCCTTCAGCAACACTCAGTTCTGTGTATTTAAGAATCTCTTGTGGTTTGTCTCCCTCTTTGTTTTTATCTTATTTTTGCTTCCCTTCCCCTGTGTTCACCTGTTTTGTTTCTCAAATTCCACATATGAGTGAATTCATTTGATATTTGTTTTTGTCTGACTTATTTCCCTTAGCATAATACACTGTAGTTCCATCCATGTTGTTGCAAATGGCAAGATTTCATTCTTTTTGATTGCCAAATAATATTCCATTGTATATATCTACCACCTCTTCTTTATCCATTCATCAGTTGATGGACATTTGGGCTCTTTCCATCATTGCTTACATTTTAATAGAGGTTTCTAGAAATAATATCGTAACTCAAGAGAGTGAAATAATATCGTAATTCAAGACAGTGACTGATAAAGTGATAACATCTCATGATAGGCAAAGACAGGGACACATTTATGTTGTAATTAGCACATGAGCTTTGCTAACATCATACCTGAGAGAAGAAACTAAGAGGAAAGTGTATACTATATAGGTAAGTTTATGTAGGCAAAGGAGGAAATGAGATGGGAAAAGGTCTAGACATAAAGCATTATCTTATGTTGTAAGTGTGGAAGGCCAAGGGCCCATGTATAGGTTGGGATACGTATCTTAAGATACCAGCAAGACTGCGGGTGCCTGGGTGTCTCAGTCAGTCAAGCATCTGACTTTGGTTCAGGTCTTTGTGAGTTCAAGCCCCACTTCAGGTAGGCTCATGACCTGTTTCAGGTGAGCACAAGCCCCACCTCGGATGAGCCTCACTTCTCTCTCTCTTTCTCTCTCTCTCTCTCTCTCTCTCTCTGCCCCTCACTCACTTGCACCCTCTCTCGCTCTCTCTCAAAAAAAAAAAAAAAAAAAAAAAGATATCAGCAAGGCCGGGAGGAATACCAAAGAAAGAAGAGAGAAGTGAGGATGGGGAACAAAGGTGGACATTCTGGAGATAAACTTAGTCTCCATCATAATTGCAGTTTGCTCTCAATAATTTATGACATGGGTCAAGGGAAGTGACTTCAGTGTGTATATTTGCTAGTATCTGCCCAAATGTTGGGAGGAAAATCCAGTCCTTGTACAGTAAGAGATCCAGTAAATAAATGTTAAGTCCAATTCTGAGGACTGAATTTATGTTTATATATTAAAAAGTTTAATAATATATGTATATCTCTAAAGGCTTTCTGAACTGAGACTGAGGAGACTGGAATAGCTCCAGCTTGCCCATTACCCTGCTGATTGGCCTGGATAAATCCCTTGACCTGTCACTGCCTCAGTTCCTTCGTCTATTAAATGGAAGCTTGGCCTAAGTGACCTCAAGGGTGCCATGTGGATCTGAACTGTGATTCTGAGCATGTGATTCTGGTTACACGCAGTTGTGACTTTTATCTAGAGATTATTAGACACTTACTGATGGGTCTTATGTCTATTTGTTTCCAACAGGTACCGTAATAATTGCAGGTGACACATTATAAATATCAAACAAGGTTAAACAATGTTTTAAGTTTAGTGACTAGACAAAAGCTATAAACAGCCTAGCACATGGCAGTTTTGTAAGAGCAAAAGGGCACACATACTTTTAGGTTAATAAGCAAAGATACTGTTAAGGGGTGGTATGAGAGGGCACAAAGGGATACCCAGCTAGGAACTTCAGGACCTGGGTGAGAAGTTGTCCCAGATGTGGAACAGTGTCTCTGTAACGTGCTTGGTACAACTTCAGTCTTGGTGGGGTTTCCCCCAGTGGTAAGCATCATCAGAATGTAAAGGCAACCATGTTCAAGGGTAAGTCATGCATTGTGCAGGCAGCTGGCACTCACACTGATGGCAGGGGCCTCTGTAGTCACTTAGCATGCATGTACTCACTGTTAGTAGAAGCAGCTGTTGGCTCTGAAGGGCCCTGGCAGTCAGACTCCTCCAGTAGTCTCCAGGACAGTATTTAGGTACAAGCCTTAGTGTGTGCTTTCAGAGAATCATTAGCAAAAAGAGATAACCACAAATAAATAAAAAGCAGGTGGACTGGTACAAATGGTGTTGCAGAGTAGGGGTTTTTTTTTTTCTTTTTGTACTTTTTAAGATGATGGGATATCTAGGCTCCCCTTAGCTCTAAATAATAAAACTCTTTCGCTCCTAGCAACCATTCCTGGAAAACAACCTGACAAAAAGGTCCAAACAGTGAAAAGAGGTCTTTTGCACATTTAACAATGATAAGAAAGGTTTTTAAGAGCAAAATCCTATAATAGCTTTAATCATACATGGCTGTATCTACTATCTCTTGGATGAGCAGCTGGGGTCAGGAACTTCCTTGCTGCAAAAACACATATAAACCCTTTTGGGATCACTGCATTCTGGATATGACCATCACCTACTGACAGAATTTTATGACAAAACAATCATTGAGATTTTATTGGTATGTCCCATGCATTAACTGCACAATAATAAAACAAATTGTATACATTTTTTTTCTTCTCCTAGTGTTATGCTGGGCAGTTTATATAACCTCAGAGGGCATCAGTTCCCCCATTTTGGGGGGCTATTGTGAGAATTAAACAAGGAATACATATGTATTGCTCAGGGACAGGACCATTGCAATTAGCTTCTGTCCCTTGCAATTCATTTCTATCAAGAAGCTCAAGTGATCTTAAACTGTAAAATCAGATCATGTTACTCTCCAGCTTAAAACCTTTAATGGCTCCCCATTACACTTAGGATAAAATTAACAATTTGTAACCTGCCCAGTAAGGCTCCTCGGCTCTACCTGAATTGTGGCTTCATCTTCAGCCAGTCTCTCATTGAGGTTTATGCTTTGGCCACAATTGCCTTCTTTTGGGTCTTCAAACAGGCCTGACCTATCTCATGTCTCCTGCATAGTAGTAGCACAAAGGAGATTTGGGGTGCAGTATCTCTTATAATATATATCAAGCCCATCTTTCCTTTGATATCCACAATTGATATTTTATAAATCTTATGTAAAATGCTATGTGAAAATAGCTTCTAGCCCATCATTCGAATTGCTGCCTCTAAGGCCCTTCTATATTGTGATTTGGAAACTGTCACTGCTTCTGCACATGCTGTTCCCTCTGCCTGAAACCCTCACCTTTTCTCTTTATTACTGATGAAATCTTACTCTTCAGGTCTCAGCTTAAATGTCACCTCCTCACATATGTTTCCTTGCTAAGAACTCTCATGGCACCCTGTTCTTTTCTTTCAAGCAAATGAAAATGTATGACTGTTTCTCCCCTACCAGACTATAGGTTTCTAAGGGCAGAATAGTGTGGGTACTTCTCTCATGGCCAGAGTCTGGCATGGAGAAAGCATACAGGAAATACTTGCTGCTGGAGTTCAAGATTTACTAACCAATAAAGTCGACCAGAAGATATAGTGAAAGACCCACCCCCACCCCCACTACCGCCCATGGACAACTGGATAACATTACTCTAGCCAACTGATGTCAGATTTTGGGGGTCTTCCTTGTGCCACATGCAGGAACCAAGAAAAAGAAAATGCCTCCATCAAGGACCTGGCCTCTTCCTACTTCCTCTTTAATTCACTTCCTTTCTTTCACCCTGTTCACTGATTTCAACATTCACAAATGTTCTGGAGCAAAATTAAACTTTATGTAGAAAGAGGGATTTGAGAAAAAGGAAGTGCAGGGGCCACTAACTATGAAAGAAGAGATAAACCACAAGTACTGCCTCCAGGCACTTCTCCTGAGCTCTCAGCAGAAATGTGCCTACCAGGTACATCGTTGAACCTTGTTTCTAGTGTGTGTCACATTGCCTTTGGATCATTTACCAATGGGCTTAGCCACTTACTTTGGTTTCCTGAGTTGTGCTTCTGCATAGGTCTCTGAAAGGAAGTACTAATACCCTTTGCTGTTTGGATTCTAGATTTAGACCCAGTTGCCTTTTAGTCATAACAACACACTTTGTAGCCCACAGCCTCTTCTGATAACTTAGAAAGTTTTTACCAGGAAGCCCTGTCCTCCTTCCTGTCCTTCCATGACAATTTATGAAATGTCCCTAAGTGCCAAGCACTGTGCTAGGTATCATCCCTTCTGCGTTATCTGGCCTTTGTAGTCTGTCTAGATTGTCTGTCTAGATTGTCTGATCTAGAAGTTTCTTGTCTGCTTTGAGTCTTCCTTCCTATCTGGCTTTGATTTTTCTTCAAGATTCCTCTCTCTATCCTGGTTTTACATCATCCCTTACATTATCCCTGTTTGGAAACCCCTAATGTGGAAGGCAGCTCATAGGGAATTTCTTGAAGAGATTCCAGGTTGGTGTTTAAATGTATATTACCATTTAATAGCCAGGCCTGGGGCTGCCTCTGAGTGAGAACCGGAGGCCCTCCCTCTAGTGTATGAGAACACAGTGGCATTTGCTTTGTCAGGGCCCTCTGTCTTCAAATTTACATAGAATTTCTATTCTTTCATTAGCTGAGGTTGCCACAAGGTCAGGTCTTTTTCTCCAGGATTTTATGGTGTGTCTTGCATACTGAATAAAATCAACAGAGTAAGAACAGTCATGGTGCCAACTGTCTATTTTTACGGTGTCTTCCTCATTTCCATTATTTTCTCCCCTCACTCCAACTTTCTATGGTAGTTTCCCCCTCCACATTAAAAACAGCTTTCTGGAAACAATCATTGAAATCCTTTATATGTAATAGAGTGAATTTAAGAAATCATCTTCCAGGTATATATCTTTAAGTTTTATCTTTACAGAGTATGAGGTTTTGGCAGTCCTCCTTGGCACCAAAACCCCTTCTAAAGAATTTCATACAAAAGTGCCCTTGTCTCTTCTAAAGTCATATCACAGAAGGTCTGTCTGCCCCACCCGTAAGTGAGCCCTGCTGTGTCCTGATGTTCCAGACCATCCCCTTCAGGATGTAAGGTTTACCTCAATTCTCTGGGCATTTTCCTCTTCTGCTCCTATTCACAGAAACTACCCCCCACTTCAGTCCTAATCTTGTAAAACAAGCAAACTGTGCCCAGAAGGTATGAACAGGGAGGGACCATAGACTGTGGACTGTGGTTTTATTTATTTACTAAAGAATAAGCCCAGGAAGTTCCCAAAGCGTCTACACACATATTTTCTACATTTTAGCATAACCCTTCATTTTGCAGGAGCTTCAGTAGGGAGAAAAAGATGCCAAGAAATCTCTCCAAACTGAGCTTAAATTCCATGGATTCAGATGTATTATATATAATCCAAAAAATGCAGAATCATAGAATCAGAGAGATAGGAAGGGAGGGATTTGAGAAATCTGGCCTACTCCCCCATCTGTTTGTTAATCCCCTCTATAACATTCCTCAAAACTGGCCATCCAGCCACAATTTTAAGAAAAATTTTTTTAAAGAAATGACCCCAATTCTAAAACCCGGAGAATGCTCTGTAGACAGCCTGCATCAGAATCACCAGGATGTTGCTAAAGGGTCCTCAGCTCTACCCTAGATGAACAGAGTCCTAGGGTCTGACGGTGTATTCCAGCAATCTGCACCCTTAGGTATTTCTTATGCAGACTAGAGTCTGGGACCCTGCATTCTGACAGATCTGCCAAGGCAGATTTACCAGGGCCAGAGAGGTCTTTTTGTGGCTTGAGTGGAACAGTCTATGCCTACAGGCATTTTCACAGGAATGTGGTAAAACAGCTGCTACAAATCTACCCCCAACATTCCCCCCCCCCCATCACACTTAAAGAAGCCAAAAGCATTATGAATGTGGCAGACGCGCATAGTTTTCTACTTTCTGATGAAGATGAAGAAAAGGAGCTAGCCATTCCATGGACCAGGGAGAGGGAGGCAGAACAGAAAATTAATACTACATCTAGTACTGGTGAAATATGTTCCAGGCCCTATGGCAGCATGTCTAGGCAACCACACTAAGGGAAAATGTTTGAATATTAATGACAATCAGAGAAACTGATTTATTAGGACACATAAGTAACTGCTTCTAGGCTGTGTGGAGCATATCATGCTCAGTTTGTTCAAAAGAATAAAAACATAGAGGTGGAAAGGTAGATTATAAGACTCAATTTGAAAAGGAAAACAGTGAAAAGGAATGTAGGCACAATTCAAGCTCCAATAAAAGGAGCCTTAGTAATTTAACCATTTCAACCCAAACAGCATATTTTTAGAATGAGGAGCTCTGCACAAGTCTCCCTTTGGAGGAGGCTTATGTTGAACATTCCATAAAACCACAGAGGCTCAGAGCTCAGTACACAAGAGTCGGCTGTGTTGAAAATGCGAGAGCCAGAAATGACACATACCTAGCAGATGACCAAAAACTGACCAAAAACTAGCTGAGGGAGAACAGAGAAACCCATTCTTCTTTCTTCCAGAGAGGAAAAAGTATCAAACTACACCTCTTTTAACCTCCTCCTCCCTCCCTCCCTCCCCCCCTCCCCCCCCCCCCCCCCCCAAGAGAAAGATCACTGGACTGGGGATTGAAAAACCTAAATCCTGACCCTGGCTCTGCCATTACCTGGATGATTTTAACCACCAAACTTAATATTCCTGACTCTCGATTATTCACCTATATGTAATAGGGTCTCTTGGCTGAGACTGAAATTTAAAATTTGTGAACTTTTTTGTGTGTTTTTGGGTCTCTACAAGTAAATATTCATTCATATTTAATGTAAACTGTTTTTTCCTTTTCGGGGGGAAAAAACCCTGAGTGGTTTTTTTTAATGACACAAATATAAGGCATTAAGCATTCCGGTTTGGTAAGGGAAATGGCCAATTGTGTAGCTTTGGTCTAGATTTCTATCTCCAGGCTCCCTGTGTGAGTGCGTGTATGTATATGTGTGTTTACTTGTATGTCAGTAGTAGGGAAAGAAAACATTTTGCTTGGAAGTCTATAAACAGGATAGGAAACACACAGAAAACTGCTGCTTTTTCTTCCTGTTGAGATAAGTTTTTGCTTAAAGGTGATAAAGATGGGAAGAAATTCTGTGAGAGACAAGAGGTGCTAATTCTACAGTGAAAGACAGGAGGTCTTGGAGGCCAATGGAATGCGGAGGGGGGCTTCCTCCCACCTCTCATGGCTTTGCTGGGTAAAGACAGAATTAGGGGTGAGTGGGTCATGGGTCACGGACTGCTTAACAGTCCTTAGCAGAGGTGGCAGCAGGTTTCTTTAGGAAGCTTTAGTTGCTGTGGACGTTGGCAAGAGGTAACCCGAGTAGAAGAACGGCTTGATTTGTCTCTACATGTGAGGTGCCCCTTTGGTGACTCTCAGAAGTAACAGGGAGAAGCTTTCCAAGTTGCTGGGGGTGGTGTGAGCTGTCAGAACTGCACTGGGGCGTTTGAGGTAAGTGTGGTATAGGCACAGCAAAACTGTTCATTATACAATGGTGGGCTCACTGTGCAGAGCTCCCTGAAGGCAAATTGGACCTGGGGACAGAACTGTTCGACATCCAGATGTGATAGTTTTGCTCATGTTCCATGACTTGCTTGCCTCTGGGAATTGGAGAGCCAACATATAAATCCTATTATTCTATCATTGTGTGATTAGCAACATCTCTAAATTCAAGTAATTACTCCTCTCTCCTTAAATTTTACTAGCTGCTGCCTTATAACTTTCTCTGTTTCAGCCCTTTTAATAGTGAATGGAATGACCTGTTTACATGACCCTCTTCCTCACCAGAGGGCAGAGGCTTATCTTATGAAATCTATCTCCTACCACACAACAGGCTGCCTACTCACAACAGGCACTCAATAAATAGACCCAAGCCTTGGAGACCTGGATTTGCATTTTGGTGCCACGTAATCCCAAGCCAATCACTGACCTAAGATTCAGCTTCTTTATCTGAAAATGTTGGCAATAATGCCTGTGCCATGAAATTGGTTTAATAATTAAATGAAATAGTGGTATCATTGCCAGGTACACAGTAAACGCATAGAGATGAGAGTTGTTATTAGCCGTCAGAAGTTGTTGTATTGAAAGTGGTTCAGGGAGAGAATCATCAAGGGCTGTGCCTGTTACACTAGAAAAAAATGAGTAAATGTTTTTCAACTCCTCTGCTCTTATGAGGGCCTTCTGTGTGCTAGGAACTGTGCCCAGTCACTAGAGATGGAGTGGGATTAACATGGCCCCTGCATTCCTGGAACTCAGAGCAGAGTGACCATTTTCCTAAGTAGGCATCTGACCAACACATAGACCATTAGTGAAGAAATACAATTGGCTTTCTTATCAACATAACCAATAGTTTAACCACCCATATAGCACCACATCAGCATCATTTTGTACCAAATGTACAAATATTTATAATAGAAACCCATCTCTGGGCACCTGGGTGGCTTAGTCGGTAAGGTGTCTGACTCTCGGTTTTGGCTCAGGTTGTGATCTCATGGTTTCATGGGTTTGAGCCCTGCATTGGGCTCTGTGCTGACAGTGTGAAGCCTGCTTGGGATTCTCTCTCTCTCTCTCTCTCTCTCCCTTTCTCTCTGACCCTCTCCCACTCATGCTGTCTCTGCGTCTCTCAAAGTAAATAAATAAACCTAAAAAAAAATTTTATTTAAAAAAATTTTTTTAATGTATCTTTATTTTCAAGAGAGAGACAGAGAGACAGAGAGCAAGCAGGGAAGGGGCAGAGAGAGAGAGACACAGAATCCAAAGCCGGCTCCAGGCTCTGAGCCTTCAGCACAGGGCCTGACACAGGGCTTGAAACCCACAAACCGTGAGATCATGACCTGAGCCGATGTCAGACACATAACGACTGAGCCACCCAGGCACCCCTAATTTTTTTTTTAAACAGAAGCCCATCTTAACCTTTACTTTGGGGATAACCATTAGCATTGCAAGAACACATTCATATTTTCAAAAGTCACGTTCCCTACCTGCCATCCTCTTAAAGTTACCACAGACTTTTAAACAAATTATTTCAAAATTTATTTCCCACATAATTTTCTTTTATTTATTTTTTTTAATTTTTTTTTTAATTTTTTTTTCCAACGTTTATTTATTTTGGGGACAGAGAGAGACAGAGCATGAACAGGGGAGGGGCAGAGAGAGAGGGAGACACAGAATCGGAAACAGGCTCCAGGCTCTGAGCCATCAGCCCAGAGCCCGATGCGGGGCTCGAACTCATGGACCGCGAGATCGTGACCTGGCTGAAGTCAGACGTTTAACCGACTGCGCCACCCAGGCGCCCCTTATTTATTTTTAAAAATGTATTTATTTTGAGAGAGAGAGAAGAGAGAGCACAAGCGGGGTAGGGGCAGAGAGAGAGAGAGAAAGGGAGAGAGAGACAGAATCCCAAGCAAGCTTAATACTGCCTGCTCGGAGCTCAACGTGGGCCTCAAACTCATGAACCACAAGATCATGACCTGAGCCAAAACCAAGAGTCGGATGCTTAACCAACTGAGCCACCCAGACACCCCCACATAATTTTATTTTAAATAAATTGTTTTAAAATTTATTTTAACATAATTTTGTCAGTCATGTTCTTTGAGCATTATTTAATACAACAGCACTATTATCATTCATGAGCCCTTTATACATATATCTTATCTAAAAGAAAACAAAAGGACTTTACTCCCCCAATGAAACTCTTTATGGTCCCTGAAACTTTGATCTACTCACCATAAACTAGAAATGCATTTTGCTTTGATGTTACATAGTTCTTATTTTTACCTTTATCTTTAAGCCATTTAATCATAAGACTATGAAAAATTAATAAAATTAATACAAATTGACTTACTGAAAATTGTGTCAAGTGAACAATTTTTAAAAAATCAATGTTTTAGTGTGTTACCACAGCATTTGAGACATGGGACTTCTGTCCCCATTTTTCCTTATGTACTGATTCTTTAAAAAATGATCTTTGAGGGGCACCTGAGTGGCTCAGTCAGTTAAGCATCTGACCTTGGCTCAAGTCATGATCTCGTGGTCAATGAGTTCAAGTCTAGTGTCAGGCTCTGTGCTGACAGCTCAGAGCCTGGGGCCTGCTTCAGATTCTGTGTTTCCCTCTCTCTCTGCCCCTTCCTCACTTGCACTCTGTCTGTCTCTCTCTCTCTCTCTCAAAAATAAATGAACATTAAAAAAAAATTTTTAATGATCTTTTGAATGAGACCAAATGTGACTCCAAATATAGTAATATGAAATTCTGAAGTTATGTTACTCCCAAAAGGAATAGTTTCTTTCAGGGATACTGTCACAATATTAGAAAGATCAATGTCAAACCACCAAATGATTCCTTATTAAGCTGCCATCTGAAGAAAGCCTTTACTTTTAGAAGAATTTCCCATCCTTTTAGTCTGAATACCTGATTTAGGGTAAAATAGTTGACTGGAAAAATGTTGAGGGGAAAGTTTATGTCTGCCTTTTCCCCAGTCGTACACAGTATTCCTGAACAGAGACATGGTCACTAGAGGTTGACCACTACTCGCCTCCTTTGAGGATGTGGCTAATGGGGTATGTTGTGCTTCCTACAGAGAAGGTTCTAACTGGCTCTAAAAGGGTTGCCTAATAATCATCACCACACGTTTGGAAATGTGGGGGTGGTATATTGGTTGTCATAGTGACTGGGCAGGTGGGGTAGCAGGGGAGATGCTACTGGAGTCTAGTGGGTTGGGACCAGGGATGCTAAAATTCCCTGCCATGTACAATACTATCCTGTAATACAAAGAATTGTCCTGCCCAGAATGCTGCTTGCACCCTTATTTTGAAAAATACATTTTCTTCCAATAAGAATTGTGGAAAACTGGGCTGGGCTTGTTGAAACAGAGGATCCTACAAGGTGGAGAAGAAACCACCTGCCCCCTCATGGATTTTAGTAAGCATGTAATTAAGAACTCTTCCAGGCAATCCAAAGACTTAGCCCATTTTTTTTTCCTCTTCCACCCTCAGGACAGGGAAGCAATGTTGGCAGCCCCTCAAAAGGTTAATTTAAGGGACACTAAAAGATCCATCACTCATGTAGAAATCCCTACCAGTAGAATCACTTTAATGCATTAAGGTATGTCTCTAAAAAGAGAGTAAAACATAAATATGTTACTCAAAGGGATAAAACTAGAACATACCTTAGCATGATTAGTTTATCAGATTAGTTAGCGGTCACTGTGGCAATTAATCCCTAAGAAAATAGATTATAAGCAAGTAATTTTGATATGGGCATAATAAAAGAAGGAATTGGAAAGGGAAGAATTTCCAGAGGTGAGCTACAGGCAACTCTAAGAGACCAGGAGAGCTAACAGGTGCCTCAAAGAGAGATCCAAACAGGAGAAGACACCTACCGATCTTGCCCATATTCTACCCACATTGCCGCTGCTATCAGCTTTCTGAAAAGAAATATTTCAATGCCAAAATAACCTTATCCCTTTGAAGGCAGAAACAGTATATTTTCTGTTATCTGCTTAATTCCACGATGCGTTGTACAGTGAACACTTAATACATTTTGACACTAAAGGAATCAAAAATATTATGTCTTAGATTGACTTGCCAAACAGCTATTAGATTCTAGGTTCAATAAAATACACGGCCACACAACGCTTTGTTTTGTGTTTTAGTTTCACAGTACAGTTTTTGTGAACATGAAGGTGCAAGCTGTTTTCTTTAAGTGTGAGGAGTGCTTCCAGGTATTTCAGAGGAAACTTAAATTGGATAAAAATGGACCTTAAACTCCACATTAATATTCTATATTTAAAAATATTAGCCCACTTTCTCTTATTTTATATAGAACCACAAATTTTAAAATATGAAACCATGTAAATGAAAATCATCTTGTTCAAATAATAAATGACCATGGTTTACACTGGAACTTGGTATTTTTCTCAAGTCATAGTAGTAATAATAACAAAATGACTTTTTTTGAGAGAGAGAGAGAGGGAGGGAGAGCACAAGTAGGGGAGAGGGGCAGGGGGGAGAGAAAGAAAGAGAGGGAGAGAGAGAGAGGAAGAGAGAATCCCAAGCAGGCTCTACGTTCAGCACTGAGCTCAATGCTGGGCCCAATCCCATGCCCCTGGGATCATTACCTGAGCTGAAATCAAGAGGCAGGCACTTAACCAACTGAGCCACCCAGGTGCCTCAACAAGATGATTCTTAATATGTCATACTACAAAGGTAAACAAGACATGAGTATTTTGTTTTATTTAACATATTACATCTCAAATATTCTTAAAGTATACTCTTAAAGTGGATGAAGAACTTAAGCTCCATGTTAAAAAAATCTATTGCTATAGCTCATTATAAGCCCAAGATATACACCTACAAGTCTTGAAAATATACTCCTAAATCCTGTACTTGTGAGAAAATTGTCAAGCAGACCTTTGACTGAGTATAGATTATCAGCACCACTGTCATTCTCTTTAATATTTTTAGTTTTAGGGGCGCCTGGGTGGCTCTATTGGTTGAGCATCCAACTCTTGATTTTGGCTCAGGTCTTGATCTCACAGTCATAAAATCAAGCCCCTCCTCATGCTCTGTGCTGGGTGTGGAACCTACTTGGGATTCTCTCTCTTCCTCTCTCTCTCTGCCTCTCCCAACCTCCCTCAAAAAATATTTTTAGTGTTAAAGGCACAACTTTAGATCCAAGTACATGAATAGCCTACGTAGTGTCTTTTTGTGAATTGGAAAAAAGTTGCCTGTTTTTAGCAGATCAAATCCTCCTCCCAATTCTAATGCCTCATGGAGTGTGAGGTTTGGCAAGTGAAACTGAGTCTGGATTTCAGTTCACCTGGCTTCTCCATCAAGCATCTGCATAATGCCCAGACTAAAGTGCTGTCTGTGGCAAGCCATACTTATATCTCATAGTTCAAGACTTCTCACCTCTGAGGTCCATCTTCATTTTCTGTTAATCTTTATATTTACCTTGACTCTTTGTTGACCCCTTAGTATTCTTGTCTGCCCCCCTTTAATCCTTTCGTATACTTACCTCCACCCCATCCTGCTTCCTTAGCTTCCTTAGAGAGATACTTACATAGAGTCAAAAGAGACTGATGACACTTGATGGCAGGAACTGTAGTATTCACCCAGGGATTCCCAATATCTGACATGTAAAGGAAATGCTAATGTTTGATGAATGAATGAATGAATGAATGGATGAATGAATGAATACATTTTAGAACTAAATATTATCTCACTATTAAGCAAGCCAAGTTTACATAATTTGACTAGTGGTAAATTTAATATTAAAACCCTGAAAATAAGCAATTTCTATATTAGTCTAGTAGATTACATGTGAGGATTCAAATTCCAGATTGACTCTTCTTGACTTCTCTTCCAGACAGCTTTCTCCATCAAACTAGTTCTAATACTAACCTGTGCAAAAATTAACTAGTTACTCAAACTTGCTGGGGGGAATATTCCACTTAATATATTTAAACACAAGAAATTATGTTGGGACTATCTAGACTGTATTCTGGAAGTAATGCATTAGTGCTTCCCAGAATTAGTGTCAATAATGAAATGTTGGCTCTGAATTTTCCTCTTCAGTTCTCTGGGGCCATTTGAAAATGTTATGTACATTTAAAATGCGCTTTCTTGCAATTTCAAAATGTTTCTCATACCTCAAACATATATCAATTTATTTCCTTTTTATTTTAATGTTAATAGCAAAATAGCTTAAAATGTCTCCAGATTAGATGGTCCAATAGAATAACAACGGAATAATACAGGGACACTTTTACACTGTTATACGAAAGAAGAAAAATGAATATTCCAGAATTTCATTTTTTCTGATAGTGGTAAATTCCAGTTTTCAGAGCTTTTGAGCTCCACACACTTTCTCTGTTTGGGGACCGTACTAATGGGGTTGATTCAAAAGTACATCAGGACCACCAAAATATGTTTTTTCTGAGTCTACTTCTTCCATATGATCCATTGTCAAGAAGCTGTTGGTTATGACTAATGCCAGATATTAAATATGGAAGGAATGATAGAAAAAAGAAAATTACCAACTTATAGTTATCACTGTAATAATTTATTGAGGGGTGTGTGTGTGTGTGTGTGTGTGTGTGTGTAGAAAGAGGGAGAGATTGCAAATGTGACAAAATGTTTAAAAGTGTTAAGTCTATGTGAAAAATATATGGATACTTTTTGTATTTTTCTTTTGAGTATTTTATAGGTTTGAAAATAATATGTTGGAAGAGGAAGCAATTGATTAGAAATGTTATTATATTATGGGGCACCTAGGTGGCTTTGTCGGTTAAGCATCTGACTCTTGATCTCAGCTGAGGTCTTGATCCCAGGATCCTGAGTTAACACCCCACATTGGGCTCCACACAAGGTGTGAAGCCAACTTAAAAAATGTTATATGGAGGCTGGGGCTGTAAATGAGGGCCCAAAATAGGGGATTTAATATAAAACACTTTTTTTTTTTTACCATAAACCAAGAGTAACAGAACAAGGTGACAGGTCAGTCATTAGGTCTTCAAATTGTGGATGAAGTCAAAAGATACTACATCTTGAAAACAGAATCAAATTTCATTTTCATTTATTCATTCAACAAATAATTTTTTAATCCCTATCATATACCGCTATGTTCTATGTGGTACAGAAACAGCTGTCAACAAAGCAGAAAGATCACAGTCTTATAGAGCTCACACCGTAAGCCACTCTTATTCAGCTCACACTGAATGGAGGTAGAAACATCAGCAAGCACATAAAGAAATGAACACAGTAATTATACAATGTCCTTTTATGACTGGTTTATTTCACTTAGCATAGTGTCTGCAAGTTTCATCCATGCTTTAAGGCTGACTGATAAGGGGCTTACCTGTGTCATTTTACTCCTTGCTTTCTATATGCTTGATAGCTTTTTTGTGCCTCATTTCCTGCATTACTGTCTTCTTTTGTGTTCAGTTGATTTTTTGTAGTGAAATGTTTAAATTCCTTCCTCATTTCCTTTTGTATATATTCTATATCAGTTTATTTGTCATTACCATGGGGATTACCTTTAATAGTCTAAAGTTATAACATTCTAATATGGATTTTTGCCAGCTTAACTTCAGTAGCACACAGTAACTCTTTACATCTCCATCCCCGCTCCTTTCAGTTGTTAATGTCACAAAATCATACCTTTATACATTGTGTTTTTAAAACATAAGCTAATAATTTTTAAAAGTGTGTTGATCTCTTAAATAATGTAGAAAAAAGTGGAGTTACAAATCATTGCAACAATAACACTAGATTTTAGATTTGCCCATGTATTTGCCTTTATTGAGATCTTTATTTCTTCATATGGCTTTAAGTTACTATGTAGTGTTCATTCATTTCAACCTGAAGGATTCCCTAGAGCATTTCTTGCAGGACAAGCAGTGGTCATGAACCCCTTCAGCTTTTGTTTATCTAGGAATGTATTAATTTTTCCCTCACTTTTTTTTTTAAACTTTAAGTTCAAGTTAGTAAACATATGGTGTAGTATTGGTTTCAGGAGTAAAATCTAGTGCTTCATCACTTACATATAACACCCAGTGCTTATCCCAACAAGTGCCCTCCTTAATTAAGCCCATCACCCATTTAGCCCATTCCCCCACCCACTACCTGTCCAACAACCTCAGTTTGTTCTCTGTATTTAAGAGTCTCTTATGGTTTGCCTCCCTGTCCGTTTTTATCTTATTTTTCTTCCCTTCCCCATGTCCATCTGTTGTGTTTCTCAAATTCCACATATGAGTGAAATCATATGGTATTTCTCTTTCTCTGCCTGACTTAATTCACTTAGCATAATACACTCTAGTTCCATCCTTGTTGTTGCAAATGGCAAGATTTCATTCTTTTTGTTTGCCAAGTAGGTTTCCATTGTGTGTGTATATATACCACATCTTCTTTATCCGTTTATCATCAGTCAATGGACATTTGGGCTCTTTCCATAATTTGGCTATTGTTGATAATGCTTCTGTAAACATTGGGGTGCATGTATACTTTCAAATCAGCATTTTTTTATCCTTTGGATAAATACCTAGTAGTGCAATTGCTGGGTCATAGGGTAGTTCTATTTTTAATTTTTTGAGTAACCTCCATACTGTTTTCCAGAGTGGCTGTACCAGTTTGCAAGCCCAATAGTGCAAAAGGGTTCCCCTTTCTTTGCATCCTTGCCAACATCTGTTGTTTCCTGAGTTGTTAATTTTAGCCATTCTGACCGGTGTGAGGTGGTATCTTATTGTGGTTTTGATTTGTATTTCCCTGATGATAAGTGATGTTGAGCATCTTTTCATGTGCCTGTTAGCCGTGTGGATATCTTATTTGGAAAAGTGTCTATTCATTTATTCTGCCCATTTCTACATTGTATTATTTGGTTTTTGGGTGTTGAGTTTGATAATTTCTTTATAGATTTTGGATACTAACCCTTCATCCAATGTGTCATTTGCTAATATCTTCTCCCATTTGGTCCATTGCCTTATAGTTTTGTTGATTGTTTCCTTTACTGTGCAGAAGTTTTTATCTTGATGAAGTCCCAGTAGTTCATTTTTGCTTTTATTTCCCTTGCTTCCAGAGACAAGTCTAGTAAGAAGTTGCTGTGGCCATGGTCAAAGAGGTTGCTACCTGTATTCTCCTCTAGGATTTTGATGGTTTCCTGTCTTACATTTAGGTTTGTCATCCATTTTGTCTCCCTCACTTTTTTTTATGTTTATTTATTTTTGAGAGAGCACAAGTGGGAGAGGGGGAGAGAGAGGGGGACAGAGGATCCAAAGCAGACTCTTTTCTGACAGCAGCAAACCCAATGTGGGACTCAAACTCATGAACTGGGAGATGATGACCTGAGCCGAAGTTAGACATTCAACCAACTTAGCCACCCAGGTGCTCCTGTCTCCCTCACTTTTGAAGGAATTTTGCCAGATGCAGTATTCTTGGTTGACAGGGATTTTTTTTTTTTTTTTGCCTTTAGCACTTTGAAGATACCAGCCTACTATCTTCTGGTCTCCATAGTTTCTGATAAGTTGTTTCTTTCTTGCTGCTCTTAAAAATCTCTCTGTCTTTGACTTTGGATAATTTGATTATAATGTGTCTCAGTGTGCATCTCTTTGAATTCTTCCTTCTTGGGTCTTGGGGCTTCATGGATGTTTATGTTCATGTCTTTCATCAAATTTGGGAAGTTTTGGGGCACTATCTCTTCAGGTATTGTCTCTGGCCTTTTCTCTCTCTCCACTCTTTCTGGAACTTCCACTATCTGTATGTTGGTCTGCTTGATGGTATCTCATGGGTCCCTTACAGTCTGTCCACTTTTATTCACTCTTTTTTCTTTATGTACCTGAGGCTCAATAATTTCCATTGTCCTATCTTCAAGTTTACAGATTCTTCTGCTTGCTCAAAAATGGCTTTGAATCTCTCTAGTGAATTTTTCATTTCAGTTCTTGTACTTTTCAGTTCCAAAATTTCTTTTTTGTTTCCTTTAGCTTTTCTATCTCTTTATTGATATTTCCATTTTATCATATATAATTTTCTTAATATTTTCCACACCTTCCTTTAGTTCTTTGAGCATCTTTAAGACAGTTGTTTTAAAGTCTTTGTCTAGTAGATCCATCATCTGTTCTTTTTCTGGGACGGTTTCTGTTGGTTTAATTTTTCCTTTGAATGGGCCACAGTTTCCTGTATGTTTGTATACCTTATGATTTTTGTGTTCAAAAATGGACATTTGAATCTAATAATTTGGTAACTCTGAAAAGTAAGATTCTCCCCTCATTCCCCAAGGTTTGCTATTTTAGCTTGCTGTAGGCTGTCTCTATGCTGAGAATCAGCCTAAAGTGTAAATTTAAGGTCTTTTCAGGTCTTTTCTGAGCCTGTGCTTTGCATGGGTGTGTGTGGTGACCTTTCAGTTTCTCCTGTATATGTGATTGCTTTTGAATATCCTAGTCTTTAGTGTATGACTTCCAAAAGGGAAAAGGAAAAAAATAAAGGGGAAGAAAGTTTTCCAGTTCTTTAAGTCCCCAGAAGCCCTTTGGCTGAAGGGAGAGAGTCTTGCAAAAATGGGAGAGGTGTAACAACAATGATCACTGCCTCTTTGCCTGTGCCTCTAAGGTCAGAAACAGCAATCAGAGAACAGATCCCAGATATTTGGAGAACATGTCTTTTTTTTTTCCCCCACCCTGGTTCTGGCAAGCTACAAGCATGCTCTTCTAGAGCATGTATACAGCTGTCTGCCACAGGTCTGAGGAGTGGGGGATGGGAAGTGCTACTGCGCTAAGAGCTGATCTTGTTCAATATTAACCACAATTTACTAAGTGAGCCTTCCCCTGGAAGCTTTAAGCCTTCAATAGACTTTATAATTTCAAAATAGTTACATTAGACGGATTCTGCAAGTGCAGTTGTTGTCTAGGTAGGGAGACAGATTTCTGCACCATCTTCCCCAATGACTCACTAATTCTTTTTTTTTTTTTTTTAACATTTATTTATTTTTGAGACAGAGAGAGACAGAGCATGAATGGGGGAGGGTCAGAGAGAGAGGGAGACACAGAATCCGAAACAGGCTCCAGGCTCTGAGCGGTCAGCACAGAGCCTGACGCGGGGCCCGAACCCACGGACGGGACCGTGAGATCATGACCTGAGCTGAAGTCAGACACTCAACCGACTGAGCCACCCAGGCGCCCCTCTTTTTTTTTTTTTAACATTTATTTATTTTTGAGAGACAGAGAATGAGTGGGGGAGGGGCAGAGAGAGGCAGGGTCACAGAATCCAAAGCAGGCTCCAAACTCTGAGCTATCAGCACAGAGCCCAACATGGGCTCGAACTCATGGATCGCAAGATCATGACCCAAGCCAAAGTTGGACGCCCAACCGACTGAACCACCCAGGCGCCCTTTAAGACTAATTCTTACCTAAAAGTCTTTTTTACTGTAAGGATCTTGTTTATCTGCATCCTAATTACTAAACCCTCAAGATTATAAAAATAGCAATCTTTGGTCAGTTTGCCTCTCAGGCATTTTCAAAATTGTAATACTTTCCTTGTAGTATATAGTGTTCTACACTTTGTTTTCATCACATGTATGGTTTTGATTCTTTACAATAACATGGGGGAAGTTGTAAGAGCAAATAGTATTATTACCCTCTTATAGTCAAGAAAATTGAGCCTCAAACTACAGTAAATAGTAATGGATATTCAGTGAGCAATAGAGTAATAAATCAATAATTTCTTATTAAAAACTAGGGTTCTGTCTGCCACCCCAAACTATCTCTCTATAATACCTGAAAGTTTGACCCTGAACAATGAGAACAGTCTGGTGTCTGGAATGTGAAATATCATCACAGCCAAGGCATCCTTGACCTTGGAGACCATCACTTGCTCCCTCTGCCTGTTCTGATTATGAATGACCTCACAGAAGAGTGAGAAGGCAAAAAAGGAAGAGGATGCAGTCTTTCTTGTTCCCTCCAGCAGTTTCTTCTACCTGCTAGAGAGAGAACAAGATAAGTAAGAAGTTGGGAAACTCCATCTAAGCAAGTTTCTCATGGCCACTGAACAATTCTTGCTTTTACCTGCAATTACAAGAATGAGCAGATGCCAAACTCATTTGAAGTAACAAAATATATAGCCTCTCTAGGAAGAACCTGATTCCTTCAGCATGTGGACTTAGGATGAATATCCAAATTTCTGTTTCAGACAGTGGATAAGAACAGAGTTAGAATAAGCTAATTTAAATTAATATTAATAAAAATATTAGTTTAAAATATCAAATTATAAAAAGTATAAAATTATAATTAATTAAAATATCAAATTATAACTCAATTTTTGTCATTTAAAAATATGTTGATCCCTCTATTGGTGTTCAATTATTGTATTCCTTGATGGTGCAATGTCATTTTAACAAAACATGGTTGCCTTTTCTGACCACGTGATATTTATTGCCTCCTGGTGGTAGCTTTCCTCAATTCTAGTTTCAGTTTTAAGGGATGAGGCGATAGTGAATTTCAGTGTTTGGCTCATTTGTGTGAGGAGCATGGTCCTGCTGGGTGGGCAAATTGCCTACTTCTAATATCCATGCCAATGCTTCCTTATATTGGCACAAATGGCCAAAGTGAAAATCAGTACTGAAATGGGAGTTGGTGATTCAAATACTGAAAATAAGTATCAATAACACAGATATTTGAATGATAATCAATACAATATGGAAGCGTTTTTAAATCATTTATTACCAAATATTCAGGGTGTGTTCTGGGCACAGCTAAAGCAAGGAGTGCCAGAAACACTGGGTAATTATCTTCAGCCCTCATGGCTGTAGGATTGAGCATCTGGACCATGACTCACTCAGGCAGTTGGCCAATTCCCCAACTGGTGCTAAAAATGACCTGAAATATAGTTTTCTCATCTGTAAAATATGGAGATATAATACTACCTGCCTTATAGGGCTATAAAAACTTGATGTTCTCAATACACTTCAGGGAGGCTATTTCTTACATATGAATGTAGTGTCCAACATACTGCCATACCTTTGGTCAGCAAGGCAGACAGGTAAGACTGGCTTATCTTCCATTTATACCCTCTGGCTAGACTGGGTGTGACTTTCTGGGGCTTCCTCATTCTCTTTTAAGGTTGATTTCTTTTAACCTGATGTTCCCATATAAAAATGTTTGGAGCAGAAAGTGGGAGAGTACAACGTGATTTGGGCTGGTTTCCATTCCTACCCCAAAGTCAAGCATGTATTAGAGAACATTAAAGTTGTGTCTGCCTGAAAAGAACTTGAATACTAATTTGTGATGGAAAATTACAGGAATCCATCAGAAAAGTATTACTATAAAGTATTATCTTCCAGAGGGATGTTGAGAGTGCCTTCATATGGACTTTGCTTACTTTTTCTTTTTTTTTAATTGGGAGACTAAAACAGTAGAAAATTCCCTAAAGTTCCAAACAAATAATTTAAAACCATGGATTACTGTGCTCAAGAGTTTCTTTGCAAACAAACATAATACAAGAAATTCCCCAAATTAAAAAAGTTCTTTTAGACATTTACTCTCATGACTTTCATATTTAAATTGAGAATGTATTAAAGAAAAAAACCCTCTAAAAATTAAAATCTACCCACTTCTGTTATGAGAGTTGTTAACATGAATATTAAAATGAGAAAGTGTTTGCAGCTGCTCTGGAAAACAGTGTGGAGGTTCCTCAAAAAATTAAAAATAAATCTACCTTATGACCCAGCAATAGCACTGCGAGGAATTTACCCAAGGGATACAGGAGTGCTGATGCATAGGGACACTTGTACCCAATGTTTATAGAGCACTTTCAACAATAGCCAAATTATGGAAAGAACCTAAATGTCTATCAAGTGACAAATGGATAAAGAAGATGTGGTTTATATATGCAATGGAATACTACTTGGCAATGAAAAAGAATGAAATCTGGCCATTTGTAGCAATGTGGATGGAACTGGAGTGTGTTATGCTAAGTGAGGTAAGTCAGGCAGAGAAAGACAGATACCATATGTTTTTACTCATATGTGGATCCTGAGAAACTTAAAAGACCAGGGGGGAGGGAAGGGGATAAAAAAAAAGTTACTGAGAGGGAAGGAGGCAAACCATAAGAGACTCTTAAATACTGAGAACAAACTGAGGGTTGATGGGGGGTAGGGGAGAGGGAAAAGTGGGTGATGGGCATTGAGGAGGGCACCTGTTGGGATGAGCACTGGGTGTTGTATGGAAACCAATTTGACAATAAATTATATAAAATAAAATAAAAATAAAACGAGAAAGTGTTTTACTCTAAACAGAAGACACGTACAGCATATTAATACCAAGTACAAAATGAAAATATAAACAGTGTGAATGACTTTGTAAATAAATATTACAACATTTATGTATTCAAAGGACTCAGCAGAAAAAAGTTACACACTTGTTCCAATGCTAAGATTTGTGGAGTTGCTTTTACTGAACTGTCTTCAAATCCTGTTCACTTTGAAAATTACTCACATTAGTTTATGGTCATGGTTCATATTGAAATCATTTAGGGGATGGTTAGGTTTGTGTGTGACCATTACATAAAGGTGACAATATTTTGAGGGTGACCTTTGTGGGCCAGGGAATGGGATTAAATAGGAAGTTATACAGGGATTGAAGAAGGTTTGTTAGGGAGGCAGAGAAATCAGATGGAATCTGAGATGATCTAAAATCAATCAAGGCATTTAAAAAGATACATAAATATTTCTGTAGCCATAGAGATACCATGAAATCTTTGTGACAAAATATTTTCTCTGCCCTAAGATAATAATGTAAGCAATAGAGCAGGGTAATGACTTTTCAAATAAATGTGTATTTTAACAAAACAGGAAAATGAGAAAAATATTTGATGTTATGCAGAAACTCCAAAGTCCTCTTTAAGAAATATGAAGCAGGGGAGAACAAGTTAAGCTATTAGAGCAAACAGATGGAAGCTTCCCCCTGAGATAATCCTGAGCAGAATCCTCAGCACCTTCCTGGAAAATTTTGAATCCATCTATCTTCTCATTTTTTTTTTTTTGGAAGAGAAATATTTATGAAATGAGTTTGTGTGAAGCTGGCTGCTGTTCAGCTTTTGCAGAAACAAGCTGCTTATCTAATTCTTGTCTGAAGGGCATTTATTTTTAATCGTGGAAATTGTACCAGCTATCCAATGTCTCACCTTCTTAGTGGAGAAAAAAAAGATCTTGAGACAGTCTCCTAAAGACTTTTAATTATACCTCAAGTAATTACATACTTGTATTACCAAATGTGCACTCATGCGCACAATAAAGAGAAAATACATGGAGAAAGATATACAAACACATCTTCATAGAGACAAAAATAATTTCTTAGCACATTCATAATAAAGATCTTCTAAGTAGTTCTATGTGAAGAAGAATAAATTTAGGTTTCAAAACCTTATAGTAATTACAAATTTATATGGAAATATAGACTGAAGTAAATTCCTACTATAAAATACAGCCTGGGTGCCAGGGTGGCTCAGTCAGTTGAACATATGGCTCTTGATCCCAGGATTGTGGGATTGAGCCCCACGTCTGGCTCCAGGCTGAGCATGGAGCTTGGGATTCTTCCTCTCTCCCTCCACCCCTCTTCCCCACTTGCATGCTCTCTCTCCCTCTAAAATATTTAAAAATAAATAAAATAGGGGCGCCTGGGTAGCTCAGTCAGTTTAAGCATCCCACTTATGGTTTCCACTCTTGTCATGATCTCACAGATCTGGAGCCCTGCGTCAGGCTCTGTGATGACAGTGCAGAGCCTGTCTGGAATCCTTTCTCCCCCTCTCTCTCTCTGCCCCTTTCCCACTCCTTCTTCCTCTCTCTCTCTCTCTCTCTCTCTCTCTCTCTCTCTCTCTCTGTGTCTCTCTCCCCCCCCCCAAAATCTTAAAAAAATAAAGAAAATGGAGTCTGAAATTCAGTTTCAAAATTCAATTACCTTGTACTTGAATGACTTTAATGAAGTCATTAAAGAAGAATGACTTTAATGAAGATAAAAATCCTTAGTTCAAACATGCAAAAGATTCCAGTAACTTAAGAACTATAAGTAGGGACCTCATTTTCTGTGCAGGTTTGTACCTTTCTGAAGGCTATCCTTCCAGAGGGTCATGGCCGGTATGCTGGAGATAATTACCCTGAGAATGGTGTTGGGATTATTTGCCCTGAAAGTACCTTCTATCTCATCCTTGAACATTCATTTGCCACTTCTCTGCCCACTCGCCCAGTCTGGTGCCATCTTCCTGTAGGCTGTCCTGCACTTGGCATTTTACTAACTGGAAGTTTCATGTCATATGCCACTTTGGAGATTTCACACATATGCTCACCTCTGAATCATTTACCAAACTATTTCATAAGAATGCCTTAGAGCCTATCCCTGGTGTACCCCACTGTTTAAACCTCTTCATTCAGGGGGAATGGAATGTTAAGTGAACGTTTCAGCTGATGTCCTAGGTATCAGGTACCTAAGTTAATTGTAAACTTATGACTTTTAGAGTTACAGCACTCTTACAGTGCTTCCCTCACATCAGGGGTATAAAAGGGTGGTTTTAATGGGCCTTTGTAAAAGTGATTTTTTTATTTTTTAGAGAGAGAGAGAGAGAGTTGTGAAGTGTCAGCTCTACCCCCTTAATCTCAAGTCAAGAGTTAATTTTAAAGTAAATCAGCAAAGTAAACTCTTCTTATGAAGGGTAAGAAGAAAAGCTAAGTTTCTATAGAGAATCAGGGGAAGGACCAGAACTATTGAATAAACATAAGTGGACAATGAAAGAAAAAAAGTTTTTCTGACTATAAGTTAGTACTTGTTCAATGCACTAATTATACATGCAAGGGCCCATTTATCCTTACCTTTTATTTAGTGCTTTTAGACAGCTGTTTATCCATAAAATTTTTTTCTCTGATGATTTTTGTTTGTGAAATGTTTTTAGTGTGGAATCTTATCAAAGGCTGATAAAAACATTACATTTACTGGTGTACTTTCATTAAGATATTTAATTTTGCTCTAAAAGAAGCCTAATACATTACTTAGATATGATTTCCTCTCAATAAAATAAAATATATTTTCTATCAATATGTCAAGTTTATACAAGTTTTCAGTGATCTTATACTCTATGGTAAATTCATCTCTAAAGCTTAGATAGAGGTGAGATTGTGTTGTTCCCCCTGGCTTTTTTAAATCAATAAAAGCCAGAGTAATAAGCTAAGAAATTGAAGTCAGAGAGGTAGTGGTCTCAAAGAAGCCAGTGGAGGAGAAAGTTTATAGAAAGAAGATCAATAGAGTCAAATGATGTAAAGACGTCAGGAAGGATAAAAACAGAAATTATGGTTATTTGGGGAGTCAGGAGTGACCTTTTTGAATGTCTTTGGATGGAATGGTACTTTCTTATACTTTCTATCTCTTGGTTGAAGTTCTCACTGTGTTCATTCTTTTCCCAAGTTCAATGAGCATCTTTATGACTTTTACTTTAAACTCTTTTTTAGTTTATCTCCATTTCATTAAGGTTTTTTCCTGAAGTTTTATCTTTTTTTCTTTCATATATTCCTCTGTTTCTTCATTTTGCCTGAAATTGTGTGTTGGTTTCTACACCATTAGATGAAACAGCTACCTTTTTGAATCTTAAAGGGTTGGACTTGGCATAGGAAGTGAACCATATCTCATTCGACCCTGCCCTAGCTTTTGGCTGTCTCTTAAACCTTGTTATGGTCCAAGCAGCCTCTAATATTTTAAATAGCTTCAAGTTGTTGAGGATGGCCAAGACCTGTCAGTGTCCCAAAGGAGAGGATCTCCATCAGCACTTAAATTCATTCAGGCTAGCTGGAAAGCAGACCCTCAGGCAGCAGCTTTTTTTTTTTTTTAAATGTTTATTTATTTTTGAGAGAGACAGAGACAGACTGTGAGCTGGGGAGGGGCAGAGAGAGAGGGAGACACAGAATCTGGAGCAGGCTCCAGGCTCTGAGCGGTCAGCACAGAGCCCAACGCGGGGATCGAACTCACAAACTACGAGATCATAACCTGAGCTGAAGTCAGACCAACTGAGGTCCAACTCAACCAACTTAGCCACCCAGGCACCCCGGCAACAGCTTTTAAAGTATGCAAATTTATAAAGTCCTGTGGGACCACAAGTGTAAGCCCTGCTGTCTACCAGAGCTACGTGATCTGGAGGTGTCCTATGGGTAGCAATCACAAAAATCAGGACTCCAGACAAGTGTATAAGCTCTTTCCTGGGAGATACCAGTCAACTGTAGCAAGGCAGAGGAAGAGCCCAAAGATGGCATCCATCATCCATAGGCCAATATTCCCTGAGAGCAACTCGGTAGACCCCTAGATGTGCACCAAACCTAAGGCCTGCCCCTCAGGCCAAAGCTTCCACATGTGCAAATAGGCCTCTTTCATCAAAAGATTGGAGATGTGCTTCAGTTTGTTTTCTGTGCAGTGCCCTGGGGATGGTAGCCTGCCAGGAACTGTCTCTCCTATTGTTACAGTAATGTGGGATCCAGAACACAGCCCCACCCGACCACCAGAGCCAGGTGGTCAAGGACCATCCCATGGGTAGCAGCTACAAAAACTAGGACACCAGATGAGAAAACCAGGGCACCAGATACATGTAAGAGCTCCCTCTGGGAGATACTGGCATCCTGGAGCACTGCAGAGGGATAACATGGAGAGGCCCACTGGCTGTAGCAAGACAGAGTTGGTCATAAAGATGGGACCCACTGGAAAATTTGTTTTTTTTTTTTAAAGAAGCAAGAGATGGCACCTTTTGGCTAGAGCAAGGCAGAAGGAGCATTAACACAATTTGATCTAATCACTCTAACTTGGTTGTTGGGGAAAAAAAATGGGGCTTAAAATCCTCTAATCCCCCCTAAAAGAAACATTAATCAAATTTGTGGTCATTATACTTTAACTGAACTGTCATTTAGCCATTTTAAAGAATGTCTTCATTTTGGTCTTTGAGTCCATCAAGGCTTTTAAATGTTCTTCTTGAGTTCTTTTTTGACAAGTCTAAATTTTAGTTGATACGTTTAATGTCCATTCTTCTGTGATATCTTTGTGAAAGCAAATTTCCCATTATTGGGAGGCTGGTCTTGCAAATTCCCAAGTTAGACCAGGCTTTTGTGGTGCTGTTCTGAAATAACTGAACTCTGGAAATGTCCATTATTGAGTCTTGATTAATTTTAATGAAAGCCATTTATTTAATCTTCCAATTATTATTGAAGACCTGCAAATAGATCAGTAATGAAACAGACTAAAAAATCGCTGCCCTTTGTAGCTTATGTCCTGTCTCCTGGATGTCCTGTCACTGGAAAAGAGGATCTTGGAGAAAGAAATAGGACAAGGAGAAAGAATTTGCATTCTCTTGGCCTTGACCTTTAGGGCCTCAGCTCTGGAAAAGATTAAGGTACTCAAGAAAAACCTCAATGTCGCGGGAGTAAGCCAACCCTACAACATGTGGGCAAGCCAGGGACCTAAGTGAGAGATGTCTAGCAGAGGACTCCTGTGGAGGGGCCTCAGCTGTGGACTCTGAGGATGACTACATCTGGCATAAAGGTTTAAACTCTCAGGGAAGTTCCTTTCTATTACTCACTAAACCACCAGGCAAGTCTTGTCAAGGATTATAGCCTGGTGTTAGATATCACTGTAGAGATTGGAATGAAGGGCCTGGGATCTCTGTGGTGGTGAAGAGGAGGCTTCAGTGGCTGACAGTAATGAAGTTTGACTTGCAGAAGAACAGAGCAGCAGTCAGGAATACTTGGGAAGCAGAAATTTGACTTGGGTAAAAATTAGACTTCCTGCTATACCTATTTTGATTAATACTGGATATGTATGTAGTATTTCTATTATCTTCCTTCTGAAATTTTGTGTTAAAAGGACCTAACATTTCAGATCATCTTAAAAGTAATACAGAACTGAATATATTCCCCAGAAATAGTCCATGTAACTAATTTCCCTGAAGAAACACAGTGGCCTTAAGAGAAGTTTCCAAGTATGAAAAAAGTGAGGAATGCTGTTATACAGTGTCCAACCTTCATCTGTTCTTTCTTCCCTCTCAGATATTTGTGAAAATACTGACACATCCTCACATATATTACCATAGAAACAAACACTCCAAACATTTAGTCATATACACTTATGTGAAGTATACCACCCAGGTGATAGGAGTAGGAAGTTCAAAGAACTACCTAAGATATATTATTAATTATCTAGCATTTTCTGTTCACATTATTTAAGTTTGGTGCTTCCACAATGTGGCATGTAGGAGAGACTACACTGGGGGCTGTATAGATAATAAGCACTGCCAATTTGCTAAAGGTGATCCAACACAAAGATATGTTTCATATGAGGTTTATAATCCTATGATTTCAAATACTGTGAAGTTTAAGTTCTACAATAGAGAGGCCTGGACTCCAGACCTCAGCTTTGTTTCTATTGCTCTTATTATAAATCAGATATATGGTTTTGATATAAGAATCTTTCAAAAAGATCCCATATAACTTTGAAACTGGATCAGGCCAACTAATACTATAATGGTCACGAGAACAGTGAAATGTGATCAAAATTTGGAAAAATGTAAGAACGGGCGAAGAGGAATAGTAATCTTTCTCCCTCCCTCCTCGTGGTTGATTAAAAAAATGGCTATAGGGCACCTGGCTGGCTCAGTCAGTTGAGTGTCCAACTTTAGCTCAGGTCATGATCTGGCAGTTCTTGAGTTTGAGACCCGCATATAGCTCACTGCTCTCAGCGCAGAGCCCACTTCGGATCTTCTGTCCAACCCCCCTCTCTGTCCCTCCCCCTCTGGTGCTCGCTCTCTCTCTCTCTCTCTCTCTGTCACAAAAATAAACATTTAAAACAAAACAAAGCAAAATGGCTATAGTACTTTACATTGAGAGATGGAGTCTGTATCCCTACCCAAATATCAAGTGGGCAGCGCTTATAATTTACTTTGGACAAGAATGTGATGGAAATGATATTTTGTGAGTTTCAAACCTGGCCTCAAGAACCTGGGAGGCCAGCTTTCTCTTTTCTGCTCTTGAGACTCTTGCCCAGCATAGCCTGAGCATCCTGAGAAACTGTATGGAGCAGAAGGCTTTTCTGTTTGAATCATCTTAGAACAACCAACCCCAGCTGAGCCACCAGCTGACCACAGATACATGAGCAAGCCCAGGGCACTGGTGAAGGCCAGAACCACTAAACTGAGTCCTGTCCAAATTGCCAAACTGCCATTTAAGTCACAAAGTTTTGGGAGGTAATTTATTAAACAGCAAAAGCTAACGTGTAGTTGTATAGTTGGTATCTCCATGAACCACACAGTTATAAAATGTTACAAAGTTGGGGCACCTGGGTGACTCAGTCAGTTAAGTGTCCAACTTGAGCTCAGGTCACTGTCTCACGGTTCATGAGTTTGAGCCCCACATCGGGCTCTGTGCTGACAGCTCAGAGCCTAGAGCCTGCTTCAGATTCGGTGTCTCCGAATCTGCCCCTACCCCACTCATGCTCTGTCTCTCACTGTCTCTCAAAAATAAATAAACATTTAAAAAAAATTTTTTAAATGTTACAAAGTAAATACTTCCTTAAAGTAAGATAAAGTTTTATAGAGTCACCTAAGCCACTGCCACTGAAAATGCTCATCTATAGAGAGATAAAGAGCTTGCACCAGAATACAAATCTCTACACTGCTTCCTTCATTAAGAAAATCTTGCTGCAAAAAGGACATCAGCTGAATTCAATAATGTGCATAATGACATATTTGGTTTCCAGTTGCAGTCAGTGAACCATACTTTTGGTAGCAATGAACTAAGGCTTAGAGGTCAATGAATTATTATATAAAGAGCCAGATAATAAACATTTTAGGGCCATATAGTTTCTGTCAACTTTGTCATTTTATCAAGGAAACCACCACAGATAATATGTAAAGGAATGGGCATGGCAGCATTCCAGTGAAACTATTTGTAAGATAGGCAGCCAGCTAGATTTGGTTTGTGGGCCATAGCATGCTGGCCTCTGAATCCTAGGCCATTTCTGAGGTTCATCTCCTCAAACTTCATTATTAGGTCTGTTTTTTGATTAATGTCAAAAGAATATAGGCAAAGGCCAAAGAAAATTGGAAATCAGAACTACAATGAGGTACCACCTCACACCTGTCAGAATGGCTAAGAATGGTCAAGATTTTCAATAATAATGTACTAAGATTGGCTAACAACTCAGGAGACAACAGATGTTGGCAAGGATGCAAAGAAAGGGGAAACCTTTTGTCCTGTTGGTGGGAATGCAAACTGGTACAACTGCTCTGGAAAACAGTATGGTTTTTCCTCAAAAAATTAAAAATAGAACTACCCTATGACCCAGAAATCGCACTACTAGATATTTATACAAAGGATACAAAATGCTTATCTGAAGGGCACATGCACCCCAATGTTTATAGCAGCGCTATCAACAATAGCCAAGTTGTGGAAAGAGCCCCAAATGTCTGTTGACAGGTGAATGGATAAAGAAGATGTGATACACACACACACACACACACACACACACACACACACACACACACACACACTGGAATACTACTCAACAGTCAAAAAGAATGAAATCTTGCCATTTGCAACAACATGGATGGAACTGGAATCTATTATGCTAAGCAAAATAAGTCCAAGAAAGACAAATATCATGATTTCACTCATGAGAAATTTAAGAAACACAACAGAAAAACAAAGGAGAAGGGAAGGAAAAATAAGATAAAAACGAAGAGGGAGGCAAGCCATAGAGACTGTTGAATACAGAGAACAAACTGAGGGGTGGAGAAATGTGCTAAATGGATGATGGGCATTAAGGAGGGTACTTGTTGGGATAAGCACTGGGTGTTAACGTAAATGATGAAATTCTGGGTTCTACTCCTTTAACCAGTACTGCACTGTATGTTAACTAACTTGAATTTAAATAAATAAATTTAAAAATAAATAAATACATAAGAAAATTGGAGATCTCCTTCATTAGAAAGGAAAAGCAAATGCCTGAAATAGTTATTACAGATGTCCAACACAGAGCCACCCAAAAGGATAAAATGAAACATGGAAATATGTACATTATTATTGAAAAATATATGGAAAATAAAGTAAGCAAGTACTGCCAATCAAGGCCCTTGTTGGCTAAATCTTGGGGGAAAAATAAATATTCTAAGAAGCTTTCATTTCAAAATGTTGACATCTCAGGGATATAGAACTGTTCATCAGCAAAGAGGTGGGGTATTCCTTCCTTCATTTTGTCCCTCCCTCTTTTTCTCACTTTCCTTTTCTTTCCTTTTTTTTTTTTCATTTGCTCTTAACACAGAGGAAAGAATTTTTAGGCACAAATAAAAGCAACCAGTATTATATTCTTGAAGAGCAGGTTGATAAGAGCAGCTGTTAATTTATGGTTGCCTCATTTGATTCTCCTTCAGTGTGGTTTGGAGACAACACATTTCTGTGCCATTACAGTATTAGACAACACTGTCTGTAGACTCATCCTGAGAATAGGCAGGGTGTGTCCTTCTGAGGGAGTATCAGGAAGAGGCACAAAAAAGAGATGTCAACCATTGCCATCCATGTCTCAAAATGCATACTGGGCAGATTTCCAAATTCCTGTTGCACTATATATATATATATATATATATATATATATATATATATATATACACACACGATGAGCTGCTTTGACAAATATACTCCTCCCTTATTAACAACAGCTGCTATCAAAAATAACTAGCATGAAATGAAAATCTGAAGTACTGTGTCCTGTTTGTTTCAATGAAATATGAAATATGAAATCTATTTCTTAAAGATCTCAAGCTCCTTAAGGATGAGACCTTCATTCTAAGGCATAGTGTGGGTTAGCATTTTAAATGGTTTCCTTTATTTAGTGTTTAATATTTATTCTATGTTTTGATTAAGCCACTAAAAATCTCTAGCAGAATGCATGTGTGTGAAGAATAACACATTGGGAATCAAAGTCATTGACAATTCAGCTCAGATTGGCCAAGTAGCTTTGGCAGAAAAGATGGACATGGTGCCATGGCCATCATGGAGGGTTAGGAGAGAATAAACCCAGAGAATGGAGTAACTGGGATCATCTGATGGGGTGTCACAGATAGGGGAGCGAGAACTGGGTAAGCTCGTGAAATTAAGAAGCAATGGGGAAGTTAGAGAAAACTGGTGATAATGGTAGGGGTATAAAAAAGAAGGAGGAGGGGCGCCTGGGTGGCTCAGTCAGTTAAGCATCTGACTTCGGCTCAGGTCATGATCTTGCAGTTCCGTGGGTTTGAGCCCCGTGTCAGACTCTGTGCTGACAGCTCAGAGCCTGAAGCCTGCTCCAGATTCTGTGTCTCCTTCTCTTCCCCTCCCTGGCTCACATTCTCTCTCTCTCAAAAATAAATAAACATTAAAAAAAATTTTTTAAAGGAAGGAGGAGCTGTAAAAAGAGAATGGATACATTTAAAATTTTGTTGACTTCCAAAATTTCCCTCAGGCTGGTTCTGGCCAAGAGAGCCAAAAATTACCTCTTATGGTACAGGGAGAAAGGGATTCTACTTATGCCAGAGGAGAGGAAGGCCTCACATCAGGAGTTTCAACATCTTTCATAGCATACGTCTCCAGGCTTATCTTCATTTGCCTTCATAAAGCCTTCCCAGAAGCAGTGTTGTACCCCTTCCTGCTCTATTCTTGACCATAGACTGAGAACTTCCAGGATCTTCTAAGCATCACTTTCTAATCAGAGTGTCACAAATAATACTCATATATATAATCTAAAATTATGGTTCATTTCACTCTGTCCTCCGATGTTTATATTTTCCTGTCTGTGTATGTTCTTCACTGTCTTTCTTTTCTTCTTCCTTTCCCTTACCTTTCTCCTTTTATATCTACTGATTTCTCCTCTTCCTCATCAGTGTTAAGTAACCCTTCAGGTGGAACATGTCAGAGCCAAAAGCTCATGGCAATAACTTTTCACTTTTCTCCTTACTATTGTAGTCAATACTTACCTTTAGTCATTTGTAGCAAATTGCCCCTACAAAATATGGGGAACATAAAATTTTAAAGCTGAGAGGTACTACTTTAGATATAAAAATACCAGACATTCCATTTTCATTCTTAAAGGTGTCATGTGAGTATAAGAAGTCTTAATGGAAATATGGAATCCCAATGACTAATTTATTGACTTATTTACTCACTAAATATTTATTGAGCAACTTCCTTGAAAAATACTCTTCCAAGTGCTGATAATACAAAGATAAGGCATGATCCCTGCCCTGGGGGAGGTTATCATTGAGTAGGGAAGCCTAATGTGTAAATATAAAATTGTAATATAGAATAAGTGCATAGTGAAAGTATGTGTAGACTACTGTTTTGTTAAATGGAGGTAGTCAAGGACTTTGCCAGTCTGGGGCAGAAAAGACTTCCCTGGGGAAGAGATTTTGAGCTGAATGATGAGAAATAGTGGAATTCACAACCAAGGGGGAGGCATGAGCACTGACTCTAGTAAAATTTGCCTTGAGCATGGAGCTTATGTAAAGATTTAGTAGGCGATTTTAGCCTCTGTGGCAGCAGAGCTAAAAATGGAAATATGAGAGGTGTTGAGGAGGTGAAATGACGGGTACATCTTAATAATGTGGAAGAAGAAGATGAAGATGATTCCAAGGTTTCTAAGTATGGAAAGAGTCTTAGATTTGTTTCATCCTACTTTTGACCTAAATTCAGGAATCTCATTCATAGCATTTCCAAGTGATGGCTCACTAGCCTCTGTTGGGACCCTTCCAAGCATGGAAGCTGTCTGACTCACAAAGCAACAGCCTGCTTCAATCAGGACAGCTTGGATTTTAGAGAGAGCTTCTTTACATTGACCTGATACCTGCCTGCCCTTAAATTCCACCCGTTGCTCTTGGGGCACCTGGGTGGCTCAGTCTGTTAAGTGGCTGACTTCAGCTCCTTGTCATGATCTCACGGTTCATGAGTTCGAGCCTCGCCTCAGGCTCTGTGCTGAAAGCTTGGAGCCTGGAGCCTGCTTCGGATTCTGTTTCCCTCTGTCTCTGTTACTCCCCGACTTGCACTCTGTCTCTCTCTCAAAAATAAACAATGATTAAAAAAAATTCCACCCATTGCTCTTAATTCTGCAAAGACTAGGTCTGTTTCCTGAGGTCTAGGTCTGGGCCTCTAGATTCTTAGAACAGCTATTTTATCTCTCTGTGGTCTTCTCCATTCTTCCTCCTTCAAAACATTCCTAAAGCTCTAGGAAAATCCTGACAAAATCTCTATCAGTCATAATGCTGACATTCAAAAAAGCCAGCTTTTCACTTTTTTTCCAGAGGTTGGACTTGGTGCCACAAATGTTTAGTGCCATGACCTTAAAATATGAAACTCTGAGTGGTCATTTGAAGTGGTCTAAATAGTCATTTGAAGTAGCAGTCTTGTTTTATTACATCAGAGCAAAAGAAGATATGACTTTACTGTTAGAATTTCCATCATCCAAAAATAAATGATAACAAATGTGGTATGGATGTGAAAAAAAGAGAACCCTTGCGCGCTTTTTTGGGGATTATAAATTTGTACAGCCACCATGGAAAACAGTATGGAACTTCCTCAAAAAAATAAAAATAGAACTGCCAAATGATCCAGAAATCCCACTACTGGGAATAGATTCAAAGAAATGAAAACACTAACTCAAAAAGATATCATGTTTAATATATGGGCAGCATTATTTATAATAGCCAAGACATGAAAACAACCAAGTATCCACTGATACATGAATGGATAAGAAGCTGTGGTATATAAATACAATTGAATATTATTCGGCCATAAAAAATGAGAAAAATCCTTCCATTTGCAGGAACATGGATGGACCTTGAGGATAGTATGCTGAATAAAATAAGTCAGGCAGAGAAAGAAAAATACTGTATGATCTCATTTATATGTGGAATCAAAACAAACAAAAACAAAAAAACTCATAGAAAAAAGAGACAAATTTGTGGTTGGGGGGGATTGGAGAAAGGTGGTTGAAAAGCACAAGTATCCAGTTATAAGATAAATCCATACTAGGGATGTAATGTACAATATGATGACCATAGTTCACACGGCTGTATGATATAGAGGAAAGTCAGGAGAGTAGATCCTAAGAGTTCTCATCATAAGGAATTTTTTTTTTAGTTTTTTTTGTATCTATATGAGATGATGGATGTTAATTAAACCTATTGTAATCATTTCACAATATATGTAAATCAAACCATCATACTGTACAACTTAAACTTACACAACAGTATATGTTAATTATTTCTCAATAAAACTAGATAAAAGTTATGGCTTGATTCAATAAAGTCAACATTTTAGACTAAAAGAATAAAATAATATTTTAGTTTAAAGTGATATTTAAGATGATCTTATCCAAGTCCATTTTATAGACCAGGCAACATATCACTACATGATGATGAGTAGTAAAATTATTTGCTAATACCATTAGAATAATAGTTGATGGGTGACTAGCCATTCCTATATTACCAGATTAACACCAAACAGATTATTTTCTCTTTTTAACTTTATTTGATTCCAGTGTACTCAACATGCCCTGTTACAGTAGTTCAGGTGTACAATATAGTGATTCAACAATCCCACACATCACCCAGTGCTCAACATGACAAGTGCACCCCTTAATCTCCATCTCCTATTTCACCCATCTTCCCACCCACCTCCCCTCTGGTAACTACCAGTTTGTTATCTATAGTTAAGAGTCTGTTTCTTGGTTTGTCTCCCTCTCTCTCTCTCTCCCTTTTTTTCCCCTTTGCTCATTTGGTTTCTTTAAGTCCACATATGAGTGAAACCATATGTATTTGTCTTTCTCTGACTGACATTTCATTTAGCATTACACTCTAGCTCCATCCATATAATTGCAAATGGCAAGATTTCATTCTTTTTTATGGCTGAGTGATATTTCACCATATATATATATATATATATATATATATATATATATATATATATACACATTCATCTGTCAATGGACACTTAGCTATTTCCATAATTTGGCTATTATAAATAATGCTGCTATAAACATTGGGGTGCATATATCCCTTTGAATTAGTGTTTTTGTATTTTTTGGATAAATACTCAGTAGTGTGATACTGAACCATAGGGTAGTTCTATTTTAAACTTTTTGAGGAACCTCCATATTGTTTTCCATACTGGCTGCACCAGTTTGCATTCCCACTAATAGTGCACAAGGGTTCCTTTTTCTCCATGTCCTTGCCAACACTTGTTGTTTCTTGAGTTTTTTATTTTAGCCATTCTGACAGATGTGAGGTGATATCTCATTGTAGTTTTACTTTGCATTTCTCTGATAATGAGTGGTATTGAACATCTTTTCATATGTTTGTTGACCATCTGTATATCTTCTTTGGAGAAATGTCTGTTCATGCGTTCTGCCCATTTTTTATTAGATTATTTGGTTATTTGGGGTGTTGAATTGTATCAGTTCTTTATATATTTTGGATACTAACCCTTTATTGCTTATTCATTTGCAAATATCTTCTCTTATTCAGTGGGTTGCCTTTTAGTTTTGTTGGTAGCTTCCTTCACTGTGCAGTAACATTTTATTTTAATATAGCCCTAATGGTTTATTTTTGCTTTTATTTCCTTTGCTTCAGGAGACATACCTAGAAAAATGTTGCTATGGCCAAAGTCAGAGAAATTACTGCCTGTGCTTTTTTCTAGGAATTTTGTGGATTAGGTCTCACATTTAGGCCCTTAATTTGTTTTGAGTTAATTTCTTTGTGTGGTATAAGAAAGTAGTCCAGTTTTATTCTTTTGCATGTACCTGTCCAGTTTTCCCAAAACCACATGTTGAAAAGACTGTCTTTTTCCCATTGCATAATGGGATTTTCTGTTCTATTTTCTGTTCTGTTGATCTATGTGTCTGTTTTTGTGCCGGTACCATAGTGTTTTGATTACTACAGCTTTGTAACATAACTTGATTTCCGGAATTGTGATATCTCTAGCTTTGTTTTTCTTTTTCAAGCTTTGCAATTTAAGGTCTTTTGTGGTTCCATACAAATTTTAGGATTGTTTATTCTAACTCTGGAAAAAATACTGTTGGTACTTTTTTAATTTTTTAAAAGTTTATTTATTTATTTTGAGAGAGACAGAAACAGCATGAGTGGCGGAGGAGTAGAGAGAGGGGGAGAGAAAGACTCGCAAGCAGGCCCTGTGCTGCCAACCCGGAGCCTGATGTGGGGCTCGGACTCACAAAACTGTGAGATCATGACCTGAGCCAAAACCAAGAGTAAGATGCTTAACTGACTGAGCCACCCAGGTGCCCCCAAAAATACTGTTGGTATTTTGATTAAATCTGTAGATTGCTTTGGTTTGTATAGTAATTTTAACAATATTTATTCTTCCTGTTCATGAGCATGGAATGTCTTTCCATTTCTCTGTGTCATCTTCAATTTCTTTCATCAGTGTTTTATAGTTTTCAGAGTACAGGTTTTTTTATCTCTTTGGTTAGGTTTATTCATAGATACTTTATAATTTTTGGTACAATTGTAAATGGGATTGTTTTCTTAATTTCTCTTTCTGCTGCTTCATTATTAGTGTATAGGAATGAAACAGATTTCTGCACATTAATTTTGTATCCTGTGACTTTACTGAATTTATTTATCAATTCCAGTAGTTTTTTGGTGGAGTCTTTAGGGTTTTCTATATGGAATATCATCTTCAAATAGTGAAAGTTACACTTCTTTACCAATTTAGATGCCTTTTATTTCTTTTTGTTGTCTAATTGCTGTGGCAAGGATTTCCAGTACTATGTTGAATGAAAGTGGTGAGAGTGGGGCACCTGGGTGGCTCAGTTGGTTGAACATCTGACTCTTGATTTCAGCTCAGGTCATGACCCCAGGGTCATGGGATCAAGCCCCACCTCAGGCTCCATGCTGAGTGTGGAGCCTGCTTGAGATTCTCTCTCTCTCTCTCTCTCTCTCTCTCTCTCTCTGTCTCTCTCTCTCTCTCTCACTCTGTCTCTCTGTCTCCCTCTGCCACTCTCCCTTGCTCTTGTTCTCTCTCTCTCTCAAATAAAATATCCACCCTCACCAATGTGGGGCATGATCCAATCCACTGAGGGTTCCAATAGAACAGAAAGGGAGAGGAAAGGCAAATTCGTGCTCTGTCTTCTTAAGCTAAGACATTCATCCTCTACTTCCCTTGGACATCTGAATTCCTGGTTTTTGGGCTTTCAGACTCAGACTAACATATACCATTGGCTTTCCTGGTTCTGCAGCTTACAGATGGCAGACTGTGGGACTTCTCAGCCTCCATAACTGCATGAGTCAATTCCTACAATAAATCTCCTCTTATATATATCTGTATATATCCTATTCGTTCTGTTTCTCTGGAGAACACTGACTAATTCAGTTTCCTTCCCATGAGGAGCCAGATTTGTGCTATGATCTGGGGCAAAGTAGGGGAGGACACCTTTCTCTATCTTACCTTACACTCTTTTATGAGAAGGAGCTGCCTGTGTCTGAATGTCATACTGTATATTCAACAACAGAATACTACATGACTCTGCAAAAAATAATACATAGGTTAGCAAAAAAACTCTTTCAGCTTTAACAGACAGGAATATGAGTGGCTGGACCAGGGATAAATGGCTCAGAACCACCTCTTCCATCATTACTCCTTTTTGCTGATTTCTACGTGAACATAGAAAGAAATTTTTAAAATAATATGGTGAAAATGGACTAACAATTTGGCACACACTTAACTGTCTATATAAACATATATTTATAATTTTTATATAAATGGAATCATCATATTCTATAAACTTATTTCAGATTAAAGATCTACATATTATTTTTTGCATGGTCATGTAGTATTCTATTGTCAGATGTGTCATAACTTATTCAGTGAGATCCTTTTTTTAAAATTTAATTAATTAATTTTCAAATTTACATGCAAGTTAGTTAACATATAGTGCAATAATGATTTCAGGAGTAGATTCCAGCAATTCATCTCCTATGTATAACACCCAGTGCTCATCCCAACAAGTGTCTTCCTTAATGCCCCTTACCCATTTAGCCCATCCCCCCTCCCACAACTCCTCAAACAACCCTCAGTATTTAAGGTTCTCTTATGTTTTGTCCCCCTCCTTATTTTTATATTATTTTTGCTTCCTTTCCCTTATGTTCATTTGTTTTGTATCTTAAATTCCACATATGAGAGAAGTCATATGATATTTGTCTTTCTCTGACCAATTTTGCTTAGCATAATACCCTCTAGTTCCACCCATGTAGTTGCAAATGGTAAGATCCTTTTTAATGGTTTTCTATTTTGTTTATAGTTGCCTAATATAAGCAATGCTGTTGCAAACATCTTGTACATGCATCTATTAGTTCCTTAGGAGAAATTCTTAGAAAATTTGGTGAATCAATGGCAAATAAATATTATGATTTTAATGGATATAGGAGAGAATTATCTGGAGTTTGTACCAGTGTGGAGGACAGGTTGGGAAGGTCTGAGACCCTCTGTTAGATGTAAATAAGGCCAGTTAGATGTAAATAAGGCTATTTGAAACAAGGCTAGTAAATAAAGCTCATTTTCACTAGATAATATCCATATTACCACTCTTTTATCTTTGCCAGTATAAAAGGCTTAAAAAATGATTCTTCATTCTTTCTTTAATTTGAATTTTTTAAAAAAAATTAGTGACATTCCATATTTGTTAATTCTGTAGTTTTCTTGTTCGTGTATTTTGCCCATTTAGATGGGGGTGTTCAATTTTTAATTGATTTTCAAGGTATATTTATATATCAAATACTGACAAATGTGTGTCAATATTTAATATATAAATTTACCCCCATAATTTCCTTGCTGATGGTAGGCTGTCTCCAGGAAGCTCTTACTCTCCTTGAGCAGACTTCATTTAGACCATCCTAACCAATTTTTCTTTTTATTGACATATGGTTGACACACCATATTACATTAGTTTCAGGTGTACAACATAGTAATTTGACAAGTTTATACATTATGCAATGCTCACCATAAGTGTAGCCACAACCTGTCACCATACAACACTATTTATATATCATTGACTATATTCCCTATGCTGTATCTTTTATTCCCATGATTTATTTATTCTGTAACTGGAAGCCTGTATCTCCCACTCCCCTTCACCCATTTTTCTCATCCCTCCACTCCTCTCCCCTCTGACAATCTTCAGTTGATTCTTCGTATTTATGGTTCTATCTCTGATTTTTGTTTGTTTTGAAAAATCATTTTCTTTCTCTGACTTACTGCACTTAACATAATGCCCTGTAGGTCCATCCCTGTTGTCACAAATGGTAACATTTCATTATTTTTTATGGTCAAGTAATATTCCATTGTATATATTCCACATCTTCTTTATCCATTTTTTTAATCAATGGACACTTGGGTTGCTTCCATGTCTCGGTTATTGTAAATGATGCTGCAATAAGCATAAGATTGCATATATCTTTTATAATTAGTGTTTTCATTTTCTTTGGGTAAATACTCAGTGGTGGAATACTGGATCATAGAGTATTTCTATTTTTAACTTTTTGAGAAATCTCCATACTGTTTTCCACAGTGACTATACCAGTTTGCATTTCCACCAACAGTGCCTGAGGGTTCCTTTTTCTCCACATCATTACCAACATTTGTTATTTCTTGTCTTTTTTATTGTAGCCATTCTGACAGGTGTAGGGTGATAGCTCATTGTGGTTTTGATTTGCATTTCCCACATGAATAGTGATACTGAGTATCTTTTCAAGTATCTGTTTGCCATCTTATGTCTTCTTTGGGAAAATGCCTATTCGGGTCATCTGCTCTTCTTAAATATGTATGTGTGTGCGTGCGTGCGTGCGTGTGTGTGTGTGTGTGTGTGTGTGTGTTGAGTTGTAAAAGTAAGCCCTTTATATAATTTGGCTATTAACCCTTTATTGGATATAATTATTTTCAAATGTCTTCTCCCATTTGGTGGGTTGTCCTATTGTTTTGCTGATGGTTTCCTTCACTGTGCAAAAGCTTTTTATCTTGGTGTAGTCCTGATAGTTTATTTGGCTTTTGTTTCCCTTGCCTAAGCAGACACAACAGAAAAATATTGTTATGGCCAATATCAAAGAAACTACTGCCTGAGTTTTCTACTAGGAGTTGTATGGTTTCAAGTCTCATGTGTAGATCTTTAATCCATTTTGAATTGATTTCTGTGTGTGGGGTAAGAAAGTGCTCCAGTTTCATTCTCTTGCATATAGCTGTTTAGTTTTCTCAGCAGCGTTTATTGAAGAGACTGTATTTTTTCATTCTTGCCTCATTTATTGTATATTAAATGACCATACAATCACGGTTTTATTTCTGGGGTCTCTATTCTGTTCTGTTGATCTATGTATCTATTTTTGTGCCAGTATCATGTTGTTTTGGTCACCACAGCTTTATAGTATATCTTGAATCTGGAATTGTGATACATCCAGCTTTGTTCTTCCTTCTTAAGATTGCTTTGCTATTTAAGGTCTTATGTGGTTCCATACAAATTTTAGTATTTGTTCTGGTTCTGTGAAATATGCTGTTGGTATTTTGATAGGGATTGCATTGAATCTGTCGATTGCTTTGGATATGGACATTCTAACAATATTAATTCTTCTAATCCACGAGCATATCTTTACACTTGTGTATGTTGTCTTCAACTTCTTTTTTTAAATTTTATTTATTTACCTATTTATTTTTATTTTCAGAGAGAGAGAGAGAGAGAGAGAGAGAGAGAAAGCACAAGCCAGAGGGAGGGAGAGAGAATCTTAAGCAGTCTCCATGCTCAGCATGGAGCCCAACATGGGGCTCAATCCCATGACCCCAGGATCATGACCTGAGTCAAAATCAAGAATCAAATAGATGTTCAACTGACTGAGCCACTCAGGCTCCCCTTTGATTTCTTTCATCAATGTTTTATAGTTTTCAGAGTACAAACCCTTTATCGTTTTGGCTAAGTTTAATCCTAGGTATTTCATTATTTTTCGTACAACTGTAAATGGAATTGTTTTCTTAATTTCTCTTTCTGCTACTTTGTTATTAGTATACAGAAATGCAACCAATTTCTGCATATTAATTTTGTATCCTGAAACTTTATAAAAGTTATTACTACTTCTAATAGTTTTTATGTGGAGTCTTTAGGATTTTCTATGTATAGTACCATGTCATCTGCAGATACTGACAGTTTAATTTCTTTCTTATTAATATGGATGCCTTTTTTTTTTCTAGTCTGAGCTGTAGCTAAGACTTCTAGTACTAAGATGAATACAAGTGATGAGAGTGGACATCCTTGTCTTGTTCCTGATCTTAGAGAAAAGCTCTCAGTTTTTCACCATTGAGTATGAAGCTGTGGGTTTTTCAAATATGGACTTTATCATGTTAAAATATGTTCCCTCTAATCCCACTTTGTTGAGAGTTTTTAATCATGAATTGATGTTGAATTTTGTCAAATGCTTTTTCTTCATCTAGAAAGATGGTCATATAATTTTTATCCTTTGTTTTGTTAACATGGTGTGTCATGTGTTTGATTTGTGAATATTGAATCATCCTTGCATCCCTGGAATACATTCTATTTGATTGTGGTGAATGATCCTTTTAATATATTATTGAATGTGGTTGCTAATATTTTGTTGAGGATTTTCACATCTATGTTTACCAGGGGTATTGATTTGTAGATTTGTGTGTGTGTGTGTGTGTGTGTGTGTGTGTGTGTGTGTCTTTGTCTGGTTTTTGTATCAGGGTAATACTGGCCTTATATAATGTATTTAGAAGATTTCCTTCCTCAGTCCATCTAGTTCTGGACTTTTGTTTGTTGGCATTTTTTCAATTACTAATTCAATTTTTAATTAGTAATTGGCCTGTTCAGATTTTCTATTTCTTTCTGATTCAGTTTTGAGAGATTGTATGTTTCTAGAAATTTATCCATTTCTTCTGGGTTGTCCAATTTGTTGGCATAGGCCATCCTTACCAACTTAATAGCCATTTCTATATGTGCCTAAATTTCTTCTGGAATTCCTGCTGGATAGCTATATAATAGGGTGTGTCAATAAAATATGTACATAATAAAGTCACATTTGTTTGAAATGAAAATTATGATGTTAGAAATTACATAATCCATAAATTATATATCTAATGGAAAAGTAAACATTCAAAATAAGCAGAGTATGAGACGTAAGGTAACAACACAATCAATTTAGAAGGCTGGCATACATATATAGAAATTTATTAATCTAAGGCAGGAAGTGTAAAGAATCCTTGGGTGAGATTTTCAAAAAGAAAAAAACCACAGACAATCTGCCTGTTCTCTCCCATTCTAACACTCCTTTGATTGCAGCTGAACTCCCTACCCACCCACATATCATAATGGTTCTTAAACTGGCTGTACCTTGAAATGATCTGGGGAACATTAAAAACTACTCATTCCTGAGCCCTACTCCAGAAGTTCTAAAGTAATTGATTTGTCACTGGGATGTTTTTAAAGCTCCCCAGATGATTCTAATGTGCAGGCAGGGACTAAGCACTGTTCCTGGCTTTGAGTAATTTAAGCCTAGACTGGAGAACTAAAATGACTTCTGGTCCAGAGCACACTGACTTTGTTGGTTCTTACCTCTTTCTTCAATTCCAAAAACTGGACTTCTGCCTTTTTCACAACACAAAATCCTCCATTTTATTCTTTTTTATTTTCTTCCTTTATTTCCTTTCCTTTCCTCTCCCTTTCTTTTTTTCTTTCTGTCTGTCTGTCCATCTGTCTATCTGTCTTGCAGAATCCTGCCTCCTTGTGTTTATGGGTATTACTACTACATAATAGTATGGTCTTTTCTGGATTTTCACAAATTACTTATTAGATTGTTTCACACATGTACCTTCTGGGACTACTCTGATACTAAACCCTACTTTGGGTTACCTCCTCTTGTTTTTCACTATACTCTGTACACCATATTCTACCAATGTACTTATTCATTTGTTTGCAGCTGCATTCTTCCCCATGATGTTGTGACTCATCCCTAGGGACATGGCCCAGTCCAGACTTTAGTCAGCAATCTCTCTCCTCCTAATGTACAGATTATTTTTCTCTGCTTAATGATGTCATTTTATGACTTGTAGTTAATATTGTCAGAGGAATATAGGAGAAACTTCCCAGGCCAGTGGAGGTTATGAAAGGTACCTTTTTGAAAGCTAATTAAGGATTGGGGTGCCTGGGCAGCTCAGTTGGTTGAGTGTCCGACTCTTGCTTCTGACTCAGGTCGTGATCCCAGGGCTGTAGGAGCAAGCCCTGCATTAAGCTCCATGCTGAGCATGGAGCCTGCCTAAGATTCTGTCTCTTTCTCCCTCTGCCCTTCTCCCCCACTTGTGCTTACTCTCTCTCTTTCTCTCTAAAATAGCATTTTAAAAAAAAATTGTTAAAAGTAAATTGGCGATTGGAACTTACAGAATGAGGGGCTCTGCAAACCCTCTTCCCAGCAAAACAACTATATAACTACTGAAAAATATTATAAAAAATCACTTAATATCTCTTGAAATTTTCCTAAGAGCAGAACCTTTAACCTAGGTTTAGCAAGCACAAATTACTGGGGCCTTGTTTACTCCTGCCCGAGCTACCTGAACTACTCCTACAGATGTTCCACATTGGCAAGGGCAAGCTGAGAAGACCAAGGGCTACCATCCCCACTTCCAGCATCTGCACATATTGCTGGGTGTCATTCCGGGAGAATCAAGTTACTGTCCCTCCTCCCATCTCCTGTGCAATGGTTCTGAGATTCTGTTCAGGGGAAGAGGCAAGCCATAAGGACAAAGGGCCCCACACCTCTGCCTCAGGGGACTGAGTTTATTTGGAACATAATGTGGAAACTTCATGCTTAAAGGTATTGTCCAAAACCAAGAAAATTTTGGTTGGAGAACAATTGAGAGGGTGCTGTTAGCTCCATGACATTGGTATTAATAAGCAAATGCAATAACTATAAATGATGCACAAAAATGGGGTGGGGCATGAAGTTATATAGTAGTAATGGCAGCACACCTTTCCATATTTAACTAGAATTTGTTTACTAAAAATATGAAGTAGATTTTAAGAAATATATTACAATCTATAGAATAACCATTAAGAAAATAGCTCAAAAATAGAATTTAAAAAATCATTAAAGGAATTAAAATGTTACATTATAAAAATATCCACTTAATACAAAAGAAATCTGTAAGGAGGAAGAGAAATGTGACATGAAATTTAGGGGAAAAAAACAAAATGGTAGATGTGAATTTAAACATATCTAACATAAAATATATTCATATAGATCATGAATATGAATGAGTCTGTAGAACACTCTACCCAACAACAGAATTTTTTTTCCTTAAGTGCACATGGAACATTTTCTAGGATGAACTATATGGTATGCCTTATTTTAGGCTCAATAAATTTAAAAGGATTGAAATAATACGAAGTATGTTCTCCAACCAAAATGGAATGAAATTAAGAATCAATAACAAAGAAATATGGGAGATTCATAAATATGTGGAAACTAAACAACAAAGTCCTAGATAACAAATGGGTCAAGAAAGAAATCACAAGTGTAGTTAGAAAATACTTTGACAACAACAAAAATGAAACTATGAACAAGCATATGCCAACAAACCATGAGCAAGCATATGCCAACATCATCACTTAGATGAAATGGACAAATTCCTACAAAGACACAAACTACTGAAACTATCTCAAATAGAAATTGAGAATCTGAGTAGATCTATAACAAGAGACTACATTAGTTATCAAAAACTTTCCACAAGGAAAAGTTCAGAACCAGACAGCTTTGCTGTTGAGTTCCACCAAACATTTATAGAAGAATTAATGCCAGTCCCTTATATACACTTCCAGAAAAGGAAGATGAGGGAATATGGCCCAAATAATTCTATTGAAGCCAGTTTTAGCCTAATACCAAACATAGATGAAAATACTACCTAAAAAGAAAACTGCTTATCAATATGCCTTATGAATATAAACACTAAAGTCCTCAACAAAACACCAGGAAACCAAATCCAGTGACATATAAAAATAATTACACCCCCTGGCCAAATGAGATTTATTTTAGGAATGGTTGGTTTAACTTCTGGATATAAATTAGTGTAATACAAGGTAACAATAGAATGAAGGGCAAAAATCAATAATCTCAATAGATGCAGAAAAAGCATTTTATAAAACTAGCATCTTTTAACCTCTCTAGAGGTTCTACACAAAGCAATTAAGCAAGAAAAAGAAATAAAACACATCCAGGTTGGAAAGAAAGAAGTAAAACTATCTCTATTTGCAGATCACATGATCTTAAGTGTAGAAAATCCTATGGAATCCATTAAAAGACTATAAGAATTAGTAAATTTAATAGGTTACATTGTTACATTCCTCCAACAATAATTCCCTGACATGAACTTAGTGTCCAACAATTTAATTCAATACTGACACTAACTACCCAGGGGTAATGCAAACCCCACAAGTTAACAGCTCGCTGCCACAAGACTGCCGCCACTTTAGATACCAAACCCAAGTGGGGGCCTCAGGCAGACTGAAATTTGAGGGTTACCGTGATCCCCACTCAGGTTTGATAATTTGCCGGAACAACTCACAGAACTCAGGAAAGCACTAATAATTACACTTTTATTGTAAAGTATATAACTCAGGAACAGACAAATGGAAAAGATGCATTGGACAAAGTATGGAAATGGGGACAGAGAGCTTCCATTCTCTCTCCAGGAGCACCACCTGCCCAGCACATCAATGTTTTTATGAATTCAGAGCCTTCTCCAGATATCATTATTCAAGAATTTTTATTGAGGTTTCATTATGTAGGCATGACTGATTAAATCATTGGCCACATGATTGAACTCAATTGCCAGTGCCTCTCCTATCCCCAGAGATTGGGGGGTGGGGCTGAAAGTTCCAACCTTCTAAGTATGTGTGTGGCGAGCTTCTTCCTTGAAACTATCTGAGGGCCCACCGTGAGTCACCTTGTTATCATAAACTCAGATATGATTATGAATAACAAAAGACACTCCTATCACTCAGGAAATTCCAAGAGTTTTTGAGTTCTGTGCCAAGAACCAGGGGCAAAGACCAAATACATATATTTTTATTATATCCACATAAGTAACCCATTAAAAGACATTAGAATTAAACAAGTTTAGTAGAGTTGCAGGATACAAGATTAATATTAAAAAATAAATTTGAGGGGCACCTGGATGGCTCAGTCGGGTAAGCAACTGACTTCGGCTCAGGTCATGATCTCACGGCTTGCGGGTTCGAGCCCCGCATCGGGCTCTGTGCCAACGGCTCGGAGCCTGGAGCCTGCTTTGGATTCTGTGTCTCCCACTCTCTCTCTCTCTGCCCCTGCTCATGTTCTGTCTCTCTCGCTATCAAAGATAAACAAACATTAAAAAAAAAATTAAAAAAAATAAATTTGATTTCTATATAGTAACAATAAATAATCTAAAAATGAAATAAAGAAAACAATTCCATTTATAATAGCATCAATAACAATAAAATAGGTATAAATTCAACAAAATTAAGTGCAAGGCTTATATACTGAAAATTGTAAAACTTTGTTGAAAGAAATTAAGAAAAACCTAAACTAAATATACACATTTTATTTTCCTGGGTCATAAAACTTACTGTTAAAGTGGCAGTACTCTTCAAATTATCCACAGATTCAATGCAATCTCTGTCAAAAGCCCAAGTAGAATTTGTGCAGAAATTGACAGGGTCATCCTAAAGTTCATATGGAAATTCAAGAAAAGCTATAGTAATCAAGACAATGTGGCATAAAGTTAAAAATACAGATCATTGGAACAGAAATGAGAGTCCAGAAATTAATCTTTATATTATGGTTAATTCATTTTTGATGAGAATTTCAAAATAATTCAATGGGAAAAGAATAGCCTTTTCATCAACTGTGCCGGCACAACTAGATATCCACAAATAAAAGAAAGAAGTGGACTCTTACTTCATACCATATATAAAAATTAACTCAAAATTAAAATTAAAATTAAATTCTTAAACTATAAAACTCTTAGAAGAAAACACAGCAGAAATCTTAGGACCCTTGGATTTGATAATGATTTCTTATAAATGACTCCAAAAGCACAAGAAACAAAAAAACTGGATTTCATCAAAATTAAGATCTTTTGTACATGGAAGGATACTATTAGGAAAATAAAAAGAGGGGCACCTGGGTGGCTCAGTCGGTTGAGTGTTCGACTTCAGCTCAGGTCATGATCTTACAGTCTGTGAGTTCGAGACCCATGTCAGGCTCTGTGCTGACAGCTCAGAGCCTAGACCCTGCTTTGGATTCTGTGTCTCCCTCTCTCTGCTTCTCCTTGATTCATGCTTGCTCTCTCTCTCTCGAAAATGAATAAAGGTTAGGAAAAAAAAAGAAAGAGAGAAAGTAAAAAGACCTACAGAATGGGAGAAAAAGCTTTGCAAATCATACCTGATAAAGATCTTGTATCCAGAATCTATGAAGAACTCCTAAAATGCAACAATAAGAAGATAAATAGTCCAATTTTTTAAATGAACAAAAGATTTCAGCAGACATTTCTCCAAGGAAGATACACAAGTGGCAAATAAGCACATAGAAAGATGTTCAACATCATTAGCCATTGGAAAATGCAAATCAAAACCACAACTAAAATCCTTTAATTATCTTTATGAATATGGTGCTATAGGTTTAACTGCGTCCCCCTAAAATTCTATGTAGAAGTCCTAACCCTGGAATATGACCTTACTTGGAAGTAGGGTCAATGTAGATGTAGTTTATTTTTCTATTATTATTTTTAGAGAGAGAGAGTGCACACAAGGAGGGGAGAGGGGCAGAGAGAGAGAGAGAATCTTAAGCCGGCTCCACACTCAGCATGGAGCCCAATGTGGGGCTTGATCCCATGACCCTGGGATCATGACCTGAGCTGAAATCAAGAGTCAGACATTCAATTGACTGAACCACTCAGGCAACCCAGATGTAGTTAGTTTGGATGAGATCATACTGGAACAGGGTGGCCCCCAAATCCAATATGGCCAATGTCCTTATAAAAAGGGGAAATTTATGGGGTAGCTCAGTTAAACAGCTGACTCTTGGTCTTGGCTCAGGTCTTGATCTTAGGGTCATGAGTTCAAGCCCTGAGTTGGGTTCCATGCTGGGCGTGAAGCCTACTTAAAGTGGGGTAGGGGAGGGAATTTAGACACAGACATGCACACAGATAAAACACTGTGTGAAGATTAGATATATATTATCACTAACCAAGAAACTACCAAAAACTAGAAGAAAGGTCTGGAACAGATAATTCCCTAGCATCTTTGAAGGGAGCATGGTTCTGCGGACACCTTGATCTAAAAATTTTAGCCTCCAGAAATATAAGACACTTTCTGTTGTTTTAGCCACTCAGTTTATGGTAGTCTGTTATAGCAACCCTAGCAAAACATTCCATCTGGGTATAATAAAAACATCAACAATAATAAATGTTGGTGACAACGTGGAACTATTGGAACCCATACATTGGCGATGGGAATGCAAAGTGCAGTCCTTTAGAGAAATAATTTGGCAGTCCCTCAAAATGTTAAACATACAGTTACCATCTGATCTGGCAATTCCTCTGTTAGGTATATACCCAAGAGAACTGAAAACAGGTGTTTAAATAAATACTTGTACTTGAGTGTTCATAGCAGCATTATTCAAAATAGCCAAAAGATGGAAACAACCCAAGTGCCTGTCAAATGATGGATGAGTAAACAAAATGTGGTATATCCATACAATGAGATGTTATTCAGCCACAGAAATGAAGTATTGATGTATGTTACAACATGGATAAACCTTGAAAATGTCATGCTAAGTGAAAGAAGCCAGTTACAAAAGGCCATGTATATTATGATTCTATTTATATGACAGGCCCAGAATTGGCAAATCTATAGAAACAGAAAGTAGATAGTAGTTGGTGGTAGGGTTGGGGGCATGGGAGAAGTTGCAGAGGAATGGGGTGGGACTTAAGAGTTCCCTTTTGAGATGTTGAAAATGTTGTAAACTTACATTGTGGTGATTATTGAACAATTTTGTGGATACATTAAAAACCATTGAATTATACTTAGTTTTTAAGGATTTTTTTACTGTTTTTTATTTATTTTGAGAGAGTGCATGCATGAGTTAGAGAGAGGCAGAGAGAGAACTCAAGCAGCCTCCACATGCTGTTGGCACAGAGCCCAATGCAGGGCTTGATCTCACAAACCATGAGATCATGAGTCTGACACTTAACTAACTGAGACACCCAGGCACCCCCATTGAATTCTACTTTAAATGGCTGAATTTTATATGTGAATTATATTTCAATAAAGATATTTTTAAAAAGACCCTGATCCTGAATTATCTACCTGAGCCCCTCCCTGCAATCCTGACCTACAGAAACCAAAAAAGAGTATAAGGTTATGTTCATTTTTTTAAAAAGAAAAGAAAACTAATTAGAAAACTCCCAAGACATACTACTTATGGGAAGTTTGAATTATGTAGATATATGCATTGGCCAGTGGCAGTCTTTTAAAACAACATTGTCTTGATATTTGGGGAAATGCTATGTGTGTTGGCAAAACACATAATTTGCACTTCAGGCAGGTTTTGTGAGTGCACAATTCTTTAGTTCTTGGAACCCTTCAGAAGCGCTAACAGTATTCAATCTGACTCTGGGCCAGTGCTTTAACTACCTTCTAGTCCTGTGTATGAAGGGGGGCACCCCAGATAACCTCTAAGACCTCCCCTCTTCCCAAATTTTTGGTGTTTAATTCATCACTCTGAGAAATGAGGCAGCAGCAGTAGAGCTGGGGGCACTAGAATCCCCTGAGGAAAACATGTTATAAATGGAGACACAGGGAGGGCACCTGCGTGGCTCAGTTGGTTAAGCATCCAACTCTTGATTTCAGCTCAGGTCATGATCTCACAGTCAGTGAATTCAAGCCCCACCCTGGGCTTTGTGCTGAACTTGTGGAGCCTGCTTGGGATTTTCTTTCTGTCTTTACCCCCCACCTCAAAGTAAATAAATAAACTTAAGTCTTTATAAAAGAAAAAAAGTGGAGATGCTGGGTCCTACCACCAGAAATCCTATTTGCATGGGTGAGCCCTGGAAATCAACATTTTACAGAAGGAAGCCAAACAATTGAGAAACACTGACAAGGTCTGGAAACTAATCACCCACAAGAAATCAGGGGCCCTTTTCTCTCCTGTGCCTGCGAGCTACGAGGTACCTCAGTTGCCATCGGTTACTTCTATCTCTGAAACTCTTTATTTAATATTTTTAAATTAGGTAATATTGTCATTAATTTGCTTCTTTTTATATATGAAAAAAATGGAGTGGATGGTTGGGATATTAAAAGATCCTGCTAATTCCGCTTAAGCCCTGTGAATATTGCTACTCAAGAAATAGCTACAATTTTATTTTTCACCTGTGAATGGGAGCCACAGGAGATCAGGGAGGTGATATGTAACATAGGTTTATAGTCTGTTATGTGACACTGCAGTTCTGCTTCCCCTGTACAGAACTTTATGCTCCCTGGGGGAGCACAGCACTTTGAACAGAGATGTGATAGAGAGCGTTAAAAAGAAGTAGGGAGACATACCAGTGATAAGACTTCCATTGGCTGAAATAGCTTTCAGGCCTTAGGGGTAGCTTTGTTCAGATGTCAGAAAAAGGATAAAACCTTTACCAAGAACCACTTACCTACCTTAAACTGAGATTCAGCTTCATCTGAATTATCCCTCCAATTCAAGGAGAAGGGATTCACATTCCTGTCTACCATTAGACCCTAAACAATAACTCACATGGTGTTTACTATGCTCTGAGCACTGTTCCAAAAGCTACATAAACTCATTTAATCTTCGGCACAGGTCGACAGTTATCTTTATTTTAAACATGAAGAGATTGAGACAAAAAGGCTAACTAAATTACAAAGATTATAAAACTGGGAGACTGGAGAGCAGGATGCGAATCCAGGCAACAAGGCTCTAGAGTCTCTGAGGTGTAAATACTAAACTTCAGCCTTGTTCACCAGAGTTAACTATGCAACAAAATTCAATGTGCTTCCTATTCCTGGATTAGTGGTCTTTAGCAGCAGGATAATATTGTGCAAATTTGTCTTTAAGGAAAAGAGCTTAAGGTTTAACTGGTGAAGCATAATGCTAAGTTTGATCTATTAACTGGAACATTGTTCTCTGAAAAATAATGGGATAACTAAAATTCTGTTAGGAGTGAGTGACTTTAAAGAACTGCTAATAATCAAACATTATCCTCATCATTATGCATCAGGAAACTACCTTTAGTTAAGCATTGATTTTTAGATGAATACGTTTTCACTAACCTGAACACACCAAGTTGGAATTCTACACCCCTCCATCCCTGCTCAGGAGCTCAAGAGCCTTAATTGACCCAATTCCAGAAAGTGAAGCCAATGTGCTAGAATTTTGTTGGCATTGAAATTACTACACACTAATTGTAAGAGACCTTTTTCACCTGGTGCTTTTCATTCAAGGACTTCTAGGAATGAGCAAATTGTCAGACTAAAGATGTAGTCTATCAAAAAAAGTATATGTTGCTTTTTAATATTTAATTTTTGGATGTACCCAGTCATTCAGCAGGTATTCTTTAAGCACCTACTATGAAGAAAACAATATAATAGCCATTGGGAGGATATGAAGATGAATCTTGTCCCCCAGGAGTTCACTGTCAAGTATGGGAGACAAGATTAAAAACTGCAAAACAAGACGCAAGAGTAGATGATGGTAAAAGTAAAATAACGAGTGACCATGGTTGTTCCAAGGAGAATTAGGTGGGAAAGAAAAGCTTTTAGCTTTTAGTTCAAAAGGACTTGAAAGGACACTGAAGTTAAGGTAGGATTGGGACACATGGAGTTTGGGAGAAAGGCTGAATTCTTTTAACTGAATCTTGGGAGTGGATTGGAAGTTCTAACAGTAAGTGGTTATAGAGCAGGGACTTTGTGTCTTAAATGATCACATATCCTCATGCCAGGCACAAACTGGAATGAGAGAGGGAGAAAGGATGGAAGGAAGGGAGAAGCCAGTCATTCTGATCTCCAGGGAAAGAAGACATAAGTGACAAATGACCTCTGATCACTCTGGTGACCTCACTGGATTACAAGCTCTCAAGTTCTGTACTTCATTCAGGATGGAATATGGTCACATCTAATGAGTGACCAAAGAATGCATGCAAATGATCAACAAATTATCTTTCCATTGTGAATTGACACTACATCCTCAACTAGGAGAATAGGATCAAATACATGTAGGTGTAAAATTAAACAATAAGATTGTTGAAATGGCAAAACTACTATTATTTTGAAAACATTAAAGTGTTGAGTAATGTTCAAAGGATGAGGTGTTGAAAAAGTAATGACATCACTGATGGAAACAGAAGTATACTTATATTATCTTTAATTAAATATAGCCATGTTCTTTCAAAATGTCTCCCTTTTGCTCTTGTTAGGAGACCATAACATGTCATGTTCACAGATCTGTCCTCAGAATCCAAAAAATCCAACATCCAAATCTAATATGGCCACCCAAAAGACCAAGAATCGCCTCTTACTCTTCCCCCCACATAGCCAAAAGGGCAAAATCTCTAGATTGAAAGCACTGTAGTGGATTAGAACCTCATCTTTTTTCTTTAAGACATCGCTTTAAAAAAAAATTTTTTTTATTGGAAGTGGTGAGTACTTTCTCTGAAATTCAATGTCAGTCTTCACTAATTTTTTTAATCTACAGAAAACAGTCATTTCTATATTTTCTCACTTTTGCTGCTTGTTTCTGCCAAATGCTTTCTTTTGGCTATATGTGACAAATGTGTCCCCAATCCTCTGTACAGACATTTTACAACTCTCTGCAAGCTGAGACGAGATAAAGTCTTTTAACTTTCCCCTTCCCTTGGCAAAATAGAACCAGCAAAGCATTTTTACACATGCCATTCTGGTCTCAGCATTTCATGTTAGCATGGCAGCAAAGGGAATAAGAGGTTGGCTAATGACAATATGGATTTTTTGGATGGTTTACCACAGATTAGAATACCTTTATACACTGAGCAGCACCCTGGAGGCAATCAGGCATTTAATTGTTGACCTGTGCATTAACCTGCACCTTTTTCTGGGTGAGAAGTTGTCGCTTTGCCAGCATGAATACTTACGAATAAAAATGCATGGCCATTTAACTGGTGTGATTTGAGAAACTATGAGATGTTTCCTACAGCCCTTCTTTTCCTTGCCCACCTCTTACACTGTCTGAGATTGCATCTTTATAGACTTATTCCTATGAATAACAAGCATCTGGACCAGTCCCCATAAGAGTTATGGCACATTGTAATGGTGTCAGTACTCTTTGGCTTGATGTAATACCCCCATTTCGAATCTGAGAGACCACCAAGGAGCCGATACCGATGCAAACGCATGAGGGTTTATTTGCAAGCTCGAGCTTGGGCCCAAGTATACCCGACACAGCGGAGCAGGGACTTGGACCCCTAGGTTAAGAGGCGTAGCAGTTTTATAGGGGCCAGTGGCCAATGAGATTGTAACACACACAGAAAGTTGCGTAGTCATGTCAGTCCACACGCAGGTGGCCAATTGAATTACAATTTACCTTATAGTAACTGTTTGAACTAGCCTATCACTCTGGTCAGAATTGGCACGCAAGTTTGGCGGGCAAAAGGCAGGGTTTACATTCTTTGGCAGTTAGGGGTTCCGCATTCCTATATGAGCCGGTTTCCAATAAGGGTGTGCTCAGCGGCTTGACTAGGGTGGGGGAGTGTCTTAAGCAATAAGTAGGTCATGTGGAGGTTATACATGAGATGGTGGGTGTAGCACAAAATGGAGTTAATCTTGCTCTGCTTGTCCAGGAGTAGGGGATTTTTGTTAAATTCCTTGGGTCCCACATTGACTTTAGCTTATTAGACCTTAGTTCTTCCCTGGTAACTTGCCAAGGTGCTGGCATTTTGGAAATTAGAGTTTTCATGAATGGGTACTTGAGACACTGTCCTTTACTGCAAGTCTGGGTGGGGTACCTTAGAAGATACAAGGGCACTGGGTGACTAGGAAAAGAGGAAGAGAGCCTATAGCAGTTGTATTAGTTTTCTAGGCCTTCCATGAGAAAATATCCACAAACCGGATGGCTTAGAGCAAAAAGATATTAGTGTCACAGTGCTAGAGGGCAGAATTTAAAATCAAGGCATTGGCAAGACCATATAGTCTTCAGAAGGTGCTGGGAGAGCATCTGTTTTAGGCCTGTCTTCTAGCTTCTGGTATTCTCAGGTGTTCCTTGGATTACAGGTGGCTATCTTCTCCCTGTGTCTCTTTATATTATCTTCCCTTTGTATCTCTGTGTCCAAATTTCCAATTTTTATAAGGACACCAGTCTTATTGGATTAGGGCCCAACCTAATGGCTTCATTTTACTTGATTAGTTCTATAAAACTCCTGTCTTCATAAATTAGGTCACATTTTGAGGTACTAGGGGTTAATACTCCATCATAAGACTCTGGGGGAGGACACAATTCAATCTATAACAGAGGTGTGTGTGTGTGTGTGTGTGTGTGTGTGTGTGTGTGTGTGTGTGTGTGTTGGGCTGGAGTCTGAGGGAGAAAGTATATAAGGCACTTGAAAATAGAACTTACCTAATTCACATTATGCCCTGGGATGGCCCTGCCTATTTAGTGACTTTGTGCACTAAGAAGTCATGGCTAGTTCAGGTGTAACTCCTAGAATCAAAAAAGTTGGCTGATCAGGAGAATCAGCTAAATTTTATAACTAAAAGAGGCAACAGTAATGTTGAAAACAAGCAGGAAGTCAGGAATCTGGGCAGGTAAGACAAAGGTGGAGAAACTGGCTTTTAGAAGCCATGACTAGGTAAGAGCTCAGATATCTAAAGAAGCATTTTTTCCTCAACTTTTATTGTTCAGGCATACTGAAAAGTTGAAAGAATTAAACAGGGAACACCCATATACCTAACACCTCAATACTATGATTAACATTTTGGTATATTTATTTTATCACATATCTTTCTATTCATGCCTTTTTATTTTTTGTATCCCTGATGTTTTGATATCTGGGGTCTTGCCTTGCTGATCTGGAGAGCCTGCCCCTCCCAGCACTAGCCAATTCCTACTTGTTGCTAACTAATCAATTAATCCAGAGCCCACACCCCGACTACCTCCTCTATGGGGCTTTCACTCTCAGGGCCACTATTTCTCTGTTGTAATCACCCCAGGGCCAGGTATCAGGCAATGAGAGAGAGAGAGAGAGAGAGAGAGAGAGAGAGAGAGAGAGCGCGCGCGCGAGCTCTCTACACCTCAGAGCCTGCTGAAATTACTCAAACTAGCCAATCCTAAACGTGTTTGTCCTGCCTTGCCTTGCCTGCCCTGGGAGCCACAATAAAAGCCCTTGCCCACATTTCCCCCTGGCTCTCTGCCTCCTAACCAACCCTGACACTTCTCCATGTGCCCTCTGTGCCCTGGATGTCCCTCCCTCTTGGGAACTGTGAGGAACAATCTTTTTAGTGTCAGCCATTTTCTTGATCTATTGACCTCACTATACCTGAATAATAAAAAAACCCTAAATTTTAGGGGTACCTACCTGGCTGGCTCAATTGGTTAAGTGTCTGACTTTGGCTCAGCTCATGATCTCGCAGTTTGGTTAGTGAATTTGAGCCTCTCCCTGCATCTGGTCTGAGCTCTCAGCATGGAGCCTGCTTAAATTCCTCTGTCCCCCCCTCCCTTGCTCCCACTGTCTCTCTCGAAAATAAACAACAAAAAATCATCTTTATTGAAATATAATTTACCTTTAACAAAATTTGCCAATTTTGAGCATGCAATTTAGTTTTCTAAAAAAACCCAAAAAACAAAAACCCTATTAAAAACTACCACCACAATCACAATATAGAACACTTATGTAACCTAAAAAAATGCCCTCATTTCCCTTTACAGCCAATCCATTCTCCTCATCTGCCCCTAGAAACCGCTGATCAACTTTCCACCGCTATAGTTTTGCCTTTTCTAGAATTTTCTATAAACTGTATGTGATCTTTTCTGTCCGTCTCTTTTCAATGGGCATAATTACACTTTTGAGATTAATTGATTTTGTTGCTTGTATCAACAATTCACTTCTCTTTATGGCTATGTAGTATATCATTGTATGTATATGTCACAACTTATCTATCCATTCACCAGTTAATGAATATTTGGATTGTTTCTAGTCTGGGGCTATTGTAAACAAAGCTACTATGAACATTAAAGTACAGATCTTTGTATGGAGCATATTTTTTCTTTTATCTTAAGTAGATACCTAAGAGTAAGATTTCTAGGTCATGTGTTAAGTGCATGTTTAATCTTGTATGAAATTGTCAAACTGCTTTCCAAAGTAGCATTTTGCATTTCCACAGCAACGTATGAGAGTTCCAAAGACTCTAATTATTGACAGGACTTGGTATTATTTGTCTTTTCAACTTAGGCATTCTGATGCATGTGTAGTGGTGCCTAATTATGGTTTTAATTTACATTTCCCTAATGATTAATGAAGTTGAGCATCTTTTTTATGAACTTACTCGAATATCTTCTTTTGTGAAATCTGCTTATTTTTTTTTTTTGCCATTTCTTAATTGGGTTGTTTGCCTTTATTAACCTGTGAGTTCTTTAAATATCCTGGATAGAAGTCCCTTATCAGATACATATTTTGCAAATCTTTTTTTCCCAGTGAAAAAGCAGTTCTTAAGTAGGAAATACTTGCATTCAGGGGCGATAAAGGGTCCCAAATCCAGGTAGCTGAGTAATTTAGGGCAACATGTCAACAATGAGAATGCTGAATTGTGAACCTCATTCTGAGACAGAAGTTCTGGCCCAGCCATGGTTCTTTTATATACTTCTGGTTAGGGAAGAACCACTTGCAGTGCATGAATAGCCCAATATACATACTGTGGGGGTGGCTCTGTCTGGCCTACCCACAAGGAGTATAATACCCTTTTATGACATTTGTGGCAGGGCATTTGGGGAGCAAGGAGGAAGAGGAAGTAAGTCAGGAGAGAGAGGGGTTAGTAAGAAATTAACATGAACTTGAGCCAAATGGGAATGGTGGCTACAGTATTCATGGAGAAGGTTAGCTTTCCATGAGCAAGTCCTGATAAGAGAGTAGCAAATTCAGACTCATTCTGAGCAAACATTGATAGTTCAGGGAAAAGCTAAATCCAAGGTTAATGGGATGGTAAGATTGGGGTACATATACAGAAGTCTAGAACAGAGAAGATAACTAATCCATGAGAGCTTGACATCATGGAAGGATGGGGCCTGTGGCAGTCATGACTATGTGATTAGTACTTATATATGACTTGTAAGTTTGATTCTTCTTCCAGAAACATTTAAATAGAAAACTTAGTGAGTTTTGTAGACAGAGCCCTAGTGAATATCTTACTCTGCAGTGTCTTAGGACTGACTTTGTACATATGGAAGTCAGCCAGATCTCCTGGGTGGATCATTAAACTGGAATTCTTTTCTTGGAACACCAGTACCTTAGTGTGTGACCTTGACCTAAGGCTAGCCATCAACCTGTCAAGAGGAATGACCCCAGGGATAAGGCCCTGCTGCCTCTACTTAAAGACTGTTCTTCAAAACAAAACAAAAAACAAAACAAAAAAATAATGGATACAAAAAAGAAAAACAGAATGCAATCATCTCTGGTTTCTACTTGCTTAAAGAGAATGTTATGAGGATTCTAGAGGTAATATCTCTGGAGGACTTTGAGCTCCATCAGTAAAAATCTTGTATACATATAAACCAAAGGAATTCTGGTAGACAAACATGGCAATATTGTATATCAGTCTTTTGTGTCTGTTTTCAGATTCTTTTTTAACTTGGCTTGGGTCCAGAAGTAGGCATGGTATAGACAGAATATGCCCAGTATTGGGTTTTTTAACTCAATCCCTTCCTTTAAAATAAGGGCCGGGAGAGGCACCTGGGTGGCTTGGTGGGTTAAACGTCCAACTCTTGATTTCGGCTCAGGTAACAATTTCAGTGTGTGAGATCCAGCTCCTAGCTCTGTCCTGACAGCATGAAGCCGCTTTGGATTCTCTCCCCGCCCTTGCCCCTCCCCTGCTCACTTGTGCATGCACACATGCATGTGCATGCCGTGCTCTCTGTCTCCCTCTGACCTTCTCTCTCTCTCTCTCAAAATAAAGAAATAAACATTAAAAAAAATAATAAGGGCAACGAGTAGATTTTCATCAGGGACCTTAACTGTAGGCCTCCCTCACAATGAGAAGTAAAACTAAGTACAGGTGAGTCCTGTGTGACAAGTATTTTAATGAGAAATTTATACATAACTTGAATTATTGATATCATGCATCTTTCAATGAAATGATTATCAATATTATTTTGAGTGTTATTCTCCTGTTACTTCAAGTTCTATAGGTTTTACATAATTGTAAAGGGCCTAACATTATTATGAAACATTGTAAGATATGATTTTGATTCTAACAGTTTATTCTTGACACTGGTATTTAATTCAGAGAATAAGATCAAGAGGATCTTGATGAGAATCAAGGATCATGAGGATGCTCATGAACTCTGAAGGAGAAAAGATCATTTGGATTTAGTGTCTATGTGTGTATTTTTCTCTAAGTTTTATGAGGTAGTTACATAAAAGGGACTTCTAAAATAGAAAAGGATGATGAAAATGGGCTGAACATTTCAAACAAAGTTCAGTGTGAAATCAGTAGTATATTCAGTAGAGGTGACAGGGAACAAAGATGTGGAGGAAAAAGGAGAAAAGGAAAATCAGCAAGCAGTAAAAATAATGATTGGGGTCAGGCAGTAACAGTAAAATCAAGAAACTTGAATATGATGGAAAAAACCATGGGTAGCTATAAAAGAGGCATTTGAAATAGGAAATGATGTGAGAGGAGAAGATAATTTTAGTACAGTTAAAGGAAGTAGCAGCTATGGGTGCTAAAAGAGAGGATTAATTTTAAATATGTCCCAGAAGTAAGAGAAATATTTTTTAAGGGGTGGGGAAAGAATGATGGAAAAAGCCTAGTTGAGTGTTATATGGCTATTTCAAGCAAGATTCTACGTAGAGTATTATGACCATTTGGGTGCACCGTACTTTTACTGGCACATTGATGAACCAGAGGTCATTCAAGACACCAGGGTGGTGAGAAATGGCAGCTCTCCTCAGATATCTGTAGGTCTGCCATAAGGAAGAAAGATCACATTTGACTTTATATCGTTCAAAAGAAAGAAATAGACCTAAGGAAAGTTAGAGGAAGGCAGATTTTGCTTAATATAATGCTCTAACAATTAGACATGCCCCTATAACAGAATGGGCTATTTGTACAGTAACACTTTCCATCTTTGCGAGTATTCAAGCAGAAAATATGCAATAACCTGACTAACTAATCAAATTGTTTCTTTTACCTTATAAGGTCCTTTTTGTCTGGAGGATCATGTGATTTGCAGACAGTGAACCCAAGGCCTCATAGCCCTGATGCTGCACTTTGCTCTTTTACAAGAGTTGCTGCTTTCCCAACACCCCCACCTGCCAGGAGGAGAGGAAGCCAGAGGTACTTGCTATGACCATCCTTTTGGCACATCTGTTGCTGGTACATTGAGTGTCAGCTACTGCTTTTTTTTACTTCTCTTTATTATTAATTCTGGGCCCCCAAGCAAAAGTTTTTGAAGGCCTTTCCCCTCCTTGTTAATTATAACATGGTATCAGTCAGAGTCCAAGCAGAAAACAGATGAGCATTCAAACAGAGTAATTTGAGGAGAATTCAATAAAGAAACTGTTCACAAAGGTGTGGACACTATTTACAGAAACCAACAAGGGATGGCACCATCCCCAGGACTTGTGATAGGGAGAGGCATTACTACTGCAGGCCTGAAGATGGAGAACATGGAGCTATTTCCACACCCTGGAGAGGATGGTTGTACGGAGAGGACTGCCTGAAAGGAGAGTTTGCAGCCAACACACAGCAAGAGGGCCAGGGAAAGAAATAACCCAGCCTCACTTTTCTTCTGCTGGTGCTTCTCACTGCCAAACCTGACCATGAGCTGGGCATGAAGGGAGCCAGCTGACATCTGTATGGGTCAGCCTCCTGGGGCACAGAGCAGGACAGAACTGAGGAAAGAAGGAGTCTGGAGAGGCTAATGGAAGAAACCACAGAAAGCAAATTCCTCCCTAAGGTACAGCTGGTGCTTAAGCAGTTTCTGTACTGTTAGGAATGCGGCAACGTATCTTGGAAGAACTTAATTAAGGCCTCCACCCTCTGCTAGCCACCCTGAGGTCATGCCTGTCAGAATTACAGTTTTCTGCAAAGTTTTTCCTGATGGTCAGTGTTTAGTCCCCTCCACCTTCAAGGAAAGGACACATGGTAATTTTATTTAAAAAAAGACATGTAGAAGTCCTTCCTTTTAGTCAGATGCTAGAGTTTCCCCACTTTAGAGCAAAGGAGAAACATATAGACAGAAAGGCAGTTTCACTCTGAAGTAATTGAAGCTTAAGCTTTGGGGTCCCTTGCTTGGACCTCTGTGAATGTTGGGAGTTTCTGGGGTTGGTAGAATGTTCTAAGTGGGGGAGGGAAGCCAGATTGCACTTCTATGTAAACATTTCTAGTAAATTGCCCAGAGAAGTGTCACAAGGAAGAGATCTGGCCTTCCAAAGATCCAAAGTTCCAAGGTAATTTGTCATGAATCCTTTTCTTATCCTTAATAAATATTCATTTTTTGTACCCAACTTTGTATTTGTATTTTGTATTTTATATTCTTTTTTCTTAAGAAGAATCAACCAAGTAATATAAGCTTTAGCCCTCACAAAACCTGGATCCACCCTAACTATGTGGAATTTTCATTATATTCAAAACTAGGTCAGCAGTCTGTTTATAATGCAGGAGAGTGGATGGCTTTGGTATGGAGAGTCACAGGGATTTTGTATGTTTACAATGGAAAGTTTATGCATGAGAGAGAGAGTGAGCACGTATGTAGGTTTTATCTGTGAATAAAAGAATGGCTCCTATCTACTAGCAAACAGGCATCAAGGAATCAAAGTTTACTATTCTTCGCCACCTTTTGGCTGCTGTTCCATTTCTCTCCTCCACATAAGTGTTCCTTGAACACACGCTTTATACAAGGTGTATCCACCTCAGAGGCTTGGCTGGCTCAGTCAATGGAACATGTTACTGTTAATCTCAGGGTTGTGAGTTCAAGCCCCATGTTGGTTATAGAGTTTACTTTAAAAAAATTGAGAATAAAAAACTATGTGTCCAACTCTCAACTACATCTATGGCTTTGACTCTCTTTAATCAACTTTGTTCCCCTTCCTTCTGTATCCCTCTCATCCCTAGAAGCTGCCCCTCAACTCGGATATTAACAGCAACTTTATGGAAAAGTCAAAGGACAATTTCCAATATTGTCATTTCAATTTCTGTCTTGTTGCCTCACCAGTGCACCAGTTCTCCCTTCAGTCGTGACTAACATGACTTCTTTAAAAGCTTGGCCACTGAACTCTGGCTTCTGTGGGATCATTTGCTTTGAGGATTCTATTTTACCATTTTCTGTATCTATTGGAGTTCCTTAGTCTTTTTTCTCCTGGGTGTAATCTAGGCTAGGAATCACTGCCCTCCTATTCAATTAGGCTCTGCCCGTACTGAGATCACACATATTTCTCTTCAATCATTTCTCCTCAGTTTTCATGCCAACCTCTTTGGCTGCTTCTTTCTTTTTTTGCCTCTTTCCAATCCATTTATTTGTTAAGTCCATACAATGGGATCTTCTTTTATCCTGAGTACTGGTATAAGCTCTTGGGTAGGCTCTCCCCTCCAGATCTAATCTTCTATAACCACTTCTCAGAGTAACAGTGGACATCTCAAACCACTCATCTAACCTCACTCCACTCCCTAAGACTCTGTAGTGGCCTTCAATAATCCCTCAAAGCATATCCAAACTGTTTTCCAGGAGTCACATCACTTCCTTATTTAAGATTCAGTTGCTTATGGGACACCTGAGTGGTTCAGTTGGTTAAGCATACAACTCTAGATTTTGGCTTAGGTCATGATCTTGTGGTTGTGATATCTGGCTCCACACCATGGGGCCTGCTTAAGACCCTCTTTCTCCCTCACCCTTGGCCCCTCCCTTGCACATATTCCCTCTCTCTCTCTCTCTCTAAAAAAAGAGAAAAAGAAGATTCACTTGCTCAAATCTCCTTTTGTCTAATTCTATCCCTACTTTTTCTAAAACTACATGATACATATATAGTGACTCCTTCTGCTACTTACTGTGTGCCAGACTCCATGCTATGTACTTAATTTGACCTAAGTAGGTTGCCCAAAGTTATAGACTTAATAAGGGTCTTAGTGGTGTTTGAATTAGGTGTCTCTGTTCATACTCTCAACCACTGTCCCAATGTTCTCAGGGTATGGGTCATTGACCACCTGCATCAGGGTCTCATGGAGTGTCATTTAAAGTGCAGATTCCCGGGTCCCACCCCTTAACTATGTAAATGATGAAAAGGAATCAGTTATATAAAGATCTAATGAAGGCATCTTCTAGGCAGAGAGAACAGCAAACGCTGAGAAGGGCAATAAGCAAGGATCAGAATAAAGGCTAGTAAAGCTGGAGGACAATGAGACCAGAGAGGTAGAAGGGGTCAGCTCCTGAGGATCTGGAAGCTTTGGATATTCATTTAGTTAGACAGGAATCTCTAGGACAGTTGTAAACAGATGAATAAGCTCCGCCTTATATTTTAACAGATGGCAGCTGCCCACTAAAGAGTTGTAGGATGGTGGAGTTGTTTCAGGGAAGCAGCTCCCCAGCCAGGGCATCTTCCTTTCATCAAGAGAGACCATCGATGAATTCTTGCAATTGGAAAGTGAGCAGGAGTGATTTATGTGTCACTCTTGGGCACAAGTATCAGAGAAATAGATGTACCTGCTTCACTTTTTCTTCCTCTTCTACCAGCCAGATGGATGTTAACTTCATATTGAAGGTAAGTAGGCTTTGCCCTATCCTAGCGTGGCCCTGACAAAAAAAAAAAAAAAAAACCCTGTATGGGACTATTAGGCAAATGAGAAGTAGAATCCACATTACTCAAATATGGGGGTTTCTTTGTTATCGTAGTTACTGCTCCCTCAAATGATACAAATCATATGACTTATGCTTTGCTGAGATTATGTTGGCTACTGGGTGAATGATAGTCTGGGGGTGGGAGGAGATGGCAGCAAGGGTGGGAGCAGGGAGACCAGTTAGGTGGTTCTAGTGGGACTGATGGTGACTTAGATTAGGTTGGTGGCACTGGAGTGATATGAAGTGGAGATACTAGATACACTCTGGAAGAATTTTTTTTTAGATATTTATTTATTTTTGACAGAGCATGAGTGGGGAGCAGCAGAGAGAGAGGGGGACAGAGAATCTGAAGCGGGCTCTGTGCTGACAGCAGAGAGCCCAGTGCAGGGCTCGAACTCATGATCCATGAGATCATGACCTGAGCCAAAATCAGATGCTTAACTGACTGAGCCACCTGGGCGACCCTGGAAGAAATTGTGTGTGTGTGTGAAACTAGCAAGGTGTATGAGTGCATTGGATGTTGGGTGTGACAAAAGAAAGGAACAAGAAAGGGTGTGAAAAGAAAGGAACCAAGGACTGCAAGGGGTTTGGCTTGAACTCACTGAAAAAAATAGAGACGCCATTTTCTGAGATGGAGACCAGAACTCTCAAAATCCTCCCTTGATTGCAGTTCTCCCAGTTAGCTCCATTTGTCCTGAACGATCTCTTAGCTGTGGCCCTTAGACCACATTATTCATCACCTGTGGCCTGATCCACATGCTACAGATCTTACGTGTACTTCACACATTAACGCTCAGGAAAAAAGTTGACCTACACTCTCTCAGCCTGAACATCTGATAAAGTGAAACTCAAAAACATGAAAGTGGCAGTTTTAACCTCATATGGATTTAAGTTGTTTTTCTCATTCTTTTTTTTTTTTCTCATTCTTACCAAGCTAGAGGAAAGATAGAGAAGAACTGTGTATTTTATGTCTGCAATTAAGAAGTAAAGGTGATGATGTTAATCACAAATGTCTGTAGTTCTGGGATAACCTTGATTTGGAGTATGGTTACAACATACTTTATAACCACATAGCTCTGGTGAGATTTATGTTTATTGGTCCTTTCCTCTCTGTGTCCTCTGAATGTGGGTGCACTCAGGGTCACAGTGTCTCCAGGTCAGGGTTCTGTAAATGCCCTAGGGGTTGGAGATGAACCAGCTCTGTCAGGCTAGAGCGGTCAGCCAATGATGGCTCTCCCCTGGGCTCTCAAGAGAGGTGGCTACTTCCTTTTGAACGTGGTCATGGTAATAGCTGTAATGTCTACTTGGGGCAAGTAAAAGAGAACCCCCAGAAAGATTAGGTAGCTGGAGTTGGACTCAAGAAATAGGCTTTGCTTATGAATATGCATTATGGTTCAGGGGAAGTACTCCCGTTTTTTTCCTTCACTTCCAACTGAACTGTCACTGTTAGCATTTGAGTTTTCTGTGACTGTCACTGCCATCCATAAGCATGCCCAAGTGGAACTAAGCCAAGTCCCCAACTGTGAGATGTCTCTTCAGTCTTAGGGGAGAAAGGGACAGAGGGTGAAGGGAGAAGGTGCAGAAAGGGGAAACTCATTATATATCCCTTGGAAAACTATTCCTTCTGATCTGTCACTTCCTACTCTTCCACCCATGCCTTCACACACACTCTATAATTCTCCATCTGTTTCCAGCCAGTCACTGGGAATTGAATATGAGTGACTTCTGCAACCAAGAGAAATGAGCAGTAGTGATGACTCTATACTTCTGTTCGTTCATTCATTCATTCATTCATTCATTCATTCATGGTGTCTAATCCAAAGATGAAAAAGACATAGCCCTTGTCCTCAAGGAGCTCTATTTGTGAAAATAATAATATAAGTTACTGTGGTAACAGAAGTGTGAGAACAAAGTACTCTGGATGCAACAAAGAGGACCAGTTAGTCATGCAGGTCTGTGTGTTTATGTCTGTGTGTATGCAGGTAAACTGTGACAAAAGGCAGGCTTTACAGAGAACATGCTATCAGAGGAATCTCGAAAGATGGGTAAAATTTCATCATTCAGGGAAGGGAAAGGGCTGAGGAGAGGAAAGACAGGAAACAGAATGTGAAAAGACATTATATTCTATTGATATCTAGGAATTATGTCCTGAGGATATTCTTGGCTGAATAAATCAGTATGTGTCATCATACCATAATATAATGATTTACCAATAGCAGCAATGGCCTATATTTTAACCATGGAATCTCTCATTGGTGTCATTAGTGATGTGAGCTGGAAACCTGAGCGTATTCTATCATAAAGTTATTTGTAAAATAAGGGAGTGTTTACACTGTTTTATCTGCTTTAGTTTCATTTTCAACCTAGAATTTAAATGTTTTTATTTATTTTTGAGAGAGAGAGAAAGAGCATGAGCAGGGGAGAGGCAGAGAGAGAGAGAGAGAGAGAGAGAGAGGGAGGGAGGGAGACACAGAATCTGAAGCAGGCTCCAGGCTCTGAGCTGTCAACACAGAGCCCGATGTGGGGCTTGAACTCATGAACTGCGAGCTCATGACCTGAGCCGAAGTCAGAAGCTCAACTGACCAAGCCACCCAGGTGCCCCAAGAGTGAATTTGACTCTTTTTTTTTAATATATGAAATTTATTGTCAAATTGGTTTCCATACAACACCCAGTGCTCATCCCAAAAGGTGCCCTCTTCAATGCCCATCACCTACCCTTCCCTCCCTTCCACCCCCCCATCAACCCTCAGTTTGTTCTCAGTTTTTAAGAGTCTCTTATGCTTTGGCTCTCTCCCGCTCTAACCTCATTTTTTTTTCCTTCCCCTCCCCCATGGGTTTCTGTTAAGTTTCTCAGGATCCACATAAGAGTGAAAACATATGGTATCTGTCTTTCTCTGTATGGTTTATTTCACTTAGCATAACACTCTCCAGTTCCATCCACGTTGCTACAAAGGGCCATATTTCATTCTTTCTCATTGCCACGTAGTACTCCATTGTGTATATAAACCACAATTTCTTTATCCATTCATCAGTTGATGGACACTTAGGCTTTTTCCACAATTTGGCTATTGTTGAGAGTGCTGCTATAAGTGCCCCTATGCATCAGCCCTCCTGTATCCCTTGGGTAAATTCCTAGCAGTGCTACTGCTGGGTCATAGGGTAGGTCTATTTTTAATATTTTGAGGAACCTCCACACTGTTTTCCAGAGTTCAACCTAGAATTTAATGTGCACCATTTAGTAGGTGTAATGTGGTTGATTTGCTACAAATGAAAAGTTGAATGAATTGATGGTAGATAATCTACACAAAACTCAGATTAAACCATTTGCATCTCCCACTAGATGGCATAGGAAGAACCTAGAATAACAATACCTAATTCTCATGCTAGAGTCAATAAAAAGAAGTTTCTGTTTCTGTGGTTGAATGATTCTGAGTATTTTCTATTAAAAGCAAATACTCTATAAGTAATATCTTTGTAATTATGTTTCTTCTTTAATAATGATTTATTTCTAAGCAGTAATAAATATATGTGGTTTAAAATTGATAGTAAATAGGAGAATATGATGAAAGTTTATTAAACTCTTTTTAAAATAGATTAAAACCATTCTTTTTTCATCAAGCTGTTTTTTTATTCATTTTTAATTTTTCCAGGCTAGCATTTTTCCATATGGGTTCTTGGAGAGCCAAAGTCAGGGTTTGTCTTAGTGATATCACTCTCAGAGATTCCTGACTTGGGGAAGAAAATAAAAGTTAATAACTCTGTATTATTGTGACCCTAGTAGACTGTCATCAACCACTTACAGATTTTATAGAGCAATCAAAAGTGAAGCAATCCATATTTACTGATTAGGAGTAAGAGGGAAATATCACATGACCTGTGTAAGTAAGTCCACATTACTTTAAGAACACTAACAAGTATTACTCAAGGTAAAAAGAAATCCTACTTACTTCTCTATCACTTGACCTTTAATTACAGAACCTGTCTAATACCCATATAATTATTCAAAACATTGAATCCCAATGAATTTCTTCTTCATGTGAACCTCACACAGCCCTAGTCTAACTCTATTTTAAGAATGTTGACGGAACGTGAATTTTGATAAGCAGCCATAAGTAAATGATGAGGAGCCAGAGCTATATTATAAAAATTCAGCTAGTCTTTTCTGGGTACACCAGGTCTCAAACTTCCCCAAATCCCTAGTTCTGAGTTACCTGGAGTAGAGCTTCATTGGGTAGGCACCAATGCTTGGAAAGACTGCTTGATCATGAATACAGAGCCAAGTAAATATGTCTTCCAAATAAACGCAGCTCTTTGATGTAACTGGTACTATGGCGCCACAAGGATTCCATTCAACAGGTATTTATTGAATGACTTCTCTGGGCCACACTCTGTGCTGGGCCCTGAGCTAGCTTAAACAATCTGACTCTAATATTGGGGCAGCAGGTAAGGAGGCAGGAATAGTATCACTTTCAATAATGGTCTTTTACTGCAACAAGGGTCTCATAAATCATGGTTGTTTGCAGCATTAGAATCAAAAGGACACTTAACTTGAACCACAGTGCCCCCTGGTAACCATAACTGATATTCCACCTAGCTAATGAGAGTTCTCACTGAATATAGAAGTACTGCTCAATTCTATTTCAATAAGTACAACAAGCAGGAACAGAAAACCATTGGGGCAATGTTCCCAATGCAGGATTTTTTTTCTATACTGTATAACCCTTCAATGCCTCTCATCAGAATCTCCTGAATCACTTGTTTTAATGAACATTCTGGAGCCCTACTATAGGTCACTGAATCACATCTCGATTGTTTGACCAGGAGGCTAGAGCAAAAACCATGAATGGACCAGTTCCCAAGCACACAAGAGACCACCATGGACACTATGAATCAAAAGGGTGGTGTGGGGGCCTGGAGATGTGACGAGTTCCTAAGCACAACTATGGGCCAGAGACGTTACAGTTTGAGCCTTGACATTAATGTGATGTCATTTCCTGTTGCTTATCTTAAGTAAGGACCAGCTTACAAATGTCCTCTTCTAGGGAAAACAGCAAAGAATTAATTGACTGAAGGCACCAAGTATGGATTCTGCTTATATAACTTACTTACCAGAAATTATTTATCTGGAATGCATCATTTCATTACTGAGTTTTAATACCAGCAAAAATCATGTGACTTCACCTGACACCTGGGACTAGTCTTCCCTAATTCATTAATGCATAGAACTACCAGAAATCAAAATGCAGAGGAGCACTAACATGGAGTCCCCACATGTTCGGGTAAATGTTGTTGCTTTGAAGCAGAATTAAATTTGGGGAACTCATAGAAAAATCAGAAATTGATTTTTTAAAAAATTTGTTTGGTGATATGTATATATGCACTGTACATGTATCTGTGTAAAGGTCATAGGTTCTAAAACAAGTCCAGCATTGTACTGGGAGTTTAACTTTTATTCCCTAATTTTCACAACAGTCCTGCTGATGGAAATTATTGTGTTCCACGATTATACAGTGTAGGAACCCAAAGCTTAAGTAACTTGCCCAAGGTGACATAACATAGCAAATAAAGAGCTTGAACCCTCCAAAATCCATGACATTTCCATCATTCCATGCTTATAAAGAAACATGGAAAGAAATTAATGCATAAAAGAAAGATATTAAATGCTAAAACTTTCATGACAATTTTTTTTCCTTTGCAATATCAGAAATATCCAGTAGGCTGTACTCCTGAATCAGTTTTCTAATTGAAACTCAGAGCCATTAAACTGATTTTTCTTAGAGCTTCAGGTGGTTTTTTTGATGTATTACTTTAAATGGAATCTACAATAATAATTTGTAAATTTCTATATGCACCTGGAAGTGAAAAGAAAATATTAGTTTGTATGCATTGGTTTTAGGTCCTTAACTGCTTTTTTTTTATATTAAAATAGCACCCTATTAAAATTGTTTGTGAAATTTATTGATGCTTCCCAGCTAGGGACAGAACTTTATTTTATTCCATCATTGTGAAAGCCATGCTATTTTATCACGGGCTACCACACAGCTTAGCCTGATTTACAGAAGTGTGATGAGTTTATCAGCATGTCTCCAGGCACAGTTATTTTAGAATCATCAAAGACAGTGCTTCACAAAGTATGGTATTTTTTTACACAAAATTTTGTGGTATTTTTTTACAAATATCCCAGTGACTCTTAGACACATATAAGTTTGAAGACCACGCTGATCCATGTGGTGTTATTTGAGGGGACTAGGAAGGATCTTGCTCTTAATATTTTATCTACTGCTTGACCAAAATCAATTAATTTTATAGAATAAAGCAAGGATGTCTCCATTAGATTCCAAGTTCATTGAGCCATAAATATTTTAGACTGAGTTTTTTTTTATTAACTAGGTACTTCACCTTTGTAGGAGAACTAGGAAAGGGGACAATTAAACAGGAATGATGTTTGAAGAGAGACTACAAAAGCCTAATTTGAATGCTTCGCTTCTGAGATATGATATATGGACACCTCACATTATTCATTAAGGAGATGTCATAGTTTCAGTATAATATCTTCAGTATAATATCCTTTAACCAACTCCTGTATCCTGCAAAGTCAACCTTATAGAAGTCTACTCAACGATAACCGAGCAATACTTAATACTCTGAGTGTAGGTTATAATGTACTGTCATATTTACTTAGTTTTGTGTATTTTTAGTGTAGATAGAACCTATATACTCAAAGGCATAAAAACAAAACATGAGACACATAAGAAAATTAATATCATTACCTTGTAATAGAACTTAAACTTGTTTTCAAATAATACGTATCTAGCTATTAACTAGACCAGGCTCCATATGACTTCCTGTTGCTTCAAAATAGATACAGATATAGCATGGATGATCCTGGAAAACAGTATAAGTGAAAGAAGCCAGACACAAAAGGACACATATTGTATGGTTCCATTTATGTGAAATATCCAGAATAGGCAAATCCATAGAAAGCGGATAGAGATAGAAAGCGGATTACTGGTTGTCAGAAGCCAGGAGAAGGGGTAATGTGGAGTGACTGTTTAGTGAGTAGGGGGTTTCCTTTTAGAATGATGAAAATGTTCTTGAACTAGATGGTGGTGATGGTTGTACAACATTGTGAAAGTATAGCATGCCACTGAATTGTATACTTTAAAATGGTAAACTTTATGTTATGTGTATTTTACCACAATAACAAATCATACATAAAATTAAATAGAATAAAATAAAATCTCCCCTCAAAGGATGAAGATGGATAGTATTCAGGATATAGAAAAGAATGTGCCACTGGGGTTGAAGGGAATTCTAAGAGATACACCCCAATGTGTTTTAAGGGGTGACACTAAATTTGGGAAAATGTCAGGTTTCAGTGTTGAAAGCCAACTTTGACTTGTATATATGCTTTGGCTTGCCAAAAAGACAACAAAACAACATCAACCCCCGCCCCCAAAGGAAAAGCACACAAAGCCAATAATAACGTATAATCTTGTGATAAACAGCTAACTGTACTCACAGGCCAGAGTCCCAGTAGGTCAGCTCAGGGGGTGGGGCTTCCTACGGAGCAGTCACAGCTGGTTTCTCACTTATCTCCACAGAAAGACATGGAGGGATTCATAATTTACTCCTCCCATAACTCCCTTCCCCGCCCCTGTCACTAAGCCCCCAGGGCAAATAGGGTTTCTCCTATGAAGTAATCTAAGAATGGAGGTTTATTTTTATACTGGTGTTAATTGATGATTATCAGTGTCTACGTGACTATACATAAAGGCTATTCTCACTTTTATTTACTCTTTCAGAGAATTCTGGTATATTTACAGCTGTGACCTCAATTCTTGTACCTTTCTATTCCCTCTCCCACTGTCTAGAAGTCAAATTGCCCTCTTAAAAATTCATCACATCATATCAGGTTTAGATTTTTAAAAAAATGTATCTGAAAGCTTCAACTGAAAAACCGGAGAAGATTGCGAACTGCTCTGGAATGAGACAAAATGGTGTCTGCTGTGCCTTCTGAAGAAGAGCTGCATTCTGTGTAGGAGCTTTTGTGAAATCCTGTGTCACCCACGCTACCCATTACAATGCTCATAACAGTCACATATTTGATCTGGAGGAAATGTAGCTGGCACTGTATTTATTCCTATTACCTCCTGTCTTGAAGCAAAATGCCAGTACTTCCTCCATGCAGCCTGGAGTGGTAAACATCAGCTGGGGAGAAGCTTTTATGTGGGGAATTTATTGCTAAATGAATTTCTGAAGACCAATATAAGAAAGTGGAAGCACTCTTTACACAGTATAGCATTGGTGCAGATAGATACGTCCAATAATTAATTTCTGATGTACCCATGAACATCATCATCTCTTTTGTGGTTTCCTGTTTTGCGGTTTTTATATGATACACAGATTATTTCATTTTGTATTCCAGCCAATGGTGTGCATTCATAAAACAGATCTTTGTGCTATTAATATAGGAGGCATAATATAAGCTGAGGATTTGATACAGTGCTAATAAAATTAAATTATTTTTTGAAAACCTGCCAAATGGGTAAGATGTTTGCCCTATATTAGTGACTATCATTTTGAAGTGAAACCTACTTTAATGAATACCTGACAAAGAAACCTTTTAAAGGAATGATTATCTTTGACATGAATATATTCAGCTACTGTTTATACAATGAAATCTTAACTAGTTGGTAAAAATGGCACAATATTACGACGGGTATAGAAAGTACTACATAAGGAAATGTAAAGGCTGCATGAAGAGTTAATGACTAATTCTGTTATCTGAGTTGGTGCTTCAGTGACAATTTGCTCTGAGAAAAGCTTATGTTTATGATATTGTGGGTGCAATCTGTGTATTTGAGTTATACCCAGAGCCTTATTAATGCTATGTGTAAATTATAGAAATTACCAAAAGAAGAAAGCACAGTATGTTTGCATTCTGCTTTCAGATACAAGGCAAGGTAATTATAATTTATGACCCAGTGACTATATTTTATGTCTTAAAACTGAAAAGTAAGGGGAAAAAATGGAAAGTACTGGAATATGGATGTAATAATACTTAAAAGTAATGACCTCATTACATTTTCCATCTTCAGATGAGTTGTTAAAGCAAAGGTAAATACTTTATCATACAGTGGTCTGATTATGTTCAGAGAAGAAGAATGAAAAAATTTGAATGGTTGTAAAATATAGGCCATAATGACAGGTTAAGTTATTTATTATTACCCTGAAGGAAAAAAGTCTAAGCTCTGACTTCATTAGTCCACAACTAAACAAAAGATAAATAAACAGGCAATGTATTCATTGTTCTTCATTGCCACTGAAGACAGCAACTTAAATTGGTTAAATAAAGAACATTCTTAGCAATGTGGCTAGGAGTGATGAAGGAAGGGGCTCCTGGTGGCACAACTGGTTCAGCACCTGACTCGATTTGGGCTCAGGTCACGATCTCATGGTCAGTGAGTTTGAGCCCCACACTGCGGAGCCTGCTTGGGGTTCTCTCTTGAGAGCCTCTCTCTCTGCAACCTCCCCCCCACTGGCTCCCCTCGTGCTCTCTCTCTTTCTCTCAAGATAAATAAACACTGAAAGAAAAAAAAAAGAATGATGAAGGAAAATATGGAATACTTCTCCTTGAAGAATTTTAACAAAGAGGACATACATCTGTAGGCAAAGATTTCCTTGGTGGCTCAAATATAAATTATATGCTTCTTGCTGGTCATGATTCTATGGAAATCTATTCTCCAAAATAATGCAATACTGTGTTGTCCCACACAACTGGTGATGTCTTTTGTGGTTAATGCAAATTAAATATTTTTAGCATTGAACTTCACTAATTTAGGAAGTTCCCACTGGTCATTAGTAAAACCCAAAATGAGGACGTGCATTCTTCGTGTATCCTAGTTAATCATAGAGTGGGGCATGAGGGAGAAATTGGGAGGGTGGGACAGAAGGACTGGAAAATGGATAGGACATTTGATAAAACTATTTTAGGGCAATGATTTTTAATCCTAGCTGCAATTAGAATCATTTGGGATTTTTTTTTTAAATACCAATGCTTGAGTCCTGCTAGCTTGGGATGAGACCCTGGCATAGGTCTTTTTGCAGTTAGGTTTGAGAACCAGTATTTAAGACTTTTAAACATCTGCAATGCTCATAAAATTAAAGTGTGATGGTAAAAATATCTCTACACCAACTATTGTTTCAGAGTGACGTGGATCTGTGACTGGTGGGATTTAGTAGAAGCATATGATGTAGTACTAAGGAGAGCAATGAATCAGAACAGGTACATTCTCACCCTGACTCCACAATTTGTAAGTTGTGTGACATATTTTATCACTTGGGGCTTTGATTTCCTCATGTGTTAAATGAAGGAAGTATATGGCCTTCAGGCCACTTCTAGTTTCCTGATTGGCGATATGATTGTACAGAGTTTTGCAAAAATCTGTGCTTAGAACATATTTTCTAATTTATAAGTTACAGCAATAACCTCATAATAAAGAGGATCAAGGCATCTTACTAATGCTGTTTCGGTGTATTCCTAATAACCAGTTTTAAATAAGGCTCTTAAGTCAGGTCATCAAGTTGAAGACAATGTTATAATTCAGCAAACATTTTTTTAAGCAACTATTGTGTTGTAGACACTGTTCTAGAAACTGTGATGATGCAAAGATAAAGAAGGCACAGTCCTTATTTACAACAAATTGATGGCTTTGTAGAAAAGACGAAGTGAATTTGAAGAATGGAATCCAAATTCTTTTAACCTTTAAAAGGGACATGTGGGTCGTTTGGGTGAGTGTCCAACTCTTGATTTGGCTCAGGTCATGATCTTACAGTTGTGAGATCAAGCCCCATGTCAGGCTCTGTGCTGGGTGTGGAGCCTGCTTAAGATACTCTCTTTCTCTCCCATCTGCCCCTCTCCCTCACTTGTGCTCTCTCTCTCTCTCTCTCTCAAAAAAAAATTTTTTTAAGGTACATGCTATTCCATCAATACTCCCCCAAACAATAGCAATGGTCCTCAGCAAGAATTGTGAGAAATCTGTTCTTTTACTGGACTCTCTTCCTGAATCATTTCTATAAATCCCCAAGGATTACTTCATGTTCCACAGTCTATCCAGGTGGTCACTGATCAATTGACCAGCCATCCTAATATAGATATTATAGCTCCAGATCCCACAACTTATTTTTTGATATCCTGTAAGTGCCTTTCCATGCTGCTGCTGCTCTTTTTTGTTTCACACTAGATGTGTACACAAAGTTCTCCCTTAATTCCTGGAGCACAGCCAAACCCATCATAACATTTAAGACTTAACTGAAGGTTTAAGGATAACTCAAGCACCATACAGAAAATAACTTGCAACTTAGCTGCCCCTAAAAGAGACTTACAACTCTTAGGATCTTCCAGGAATATTATATGTAAATTAATTGATACTGTGAGTTGGAGACTGTTCCATGTGGCAGTTCCCCCAGACATCTTCCCATTGTGGAGTTCGTACACTTAAACCTCTCCTTTGTCTATAATTAGGGAGAAGTCTGGCCTCTTCCAGTCCATTCCCAGACCTGCCTCATCTTCTACCCTAGAATGATTGACTACAGAAACATCCAATTCCTTCAACCTCATCCACCAGCTACTCTTTAGCCTTAGGCAAGGTGATAGTAACAATTTAAATGGCATACCTCAAAGTCTGGGTTATTCAATTTAAAAAACCCATGGGTGGGTTGCCAACAGTTAAGGCAAGGTACAGCTGTTCCAAGGCTGTTCTAGGTCTTCACTGAAGCATGATGTTAAGAGAAGGTAAGACCTGGCTCCTGACATAGACTATTCTAAACCAATCTGTGAGCAAATCCTTGTATAAAAGACATTCATATATCCCAAGGGAAGGAGGCAATTTTCAGGCACAAGGCTAAATCCATATTTAGGAAAAAAAAATATTATCTGCCTCTGTCTCTGCAAAGGTGTATTTATGCTAAACAAAGGAAAATGTACCTTGACCAATGGCACATTTAACATGTTTATCTGAAGTATTAGCTTTCAGATTAAGGGGGACTTAACATTTTTGTCTAAGAACAATAGGTGGTTATTATGTTTATAAAAGTATTCTGGTGTTTTTCCTAAAGTAAAAGAATCTGCTCCAAAGGTGAATTAATGTTTCCATTAATACATTTGAGATGATGTCTTTCAGTTAATTAAAAAAAAAACTTGATTTCATTTAATAGAGATGAGGAAGGCCCCTATCCACACTAGGGGCAGGAGGGAGTGAGGATGGAGAAGCTGTGCAGGATAGGGAATGACTGCAGAGAGTGCTGAAGGTTGGGTTAGGAGCCAAGTGAGCTGGAGCAGGGAGGTCAGGAGAGAGTGATCCAGACATGGGACAGCTTTTGTGAAATCTTAGAGACCAGAGAGAAGGATGGTGCCTTCAAGAGGAGATGATATGTTGGTTGCAAGATCATGGAGGAGGTGACATTTTGGTTGAACAATAGTGACATTCACACTTATTTATGACTCTAAGAAAACTTCAAACCATTAAACTTTGATTATGAAAATCACTAGGCAATTTGTAAAACAGACCCTCTCACCTCCTCTCTTATTCTAGAGATGGAGGGGGCACCAGGGAGAGATGGTTAGGTTGAAAGTACAATGAATTGTTGTAGACTGTATCAAAGACAACATAGTTTGTAGACTATGTCAAAATGGACATAAAACATCTTATTTCCTGAGGCTTTATCACAAAAGCTTCTCTACCTAATACCATGCCTGTGGAATTCTATATCTATTTGATGAATAAATGATTATGGGAAAATTATGAAGGATTTTAATACAATTCCTCAAAAAGGTGTCTCATTCTTAATCCTCCCACACCCAAATAAGAGATTTAACTACCTTAATGAGATCATCTTACTTACATTATCTCATTTAATCATTGTAATAATTCCGTGAAGTATATATGGCATTTGATTTTCATTTTATGGCTATAAAAACCTAAGCTCAAGGTAAGTGATCCAAGGTCACAGCTTAAGGGGAAAAAAAGTGTGTTTTGAATCCAGGTCTATTGCTTCTAGTTCATTCTGTCATTTATGCATTCAACAAACATCCACTGAAGTTATGTCTGCAATCTCTATTGAAACCTCCGTTTAAACAACCCCTTGTTTAAACACTGAGTCACATGAGGACAATAACTTAGAAATAGGCCCTGTTGTTGCCTAGAACCATTTTATGAACTGAATTAAAAGTTTCCAATATTTGTCATGAATAAAGACTTGTTTGTGCATTCTGGCTGATGAATTGTATGTTATGTCAAGTTCTGTTTTGAGATATAAGCAAAGGTTGATGGCCTTTAGCAGCCTCAACCACCGAAAAGGTTATGATGCCCTCCCTACCCCCCAACCTCTCATATATGTATTTAAAAATTTTTTAATATGATTCATAAAGTCAGTGTAATATAGTTCATTAAAGTCTACTTTCACCCCCTAATGACTACTTATAATCTGTTTTGGCATTTTGTGGTACCCTAAGCACATATTTAAATTTGCTCTTTGCTTAATCCGGTCTGGGATACCAGATGTCCATTTGTACATTTTCTTTAGCATTGTACCCTACTTGTATTCTTGTTGATTAATTTGGAAACCAGGAATCAGTTGACTAACTTTCTGGTTCAAGGCTATAATTCTTTTCTCAAGTGGAGAGAAATTACGGTCTGCTGTGGTTCAAAGGAAATAATACAAGCTACAGAAAGTTCCTTGCTCCTATTCCAGGTGGGTGGGATGGTTGATATGGTATGGTACATAACTCATTGTGCCACTAGAATGTCATAAAAATCTTGTTCACAAATTGTGGTCTGTGTATTTTGATATAAGAAATTTTATGACACTTTTGAAGATAAATATTGGAAGACTTCTTGCTGCTCCCAATGAGCTAGAAATTAACATTTTTGAAATAATATTCTTGCCATTTTGAAAACTTTAGACTTCATTAATTACTTTTAAATCAGTTGTGGGAACTGTATAATCTTATAATTGTAACCTACCAATAAAGCTGTCTCTCTACTCTTTAAAGAGACATATTACATGCAATTTGAAATATATAATTAATTAGGAATTAACTAGAAAAGCTTCCAGAAAACTAATATTCTTAGGTAGATAAAGGCAGATTAATCTTGAGTTACAAATTAAGTCTTGTGTTAAATTTCTTTTCTTTCTTGAGGGTAAGGGGAAATAAGAACACAGTAATATTTTTAAACATCAATCATGTATTGTGGAGGCAAGGAACACAGAGATTTTCTTGACATTGAGCAATGCAAACTTTGGTTTGAAATACCCTGATCTCTGTGGATATACTCTATGAAGATAGTGTTCTATGTTTGTTTAATGTCTTCTGGCTTTCTTTGTCAAAAATTCCAGTGATGGGGAAATAGGGAAGTCATTAGACTTTTGCAAATCTCAGTTTCTTCATCTATAAAATAGAGTTCACATAAACAGATACACATACACTCTACACACACATACATACACACATACACACATACACATTCACATACACATGAATTTCATACTAGTTAAATCTTGAGCTCTGGAGTCAGTTGTGGGCTGATATCCTGGCTCCACCATTTTCTAACCATATGACCTTAAGTAAGTTGATTCTTTAAACTTCAGTTTCTTTATTTGTAAAACAAGGATAATAATTTCTAGGGCTCTTTAAGGGTAAAATGAGGAATGTAGTAGAGTGTATAGCATAGTGCTGGTATCTTGGACTTTGTATAAATTAAATAAATTAAACAATTTTATTGTTTTATTAAAAGCATTTTTTTTTAAAAAGCATTTTAGGGGCACCTGGGTATCTCAGTCAGTTAAACATCCAACTTTGGCCTGGGTCATGATCCCACGGCTCGTGGGTTTGAGCCCCGCGTCAGGCTCTGTGCTGACAGCTCTGGGCCTGGAGCCTGCTTTGGATTCTGTGTCTCCCTCTCTGCCCCTTCCCCACCTGTGTTCTGTCTCTCTCTCCCTCTCTCTCTCTCTTTCAAAAATAAATAAACACTTAAAAATTTTTTAAAAAGCATTTTATATATTCATAGTGCTAGTTGTTACAAACAGAACCATTTGCCAAAGGTGAGATTCAAATGAAATGTATATCTTCCTCCATAGTATCAGAGGTGCCTCCCTCCTCAGATTCCCCATGCAGCACTTTACTCATATATATAGACTAGCATCTGACTTCTACGGTCAGAAATGACTAGCTCGCTACAAATGACTGAGCCTATCTTTTTCACTGGATTATAAATTGTGGAGGATATGGACAATGCTTTAACTGAATTTTAATTGCATCCCTGGCTGCAATTATACTGTCTGCACATAGCTAAATTATCAGTCAAGATAAAATTTCAGTCAACAGTTTATCCCTGCAATCTTTTCTTTTTTAAATTTATTATTTATTTTGAGAGAGAGAGAGAGAGAGAGAGCAAGCAAGCTGGGGAGGGACAGAGAGAGAAGGAAAGGGAGAGAATCCTAAGCAGGCTCCTGCACTGTCAGTGCCGAACGCCAATGCAGGGCTCTTCGTGGGGCTCAAATTCAGGAACCGTGAGATCATGACCTAAGCTGAAATTAAGAGTCCAATGTCTAACCGCTTGACCGACTGAGCCACCCAGGCACCCCATCCTTGCAATCTTGATTTGTACAATAGAACAATTTGAGAGAGAATCTCTACCTGATGTGTCTCTAGTCAGGGGCCCAGTCCTACTAGGATGAATGCTAAGTGGGGGTCCTATATGGAGCTTCAGGGTGAGAGCCTTCGAGGGGTGGGAAGAGTACTTTGGCGTTGCTGGTCTCCAGGAGGAAAGCTGGGACTCTTAATGTTAGCATGGTTACTTGTGCCCTGTGTCTCCTTAGAGCCATCCATCAGACCCTGCTTTGCCCCAGTCTCTGTCTGCTCTCTGCAAAGAATATTTGTGATGTGCATATGAGACCTGAAGTTCTACCTCTGCTAAAAAATCTGCTTCCCTTCTAAACATACACACACGGGCACACACACATACATATATATACAGCCATATGTAACCATATGCACAGTCCTCATTCAATGTTAGTCCTGACCTGAACTGCAGTTGGGCTCTTTATAATACTACTTTAATGGTGTGAAACTCCATGGAAATAAAATTAGAAAAGTCTATCATGTAGTGTGTTTATTGTAATGCATAAATATATCCATTTGAGAAGTGGGTGGTATTTTACATGGCTTTTTTGTATTACTTGGGGATAATTATTTCAGAATTTTTTGCTGATATCTCTATAGCGTATGGAAGAAAAAATTAGGCATAATTTATTTTAAAGATCTAATCACAATTATGTCAATTTAATTCAACTCATTAACTCTCTTTTGAGCATCTATTACATACAAAGGACGGAACTAGGCAATATTGGGAATACACAAATGAATAATAGGGCATGGCCCTCGTCTCTGAAGAGGTCATAACATAACATCATTATCATTGTCAAAGTGTATTTCTTAATGATTCTATCATATGTGTTATGCCTAATGGGGTATAAAACTGGGTAAGCAAATCTCAAAGCCTGCTCAAATCTTTTTTTGAGAAAAAGAATGTACATACATAAATAATAATATGCTAGTTCCCAAGATTTACTCTTGACAAGAAACACAAACACCAATAAATATGAAATTGATTCAGTTAAAAATTATAGTAAAGCCTAATTTATCCAGTATTATCAAAGAATATATATGTGTTTTAATTTTCCTGATATTGGAAACACATTTTTTAAAGCACCAAAGCATTTTAAATATTAATCAGTTTGAGGTATATCTTTCTAAAATGTATCATCTATTTCTTATGCCTTCTAAAGGTGTGTATCCTGAACCAAATTTAACATTTTCTTAATGAAACTGGGATATTATTGTGAACATCAAATAGTTTGCTGTATTATAAATAGGGAGCTTTTCAGGAAGAATATTGAGGTGTGCAGGGCTATTTTTCTGTAGACTAAATGGACTCAGACTATATTTTTGGCTTATCTGTTTATTTATTATAAGAATTTAAAATTTTTTAAAAATATTTATTTAAAAATTTTTATTAACTCCAATAGAGTTAACATACAGTGTTATATTCATTTCAGCTATACAATATAGTGATTCCACAATTCCATACATCTATTATAAGTATTTTTTTTTAAATTTTGTTTCCTGGGGTGCCTGGCTGGCTCAGTCAGTGAAGCGTGCAACTCTTGACCTCAGGGTCTTGGACTCAAGCCTGACATTAGGTGTAGAGATTACTATAAAAAATTTAAAAAAATATTTAAAAAAATCTTGTTGCCTTAGTGGTTTAACTCTCTGGGCCAGTTACTATTGCTATGTAATAAGTCACCCCAAACTTAGTGGCATGAAAAAAAATCATTTTATTATGCTTTCAGATTCTGATTCTCAGAATTCAGAATGGGCAAGTGGAGAGAGCTCTTCTTTGCTCTGTGATGTCTGGCCCCTCATCTAGGAACACTCAGATGAGTAGGAGTGACTTTACTAGATGAAGTCTGGACCAGCTGTGACTAGAGAATCTAGTTTCATGATGACATCTCACTCGCCTGCCTGGCATCTGGACTAGAACAGCTAACGGCCGGGTTCAGCTGGGATTATTGACCAGAACACCTATACAGGGCCTCTTCATGTGGCTTGAGATGTTCACAGCTTGTGATTGGGTTCTGAGAGGGAAGGCCCCAAAGACGAGCTTCTTGAGGATGACTGTTCCAAGGGAAACAGGTGGAAGTTTCATGGTCTTTTCTCATGGCCTCAGAAATCATACCGTGCCATTGTATTAGTAACAGGTGAGGTGTGAGGTCAGCCCCAGATTCAAGGGGACAAGATTTAGACTCCCCTTCTTGATGGGGCAGTGAGTGGCAAGATTACACCGGGAGAGAGCATGAGGGATGGGAGAGATTGTTGCAGCCATCTTTGGAAAATACAGTCTGTCAGCAGCCATTTTTATTGCTATTAACAGTGTCTTTTCCGTCTAGGCTTTCCGCATACTTAGTGTAGAGTTTCAGTTCTAAAATAGCAAAACAAATAAGCTATCTTTTAAGAATTAAATGTAAAATCAGGATATGCAATCATTTGGGTGAGGTCAAAGCATTTTCTCATGAACGGGGTGACTGAGTTTTAATACACTGACCTGATGGTAGCTAGTCTGGCTGCCATGAGACTATGAAAGGTTGCAGCAAGAAGGTGACTGCCTGTAAGCCAGGGAGAAAGGCCTGAGGAGAAAACAAACCTGCCGACACCAGAGATCTGCTGCCACCTCAGAGATATTGTGGGTTCAGTTCCAGATCACTGCAAAAAAGCAAGTCAAATGAATTTTTTGGTTTCCCAGTGTTTATAACACTTTTGTTTAAACAATACTTTAGTCTATTAAGTGTCCAATAGCATTATGTCGAAAAAAATAATGTACGTACCTTAATTTAAAAGAGCTTTATTACTAAAAAATAGTAACCATCATCTGAACTTTCAGCAAGTCATAATCACTGATCACAGATCACAATAACAAATACATATACTAATAATGAAAATATTTGAAATATTGCAAGAAGCACCAATGACATAAGCAAGTGCTGCTAGGAAAATGGTGCCAAAAAGTTGTTCAATGCAGGGTTGACACAAAACCTTCAATTTGTTAAAAAAAAAAATGCAGTTATCTGCAAAGCACAATAAAGCAACGTGCAATAAAATGATATATGCCTAGGGCACCTGGATAGCTCAGTTGGTTGAGCATCCAACTCTTGATTTCAGCTCAGGTCATGATCTCACAATCCTGAGATAGAGCCTCAAGTCGGGCTCCGCACTGGGCATGGAAACTGCTTTGAATTCTCTCTCTCCCTCTTCCTCTGCCCCTCCCCTCCCTTTCAAAACAAAAAACAAAAAAGATAAATGTCTGTAGTGCAGGTGGCTGGATGTTATGAACTGAATTGTGCCCTGCCCCAAATTCATACATTGAAGCCCTAACCCCCAGTGTGAACGTATTTGGAGATAGGGCCTTTAAGGAGCTAATTAAGGTTAGGGGATACCTGGGTGGCTCAGTGGGTTAAGTGTCCAACTCTTGATCTTGACCTCACAGTTTGTGAGTTTGAGCCCCACATCAGGCTCTGCATTCACAGCAGGGAGCCTACTTGGGATTCTGTCTCTCCTCTCTCTGCCCCTCCCTCACTTGTGCTCACTCTCTTGCTCTCCTCTCTCTCTCAAAATAAGTAAATAAACTTAAAAAAATTGTTTTGAAAAGAGCTAATTAAGGTTAAATGAGGTCATAGGGTGGAGCTCTAATCCAATTGGACTGGTGTTCTTATAAGAAAAGGAAGAGATAATAGGTGTGTCCACACAGAGGAAAGGCTATGAGGTGGCTGTCTACAAGCTAGGGAGAAAGGCCTGGGGAGAAACCAAACCTGACAAGACCTTGATCTTGGACTTCCAGGCTCTAGAACTGTAAGACAATAAATTTTTGTTGTATAAGCCACTCAGTTTGTGGTATTTTATATGGCAGCCCCAGATTATTAATACACTGGATAACTGACTTCTCAGAGGATATGGTCTTAGTCCTACTGCCCCATCTCTACACTCATCTATGCTCTCTTTGCTATACCTAGATATTCACATGTTTCTATGCCATCACTCATGCTGTTCCTTCTATGTAGAAAGTTCTTTCTAGGGCGCCTGGGTGGCTCAGTCAGTTAAGCATCCATCTTCAGCTCAGGTCATGATCTCACAGTTCATGAGTTCAAGCCCCGTGTTGGGCTCTGTGCTGACAACTTAGAACCTGGAACCTGCTTTAGATTCTGTGTCTCCCTCTCTCTCTGCACCTCCCTCACTTGCTCTCTCTCTCTTTCAAAATAAGTAAACATTAAAAAATTTAAAAAAAAAAGAGAAAGTTCTTTCCTTCTTATCTGGGCCCATTAACTCATTTCTCAAGGCTCAGCTCAGATGCCATCTTCTCTGTGTTTTTACTTAATCAACCATCCAGACAGAATTAGCCACTTGATCCTTGTGCAGCTACCTCGATTTTATCATTTTTTAAATGTTTATTTATTTTTGAGAGAGAGAAAGTGGGGGAAGAGGAGAGATAGAGAGAGAGAGAGAGGGAGACACAGAATCCAAAGCAAGTTCCAGGCTCTGAGGTGTCAGCACACAGCATGACGTGGGGCTTGAACTCACAAACCATGAGATCATGACCTGAGCCAAAGTCAGACACTTAACCAACTGAGCCACCCAGGCACTCCTTGATTTTATCATTTTTAATTTTGAGTGATAGCCATCTCTGATCCCCTCTCCCCTGCCATAGAATAAAGTGGTTGAGGGGAGGGACTGCATCTTGGTTCCCCTAGTTTCTGGTATAGTGCCTGACGTTTAGTAGGTGCTCAATACATGTTTGTTGATTTAATACATTACACTAGAAACACATAAAATTTAAGACCCGGATGACACTTTACCGATGATGTAATCTAGACTTTCATTTTATAAGTAAATAAAAGGTTGGTTTAGACAGATGTTCAAAGGAAATCACCACCACGCTTCTAGTTGGTACAAAAAAACATCCTGAAAGGTAATAATTTTAGGGATGATTGAACAATTGAAAGGCATGAGCTCATAGAGCTGAGAAGGGGAATGTGTTCCAGACATTGGGTGGGGCATCGAAAAGGTTTGGAGACAGAGGGGGATGACTGAATAAAGTGAGTACCAAGTTAATGTGTGCACGTTTAAAATGCATTATTGTGATTTGGAAGGTCTGTTCACAAATCTTCAAAGAAACTACACATTAAATTTTATTACTTTTATTACCTGTATCTCCTAATTTTCCCTACTTAGTTATTGATGTGTCGGTTGTTAGTGACACAAGTCAAAACTTAAGCAGTTGGGATTGTGCTGTGTGTATATCCTGGTAATTGCATATAAATTAAAATAATAAAAACACATCCCTTTATCTCAGTATTCTTACTCAGTCAGACCTAGAGCAAAGATCTTACGCACCTCCTTTCAGTTCATTTCGCCCCTGGCAAACTTCCAAGGATAGGCACGGCTGCCATCTTTCACCCCTCATCCATCTTCCCTCAGAAATACTTTCCATTCAGTGCTAAGGGTTGTAAGAGTATGATTATTTTCTTGTTTCCTAAAACATACTGGCAGTTTGGACTCCAGCCAATAACATGTGAAAGAGCCCACTTGCTATATGTATATATATATATTGGAATGGTCTTTGTGTCTAAAGAGACAAGCAAAACAAAAAATAACAACAACAAAACAGTGGAAAAGGCACAAAAGAAACCTAAAACCCCATGCTTTCATTATGGAGATAAAGGCAATAACATTATCAATACATAAATAACAACGCAGGGGTTGTTGTGAGACTTTAGTCAGATGATATTGTAAAGAGCTCAGTTTACTGCCTGGCACTTCCTGTGTGAGTGCGCACAAAGCTGTAAAACGTTAGCTGTGAACATCGGCAAGAAGTTCCATGTAGCAGTACCACTTGCCCCATCTGCTTATGAACTTGGGATAATTACTTACCTTTATGACGCTCAGTTTCTTTATCCATCAAATGGGGATAATGATGCGCTTTCCATGGGGTTGTTGTGAGGATTTGGTGAAATGATGAAAGGGAAGGACATACTACTGGGTACTCACAGAGATATTTCCTTTTATCGGTGGAAATACTTGGGTTCTATTTCTAATTTTTTTAATTTATTTATTTATTTTGAGAGAGAGAGCAAGTGGGGGAAGGGCAGAGAGAGAGGGAGAGAGAGAGATCCCAAGCAGGCTCCACTCTCAGCGCAGAGCCCGATGTAGAGCTTGGTCTCACGACCGTGAGATCATGACCTGAACTGGAATCAGCAATCGGAACTCAACTGACTAAGCCACTCAGGCATCCCTAATTTTTTTTTAAACTGATTCCCTAATGACTTTGTATCAGTTAGGCCTTTGAAGCTCATTTTTTTCATATAAAATGGAGAGTTGAGCCAAGTAGTTTCTCTTTTAACTGTAAACTTCTAGGGACCCCCTCAATGGGGCCATCACTGACTATTTGACCTTGGCTCCCTTTTTTCTCCCTTTGCTTATTGGGGTCACTGCAAGCCCTGTGTTAGGAATCTTTATGGGATAGAGGGTTGCAGCAGGCAGAACAGTGTCTCCTTCACTTCGCCCTCCAGCCGGGGTAGCTGCTTCTCCCCCCGTTGTGCCCTCTCTCTCAAAATAAATAAATAAACATTAAAAAAAAAAAAGAAAAGATTTGGCCTTAATATATTTCCAGTGTGACCAGCAGACTTCTTCCCTCCAAGAAGGTGATCAAAACAAAGGATGATCTAAATAAGAGCTGTATTTTAAATATTTAGACAGTTATTTGTTAGCTGGTTTCTTATTGGATTGGTTATCTATCTAGTAACCAATGCTGCAGTCATGCAGTCACTTGTAAATTATTTAAATGTATTTGACTATTAAATGCACTGCCTACTAATAATGACATAGACCTTTGTGAAAACCTTGGGGAAAAAAAAGCAACCTTTGTGAGATAATGACAAATGACTTGTCCTGTACATGCCCAGGATTTACCTTCATGCATGGATACCTCCTGAAAATGTTGAACTTAACTAAGCAAATAATGCATACAGATGAAACGTTTAATTGTGTTTTCATGGTCTGGACTAGGATTAGCGCAAAGTTTCTGTTCATCAGAGCTTGGATACCTTCAGGTATCAGGTATCAGATCCTAGTCAGGCTCCCACACTTGGAGCCATTTAGTCAGTATTTATGCCTTAAAAAAAAAAAATACGGAGACTTGAGAGTTAATGATTTGAAAGGATTTAACCTGTAGATTTTTTTTAAAAAGTCAGTGAGAGTTGGGTGTTGAAACAGGGGTGTCAAACTGTAGGTTGACTGTTTAAATTGCCCAGGCCTGGGATTTCCTTTGTCTATGCTAAGGTAGAAACTTCCAAAAAATGATTCAGTTTTACCTTTTGCATGTTAGAGTGAAGGTAATGAACGTCCAGTTTCTCACATCCTCCTTTTCCCTAAAGTACACAAGAATTAATGGGGAGCTAATAATAAGCACAGATTCTGTGATGTGTTAAGCATGATTTGTCTTCAGTAACGGGAAGAAAGTTCCCTTAGAGTTGTGGTTTTCTAGAATATAAAGGGGGCATAACATAGAATAAAGAAAAAAGCTTTGGAAAAGCAAGACTGTCCCTCTGAAAAGAGTACTGAAGTGAGGGAGGAAACGGCAGTAGAAGGACGTGGGTGGAAGGAGATGATTCAGCCAGAGGGGGCTGGGTGAGTCCTGTGGGCTGGCCTGCCTGAGTGTGAAATGGGCGGGTGGTTATGACTAGCATTGAATGGGAGATAATTAAGAGCAAGTTGGTACCAGTAGCTGCCACGGAAGGGAAGAGAATATGTCCAGAAAAAGCAGTTCTTTATTTCAGTGCTGAATTAAAACACCTACCCATGGGGGGGCTTTGAGAATCTCATTTTGAAATGAAAAAGTATTTGCTGAAAACAATACAGATGATTGTGAAATTGTACGTGCATTCTTCTAGTGTCGTGGTGAAAATGTTTCAAAATGATATAATTGTGCTGGGTACTCTTTCGTGGAAAGAAACATATATTTTAAAATATCAGCCATTCCATAAAGGAAAAAGTATTGCTGTTCAAAGTCATGCACAACACAAGTATCAAGTTTCAATGTGGGATCAGCTACACATACATTTCTGAATCTTTTTTTAAGAGAAAGGACGGAAAATGCACAGCTTCCATCGTCCTTTAAATAGCTTTCTGGATTGAAGAGCATTATAATTAAACTGTACCAAGTGTCACTGTAGAGAAGCTTCTAAATTATGGGTCTGAATGGGGGCGAGAAATGCTATTTGATTGCTTGACAATCAAAACCAGAAAATGTTCAGATATGTACAACCCAGACTTATTGTAATTATATCAGATGGAGAAGTGGGAGGAATAGGTGTAGCCTTGAATTCAATAATTACTTGTTTATCTCTCTTTCAAAAAATTTAAAAGAAAAACTATTCATAAATACTCAAGAATGCATATTCACAGAGTACTTTTGTATAAGAAAAAAAATATTAACAAGTAATCAGTCCTTTCAGTGTGTCCCAGAAACAGGTTGTGGGGAAATGGCCATGTATGTCCTCAAAACACTCTCAAAATGTAGAAACTAGTACATTGAACTCTTCGATAAGAACCTTTTTTCAAACAGAATGTCAGAAGGGATGTTCATCATGAAATCTACTTGTCATATTGTTTTGCACTCCATTTCGCCCAGCTCTTTGTTCTCTCAAAGCTCTCTTTCTCTTGTAAGGTGGGAAGGAATAGGTAGAGATGTTATCAGGACATTGCTTAGGCAATTGAGAAGATTTCTTGCTTTTGAAGAGGCCCAAAGATGCCTCTTGGAAAGAAAGTGAGAATTTAATACCATACCAGCACCTTTACAAAGTGCCTGATGCCTTGTTAGGTAGTATATGTGAGAACAAACATTAAACATTTGACTGGGAAACATAGGTAGCAGAAAACTGTCAGGCTAAAAATGATGACATAGCACATTTTTTCATTATCCATTCCTAAGAGAGAAACTGCGACCCTAAATTGTACACATAATACATGCATTATATATGTAAACAAAATGATCTCTTATTCTATAGTCTTCTGGATTGATCCTTCCTTTAACATTTAGCTGTGGATCTAGTTTCCATCTCATGTAATGAGGAAAGTCCATTATCCTCTTCCAGCCTTCCCTCTCCTGGGCGTTTTTCATTCCAGATTCTCACTACTGATTTTGTGTACTAGTTAACAATTTTTCTTTCATAGATGAGTGAAAGAAATGTTGAACATATTGAAGAATAATTAAACAATTTAAGAATTGGCTTGCATGATTCTTTCTAAAGAGGGCTATTTCCAGACAACAGTATATAGTCCCCTAGAGTGAGCCATTAGATGCCAGTCATAGAAGGACAGTTTCACTTCAGTTAAGGGGGAGTTATTTCTGTAGGTCAGAGATTTACCAAAACAGCCTCAAGCATCTTGAGATGCAGCAAGTCCCTTATCTCTGGAGATGTTTGAGTATTCAGTGGCTACATTAACTTGAGATTTTTCTCACAGAAGTAGACCCTGAGATGAGGATCCAGGGTAGTTTATCTGGCAGGTGATCCCAGAAAAGAGTGGTAGGAAATATAGAAGTAGGACAAGGAAAGGATATATTGTTCACATGCGAGTCCCATATGGAAACAGGAACTCTAATCCCACTTGGAAATTCTGGAGGCCAGTGTAAAATAGTCACCTGTTATCCTGCCAACAAACTGAGAGGGCTAAGATATTTACACACAAATTTCCATCAGTAGAGGTTGAAAATTACCCCAGGAAACCATTAGTCCTCTGCCACTTTCTGCCTGCCTGGTGCTATGCTGGCAATTGAAAGCCAATTTGGCCCACAGTGAACTGCTAAGAAGGAAAGAGTGTGAGGCAGGGTCTCAGTAGTATCTGATAAATTAGCTAAAAACTTGAGAAGGCTAATGTAGAAAATAGATTGTAATTTGATAACCCAAGGAGGGAGCAAGCCCAGAGAGGTGTATTTATCGGTTTTTCACAGTGTTTGTTTTTCAAATTGAATTTGAATGACCATAGATACTACCATGCCCTCTTCAGTTTGCCTCAAGTCCTATCACTCTGCTGCTAGTTTCACACATTTGCATTACTTGTCTTCTCTTAGAATTTGCTGCCGTGGAGGAAATTCAAATCTAAGATGGTGGGTAGGTCTGGGAAGTCTTGGAGGACACTGCCAACTGTGAAATTCTGTGATGCCATGACTAGATGGTTCCTAAAACTCCTTTGAGCAAGAAAATTCTATGAGCTAATTATATGCTGTCTTTTTAATTATCTTTGCAAGTTCCTTGAGGCCAATAGTATAGACCTATAAAAGCTCCGGATTAATTGAAATGCAATTATGCATTTCGAAGTGCTAATAAATAGAGCAACATTCATGTATAAATTCACTACTCCTTTAATGTTTTCACTGTACAAGGGTAGCTTGACACACATGTGAATAGAGGACAAAGAGAAACTACTTAGTATTCAGCAGGTTTGTTTTAGGGTCTACAGTCATACTCCAGTGAATTTGTTAAAGCAAGCATGCACATTGATGCTCATCCACTTAGTCTGAGATCACAAAGAAAGATGACCTTGGCAGACAACATTAAAGCTTTTAAAAATTGGTCTTGCATTACGCTAACTGCAAGAAGCCAGACATATAAGGCTATATACTCTGATTCCATTTATATGACATTCTGGAAAAAAACAAAGTATATGGACAGAAATTAAGTCCATAGTTGTAAGGTTGGGGGTTAGAGTGGGGGGTACTACAAAGGGGCAGGAGGGAATCTGTGGGGGTGATGGAAATGCCCTCTGTCTTCATAGTATGTTACACTACTGTCCACATTTGTCAAATATCATCAAACTGTATATGGAAAAAGGGTGAATTTTACTGTATACATATATATTTTATATATGATATATATTTATAATATATAATATATTTATAATATTTATATTATATTTATATAATATATTCATAATAAATATATATTTATATATAATTTATATATTTTTATATGTGTATATATATATATATATATATATATATATATACACATATTAAACCTCAGTAAATCTGATGGTTGAAAAATAAAAACAACCTCTAGGTCTCAGGCAAGCTCCTTGCATGCCGCCACACAGGAAGTTTCCCCAGCATCCTGGGAAAACCAGGGGAGGCTGGGCTGGACATCCTCTGAGGTAAGAACACATAGTTCCCTCTGCCCCTCAGTTGCCTATTATTTTTAGCATTCCAAATCATCTTTGTTCTTCTGATATGATGGAAACAGGTCAATGGATGAAATAAGGTTTGTTTAGTTGTTGCTCTCAACTTCCTGCGACCGTATCTGCCTTAAGTCTTTTTACCTCCGGTGTTTTTCTCTAGTCCCTGTTTCAGAATTCACATTTTATTATTTTGACATATTTCTTCCTTTATTTATTTAAAGGAGATTTATAGGAGCTTTCTAATTTCCAAGCAAAATCCTAGGCTGTAAGAACCCTAAGTTGAGAGGAGAGATGACGTGGTTTGACTAAGCCTGAACGCCTCCAACATTCTACTTCAAAAGCTGGAGGACTTGTCTTCTCTGTCAACTCCATTTCTATTCTCTTGAATTCCCTGTGCACAACACATTCCTGAAGAACCTTGTCCTTGATTCTCCCATGGGTAAGCCACTCTCTGGATGTGGTTACATCTGGGGCAGCTGCTGAGGGTGCTGATCTGGGGAGCGGGCAGCAGGGTGGGGTGTCAGGTGCCATTTACATTTCTCTCTCTAGTGGAGAGCACTCATGCTGTTCCATCAGGGAATGAGGGATTATTATAAGAACCTGGGGCCAGCACCATGTACCCTATGTCTCTATTTGCCTATAGCATCTAGCACATTCCCCAGCCTCACACTGGGTGCTTGGTAGTTGTCAATTATTTGACTGACCTCCACTCCTATCTATGCCAAGACATCCTACTGAGGGACTTGTACTCATCCCTTATAATTCTGCTATACATCCTGAACCTCCAGAGCCAGCCTTTCCCTCCTAGCCAGCCCTAAAATCTGTTCTAGGTATCCCTTCTTTGAACTTTCCTAAGACCTTCTTCTTATACCTATTATAGCCTAAATCACTCTGTAGTTTAATTGTATCCTGATTTCTGTGCCCTCCACCCCTGCCCACTATTGCTTACCACCCCTCCTCCAACAGTACCCTATGGGCCTATTGAAGGCAAAGTTTTGTTTTGTTTTTTATCTTTATTTATTTTTAAGAGGGAGAGAGAGGTGGGGGGAGAAGAACAGGGAGAGAGGGAGACACAGAGTCTGAAGCAGGCTCCAGGCTCTGAACTGTCAGCACAAAGCCTGACACAGGGCTCAAACTCACAAACTGTGAGATTGTGACCTGAGCTAAAGTCAGATGCTTAACTGACTGAGCCACCCAGGTGCCCTTAGAAGTGTGTGTGTGTGTGTGTGTGTGTGTGTGTGTGTGTGTGTGTGCATGTGCGCGCGCGTGTTGTATCTGGAACATTATAGATTCCTTATAAATGTTTACCAATGAACCAATAAAAATTTGCTCATGCTACTTTCAGAAGTTTGCTTTCTCGATTACAAATGATTTCAACTGCAAGAAAAAGAAAAACCTGCTAACTTGTATTAGCTTATACAAATAGATGTTTCTTTTTCTGGCGTTAAAAAAAAAAGGTTTGGAAAAAAGCAGCTGCTGACCATGTTTTAGACATGCAAGAGGTCAAGGCCAGAGATTCTGTGATTTACTTGGCCTTTCCTTTATGACCACAAGATGGTTTTTTAAGGGCCCAACTTTTGAAATTAAGTGGGAGAGAGTTGTATCAGTTTTCTATTGCTGTGTTACAAATTGCCACAAATATAGAAACTTAAACAACACAAATTTTGTTATCTCCAGTTTCTGTGGGTCAGGAGTCTGGTCAGTGGTTAATTGAGTTCTTGCTCAAAGAATCACCAGATTGAGAGCACAGTGTCAGCAGGGGCTGCATGCCATCTGAGGCTCAGGATCCTCTTAGAAGCTCACTGATAGTTGGTCAAATTCAGTTCCTAGGGCTGAGGCTCTCATCAGCTAGAGGCTGCTCCCAAGCAGTTCACAACATGACCATTTGTCTGCTTGCTTTATTTTTTTTTTTAGAAGGGAGTGTCTTTTTTAAAAGTTTATTTATTTATTTTGAGAGAAACAGAGGGAGAGAGAGTGTGAGTGTGTGCAAGTGGGGGTGGGGCTGAGAGAGGGAGAGAAAGAACCCCAGGCAGGCTCCACACTGTCAGCACAGAGCCTGATGCTGGGCTTGAATTCACAAACTATGAGATCATGACCAGAGCCAAAGTCGGACACTTAACCGACTGAGCCACCCAGGTGCCCCTATGTTTGCTTTCTTTTACGAGGCCAACGGGAAATGATCTCTTTTGAAAAGCTTGCCTGATTATGTCAGGCCCACCCTGAATAATCTTCCTTTTGATTGATTCAAAGTCAACCAATTGGTAACATAATCATGGTGGTGATATCCCCCATGGGGAGGGAATCAAAGGGAGAGGATCCTACAGGGCATGTCATCTGAGAATTCTGCCTACTGCAGAAGTGATGTCATCTGTGCCTCTCTCTTTCATTTGAAAAACAAATGGCTTCTTAGAGTTCCTCTTAATTCGGTTCTACATGTCTCTCATTGGCCAGAACTATATTGCATGGCCACTGCTAATTACAAGGACAGCTGGTGAAGAGGATATCTAGCTTTTCTACCTTCTATAAAGAAGGCAAGAAAAGGAGATGGGCTGGAAATGGATGTTGGATTAGTGTATCAACAGACCATGCCACCTGTCAAATCTCCTCGAAACTTAATTATAGAATGTTAGATCTGGAAGAGTACTGAAAATCATTTAGTACTTTTCAGTTTTCTAGATAATGAAACTAAGGTCCAGAAAACTCATGTAACTTCTTTTTTTTTTTTTTTTTTTGAGACACAGAGTGAGCATGAGTGGGGGAGGGGCAGAGGGAGAGAGAGAGAGAGAGAGACGGGGCGGGGGTGGGGAGAGAGTCAGTCTTAAACAGGCTCCACACCCCCATACAGAGCCTGAAGTGGGGCTTGATCTCACAACCTTGAGATCATGACCTGAGCCAAAATCAAGTAGGATGCTTAACCGACTGAGCCACCCAGGCACGCCGAGAGAACTCATGTGACTTTCTTGAAGTCACACATTACTTTTTTTGAAGCACTGGACAAAAGCATATTCACCTTCTCTAGCAGTTCAGTTGATCAAATCTCCAGGGAAAAAAAGATATTATACAAATAAGCCTATGATAGAATAATCTCTCTTGAAGTTGATCACTGATCCATCTTCCTATCACACGAAAGAGGTTTCTACCTTCTAATCATAATTTGTGAAGGAAGCAGCTTGGGCAAAAGGGATGGCTGGTAAATCATAGGTGCAGAGGGCAAGTCTGCCCGAGTTCAGAAAATGAAGATACACTCCTGACTCAAGAAGTCAGGGAAAGCATCAAAGAGGACCTAGAATTTGAGATGGGCCTTAAAGGGCAGATAAGGTGTAGCATGGGGAAATCAAGGAGGGTATTCCATCTAGGGGGAGACATCAAAACAGGAATAGATGTGTTAAACTAGAAAAATGTACAAGGAGGACAGAGATCAACTCAGCTCAACCAGGCTGGCTTCAGAGGGGCTGATTTGTTAGTCTAGGAAAGAGGTAATGCTGACTTGAACTTGGAGGGTGACAGTGAGGGTGAAAAGGATGGCAGGGAGGATGGAATGAAAATTGTGTATGCTGATTGGACATGTTTTCACTGAGTCTGTAAGCACAAATGTAGGAAGTGGGTTTATTCACCTCCTATTCCCAGCCCCATGACCAATGCCTGCACGTACTAAGTATTAGGTGTTTTTAGTTTAATTTGTGAATGATTTGGTACAGAAGGTAAAGGAAAGGATGGTATCAAGAACCACTTGAGGCTGCATTGGAGAATAGGAGGAGGTGCAGAATTCAAGGGGGTATGGAGTTCAGGTTCAGACATGTTGAGCCCCCGGTGTCTCCTGGAGCCGAGGGATGGGATAATGTCTAGTAGGTCACTTGGGAGAGGCACCCAAGAAACTGGTGGGCCTGGAGATCTAGCTGTCAGGGCAGAAAAAGAAGGTAGTGGAGAACTATAGGGAATACCTGTATTTAAGAGGGAGGTAGATAAGCCAGAAAAGAAGAATGAATAGTTATAGAATTGCCTAGAGAAAAAAGACTGTGGGTCCAAGAAGACAAGGAAAAAGAGTGTCTAAAAGATAATAACCAGCAGTTTCTGAACAAGACTGCTTTCAGAGAGAATGCGGTTCTCTCTGAAGAGCCACAAGAGGTTTAGGAGTGAGTAGGGAAGGGGAGCTGACAGCTAGTATGATTCGCTTTCAGAAGTTTTAATGATGGAGAGATGACAGAATCAATGGAAGGTGATTTGGTTTATTTGCTTTTGAGAATGAGAGTGACAGGCATCTAACTTCTGTTTGGGGGGGGGGGGTGGGTGGAACAGAGGAAAAGGGGAGAGTGAATATAAAAGAGAAATCCTGCTAAGGGGGGCAGTCTAGCATCTGGGGGGTGATGGAAGGTGGATCCAGAGAGGAGGAAGCACTCCTTGTCTTCTGAAGCAAGAGGAAGAGATGAGGAGAGAGAAGGAAAGGAAGGTTTTTTTCCATTGCCCTGTCACTAACTGGCTTTGGGTCACTATGTAAAGCCTCCCTGAATCCTCATCCATAAAGTCTCCTCATCCATAAAGTCAAGCCTATGCCTAGGTGGTCACTAGAGTATGATAAACTCTTTATTTTTTTTGCTCTAGATATATTTCTTAAGATTCCCTTCACTCCTCTGCTGTCTTCAAACAATCATTTGCCAATAATGATAATAATTGGCACAATCATTTACCAATAATGGTAATACTTGGCACAATAAATGGCCACAATTTATTGTATGTCTCAAAGGTCATACCCAATTAGGATGAATTCTGAAAAGCTACATGATGGAAAAATCATTTGAATGTACCTTGAAGGATGGCATTTTATGTATGTGTGTATATAAAATGTCTTAGTATACATATCTAAAATCTTACAGGTAATTCAGTGTAATGTTATTCTATTTCTTTCCTGGGTTCACTCAGCTCTTGTCTTATTTCTTACTGACTTTTTGTCTGTTTTTGTACTTAGTTTTTGAATTTATGATTCAAAATGTTTCGCATAGTCCCAAATGCTGGGTTAAGGATAAATAATTCAGTTTGGAGAATTGTGTTACAGTAGGAGAGTTTTCTTTCACTTTGCCATTATTTGGGGGATGAGTTTTTCTCAGTTGATATAGAAATAGATGCAGAGTTCTATTGTTTGGATTCTTTTTATTTCTATTATAATGATTTTGCTTAGATGAAGACTGATCTGCATTTCCATGGACAGGGCTGAATGGTGGGGTGGATGAAAGATTTCCAGATCAAGAGTGCCCTCTTCTGTTAGTGTAGCAAAGTATACTGTTTTGTTTTCTTTTTCTTTTTTTAATTGATTGATCATTATTTTATGGAAGAGGAATGATAGGAGAGGAGGAATTATTGTGCTTCCTTCCATTTTAGAGGGAGAGAAGGTCTGATAGGTTCCTAAATTTACCCCTCAAGTTTTTTCCCTTCATCCTACAAGATTTCTGAAACTCACCTCTGCTTTTGTTTGATCCCTCTGCCCAAAACTTTATCTTTCCAAAACTGCTTTCTTGCACCCTCCACACACAGTTAAGTGCCTTCCTTGTAGTAAGTGCTCTGATCTACCAGCATGTTTTTTCAGTGTTTTCAAACTTAGGGTGGGCTTTCTCCTTTGGGTGGTGGTTTTAGATCAATCTTAAGTCCACCACTAGTCCCCCATTTCTACACTCTGTACAGTTTTTCTCAAATTGATTTGTTTTCCTGATAGGCTTGCATCAAGAGTGTGGGGGCAGCTTGCTGGATTTCAGTGTTTATTTTTCTATGTAAAGTTAATTTGAAATTTGAACATTCTCTGTTTTCTAGTTATGTTGAAGGCATGGGCATTATCTAGTGTTATTTGATCTTTTCTTTCTTTCTTTCTTTCTTGCTTTCTTTCTTTCTTTCTTTCTTTTGAGTCAGGGAGTATGTTGGCAGATTCAGATTTATGCCATCACCATTGTGTTGGCTACTTCAAATTCTTCCATAATGTTTACTCTAAATATAATTTACCAACAAGATATATAGGAATCCATTGACTCAAATTGTCTTATCTTTCTGTTTAAGCTTCTGTATCTGTTAAGAATTCAATTGGGCTGCTGGTTGAGGGGACCCCAAAACCAATGGTTTAAACAAATTAGGGGTCTTTCTTGTGTAACAAGAAGTAGGGGGTAGTGGGCATTAGCTCAGCAGCATAGCAATGTCAGTGTTGATATCTCTGTGACATCTTAACCTTTTCCTTGTTGTTGCCATACTTGTAATAAGGCTGTTCCACCTCTAGCATTACATCTAGAATCCAGCCAGGAAGAAGGACAAAATGCAAAGGGCAAAAGGTGTTTGTGGACTGTCAGCTCCATTTTAAGGATCTTTACTAAAAACCCCATCCAAAAACTTTTGCTTATGCCTAATTGTCCAGGGCTGAGTTAATGATAATCTCTAGCTGCAAGCAAAAGTGGGAAATGTAGTTTTTGTTCATTTTAGGGTTTTTGTTTGTTTTCCTAAGTACCTTATTGCCCATAACAAAATTGGGGAGCAATTAATAAGGAAAAGGATACTGAGTAGGCAACTAACAATTCTCCTCTACAGCTCCCAAATTCCAGAGTCAAGAGTTGCTGGTCTTGCACCATTGACTCAGAAACAATTCCCAGACCCATGACTATTGGCCATCTTTGGGAGGCTCTAGGAAAGCCCATATCAAGAGAGGTAAGAGGACGACAGAGGGACTAACCAACTATAGAAGAGGGCAAGGATAAAGCAAGACTGAAAATTGTCCCAGGCTGATTGACCCTTATCTCAGGAGAGGGCCAAAAAGCAAATAAATAGTTCTTTTTTAAGAAAAACAAAAAGCACATTAAGGAATGCCTTAGTTTATAAACAAGGACATAGTTATTATCATATCTTTGCTCTTTTCTCCACTCTTTCTCCAAATGGAAGTAATCCTATAATGGAACAACTTCTTGAGGAGATAAAATCTAGCAGAAGATCATCTGTTCTCAGCCTGGAAAGATCTAATGGGCTAAATTCATTTCCAAAATGGCCCTCAGTCATCTCATCTAACACACACACACACACACACACACACACACACACACACACACACATTCATAGAGACTTTCATGAATGATGCCCGCGTAGATACATATATCCAAATAACCATTAATTCAGCTAGTTGTCCATTTGAGTAACCTCATTTGCTGAAATATGTACATTATTCATTATTCTTTTGTCTTAAATGCAAGCTACTTTTGTAGGTACCCAATTATTTAAGATTCATTTCAGAGAATAGGGAACTAGATACTGAAAAATTTCCAGACATAAAGACAAACATCCAAGTTTATGAATGCACCCATTTATTTACTCCAGCAGACAGAATCTTGGCATATAATGATTGCATTTTGATCCACAGAAAATTCTCAGGAGATATGAACTTCTTGTTCTACCACTAGCTAACTGTGCTATTTAGAGCAATTTACTTAGCCTCTCTGAACATCATTCCCCATTTTTGGAAGAATGATGTCGGTATTAGTGTTTCCTCTAAGTTTCAAGATCCTATGATTTTAGATATTCTTATATTCAATTAGTATTTGTTCAATGTCTGCTATGTATTAGGTACTATTATGTGTACTATGAACACATTATAGTCTAGTAATTATAATGAGGGGGGATTTCAAGTCAATTAAAAAGAGAAAGTAAATTAAATACCTAGTAATAAATTTAAACAAAAGTGAAAGACCTATACACTCAAAACTACAAAACATTGCTGAAAGAAACTAAAGGGCTAAATGAATGGAAAGACATCTCATATTCATGGGTAGCAAGACTTAATGTTGTTAAGATGGTGACAGTACTCAAAGCAATCTACAGATTCAGTACAATCTCTATCAAAAATCCAACTGCCCTTTCTTCAAATTCATATGGAATTGCAAGGGGCCTTGATTAGCCAAAAACAGTCTTAAGAAGAGAACAGTAATGGGGCACCTGGGTGGCTCAGTCAGTTAAGCGTCCAGCTTCACTTCAGGTCGTGGTCTCATGGTCCATGAGTTCAAGCCCTGTGATGGGCTCTGTGCCAACAGCTCAGAGCCTGGAGCCTGCTTCGGATTCTGTGTGTGTCTCTCTGCCCCTCCCTGTTTATGCCCTGTCTCTATCTGTCTGTCAAAAATAAATAAACATTAAAAAAAATTTTTTTTAAAAGAGAATAGTAAGAGGACTCACATTTCCTGATTTCAAAATTTACTATAAAGCTACAATCATCAAAATGGTGTTGTACTTGCATAAAGATAGACATATGAACCAATAGAATAGAATTGAGAGGTCAGAAATAAGCCCATGCATCTATGACCAATTGATTTTTGACAAGGGTACCAAGTCCATTTAATTGGAAAAGAGCAGTCTTTTCAACAAAAAGTTCTGAGACAGCTGGATTTCCACATGTAAAAAGAAAGAAGTTGGACATCTACCTCACAGAATATATAAAAATTAAGTCAAAACGGTTTAGTGAACTAAATATAAGCACCGAAACCATAAAACTTAGAAGGAAACAGGGGTAGGTCTTCATGACCTTGGATTTGGCAATGGATTCTTAAATATGACACCAAAAGCATGAGCAATGAAAGAAAAAATAGATCAATTGGATTTCATCAAAATAAAAAACTTCTGTACATCAAAGGACACTATCAAGAAAGTGAAAAACCAACTGACAGAATGAGAGAATGTATTTGCAAATCATATATCTGATGAGGAATTAATATGTAAAATATAAAAAAGAATTCCTACAACTTGACACTAAAAAAAAACCAAACAACCCAATTAAAAAATGGGCAAAGAACTTGAATAGAAAATTCTCCAAAGAAGAAATACAGATGGCCAATATGCTCAACATCACTGATCATTAAAATCGTCATGAAAAACCACAATGAGATACCACTCTTCACATCCATTAACATGCCTATTATTAAAAAAAAAAAAAAAAAAAAAAAGAAGGAGTGCCTAGGTAGCTCAGTTGCTTAAGCATTGGACTCTTGATTTCTAGTCAGGTCATGATCTCTTGGTCATGAGATCAAGCCCTGTGTTGGGCATGGAGCCTGCTTGAGATTCTCTCTCTCTCCAATTCCCTCTCCCTCTGCACACCTCCAGAAAAAAAAAAAAAGGAAAATAAAAAATGTTGGCAAACATTGGAAGTTGGAGACTTCCATTGCTGGTGGTAATGTAAAATGGTATAGCTACTATGGAAACAGACTGGTCGTTCCTCAAAACACAAAGCATAAAATTACTATATGACTCAGCAATTCCATTTGTAGGTACATAGCCAAAAGAATTAAAAACAGGGACTTTAATTTTTTTTTAACGTTTATTCATTTTTGAAAGACAAAGAGAGAAAGTGCAAGTAGGGGGTGGGGCAGAGAGAGAAGGAGACACAGACTCCAAAGCAGGCTCCAGGCACTGAGCTGTTAGCACGGAGCCTGATGGGGGGCTCAAACTCATGAACTGTGAGATCATGACCTGAGCCACAGTCAGATGCTCAACCACCTGAGCCACCAGGCTCTCCCAAAACAGGAATTTTAATAAATATTTGTATACCAATGTTCATTGCAGCATTATCACAACAGCTAAAAAGTGGAAATGACTTAAGTGTCCATCAACAAATGATTGCATCAACCTATGCACATAATGGAGTATTATTCAGCTGTAATAAGGGATGAAATTCTGCTATATGTTCCAATATGGATGAACCTTGAAAACATGTGAATTAAAGTAAGCCAGACACAAAAAGGACAATTAATATAATTGTCCACTTTATATGAAATATTAGAATATGAAATATCTTCTATGAAATATCTAGAATAGGCAAATTCATAGAGGCAGAAAGTAGATTAGAGGTTGGGAGAAGGAAACTGTTGATTCATGGTCACAGAGTTTCTGTTTGGGTGTTGAAAAATTGGGACAATAGGAAATGGTGATTATTCATCCAGTGTTGTGAATGTAATGCCACTGAATCGTACACTTAAAATTGGTTAAAATGGTAAATGTTATGTTACATATATTCTAACCACAATAAACATTTTGCCAAAAAATAAAAATGAGAAGGTAACACAGCTAGGTAAGAAGATTTGGAGACAGATGCTCTCACTTTATAGGAAGCTATTGGCTATTCCTTGAGACATGCATGCAGATGTATACAGACGCAGACTTATACATGCACAAACACAACTAGGTACCTAAACACTGATAGCCAGATGAACACAAGAGTTACATACCTACGATTTGCACTTGAAATATAAAGATGGTTGATTTTAAACCTCCATCAGAATTCAACCATCCACACAAAGGTGTACACACCTACACACCACATTATGTAACATAGCTACAAAGGTTGCCAAAGAACCTGTTAACCTACAGAAACACATGTTCTACATGCCTACACACACAGAAAGACATCCCACAGAAACCGTGATGGATGATGTAACAGCAAAAGGGTTCAAGGGCAGGTAATGGATTCAATGATTGATAGGTAGGAGAATCTGGGTAGTGAACAAAAAGATAAATATTGGAAGCTAAGAGTTGTATGGAAAGGAGGGAATTGGAGGATGGGTCAAATGGGTGAGTGGGAAGATGAGTGGCTGTCATAAGAAAACAGCATACGGCTTCTTTGTCAAAGAGATTCAAATCAGAATAAGCTTGAGTTGCCAAGTGTTACTCTTTCTCTCACCTGTTACTATAAGATCTCTGGTTATCAGAGAACAAGCTATATTTTCAATTACCTTTATAATTACACTAGCCCTTCCAGCTGGTCCCCACACAATTATAGAGGAGTTCTCGGGTGAGTTCAGTGAGCTTCCTGCTGTCTTCTTTCTGCCCAGATACAATGAATCCTCCTCATACATTGTCTGAATTCAGCAGTGGGAAGGCCCCATGCCCGCTGGCCTCCAGCTGGGGGTGGTGGGTGAGGAGGGAAGTCCCAGACTGACCAAGATCTTTTTACTGATGGTCGAGCTGAGGAAGTGATCTGGGAATGGTGAGTCAGGAGCCAGTGATCAGCATTTAGAGCTGACATTCAAAGGGAGTAGCCAATGAGAAGAGAAACAAGATCTTCAAGACTGAGCAGGAGTGAGGCCTGAGCACAAGACTTCCCCCAGGACATACCTATTGTGTTGGTCCTGGTGTCCTTTGTGGAGGCAAAAGCTGTACCTGGGGGACCCGGGTGACTCAGTTGGATAAGCGTCTGACTTCGGCTCAGGCCACAATCTCACGTTTCATCAGTTGGATCCCCACATTGGGCTCTGTGCTGTCAGTGCAGAGCCTGCTTCGGATCCTCTTCCCCCCTCTTTCTCTGTTTCTCTCTCTCTCTCTCTCTCTCTCTCTCTCTCTCTCTCTCTCTCTCTCTCTCAAAAATAAAACCTTTAAAAAAGAACAACAGAAAACAAGCTGTACCTCAGCAGAGAGTTGCTTATGGCAGTACTTAGCTAGAGCCTGCCAGGAAATCACGAAGGAGGCACAAGGGCTCTGCCTCTAGTCTCTTTCCTGGGCCTTTTCACCTCTGCACTGGCACTTTATTTTTCTCTCTTCAGAAACTAATTCCCTTCTACCTCCTATTAAAATCTTGAATGACCATGAGAATTAACGTCTTATCCTTCTCTGTTTGGAAAGAGAATCCTCACCACTAACCAATAAAAGCAGAATGAGTTACATACAATTATCAGTACTTCCTCTTTTTCAACCTGTTTTGAAAAGCTGAAAAACAGCCTAGGCTAGTATAGGGTGTTACAATTTAGCAAACAAAGTGACATCTTGGTGTGTTCTGTTTTTTCCTGAGTTTCATAATACAGTAATTTTCTGAAGAGAGCGTACGGATTGAATAGAAGTTGGTCTTTAATAGAAAGCCAAGATTGGCTTTGATTTTTGACTATAAGTATTATCTTTTTTAAAAAAGTACAGTACTTTTTAAAAAATGTTTATTTATTTTTGAGAGAGAGAGAGAGCGTGAGCAGGGGGGGAGGGGCAGAGAGAGAGGGAGACAGAGAATCCAAGGGGGCTCTAGACTCTGAGCTGTCAGCACAGAATCCAACGTGGGGCAGAACTCACGAACTATGAAATGTGAGATCATGACCTGACCTGAGCTGAAGTTGAAAGTTTAACTGACTAAGCCACCCAAGCACCCCCAAAGTACACTACTTTCAGTGAATTTTTAAACGAGTATAACTGTTATAATTTTAACAGATATTAATAACATTTGGGATGGGTGTTTGTGTGTATGTAAGTGCCAGAGATATATGATTTTGCTGGGTGAAGTCTATGGTTCATGAAATCACTATTCTCAATACCAAGAGCAGTTAAAAAATGTTTTTGTCATTCGGCTGTTATAAGTCCATAGTACAAGTTATTTGAACATAAAGGATGTTGATTCTTAGATAAAATTATCATGTTCTGGCTCTTCACTTACTCTGAATTCAATTGTAGTAGAAAAATTATTCTATCTTTGAAAATAATTTAACTTTTGTAAGCATGCATGCATGGATAACTCCAAAATGAATAGTGAACTTAAAAAGCTGAAACCTCTTCTGACAGCAGCTTAACTTAATTCTGGAAGAAATTAAGGAAGAGAAACATCAGAAGTATGTCCCCTCTTTTAGATATAATACAAACTCAAGACAAATATTCTTGACTTGAACCATCTGAGAAAAGATTCTGACTGTCTTTCCATGTGATTTGCATATAACTCACATGCCTACACAAAATATCACAAGCCAGCTGCCTCTGTAGGTTTCCTATTCAGAGGAAAGAAAGCAGACCATTGTCAGAGTGAGGGAGGTGAGGAATGAAGACCAGCAGCTAGGCATGGAGTCCACGGTTCGCCTAAGCCTGCACTGAGACAAGGGCCTACCAACTTCGTTCCCCAACCCCCATCCCGCCCAGCTCCCCCTACCCTGATGACAGGGACTACTCCAGGTGCTCTGGCCAGGAGGCCTGAAACATAGAGCCAGTGTGGATAACCAGGTGGTATTTTGTTTTGTGTTTTTCTTTAAGATGTATATGGATTAAAAGTCTGTGTTTCTGTTTTAAATGTTAGGAGTTTTCATTTTTTGCTTTGAAGTAAAAACAAAATGTCTTTTTTAGGAAAATAACACTTGTTTAGAAAACATAGAAAAGCATAGAAAAAGTAGAAAACATAGATAAGCAGGGGTGCCTGGGTGGCTCAGTCAGTTAAGCGTCCTACTCTTGATTTTGGCTCAGGTCATGATCTCATGGTTTGTGAGATCGAGCCCCACATCCAGCTCTGTGCTGACAGCATGGAGCCTGCTTGGGATTCTCTCTCCCTCTCTCTCTGACCCTCCCTGGCTTGCTCGCTCTCTCTCTCTCAAAATAATTAAATAAACATTAAAAAAAATTTAAAAACAGAGAAACATAGATAAGCAAAAAAATTATATATATATATAAAATATCAGTTTATAAACCTTTGTCTAGAATATTTCCATTTTGATTTGATTAGATATATATTGTGTGTATATATAATCATTTTTTAAAAAATAAAAATGGTAATATTCCAGACATACAAATTTGTAAACTGATAATTTTTTACAGAATATATAAAGAACATTCTTCGATATCACTATATAGACATTTATAACCTCGTTCATGGGCACATGATATTTTATTAGAAGTAGCATTATTAATTTACCTTCAATTGCTGGACACATGTCGTAAAAGTGTTTCACCATTATTTGCAGTACTATGCGAAAACATACTTGTACGTGCATCTGTTTATGTGAACTGTTTTCTTCCCCAGGATAAAATTCTAGAAGAATTGTTAACTATACTCTTTTTAAGGTTTTTGATTCATTTAGATAAATTTCCCTACAGTAAGATTATTATCAGTCTACATTCCAACCGAGTGTCATCATGTTCATTTCTAAACACTGTCAACAAAACAGAATATTAAAATTCTTAAAAAACTGTTTTCAAAAGAAAATAAAATGAAGACTTGTGGAAAAGAAACGTGTAACTATAAATGAAGGAAATAAGGACAAGGAAGGAGAAATAATGTTCTTTTTCCCAGACACCTCTAACTCTAATCAGATTCCTTAGTTTTTCTTCCTCTTATTTATTTATTTAGGTCATGTTAGGGACATTGTAGTAGACACTCACCAAACTGATTTCTTTTCTTCCTATGCACACAGCCAGACTACATTTCCCAGGGTCCCTTGAGGCTAAGCATGATCATGACTTCCGTCTAGCAGAATGTGGGTGGGAATGCTCATATGTTGTGAAGCCTTGCCCCTGATCGTCTCCTCAGTTCTCTTTTTTTGTCTGCTTGATGCAGAGGCCTCTGAAACTTTGGAAGATGGAAACATCCCAGAAAGAAGGAGCCCAGGTCCTTAAATCACTTCATGGAAGACCATTTGTCAAATCCCCTTACTAAATTGTAACATATGCAGTTAATTTGTTTTCTTAACCACCGAGATTATAGAAAAACTGTAAAATTCAGATAAACAAAAGAAAAAATTACCCAGAATTCTGAAGACCAGAGGTTAACTAATTGTTACAGAAATTAGTCTACTCTGACAAATCCAGGCATGTTGCTGCTTTTAGTCAACCCACACCGGAATTAGTGTTAAAAAAAAAAATGAGGCCTTAGGAACCCCTGGGTGGTTCAGTTGGTTAAGCGTCCAACTTTGGCTTAGGTCATGATCTTGTGGTCTGTGAGTTGAAGCCCTGCGTTGGGCTCTGTGCTGACAGCTCAGAGCCTGGAGCCTGCTTCAGATTCTGTGTCTCCTTCTCTCTCTGCACCTCCCCAACTCACACTCTGTCTCTCTCTCTCTCTCAAAAGTAAATAAACAAAAAAAAAAAAAAAAAAGAGGGCTTGGTATTATTTTCTTTTTCACAACATCATCCTCTGTTTTGAATATCTATTGTGGAAAATAATAAGCTATTATGTATACAGTAATTATATAGAGAAAACTGTGTTTATGTGGAAGGTGTATTTTTCTGTACATACATCTCACATTCATATATTCATGCCAAAGGAGTAGAACATTGACATAAGTAAATAACTTAATATCACTTACTTGATTTTGGATGTTGTCAGCCTGTGGTCAAAAATGTACACTTAGGTTTGAGGGAGACAGTTTTTTTTTTTTTTCTTAACGTTTATTTATTATTGAGAGACAGAGAGAGACAGAGCATGAGCATGGGAGGGGCAGAGAGAGGAGGAGACACAGAATCTGAAACAGGCTCCAGGTTCTGAGCTGGCATCACAGAGTCCGACCCGGGGCTCAAACTCACAAACTGCAAGATCATGACCTGAGCCGAAGTTGGACACTCAACCGACTGAGCCACCCAGGTGCCCCGAGGGAGACAGTTTTAACTAATCATTCCATTTGTTCCCCAAATTCCTAGCTCCTATGAAGTTAGGAAGACCTTGTGGCCAATGAAGTGTGAGAAGAAGCCCCAGATATTCCTTCTGGTTGGAAGTAGTGAAAAAAGTACCTGAGATCCTCTTGTCTCCGTTTCTCTGCTGCAGTGACCAACAAGCTTGTGCAGCCACAAGATGGCAGAGCCTCCATCATCCTCAACCATAAGTGAGACTGCCTCCCCATCAGTAATGCATATGTGGCATAAGCAAGAATTAAACCTTTCTTGTGTTAAACAAGATTTCAGAGGTGCCTGGGTGGCTCAGTCAGTTAAGCATCCTACTCTTGATTTCAGCGCACGTCATGATCTTGCAGTCTGTGGGATCCAGCTCTGCATTGGTCTCTGTGCTAACAGTGCAGAGCCTGCTTGGGATTCTCTCTCCTCTCTCTTTGCCCCTCCCCTGCTCATGCTTGCTCACTGGCTCTCTATCTCTCAAAAATAAATACACTTTATTAAAAAAAACACTGGGATTTCAGATTAATTGGATAACTGCAACATAAACCTATCTTGTCCTAAATACAAGGCTCATACAATTCTCTGTATCTTGCACCCTCCACAGCAGCAGCTCAAAGCCACCGTTCATCATCCTGAGACTGATTACCTGAGATTTGATTTCCTAGCTGTGAGGGAAAACATGAGGTAAAGAATAGGACTTTAGAATAGAGAGACGTTAAGAGTTCCCTTCTTGTGAGTGCAAGAGTGATCTTACCAACACAAACAAGAGGTAGATGTAGTTGTTTTGATTTTTTGAGCCCCAAGTAACTTATGAAATAAATTTAAATTACACTTACTCTATGTGAGAACCAATGATGGTGTAGAGACATAAAGACAGTAATGACAAAGAATGAGTGGGATTTCTTGCCCTGCTAGGCAAGTACATGTATCACCTATTTTCCACCCGTTAATAATGAAAAGTGATGTATGGCAAGGAGTGGAGAAATTAGTTTACAAAGAGAGATATAAAATGAAGCACTGACGCTTTGCTCCTTTAGTATCTAATAGCTTTAAATGAATTTTCCTTAAATCAATGAATGATACTTCTCTATTGTATCTGAATTTTTTATAATGAACTTGCACTATTTTTATAATTAGAAAAATGTATTTCTATTTTGAAAAGAAAAATAATCACTGTTAGTGAATGAAGAATGCGTAATTGTTTCCTCCACTGACCTGTATTCAAGAGCACCTAACACAAACAATGCTTATCAGCTTCTTTAACTGTTTAATTCAAAGCCTGAATTCCTTGAGGGCAGATGCAGGATTGGAATTTGAGAAGCAAACACAGTGAGGGGGCACCTCATGGAGGCTCAAATATGTGAGTTGCCTATTGAATGACTGTACCTAAACGGTGCATATTTACCTATCATCTCTTTCATTTCTGGGATTATTTGCTTCTGTTTCAAGTGATATTCCAAAGAGCTTTGTGGGCTCTGGACTGGCCCGTAAGTTCACACTTAACAGGGTCCAGCGATGCAATAATAGAATTGCCAAAAACAGCATCTGAATTTCTTGTTAAATGGAGTCTCTGTGCACAGACTCCGCTTCACTGGCATCATTACTCTCCCAGAAAAAAACAGGAAACCAATTATAACACCAGTTCCATATCTTTTTATACTTTTGTATTGCCCAATTACTACATGTAGGTAAGTACATCAGAAATCATCTCGTTATAGCTATAGATAAAATTCTTGTTATCCTGTTACCCATTTTAGCTCCTTTTTCCTTTGCAAGTTATTTGCTGCCATGCCTTAGTCTATGAACAGCTGAAGGTCATTTTCTAAATAAGAAATTCAGCCAATTTATTTCAATTTTCCCATTTTTAAAAAGTTTTGGCTACCAGGAGCATAAGATTTCATTTGTGATAAATTACCAAATTTCAAGTAAGTGGTAAATGAAAATTGCCTGGTATTGTGTAAGGAGGGGTAATTTAAACTCTTTGTGGGAAGCAATTGGTATTTTAAATAAGCCTTCTGTTGACTGTCTAAAACTATTTTAAAGGGCTCCATGCAGTGCTATATCTTTAAATTTACTTTACTATTATAGTCATTTTACTAGCTACAGAACTATAGCCATCTATCTCTGGTTGTCTCTTTCTGACACCCACAGATGTATCCACCCACACACTCACCCACGCAAACCTACACTCTGACTCACATTTAGAACAATTGTCAAAAAATCCCCACTCCCTGTCTAACTAAAATGTTCCTTTCAAACACATGCTACTTGTTTGATCTATTTCCCTGTATCTGTGAGTCAGTTAAGTCTTGTCTGATCTACCCAGTAGATGAGAGCCTACATGTATGTTTTTTTTTAATATGGATTTGGCAAACCTGATACATATTCAAGCATTTGAGATCATAAAAGCCTGGTGAGCAGTTTTTTACTCCCAACAGTTTTGACATCAAATCTGTGGGTTTTTTCCTAACACCAACCAATTTTCCAACTCTCCAAACACCAACGGTGTGTCCTACAATGCAATTCTGACACTAACTACCAGAGTTAGCACAGACCCAACAGGTTAAGAGCTCATTCCCACAAGACTGCCCTACTTTAGACACCAATCACACATCCCAGGCCAACCATATTTCTGAGGGATAGGCTATAAATTAGGTGTTCCCATGACCCCTTTCTAAGGTTCCATTAATTTTGTTAGAATGGCCCACAAATGTCAGAAGCAGTTTACTTGCTATTACTGGTTTATTACAAAGGATACAATTCAGGAACAGCCAAAAGGAAGAGATACGTTGGGCAAGATACAAGGTGGGATTGGGAGGGCAAAGAGCTTCCATGCCATCTCTGAGCATATCACCCTCCCAATACCTTGATATGTTTATCTGCCACGAAGCTCTCTGAATCTCATCATTTCGTGGTTTTGATGGAGATTGCCCTACATAGGCATGGTTGTGACTAAGTCTATCTCCAGCTTCTCTCCCCTCCCTGGAGGTCAGCAGGGTGGGGCTGAAAGTTCTAGCTCACTAACAAGGTTGGCTCCTCTGGCAAGCCCACATACTAAAGCCACATAGGGGCCCACCAGAGTCATCTCATTAGCATATACAACTCAGGTGTGATTGAAAGGGTATTCTTAAGAGGGGTGCTCCTGGCACCTGTTTCAGGAAATTCTAAGAGTAGAAGCTCTATGTCAAGAACCACAAAGACCAAATATACCTTTATCACATTTGGTAACATTTACTATAAATTAATTCTTATCCAAATGCTGGCAATTATTTCTAATTTAAAATATTATTCTAGAACTGGCAACAAGTCCATGGATATCATTTCGGTTAGCCTGAAGAATGAGAATAGCTCCAGTTTAATATCACATGCATCTACCTGGACTATTGAGCACTTTCATGAGGGAAGGAAGAAAGGATGTACTTCATTTCATTAAATGACAGCAGAGCATCATTTCACTCATATATATCTTTTATCCAGTGCTATCTAGTATCTGAATCACAGCTGGGATCCAGATAGAAAGGATAAGACTGAAATCTCCAAGTAAATGCACTAAAGCTTTTTTTTTGGGGGGGGGGGGTACATTGCTCATAGGAGTGACCCGTGGACATATACTCTATGCCCATTTAATTTAATTTTACATAGATTATTAACAAGTTTGTTTATGTGACTTACCAACCAGTCAGCCAATTAGGAGCATCAAATTTAAACAACAAATTTGAAAGAGAGGCTGCTAAAGATAGGTGGAATTCTGTCAGTCTGAAATGACAGCTGACAATCTCAAAGCAGACAGCAAGAAATTTGTGAGAAATAAATTAAAAGTCTGAGGACATTCAGTGTAGGAATGAACCATTCAGTACATTCCAGGACTACCTGAGGGTATCATTGCTTTATAGTATAGAGAATTGAGTTTTATAATTCTGATAATGAATCTTCAGTAGAAAACTCAGTTTGGCTCTGTTTGAGAGGTTAGAAATATGTAACCCATTTATTTATGTAGAAATAGTTTCAGGGGTGCCTGAGTGGCAAGTCATTTGGTTGACTTGATTTCTGCTCAGGTCATGATCTCACAGTCTTGAGATTAAGCCCCACATAGGGCTCCACGCTAGCCTGCTTGGGATTCTCTTTCTCCCTCTGCCCCTCTTCTTCCTTCTCTTCTCTCTCTCTCTCTAAAAAAAAAAAAAAAGGAAGGAAGAAAAGAAAAAATAAAGAAAAAGTTTCAAGTAAATTTTTATTATTATTTAATTTATTTTTTTAAGTTTATTTATTTATTTTTGAGACAGAGCACAAGTGGGGGAGGGGTAGAGAGAGAGGGAGACACAGAATCCAAAGCAGGCTCCAGGCTCTGAGCTGTCAGTGCGAACCCAATGTGGTGCTTGAACCCACAAACAGTGAGATCATGACCTGAGCCAATGTCGGGTGCTTAACCGAATGAGCCACCCCACCCAGGTGCCCTTCAAGTAAATTTTTAAAAATAACAAAGTAGTATGTATTCATTTTATTTAAAACTTCATTCTTTATAAAAGAGCATAAAGAGAGAAGTAAAAACTTTTCGTTTAACTGCCCCTACCCCTTCAATCATACTTCACAGATGTCCTTCCATTTTCTATAATTAATTTTTTTTTTTTTTTTACATTTTGGTACTTAATGGGGGAAACCCCAGAAATCTAGGAAATTCATTTATCTAGAGAACCCATTTTCTCATGATCTTGGCTAAAGGTAGCAGGGCTATATCTATAACCACAGTCCCCATACACTAATCTGGTTAAGATGTTTTCTTAGAGAAAAAGATAATACCAGCCCTAAATATGGAGATCAAAGATGGTATTATCTCTCCTTGATACTAGCCTCTGTATTCACATCTCTTTATAACCACTGTTCTAACTACTTCTCATTGGTTTTTTGGATATAAGACAAAATTCTTCAAGAGTACCACTGTTTATTTCAAAGATGAGTTCAATCATTGATGCCTGTGTGGCTCAATGTCCTTTTTAAATTATGCCAACAAGTGCTCACTTCAGCAGCACATATACTAAAATTGGAACACTATAGAGATTAGCATGGCCCCTGCACATGGTTTAGCAGGAGGGGCTAGCCTCTTGGCCTGACTACTTCCTGTCTGCACCAGATAGAAAAAGCACCAAATTTCCACTGCTACCATCATATCATCTTCAGAGGTAGCCTCTAGCAGGAGCTGACTTCCCATAGGCCCAAAATCAGTCTCAGTCATGGGCTCTAGGGTCGCAAGGGAAGGCCTGATAAATCTAAGCAGGAACCTGATGTGTGCCAAAAATATCTGTCAGAATAAAAACAACGATTTCTCATTTGCTTGTTTTTTAAAACAACAGACAACGTTAAGGTACAGAATTTCAATATATGCTTATACCATTTGAGGTCAAAGTTTGCTCAGCAAGAAACAAATTTCCGTTTGTAACCACTCTTTTCTTATGAATTCTATGTAGATTGCAATTGAGGCATATCTATAGGAAACTTAAAACTTTCACAAGTAGCACATGAATTTTTGATGCATTCAAAATACAGATTGGTGAGGTTATCAAAATAGAATCATATTTCAAAATAAGAAATACTGTGAGTCAGGACAGCCCTACCAATTATAGCAAACTTGTTTCTGAAAGACTTAGTGCCTGGGTCAGCACGATGTAACGTTTTATCAAAATGGTGTCATTAGGAATGGGTGGCAATATTTTAACCCTTTCTCCCAAGAGTTCCAAAATGCTTTTTTAGCATGTTTATAAATATTTGCTTTTGTGCGATTTCAGGAGAAGCTTTCCATACAAACATTTGGCTTTCAATGAGTCATCCCCAGTCTGGTTCACATCCAGAAGCTTCCTGCTTGGCTATCAGTGAATATTGGGCTCAATAACTGCCTTATTTTTATAACTTGCTTCAATGAAGATCAGAAAGGTGGTGGACTGAGAAAGACATACTGAGATAAATATAAGAACACTCTTATTTCCTTAAGAGAGTTTGACAACTATGTGCCATTTAAACTGAGCTTAATGCTGGGATTGTGATGGATTTGTTTTTGACCTTTTAAAAAACATCCAGATGATGTTGTTACTCTTTTTAGTCATCATGTATATTTGCTAGCTAAAGACACCCCAGAATTCAGAATTACAATGTGCAATTTTACTTTTACTGTTATTGGATCTGAAAACCATCAACTGAAAGCAACAGTAAGAGTAAATTACTTTTCCCCAAATTGAAATTGAAAAGAATGAGGGTCCTTAGTTAAGAATTTAAATAAATATTTCTTCAGCTAGAATTACAAAACCTTTAAGTAAACAAGAAAGCAACAGTGATGAAGCATATGAATTAGCAATAATCTTTCTGTATTTTCATTCCTAAAGGGAAAATTTGGGGGGTTGAAATGGTACAGTATGTATCTTGGGGGTAAAATGTCAATATGATAAAAATACTAAAATTTCCAGGCATAATAATGTGAATTACAGATTTTTAAGAAAAGAAATCAGTACCTTGCAAATTATACAGTAGGTAGAATATATTATTTATTCCTCTTTATTGGATTAGAATAAAGGTTACAAATTCATGGTCCTTTTATCTTGAATTGCACTCATGTACCTAGTCTTACTTTGTTTGCATAGTATATATTTTTTAAATGTTTATTTATTCTGAGAGAGAGAGAGGGCATGAGTGGAGGAGGAGCAGAGAGAGAAAGAGAGAGAGAGAGAGAGAGAGAATCCCAAGCAAGCTCTGAGCTGCCATTCGTAGAGCCTGATGTAGAGCTCAATCTCACAAACCATGGGAGCATACTCTGAGCCAAAATCAAGAATCAGACGTCTAACCGACTGAGCCACCCAGGCACCCCTGCATGTTACATATTAAATGCTTAGGAATAGTCTCTGTTCTCTCTTACCTCCTAAAAACTCTCTCCCCATTTTTCTTGAAATGTGTATTTCTCTGTCTACATTTTATTTTTCCAAATTTTTATATGGACTTGGATATAAAAGCTCCATCACTTTTTCTTCACTTCTTTCATACATTGGTGAATGACAACTTTCACTTAGCCTTCAAGTGAAAAAGGCAATGAAGAGTGGTGAAGACTGTGATGAAATAGGAAAGCACATGCCCATTTAATATGAAGGTACACTGCTAAGCACCAGTAAAGATGTCAATAGCCATATCTTCCAAATTTTCAAGAGAAAGCCTGAAAATATTTAAATATTTTATGATTCAATGCTTTAAAAACAAGAAATGCCATTTTAAGAGGCCAAAAACACCAACAATTACCACTGGAAAATGTGAGAGATTAAATATATGTACTTCAGTTCACATTAGGAGAGGAGAGAGAGAGCGAAAGTACTGAGAACCCTGGAGTGGTGTCCCTCACGGGCTGCCTTCCACCTCTCAGTCCACCACCAGTGCATACATTGTTCTGTGGGACATTTAGTGCCATCAGTCATCTCTGATCCACTTATAGAAACCTTTCCCTAATTTGCTCCAGAGTGAACATTCCACACTTGAATTCATACTTGCTGGGAGAGATGGAAAAATCAATCTTAGGGCAATTATAACAATAACAGTAATGAACTTATGTTGAGAGGCACTATATAATCTTTCATTTAACAAATATCCACTGAATGCCTGCTATATGCTAGAACTATGTTTTTGTGATGTGTTAGGCACTTTGTAGGCATTGGAAATAAATCAGTTTTTTAACAAAGAAAAAAATGCCTGTCCTTATGGAAATTAGATTCATTGGGGAGACAGATAATAAATAAGATGAATAAGTATATTAAGTATAATGAATTAAGTATATTAAGTTATACTTAATAAAGTACTATTAGTGGATGGTGATAAATGCTATGGAGAAAACTAAAGTAAGAAAGAATAATTTCTCTGGTTCTCCAGTGTATAATTGGAATAGAATACTTGGTAACTGGCAGAACCTCCACATTGATTTCCTTTCCTTTTTTTTTTTCCTTTAAAAAAATTTTTTAATGTCTATTTTTGAGGGACAAAGCATGAGCAGGGGAGGGGAAGAGAGAGAGGGAGACAGAATCGGAAGCAACCTCCAGGATTTGAGCTGCTAGCACAGAACCCAATGTGGGGCTTGAACTCATGAACCATGAGATAATGACCTGAGCCAAAGTCAGACATTTAACTGACTGAGCCAGCCAGGCACCCCATGATTTCTTGCACTGTGGGATAAAAGTTGTATTAGTGGGGAAGACAAAGTGAAATATCTGAAACTGATTTGCACCTTCACATGATAGTAACTAAAAACAATATCATGTCCTGAAGGAATGGCAGAGTTTTATGCTACCGTTTAAGACCTAAAGAATACTGGCCCTCATTTATCCCCATTTAATTCACCAGTCTGGCCCTTAAAAAATGTCTGATCCTAAGGAATAATAAAGTCAGCCATATAGTTGCCCTGATTGCAGTTGCCATGCCAGATGTAATCTCTGCTGGAGCAGAGGTTCCAGCCTCTGGTACCTTGCATTGATTAGCAAATACATTCATTTCTATTGCTATCGAGGAATGGGAACAGAAATATATGAATGACAGAGACATTTACACTCCTGACAAGGGTTAAATCTTTCACCCTCTGTGATAATATAACCCAAGGAACCTGGACTGCCTGGGCATTCTGCATATCACTATGATCCACTATACTGAAGGTACCATGTGTGGTGGTTTTAAATATGCCCACAAATTCTTTGATATTTCTTCCTTCAAGAGAGCTTAATGCCTGTTCCCTTCAGTGTGGGCTGGCATTAGTGACTTAATTCTAACAAATAAAATATTGCAGATGTGATAGTATGTGTCTTCTAAGACATTAAAGCTTTATTCCTTGTTCTCTCTTGGATCACTTACTGTGAAGGAGGTCAGGTACCATACGATAAGGACACTGAAGCATCCCTTTCAGAGAGATTCATGTGGAAAGAATCTAGGCTTTCTGTCAAAAGCCATGTGAATGAGCCATGTCAGAAGCAGATCCTCCAGCCCCAGTCAAGCCTTCAGATGACTGCAGCCCTGGACAGCATCTTGCCTATAACTTCATGAGAGACCTTAAGCTATACTTCCTGGCAGATCTATGCTGTAAGAGGTATCTGTGATGGGAAAAGACATTTTATAGAATTTACAGCAAGCCCTAGTAAGAGAATCACTATGTATACTTTAGAGTTCTGGAACAATGTTATACCATCTACAGCAGACATCATTAAAAGTATGGTTCCTGATGTGCTACTAGGCCCTGGTATAGACAGAACACCTGATCTTGGGACATACAGTGGCTATGCAGCCAGAACTGTTCATTACAAGGTGTGTTCTGTCAGATCCACTAAGTCATAAGGTCATGTGAGCCCAATAGAAGTCCATAGTGAGATGGAAATTGTACATTTAGGGTTAGTCATGAGCAGGGCCAGAGGTCAAGTTAGCTGCATATGTAGGTGGCTTAGACTTCTGGTTCATTCACCTCTATGGCACCATTGCCTCTCTCTCAGGTTACACTCATGTGGTTTTTTTTGGGAGATGGGGAACAGTAGAAAGGAGGACAGGCAAGTCCCTATGATCACTTCATGGAAAAGAAAAAAAACCTGTTTTGATATACAGATAGATCAGCTTGGTATATGGTGAAGCAAGAAATGAGCCACTATATTATAATCCTCATTCAAAGATGGCCCTAGAAGGTAGCAGTAATTGGAAGAGCTTTAGTAGTACACCTGGTCATCTATATTATATGGAAAGAAAAGTAGCCTAAAATATAAGACTCATGTGATGAATAGTGTATCTGCTTAGTCAGGGGTTTGGAAGAAAGATTCAAAAATTGGGAACAAGCAGGTCTAAAGAAGAAGCATGTAGATAGATCTACAGGAGTTCATTCTTCCAGCTGTTGGAAGTATTGCAGGACTCCTATCCAGAATATATTAAAAACCTTTCACATCTCAATTATAAGGAATGAAACAATCCAATTTTAAAATGGGCAAAAGATTTGAACAGACACTTTATCAAAGAGGTATATGGATGACAAATAAGCACATGAAAATATGTTCAAAATCATTAGTCATAAGGAAATGAAACACTATTTCACAGGAGAATAGCTGAACTTAAAAAGACTGAACACACTGTACACTTAAAATTAATACAATGTTATATATCAATTATATCTCAACTAAATTTTTTTCAAAAAAAGACTGAACATACCAAGTACTGGTGAAGATAAAGAGTAACTGGAACTCTTTCACCTCTGGTGAGAATGTAAAATATTGAAAAACAATTTGGCAGTTTCTTTAAAAGTTAAATTTACACTTACTATATATGATCCATCCATTTTGCCTCTATTTATTTACCCAAGAGAAGAGGAAGCATTTGTTTACATAAAGACACATATGCACATACATGCTTACATAAAGACCCACATATATTATGTGTTCACAGATGCTTTAATTGTATAATGCAAAACTGCAAACAACCCAAATATCCATCAACAGGTAAACAAATTTTGGTATATCAATACAATGGAATACTACTCAGCAGTGAAAATAAATGAACTCTAGAGTCACACAACAACATGTATGAATCCAAACTAATTACACTGAGTGAAAGTAGCCAGATCAAAAAAGACTGTGCTGTAATGATTCTATTTATCCAATATTCTAGAAAATATAAATTAATCTATAGTAACAGAAAGAGATTAGTGGTTGCCTGGTGATAGTGTGGTGGGTTGGAGGGAAAGAGGAGGAATCACAGAAGGGCTTAAGAAATCTTTCAGGAATGACCAAATTGTACATTTTAAATATGTGCAATTTATTGTATGTCATTATATTAACTTTTAAAAGAAAAAAGATTTAATCTCATGCCAATGGTGTCAAGTACCTGATCCTTGGGATCAAAGACCATAATCTGGAAATGCTTTTCCCATTAACACTCAAGGAAGTGACCCGAGGCAAGCCAGGGAGCTTAGATTATCTTTAGGTCAGGTCAGTGTGGAAGCCTATTGGGAGTTGTAAGTCAGGAGATAGGTGGTATTCACTCATTCATCCCAAGAAAGTGTATGTCCAGGTAAATGGAACTTCTTAAGTCTGAGACCATCCAGAAGCATGTGAGGATGGGATGAGCTATGAATGTGGAAAGGTCAGACCCAGGTTAGGCAGAACTGGGTTTGGGCACTGAAGTAGAGCTACATTGATCCAGGAGGTGTCTCTGAGGTGTCTCCAGATTCTGACCCTTTGATATCCAAGCTTGAGTCACTTAGCAAGGGTTGTGGGCAGGAGCAGACTCCCTAACAAGAGGTGGGGTTGGGTAGATGCCCCCAAATGTGTCTGTACAGTGAGCCAAAGAATGAAAGGAAGCATGTAGGAAAATGATCAATGTGAAGAATACCAAAGAGGGGCACCTGGGTGGCTCAGTTGGTTGAGTGTCTGACTGGCTCAGGTCACGATCTTGCACCTTGTGAGTTCGAGCCCCATGTCAGGCTCTGTGCTGACAGTTCAGAGCCTGGAGCCTGCTTCGGATTCTGTGTTTCCCTCTCTCTCTGCCCACCCCCCCCCCCATCTCTCTCTCTTTCTCAAAAGTAAATAAACATTAAATTTTTTTAAAAAAAATTAAAAATAACACTGAAGAAACTACCTGGCCCAGAGTGAAAAGTCTATAGTACATAAGAGAGAAAAATAATGTACCAGGGAACACTTTGGTGAGAGGGACAGTGGACACAAACTGGAATCTGAGGGCCTCTTAAAACCTAGTCTGAATAAGTGGAGCTCAGTGGGTACCAGACAGGAATTAGCACAGATAGGGAGTAAAGTCTACTCTTCAGTGTAGTGAGGGGTATAGTCATATCAGAGGATGGATGGGAATCCTTTCTTGTATGAACCCAGCAAGGATAGAAGGACTAATAGCCAATCAGAAGAATATATTCAAAACAAGGCCACTGTTTGACAAAATGCCAGGGGGAGGAGCCAGTCCTTGCTCACCAGTAGGGACACAGAGACCATAGAAGAATGAAAGTCCAGGGATTTTGACCAAGAGCCAAGGAGAAGAAGATATCCAGGTCAGAGCAGAAACTGATTTTTATGGGGTGCTGATGGGAGATGTTCAAGTGGGGCCAAGCTAAAAGGCCTAAAATCCATTGATTACAGCCAACTTTAAAGTTGGTCAGAGAGAGATGAGAAATTTACCAACAGATCTCTCAAGGACACAGGCTACTTTTGAGATTGCCAAGGAACTCTGACTCTGCCCATTATGTCATATTCCTACAGTCATGGATTAATACCAGATTACTGAGGGCCTTGGCAGCAAAGCAAAGGAGTTTAGACATGAAATAATGGGCACTAGGAACCACAGCAAGCTTTTAAGCAAGAGTACAACAAATGAAAAAAAAAATCAATCTGGCAAACTGGATAGAGAAAGAGAGAGCTTGTTAAGGAAGTCCAGTTTAAAAGCTATTACAGCAACTCAGGACTTATATGGTGAGGGAAGCAGCTGTGAGAAAAGGAGTTGCTGTCAGAGAGGTGGGAGATGAAGCCAGATTGCAGGTGATGAGCTGGTTGACTGTATGTGGTAGATGGTAACAAAAGCCATAACTATAGATGGATAGCTATGTAATAACACAAATATAGTAAAGTGTTAGCTGAAGAAAATAGGTGGTGGGCATGCAGTCTTCATGGTACAGTGCTTTTAAATTTTTTCTATGTTTGAAAATTTACACAATAAAATGGCAAGAAAAAATGGCCAAAAACTAATCCCCTTCTTCTATCTGTGCCCTTGTAATACGATTTTACAGATTTTCCCATCAAACAGTGGACTCTTTTCTACCCTGTGAATCTGAGTTGGCCATGCAACTTGATTTGGCCTGCGGGACATTAGCAAATGTGATAATGCACAGGCTTGAACATTTGAGCATTGGGGTTTACCATTTTTCTGATCTATGGAACGTTGCAACTGCTATCATATAGATGATCTTGGACTAGCTTGTTGGATGATAGGCACATGGCCTTGTTACTCTCATCACTCTAAAGCCGACAGCCAGCCAACCACTAGACATGTTTGTGGGACCATTGACGGCCAGCTGATCACAGACGCATCAATGAGTCCTGCTGAGAGAACTTCCCAGCTAAGCCCATCCCAAATTGGCAACCCACAGAATTGTGAACAAATAATTGACTACCATTTTAAGCCACTAAGTTTTAAGAAAATTTCTATGTAGCAAAAACCAACTGATACATTCTTTTTTGGTATCCCTTTGACTCTATTCCAAGGGAACTCCATATTGAGCCCTGCCTGTCTCTACTTGGCTCTGCAAAGTTTCAGGGAGAGGCCAGTGGTATCTAGGGGTTAGAGGGAGGATGACATAGTATGGGGACAATGTGACATGAGAGGATGCAATGGGGTGGAGCCAGTGTGACATTAGGGCAAGAGTCAATGTGACATGGGGGAAGACTCAGCTTGTTAGGTGAGGGGGATCTGTAGCTCAGAGAGGAGGGAGTTTATTTGAAAGTTGAGGGCTAGTGAATGTCACACAGAGAGGTGAAGATCAGCCACACTAAGGACAGGTAAGTAAATGTAAGGGAACCAGGGAGCTGAAGTATTATGGGAGACAGTGGAATAAGGCAGACACAACTGGCCAGTTGAGATTTCTCTTTGCTAATAAAGTATAGCAAAGCTCTTGGTTTATAGGCCATCCCTCAGTGGTCAGGCATTTCACCTTGGAGAAATTTCACATGCTACAATGGGAGGACAGACACTCTAGAGAGATAGGATCTGGCCTGGCTATCTTTCCTCCCTTTGGTGGCATACTACCTTGGTTGAGCGAACTTTGCTCCCTTGGATGTCCCTACACCTCTTTGATATTTCTCCCTTTGCAAAGCTTCCAGGAGACCAGGTTTGTTGTAGTTCACTCCCTTCCCAGATCTTCTTACTGCAAGAGAGCATGGAGATCACAGATATGAACCGCCTCTTTCTAGTCTTCAGCATTCTGACAGTGACTGGTGAGTGCAGGTTTCTATTTTGGCTTAAATTTTGAAAAGGTCATATTGGAGGAAATTGTAGGAAATGGGTCTAGATAAGGTGGGTAGAGAGTACATTACTTAGATAAGAATTTAGGAACCCAGTGATTAGAAGTTTCCTAGAACACTCAGAGATATCTAGAGCCCACTGATTTTCCTCTGGCTCCATGGGTGCATGAGAAGATTCAGACTGAGATAATAAGACTTGACACAAAGGATGGTGGGTCTTGGCAAAAGAATGTGATTTTGCTATATAGCTAGGAAGAAAGCTTGAAGAAAATAGAGAGGTATCAAGAAGAAGGAAGGAAGGAGAAGAGGAGTGAATAAGGAGTATATAAATTCAGAGGAAAGCCTAAGGGAAAATTAGCAGAAGGACCCTGAATGGTCCAATAACACCTCCTATATCAGTAACACATTGACCATTTCAAAGCACTTCCACATAAAATATTCCAAACTTCTATCCTCTGGAATGTCTGCACCTGTCTCTAAAATTCTGCTCTCCTTTCCCTTATCTGACAGTGGTAACAACAATAATTGTAATACCAACACCAACACAAGTAAAATTAGCCCAGCAGTTCAACCAGATGAGCATAGAAACTGCACCAACCTTTCTGGTTTTCCTGAACTCAGAATATGAGCCTTGTTTGGGGACCCTGATCCACAAACAGTGGGTTCTCACTGCAGCCCACTGCTTCTTACCGTGAGTAATGGAGTCCTAGAGGGAAAAGTGGTCCCCCTTAGTCACTGAGATTGTTAAAGGGGTACTGAGGCTCAGCCCTGAAGAGACTTGCCCAGGGGCTCTCAAGCCTGAGAAGTTATTGGAAGGAGGCAGGAAGTAGATGTAGGTGGTTATGAGTTTGATTTTTGGGTGGGATGATGTAGACTGAGGGATCTGGGGAAGCCGAGGACTAGGGGATGAATCCATTGGGATAAAAAGCCTATATACAATGTGGTACAGATCAAAGAATTATAGAACTGCAGTAGCAATTGCTCATTTGCCAGACAAGGAGATGGAGGTCTTGCCAAGTTATGGAAGGAACTCATGCAAAGTCACAAAGCAAGTTGGGGTAGAAAAGATACAAGTTGAACAATAGGAAAATATCTCCTTCTTCTACTAATCCTTCATGGCCTTTTCCAGATTTCTTGAGATAAACGTTGCGGCTTCAAAAGAGAATTTTCAAAACAAGATGGGGAACTTAAGACCCACATTTATTGTCCAACACCCAGATTTTACCCGGGATTCTGCTGAGCATGACCTCATGCTCATCAAGCTGAATCATCCCGTAGAGCTCAAGGATCATGTCAAGCTGGTGGTTCTACCCAACACCACGAATGACAGAAGAGGGGAAAAGTGCACTGTCTCTGGCTGGGGCTGGGAATGGAGGAATTTCAGTGAGTAACCCTCCCAAGACAGACCCTTAGTGCTCCTTGCATACCCACACAAAGAGGATTATCATATAACTATTATTATAGATTATGAGAGCTGGAAGAGCCCTGAGAACTTATAATATCTCAACCTCTAGTTTTATTCATTTGGAAATTGAGGCCCCAATTGGTAACGTAGCTGTTAAAGGAATCCAGTGTTCTTGTTTCATCACCCAGGTGAGGGTGAAAGGGTATCTGGGTGAGGAAGAGATTGGCAGGTAATCCTACTGGTGATGCTGAGTGTGGCTCATTCATTAGTAACTTATAGACAAGCATTCACAAATAAAAGCATGTACACACAAGCCCAAGGCATGCAGTTTTACAACACTGGGACCAGACTTGGTTTATTCATTTCATTATTTTTTCTTCCTCTCTGGTTCCTTTTCATGTTGGCTTTTTCTGAATGATGATTCACTGAATGATGGAGAGATTAATAACAGAAAAGAGGGAGGGAAGGGGAGAAGAAAGAAAGATGAATATGTGAAGGATCAAAGAGAAACAAAGCCTCTTCTGTCTCTCTCCCTCTGTGTTTGTGTGTGCGCATGTGTGCACACTCATGTGCTCAGATCCAGAACCTGATATCCAGGTAAACCAGACTGTCTTTTGGTTTTCTAATGATGACTGCCAAGAGTCCCTTGTAAGACAAATTCCTATTAAAATCACAGAAAACATGTTCTGTGCAGGATCATCTCTGGAGAACACACACTCATGTAAGGTAACTCTTTTCTCTCTGCCCATTTGAGTTTGGGGCTGTTTTGGGGTCCACATATTTCCCTCAACCATTCCAATCTCCTGTCTCTACATTCAAGAAGAGATCAATGTATATGGGATCCAGGAAGGACTGTGTCCTTCCAACAATGAATGAACTTAGATGCTAGGGTGGAAACATCTCAGAGTGTTCTTATTTCTTTATGGCTAACTCTGATATGGCCTAGAAGTAGTTGGGTGGGCCCAAGATGTCCACCAGACATTTCTCCCTGTCCTTATCCCCTAAGTCTTTCTATTCTGGGCCGCTCAGGGACTTGGCACTAGGTCATCTTTGTTTTGGCTATCCTGTCTGACCCATCTGTCCTTTTTCTAACAGGAATTAGATGCTGTCCCAATCCTGTGCCAAAATCAGCTCCATGGGATCCTATCTTGGTCAGCAGGGTGTATTTTGAAAGGTGATATTGGCTACTACACCAAGGTTTCCCGCTATACAGACTGGATCCACAAAGTTATCCACAGCAACTAAGCTCTCTCTGTTCCCTCTCCCAGTGGCCTCAGAACTGGGTCTACCATCCTTGACCCTCTTTTCCCTTTAGCCTCAGAACAAGATGGGAATAGAGCCTTTAGCTATAAGAAATTTTCTGTTCCTTCTATTATTTTGACTTCTCTTATCCTTTTTCAGTCCTAGCCTGATCACCAAAGGATTTGATCTGGATAACGTTCTCCTAAATAAGCTACCTTCTCACCACTCTTTTCCTCTCCTCCAACTTCCTACTCACCTGCAGTTTCTGCAGACTTTTATGGAGAAGTTCTTCTCCAGCCCCTGCCATCCAGAGGACATATGGGTCCCAGAAATGTGACAGTGAGATGTGGCAGCTTTAGGGTGTCTCCTTTGTTTCACACCACTTAGTGCTGAGTCAGGCCTCTGTGTCAGGCCTGTGTCCTCTCATCATACCCATCATACCTAATAAGGCTCAGTAAATATTGCAATGTTAAGTAGGCTGCTGGCAAATAATTGTTAGAAATAGAGGTTAGAATTTTATGCTAACAAGAGCTATAAGGGTTTCAGAAAGGGTTAGGAGTTGAAGCAGAAGTAGGTACAGAGAGGAATTAAATGGGTCAGATCTCCTGACAGATCTTTCCTAATGCTAAGCACAGAAAAATAAGGTAAATGGCTAGAAAGAGAATGCTAGAAGGATAATAAGGAAATGCTGAAATCTAGGTGAGTATAACTGAGCTTGTGTGTTTGCGAGTATGCACATGTACATTTGTGTGTATAGATTAGTGGGAGTGTGGCAAATAATGATCTCACTGAACCAACCAAAATCTATCGTATACCAGTTCAGCTGATTTTCTCCAAATCCTGCATTCACCTGTTCTTATCCTACCTTTATCAATTATCAGATTTTTAAAAACCATTGATATAGGTCCTAATAACATTTTATTTTGAAATTGTTTAGGATAAAAAATTGTAAAAATATTACAAGAGAGTTTCTGTGTACCTAATCTTGCCCCAATGATAATATTTTCTATAACCATAATAAAATGCCAAAACCAGGAAATTCACATTGGTACAATGCTGTTCAATCAAATTCAGATTTTATTTGGATTTCACCAGTCTTTCTTTACATACACTCGTTTTGAATGGTGAAATTTGAAATCTTACTGCATGCATAGATTCCGTAACCATTACCACAAACAGGATCCAAAACTATTCTATCACCCAATCACCAGAAAGAAACTTCTTTGTGTTACACTTTAATACACTTCTCCTGGGACATCTGGGTGACTCAGTTGGTTAAGCATCCAACTTCGGCTCAGGTCATGATCTCGCACTCCGTGAGTTTGAGCCCCATGTCTGGCTTTGTGCTGACAGCTCAGAACCTGGAGCCTGCTTCGGATTCTGTGTCTCCCTGTCTCTCTGCCCCTCCCCCGGTTGTGCTGTGTGTCTCTCCCTCTTTCTCTTTCTCAAAAATAAATAAACATTAAAAAATATTTTTTAAATAATAATCACACCTTCTCCTGACCCTAACCCTTGCAACCACTGATCTAGTCTCCATCACTATAATTTTGTCACTTCAAGAATGTTCTATAGCATGCAATCTGTATAATTCCACTGATCTTTTTTTCATTCATGATGTTTCAAGAATCCTTTCATTGCCATTTCCTTTCTATCTGAATAGTTTTTCAGCCATTCTTTTAAAGCAAGTCTGCTGGTGATACAGCCTCTCAGTGTTTCTTCACCTTCTTTCTTGAAGGATATTTTTTACGGGATAAAAAATTCTGGGTTGACAACGTCTTTCTTTCAGAACTTGGAAAATGTTTGCCTCTTCCTACTGTTCTTCAAGGAGGGGAAATCTGCTATCATTTGATTCATTGTTCCCCAGTTGGGAATGCGTTGTTTCTCTCTGGCTCTGGCTGCTTTCAAAAGTTTTTCTTTGTTTTTCCTTTTCAGAGATTTGATTATGACATGTCTGTGTGTGAATCTTTAAAAGTTTATTCTGTTTGGGGTACATTCAGTTTCTTGAATCTGTAGGTTTATGTCCTTCGCCAAGTTTGAGAAGTTTGAGCCATTATTTCTTCAAATATTTTTCAGCTCAGTGTTCTTTTTCTTCTCCTGAAACTTTGATAACATGAATGTTAAATCTTCCGTTACTGTCCCACAGGTCCCTGGGGATCCATTCATTTTTAAAATATCTCTTTACATCTGTTGTTCATATTGATCATTTCTATTGCTCTATCTTCAAGTTCACTGACTCTTCTGGCTTGCCAATTTTGCTATTGAACTCATTATTTTAATTATGTTTTGATTTTCTATATTTATGATTCTTTCACATCTTAGGAGTCTTGCTGGATAGGAAAAGACTGCCCTCCCAGAGCTAACTAATTCCTGGAGGTAGTGACTCCGTCTACCACATTCTTTTTATATGCAAACCAACCAATCCAGGTCTGTACCTCAACCACTTCCTTTAACATTCATACACTAAGCCAATGTTTCCCCTGCTCTAAATCACCCTGGGTCCAGGTACTGAACAACTAGAGATCACCATGATAGCTCAGAGTCTGCTAAAATTATTCCAACTATTTGATCCTAAACCTGTTTCTACTTGACCTCCCTGCCTCACCCATTCCTTCTTTCAGAAACCACAATAAAGACTTGTACCTATGCTTCCCTCTTGCTCCTCCTGCCTCCTCACTGACCCTAGTACTTCCTCATGTAGCCCTACATGGCTGGGCATGCTTCTTAATAAACTCTTCTTTTTTTAAAAAAAAAATTAATGTTTATTTATTTTTGAGAGAGAGAGCACGTGGGCAGGGGAGTGGCAGAGAGAGAGGGAGATACAGAATCTGAAGCAAGCTTCAGGCTCTGAGCTGTCAGCACAGAGACTGACATGGGGCTTGAACCCACAAACCACAAGATCATGACCTGAGCCGAAGTTGGAGGCTTAACTGACTGAGCCACCCAGGTGCCCCTAAACTCTTTCAACAGCATTGACTTGTCAATGTTATCATTCAGTAACCTCTAAAAATTAAGTCCTATGTTCAGTTAGAACACCTATCCAATGAATTTTTTATTTCGGTTACTGTATTTTTAAATTCTAAAATCTCCATTTGGTTTGTCTTTATATCTTCTATAAATCTTTGCTAAGATTTTCTGTTTCTTTTCTATTTGATTCAAGAGTATTTGTAATTGTTTACTGAACATTTTTTTTTTTTACTTTTTACACATTTATTTATTTATTTATTTATTTATTTATTTATTTATGTTTTAATATGAAATTTATTGTCAAATTGGTTTCCATACAACACCCAGTGCTCATCCCAAAAAGTGCCTTCCTCAATACCCATCACCCACCCTCCCCTCCCTCCCACCCCCCATTAACTCTCAGTTTGTTCTCAGTTTTTAAGGGTCTCTTATGCTTTGGCTCTCTCCCACTCTAACCTCTTTTTTTTTTCTTCCCCTCCCCCATGGGTTTCTGTTAAGTTTCTCAGGATCCACATAAGAGTGAAAACATAGTATCTGTCTTTCTCTGTATGACTTATTTCACTTAACATAACACTCTCCAGTTCCATCCACGTTGCTACAAAAGACCATATTTCATTCTTTCTCATTGCCACATAGTATTCCATTGTTTATATAAACCACAACTTCTTTATCCATTCGTCATTTGATGGCCATTTAGGCTCTTTCCATAATTTGGCTATTGTTGAGAGTGCTGCTATAAACTTTGGGGTACAAGTGCCCCTATGCATCAGTACTCCTGTATCACTTGGGTAAATTCCTAGCAGTGCTACTGCTGGGTCATAGGGTAGGTCTATTTTTAATTTTTGAGGAACCTCCATACTGTTTTCCAGAGTGGCTGCACCAGTTTGCATTCCCACCAACAGTGCAAGAGGGTTCCTGTTTCTCCACATCCTCGCCAGCATCTATAGTCTCCTGATTTGTTCATTTTAGCCACTCTGACTGGCGTGAGGTGGTATCTGAGTGTGGTTTTGATTTGTATTTCCCTGATGAGGAGCGACGTTGAGCATCTTTTCATGTGCCTGTTGCTGAACGTTTTTATAATAGCTGCTTTAAAATCTTTGATAATTCCAACATCTTCATCATCTTGGTGTTGGCATCTGTTGATTATCTTTTCTTTTCTTTTTTTTAAATTAATGTTTATTTATTTTTGAGAGAGAGAGAGAGAGAGAGACAGAGCACGAATGGGGGAGGGGCAGAGAGAGAGGGAGACAGAATCCAAAGCAGGCTTCAGGCTCCAAGCTATCAGCATAGAGGCGAATGCAGGGTTCAAACTTACAAACTTCGAGATTATGACCTGACCTGAGCAGAAGTCAGACGCTTAACTGACTGAGCCACCCAGGCTCCCCATATCTTTTCTTATTTGAGTTGAAATTTGCCTAATATGATGAGTAATTTTGTACTATATTCTGGGCAGTTGGATATCATAAGACTCTGATTCCTATTTAGATACCCTAATTGACCATGTAGTTAACTTATTAATGTTCAGAATGTATGTCCTAGCCCACTTTTGAGGGCTGTGATTCAAATGTCAATTTGGTTTATAAAGCCTCTGTAGTGTTATAGTAGGGAGTTGAAGTAGACAGAATAATCCCCCCCACCCCACCTAAGCTGTCTCTATCCTAATCCTTAGAACCTATGAATATATTACTTTACATAGTAAAAGAGACTTCACAAATGTGATTAAGTTAAGAATCTTGATATGGGAAGATACCCTGGATTATCCAGATGGGCCCAATGTAATCACAAGTGTCTTTATAAGAAGAAGGCAAAAAGGTCCAAGAAAAAGAGGGGCGATATGATCACAGAAGTAGAGGTCAGAGTGATGTGCTTTAAAGATAAAGGAAGGAACCATGAGCCAAGGCATGCAGGCAGCCTCTAAAAGCTGGAGAAGGCAAGGAAATGGATTCTCTCCAAAGACTCCAGAAAGGTTTCCAGAAAGAAAGTGGCTCTATGGACACTTTGATTTTAGCCCAGTAAGACCCATATTGGCCTTCTGATTTCCAGAACTGTAAGATAATAAATTTGTGTTCTTTTAAGCCACTAACTTTTGGTGATTTTTTACAGCAGCAACAAGAAATTAACACACAGTAGAAGTTCTGCCAACCAGCCCTACTATTGCAGTGCCATAGGGATGAGGACATACATGGCTTTTTCATAGGGTTTGTCACAAGAACAAGGAAATTACCAATAACTTAGTGGTTTAAAACAACAAAAATTTGTTATTTCATGGTTTCCTTGGTTAAGAATCCCATAGCTCAAGGTCTGATAAGGCTAAAATCAAGATGTGGGCCAGCTACATCCCCACCTGGAGCTTCAGCTAGGGAAGGACCCACTTCTACCTCTTTCACATTGCCGGCAGAATTCATTTCCTTGCAGTTGTGTGACTAAGATCCTGGAGTCTTGCTACCCGTCAGCTGGGGGCCAAACTCAGCTCCTAGAGGCCATTCTCAGATCCTTGCCATGTGGATTCCTCCATCTTACCAATAGAAAACCTCCCTCATGCCAAATGCTTCTCATGCTTTGACTCTCTCTGATTTCGCCTTCTACTACCAAGCAGAGAAAACTCTTGACTTTTAAAAGGCTCATGTGATTAGGCCAGGACCACTTGGATAATCTCCTTATCTTATCTTAATGTCCACCATGCTGTATAACATAGCTTAACCATAGAGGTCATGTCCATCAAATTCATAGTTCCAGGGCAGGCATGTATTCAATGACAGGAAACTTGGGTCAGTACTTCTTAGAATTCTGCCTACCACACACAATTCAGAAGTCTCTGCTCTATTGGGCTTCCCCTTTCCCAGTCCTTTGGCTAGAGAAACAAGATTTTCTTTTTTTTGTTGCAGTTTTCTTTTGTTTTGCCTCTGCCCACTGTTGTTTCCAGGTTGCAAATATTTGTATCATACAGACACGAATATATAGAGGGCAAGAAAAAAACCCAGGAAACTCACTACAAGGTCATTCCTCAAGTCTCAAGATGTCTAACTAATTTGCCTTTTTTCCACTTTTCAGATCTTCTGGTAAATGACTTATTCTGTTTAGTGTTTTTTGGTATTGTTACTGTTAGAAGGGGGTGTAAAATGGGATTGACTTACTCCATTTTGTCTGGAACAAATGCCTGCCTTATGCTTTAGTTACATTGGGTATTAGAAAGATGAAAGACAATGCAGTTAAGAGGAAAGACTACTGAACTATAAGTCAGGAGACCTGAGTTCTGGTCTAGACTCTATTATTGACTAGACAATGATTTTCATGTTGTGTGTGCATGAGCCCTAGGAGGATATAAGAAGTGAGTATTAAAACTTCTATTTGCAATTTGTTTAGCTCATCCTTTAAAAATTTCTTTTTTGGTGTATGTTTCATAATGTACACAACATGCCAGGATACACACACACACACACACACACACACACACACACACACACATAGATATATAAATAAATATACACATATTGGTGGTACATGTTCAAAAATGTTTTGTAGCATTGGTGACTATCAGATATCTAAAATTAGACTGTCCCAGATTTTCTGGGACACCCAGTTGCCTAAATATGTCATCTTTGATTTAGGACAGCTCTCTTCAATGTGGAACAGACTGCAATTCATCAATTAAGATTCTTTTATATATCTTTAGTTGAAAATATAATTCTTAGCTCAAATAATGCTTCCTACATTCCTTAGAACTTTCATATGGAGAAATGATCAGATGGGGGTGAATCATTCCTAGAAAAGTAACCCTTTAACAATAAAATCCAGTAAATAAAATCCAAGTTCATAGTTCCAACCTAATAAAATTAGATGAGCTGAGTTAAAAGAAATAAGTGCTTTATGGAATGCATTTAAGATAATAGTTAGTCAATTTGCTAATCATAAAATTCCATTAGTCTCATCTCCATCTTTAGCCTTAACTTATTTACATATATTAACATTAACGTATTAACACATTTACATATGACTCTCTGAAACTATGATCCACAGTTGTTTCCAAGTAGCTTTTCCTTTGCTTTTTCATTGCCAGCAACATTGTGAGAAAACTGGTACCCATTGCTCCGGTGTCTCAGACCTTCACATGGCTGCATGTGACAGAGACCACTCATTGATCTATCCTATCTCCTCATCTGTTTCTGTAACAGATCCCCCTGAGCTGGCTTCTGACTGCCTTGCGAGAAGCTATCTTCTTCAACATTCTTTGTAGCTTATTGTAGCCACATAACTAATGTCTGAGGGGATGTGAGTAGAAGAGATGTGCACAATATCTGTATTACATTCTTAAAAGGATGCTGTGTGCCTATTATATCTTGTTTCTACTTCCCATGGGCTGGAACATAGTTATGATGGTGGTCAGCAAGCTTCAACCATGCCCATAAAGAAAATAAGGGAAAGGTGGAATAAGATAGAAGAAGGCTTCATGATCTATAGGAGCAGAGCTGCCTTCCTACCAAAAATTGCCTAAAAGCTCCAGACTGCTTTGTGAGAGAGAAATAAACATTTGTCTTGTTTGATCCATTTTATATTGTGGTATCTTTGTTACAGCAGCTGATCCTATAACCTAACTAGTACACCTATTTAGTTTTTCAGCACACATTATTTTTACTATGTACTAGCTACTGTCTTAGGTTCTAGAGATTAAACAAAAATAATCACATGTACTTCCTATTTTGACTAACTTTAAACCTAAGAAAGGAAAATTTGACTCAAAGGAAAATGAGATGATAATTGACCTTTATTAACCACCTATGCTTTCACATGCATTGGTTTATTAATCCTCATCCCAAAAAAAAAAGTTGTAAGTGGTATAATTGTACAGCCAAGGAAACTGATGATCCAGTGGCACATCTGTCTTATCAATGGGGTATTCACTCTTCATTTTTATCATCACCTTTGATCTAAGACCACTTGTTAATTGGTACTGACAGAGCAGGTAAAACTATATCTCCATGGCCACAATTGAGATTCCTCATATAATAGGCATATGTCGTTTGATATTAGAATCCCATACATTTCCATCTTCCAGTAAGAGCTCCCAATTTTCATATTAATTTTTACTCTTTCGGGGCACCTGGGTGACTCAGTCGGTTAAGCGTCTGACTTTGGCTCAGGTCATGATCTCATGGCTTGTGGGTATGAGCCCCCATGTCCAGCTCTGTGCTGAGAGCTCAGAGCCTGGAGCCTCCTTCGGAATCTGTGTCCCCCTCTCTCTCTGTCCCACCCCTGCTTGCACTCTGTTTCTCTCTGTCTTTCAAAAATGAATGAACATTAATTTTTTTTGTTTTTTTTTTTTACTCTTTCTTCACTCTTCCTCCCTATAGTCCATGTGCTTGAGCAAGACTAAACCTCTGTCCTTACTCAGAGGTGAAACATACTCCTTAGGCCTAAGCTAGTCAGTGTATCATGTTCCTTTAGCCACAGTAGTTGGCTCAGGGATGAAAGGGAGATTCAAGTCAGTAACTGAGTTCTTGGGGAAGCCAACTTGCTCTTTTTTTTTGGTCTTGAACCTAAGAGGTTGGAAGGACTGGAGCACTACTGTGTGGAACCTGATACTGAAGCTATTCAGAAGATAGAATTAAAGGATGGAGCACTAGTGAATCGGTTTGCCTGAAACCACCTAGACTGGAAGCTTTAGGACCTACCACTTGGGCTTTTTAGTTATACGAGACAATAGATACCCTTTTAGGCCAGGTTGGGTCAGGTTTTCTGCCACTAGTGACCAAAAGAATCCCATTCATTCTTTAAAGTCTCAGCCTGTGCTGAAGGTGAGCTATTTCTACTCATTAAGAAAGTATGCATCTTTCTATCCTGTTGTTCATAATTTTATTGCTTGCTAGAACTGCAAGATTCTCAATAAACAAAATTTATGATGTAAAATACAAATGCTTTGTCAGCAACAGTAATATAGAGTCAATGGCCACTGCTTTTAGAGAGACTTTAAAACATCTATTTTACTTGGTAATTTTGGATTTGCCATGGTTTCTGGATTATGTATTTTTGATAATGTCAATGGTTTTCCATGTTTGTGTGCTTTAAAAATCTAATATTTGATCTAATTGTATCCTCCTAAATCTAAATGTAATGCACAATCAGAAAGATTTCAGGCTCCAGGAAAAAAACACTAGGGAGTAAAATTTAGAGTTTTTCTGCACCATCAGGACCTCTCTTCATAAGGCTATTATCATTAAGAGCAAGAGAAGTAGTTTACTTTCCTAACACAGAGACACACATGCAGAAAGTCAGACAAAATGAAGAGACAGAGAAATATCTACAAAATGAAAGAACAGAAATAAACCACAGCAAGAGACCGAAGCAAAATGAATACAAGTAACATGCCTGATAGAGAATTTAAAGTAATGAGCATAAAGATACTCATTGGACTTGAGAAAAGAGTGGAAAACATTAGTGAAACCCTTAACACAGAGATTAAAAACAGCCAATCAGAGATCAAGAACACAATAAATGAAATTTAAAATAAACTTGATGGAATAAATAGCAGTCTAGATGAAGCAGAAGAATGAATCCACGACCTGGAAGACAGACTAAGGGAAAGTAATGAAAGAAATGAAACAAATGAACACATGAAAGAAAATTAGGCAAATTGAGAATAGTCTTAGGGAACTCAGTGACTCCATCAAGCATAATAACATTCACATTATAGGGAGGTCAGAAGAAGAAAGAGAGAAGGGGACAGAAAATTTACTTGAAGAAATGATAGCTGAAAACCTCCCTAATCTGGGGAAGAAAATAGATGTCCAGATCCAGGAGGCACAGAGATCCCCTCAAAAACAACCTAAGGAGGTCCACACCAAGACACATAGTAACCAAAATGGCAAAAAGTAGCGATAAAAAAAAAATTTTTAAGAAGCAATAGAAAAGACAGTTACAGGAAACTGCATAAGGCTATCAGAAGATTTTTCAGCAGAAACTTTGCAGGCCAGAGGGGGTGGCATGATGTATCCAAAGTGCTGAAAGGGAAAAATCTGCATGCAAGAATACTCTATCTAGCAAGCCTATCATTCAGAATAGAAGGAGAGAGAAAGTTTCTCAAACAAAAACTAAAGGAGTTTATGGCTAATAAACTAACTCTACAAGACATATTAAAGGGGACCCTTTGAGTGGAAAGGAAAGACTATAAATAAAAGCATGAAAAGAAAAAAACACAAAAGCAGTAAAAATAAGTATCTTTATAAAAATCAGTCATGAGATTCATAAAAGAAAGGATTTAAAATATGACACCATATACCTAAAATATGGAGATGGGGAAAGGAGTAAAGAATGGGTTTAAACCTAAGCAACCATCAACTTAATATAGATTGCTATATGCAGAAGATGTTATATACAAACCTAATGGTAACCACAAATTAAAAACCAGTCACAGATATGCAAAAAATAAAGAAAAGGAATCCAAGTATATCACTACAAAAAGCCAACTAACTGAGAGAGAAGAGAGCAAAGAGAAGAAAGGGAAAGAGAAAAACTACAATGCATCCACAAATCACATAACAAAATGGCAGCAAGTGCATACTTATCAATAATTACTTTGAATATAAGTGACTAAATGCTCCAATCAAAAGACATAGGGTGACAGAGTGGATAAAAAACAAGACCCATCTATGTGCTGTCTACAGGAGACACATTTCAGACCTAAAGACACCTGAAGGTTGAAAGTGAGGGAATGGAGAAACATTTATCATGGATAAATGGATGTCAAAAGAGAGCCAGGGTTGCAGTAGCCTTTAAAACAAAGACTGTAACAAGAGACAAAGAATGACACTATAAAATAATAAAGGGGATAATCCAAAAAGAGGAGATAAGAATTGTAAATAATTATGCACCCAGTATGAAAGCACCCAAATACATAAAACAGTTAGGGGACTTTAACACTCTCCTCAAATTGATGGACAGATCAACCAAACAGAAAATTAACAAGGAAATGGTGGCTTTGAATGACACACTGAACCAGACATATTTGGAACATTCCATCCTAAAACAGCAGAATACACATTCTTTGCAAGTGTAGATGGAACACTCTCCAGAATAGATCACATATTAGGTCACAAAGCAAGTTTCAACAAAAAATTTTTTCAGTTATCTATTTTGAGAGAGAGAGAGAGAGAGAGAGAGAGAGAGAGAGAGAGCAAGTGTAATCAGGGGAGGGGAAGAGAGAGAGGGAGAGAGAGAATCCCAAGCAGGCTCTGCACTGTCAGCACAGAGCCCAACAGAGGGCTCAATCTCACAAACCATGAGGTCATGACCTGATCCAAAACCAAGAGTCAGATGCTTAACCAACTAAGCCACCCAGGCACCCCAACAAATGTTTAAAAATCAAAGTCATACTATGTATTTATTCTGACCACAATGATATGAAACTAGGAATCAACCACAAGAAAAAATCTGAAAAGACCGCAAATACATGAAGATTAAATAACATGTTACTAAACAATGAATGGGTCAACCAAGAAATCAAAGAAGAAATAAAAAATTACATGGAAACAAATGAAAATGAAAACACAATGGTCCAAAATCTTTGGGATGCAGGAAAAATGGTTCTAAGAGGGAAGTTTATAGCAATATAGGCCTACTTCAAGAAGCAAGAAAAATCTCAAATAAACAACCTAATCTTACACCTAAAGGAGCTGGCTAAGAAAAGATCAACAAACAAAACCCAAAACCAACAGAAGGAAGGAAATAATAAAGATTAGAGCAGAAATAAATGATATAGGGGGCACCTGGTTGGCTCAGTCAATTAAGTGACCAACTCTTGGTTTTGGCTCAGGTCATGATTTCATAGTTCATGAGATCAAGCACCACATCAGGCTCTATGCTGACAGCATGGGTCCTGCTTGGGATTCTCTCTCTCTCCCTCTCCCTCTGCCCTACCCCTGCTCATGCACTCTAAACAAACAAACAAACATATTTTTAAAAAGAAATAAATTATCTAGAAACCAGAAAAACAATAGAACTGTTCAATGATACCAGGAGCTCGTTCTTTGAAAAGATCACAAAATTGATAAATCTCCAGCTAGATCCGTCAAGGAGAGAGAGAGAGAGAGAGAGAACCTAAATAAACAAAATCACAAATGAAAGAGGAGAAATAACAACCAACACCACAGAAATACAAACAATTATAGCAGAATATTATGAAAACCAATGTATCAACACATCAGACAACTTAGAAGAAATGAATAAATTCCTAGAAACATATAACCTACCAAAACAAAAGCAAGAAGAAGAAAAAATTGAACAGACTAATTACCAACAATAAAGTTGAATCAGTAATCAAGAAACTCCCAACAAACAAAAGTCCAGGAACAGATGGCTTCTTGGGGGATTCTTCCAAACATTTAAAGAAGAATTAATACCTATTCTTCTCAAACTATTCCAAAAAATACTAGAGTCAGAAAAACCTCCAAATTCATTGTATGAGACCCGTATCACCCTGATACCAAAACCAGATAAAGTCATCACAAAAAAACCCAGAAATATATGCCAATATCCCTCATGAATATAGGTGCAGAAGTCCTCAACAAAATTTAGCAAACTAAATCCAACAATACATTTAAAAGAATTCGCATACCAACATCAAGTGGGATTTATTTCTGGAATGCAAGTGTGGTTCAATATTCACAAAATAATCAGTGTGATACATCACATCAGTATGAAAAAGGATAAAAACCATATGATCATTTCAATAGATGCAGAAAAGCATTTGAGAAAGTACACCATCTATTCATGATAAAAACCCTCAGCAAATTAGGTTCACCTCAACATTTAAAAGCCTTATATGAAAAACCCACAGCCAACATCATATGCAATGGTGAAAAATGGAGAGCTTTTCCCCTAAGGTCAGGAAAAAGACAAGGATGTCCATTCTCACCACTTTCATTCAACACAGGAGTAGAAGTCCTAGCCACAGCAATTAGACAACATAAAGAAATAAAAGTTATCCAAACTGGTAAGGAAGACATAAAACTCTCACTATTTGCAGATCACATACTATATAGAAAACCCTAAAGACTCCACCAAAAGAACTGCTAAAACTGATAAATGAATTCAGTAAAGTCACAGGATACAAAATTAATGTGCAGAAATCTGTTGCATTCCTAATAATGAAGTGGCAGAAAGCGAAATTAAGAAAACAATCCCATTTACAATTGCACCAAAACAATAAAGTATCTAGAAATAAACTTAAAAAGCTGAAAGACCTGTACTCTGAAAACTATAAAACACTTACAAAAAAAATGAAGACAATGCAAAGAAATGCAAAGACAGTCATGCTCATGGGTTGGAAGAAAAAATACTGTCAAAATGTCTATACTATCCAAAGCAATCTTCAGATTTAATGCAATCTATATCAAAATGAACTAGAACAAACAATCCAAAAATTTGTATGGAACCACAAAAGACCTCTAATAGCCAAAGCAATCTTGAGAAAGAAAAAACAAAACTCCTGGAAGTATCACAATTCCAGATTTCAAGTTAGACTATAGAGTGGTAATAATTAAAACAGTATGGTACTGGCATAAAAATAGACACATAGATCAACAGAATAAAACCCAACCCCCCCAAAAATCCATGACCCTATGGTCAATTAATCTTCGATAAAGGAGGAATTAATATAAAGTAGGAACAAAGATAGTCTCTTCAACAAGTGATGTTGGGAAAACTAAATAGCCAAATGCCAAAGAATGAAACCGGGCCATTTTCTTTCACCATACAAAAAAATAAACTCAAAACAGATTAAATACCTAAATGTGAGACCTGAAATCATAAAAACCCTTGAAGAGAGCACAGGCAGCAATCTCTGGCATGGCCATAGCAACATTTTTCTAGATATGTCTCCTGAGGCAAGGGAAATAAAAGCAAAAATAAGCCATTGGGACTATATCAAAATAAAAAGTTTCTGCACAGTGAAAGAAACAATCAACAAAACTAAAAGGCAGCCTGTGGAATGAGAGATGATATTTAATGAAGTATCCAATAAAGGGTTTGTATCCAAAATATATAAAGAACTGATACAACTCATAACCCAAAAACAAACAATCCAACTTAAAAATGAGCAGAAAACATGAACAGACATTTTTCCAAAGAGGAAGAAGCCATATAGATGGCTAACAGACACATGAAAAGATGCCCAACATCACTCATCATCAGGGAAATACAAATCAAAAATACAATGAGTTATCACTTCACACCTGTCAGAAATGGCTGAAATCAAAAACTTAAGAAGCAGCATGTGTTGGCAAGGATATGGAAGAAGAGGAACTTTCGTGCACTATTGGTGGCAATGCAGACTGGTGCAGCCACTATGGGAAACACTATGGAGTGTCCTCAAAAAGTTAAAAATAGAACTACCTCATGATCCAGTAATCACACTATTAAGTATTTACCCCCAGAATACAAAAACATTAATTCAAAGGGGTACATGAACCCCTATGTTTATAGCAGCATTATTGCATTATTTACAATAGCCATATTATGGAAGCACCCCAAGTGTCCATCAATAGATGAATGAGTAAAGAAGATATGGCATGCATGCATATATATATATATGTATATACATATATATATATATATATATATATATATACACATATGTATATGTTTATATATATAGCAGAAATAGGGGTTGGGGATTAAAGAGTACACTTATGATGAAAAAATAAAGATGATATAAGCAAAACCAAAAGAAAAATATTATTTTCTTCTTTTTAGAATTATTAGAACTAATTTAGTAGTACTGTTTTAAGCCCTTTTCCTCAGAAATTATCAATTTATTGTATTTGTTGAGATATATTATCAAAAATGGATTGGATTAAACTCTGAATCACGATCTTCCTTTCTAGTCTCATGAATTTAAGCTGGAGGAGCTGACTCTATTTTCACTGATTTTACTAATGTTAATTTTTCTGAAATAAACTATTACTATTTCATTGAAAGCTTTTTTCCACAGGCTTTGTGTAATACACACATTTATACATCGTGCAGCTGTGCTCCTGGGTTTCATTTCTCCTTCACACTATCTCCCATAGATGAAGGACATGGAACAAATGTGTCAGAACTGTGTGTGAGAGGCAGGTGAGGGGCTGAATGTGTAGGTGTGAATGTGGGGGCGTGTGTTTTAGACTGCATCTGTTGGTGTGTGGGAGCAAAGGTTTAAAGAACAAGGATGTGTGTTAGAATTCAGTGGCTACTGAAAACTGCATAATGGCTTTATTTTTTATATCAGATTTCCATTAAAACTCTAATTTTCAGGTTTTTGAGTGTGTGTGTGCATGCTATCACAGATCTCAAGTTAACAAGAGAAGATCTCTAAGAGAATCCATAAAATTTTAGGAAAGGGCTATATAGACCTTGATGTGACACGTCATCTGTCACACTTATAATGTAACTTGACATTTTACAACTCTATATTACCATCCTCCAATATGTTTCTATTCAAATTATTTATATATCTTTTTTCTCACATATTGAAACTAGAAAATGTCCTTAACACTATCACACACACACACCAGCATACTCCTATTCTTATAACATTTTTTTTTACCTGAATTTTAATGCTATAGTTTTCTGACAGGCTGATTTTATAAACACAGCTAAAGTATATTTTTCAGTGTGATACTTTTTCACAAAATGTAACTCATCAAAAGCACCTGTACAAGAATCAATATTCTTGGATTCTACTTCTAGCCCTGACGTTAATGTTGCACATGACGCTGAACAAATAAAATCCTGTGACTCAGTACTCAGACTTCTCATCTAACTGAAGTGGTTAATTAAATAATTCCCAAGGTCCTTTCAAGGTCCATGTCTCCCTAAAAGAGACATTATTTATAAATCACCAATATTATGTTTGTGACTAACAGGAAAGAATATGAAGTAGTTTTGAAGCCTTATCCAATTATTTAATCTTAATCCCGGATAATAGATTTACACATTTAGCAGGGAATAAAAATGCTTGAAGTTTAAATCTTGCCTGCCCTTCTTATCTCAATTTGAGACAGCCTTAGAGTACAAAGGATACTATATAATTATGCAATAAGCTTTGCAAAGGAAACGACTTTGTTTTGGTCACTGCTAAATCCCCAGTTCCCAGAATAATACCTAACATATGGAGGGACTTCAAACTTGCTAAATGAATAAACAAGAAAGTGTGAAGATGGAAGGTTTTATAAAACCCAGTGAGAAAACAGAGTGAAGGCTTTGCAGGAAGGATGATAATTGAGCTAAGCCTACAGGGATGAACTAGAGTTTGCAAGCAGAGAAGGAAATAAAAACATTCCAGGCAGAGCCAACCAAGTGTGTTGTGTGGCAAAAACAGTTATCTTCAATATCCACTCTTCTTCCTTCCTCAGGAACAGAACTTATACGCCCATCACCACTGGAATGAAGGCTATATCAAAACCTAGCAAACCCTAAGCCACCTTATCAATTTTAACATCATTTTTAAAATGGAATTATAGTAGTTGCTATAACAAGTAAAAAACAATTGTCCAATACAAAGCATTTTATATGCAAATAATAGTCAAGTCCCAAACTACTCTACACTGTCCCTGCCCTGAATTTTCTAAAATGGTGCAGGAAGCCTTCAGTTGGGAGTCCAGAGATTTGGTTGCAGGCCTAGAACTATCATCAGCCCTGGGACTTTGGGCAAATCTCTGTACCTTTCTCATCCTCAGTTTTCCCACTTGTAAAATGACAGTGATCAGTGATAATCAGTCCCAATCCAGGAATCATTACCTACCTTTGCAATACAGCTTGAAGTATAATTTTAAAAAGAAAAATTATAAAGCTGCCTTTAGTGAGCTGCTTCATATATATGCCTATATAGTCACATTTTAGTGGCTAAAAAGCAAGACCGCTCTCTCATTGATATTTTTCAATTCAATGAATTGGGTGATGTAAATCCTAAGATTTTACATATTTTACAAAAAAATACCCTTAAATTTATAGACTACCATGAAAATTACCATTGGCTTTTGGGAATTTTTAACCCTTTAAAAGAAGTCTCTGGTCATGTAGGTATACAACAGAAGTTGGTGGCTTTCTAAAGTGGTGTTGGATAGATGAAGACATATAAATACAGAGGGGTATATCATGTATGTTTACCTTATGCAAATTTAGCTATCCATGATAGAGAACAAGAGGCAGAGAAAGGAAAGTTTACACAGTGAGAATGATTCTGCTCTCTGTTCAACTCCAAATGTTTAAGCACGGGTATGATTATGGTATGAGAAATCACTTTCATGCCATTCTTACAATGAGACACCATCTGCATGCTCTAAGAAGGTTGCCAGCCATCAGGTCTGCATACTTTTCACCCACGAGCAAAAGAAAAGGCAAAGAGAAAGCACACTCACAAACTGATTATGCCCTTCCCCCCAAAAGGGTACCTAAAAAAATTTTTTTTTAAATATTTATTTTTGAGAGAGAGAGCATAAGGGGTGGGGGGGGGGTTGCAACACAGAATCCAAAGCAGGCTCCAGGCTCTGAGCTGTCAGCACAGAGCCCAACGTGGGGCTCGAACCTGCGAGCAGCAAGATCATAACCTGAACCTAAGTTTGATGCTCAATTGACTGAGCTACCCAGACACCCCCTAAAAGGGTACTCTTTTAGATGTCCCTCCCAACTATTCTTCTGAAGAAAAATTAGCTCCAAACTTAGCAATGTAAAGCAACAAACATTACCAATTTTACCAAATATGTCAACTAACTAGAATGTAAATCAAAGCTTGAAAAGAAAAGAAAAAAAGCAACAAACATTATCTCACAATTTCTATGGCTGGGAATCTGGTATGGCTTTGCTTTCAATCAAATCATCACCTGGGCCTGCTGTCATTTCAAGGTTCAAATGGGAAAGATCTGCTTCCAAATTCACTCATAGTATTGTTGGCAGGATTCAGTTCCTCCAGCCTCTTGGACGAAGGGTCTCAGTTCTTCTCTGGCTGTTGACCAACGATCTCGTTTGGTTTCTTGCCACAAGGGCCTCCCCCAGGGCAGTTCATAGCATGGCAACTGGCTTCAAAATGAGCAAGTAAGAGACCAAGAGAAAGCAAATAAGACACAAGCAAGTGCCCTGTTGTTGCCTGTCCTGGTGGGGATATCCCATCACCATTTGTTATATTCCACTTATTAGAAGCAAACCACTAGGTCCAACCCACACTCACAGGCGTGAATACCGGGAGGAAGGATCATTGGGAGCCATGGTAGAGCTGCCAACCACACTAACCAAAGGATAGTTTTCCAGAATTATTATTTCAAAACTGCAATGCAACACTCTGCCACAAAGACACAGAAATCTGTTCAGAATCTTTGTCAACGTATGTCTCTGTATATTGAGAATAATTGTAGACTTTTAGAAATCAGTGAAAGGAGTTCCAAGCAGAACTAGACTCAAATTTTTGAAACCCTCAATAGGCAAAAACATGTCGTTCTTCTTGGTCTTGAAGCTAGAGCTGCCCAATTTGTGCACAGCAAGTGGATGCTATTGTATTCTGATTCCTTAGCGGAGTGGGGTGTGAGTGTGCCCCAAGACTCCTGCAGATGGCAAGCAGAGCAACATCTTTTACCCCCATTCTGCCAAGATGCAGGGATTGCAGTCAAGGGGGTACTTGACCACCTAGCCCCTCCTTCAGTGGGCTACTTAGACCACACTAACATAGACTTCACAGGAGGCTGTGGTCCTGCTGGGAGAGTTTGTGCTGTGTGTGCCCAAGGAGCAGAGAAAGTGGAGTTGGGCAGCTTGGGCAGGGGCTTCCGACCAGTGTAGCTCCCAACTTGGCATTTGCCCTAAATCTCTATTTTCATCTTTATTCAATGCTCCTGTGTCTTTGCAACCAATGTGTCACTTTAGGGATATTCAAGCTAGCTGTAGAGTAAATATACTGACCATGGTGTGTGTGGTAGAAACACATTAAGTGAATTTGAAAATTTTTTATAGAATTCAAAAACCATGTTATCACAAGAAATGTCAACATTATGTTTGTCAATGAAGAAGAGTTAGTTTTTGTTTTCAACAGTAGAGAATTTTTGAATTGTTATTTAAAATTGTTTTCATTTTTTCTGTCACGCATTTGTGAACAATTTCTTATTAATATTGACCATAAACAATTTGAAGAGCTCTTTATTGAACAGCATTGATAAGAATTCATGTGGTCACTTGAGTATAAATCACACATAAAATGTCATGTTTAAGGAGGCAAATTCAAGTTTATCATTGAACTTAAATATACTTTATTTGGAAATATCAGACAAATTCAATATCTAATATTTTCCTTTATACTTTGTATTGTACTTATTCATCATAATTATAAGCAAAATGTAATAGATGGTTTTACCAAGCCCTATGTAGAGCCCCAAATGTCCTCCAGTTTATCGCAATACCTATATATGCTATGAACTAAAAGAAAGTTTAGGAAGCTTTAAGATTAAGAGGATATTGCCTATGTTGATTATTTACCTATTGCTTTTCACCTTCATATTTAACCTTTTATAATCTGTTCTGTATTCCTTAGGGCCTGGGGTCTGCAAATTACATTTCTCAGACTCCCTGCCAGTGGTTTCCTGTTAGCATCTGCCAACACAGGCATTGGGAGAGATTGGAGGTTGGAGGAAAGGAAAAGTGTTGTACCTCTGAATTCAACAGCAGCAGAGGCGGTAGTGTGGTTGCAGGCTCCCGCTGCCCAGGCAGCAGCAGAATCTCTTTGTAATTTATAACCCTAGCCATGGAAGGAAATTTTTGACAATTCCAGTCCCTGATGTGGCAGAATCCATAGCTGCCCAGGGGCAGGAACCGGCTCATGGGCACCAGCTTAGAAGCATCAAGAGCTTTCAGATCTCTGCAAATCTCCCTTTCTTCCTTTTGCTCCTTCGGCCCTTCCAACACTTTGTAAACAATTCCCTGTATTAAATCCCTCATGTTTGAAATACCATGGTTTCTGTTTTCCTGACTGAATCCAGAATAGTAAATTGAGTTTTGTGTAAGGAGGAATTACTATTGTTTTCTTAAAGGCTCTAAGAGCCCATGGGAAAGGAGATGGGGAGTTCGGTCAGTCTAGGTCCATGAAGAGTATTTGAAGAGTCACTCTTCAAATCGTTTAAGGTGTCTTCTCTTTCCTAAAGCATGGAGAGAGGACATTGAGGATGGGCAGTGAGAAAGAAGAAAAAAGAGAAAGAAGCACAGTAATGACACATGGCTCACAGTTCCACTGAGTGGACCTTAAAGCCACTGGCAAATTCTGACTGGCTGGATGAGGACTCCTGTTTCAAAATTTATGTTGGTGTCAGAAAAAAAATCCACCCATATTGTTGATCTCTCTTAGTTTCAATCTCACCTCTTAGTTACAATCTATACTTCTGTTTGGTGTTTCCTTCCTTGGTATTTTTTTAATGTTTATTTATTTTTGAGAAAGAGAGACAGAGTGCAAGTTGGGGAGAGGTAGAAAGAAGGAGACACAGAATCTGAAAAAAGCTCCAGGCTCTGAGCTGTCAGCACAGAGCCCGATGCGGGGCTCGAACTCACAAACCACGAGATCATGACCTAAGCTGAAGTCGGATGCTCAACTGACTGAGCCACCCAGGCACCCTCCTTCCTTGGTATTATTAGTGGCTTTGCATCCTATTAGAAAACTGAATGTTAAACCATTCACATTCAGCTTGGATTAAAAATATCAAATATTAGTATTTTCCTAGAATTAGAGGAAAACTTAAAAATCTTGGTGTATCCCTTCTCTTGGTTCACCAGCTACTGAATAAGTGAGATGCTTTCTTCATTCCTTATTTGATCTAAGATCAACAGAACAAAAGATCTTAAAGTACACCCTATAACTCCACTCTAGAGAGACCTAAAAATCATTTCTTTCTTAGATTTTTTCTGTATGAACTGACTAGTTACATTCCAAGATATCTGTAGCATTTCCAGAAATGTCAACTATTGTATACCGTATGAATTCTATTTCATTCTTAAATTCCTCAAATGCTTGCAGAAAAGGCAAATACATCCATATTAATTACCTGTGCAACTTGGTATACATTTGTTTCTGGTACCCAAGCTTTGCTGTGGAAGAACACCATGACCTAGCAGCCTCTAACTGCGTCCTCATGGTTTGCCTCTACTTCATCATGCGTTGGAGTGATTGTTAGAGAGGATGACAGGCTTTTCTCCTGTCTTCCTCTGGAGCTATGCCTCTGCTTCTGCCTTCCCTGGAGCTATGTGAGAATGGCGTGGTGTATGAGGCAAAGTCTAATGCCCAGGGATCCCAGGTAGACGTGGAGTATACCAGCACAGCTGAAGAGAAGAAAGCAATTAATTATATTCCCTTTCTGCCTCATTTATTCTGACCTCCAGTGAAATGAAATTTACCCAGGGAAAGGTGCATTTTGCTTTAAACCCGAAACTGTCCATTCCTAGTAGTGGCCTGGTGACTGGATTTGAAACATTATACTCAGAGCTAGAATGTGAACTGCAGGCCATCTTTACCTCTGTTGTGTGTGGGGCGTGGGATGTGTGTGAAATGGTAATGATGCTCAGCTTGACTTTTGGAGTCATTGTGGTATCTGTATGTTTTAATGACTTTCAGTGTAGTGGTTTCCAATAAACCTTGTTTGTAGAAGTAGAAAGAGAGTCCATTTGTAAGTACAGAATTCTCAAATTATGTCAATATTAACGCAATCACCTTAGAGTTATATGGAGAAAGTGTTCCAGAATACCAGACCAAAGATTTATCATACAACAGCAATTGTGTGCCTTTCTGGATCTCTTTCCTTGATAATTCAAAGATCTTATTTAATCTAAAGTTGTGTAAATGTTCTTTTGTAATATGCTTTTTTTCTGAACCTCACTGTATCATATTCTCAAGTTGATGCTTGATGCCAATATGCATTTGACCATTTTTCCAAAAACCTTTCTATAGTTATTTTTATGCCACACACATACCCTTTACATATTTCTTGGAGTTGCAGTGGCTTTTTTGTTTGTTTGTTTTGTTTCTGCTTGGATTACTCAAAAGTCTGTGGTGACAGCAAAGTGAGCTGAGAGCTTCACATTTTTTAAGGTCACTGCCACTTAAAGTTGTGCATTATCAAGCTGTGTCTGTCAGTACTAAGGGAAAAACATTTTGCCTCAACCTGCCTGCAGCCCAGCCCAGACTTTGAAAAGTCTTTCTAATCATAGAGCATATCAGGTTGTGGTTTGAACACACAACCACCCAACAACAACAACAACAACAATAAAAGTCTTCAGGGACTGTCTGAATATGCTCCCTTCTTTAATAAAAATAAGACTCAGATGGCTTCTGGATAATCTCTAGCTACAAAGGGACAGCTAAATCACCATGACCTTCACTGCTGGTGAAATTCACCTTTCCGTTGAGAAAGATAAACCATTTGCACGCCAGCCACAGAGAAATTATATTTCCTAACTTTGCTTGTGACACAACTGAAAAAAGTCTTCTGATTCGAGACAGGGAGTCACAAAGGGGAAACTAAGCACACAGTCCCAGGAGTGGGGAACAGGGCTCTTCAGAAAGGAATGAACACACCTCCATGTAGGGGGAGTCACTGGGGAATGGCATGGAAATATTAGAACTTTCTACAACTACTTTTTATCTCTTCTTTTGAATATCACTATTTATGTCTGTTCTGTGATATGCAGAAAATGTCGGTATAATGTACATGCATGTAACATATACATAATGACACATAAAGTCGAAGATACATGTTCAAATTTATTTGGGGGTACATAAACCAGAACATTTGAAGACCACTGGCCCAGAGTATACAGTTTATAAACTATGAATAGTTCTCTATCCCATAAGGAATAAAAACTCTTGCTCAAGAATTTCCTCTTGCTCCTGTTTAGCCAAGAAACAATCTATTGATTCAGCTATACAATCTATAGATTCTATTGAATGTATTGATTCAGCTCAAAGAAGAAAGGAGAGGAAGCCTTGTTATTATGTTCAGAGACATACATCAAAGGGGGTAGGAGACACAGTGATCTATTTTTGCTGTAGAAGAGCCAAGGATGAGACTTTAATTCTGCCTGAAGGAGGCAGAGTGGGAAAGTTTTATGGAGGAGGCTTCTAAAAAGACGTTAGGCATTTAAAACGGTGGTAGAATCTTGATAAGAGAAGATGGGTAAGGGACATTTCAAAAGGGAATTAATAGCATAAACAAAGGAAAAGGAAGCAAAACCACAAAGTTTGTTTATTAAGCAACCTAAACAAGGCTACAAGTGTAGCCTAATGAGTGGGAGAAAATAAGACTGGCATAGGGGCTGAGGCCAGTTTATCAGGGCCTTGACTGCCTGGCTGAGAAGTTTAACATTATTCTCAAATCAATGAGGAAAAAACTGAAGTTGTTTTGGTTTGGGTTGGCTCTAAAGTTAAAACCTCACTTATTCCAAGATCTACATTAGAAAGATTAACTTGGTAGCCACGTATGTCAGCACAATTGGGAAGAGAACATTTAGGGAACTTATACGATCTACATGGAAAGTATCATGGTCTAAATTACATCAGTAATGGTGGTGAAGATGTAGAGGACACGTTTAGGAGATGCTGAAGATAGAGATACCTTTGGATAATAGAGACATATCTGGACGGGCTATCAGGCAGTTGGATGGGAGGGTTTTGATTCTGAGATTATAATATTAGTGGACTGGAAGAATGGTGGTACAATTAACTGAAATAGAGCTGCAGGGAAAAATAGGTCTTGGGTAGCAGTGAGGAAGGGGGCCACTTAAGTCAGTTTCTCTAAGATACTGGAGATTTGCATGCAGAAAGTTTTGGGGGGATTTCAGTGATTCACTAGAAAGACTAACAGGACTTGGCACATAGCTGTAGTCACAGATATATGTCATTACAATGAAAGGATGTCAAGAAAAATCAGCAAGGGGAAAAAGGTGCATGGGACAAAGTCCTGAGGAAACCTAGCACAAACTTCCAAGAGTCCTCTCCCCACAGAGTTACACAGGACTTGTGGGGCAACACATGTGAAATTGTGTCTACTGGGGAAGCTCATTAGAGATTCAGTGCCTACATTTTTTATCGCAGGCTGGTCACATACGTATCCCTGGTCTAGCACATACCAAAATCCAGACTCCCAGAGGGAAAGGAGGTGTTTAGCATACATCACATTGTTTTTGTAAATAGTTTAGGCACAGTGAACTGCTCTTATCAGTTCTGGGAATGGTATAAACAAAACTCAAGTTCCCAGGCCAGCCAAGGGCCAAACGTATAAGCAGGTGTTTCAAAGGATAACAGTCTCAGGCTGCTAAGTTAACTCTTTTCTGCATAAGTGGAATATCACCTATATGAAAGGAAAGGAAGTAGCACTGGGCAGAGGCAAAAGTTGAACCATGAAGCGGTTGCGGCAGAGGCCTCAGCCAATCCCACAGAGAGCTCTGGAGCTGAATGGTCCTTTAAAGATGTCCTAAATGGAGCCCAGGGAGTCAGACCTTCCTACCCCCACATTGACCAGGCATTGTCAGCTCCCTTCAGCTGAGAGAAATTCCTAGGCAAGGAAGAAAGAAATTGAGCCCTCTAAAGGCAACCCCCCCAGAAGGCTGGTTCAATGAGTGTTTTGGTCCTATGGTCAGCATACCCCAGCATCCACCTCAGAGGGCATGATGAATTGAGTTGGTTGTATAAACGGCACTATTGTTTCTTTGCTAATTTGATCCAACCACTTTGAAGACATTGGAATTCTAATAGCAAAAACTCAAGTTCCAGGGTATATAAATTCAAACAATAAGGATGTATAGGTATATAAGACAAGCTATAAGAGTATAGCGGACACCTAGGACAGAATATTTTTAAAGCATCTCAGCACCTAAGGGCCCTCAGTACAGCCCTGACTTTTCTCCAGAAAACCATATGGGAAAATTTACTGACCAGACACTGACATCTGCCTAAATCCTATTACCAACACCACCAACTACTTAAAGGAATTCTACATTGGAATGCTTTGCCCAGGAGCATGGAATCTGCTTCTTGGGTAGACAGAGGTAGCACCCTATCCCTTAAGTGAGAAAGTGTCCAGTTTCCAAGTAATCACACTCACATGTTATTACATTGAGACATTATTTTGCCTGATATCTTGGTGTTCACATCTCTTTTGCAAATATGAAGTCTTCTGATCTCATGTAAACTTCAGCAGGCAGCGTGACAATTCTTATAATTGAGGAAATTGAGGCTTAGGGGTTACAGGATGAGCCTAGAGTTCCACTGCCAGTAAGTAACAGATGCAGTCCTGAGATCTGATGAGTCTGATCTCCGGTCTTCTTTCCGCTACCCCACACATGTCTCTTCTGCATCATCAAATCCCTCTCCTAGAAAACAGAACCAGAGTCCTGGATGTGCATCAGGGAGACTGGAGATATTTTTTTTAATGAAAAAAAAATAACATTTGAAAGATATATTCTTTGTTTTATTTGGGGCTGAAGTGCCAGAATCACTAGCACAGAAGAGAGCAACAGGCATAACATTTAATGAATGAGGAGATTGTGGAGGTCTACAAAGAGCAATTCCTGCTTTGGGAATTCAAATATTCTGCTGTATGAGAGAAATTCTGTTGGTTTTGGAAATATCATGAATCATTTCCTGAAAGAGCAAAATAATGGAAGCTTTTCAATCCAAGTTTCCAAGAAATGTTGTCTAAAGGCAGAAGACACTTGGGAGCACCAGGCCATGTGTAGAGGCCTTTGTTGTGCCCTGGGCAGGACTGGATCTTTCCTTTTATACCCTGGGTACCTACTAGCAGGGGCTTCTTCCTCCCAAGTGGTCAGGTGGGTAAAGGAGAAGATTTGTTTCTCTTTGTTCTCACAAGTTACATTGGTCAGGGATGCATGGCTTTGATGGCCAGTGACAGTATCAGAGCCTGGAGACCCACTTTTCAGAATATTAGTAAGGGTCTTTTTACCAGGGAATTTCCAGTGAAGTCAGTACGTGTGGTGTCTCTCTCATCAGTAACCCCACAAGAAACTCAAAAGTGCAAGATTCGTGTTTGCATCTGTGAAATTTCAGTGGAGTAGCTGCTTGTCAGCATCAGTAAAGTCAGAATGTGGTCAACATTTCCATTCTAACAGACCTCTTGTGCTCCCCTCCGTCTTTAGCACTTTATAAGTCAACCATAACAATTCACCACAAGTTGAAATTTGAGACCATTTTTTTTTCAGTTGGGAATGTTTTTCTCAAACGATAGAGTTGAGATCAATGTGATCTTTCCCAGTGAGCAACAGAGAAGGAGTGTGGCTATGAGGTGTACAGGGTCCTGTCTCCAAGATGGAGACTGAGTAGGTAGGGATTTTGTCCTATAGGGACCATCTTTTTGAGTTTCACCCAGAAGATACAGAAAATTATGAGAACTCTGTAGAGCCCAGAACGATCTTTTCCCCAGAAGCCTTGCAGCTATGAAGAGGCAGGTAGCAGTTAACAAAGTCAGTCTTTAATTTAGTTGTCAAAGATGATTTCCCAGTTCTGCCACATTGCCTCTCCTGATGATCAAGATTAGTCTTCTCAGTTTGACTCAAATCATCTGTTTGTATTTCTATGCTATCTTCTTATTGGGGAGAAGTGAAGAGTCAAGTTTTAATGATTACAGTTGGCAGTGAACCCCTCTAAACAAGTTTCTTTTCTAAATCTTTTTATATTTATTTATTTTTGAGAGAGACAGGGTGTGAACAGGCGAGGTACAGACACAGAATCAAAGCAGGCTCCGGCTCTGAGCTGTCAGCACAGAGCCTGACGTGGGGCTCAAACCCACAAACCGTGAGATAATGACCTGAGCCAAAGTCAGACACTTAACGGACTGAGCCACCCAGGCTCCCCTCTCTAAACAAGTTTCTTAGACATCGTTGAGATCTTTGTTGCTTTTCAGAACAAAAGAATAGCAGGGTATTATAGGGGTTCAGGTGACAAGAAATCATGACCTCCAGAGGTCGGTTCAGAAGTAAAAACAAGCTAACATGCTCAGATGTGCTCTGTTCCTGCAATCAGGTCCAGATGTGACTTTTTATTTTGATAATTATCACCTGTGCCTCTACACTGGGCAGGTGTCTAAGGAGAGGATTATGGGACTGGTGGAAGCTCCTCAGGATTTCTAAACTTTTTTTTAAATGTTTATTTATTTTTGAGAGACAGAGCATGAGTGGGGAGGGGCAGAGAGAGAGAGGGAGACACAGAATCCAAAGCAGGCTTGAGGCTGAGCTGTCAACACAGAGCCTGATGTGGAGCTCGAACCCACAAGCTGTGAAATCATGATCCGAACAGAAGTCAGGTGCCTAACCGACTGAGCCACCTAGGTGCCCCAACCTCAGGATTTCTATAAACACCAAAGATGCCTCTAGTGGCTAAGACTTTTACAGCCCTCTAGCTAAGCTGCTTGTTTCCTTAAGCCTACATTGAAAATTTGTTTCTTAAGGTAATACATATGTGAACTTGATGGGTTGCATGCAAACCAATGAACCGGACCTATATATTTTCACTGCACCAGGTTATGGGGTGTTAGAGTCACAAATCGACACTGTGTCCTCACTTCACAAAACTGAAATGCTTAATTGGGTATTATTACAAAAATCACAGGCTTTGATCGTAACACCCTGGCAGTATATTTGAGAAAGCTGAGTAAAACAGCAACTTTTAATTAGGCAACCAGCTTTTGTATAATGATAATAGGCATGTTACAAACACATTCATTTCAAGAAAAGCCAGGTAATTAATAGAATTACAGGGGCGCCTGGGTGGCGCAGTCGGTTAAGCGTCCGACTTCAGCCAGGTCACGATCTCGCGGTCCGTGAGTTCGAGCCCCGCATCGGGCTCTGGGCTGATGGCTCAGAGCCTGGAGCCTGTTTCTGATTCTGTGTCTCCCTCTCCCTCTGCCCCTCCCCCGTTCATGCTCTGTCTCTCTCTGTCCCAAAAATAAACGTTGAAAAAAATAAATAAATAAATAAAAATCTTAATGACAGTCAGGGACAATGAATGGGAAAGGGAACACAGAGAATGAGTCAATGCTCCAGGAGGAAGCATGTCGTGGCTAGCAGCCCACGTGCCCAGGAGCTCATCAGTGCCTCAGAAAGTGCCTTTCCTGGGAAATCCAGCCAGTATGATTGTAGATGCCAGAGTTCTGATTTCCTGCCCTACCACTGACCTCTTCTGAGGACAGCTGGCTGCGAGAAGTTCCAGTCCCTTCGGGGGAAACCCACCCGCATAATCACACAGTGACTCATCACCAGCGCATTTCCCCCAAGCTGTATCATTCAGTCGTGCCTGTTGCCACTTTGTTGTTAATGAAAATATTAGCTACCGCATCTGGTTTATCAAACACTCCTAGTTCATAGGAGGGTGAAACCTGGAACGATTTTGTTTTTCTACGATCCCCGTCTTCAACTCTGCAAAGTCTGCAATCTCCCTGTTGTGTCCCCTGACAAGATCTCTGGTAGACCTGTAGAGTTCTTGTCACTTTCAGGGATAAAATGCCCTGTCCAGTTTAGTCCAGTTAAAAATCTGGCCTTAATACAATGACCATGTTCCGTCTCCCAGCCCTGGCCAGCTCCCCAACCACGGAGGGGCTTACCTGCCCCCCTCTGCTGCCTACACACCTCCTCTCTGTGTGGAGACGGGGAAGAGGCACAGAACGGTAGACAAGTGTTTCTTACCCACCTGGGGTGTCGAAGGCCTCTCTGGCGGTGCTGGCTGTTGGCTCCCTCTCTGTGGCAGACGTCCAAATCTGGTTCCCTCACTGTTGCTTATGTGAATTTTCCAGAGGCCCTATAGGAGGCCCCTCACTTCACCTTCTGGACCATCTGCCCCATTCTTGGTGATTCACCCCACTGTTTCCTGTGGCCAGGGTCTACTTTCCTGGCAGCCAGTTCTCTTGGATGTTAGTGAGACAACCTCAAGCCTGGCTGCCTGCCACAGCATCCCTCTGATCCATGGTAAAATCATACACCTATCCCCAAATGCTAAATGTGGGTCATGGAAGCTTCTGGCCTCTGCCCTTCTCTCTGCTCTGCCCCTCCTTCCAATTCTGTTTTCCACTTAACAAATAGACAGAGGTAGACCAGCCCATTGATGGTACAAGCAGATGCCCCATTGGTAAATGTGAAGAAAGCAGGAAAAACATCTGATCAGAATGTACCCCCCAAGGATACAATGACTCTCCAGAATTCCCTCCTCCTGGCTCCTGCCTGCTTCTAGGGACTGGGAGCAGGTGGCAGAGATGAAGGATAGAGAAGCAGGACTGGTTTAGCCACTTCTTGATAAGTCCTGAAAGGATATCTGATCTTCGTTCCTTTATTATTGTTGGGTCCTTGACATCTTTGCCCTCATCTTTGGATTCCAACTGTTAATTCCAGAGCAACAAAAAAACTTCCTATGAACATTCTGTTTTACTAGCTCAATGCTAGACATTATATTTGGGTCTTTATATAAATGACACAAATGAACCTCAAAATTGTATTATTACCTATATTTTTTTGGTGAGGAAATATTTTACTGATGAGTTATTCTTTGAGTAACTCATGGAGTTTAAGTACATTTTTCAAGATCACACAGCTATTAGTGGTAGATCCAGGACTTAGACTCAGTGCATAAGATTAAAGCCCTTTTACCCTGATAAAATGTCCCTCATACAGAAAGTTCTTCTTGTGGTTGAGCTGAATTCTTGGAGGGCATCCTTGGGACTTTAAATCCCTCAATTCTAATTCTGCTTCTAGAGCCACACTAAGGAAGTCTAACCCCCTCGACATGCCAAGAGTTGTGGATATTTCTTGCTCTAGAATTTGGAACATGGCTGCCTTATCAGAAGATCAAGGAGTTAAGACTTTTCATTCAAACATTTACACACAATTGTCATGGTCCCTGTGGCTTCTTTTCTCTAAGCTAAGCATCTCCATCTCCTTCACCTGATTCTCTCATTCATCCAGACCCTGAGTAGTATTTTACAAACATAGTTAAGGACTGGGAGGGGCGCCTGGGTGGCTTAGGAAGTTAAGTATCCAACTTCGACTCAGGTCATGGTCTCATGTTCATGGGTTTGAGTCCCACATTGGTTTCAGTGCTGACAGCTCAAAGCCCGGAGCCTGCATCAGATTCTGTGTCTCCCTCTCTCTCTGCCCCTCCCCCGCTCCTGCTCTGTCCCGCAAAAATAAATAAATGTTAACAAAAAAATTTTTTAATTAGAATTTAACATATTAAGGGCTGAAGGAAATTTTTTCCATCCTTTTTGTCCTTTTTCTTTCTACCCACTCTTTCTGGTCTAATTTGCCTTGACAGAAGAGTCAAGATTAAATGACCAATTCTTATATATTAAAGTTTAGAGGTGAAAAAGGGATATTCTGTATTCATAATATATATTAGGTTTTTTAAAATATGCAAAAGAAAAAAAAACTATGAAATTTAAAAGTCACAACAACATGCAAGCAATTGCCTTTTTAAGTCTGATGGAGTTAGAATTGATTTCTTTCATTTCTAGTTTCTGTATTTTTAAAATATGTGAGTATATTTATAATAAAATTGATTCATGCTTTGAAATGTCAGAAAATTAAACTAATAAAATTAATGCTACCTTTTAAAAGAAGACAGGTTAAATTTCTTTTTTATATGTTCTATCTTTGTAGGGTTTTATATAAAATACTCCCTGGGTGATATTGAGACAATGGGAATATTGAGTTCCAATTTATAAGAAACGACTAGGTTAGTTCACCAGGGTTTAATTTTGAGGATCCTGAAGACTCTGATGAGAGCTTAAAAAATAATTAAAAGATTTTCTCTTAGAATGAGTCTAAAGGTTGAAGAAACAACTATTTCTCCCAGAATTTTTTCTTAACTTTGCAGTAGGTCAGATCCAGTTGAAACCCTTGCTTGGCCGCTATCTGCTATATTTTACAGGGCATACCCACTCTGGACTTCCCTGTCTTCATCTCTAAGTGATCTCTATCTTGTAAGCCTGTTGCATTTGTTGAAACAAAATATATAAAAGCACCAACTGCCTCGTACAAAAAAACACCTGAATATAGTTCATTACAGTTAGGATACTGAGATCAACGTGGTTCGTGAGTTTGCCCCACATTGGGCTCCTCGATGACAGCTCAGAGCCTGCCTGGAATTCTCTCTCTCTCCCTCTCTCTGCCCCTCCCTTGCTCATGCTCTCTCTCTCTCTCAAAATAAATACAACTTTAAAAAATTTTTTAAAAATATTTAACATTTCCGAGATAGAAATCTAATGTTCTTTTAATCCTCTAGCACACTTTACCAATATTCCCCCTTTTATAAAGCATGTACCATGCAGAATTGAACACTGTACTTCATCAAAGATTTAATCCATCACAATTGTAGTGACACTTCTCAAAGGAACATACAATAACTTACGCTGCAAAACACATCATCGAAGGGAATGGCATTTACTCATGAAGTCGGTGAAAATATTTTTTTCTGAGAATTCTAACTTCAGTACATGTAAGTCTTCAGTGTAGTAAAGACTCAATTCAGTAAGCAAGGAGGCTCCTCTGCATTCTGACTCCCCCATTCTGAAATGCCCTGAGGTATTTCCTGGCACAAATCTTACCCAATACTGGCAATACCTGCCCAACCTTTCAGTGGCCTCAGAATTTCCTTTACTCATGATTTCTCATATTTCATACAATAGAGGATAGTTGGAACCAGATGATTTCTGACTTTGTTTTCATCTCTAAGACTTGATGATTCCAAAACATAATTAACTTTTTTTTTTTTTTTGTAACTGATTGAATAGCTGGAGAAATGGGCAGGTCTTATCTAAACTGGATTATAAAGTCCTTGAGGGTGCATCTTTCCAGATACACTTCTTGCCATTTTCTGTATTTTTGAAATAAATATTAAATTTATAGCAAAGAAATGTAAACAAAAGTATATATTCTACCTTTGTGCATAAATTGTACTCCTATGGAAAGTGCACATTATCAAAAAATTTGTTGTAAACATAATTATCTCCATGGGAGATGGGGTTAGGATCTAGAGACTCTCTTATACACAATTCTTATCACTTCCATTATTATTACAAACAAAACACAAAATTAGTATGAGATTACAAAAGAAAGCACAGTTAAATGAGCAGCCAGGCACACAAAGCAGCAATGTATTCCTAGCCTGTGTGAACCATAGTATTTCATTTTTCTTATTTTGGTGCTAGTTCTTGATTATAATTGTAAGAAATTTCTGTTATGCAAAACATGTTCTTTAGTCAATTGTCTGTCTTGCAGTTCACATTAAGAAAACTTGCTCTGGAGAAATAGTGTCTGTACTCAATACCCAGGAATGGGGGTACCTGGGTGGCTCAGTTGGTTAAGCATTCGACTTCAGCTCAGGTCATCATCTCGTGGTCCATGAGTTCAAGTCCCACATTGGGGTCTGTACTGACAGCTCAAAAGTGAATAAACGTTTAAAAAAAAAAAAAAGCCATGAATGGAAGTGTGGTTCACCTCATAACAAATCTTTTAAAGGGACCCAGTCCACCCCAAGCCCTTCAGAATCCCTGATTTTGGCTCTTTGTTCTATTTTGCTTCCATACCTTGGCTCTCAGTCTCCCCACAGACCTCCAAATTGGTATCCTGATTTCAGATTTAGTATCTCAGAAGCCTCTTCAGAACACAGTTCTCAACCAACCCAACCATGGATAAGAAGAGATACTCTGTCCCTGAGCACTGCCATAGCATGTGAGACCTTCTGGCCTTTGTCCAGGTCTCACGTACTTACGAAAGGAATGCTGTATAGGTGTCACCAGTAAGAAACACGCATTAGCACTCTCAGGTCATTTTTGCCCTCATCTGTGGATACTCACTGATAGGGCTGATCAGGGCAAGACAGATTCTTGTCCCTTTGAAAGGTTTGATCCAGTGTAGTTCAGAAGAAAAGACTAGGATTTCTTCCATCTGGAGATTCCATAACCTATTCTTGTCAATGCTTGTAACTACAGAACAAAGTTATTTTGAGGAAGGATTTGTAGTTTTCAGCCCTATTCCTTCAGTGTGAATAAGCAGTGCTATTTATAGTTATCTCACTTTATTGCTTTAATTTATGTATCTGCAAGAATCTGTCCTAATTGTGGGTGATTATCAGGAGGGAAATGTGCTGTCATGCACCTCAGGGGATTTGTTTGTGAACCTCTGGTTTAAAATAGTCCATTTATTCCCCAGTAGGTAGAAAATCAATTTTATGGATCTTCAAAAATACATAGTAACCATCATGAATAAGAAGGTAAATATTAAAGTGATATTAGCACATTGTTTGCTTTAATGATTTTTCTTTTCTAATGATAAAGTCACCTATGTTTCTATTATGTACTTTCAGAGGTATTTCAAGTGTGATATAATACAAAGAGAGACTTTGACCCTTTCTGTGAATTACTAGAATTCAAAATTGGTTAATGGCACTGATAGGGAGATAAAGGCCTGAAACAACAGAGAAGATCCTCCAAGGCATAAGAAGTGGCAGGACTGGATTTCTGCTAGTTACAGATGACCTTAAGGAAGCATGCTATGTCCAAGCAAAGTTCCCCAGCCCTATCAAGTATTTGATACATGTCTTTCCAACCCAGTCTTCTCATTAACATAGAGTTCTATTTCTCAACAAAAAATGAGATGAGAATATTCTTTTCTCAAGACTGAAAATGCATTTTTGTTGCTTTACCTGTACTGTTCCCCCAACAGTGCCATATTCTCCATTACTCTAGGTCTGTGTATGTTATTTCATGTACCTTAATGCCATTGTTCACCTGTTAAAACCCTGCTCATATGAAGGACATTAAATGACACTACTTCCAAAAAAATCTTTTCTGATCAAAATCAACCCTCCCCAGTTAAAATCAACATCCCTCCATCCTCATTTGCAACCTATTAGTTATGTAATGCCCCCCGATTTCGAATCCGAGAGACCACCAAGGAGCTGATACCGATGCAAACGCATGAGGGTTTATTTACAAGCTCGATCTTGGGCCCAAGTATACCCGACACAGTGGAGCAGGGACTTGGACCCCTAGGTTAAGAGGCGTAGCAGTTTTATGGGGGCCGGTGGCCAATGAGGTTGTAACACACACAGAAAGTTGCACATTCATGTCAGTCCACACGCAGGTGGCCAATTGAATTACAATTTACCCTATAGTAACTGTTTGAACTAGCCTATCGCTCTGGTCAGAATTGGCGCGCGAGTTTGGCGAGCAAAAGGCGGGGTTTACATTCTTTCGCGGTTAGGGGTTCCGCATTCCTAAATGAGCCGGTTTCCAGTAAGGGTGTGCTCAGCGTCTTGACTAGGGTGGGGGAGTGTCTTAAGCAATAAGTAGGTCATGTGGGGGTTATACATGACATGGTGGATGTAGCACAAAATGGAGTTAGTCTTGCTCTGCTCGTCCAGGGGTAGGGGATTTTTGTAAAATTCCTTGGGTCCCACAGTTATTTCATTTTTTATGTCATGACTAGTTGCTGACATAACTTACATCATTTGTTAGCTTCTACACTCCTAGAATTCAGATTGTGCCATCTATCTATGTATATCCCACAAAGTCCACATGTATCTCCTACACATGAGCTGTAAAGGAGAAGTTATATAATTGCTCTATGAGCACCATAATAGTGAGAGATGGGATAAACTAGAATATCCCCCTTATTGTCTCAAGTCTATCAACGGGAAACTTGGAGTCCAAAGAATTTGAGCTAAGCCTGAGCCACCTCTCTTAGACAGTTGATGTGGTGACTCAAGTCTTTAAGTTGGGTCCAGTAAAGAAACAAGTGTCTCTTGCCAACAAAAACAGTGGGTTCCATTTTTTTCTGAAAAGAGTAAGAAAAAAAGCCATGCTAATAGGAGAAATACCTTGGGGCGCCTGGGTGGCTCAGTGGGTTAAGCATCTGACTTCAGCTCGGGTCATGATCTCACAGTCTGTGAGTTCGAGCCCCATGTCAGGCTCTGTGCTGACAGCTCAGAGCCTGGAGCCTGCTTTGGATTCTGTGTCTCCCTCTCTCTCTCTGCTCCTCAACCGCTCATGCTCTATCTCTCTGTCTCTCAAAAATAAATAAACAATAATTTTTTTTTTTTTAAATAGGAGAAATATCCTTTCTTCAAGGTGAGTTTACATTGTGTTATCTTAACCAATGTTAAGATGCTTGCTTTGGTGAGGTGTGATTACTGGCTAGGCTACCAGCAAGGGAAACTGATTGCAGTTCTCATAGTGGGGAAATGAGACTGGGGTTAGAACATCCACTTTCACCCTCATTCGGGGGCTTGGTGTCTGTCCCTCCCCTCCAGAGCTGACTGAACCAGCCTCAGTGCCCCAAAAAACACTTTATCAAAGCCTGAGGACCTCAACTTTTCAAGAACCAAAATGGTTTCTCTGGACAGTGCCTCCTCTTCCTTCTATGGAAGGAATTTCCTCAGAGAGAGGATAAACCCCTTAATGAAGAGTAGGGAAAGATGGAGGGAGGAAAGGACAGGAAGATGGATCTATGGAAGACATCTCTCCTTTAAAGACCAAATTGGGAAGGGCCTTTTTTGTTTTAATTTTTTTTAATGCTTATTTGTCTTTTGAGAGAGAGAGACAGACAGACAGAACGCAAGCAGGGGAGGGGCAGAGAGAGGGAGACACAGAATCTGAAGCAGGCTCCTGGCTCCAAGCTGTCAGCACAGAGCCTGATGCGGGACTTGAACTCACGAACCACAAAATCATGACCTGAGCCAAAGTCAGACACTCAACCGACTGAGTTACCCAGGTACCCTGGAAAGGGCCTTTCTTAAGATGGAACAAAGGGATACCTTGGATAGAAACATAACCAGTGTTTTTCTCACACTGCCCTGTAACCTGGGATCTGACACCCTCATGGGGGAAAGCAACAATAACAGCAACAACAAAACATTTCACTGAGGCTCTCTATTTCATCAGGTAGAGAATGGCAAACCAAGAGGTCAGACAGAGACAGAGCTGGAGGGGACTCTGCCCTCAAGTGGATTACTAGACCCAGTCATACGTGGTTAATGGCAATGATGAGGAGACCTATTGTCTACAGAAACAACATGATGAAGCAGAGAGATGGTCATACTGGATTCCCAGATTGTATCCATATGTTAGTAGAAACCATCCTAAAAAACAAATAGGAGGGACCTCATCATTCTCTGGTGATGAATAATAGGGATTCTGATACAAAATTTTCCTTTGGGCTGTCATAGTTGGGGGCTTAAGATAGGTGAGTAGAGATTTAGGGTACCATAAGGGGACTCTTTGCTGAAATAAATCATTTAGATAGGGAGGAAAGGCAAAAAATATATGTAGAGGCCATATTGAAGAGAGCGTTAAAGGCTATCTGATCTCCCATTTCCAGCTGGTGAATGCTAGAGTGTTGCTCCCCAGCTGAGTCAAATTTGTCAGAGGCTATCATTGGCTGCACCATATAGAGCTGCATCTCAGAAGCCCCTATTGGGAAGAAGCTGAATCCAAAGCCAAGCAGGAATCCCAGCTCACTATCCGTCTGAAGGGACCGGGCAATGAGAAATCTGATGATGAGACACAGGACAAAGGTTTGAAGTGCCAGGTAGGAGGGTCATCTGAGCCAAAGCCCTTACTTTGCTTTTTTCAGTGAGCCAGGGTCACTGGCATTTAACTACAGAGTAAACTTTTAATGGTACTGAATTAGCCTAACAAAATGCTTATCTAAGGAATTTTGATTTTGTTCTATTAGCATTGGAGAGTCATTGAAATTGTTTGTTGTGATGTGTTTTCTAAATTTAGCAAGGCAATGAATGAGAAAAGTAGTGTTGAGGGGGAATTATTCTGGGAACAATATAAAGAATGGGTTGGAGGATAGAAGAAATAGAGGTTGAAATTGCATGAGATGAAAAGGGACTGAACTAAAAAGGTGACAATAAGACTAGGAAAAAAATGCATATTTGTGTGAGAAAATACAAATGAAGAATTAACAGGACTTGGTATTTGACTGAATATAAAGGATAAAGAAAGATAAGTTTCAAAAATGACTCAGGTTTCAAATTTAAGTGAAGAGAAAAATCTTGGCACCTACCAGGAGTAAGGGTAAGTCACCCTTTCTTTGGTTTCCCCTTCAGATTTTTCCTGAGCATATTTGGGGGAAAATAGCTCATTTTATGGAAGTTGATGAGCCAAAAATATTTGAATCAGGTGATTAGAGCGGAGAAAGAATCAGTTTTTTCCCTAATCACAAAGTTCTTCTAAGTACATAGGGAAGATAATATAGGCAGAACTTAACAAAGATATAAATTCAAGCCAATGTAATTTAAGTATTGTTACGCATATATTTTTAATAGGGCTGGAGATAAATGGATATTTTACTAGCAAAAGCTTCTTTGTATTCAAAAGAATTGATTTATTACATGACCTGAATGTAGCATAACATTTTCAGTTTTCAGTCGCTACTGTCATAATATCAATCAAATTTATTTTGCCAGGCCCACTGTAATTTGCTTCATTTGGAAAAGAATACTATTCCGGTTTCAATTAGTAGTTATAGAATATTAAAGTAATTTTCTGACCCAGCAGACATCCAACATTGTTCTATTTAATTTTTTCATATCACAATTGGAAAATGAAATGTATTCTGTACAAGAAACTTTTAGAGAAACAAAAGAAAGGCACCTTCATTTAGGGATTTTTTTTTTCCTGTAGCCCAAAATCAAGAGTAAAACAATTTGGCCAGAAGATCCCACTTATCTGTAGTTCTCTCTCTGTCCCACTGTCTGTTTTTCTTTCTTTCTGGTTTTATTTTGAAGTTTTTTTGAAATAGGACACTGCCTGGGTATCTTTATATTAAGTGTTCAAAATGTAGGCAATAAAACAAATCACTTGTTTCCAGTAAATAGCGTCATGCTTTGCCGTATTTGGTGAGACTTCAGGAAACTGTCAGCTGATCTCATGTTTGGTATACAACTTGAAATTGCAGTATGCAATTGGCATTTGTATGTTGCAAGATACGCACCAGAGATTGTTTGATGTTTCTGCTCGAGAACACCAAAGGAGCAGAACAACTTACAATTAGCCTATTAATACCATTAACCATCACCATATTCTCAGTTTGTTCTGGTGTGTCCATGTGAATTCCTATAGACTGGAGTCCCGGGATGGTCAACAAGCACCTTTCAAGGCTGCTCTGAGTTTAAAATAATCCTTTTGTGGGAAATCCTGTAGGACTCAATAATTAAACAGCTAGTTGGTTTCTATCAGAGAACATTATTATGAAATCACTTGAAACTGGCCATTTTGCTATTTGTGATGCCATCAGTCACTAGCTAGGCTGAAGGTGTAGCTCTTTTTTCTGTTCTGTTGTGACATGTTTAGCTTTACGTGGATAATACTAATGTCTTCTCCCTGTTCTTAAAACACACACACACACATACACACACACACACACACACACACACACACACACACAGTTATAATTCAATAAATCTTTAGTCTGTTTTATTAGGAGGTTTATAAAGGGCAGAAATCAAGAAATTTCCTTCAGAAAACAATGACCTAGTATTAGTTTTCTAGGGCTGCTGTAACAAAGTACCACAAACCCAGTGGCTTAAACAACAGAAGTTTATTTTCTTACAATTCGAGAGGCTAAAAGTCCAAGATCAAGGTGTTGGCAGAGTTGGTTCCCTCTGAGGGTGATGAGGGAAGGATCTGTTCCAGCCTCTGTCCTCCTCTTGTAGATGACCATCCTCGCCCTGTCTCTTCACATCATCTTCCCTCTCTGTATGCGTCTGTGCCTAAATTTCCTCATTCTATAAGGAGACCAATCATATTAGAGGAGGGTCCACCAGAAGACTTCATTTTAATTTAATTACCTCTTTAAAGATCCTGGCTTCAAATATGGCTACATTCTGAAGTACTGGGGAGTTAAAACTTCAACATGTGAGAGCATCTGGGTGACTCGGTGGTTAAGCATCCAACTTCAGCTTAGATTATGATCTCATGGTTCATGAGTTCAAGCCCCGCTTTGGGTAAGCCCCACTTCTCTCCCTCTCTGTCTCTGCCTCTTGTGGGATTCTCTCTCTCTCTGCCCCTTGCTCACATGCGCCCTCTCTCTGTCTCTCAAAATAAATAAGTAAATAAGCTTCAACTATGAATTTTTAGGGACATAATTTACCCCATAACATCTGGAAACAAAGTTTTGTGGCTCTTAAAGGTCTTTCGTGTCTATTTGAGTCAGTGCAGCACGTTGGGTCTCAGGTAAAGTGGGTCCTAAGTAAGCAGATTCCCCAAACCATGCCAGCACCCTGCTTGACATGTACTTTGGGCTTGCTTTCTTCTTCTTTTACTTCAGCTCCAGCTTCATGACATCTACTCCTTATAAGGCTGCAGGGAGACAGCTCACCAGCCTCTGACATCTCCAGAGTCTTTGTCCAGGGCTTTGTCCAGGTAGGGTCTGCTCCCACAGCTGCCAGTCTTTAGGGAAGTCTCAGCCACACTCCAACCACACATGTCACCTGGGATTCTGGAGCCGCTCTGCTTGTACTCAAAATCTCATGGAGTCTTCTTGACTAACTCACTCAATTCCAGCCTCCAGGCCCTCACGGCACAGAGGGTGCCAAATCGGACCAAGGGATTTGGAGGAGACACTTCACTCTGCCCTTTCCAGCCTTCTCTCTCCACCTCAGCCCATCTGTCCCACAAAAGCCCTCTCTCCTCTCACAGTTCCAAGACAAGGACTTTAATCCTGAAGAGTGGAAACAAGCAACCTCTGACATATGAATGTGTGTGTGGGTGGTGAGAGTGGGCAGTATGACCGGGTAGTGCCGTGCTGTACAGCAGGTAGGTAATGTGTTTGCATGTATAGAAGGTATTGGTTATTTGAGCACAGAATTTAATTTTTCAGTACTGGCTCTCTGAATGATCAGCCTGTAGCCATCTACAGATAATGGTGAGATAAAGAGAATCCTAGAATCTTAAATAAAGACAAGAAATTTTGAGATACTTTTGCTAATGTCTTTGTGGTTTTAAGTGGAAAAATCTGGGGCACAGAAATATTGGATCCAAGATTACATAATAGTTCATTAAATTTTATAAGTCTGAGAGCTAACTAACATATATGTGATGATCTGATGCTATGAAGTATAACTGTGGAAAGAGTTTCATATGAAAGCACCCTGGAATATATGCCCAGTCTGTGACATCACCATAAAATATCCCCACCACCTAAAGTAGATGAATCTCTACTTCTCTTTCCACAGTTGGTTAAACAGGTGTGTATACTTGACCCAGACAAAGCCATTTAGAATCCCTTCCCTGACAATTTAGAACTGGACTTGGAGATAGAGAGCAGCAATCTATGTGACTCTGTGACAAGGTCAAGTTCCCCACTGTTCAGAAATAGCCAAGTACAGGGGCAGTGGCATCCTTTCCCCACTACCACTACCGCCCTTTGAGGTCACCCACCTTCTCCTTTGGAAACCTTAGGAATATCCTGCTCTGTTGAAAAGGCCGATTATCAGTGTGGGGAGATCAGATGGAGGTCCTCGAATTCCTGAGTCCAGGAGGGCCCCTTCTGCTGGATGGGCCCAGGTGATGTGATGTGCTCACTTTTGTCAGTGGAAGGGCCTCTACAGGTAGCAAAGCAAAATGCCCAGCTACTTGTGGCTCCTTGGCACAAAGGATCAGGGCAAGTGTGGGCTCATTCCAGTAGTGGCCCATGATCTGCAGGCCAGCTGCCCCCCCCCACCCCCCACCCCATGTGGCTCCCAGCCCTGGTGTAAGGTACTCATCATCTCTCTAGACCAACTCTGCCTCCATCCACATGGTTCCTCAGAGGTCCTGGTCCCTTATCCCAGGCTCTGCTGACCTCACCTCCCTTCTCCCTGGGGAAGGGGTGGTTACAGTCAGGAGTTTCTTGCAGCCTCTTTCCAATGTATTATTATTAGCACATAAATTCTCTGCCCTGCTTCCTTTGAGGCTTTTCCTTCCAATTCTCACAATCCTTTTCCCCCTTCAACAAAACCTACCTCATTCAGATCAAAAGCTTTGGCTTCTATGCATGTGTGGGAAATCTCTGTTAAGTTCCCCTTAATTTTGCTGTGAACCTTAAGCTGCTCTTTAAAAAAAGAAGAAAAGCTTTGGTTTCCAAAACTATTGTTTCTGAAAGACTCTTACAAAAAAGCCCCTTTTTTAAATTAAAAAAGAAAGAAAGAAAGCATTAAGCATTGACTGTTTTATTATCTTTACATACTGTCTGGAACCTTCCTAATTCTCTTTTAGTCAATGTAGATGGCTCTGGGGGGTGGGAGGCAGAAGGAAGTACAAAACAAAACATACACACAAATTCATATTTCAAGAAATCACCTCAGTAAGTGGATAAACTCACTGTTGTTAGTGGTCATAGTCCACCTTATGAATTAGAAGCAGGTAAAAGCCGGTTGTCAGGGAAAATAATGAATTAGACTCTCAAAAAGAACCAGAGAAAACCGTGGGGGAATCATGGGGGGAGGATGATGGGGATTCCTAATACTTTTTAGCTTCCTGGTTTCTGCCCAGCTAGAACCCTTTTATCCTCATATCCTTAAATATCACTGCATTTTTAAAATCAATTTCTCATCTTTCTGTAGCTAGCTCAGGTGAACTTATATATTTAGCTAACCAAAATGGTGCTAAGGAATACAGTTTCATAGTTTCAAGGCTAATCTACACTTTCCCAACTGTCTTGAAAAGACACTATAGAGATTAATAAATAGGTGGTTAAATGGTCCAAAACTTATATTATGAAAATCTGTATTATTTATTGTAACTCTGTAGTTAAAATTTTCTTGATAAGGATTTCAGAATGTGGTTGCCAACATACAATCCTACCTGTTGGTACACATCTGGAAAGAGCTATGGACCAGATAATATACTCGCTTCCCATGGTAACTGGGAGTTGCTGGGCTATAGATATCTTCTCTAGACAAAGGCTTCTTCTGAGTGTTGAGGAGTAGTATCAAGAAGAGACTGGACCTTGGGAACAAGCATCAGTGTTCTGTCCTCAGCTACTACAGGATGCTCTGGATACTGTTGATTACCTTGCCTTGCTTTAAAATATTTATTTTATTTTATTTTATTTTATTTTATTATTTTTATTTATTTTTGTGTGTGCATTGTCTCATTTAATCCTTTTACCTCTCATCAAATAAATGTTTTATTTTATTTATTATTTATTTATTTAAATATGAAATTTATTGTCAAATTGGTTTCTATACAACACCCAGTGCTCATCCCAACAGGTACCCTCCTCAATAACCATAACCCACCCTCTCCTCCCTCCCACCCCCATCAACCCTCAGTTTGTTCTCAGTTTTTAAGGGTCTCTTAGGTTTTGGCTCCCTCCCTCTCTAACCTTTTTTTTTTTCTTCCCTTCCCTCATGGTCTTCTGTTAAGTTTCTCAGGATCCACATAAGAGTGAAAACATATGGTATCTGTCTTTTGCTGTATGGCTTATTTCACTTAGCATAATACTCTCCAGTTCCATCCACGTTGCTACAAAAGGCCATATTTCATTCTTTCTCATTGCCATGTAGTACTCCATTGTGTATATAAACCACAATTTCTTTATCCATTCGTCAGTTGATGGACATTTAGGCTCTTTCCATAATTTGGCTATTGTTGAGAGTGCTGCTATAAACATTGGGGTACAAGTGCCCCTATGCATCAGTGCTCCTGTATCCCTTGAGTAAATTCCTAGCAGTGCTATTGCTGGGTCATAGGGTAGGTCTATTTTTAATTTTTTGAGGAACCTCCACACTGTTTTCCAGAGCGGCTGTACCAGTTTTCATACCCACCAACAGTGCAAGAGGGTTCCCGTTTCTCCACATCCTGGCCAGCATCTATAGTCTCCTGATTTGTTCATTTTAGCCACTCTGACTGGCGTGAGGTGGTATCTGAGTGTGGTTTTGATTTGTATTTCCCTGATGAGGAGTGATGTTGAGCATCTTTTCATGTGCCTGTTGGCCATCTGGATGTCTTCTTAAAGAAGTGTCTATTCATGTTTGCTGCCCATTTCTTCACTGGATTATTTGTTTTTCAGGTGTGGAGTTTGGTGAGCTCTTTATAGATTTTGGATACTAGCCCTTTGTCTGATATGTCATTTGCAAATATCTTTTCCCATTCTGTTGGTTGCCTTTTAGTTTTATTGATTGTTTCCTTTGCAGCGCAGAAGCTTTTTATCTTCATGAGGTCCCAATAGTTCATTTTTGCTTTTAATTCCCTTGTCTTTGGGGATGTGTCAAGTAAGCAATTGCTGCGGCTGAGATCAGAGAGGTTTTTTCCTGCTTTCTCCTCTAGGGTTTCAATGGTTTCCTGTCTCACATTCAGGTCCTTCATCCATTTTGAGTTTATTTTTGTGAATGGTGTAAGAAAGTGGTCTAGTTTCATCCTTCTGCATGTTGCTGTCCAGTTCTCCCAGCACCATTTGTTAAAGAGACTGTCTTTTTTCCATTGGATATTCTTTCCTGCTTTGTCAAAGATTAGTTGGCCTACTTTTGTGGGTCTCATTCTGGGGTTTCTATTCTATTCCTTTGGTCTATGTGTCTGTTTTTGTGCCAATACCATGCTGTCTTGATGACTACAGCTTTGTAGTAGAGGCTAAAGTCTGGGATTGTGATGCTTCCCGCTTTGGTCTTCTTCTTCAAAATTACTTTGGCTATTCAGGGTCTTTTGTGGTTCCATACAAATTTTAGGATTGCTTGTTTTAGCTTCGAGAAGAATGCTGGCGCAATTTTGATTGGGATTGCATTGAATGTGTAGATAGCTTTGGGTAGTATTGACATTTTAACAATATTTATTCTTCCAATCCATGAGCATGGAATTTTTTTCCATTTCTTTATATCTTCTTCAATTTCCTTCATAATCTTTCTATAGTTTTCAGCATACAGATCTTTTACATCTTTGGTTAGGTTTATTCCTAGGTATTTTATGCTTCTTGGTGCAATTGTGAATGGGATCAGTTTCTTTATTTGTCTTTCTGTTGCTTCATTATTAGTGTATAAGAATGCAACTGATTTCTGTACATTGATTTTGTATCCTGTGACTTTGCTGAATTCATGTATCAGTACTAGCAAACTTTTGGTGGAGTGTATCAGATTTTCCATGTATAATATCATGTCATCTGCAAAAAGTGAAAGCTTAACTTCATCTTTGCCAATTTTGATGCCTTTGATTTCCTTTTGTTGTCTGATTGCTGATGCTAGCACTTCCAACACTATGTTAAACAATAGTGGTGAGAGTGGACATCCCTGTTGTGTTCCTGATCTCAGGGAAAAAGCTCTCAGTTTTTCCCCATTGAGGATGATGTTACCTGTGGGCTTTTCATAAATGGCTTTTATGATGTTTAAGTATGTTCCTTCTATCCCAACTTTCTCGAGGGTTTTTATTAAGAAAGATGCTGAATTTTGTCAAGTGCTTTTTCTGCATTGATTGACAGGATCATATGGTTCTTATCTTTTCTTTTATTAATGTGATATATCACATTGATTGATTTGCAAATGTTTTGTTGAACCAGCCCTGCAGTCCAGGAATGAATACTGCTTGATCATGGAAAAAAAAAAATTTTTAATGTTTATTGATTGATAGAGAGAGAGAGAGAGAGAGAGAGAGAGAGAGAGAGAATGAGTGGAGGAGGGGCGGGGGGGGGGGTAGAGAATCCCAAGCAGGCTCCATGCTGTCAGCACAAAGCCCAACACAGGGCTCAAACTCAAGAACTGTGAGATCGTGACCTGAACCAAAATCAAGAGTCAGTAGCTTAACTGACTGAGCCACCCAGGTGCCCTTACCTTACCTTGCTTTGAAGTCTGCCATATCCTAGGGATGAAAGTTGTTTGCTTTCCCTATTGTTTTCACTCTGTCTGACTCTTTTTAGGGAATCTGGGCAAGCCCCCTTCTTGGGAATTTTGGTCCCATGGCTCCTTCTAAGCAGGCAGTGATGTGACCTAACTTCTCACGGCTCACTGGAATGTGTTTGTGCCTTGAGTTGGAACAATCAAATTCTCTCAGCAGAGAATTTGGAATTGGGCTTTCAAGACTCTCATCAGTCCTGGTTGATATCTGGACAGAAAGTCACTGTCAGGCTGAGCCAGGCAGACATGAGCATCCTGAAGCAGACTGCTGGTCTGACAGACGTGCGGAGGGAAGAGGAAACTGGGAAGCATTCAGCTTCTGTGATACAGCAAGAGAAAACAACTTCCGCTTCTAAATTCCCAAATCTTGGGCTCCAGTTCTTCCTGAAGCTGCCCTGACTTCCTGTCCTGGGTTCCTTGAGATATCCTTGTATTCTTCCAAAAAACTTTCCTGTGCACTTAACCTGATTCCAATGGGCTCTGCTGCATTCAATAAAGAGCTCACTGTAGGGGCTAGTCATTATATAAGATAGAGTATGTAGCCTGACACCCATTCTCCTGATTCTCAATACAGTGAATAGCAAATAAAAAGAACATAATCCAAGTTTATTTTTTCCCTTCCCAAGTATTTTTTCAAGCAGAGTGGGGGTATTTCAATTTCTTGAATTTGCTTTTCAATATGAACAGAGATTTAAGAATTTGTTTTACCAAATGCCGTTTTATTTTAGTTGAAGGCCTAGATGTGAGAGCCGGAAGTCACATATGCTTAAGGTATGAGATAATAGATTCAGGAGTTCTCATTCTAAATAATGTTGAGGCTGGGGCACCTGGGTGGCTCAGTCGGTTAAGCCTCTGACTTTGGCTCAGGTCATGATCTTACAGTTTGTGAGTTCGAGCCCCGCATCAGGGTCAGTACTGACAGCTCAGAGCTTGGAGCCCGCTTCGGATTCTGTCTCCCTGCCTCTCTCTCTCTGCCCCTCTCCCCCTCTCTCTCTTTCTCTCTCAAGAAGAAATTAAAAAAAAAAACATTAAAAAATTAAAAGAAAATAATGAGGCCATCAGATATTTTTCCTCACAAATTTCAACTATTTGTGGAGTGATCTAGTGCCAGAAATCTCTTACTCTGTGTAGGATTCAGGTTGAACTCTAATGAATAAAATAGCTAACTGGAAATGGAATGCCATCTTTGTTCAAAATTGATAAAGTTATAGATTTCTTAGATGATTAAAGCTAGAAGAGATCAGTGAGGTTAGGACTTGTTTACCTGGAGTCCATTATGCATTAGATGAGGCAGTGAGTCCACTGAAGTTTATGCAAAAGTTGAGGCCTGTGTACATTAGGAGGAGGGGATCAGTAGACTTCATTGGATTATCAAAAGGCACCTGCTACCAGAAACCAGTGAAAGCCCAGCCTCTTTTTACAGATGAGGAAATTACAGCATGGCAAAGACCCTATAAATGACATATAAAGACAGTGGCAGAGCCAACAGCTGGAATCCTGGGGTCCTGAACCTTATTCAGTATTCTTTTGCTGCATGGCGGTATCTCCTAAGTGCTCAAATAAAAAAGCCCCTTTATTATTATTTTTTAAAACCTCCTTGATTTTTTTTAAGTAGGACTGTAACAAATAAGTAAAGCATGTTCTTAAATGGAAAAGATAAGTTGCAGACTACAAGATGTTTTTTCCTCAGTAACTCGTAGCAATAACTTAAACATTGTAAGAGTAGCTTCATGGGTTCTCAGGGCACTCATGGAACCAGCTGAGGTAGTATATGCACCTTATAAAAGACGGACCATTTTAGAGCACCTTTATGGTTTTTTACATGCCATGATCCCACCACAGTCCTGCAATTTGGAGAGCATCCCTTATGATTTACCTTTTACAAATGGGAAACTGAAGGTCAAAAAGCTTTCATGACTTGCTTAAAAGTCTCATTACCTGAAGATGAACCACTTATGAAAAGGAGGGCTTTTGACCCCGAGTCCTTTGATCTGTAGCACTTGGCTTTGAACCGCAAAGTGCACTTCTCTGGATGAGGGAAATGCAGCTTTGGATACAAGATAAAAGGTGGCTTGTTGGTGGCAGTAAATAAATGGTAGGTGCACAGCAGGACTCACATTCATGTTTCCTGAATTGTCTCTAACCACTAATAGTCAACAGGTGTTGTTTGGTTGGTTGCTTGGTTTGGGGAAGTAACACAAACCTTCCCTAGTGGAGAAGGAAAGCGGTGCAGGAGAGACAGCACTAGACCAGGGAGACAGTCTCGCCCTGGCTCTGTCACCTGGGGGAGGTGGGACCTTTAACAAGTCACCAAACAGGTGCACCGCAGTTCATTCTGAGAACTGGGCATGTGATCTCAACATTCTGGACTCTTTCAGCAGAAAAGATTCCTTAGATTCTTCCATCTATGTGTGTGTATCGCACTCATGATAACATTCACCATGTTAGAATTCAGGTCCCCATCTGCACTCAAGCAAACATAGAATAGACATCTTGTGAAGATTTTGAGAGAATCAAGTGAATTTAAAAACATTTTTATGCTTTATTTATTTTTGAGAGAGAGAGAGAAGTGGGGTAGGGGGTAGGGGTAGAGAGAGAGGGAGACACAGAATCCAAAGCAGGCTCTAGGCTCTGAGTAGTCAGCAAAGAGCTCGATGTGGGGTTTGAACCCACGAACTGTGAGATCATGACCTGAGAAAAGTTGGCCGCTTAACTGACTGAGCCAGGTGTCCTGAGAATCAAGTGAATTTTAAAAGATGCTTTTATTAAGTGAAAGAAAAAAAAAAAAAGCAAATTTCATAGAATGAGGCTGATTTCCTTAACTCGGAGGTTTTTATAGAAGTTAATTACCTTGTAGACTACTAAAATTTTAATTTTTACAGCTCTGTAGTCTCGATTCTTATGTTCTTTGAGTTTGAGCAGGCCTATCTTTCCAAACTGCCAGGGCACATACCTCTTTTTAGGGTCTGTTGTGTCAACATACACCCCCTCCCTTTGGTGGCAGAAGCAAAGAGCAGATGAGTCAAGTTCACTTTCATGGAATTAAAGGCATCGAAGTTCAGGGCATGTGAGATCAGGGAGAATATGTTTAGGCTGAACTACAGCTATCAGAGTGTTCTATTCATACCTCAAAGCTGCCTTTAGCATGAGGAAAACAAGCACATTCTAGAGGTTAAAACGTACTTCAACAAATCTTTAAAAAATGTATCGCTTGATGAATTATTTGGGTTTTTTTTAAGTTTGTTTATTTTGAGAGAGACACAGTGTGAGTGGGGGAGGGGCAGAGAGAGGGAGAGAGAATCCCAAACAGGTTCCAAGTTCAGTGCCGAGCACTGATATGGAGCTCGAACTCACATAACTGAGATCCTGACCTGAGCTGAAACCAAGAGTCGGATGCATAACTGACTGAGCCACCCAGGTGCCCTATTACTGTTTTCTTCTAAACATTCTCTTCATTCTTGATTTTCACTACTTGTTTCTACCTGTCTCGCTACTTCATCTTAGCCAAAAGGCTGAGAAGCGATGGCTACCTGTTTCTGAAACCATAAAAACCACAAATAAGCAGGGATGACATAAAAGTAGTGTTCAAAAAGAAACACAAGATTATAATAAACAGCCAGATGTTTGTGATGGTGGCCTGGCATCATGGGGTGAGAATCAGTAGTATTTTACTGTTAAAAGGTCATTTTACTGAAACACATAGAAAAACCGAAAACACAACAAATTTTTTCTTTTATACAAATCTGTTCTGCTGTAAGGTCTGGTGTTTCCAATTAGTTGTTACAGGATTCTACTGCGGCCTTTTGAGATGCAGACTGTGATGGCAGCTGGGATGAGTTGCTTAAGGATTCTAGTGCCCTGCCTTCTGGCTTGCATAGTAAGCTTAAATGTGTCCCATAGTTTTAAGTAAATCTATCTTAAGTTTCTGCGATGAAAGGGGCACCTGGGTGAGTTCGGCACAGGTCATGATCTCATGGTGCGGTTCATGAGTTCGAGCCCTGTGTCGAGCTCTGTGCCGACAGCTCAGAGCCTGCTTCGGATTCTGTGTCTGCCTCTCTGTCTGCCCCTCCCCTGCCCGTGCTCTCTCTCTCAAAAATAAACATTAAAAAAAAATGTTTCTGTGATGAAGGAAGGATGTGGTGTTTTATCAAGGTTTAAACAACCTTAGATTTGAATAGAAGAGGCCTGTATGAAGCCAGTTGGTAATTTTCATACTCTTTGTTTACTTTTATCACTATGTTGTTTTACTTTAATGGCATTAAACAATTGCATCAATTACTCTTCCCAATTACCCTCTTTGGTAGCACTATCTTAAAGGTTAACAGTGACCTACTTAGCAATAATCAAATCCAGCCTGTTCTCATCCTAATTGATTCTTGTCTAATTTGACCTTACTGCTGACCTCTACTCAGTGGCTGCTTGATGTTACCTAGTCCTCCTCTCTCTCTGACTGCTCTGAGTATCTTTGGTGGCTCTGTCATCCCACCTGTTCCATATGAGCTAATATTTCTCAGGATTCTATCTTTAACTATCTTCTATTTTTGTTCTCTTCACTCTCAGGGCTTCAACTACCATCTGTGAGACACCAGTACCTCCCAAATCTATGATGCCAGTCTTGACCTGAGCTCCATATTTTTCAATGTCCAGATTTTTGTTTCCAAGTAAATCCTAAGTACCACCGCTAAGACAGGCAGAGAACCTCAAACTCAACATGTCAAACAGGGCTCACTGTGGAAGTCAGCTCTCACCATGGCCTTCAGTGATACCGTTTTGGGTACTCATGCCCTTGAGTGGAGGCAGAGAATGGGTCTGGGTGGTGGACACAGTTTGTAGTTCTTATTCTTTGCATTTGTTCAGATGATAATTTTTGTTGTATTTGAGAAACCTTTGAGTTCTTAAAAAAATATTTTAACAAAACATTTCTCGATCTTAAAAACAAAACAAAACAAAAAAATCCTCAATGGGGGCGTCTGGGTGGCTCGGCCAGTTAAGCGTCTGACTTCAGCTCAGGTCATGATCTTGAGGTTCATGAGCTTGAGCCCCAGCCCAGAGCCCACTTCGGATCCTCTGTCCTCCTCTCTCTCTGCCCCTCCCCTTCTTGTGCTCTCTCTCAAAAATAATAAACATTAAAAAAAGACCCTCAATTTAAAAAACACAGTATATATTTATATTTGACTCTGAGTATCTTAAGCCACAGTGCCCATGCTTCTTCCTCAAATCTTCCGTAATTGTCTCATTAGTGCCTCACATTGGCTCTCATAAAAGAGCTGGAGGCAACCTGTATTTTTTTTAAATGTACAGTCTAATTTTTCTTAAGGACAGAAACCACAGCAGAAATAACCATCACCTGCAAACTAATTCCTTCTCTAGGTATCAATGGGTTCCTAAAGCTCTTGGTGCAGTTTTTTCTTTCAGAGAACAAGGAAAATAATGCCAAATTTGCAGGGTGTGAAAAGGATTTAATTAGGTCACAATTGTAATGATAAAAATAGCCTTGCAAGCTTTAAGTGAAGGCGCTATTTCTAGAATTTTTCCACTCAGTTCAGGAAAGAATAGATTTCACAATAGTAAAATTCGCTTTTTCTCTTTGTAATTAATAATTTGTAGGTGAAATTTGGAGATGTAAATGAAGTTAAATGAAGCAGTTCCTAATCTAGCTAATTTGTTTCCTTCACCGAACCCTTCCTCTCTTCCATCTAAATACACTGTAAACACACCTTAGCCTTTCATCATGGTGTTTTTCTTTGTGGGTTTATCAGTTTGTCTATACAAACTTTGCTCTTGGTGGAGTCTCTCTGGGAACAGGACTTCAAATTCTCAAAAATCCAGAACTCCATCCTGGACCTTTTACATGATCTTTGTTTTGATATTTCTTGTTGCCTGTAAGGCAGCCCTAGTCACACAGATCAACACCAAAATGGAATGTATGTGAGACAAAATATTATTGAACACTAAACTCTTTCCTAAGTTCTTTTTTGGAAAGTGGCACTACTTTTCCTTTTCCCAGGGTCAAAGGCATGGATAGTTTTCATCCGATTGGTTAATATGTTCCTTTCTCATGAGCCAGACATTTATTTTAATCTGTTGTCAAGTACTGCCACTTTATCATCAATGATCTTGATTGCTGTCTTGATTGCTGTCTTGATTGCTGTACTAGTGCGTGTCCCTCAAGGGCAGGGACCGTGCCTCGAGATCTTTGTGTTCCTAGTTCCTAATATTGTGCCTGGGTATTTTTAAGCAGGTGGCTTAATGAATGCATGATTGGGTAGCTTTCATTCTTGTTCTCCCTGGTCCTGATTCTCACTGCTCACTTTGGCCACCTGAATGTTGGACACTGCTATAGTATCCTAGTCGCTCCTTCCATACCTCAGAGCCAGAATCACACTCTTTGGGGGCTCCTTGAAACACCTTAAGGATCCAATTTGTATTACTTTGCTCTTATGTTCCAGACATTTTTGGACTGTTTCACTACCCTCCCGAAAAGCTTCTAATTGCTTCCCAAATTAAACCAGAACTTTGTGGGAGTTTCAAAAGATTTCATTGAATGGACATGATATCCTTTCTAGATGTTTCCTCTCTAATAAAATTTTTGTTTGAAGTCTTTGCTCTAGTCTGTTAAATTTTCTAACGGTACTTGAATGTGACTTTTCTGCTCCCCCATTGTGGGCCTATCCCAAAGCAGTGCAATGTCCTTTTACTCCTCTGCTTAAATACCTGCCTTCAGAATGGCTCGATATTTCCTTCCTTTAGGAAGTTTCTGCTGGAATCTAGACACCACTAACAACTTAACCAGCTGATCACTTGGTTCAAAGGAAATTTAACAGAACAGGGTGCATGCGGTCTTGCCATCAAATATGCAGAATGGCCCAAGTTACTACTTACTAGCTCTGTGATAACTAATTACCTAATCTTAAGACCTGTTTTCTCATCTGCAAAATGGGTTGATAGTTACTTCCTGGAGTTGGATTAAATGTACAGCAAATGGCCCAGTGCTAGGAAATGGTAAATGTGATACATGGCAGTAATACAATTACCACAGGATTAAGAGTATAAGCCTGTTTTTAGGTCATTTGCTTTCCAAAGCAGAACTAGTTGTCTTTTTAATAAGGGAACATAGAAAGTGACTTATTTCTCCTGTTGAAAGTCGTGGGAAATTTGATCTTTCTTCTTACTTTTAAATATTACAACAGAGGCACCCAAGTGGCCCAGTTGGTTAAGCGTCTGGCTTTGGTTCAGGTCATGATCGTACAGTTTGTGAGTTCAAGCCCCACATCAGCTTCTGCGCTGATGGTGCGGAGATGGGATTTTCTCTCTCTGCCCCTCCCCAACTTGCACGCTGTCTCCAAATTAATAAATATATAAACTTTAAAAAATACTTTTATTCTCTTTGAATAAATTAGGTAACCTCAAATTTCTTACCTTGAACTGTTAATTTTTGAAAAGTTAATTTTTAAATAAGTGCAAATTGCTTTTTTAATACCCTAAGCGTTGGAGTTAAGTAGGTGGCTGTTTCTGTGGTATCCTTCTCATTGTACAAGCTGTCTTGTCTTCTCATCAGTAAAAATCAGAAAGATGTGGTCCAATCTGAGACTTAGCCAATGCACGTAAAAGAAATTCACTCAATCCGTATATGGATGTGTTCTGATGACAGAGTTCACTGGCTGAATTCAGAAAGGAAAAGGATGACCCAGTTCATTTTAACTGCTGATGGAAAAGATCCTTACCTTATGCTGTTGGGAATCTGAGGGTGGAAAGTGTGTGCTTTAAAAAAAAAAAAACAACAACAACTAAGTAAAATGATGTGACTTCTGGAGGGCCTACAGTAGAAGAAGATGCTACCAGAGAAATCACTGTCTTGTGTGAAGGGTAATAAATAGGGTATGGGGCTAGACCACGAGTGTCTGGTTTAACAGTTCACGGTTGACGATGGTAGGTCGTCTCAGAAAATTAGAAAATGCTTCTGCTAAGCCAGTTACCGGTAAGATCCCACCTACGTATGCACTACTTCAATATCTTCCCACATACTTGAGCCTAAGTGACCTGTCAGCAGAGGGTATCTGTGACAGTCGTAAGAGAATGGCCTTGCTTGCTTAGGATTGTATGTGGGTGTTGAACATGGCGCTTTAAACATAAATTTATGAGGTGCAAACTTCTAATGCAAAGATGACTCATAGAGTTTCAGAATGTGTAAATATGAAGCACAATCTAACTTACCCTGTCACTGGTGCTCACCCACAGCAAAACTGGGCTGTTTACCAAACTGTTTGCACTGCCAGGACATTCACAAAATTGGCCATCCTTCCTGAGTTGGTGAGAAAAATTCTCGGGCTGGTGTTAACATTTGTGTGGCACTACCCTCTTACCTTGAACAACTGTTCTGTTTATGTAACCTGCATCTGCAACATGTTTGGTGGCAATATTCAATTAACTTTATTTCTCTGAGTTTGTGAAGAAGTCAGTTGTTTTGGAGAAGTTCCACTGGAAAACTTAAGTAGACAGCAGTTGTATAATAAAATAAAAAAGTTAAGAGGAAACTTCTCTCTAAAGTGTCTGGAATCGGTCAATAAGAATAAAATAGAAAGAGGACGTAAATACACATTTCGTATGTATGTTGAAAAAAACCTAAGATTAGTATTTTATGTGATTCATTTTCGAGGTTCTTGTTTGAGAGTTTTATCCAATCGCTACGAAAATGTCAGAAAAATCTCCTTTAGCTAAAGATGAACTAAACTTTGAAAATAGGTATTTAGCTGTCAGAAGAATAACCTTGGAAACTGTGACCAAACAGACACAACCAGGAGACCCAGAATTCAATAAGATGTTTTAATACTTAGAAGTTTCATGGCCTTTAAAAGACAGGAAGGATATGAAAGAATAAAGAAAGAAAGAAGCTTAGTTAACCAATTCTGTAAGCAGAACCAGTCATTATTCATTGTTCCCTTAAAAGTGATTGTTAAAATTTTCTCCACTGATAAAGACTTGCAAGTTGGAACTTAAAAACTAAATTTCCGATTAGCTTTTTCTGCACACATACAAAAAATAAAAAGACCTTCAAGGTAATTAAAAAATTTTTTTCAAAGGTCGGTAGAAATGGAAGTCAGAGAAGAGGTTTTAAAGCTTTAACCAGTGCATACTCAAAAAGTAAGAAAAACTCTGGCCCTCGCATTTAGCTTTTGGTCACTTCTATGTAAAATAAGAATCATCTTACAGAGTCAGTAAGGAAATAGTTAACAGTAGGGTTTTTTTTTTAAGATTAAACGGGTTTACAATAAAAATAAATTTCTGAACATTGGCTCATTCTTTTATTAATTTTGGAGGCCCACTTGAGAATCTCATTTATGAGGACACCCACGGATAATAATAAATAAATAAGCCTGGATTCCCTGAAACAACACCCAGGCACACAGCTGGACCATAAGGTGGTTTTTAGTTAAATAGCAGCTACCATATTTGGTTATATGCTTTAAGCTGTTACAAACACAAAACATTTACTCAACTCTAACTTTAGCTGTTTACTTAACTGAATTCATTTCCTATAAGAGACATACCTCCTCAATTTCAGTAGGTTAATACGTTGATTTTCTTTTTAAGTCTCAGTGCAATAAGTGAAGTTACAAGCATACAAGTAAAAGAGGTATCGTGTCAATAATACTTTTTAACATTTGAGCAGCCAAGTATGTGAGAAAATTCCTTGCATGCTTATTTAGGTTTTAAGTCTTAAATGCCGCCAACTATAATTGTAAAGGTACACTAGGAGCTAGTAGCCTCATAATCACCGCGTCCTAAAGCTTTTACAAGTGGTTTTGCTAATTAAGGACAAGAAAAAACACAATTTCCCCCTGCCTTTTGACAGGTTCAGTGGGCCGGTCAAAAGAATTACTATCCTGGCAAGCAGATGTAACTGGCATTCAACTTAAAAAAAAAAAAAAAAAAACAACCTAATAATTTTTTTTTTAAGTGGCCTCAAAGAGAAATGCGCAACCGCTATGGCTTTTCATCACATCTCATGGCCTTCTGTTAACTATTCTAGTCGTGGCTGATCTCTTCTGCATCTCAATCACTAAATATGCTTTCTTTCACCTGTGCAGTGCCTACTCCCATAATGCCTACTAAACACAGAATACACATAAATGTCAGCTCCTTATTCATCCCAAGTCTGTAACGCATGAAAATCTGTATTTTTATCTGAGTGGTATTAGTTCCAATTCAACTAGGTATTGGATTCACAAAGGGCAAGGATCATGTCTTAGGTTTCCTCTGTGGCCTCCACCCTCATCCTACCATCTAGCACAGTGTTGGGACACAATGAAGCTCTTTATTAACCCACCAAACTCATCAATTAAAACTTCACTGCAAAGCTTTTGCTAATACTCTACCACAGTTTGGCTCAATATCATGTAATTAGCTGTAACACTGAGGCCAAATCACATTAACACTTTATAAATATTAGTGTATCATAAATGTTAAATCCTAATGTTCCTCCTTTAATTTATTGTTGGTTAGATATGGTGGATAGTTTTTACAATGTCTTTGTAAACTTCTCTTAAGTGAGAACAATATAAACCAAACGCCATCCCCGACAGAGTCAAATTAAGTACCTGTTTGCCAAGTAACTTTCTAGAAATGAAGGCAGACAATAATATTTAGTTTCTAGAAATGAAGGCAGACAATGATATTTAGTTTTGACTTAAAGAGAGAAGTCCTGGCCCTGGCTCCTAACACCCAAGTCCAGCCCAAAAAATCACAGAGGGGAGGCAGAGAAGGCTACTAATACCTACTGTGAAAAGTGGTATGCAGAAAGTTCTATACACATAAATGTGTGAGGCACAGAAAATCTTTATTGCCACAGGAAGCAAGTGCACTCGTCCCACCTCACCAACAGATTTAAGAGTCACAGAAACGCAGACTTCACATAATAAAGTACAACACAGACTTGGGGAGAAATGGTCCCTTGGACTATATTGGCTGTAATACTGAGGTAACCAATTGACCTTGTTCAGTGAAAATACCTCCAACACAATGAAAAAAATCAACTAATTATAACATCCAATTCATATATACAATTCAAATAAAAATATATATTATTTGCTTCAATGTATAGCAAATTTAATACATTAGTGTTTACAAAATAAAAACTGTATTCTACTGAAATTTTTCTTGTGCTTCCCCCTTATCACTAAGCTTGAAAGACCAGGAAAGTATGATACTTACGGAAACTTATTTATGGATTTAAAGATGCAGTTTGTGGGGCCACGAAAGATGGATAAATATTAGTTGGAAGATTACCGCATCTTTAAAAATTGTTGCTTATTAAAATCTACAAACTTGAACTGTAAGACACAATTAAAAAAAACCCACAAAATTTCTCAAAATAGATTAGAATACAGGAAACGTTTCATGAAACTACTGAGATACTAACCAGTTCTATGGCTAATATTAAAAACTGAACAATCTATTTAAATCATACTCCTACTATTTCTACACAGTGAACAATACCACCACAATAATCAACCTCACGCTAGCAACGAAGTTGCAAGGTCCATAAAAAGCTTCTTCAGTGGGCTAAACACTATGGTACAATTAAAACATTCAGGTAGGGGAAAGAGCCTTTCAATAGTATAAAAGTTGTTTACTGGTGTTTCTACTGTAAAGCTATTCTACATATCAAAATGAAAAAGCAATTATATATGTGACAGTGATCAGAGACTACAGTCCCGACATTTCATCCAACATTTGGCTGATGAATTTTAGTATAACAGAGTACAACTGAGTATTTTGTACACAATTATGACCTAGAGCAGAATTAAAAACAAAAAAAACCCACATATTCAACTCAGTATGCTGTTGTCAGCAATATCTGGGTTTAGATGAATCTGGAGGAAGTAGGTAAAGCGGTCAAGTGTCTTCTTTTAAACCAAAAGAAAAAATGTAAATTGGTAGAAATAGTATTTGGTTTTTTTAAACTATGGATTCCAATGTGAAATTCTCCTAAGTATGCAAGTACATTATTAACATTTAAGCACACCCCCATAAATATGCACACAGCCCACTAATTAGGGGGAAGAAATTAAAACATACTTTCAAGCTAAAATGAATTTTAAGAAAAAAACTGCAGACACAAATATGAAAGGTCCACAAAATTGTAAAATAAATAACAAATACAGGTGTCAACTAAATGTCCACAGAATTATGCCTGCAAATGTGGATGTAGTGATTGTCCACACTTGTTACGGTCTGGGTGGTGAGACATTCCCCAGGGAGAGCCACCTACTTTCTCAGACTCTATCTAGGACATAAAGAAGAATTTCTGGATATAAAATGGTTCTTACTCTATAATACTATATATTATAGCCTTTTTACTAGTCACCATCCTTCTCACATTTGAGGTTAACTTATTATGCCTTAATCTATTCAACACATTCTTAAATAACAATGTTTAAGTCAAGGCTTTTACACATCAGTTCACTTGTTTCAAATACTCTGTCCAAGTAATAGCTTCCTATTTTTGTTACGATATAATGATATAATGCAATCTGAGTCGACTAAGTAAGAGATTTGCTACTCTAGTGCCCATTTTTAAACTTACTTTAGTATTTATTAATTGCATAAATGTGCCTGATTAAGCCAGCAAAAGTGACATTTTACTACTAAAAAAGACACATTTTCTATTAAAATCAGTTTTATCAAATATTAAATACACAATATTTTTCTTGGTTTAAATTAAGCCATTTGCTTTCCATTTTTCCAAAGTCATTGCAACCTTGCCAATAACTACATCACTTAAACTTTCTTTACGACTGCAAAGATCTAAACTCTAACAAATAATAATATCTATGCTAAATACACTTAAAAGTAGACAGTGAAATTTCAAGTAAAATAAACTGTATCCACATCTATTGGACCAAACAGGTCTCCACATCTAGCTTTTACTTCTATAAATTACACAAATACATTGTACATTCTTAAATAATGAATGCTTACAATATTAATTTGTAAGCTTTTCCACGTAAAATGACTTACACAGGAATGTGAATGGATCAATATTTCTGTTACAGATTGCAACATTCTCTCAATTTTCTCTTTTGTGGCTGTTGTTTTGTCTTCCTGGTTTCCACAGACTACTGTATCAATCCTTATGCTTTGGCTATGAAATCTGTTTGAGCTGAATGAGGCAACGTTGGTTATTAAGGCTTATTTCTATGATGGAGCATTATCCTTAAACTGAATGCCATTTCCAGAGAACAGTGGGAGAATCACAGCTATCTTGAATCTTCAGGCTCTGTTTTGATGACTTTCTTTTCTAAAGTAAAAGCTGAGTGAGGGTAGTCTTTTAAAATCCCAAGACTCTCTGCATAAAAATGGAAACAGGGTGTGTTGATACTTTAAATCAATGGATCACAAAAAACAAATTCAAACATATGAAACAAATCCCCAAAATCCACAGCAAACAGTATCAACTATTCATAATTCAGCAATTCCATAAAAACATTTTATGTTTATAGAGTTTGTGATTAAGAGCTTCGATTCTGGATTTAAATTCCATCTCTGCCAATTACTAGCTGTGTACATCTCCAAGCAACGTACACACCTCTCTAAGCCTTAGTATCTTTCTTCATCTGTAATATGGGGATAGTATCTATATAGTGCGGCATGAGAGTTAAATGATGAAAGGCACAAAAAAGCATTTAACAAATAGACCATATTTTTATTAAACATTTGGTTCAACATGATAAAAAAATATATGCGAAATAAAATGGGTCACACGTATACAAAGTTACTGGCTAAAATATTTAATCACTATCAATGAAAAAAAGAGACAAAAAAATCTTCCACATTTCAACATAGAACTATCTTTAAAAGTATCTCCAGCCATGACACATGATAGAAGAACGAAGACTACTTTCATAAGGAACCATTTCCTGGAGTCAGGTGTGTGCAGTTATTTCAACCTCACAAAAACACCAGAGAATAACAGCATAGAGCATTGATAGGAAGCACTAGCACTAAAAGACAAATATATATGCACACACTTTGAAAAGGATTCTAGAAATGTAACCAATACGAATAGCTGATCCGAAATTAGTTCAATTTATGAATTTACTCTCTCTATGAAAAAGTAGATTTTAAATTTAGCAAGAGTATAAAAACAGTAGCTACCATTTACTGAATTCCTATCAGCCAGGCAATTCTATATATATATGCTATCAACCAGACAATTCTATATATATGCTACCTGTAGAACACTCATTAACTCCATGCGGTAGAAATGATACTTGTTTTACAGATGAAGCAATGGACTTCAAGTGAAGTTACTTTAACTCAAAGGCTGAGCGATACTACATATTTTCAAATGGTGTTGTTCTCTAATACTGTGTCTAACTCACTTTTTCTTGGGTGAAAATAGGTAAACATCTAACAGTAATAAGGAATAACTTTTCCTTTATGGAGTTCCGTTTACTTCGAAAATATAAATATCACCCCCAAAATGCATCTGTAAGAAAAGTTTAGACTTGGTGTACAGGGTTTTCTTAGTATGAAAAGAAACATGTAATCCCTCAATTTCACATTATGAAAGGCTGGAAAAAGGTAATTACATAAATCAGCCATGTATTATTTGGTTTTAAATCTTGTATAAAAGTAACCATTAGTGTAATAGCTAATCAAAATAGTATCAACCTTCATAAGCTTCTGTCAATTCTTTGGAATACCATTTTCTAAAAAAGATTGGCTAATGGGGCACCTGAGTGGCTCAGCCAGTTAAGACCCTAACTCGGGGTCAAGCATCCCAGGGTCATGAATTCAAGCCTACTTTATACAAACAAACAAAAGACTTGCTATTATTCGAGCAATCTATTATTTCCAAAAGGAGAAAAACTGACTAGTAACATTGTTAGTAAATTACTTTTTTTTTTTTTTTTTTTTGGCGGGTGGGGGGTGGACACGGGGTGGGGGGGGGGGAGTAGGGAATGACAGTGGAGGGCAGGAAAACAGAATTTAAAGATATTTTATTCCAGTGTTACTCTAATAATATCCCATATTCTTACCTGACTGGGACTTTGCCTCACTGGGATAAAGTCTACTCAGCTCTCCATCCACCACAAAATGATGGGGTTGTCTGTTCTGTAAATTAGGCATTCGGAGATTCAAAGGTCTTTCTCCTAATGAAAAGGGGGAAAAAAGCAACATGAACAATACTAAAAACACTTTGTGGTTTTTCTTAAAAATAAGTTTTCACAAATTGCCTGAACACTCCTTAGGAAAGAAGTAAGGAAGGCCAACAGGCACTGAACAATTTGAATAAGAGTTAGAGAAATATCTTAAATGATAACTTAAGAGGGAAATGGCAATTCATGCTAGTTCCAAGGTTTATGAATCTGCCAGGACATTAAGACTGAAACATGAACTAAACAAAAGACTGGGATTTCCAGTAAGCACTCCAGCTTTAGCATGTAATACATCCCCCGAGTAAGGCATTTTCTTAGCAGTGCAACCATTTTATTTACCAAGACATGTCATTCACTATATAATAACACTAGAGACAGAGAAGGCTTCAAGCAACTTCCTGTTAACAACAAAGTCTATGGTAAATCCATGAAGACAGAATTAGCACAGATATGGTAATAACGCTTAATGCACCAAATCCTATTCTCTGTCATAATCCTAAATCCATCACACAGAGCTGACTGCTACCCCACAGTGCACTGTCCTGGTTTCACAAATTAAGAGTCACCAAATCTTTCATTAATTTTGCTTTTGCAAAATTAACCCTTTTGAGTCTTAACTGTCAAGGATGACTTAGAGAAGTTAAACAAGACCTCAACTATAAAGTTTCCATAATATTTTAAAAAGGAAGAATGTTCTTCTCCTCCAGTACTCTGAAATCAGCTGACATATTTTACTCTACATTTGGCGAATGCTTATTAAGATGGTATTGTTACTGGGGCACCTGGGTGGCTCAGCTGTTAAGCATCTGACTTTGGCTCTGGTCATGATCTCACAGTTCTGAGTTCAAGCCCCTCTTTGGGTGAAGCCCACTTCTCTTTCTTTCTCTGCCCTTCCTGGGATTCTCTTTCTGCCCCCTCGCTCACTTGCGCCCTCTCTCTCTCCAAAAAACAAAACAAAACAAAACAAAAAAACATGGTACTGTTACTTAGAAAGAAATCTAGTATTTTGACAGTAGTAACCACTCTCTAGAAAACTGTAATAATATGTAAACAAAACAAAAAAGACGGTTCTACAAAAATTATTGTTTTTCTTCAGACACATATCACTATTTGAAACTAGTTATTATCTTCCTCCACTGCAGCATAAGCTCCAAGCCAGCAGGGACTTAACTTCACCGATGCATCTTCAGTGCCCAGAAGGATGCCTGGCAGCACCCAGGAAATACTATGAGTAAATGACAATGACTTGAGATTTTCTTCATGTGTGAATACAAAAAAATGAAAATAATTTTTAAAATGATAAAAATACTCATGAATCATAGCTTTCTAAACCTAAGTGTCTAAGAGAACAATCTCCAACATACCACACAAAATATTTTCATAGGGACTGTGGGCCAATCTAAAGCCTGAGAGAATACAAAATTTCTTCAAGTCTCTCTATTTGTATACTATCTCTACAAATCTCAACTCTCGTCACAGTACTTTAGAAGCAGTTAACCATATTCCCTTAGAAACCAAATGTTATAAATTTCATAGATAAATCTGTTTTTGAAGTCTAAAAAAGTATGAAGTTGTGGTCTTTTAAAAAATGACAAACGTCTCCCATGGAATCAGTTTCCTGGGGGGAAATGATCTGTAATGTTTACATTTCCCATTCCCACTCACCCTTTACAAAATACATGGCAAATCCATGTGTCGGCTACTGTTTAGGGATAATAAAGTAAAAACCAAACATACAAACAAAAAAAAACCCCAAAATAATTACGAGTTACATTTGTAGGATGAATTCCTTCTTTTTAAAAAAGAGACAATTTACCAATTAATTTTTACACAGAATGTATAAAACAGTCTCTCTAAAATATTAAGATTTAAAACTAGGCAAACTTTTGTTTCTCTCTGACGTGCACCTAGCAACTGCGCTAGAAGCATAGGCCACTCTCGAGAGGTACCTTGTCCGTCAGAGCTGTCAGCAGCCAGGCCGTTAGGGCTGTGCTCTTCCGACGTCTGCCTGTACAGCCCCACGGACAGTCTTCTCTCAGCATGCTGCAGTCTCTCACAGCCAGCTGGGGCGCAAAGGAACTCGATCTGCTTTGCCATCACCTTTTCAGGCTGCTAGTAAGTAAAGCAAAAATAAAATCAGTAACTAAAACATTCTACATGATTTTAATGGTTTAAAGATGCCAATTTCAGACTCCAGCAAATATATTTAGTATTCATTAAATTAGTTCGCACATCATGTGGTATACACATTCCATAAATATGCTTAGATGTCTATATCATCATGTTAAAACATAAAATGTTGGATTTTGTGCAAAAGAAAAAAACCTTCCTGCTCATTCTTGAAAGAGAATTCCACTTCAGCTCAAAGGCAAAATAACCTTAGCTTTGTTTCCCAAAGTACTGAGTCCTTTAAAATATTTTTTTAAAAAAGGAACCTCAGAGCAACAGCAACATCTGCTATAATCTGCTTCTAACACACAGGGTGACATCTTGGCATTTTTTATTTTAGGATCTGGCACTACACATGCTCTGATATGATGACAGTATGTTTGGGGGAGAAAAGGTGTAAAATGGCTGTCTAGAAGAACAAGACAAATACATCTCCCACCAAAATCAAACAATGCAAATTATGCAGGAAAAACATGAGTGCCAACAAGAATCTTCACCTTGCTCGTGGAATGAGACTGTGGTATTTCCCAACCAATCGTAAAAAAGACATGCTTTAAAATCACAATTAAGTTGGCTGACATACAAATTATCTCTGTGTGTGTTTTGTAAGTTTCTTCTTTATGTATTGCTTTAAGTTACTTACATGTGACACTGAAAGCACTGTATTTTTGTATTTTGCTAAGCAGGTAATAATCAAAATGCAGACAGGAATCACTATCATTCCATATAAAACAGTAGCACAAGGAAGCTCCTATATAAAATTAGTTACAAAAAATCCTGATTCACAGGAGTAAAAATCAACAGGTGAAAAATATTAATTCAGAGACTGGGATAAAAGCTTATGCTATTTTTCTGAATGCACATAAACCAGATCAAAAGGAACAGTAATGTCGATTCACTCGAGCTTATTAATTGATAAAACTTCAGTAAGATTTCTAAGGAGGAAATGGAGTTTTCATCCTCTGAACAAGACAAAAACAAGACTTGGCACTACTGAATTTGACCCAAAGCAGTCACTAGGCAGAAGATCAACAGGAATAAAACTTCCGGTGTTTTCTAAAAGGTTAAATTAGACCTTTTAACACCTTTTAGAAATGTTAAATTAGATTTAAATTAAATGTTAATTTTCACATACAACAATAAAATAACTCAATAGCAAAAGCACCTGAAGCTACACATTAATTTAAGGATTTTTTTTTTACCATACACGAATTGAAATGATTTAACAATAGCTACCATGGCAATTGATGTTGTGTTGAGAACGAGTTCTAGTTTATCTCAGAGTTGTATTACACACAGCCATAGTCAACATGGCTGTTTTCCTGGTACCAAATTGAGTTTTCTTAGGTAGAGAATCTGTCTTTCTTCCTACAAAACTACAAAGAATAAATATCACTCTATCAAATTCTGCTCATAACCAAATCAAACTACATTGTTGTTGCTATCTTGTTGATACAGCTGTGGATCAGATGACATTTAAAAAACCACCAGAAAGAAATCCAATCCCTGGATGCTTACAACTGAAGCTAGCCGAAGCAGCCATTTGTTGTTCATCGACAGACATTATTAGGAAATGTTAACTGGTGGTTTTACGTTACCTGTGAACTAAGAGCAGCAAGTTCTTCACTCTTAGCTTTAGCCTGCTGGAAGAGTGTCTGCACAGAATCCTGGAAATCTGGAAATCCATCCTATGGACCAAAGCATAAGTCCTTTTTAGTTGGAGTTTGTAAATAAAATATCAGAACTGGGAAGACAGGGCCAAGTAAACAGCTTTAATCCTACAGTTCAAGTAATCATGATTAAAATTTTAATGTATAATACTTCACTTCAGACTTTTATGGTACCAAGTTTATTTCTACAGCTGTAACATCAGTAAAAATACAAATGAAAAAGAGAAAAAGATTTATATGTTTATACATTTCACATAGCATTTCATCTAGTGGTTCAACTAGTAATATTCACTATCTTCATACTGGACATTCTTTTCTTTTTCTTATTTTTGGTTTGAAAACCACCACAAAAATATTTTCATGGAAATAGCATTTTCCATAGCTTAGATTTTCCGATACAATAGATTGCAGAAGTACAATTACAGCAAAGGGATGGACATTTTTATGAACATTTTTCTTTCACATCCTCTACCCAAGGGCCTTCACTGGTTAATCTTACCATAAGTTTTCTTTGCCAGCACTGGGCAGTGTTGGCTTCTTAATTTTTGCCAGTTTGCATTTTGGTATCAATATTCAAAAATTTTTATTACATTTTATCTACTGTAGTTGTGTATACATTTATTTTGTAAATTCTTCTATCACTATAAACTTCAGAAAGGCACTCTGCTTTACAGATTTGATAAATACCCAACTCTACCCTCCAGTTTTCCTAAAGCTTTATCTTGTTTGCTTTGTTTTTTAAATTTAACTCTCTAGTCCATCAGGATTTTATTTTGTTATATGTAATGTTGTAAAGAACCAATGTAAATTTCCTTCGAAGTGCTACCCAATAATCCCGACCGGAATTTCAGAATTCTTCCATGTTGACTTGTGATTTCTCCTTCAGCATTTCATATAAGAGGCAATGGGGATTTGAATTCTCAACACCTGCACTCAAGTTCCAATTCTACCACTTAACACTGGATGAGTTATTTAACCTTTCAGAAGGTTAGTTTCCTCATATGAAAAATAAAGATAAGAGCAACTATCTGTTAGGGTTGTTGTGAGGAGCAAATGAGATACTGCCTTCAGCATGTAATCACTGCTAAATAAGTGTATCAATGCATACTTAATTCTTACATAAAACAGAGCCTACCTCGGGCACTCTACTCCTGGACAATATACCAACTTACATTATTACCACTGTCCACTTTATGTATATATAAAAGTGTCAATCTACTACTTTTCTCAGTTATTTTGTGGGTTTTTTGGTAATTTATTGCTCCACATGAAATTGTTATCTACAAATATGACAGCATGGTTTTAGTAACCTTACTAAAAACTACTAAAGGACTCTTCACAGAAATGGTCATTGACCTCCAAAACATTTCTCCCCTTGTTTCATGAACTATATATTTGTGTAACAAAGGGTAAATCATTAAAAACCAAAGTTCTTATAATAACAGCAGAAAGAGATGTGATAATAACAAAATATTTTATCTTATTTGAAATAAGAGATACGGATTCAAAAGTTTTTCCCCAACAAGGTCTTATTTTTCCACTGCAGAACTCATGTTTTCAAAGATTTCATCTACCAAACTTCTTTTCTTAAGCAGTAATTTACTATTTTAAAATTCAAAGACATGAAATGAAACGGAGTCAGAAGCAAATAAATTTGACATCTTGAGATAATCTCATGTAGCTTTATGGTGGGTAAACATATAATCAACATTTTTATTTTTTAATAGTTATTTATTTATTTTGAGAGAAAGAGAGAGAATGTGAGCAGGGCAGGGGCCCAGGTAGAGAGAGAGAGAGAGAGAGAGAGAGACAGAGACAGAGACAGAGACAGAGAGGGAATGCCAAGCAGGCTCCACACTCTGCGTGGAGCCCAATGTGGGGCTCAATCTCACAACTGTGAGACCATGACTTGAGCCAAAATCAAGAGTAGGACGCTTAACCGACGAGCCACCCAGGCACCGTAGAATTTTTTTAGTATTGAAAAAAGCTTCCTGTCTAGGCCCCTACAAGACCAAAGACACTTGGCTCAGAAGAATGTATGGAATATAATCATTAACGGAGCCAGAATGAACTGCAAGTGTATATAATCTAAGTCTAAATCAAAAGTACACTTTTTTAGCCATTCAGTTTTTCTCTAAGAACTTACTTAGACCTAAAAATCTAACTTTCTCTTTTTAGCAATCTCTCCTTTAAGTTCTGAAGTTCAACAAGGTAAGGTAGTAGAAGACTTGGAAAAGAGAAGCTATCATTTTCCAGGTGACTACCATGTACCACCAATTCCCAACTATCATTTGACATATATTATCTCATTTAATCCCCACCACAAACAACCCTGGGTTTCTCTCATTTTACAGCTACGGACATTGGCTTCAAAGCCTATGCTCAAACAAGAAAGTCCTAGACTTACATACTTATGAAACTCCTAACAATAAACAGAGGCACATCTCTTGGATTTTCATAAGCTGAACGGGTTTAACCCTCTGATTTGTACTGAGTTCCAAATCCAATTGTACTACTTATTTGCTGTGATACTGGACAGACCATTTCATGTTTCTGTCTACTCTGTCTACTCTGCTAACTTTAGAACCATTTTTTTTTTTTTAACATTTATTTATTTTTGAGGCAGAGAGACAGAGCATGAACAGGGGAGGGGCAGAGAGAGAGGGAGACACAGAATCTGAAACAAACTCCAGGCTCTGAGCTGTCAGCACAGAGCCCGACGCGGGGCTCGAACTCACGGACCGTGAGATCATGACCTGAGCTGAAGTCGGACGCTTAACCGACCGAGCCACCCAGGTGCCCCTAGAACCATTTTAAAGAAGCAAAAATTGATAAAGAACACTTAGCACAATGTTTGGCACACAGATATTACCCAACAAATGTCTGCTACTGATATTTATTAAGTTCCCTTTAAAAGCTACCGGATTATGGGGCGCCTGGGTGGTGCAGTCGGTTAAGCGGCCGACTTCAGCCAGGTCACGATCTCGCGGTCCGTGAGTTCGAGCCCTGCATCAGGCTCTGGGCTGATGGCTCAGAGCCTGGTGCCTGTTTCCAATTCTGTGTCTCCCTCTCTCTCTGCCCCTCCCCTGTTCATGCTCTGTCTCTCTCTGTCCCAAAAATAAATAAACGTTGAAAAAAAAAAAATTAAAAGCTACCGGATTTAACCACAGTAAAATAGAGAACACGCTGTTAAGTGACTTACTGCATTTCTATGATATAGCACAGGCAGCTCAGAGATTACTTACATACTAGACATCTTGGGTTTTTAACACTAAAACCAGCAGGACAATATTGACCATACTGGAAGGGAACTATTCTAGTGGAAAGAACAGTGGAAATCTGGAAATACTTGTTTGTTCATTCATACAAAATCTCTTGTTTGCATAATAGGTTCTAGACTCGGTACTCGATGCCTGGACTCCATGCCTCCTGCCCTTCTAGCAAACAGTCTAGAGAAGGCAAGGACGAAGAGATCCCGAGCACAGACGCCGTCAGGGAAGGCTTCCCAGAAGGCATGACATCTAGGCTGAGACTTGAAAGAAGAGAAGGCTGTAGGGAAAGAGAGCAGCTTATATAAAAGCCTGGAGGCAAAAAGAACAGGAGGACACACTTGAGAGGCTGGAGAATATTTAACATAGCTCAGGGAGAAACATAGCTCTCAGGGAGAAAATGAACCCGAACTGTGTTTCTGAAAGTCCAATCTGAATGTGATGGGGGCAATGTACTGGGGGGGCAAGGATGGTGGTAGGGAGACTGGTTAGAAGGCTGTGACCAAGACAGAGAATAGTGGCCTTACAACAGAGAAACACACGAATTCCTAAGATATGGCTTTGGCAACCAGGAGTTTGGTGGTAACATTCTCTAAAGTAATGAATTCAGCACCAAGAAGGAGGCTTGGGAGGGAGCAGAAGGTTGATGAATTCAGTAGGGGACAGGCTACATCTTACACTCTGGAGACCTCTGTGCAGGTAAGTTTGCAAGGCACGTTCACGGAGTTGTGAACTTGGGGCAAGAGTCAGGTTGGATAACCACACTAGAAAATTCCAGCTTCTCAACAAGCCCTGGGTGGGGTGTGCCCAGGCCAGAATCGCCTATATTCCGGTATTTTTAAAGGAACTCACAGAAGAAAGAGTGATCTAGTCTTCTTATGTTAAGAACTAGATGTGTGATCCCAGGTAGGAAAGTTAACTTCATTATTGTTCAATGGAGATTTAAACCATCTGCTTTATCTGCCCAGTAGAGATTTGTGGGGATTCCATGAAGTAATGCAAACAGTGACTCTTGGAAAAGCCCACATTGCTATACAAACATACAGTGGCATCACTGTCAGGATTATTCAACCATGAGAATTTGGAAAAGCTGGAAGGGGTAACTTCAAACTCTACATGTATGCGCAAGTTTTTGGGAAATGGACACTGCTCCTTCATTAATAAAGAGACGTAAAAACATGCAATAAGCAATAAACAACAATATCCAAGTAATGAGTGGTCTGTCTCTGTAATGAAGACGTTAGTCATTCTGATTTTCTCCCACAGTCTTTGATAGTTCTTTACGGAAAAATACAGGACTGAGGAGCTATCACTACATGATCTAGGTTTCAGGTACCCAAAATATGTGGCTTAGAAATAAAAGTGAGAACATTCCCAAGAAACTGGTGTCTTTCATATTATGTTTGGTGCAGGACTTTTGTTATATGTCTCTCAAGCTTTTTTCCCAAGAACCAGCTGTACCACGCTATGAGCAATTTATCTTCATGTCATATTCTTGGCTGCTGCCATTAATCACAGTGTTCCCTTACTGGTGAGACTCTGATTCTGAGCACTGAGAAAATAAAAGACACAGGGTGGGATGCTGTTCGTGACCTAATTACTCTCATCCCACTGGTCTCCACCCCCATTCCTCCTCAACTTTCCCACCAAATACCGGCAAGCTTTAAAGCCACTGCTTAGCTGTCTTTAAAATGACTTGTTCCAACAGATGTTCTCAGCCTCACACGTGCATTTTCCTTTTTTTTTTTTCTACTCACACTTTCTATATGAATAGCAGATTGTAATGCTTCTGTTTTTCTGATCCAGAGGGGAAGAGTCTACATCAAATTAGACCAGCTTTCTCTCAATAGCTTAGTAACAGCGTAGGTGGATGTTCTGACCCTCTTCCCTCCCCCTGCCTCCCTCTCCCACCCCCACCCCCCTGGAACTGCTAGCAGATGTTTCCTCTAAGTCTTTCTTCTTCAAAACCCCAATTCTCTGACTTTCTGGACTCTATTAACAAACTGCATTTCTTTCATGCAGTTATCTCTGATTGCTTGGCACTCCCAGCCCACACAGGATCAGGAATGCTGTCACCTCCCATCTCTCTCCCTAGTTTCCAGCAATGTCAGTGAACGAAGAAAACTTACAGATGAGATTGGAACAGTAACCACCATATCCTTCCTCTCTTCCAAGACACTACTTACAACACTGAAGGTAATGACAGGGTTTGTTCTGAGAACATGTTATGTTCTTAATGAAAAAGAAAGGCTATCAACTGAAATCTATTTTAATTAATATTTAAAAAAAAATTTTTTTAAATCTTTATTTTGAGAGAGAGACACAGTGTGAGCAGGGGAGGGGTAGAGAGAGGGGGAGACACAGAATCCAAGGCAGGCTACAGGCCCTGAGCTGTCAGCCCAGAGCCCGACGCAGGGCTCGAACCCACGAACTGTGAGATCATGACCTGAGCCAAAGTCGGACACCTAACCGACTGAGCCACCCAGGTGCCCCTAATTAATATTTTTTAAAAATGAGGGAAAGATATGAGTGCCAGGGACTTTGGCTGTTGGTTTTTCACCTCCTTTAGTTGTCAAGCTGTCTTAAACACACTGTCATAGGTACAGTATACGTAAATCAAGCTAATTTTTCTTGATTTACTCAGTTTAACCTCCTTCCAAAAACAGTGCTTTTCCTCATGCTAAGCATTTAGTTTGACAAATGGTAACGTCTTATATTTAAATACATTTTGTAATTTATGTTGTTAAATTTTCTACTCAAAACTTAATTGTTCAGATAAGCTTCCTTGAAACAGAAAATGGTAACTGCCACCCTTTCCCCTTTCTTCAAAGACTTCAGTTGCTATACACGCTTGGCTTTTCATACCAGACTAGCAGGAGAAAAGGTATAATTCTAACAGTGTTTTTATAGCCAAGGTTCATGAGCACCCAGGAAGGTAGTTCTGCTTTGCAGTTTAGGAGTCAGACCTAGATTAGGAGCCCTGGCTCTGCCACTAGATAGCAATGCGGCAACTTGAGCAGGCTCCTGAGACTTCATGGGGGTCTCCTTGGCTATACACAGAAATCATAAAGCCTCCATATAATGAGAGACAGGAAGGTTTGTGATCATGAATTTCAAATGCCTAGCAGGGACAGGCATACAATACATTCAGGAAAAAGCAGTTATTTTTCCAAGTGTCCCAGAAATTAGGTTTGGGGTTTCTGATGAAAAAGGAAAGAATAAACATAATTCATTTTTATTTTAGCTGAAAGTGGATTTACACAAAGGGTTGTATTCCAGGTGGACAAGTTATTCATCTAGCCTTGACAGGAGAAATATTCCCAAGCCTTGCTTACTAACCTACAGGGTTGAAGAGGTGCCTTCCCTAGAGGCTCCACTGAGTTACCCTAAGGCCTCCCCAAGCTAGCAACCTTTTTCCTCTGTGTCCACTTCATTATTCTAGGAATTACAGAAAGAAAGTTCAAGATCTTTATGTTGTTTTGTTTTTTTAATTTTATTTGAGAGAGAGAACATGCAAGTGGGGTAGAGGGACAGAAGGAGAGAGAGAATCTTAAGCAGGCTCCACACTCAGTGTGGGGTGGCCTGACCTGGGGCTCCATGCCATGACCCTGGATCATGACCTGAGCTGAAATCAAGAGTCAGATGCTCAACTAACTGAGCCACTCAGGCGCCCCTAAAATCTGTAGGTTTTTTAATGTCAAGCTTTCCCTGTAGAAAGGAGTGCTACTTAAGGACAGCAGATTATGCTGAGTACTACAATACGTATCCTGTATTAAACAAAAACAATCAAATAAATAGCTAACTATCCTTCAAGGGGAACAACTGGGGTGCTTGGGTGGCTCAGTCTGTTGCAAGTCTGACTCTTGATTTCAGCTCGGGTCAGGATCTCCCAGTTCCTGAGATAGAACCCAGAGCCGGGCTCCATCCTGACAGCAAGAAGCCTGCTTGGGATTCCCTTTCTCTCTCTCTCTCTCTCTCTCTCTCTGACCCTTCCCCACTCGCACTGGCTCACACTCTCAAAACTACCATTACAAAATATCTTTAGGGTGGGAGGGAGGGGAGGGTGGGTGATGGGCATTGAGGAGGGCACCAGCTGGGATGAGCACTGGGTGTTGTATGGAAACCAATTTGACAATAAATTTTATATTAAAAAAAAAATCTTTAAAAGGGAACAACTCACTACATAATAAGAGGAAAAATATCAGACAAGGATTTTAAAACTTCTAGCCAATCCTTCACAAACAGTTCAGGAAATTACATAATTCAGCAACAAGAAAACACTTTCGTTTAGTTTCGTTAGTTTATCCTAATGCACTGATAATGGCATGCAAGAAATTTTTTCTTTCCCTTACGTGTCTATTTGTGATGTCATTTCTATTTTATCTACTGACATTACATTTCTTTTTGTTCATTATAAAAATTATCTTTTTTAAGGGGTGTCTGGGTAGCTCAGTTGGGTGAGCGTCCAACTCTTGGTTTTGGCTCAGGTCATGGTCTCAAGGATCCTTACTTTAAGCCCTGTGTTGGGCAGGCAGGCTCTGTGCTGACAGTGCAGAACCTGCTTGGGATTCTCTCTTCCTCTCTCTCTGCCCCTCCCCTGCTCATGCACTCTTCTCCCTCTCTCTCAAGAAAAATAAATAAGCTTAAAAATTTTTTTCTTAATTATCTTTTTAAAATGAAAAGAAGTCAGCAACTTGGCATGTATGCCAATTGGTTACTGTCAAGGATTTTAGAAACATGAAAATTAAAGACTAAATTCTCATTCATATGGACCTAGTAATTAGTAATCTGCTATAATTTACAACGTACTAAGGTTATCTTTATAGTATATTCTTTTAATAGAGAATTAGTAATTCAAATGAAATAAGAAACACTATGTTCAAAGAATTCTAAAATCTTTCTAGTTGTACTTATGAAGTCCTTGGTGTCAGTCATATATTCTGAACAAACTGTTCTCACTGTTCTCTAAAAATGCACAGGATTTTCTCCTCTGTGTCTTTGCCCATGCTAGATAGACTACCTTTGTGATGCCACTCTACCCTCCACCCCACATCTTTACCTTCTGAAATCCTACCCTTATTTTAAAACCCAGCCCTGGGTGGCTCAGTTGGTTGGTTGAGCGTCCAACTTCAGGTCACGAACTTGCGGTTCATGGGTTCGAACCCCACATCGGGCCCTGTGCTGAAAGCTCGGAGCCTGGAGCCTGCTTTGGATTCTGTGTCTCCCTCTCTCTCTGTTCCTCCTCCGCTCACACTCTCTCTCTTTCTCAGAAATAAATAAAGATTAAAAAATTTTTTTAAAAATAAAATAAACCAGCTCAAACAGTTATCTACTCAACAGAGCCTCCCTTAATCTCTCCTCATGCCAGAAACTCTCCCCTTCGCAGTAGCCACATAGAAAGTAGATCTAGACAAAGCATTAATACTTGATGAAAAGTCTTGTATACTATACAATACTCCTTCTGTCCCTCTACCCCACTTGCATGTTCTCTCTCTCAAATAAAATTAAAAATTGTATAGGTTTGTTACTTTTGGATCATTTGAACAATTTTTTTTGTATAGTATCTGAAGCTAACCCATCTTAAACATTACTCAAGACCTAATAAGAGGTTGATTACAAATATAAGCACAACGTTTTAAATTCTTCCCTTCTTCAAGAACCACTGCTTTAGGCTAAAGTTTTTAAGAAATCAAAGATGCTTAACTATGGCCATTCATTATTTCATCTAACAGATTTTATTAAGTGCCTATTAAGTGCAAGGCACTATTATAAAATCTGAGTATAAAGTAGTGGACAGATAAGAGCTGTACTCTCATCTAATGGGGAAGACTGATAATAAAAATAAATACATAATAGTTTCAGGTACCAGTAAGTGCTATGAAAACATGGGGCGCCTGGGTGGCGCAGTCGGTTAAGCGTCCGACTTCAGCTAGGTCACGATCTCGCGGTCCGGGAGTTCGAGCCCCGCGTCGGGCTCTGGGCTGATGGCTCGGAGCCTGGAGCCTGTTTCCGATTCTGTGTCTCCCTCTCTCTCTGCCCCTCCCCCGTTCATGCTTTGTCTCTCTCTGTCCCAAAAATAAATAAACGTTGAAAAAAAAAAATTAAAAAAAAAAAAAGAAAACAAACAAACCAGGAAAATGAGCCTGAATGTGATTTTGAGGTAAAGGTGCCCTTTTAGAAAGGGAAGCAGGTATGTCAGAGCAAATTCTCAGCTATGAGCTAAAGCCAGGTGAAGAGCTAAAGATCTAGGTAGGGGAACAAACAGTGAGTGATGAGGCACAAATGAGTTTGGCATGTTCCAGCAACAGAAAGTGGGTCAGTGTAGCTGGGACACAGTAAGAATGGGGAAGTGTGGTAGCAGATGAGGCCAGAGATACAAAGTTAGAGTCAGATCATAGAGGATCTTAGATGCCTCAGGAAAAAGTGTAGATTTTATTCTAGGTACAGTAGAAAGCCCTGGAAAGATTTAAGCAAGGAAGGGATTTATGTTTGTTTGTTTCTTTCTTTTTTTCTTTTGTAATTTTTTTTTTTAATTTTTATTATTTTTTTATTTTTGACAGAGCACAAGCGGGGGAGAGGGGGACAGAGGATCGGAAGCAGTCTCTACACTGTCAGCAGTGAACCTGATGTGGGGCTCGAACTCACTAACCGTGAGATCATGATCCTAGCCAAAGTTGGATGCTCAACCGAGCCACCCAGGTGCCCCAGGATTTATGTTTTTAAAAGATAACTGTGGCTTTGGTATGGCTGAAAGATTAGTCCAAACAGATGCTTAGTTAAAATAATGAGAGAATTTAGGATAGTCAAACATAGTTTATTTGTTTGAACTTGAAATTAAATAATGGATGGCTAAGAGAATTAATGACCCCCTCCCCTCCCCCCCTTGTCAATCCCCTGCCCAAGAAAAAAAGGAAGGAGCTCTCTGACTTCAAATTTCTACTCTGCTTCAGACTGGCCTTTAAAAAGTATTTATTCCAAATTAAGGAACAGTGGTTTTGAAACCATTCTATAGTTCTGACAGCCCTAACAAAAGCTCGTTTTTCTTGCTCAACTCCCACCTTACCTCTTGCAAGCCTAAAATCTGAAGGGACAGCCTCAACCACAATCCTCTAAGAGGCTTAATTATAGGCAAGTCTCCATTACTTGCAGCTACTAAATTGTCATTTCTCTCAGATTGTTAATATAAATAAACCTTGGCTCCTCTAAATGTATTTGATAAGATGACTAAATGATGTAAATAAGATTATAAAAGAAATCATTTGGAGCCCCTGGGTGGTTCAGTTGCTTAAGTGTCCGACTCTTGATTGTGGCTCAGGTCATGATCTCACAGTTTGTGACTTGGAGCCCCACATTGAGCTCTGCGCTGATGGTGCAGAGACTGGTTTGGATTCTGTCTCTCCTTCTCTCTGCCCCTCCCCTGCTTGTGCTCTCTCTCTCTCAAAAAAATAGATAGATAGATAGATAGATAAAGTTAAAAAAAAAAAAAAGAAAGAAATCATGTAACCAGGAGAGTTTTAAATCTATAAGCAACACCCACTGACATATCAAGCTGTAATAAAATGACTGGACATCAATCTCATCATTGTTTTCTAAGAATTTCTTCAGTTTCCTAGTTCAAATTAGATACTTCAAAGCAACAAAATTCTATATTGTTTTAAAGATTCCAAAATTCCCATTTTTCACTTGTTCATGGAATATCCTTTTTTTTGGTTTGAATTAGTAAATAAACATTATTAGCATGAAAATATATAATGCATAATCTTACCTCCACTTTAATTCTCTTCGGAGATAATTCATCTCTTTCTCCACATTTTGACCTGAAGAGAAAAACTTGAGAAGGTAAAAAATTTTATCCTGAAGACATCTCAATCTATAAACTTCCACCAAAACATATACCACTGGAACCTTTACACTGGAAGTAAAAGATTCATAGTGAACATGGACATAATAAAGAAGAGACTTTTTATCACTTCTAAATAAAATTAGAAAAATACGCAGACACACTTATACACTTTAAAAGGCCCCTACCTAAGAACTACCCACAAAGAAATTACTTAATAAGTATGTAATGATCACATAATGAAAAAGAAAAAAAAAAATCAAGGAGGTTTACACTGCATGATATCCTTTTATGAATCAGTAGAAACACTTCAGGATAAAATGACCAGTGGCTCTTTAAGATGAATGCTTAAGGCTACATAAGATTAAAATACATTTTGTCTATCTATTGAAACTACAGAGGCATTTTCCCTTGACCTACAGATCCCTCTTCTGGGAAATCTCCCAAAGGTACCTACAGATATTTGAAATACTATGGCCACTTAAACTACAATAAGCCATCAATTCTAAGTTATCCCTCAAAATAAAGACGTTAAAATGTAAAAAGAAAAAAGTATATCTCAGAACCAACAAAATACGTATGATGTTATCTATTATGGTGCTATTTATAATGATAAAAGACTAGAAATAACTCCAGTATCCATCAATAGGGGACTGGTTAAATAAATCATGGTATATCCACACAATGCAATACCATGCAGATGCAAAAAATAATGCTAGATGTGTACGTACTAACACGACAAGATCTCCAAGATATGTTAAAAGCAAGATATAGAATAATGTAAATATATGCTGCCTATTGTTTTTTGGAAAAAAGGTAAAAATGAGAAAATATATTTATATTTGTTTGCAAGTACATAAACATACACTAGAAAGCTGAAAAAAAACCTAATAAAACCATTTACACACTGAGGAGAGGAAGAGGGTAAAAAGACAAGAACCAGAGTGCAACTTTTTTATATTACATATTCACATGGTTTTGACTTTCACATGATGTAAAAGTCTTATATATTTAAAAATATATTTAACTTAAAAAACATATAAATGTACATACTATAAGAAATAGCTAAAAACTGTTGAAAGCAGCTGCCTCTAAGATGTGATGTGGTACTCAGAAGGGGGAAGGTGTGGAGCAGAGAAACTGCTGAGTTTCATCATAAGCCCTGTGTACTGCATGACTCCCTAAATCCTGTATATGTATTACTCTGATTAAAGCAAATCATTTGAATAAAGCAATCAGAGAGGCGCCTGGGTGGCTCAGTCAGTTAAGCATCCGACTTCGGCTCAGGCCATGATCTTGAGGTTCATGGGTTCAGTCGGGCTCTGTGCTGACAGCTCAGAGCCTGGAGACTCCTTTGGATTCTGTGTCTCCCTCTGTCTCTCTCTGCTCCTCCCCCGACTCGTGCTCAGTCTCTCTCTCAAAAATAAACATTAAAAAAATTAAATTAAGCAGTCAGAAATTTTGTAGAATACAGTGAAAAAAATAAATATATCACTGAATCAGCTCTTGATTAGCTTGTTCATTTAGTCTGCAGAATTTTACTTTGTGTCAGTTTGTAAACATGTGGGATCTTTCTTTAGGCAGGGTAGCAAATGAGGCTGCTAGGAGCTAGGGGGAAATCATGACAATGACAGCAAATGCCTACAACAGTGGTTTTTCAATCTGGAGCAGGCACCAGAATAATCTGAGATACTTGTGAAAATGTGGATTCCAAGGTTCCATCCAGAAACTGTGATTTATTAGGGCCGGGGAGGGTGCTCAGGATGTGGTTTCTGAATACACATTCAATTACTCCAATGCCAGTGGTCATTGGCATCTCCTCAGAGAAGCAGTCGCACACACAACTGATGGTGAACGAGAAGTTAGGGTCCATGTGGAACTGAAGAATACAATCAAAATGGTACTACAACCATTTTGCTTAGGGTTTAAGTGAGGATGAGATAAGAGGAATAAGATATAAATAATATCAAATAATATATAAATAATAATATATAAATAATATATAAATAATATATAATAATATATAAATAATATCAAATTTTAAAGCCACACTGCTTTTCAACAATTAAGTTTTTTATTTCAAATATTCCATATTGCACTTCCATATTTTACATGTCCATATTCCACATCATCTGGTATCATTCAATTTTCCCTTAAATACTCATCAATGGAGTCTTTTTTATCTATTCTGCTAATCTCATTAGCTTGCAAACACCCTGCAGCAAAAGGAACCCCTTTGCTTCCTCAGAGAGTTCAACAAGTTCATATGGTAAGTGAGTATACAAAAAAGCCTACACATGCTGACTGACTAAATCCCATCCTCACACTCAAAACCAAAGCATCTGTGTGTGAAGAACGTCTAAAACCACTACCAGAACGATGCTGTAATACTAGGGAACTGCCTTTCAAAAGAAAGACAAAAGAGGATTTAAACAAAACAAGAAAAACCACTTTAGCAATGTCTGGAAAAATGTCCTACTCCCATAAAGCAATGTAAAAATATTGCCAATTAGTTAGACACTTACTTGGTGGTTCTGTAGGTATATTTGTAGGTGACTTCTCGAGAAATCTGCCTAGCCAGGGCAAATAGTTCATCTCTTCTCGTCAGCAGGGCGTTATCCTTCACACAGAGCTGAGCAGCCGCTTCATTAACAGTGAGCTGTGGATCCAAAACCAAGTTTAAAAGTTATAAACACCCTCATTTCACCAGTGTGAAAAATGCTTCACTTAAGGATATAAAAATGTCAGGTCATTATATAATGAGACCGTAATTTATAAAAATCAGGATAGGCCTTTCTTTATTCCTTATTAGTCCTAATGCCTAATTTCACAAGAAAATCACATCATCTACCATCTCTCAGGACTCAAATTAATCAAAATAGTCATCTTGGTTTTAGGTATTTATAGGCTTAAAATACTTTTGTTTAGGTATGAGAATTTATAGAAAGTAAGCAAAATAAAATAAAAATAAAAAGTAAAAAATGTTCTGTATCTCATTTTTATGAAAAGCCAGGGGATAGGATATGATTTGGTGATAACATTCCCCTAACTAAAAATGAGTATACATGGTCTGACATATTTTTCAAAGTGAACGGATATGAAAATTCTTAGAAAGGAATAAAAATTAGATGACTGGAGTTAAATATTTATCAAATCACTTAGTACCAGAGTTATCACAAATTAGGGCCAAAAAGGAAAATCACTGTCTTGGAGTCAGTAATTCTCTAAAATTCATCGAATTCTACTTTTTCATCAAAGTGTTAAATAATGCCAATACAGAGTTGCTACCTGACAAAACATTCTGTAATGAAATTTAAAGTAGCAAATGTTACCTTTTAAATTCAAAACCTATTAATTTTTTCATAAATCGGAAAAAGTTTTTTTCACATAATTTTACCAACTTAAATTGATGGAGGGAACTGCGAAGAGGTATATCACACTTTTTTAAAAAGCAAGAAACATGCTGGTTCCACACATGACTGATGGCAAGATGAGAATGGGATTTGATGGCAGACAGATCTGAGAGGAGTCTTGCTCCATCACTTAGCATCTGTAGGACTTTGGGCATGTAAAATCTTCTCAGAGCCTCAGTTTTCTCAGAGGCAAAAACAGGATAATCAAAACGGGAACTACTTCAAGGGATTTTAACAAGAGATAAATGAGGAGACACACGTGGCACAAAGTTGTTCTTAGTTCTTGATTTCCTTTCATAAAAAGGCAGGCATTTACTTTCTCCCTACCCAGGCATCCCACTTTATTCATAAAAATCATCTGCATTTAAATTTTCAAAAATAGAAGCAAAAGAAGAAAATAAATGCAGAATGCACACCTTCCATCTAACATTTTAATGTATATAGTCTACTATCTGTCTGTGAACATATAAACATACACGTGAATATAGATTTGCAATTGCCTTTTCTCACATACGCTACATTTTTGTACATCACGTATTAAGGCAGAAAGGTGGTTTGTTTACATCAGCACGTGGCATGTAAACTGATAAATGAATTTAAGTATTCTTTATGATCTCATTTTTACTAACTAGAAATATTCCATTATAGTTAAGAGTAATATATTATTTAAATCAACCTCACTCTGAACATTAAACTCCCCAGTTTTTCATGTACTACAAAGAAAGCTGCAAAGAACATTCTTAATTGTATATCTCTGCACACATATTCAATTATTTTCTTGGAATAAATTCCTATGAATAAACTCGTAAGGCCACAAAACATACTACATTTTAAAACTTACATATTTCACCAAATTACTCTCCAGAAAAATTGCTCCAAATCATAACGCTAGCAACAATTATATGAAGATCCATTACTCAGAATTAACTAACACTGGTTATTTGCTTTTAAAAGTTTTACCAATTTAATGTATTTTCAGTGACATTTGATTACAATTCACATTTCTTTAACTATAAAACTGAACCTTTTTTAATGTTTTTAAGTTGTTTTAAAATCTGCTTGCTCATGGCAGTTGCCTGTTTCTTCCATTGAACTATTTTGTTTCTTATGGACTTCAGGAACTTAAGAACATTTACTCTTCATGTGCAGAGGTATTTTCCTTTTTCAGTTTATCATCAGCCTTATAATTTTTGTCTTGGGTGCCAAGCATAGAAATTCCGTTCACACCCTAATAATACATAAATGTTTTCCTGTAATTTAGTCTAACAGCTTTATTTTTTCCACTTAAGTACTGAAACCATTTAGAATATGTTATGATAGGGGAGCCTGGGTGGCTCAGTCGATTAGGCATCCGACTTCAGCTAAGGTCATGATCTCACAGTCCATGAGTTCGAGCCCCGTGTCAGGCTCTGTGCTGAAGCTCAGAGCCTAGAGCCTGCTTCAGATTCTGTGTCTCGCTCTCTCTCTGCCCCTCCCCTGCTCATGCTTTGTCTCTCTCTGTCTCAAAAAAAATAAAAAACATTTTTAAAAAGAATATGTTATATGATATAAATTACATACCTTACATCCTCCTCCCCAGATTTCCACCTGTAATTTACACTGGCTTATTCTCAAATAATTTTGCTACTGACAATGTTATAATAAACCCAAGTATCCTATTTTATTTGTAATGTTTATTTATTTATTTTGAGAGAGCCAGTAAGTGAGCAGGGGAGAGGCAGAGAGAGAATCCCAAGCAGGCTCTGCACTGTTAGTGCAGAGCCCAAAGCGAGGCTTGAGCTCATAAACCACTGTGAGATCAGGACCTGTGCCTAAGTCAAGAATTGGTTGCTTAACCAACTGAGCTGCGCTGGGGCACACCCTCCCCCCCAACCCCAGGCTTCCTATTTTAAATCCACAACTGAATAGGAGAGTGTAATAGAAGCAATGTATTTTCAGTCTTCTCCCCTCTTCCTAAAGAATCATCAATAGACCAGTTTCTTCCCTAAGTGCTTTTGAAAGGCACAGTGTTAGTGGAGCTAAAACTGAAATATACTTAAAGAATGATTTCCTAAATAAATTTACTTCAATTTTGGCTTAGTAGTAGCTACAATGACCTTGAAGTCCTTCTCAAGCTCCTTCTTATGTAGCCTGGTCTCTCCTGTATTGATAACCCTAAATTAGTATGGAGAACTTCTGATTGTCATTAAGATATTTTAGTTGACAACACTTTAGAGGTACCACCTTATGTACAACCAGAGAAAATAACCTTTCAACATAAACTGAAAACAGTATTTGGTATTCTTTCCACCATCCTATCAGGAACCAAAAAAGCAAACAAACATAACACATCCTTCGCTACTTGAATTCAGGCTTAAAAGATAAAAAAAAAAAAGTAGACTGAGCACTCCAGGCTCTTAGGGAGACCTCTGGTATTAAAACTGAGGTTGCAGAAATAACTATGGCCCACTCCAAGTTATAATAAGAAGCTGACTTATCAAGGTTACCCCTCAAAAATGTATTTTCTGTCAGTGTTTTCTAGACTTCATACTAATTAATAATTAAATCAATAAATATTATGATATATTTCGAAAACTTATACAAATACTCTAATACAGTAGTCACTGCAGTACCATACTAGCTTTTTAAAAATTCCAAGTGTCTAATTTTGTTAAAAGTATAAAATATTGTAATTGTTTACTTCCTCCAATTCCTCTTTTTGTGGCTAAAAACACCAAAATTCCATTCAATCTTGATGTAAAATATTTCTTGAAGTTAGCTTTCTATCATTTATAACTAGACTTAAAATTTCCTTTACTGGTAGTTAAAATTATAATCTTTAACAATCACATGATTTGACTTTCCACTGAGTATTGTTAGCATAAAAATACCATGAGAACGCTGTGTGATAGGGAGGCTCAAAGGCATTCAAGGCTTTCATTTTCCAGCACAGGGAGGGAATGACTGGCCCCCTCAAAGGAAACAACTAAAAAATGTTGGATGAAATGGAGGGGAAAAATATCTTAAATGCATCAATAAGCCAGCAAGACAACAGTAAGGGTTAGTCAGGCTCAAATGAATGAAGACAGTATCTCAAAGGAGTAAATTGAGGACAGTTGCTAAACCAGATGACCCTGAGTTTCAGTCTTCACGGCCTGAAGTGTGGGAACATCTCTCTGGGAAGAGAAGAAGAAAAACGCAGGATCCACTAAAGGTGAGGCATCTAAGACCCCTCCTCCACAAAGCTGAAATCCCAAAGCACTACATACCCACTATTAGCCTGAATTAAAAATACACCTGTACTCCCAGGAGAGTGCTGGGGAAATTACCTGTTTTGACCCTTGTTACTATGAGTGGGAGAAAACAGAAGATACTCTCTGGAGATTTCATAACTCCAAATCAGCCCTCACATGATTTTTAGCCCTAATTCACACTAAGTGGGCTGAGAATTTTTTTCAGGGGGTCCCAGACTTGTATTGTGCAGAAAACAGGTGCCTGGTGGAAGCAAAAGCAAATAACCTCTAGGAGAATCCATTTTCTTCCCAGACCTCCAAACATTCCCACAGTTCCAAGAAATATGAATGGTAGAAATCATAAAACATCCAAAGAAACAAGGCATCAAAAGTAATAATCAGCAGAAATGACAGCAGAATGAGCTCTCAAAGATTTCATTTAAAGAAATAAAAAGAGTTGAAAACATGACATGAATAATACAGTAAAGAAAAGACCAAGAAAAACTGAGAAATCAGGAGAGAAAAAAACCAGGGAGAGGCAAACAGAAGATTTCAGAAGCAGCCAGTAGTCAGATGACCACTGACTTGCAAACATAATAATGAAAACCAAAAGCCAAGGAAGTATCTTCAATTACTAAGGGAAGATAACAATATAGAATTTGATACACAGAATAAACAGCAGTTAAGAATGAGGGCAAAATTAAGCTATATTCCAGTGGTTGGGGTAGGTTAGTAGGCTTTCATTAAGAAATTCTACAATATGGGGTGCCTGGGTGGCTCAGTCGATTAAGCTTCCAACTTCAGCTCAGGTCATGATCTCGTGGTTAGTGAGTTGGAGCCCTGAGTCAGGCTCTGTGCTGACAGCTCAGAGCCTGGAGCCTGCTTCGGATTCTGTGTCTCCCTCTCTCTCTGCCCCTCCCCCGCTCACACTCTGTCTCTGTCTCTCAAAAATAAACATTAAAAAAAATTTTTTTGAAGAAATTCTACAACATGTACCTCAGGCTAAAGGAAACTTAATTCCAAATAGTAAACCTGAGATCTGAAGAGGGGGAGGCAGGATAGAAATATAAAATAAGGGAAATGAATTCAAAATATTAGTCATTATAATAAATGTAAAAAGGTCAAATATTACAGTGAGAAGACAAAATTTGACTCGATTTTTTTAAGAAATCCAACTCTTGGTATTTACAAGAGATGTATGTAAAACATGGATTCAGAAAAACTGAAAGTAAAAGGATGCAGAAAACATAAAGCGATTACTAACAAAAAGAAAGCACACGTATTTGTATTAATATCAAACAAAATGGGCTTTTTTTTTAATATTTATTTTTTGGCAGAGAGCAAGCGGGGGAAGGGCAGAGAGAGGGGGACAGAGGATCTGAAGCAGTCTCTGCACTGGCAGGCTGTCATTGCAGACCCCAATGTGGGGCACAACTCACAAACTGCAAGATCATGACCGGAAACAAAATCTGATGCTCAACGAACTGAGCCACCCAGGTGTGCCCAAAATAGGCTTTTAAAGCAAAATGTGTTATTAAAGATTGATATAGTTACTGCAAAATACAAAGAGAAACAGACAACTCCACAATCACAGTAGGTGATTTTCAAACAAAAGTCTTCCTGATAGAGCAAGCAGACCGAAATGAAATGAAATGAAATGAAATGAAATGAAATGAAATGAAATGAAATAAAATACTACTTTAGAAGGTCTAGTGAAGTTAATAAGCTTGTTAAAACAGACACAGAACGCTCTACCAACAGCTACAGAAGCACATAAAAAAACACCACATACTGAACTGTAACTAAAATCTCAACAAATCTTAAAGCTTTGGCATCATGCAAACCTTGTGTTCTGACCACACTGTAATTCAGTTAAAAATCATCAGAAAAATAATTAAGGGAAACCCCTCATATTTGGAAATAAAAAAACATATAAATAGTTCATGGGTACGAAATCATAAATAAAAAGAGAAGTAATCAGAATTGGAAAAAAATAACTTCATACCAAAACTTTGGGAATTATGCTAAATCAATATAACCAGGTCTTAAGACCACTGCTGATTCTTTAGCTTAAAAAAAAAGTTTATAACAATGATTAATTCTGTAATTCTTTACTGCCCATGTACAGTGCATTTGGAAACAAATATAAAAATACATACAAGAAAAAAGAATTTTAAGTACCTGAGAAAGTTGAAAAAATGTTTTCAGGTGTAGATAACTTTTTGATTTTCATCCACTAAAGACCTACATACAGCTCTATGTCTTGAAAGATTGAAAGAACAGTATCCACTGCGTGTATATGAAGAAAACTCACAAACAGGAACAGTGAATTAACAGTAAATCATGTATTTCTATATTTGGAAATTGAAGACAAACCAGTATCGTTCTTTAATCTTAGGAATTTAGAAAAAACTCAAATATCTTTCATTCATTTTAAACAGTCAAGTGAGAAAATGTGAAATTATCATACTTAGATGGTACACTTAATGTAGCACCTTCTCTTTTAATTCTCTCAAGATTTCATAATTTCCACCAAGCTGTTGAATGGTTACTAGTTTGAAGGAAGCATCCTGATTCATAAACATCTATCCTAAGCTATAATTTTGGACCAGATTCACATACTTGAGTTACAAATAACAAGTGGTCTAAGTTTCAAAAATACAAGCCACATATTCTAAAGCCCCCACCCCCACATCTCAGCCTACTAGCATTCATTTTGAGTGTTCTCTTATTTTGGGAAACCCACGATAATCTCATTACCTAAATACCATCTGTACCTATTTATCTACAGAAGCAAAGAACCCTTTAGCAAAAACCAAGTGTGAAATAATTTTTCTCTCTTTTAAAAGTAGGTTAGGACTTCTAAAAGAAAAAAGTGAGGTTGATTTGGTTTATTAAAGTCATCTCTTTAACATACGTTTGCTTTGATAATAATACTGGCTCAATTCTGTGTTTCATCTGCTATGTTTAAAAAAATCACATAAAAACTAGATTAAAGCATGAAACTAAAACTGCCAACATGTTTTGCCCTTTGTTTTCTACTAATGACAACCACAACAACTCCTCTATTAATTCATAGGTAGTGAAAACGTCAAAGTGTATCAGAATTATAACACTAAGTGTATTTTCTGGATCTATTCCTAAATCCTTGTGAGTCTGTTATTGTATGGCCACAATACATATAACAATTGCAAAAGGATATGCCCAACATATATCAAATTACAGATTCGCTGTTACTTTAAGACATTTTACTAACCAATTTCCTTATTCTGAGCTCCATTATGCATCAAAATCTAAAGCATTTAAAAAGATGAGGTAGTGAAATTGCTGAAAAAAAGATTAATATACAAAAATCAGCCAGTGATAGTAATTAAAAAAAAGTGGGGAAAAAAATTTCATTTACAATTATATCCCTTTTAAATCCTATATATTTGCATACCCTGTATTAAACAAAATAAATTTAAATATATAATAAACATTTAACATGCATATATATAATACGCAGTACTTGACCTAACAAAAAATGTGCAAAACCTATGTGATATGTGAATAAAGAACTATAAAATTACTGAGGAATATGTAGACACTATACTTATTGTATGGGTGTTTTCATTATTGTAAATATGTCAATTTTTCCCAAGTGAATCCATACCTTTAAGGAATTTCTAATAAAAATACCAACAGAAAATTTTGGGAAATTTAACAAATGCATTAAAAATTTCATTTGAAAGGAGAAATGCATATGGCTACCTAAAAAAACAGAAGCAACAAGACTACTGAAGGAACACTTGCCTTTCCAGATACCAAAATATATTATTTAGCTATACTAATTAATGTAACTCTACACTGGTATAGGAATAGAGAGTTAGACTAATGAAATCAAACAGGACAAGATCAGTAAATAACACTACATAAAATCAAACTTCAGTATGGCAATGAGTCTGAAAGGTCAAAGGACAAATGATAATCTGTGAAAATGTTTACAACGTGAGACAAAAGGTTAATATCCTTAAAATATAAAAAGTTCTATCCAATCAATTTTTTAGAGGCTAAGAAAAACCCCAACATTAAAACAAAGGATAAGAACATAAAATTGGATGTCCATTATACATATAGAAAGATACTCATCCTCCCTAAGGAAAGTAAATATGAGCAATGAAAATTTTTCATCTGTTAGACTGGCAAAGATTAAAAAGAATGATATTGTAGTATTAGCAAGAGTGTGGAGAAATGGATACCTGCATATAGTAATGGCAGTATAGAAGTTGCAGAAAGCAATTTAGCAGTATCTACTAAAATATTAAATCTAGATATTCTCTGATCCCATAATTTTAGATGTTGGAAGCTATTCCATAGAAAAATATGCATGAGTCTGTCTGTAAAGGACCAGGTGTATAATATTCATGTACCACCATACATAGTATCGAAAAAATAGAATGACCTAAATGACACCAACAAGTGAATGGTTCAGGTAAATAAATAATGGCACATTCACATTATGGAATATAATGCAACACAAAAATTAAAAAGGCACCTCTACGTTTACTTACTTGGAAAGATATCTAACAGTATATTCTACTGTGAGTGTACTGTTAAGTTTTTTGGAAAAAAAAAAAAAAAAAAAAAAGGAATTTGGAGGGCCACCTGGGTGGCTCAGTCGGTTAAGCATCCGGCTCTTGGTTTCCGCTCAGGTCATGATCTCACAGTTTCCTGAGTTCAAGCCCTGCATCCGGCTCCACGCTGGCAGCACGGAGCCTTTTTGGGATTCTCTGTCTCCTCTCTCTCTGCCCCTACCCCACTTGCTCTCTCTCAAATAAACTTTAAAAAAAAAAAAAAAAAAAAAGGAATACCAATGTGAAAATAAAAAAAAAAAAGGAATTTGGAGAACAGTGTGCAAAATATGATCCCTTATTTGTATGTGTAAAGAAAACTATCTGAAAGTTTACAGATTCAATTACTTTACATCCTTTTGTAAGGACTGAATATTTTTGCAGTAAGTATACATTCTTTTCTGTGTTAAAGTACAAATCTTAGGAGAAAAATCTAACGTTTCTTACATGGAATACTATATTCAACTGAACATTTTTTCAATCTTTACAGGATAAAAGCTATTTAAAAAATCAGCAATAAAATCGCCTTTTTAACTCTTGAAAATGTGTTTATTTTCTAAGCACATATTGAGTGTGTTAGACTCTGAAGATATAAAAATGAATGAGACATTACCTCTGCCATGAAGGAACCCAAAGTAAACTGTGAGGGACAGACTAGTATTCAAATAAGTACAATGAAGTGCCGAGGTTACTATGACAGTAGTATACGTAGGGATAAAAATGGAAACGGAAAGGGAGATCATTCTACTTGTGGGAAAACATATCAGAACAGACTTAAGCTTATGCTTGAGTGAAATCTTAAAGATGATGCACTGACCAGATGGACAAGAAGAGAAAGGAAGTACGTGCAAAAGAGATATATATGCATTCTTCTAATTAAGGAAGATATTTCTGGACAGAGTGCTACAAATATACAATGATGAGAATTTGAATGCCAAATGTCAAACCAAAACAATTTTCAAACCTATAATAATAACGTTCATCTAATATAATTTTATTTTCTATGCTAGCTGAAAATTCCTTTTAAGTTCCAGCTATTTTTTACAAATTTTTTTTCTAAAAAATGTCTACAAAAATGCTTTTTAAATGGTTGTATTTAAAACCCTGTTTTATTTCTTCATTAAAATACAAACTGCCTTCTAAGTGCACAGACTTTATGCTTTCCCTGCTTAAATTCTTCCCCTACACCGTAGTTCCAAAGCTCAACATGTTTGAGTCCAACGCAAAAACACCCCAACACAATAAACAAGGTCTATTTTCATAAAAGAGTTCATATTTTGCGAACACCTAAAGGTTCTTAACACTGCTTTCAGGGAGTGTATCTCCTTCGCTGCAAAATATTACCCAACTTACCTCTAAGGAACAAAACCTACCACACACATACAAAGAAAAATGTGGGCTTTTTACCTCATGAAGCGTGAGATGTTTCCCATCCTTTCTCTTTGAGTCAAACCTGCCATATATTGCACTGTACTTTCGAATTTCCTCCTCTTTGTGTGGATCATCGTCACTCATCTCAAAGATGTGCCCGATCATTTTGGCCAACTTCTTGTTGGTTTTTAGCAGCTCTTTCACTTCATTCAAGTCACTTTTTGGCAGCGTGGGGGCCATCCGCTCCACACACTCGGCCACAGACAGCGCGGCGGCAGCGTCCAGGGCCTCGCTGCTTTCCTTCGGGGAAGCCGGGGAGCCAAGGTCTGCCGGAGAGAGGCTGTGCTCGCTCTCGGTGGCGTGGTGGCCTTGCCAGAGTCTGGACTCCCCAATACCCTGCAGCACTAAGCTCCCCACCACATCTGATTTCCCCTGTCCCAAACTCTGCACGCAAGTGGTGGCAGCGCACTTGGGGATTTTTAAGTGAGGTTCCCGGGCACTGCTACTCCTGTCATAACTGCTGCAGGATATCCCCAGCCACGTTGGTGATCCCTCTGGTAACTTATAGATGGGTATGCTACTGACAGGCAGGGAAGTCAGTGGCTGATTGAAAAGGCCAGGGTTTGTAACCCAGTCTCTCAAAGCTTTCTGTAGCCTTCTGACATGAAGGGGTTTGCTAGCCATGCCCACGAGCGCCATGATTTCCAAGAATTCCTCTTCTCCAGCTTCACAGAGCTGCTGGACATCATCACCACCTTGTTGAATAAAGGCATCAAAGTAAGACAGCAGATTGGCTTTTTGTAATATTCTATACAACTGCAACTCCCCCAGGGTCCTGGGTAAGGCCGCAGCCATTACTGTGGATGGTCTTAACCTGCAAGAAGAAGAGAGGAAATACTCATCTCACTTGCTCCAAAATTCTTAAACCTGTTTTTCAGACACCACAGGATTTACAAATACAGTGTGGGAAGAACAAAGACAAGGAGCATTTGCATAGCAACTGTTAAGGAAGCATCCCCCCTCTACATAAGTTCTCTCATTTTATTCTCCTACCAATCCTAGTGGTCAATATAATTGTTTCCATTTTAAAGTGAAAACTATAAAGAATGCAAGTAATTTGCCTAAAATCTCACAACTAGTGAAGCAGAAGTCTAAGACTCAAACCAAGGCTTACAGGGCTCTATTTCCTCTATTTTTGACTTTTCACGTTGCTGCTTCCATGGTATGGATACAGAGGTGAAGTGAAGGATAATCAAATTCAGAAGGACATAATAAGTATGTTATACTGCCATTTGCCGAATACTTATTTTGCCTCAGACAATATGACAAATACTTTACATTACATCTACAGATGGTCCCCAACTTACAGGTTTGACTTACGATTTTTCAACTTTGCGATGGTGCGAAAGCCATATGCATTCAGTAGAAACCATGCTTCAGATTTTGAATTTTGATCTTTTCCTGGGCTAGCAATACTCTCTTGTAATGCTGGGCAGCAGCAGTGAGCCAACGCTCACAGTCAGCCACACAATCATGAGGATAACAACCAATATGCTTACCATCATTCTGTGCCCATGCCAACCACTGGTTTTGACTTTCAGTATTCAATAAATTACATGGATATTCAACACTTTATTATAAACTAGGCTTTGTGTTAGATGATTGTGCCCAACTGTAAGCAAATGTAAGTGTTCTGAGCACGTTTAAGGTAGGCTAGGCTAACCAATGATGTTCAGTTAGGTTTGGTGTATTAAACCCGTTTTCAACACATGACATGTTACAACTTTCTGGAATGTTACCCCAACTATAAGTCAAAGAAGATCTTTAATCCTCTCAACAACCCTGCGAAATTGGTATAGTAATTCCCATTTTATGAAGAATAATTAGCAAGATTAGTCTGGCAGGCAGAGGAAGATAGATTTCAGTATGAATTGGAGGTGAGAAGATAGAAGGTGGTGGTAATTTAAGAACCAAGAAAAAGAGAAGGAGGAAAAATTCAAACAAATAAATGACAGGATTTGGTGATTACTTAGATGTAAGTGATGAAGGAAAGGAAATGGCTACCATTTTTTGACACTTTCTGTGATTCCACGAAGAAAAGAGTTAATAGATGACTACAGGATTACACAGTCTAAGAACCGCGACAGGCATTGGGGATACAGAAAAATCAGGATGATGAGATTCTCTTTCAAACATATGGCACTTGAAGATGGCGTAAGGTAGAATGCTTAAATAGATATGCCCTGCATGCAAAGTAACAGACTGGAGCCTAAGTGTGTATAACGGTTAGAGATACAGAATGGAAAAAGGGAGAGTGGAACAGCCCTCCAAAGAAACAGAGGAGAGCCTAAGACAGAGTCCAGGAAGAAACATACTCTTAGAACCCAATCAAGACAGAGAAGCCTGCTTTTAAAGAGACAGAACAAGACCCAGCAAAGCACTTCTTGACCTCTTAGCAGCCTTTAAAAGTTATTCACAGTTGCCTGGAGACCTCCCACATACAAAGAGGAGTTGGCCAAGTACTTCCATATAAGAGAAACAAACAAACATGTTGTAATCAACCTACTCCTTTAGGATTAAAAAGTATCCTATAGCCCTCCATGGAGAAAGTTATCGAAAGCCGAAAGAGTATGTACATCAGAGGAAAACGGAAGCTCCCCACTTGCAACTCAAAATTGTACAGAGCAACAGTTAACTGGGAGATAAGGCAAGCAGAGGAGTCTCAGGAACATCTCTAAAGGCCAGGAGGTCATCCAATTTTTGGGACTTCTGTTTTATGTCATTGACCAGAATGCTATACAAAATCCTAGTCTCAGTCATCCCATTGAAGAAGAATGTAGCTCCCTAACACCCTAAGGACTGACTTCTAAGGGGACCTCTGTGTCATCCACAATCTGCTTGGATCAACTAGTGACTTCCTCAAATTTTATGGTTCTTTATTTTACAAGGGTATTGCCAGGTGACTTGATGACCTGTCCCCAAGGGTTATATCCCTTTATAAGGGATATAAAAAAAACAATTTAATTGGGGAGCAGCAGCCATCACTTGGGGTGCTACTAAAAAATACAATTTCCTACGTCACAGAGTTGTACCCTAGGAGACTCATGATTTGATAAATTTGGCAACATACACTAGAAGATCCCTATTTAGTATACCTTCTGGGTACCACAAACTCCTACATATTGTGATCATCCAGATTTTTTAAGTCTACCTTCATATTCATGCCACCTCAGCCCTCTGGATAAAAACATTCTCGCATCTTCCAAATCACCCACAAGAGGATCTGCTTGCCCTCCCACTCCAGGGAGCCTCTCCAGGGAGAGAGCGTTTCATCCAGCTGGACACTAAAACCTAAGAACACAGTTCTTTGGAACTACAGACGCAAGATAAAGTCCGTATTGAACTACATTATACCAAATAGAAGGACTTCTAGAAAGTGTCTGAGGTAGAAAAAAGGAAACCTCCTTTCCCATCATGCACCTAATGCAAGAGCTTCAAAGACTTTCAGCTCAAGAGTATACAAAAAAAAAAAAAAATACAGGTACACACACAATCTTTTTAATAAAAGGACTATAACTTCGCAGGGTTTGTGATGATTTCATCATATGTGCTCCCCCAAATTATACAATAAAGGAAAGACTACATGAGAAAATCTGTAAGAATAGTTTTTGAATCTTTTTATTAGCAATAAGAAAGGAAAGGAATATATGTTAGACAAATATAAAAGAGAAAAAACTTAAGGAGAACTAAAGACCCAAACTTAAGTTTTATTCTTCTGACATTAAGTCTGTAAGTTTGGAAAATATTAATTTAAAATGTCTATCCTTTCTCATCTTTACCTAGAAAGAAAAGAAACCCTCTAGTTCCTAAGGGGGTAAGAAAGCAGTGCCATTAAGAAAGCAGTAATTATTATACTGCCTCCGTAATGACTGATAGGACCAAATGTGCATTTCCAAAGTCAAGATACCAGATGAAAGATAAATAAGTCAACTATTTAGAGTCCCAGGAGGCTTCTAAAGGCCCACACTGACTGCTGGGAAAGGAGTTTTCACCTTAAGCTTTTGCTTTAGGAGAATGTTTCAGTTTCTTACAAAAGCCAGTTGTGATAATTTAAACACCCACCACTTCATACATTAACTTGATTTGATTTAAAAGAAAATTCTTATAAGATGAGTTTTTCTGTTTTTACAAACGCTGTATCTATTCATGCTTCAACATGAAGGTCAAACAAGTCAAGAGCAAGCATCTATCTACATCTCTCCAATCTTTAGTAAATATAAAAAGATCCGAACGACAACACGATAAGCAGGTAGCTAATAAGTATAGTAAATCTACTCAGCTGAAAACTACTGCTACCTGGCCTTTGCAGGATGCTGAAACAACCATGGTGAGTCTGACCTTTTTATGAATTCCAAAGTTAAGAGAAACCGGTTACTAATTTTTACTGCATTCAAAATCTCAACCAAAGGCCTGCTGCCTATATACAGCAAACCTCCACTTGTACTAGCTTGAATGTTCTCAGCCTGGTCAGTTCAAGAGGAAGAGGAATTAAACAACAATGGATTCAATTAAGGCCATTTGTTATTCATTAATCTATTTTTAATGGTAATAATTGTTACAGAACCTTAAAAACAAACTCACTTTGCTTCCTTACTGGATACCATCAGTCACCTGTCAGATTCGAATTATGCTCAATAAAAGAAGGGGTTAGCTTGGCCCAGAAAACTTGACAGGTCAACTCCTACTATTTTGTCCTTGAACCACAACGAAGCACTTAATATGGCTACAGGAAACAAAACTTCTCTGGCATTTAGTGTAGGACAGAGGCCTTTACTGGTCACTAGAGAAACGAACCTTTCCCTTAAACCTGCCTGAATCCATTCCAAGAAGTTTCAGCCTGCCTCCTGGTCCTACAACTCTATCAAAACTCTCAAGCAGCTATTATCATTAGCCTCTCTCTTTAACCTCTCTGCAGCTTGACAGAACTCCATGAAACACTCTATACCTGACTTTGGTAATGGCAATGCCTTCCTTAAGTACAAGAGTTCTCTCAACTTTTACATTAAATCTCTTTTCTATTGTCTTTCCATATTCTCCATCAAAAGAGAATCTCAACCACTCCCAGGCTTCAATTATCACAAAAAGCAGACTGACCTCCAAATCGTTATCTGAAGATTGGACCAGTGCCAGGGACCGTGGGGTTACTGGCAAATGTGCAACAAGCACTGGCTAGTGAGTAAAAAACATGCCTTTCACACAGGCCTACTTTGTGAATGAAAGTAAACACCTTGTGATTTAATAAAATAATAAACTTATTTAAAAGTGTAACCGAATTCACAGTAGTGGTCGAAGTGGTCACAGTAGCTGTTGTCATTACAGTATATGTTTCTCACTCAAAAATACTAAAAAATATCAATGAACATGTGCAATTTTTTAATTAAAAAAATAATCTTCGTAACTGAAAAGTTTGAGAACCATCAGACCAAATCATTTTTCTGGTAATTTCGCATTTCAACTACTACCTGGAAATTGTCAAAACTTCACATTTTCCTCCCTTCTTCCACACTCCCAAATCTACTCTTCCCAACTCTTATTTCTTTAGTTGCGCCACTACTCTTTCATCTTTGTTTTCCTCTTCCTTTCTCAAATTCTCATCTCTTTAAACCACATCACCACCCTTTTTCTTTCTCTGCCTCAAAAGCACCCAATTCTAGTTTTGACTGCTTCTTGCTTCAACATTGAAAACAGCTCCCCCTTACCTCCAATACTATCCCATACTGCAATACCAACTTTATCTTCCTAAAGATCTTCCTCTTTACTCCACCTGTGCAAATGCCCCCACTGCAAGGGAAAGAAATCCAAACTACTCATACAGGCATCCCAGACCCAAACCTACCTTTCCAGCCTTCTCTCTGGTCCCAAACATGCCCCTGTGCTCATGCCAAACTGATACACCGGGCATTCCTCGAATGTGCCTCCCACTTCCCTGCCCCTGTGCCAGGCACGCTCCCTCCCACCCACCTCCACTAGCCTTTTCCATAAAGCCTTTCCCACACCCCCTTGGTGTAGGTGTCCTCTCCCTTCTCTGAACCCCACACTACTTCCTGTCTCATTTTTTCCCCACTTATTCAAACATGCCAGTTACTGACCTAGTCCTGGGGATCTGGAAGAAAGATGACCTTCATGGGGAATGAGTTAAGAGGGAGTAGGAAGACAGATAAGCAGACACTTAAACACTGTGACAAATGCCATTCTAAGTGTTATACATAAGAAGCCACAGAACAGAGAAGCAACCCCACCTGGCTCTGCGGAACAGGTTACTGTCAGGCTATAAGCTCCCTGAGGGTAGGAACCGGCCTTGTTATCCCCCTCTGTTCCTAGCAAAGTGCTCAATGTAGAATAAAGTCTTTATGAAGGCTGCTGTTGAATGAAACCAACATATGAGACAAAATCTGATCATTGGCCCCCTTTCACATACCAAAAGGGATGCTCTCTGTGTAAACTGGTGTCCTGAAGAATTTCGAATCTAGTAACAGTGCTTTAGCTGTTACTTTCCCTATAATCTCCTACATTCTCTCATCCTCAATATTTATTTCTCATAAGGCTGTATGGTTGATTCCCATAACATGGCTATTTTTCCAAGAGATCAAAGGATGCGTTCCCTGATGCAGAAACTACACATGATTAGTGTTAGAATATACTTCATGTGTTAGTCCAGACCCAGCACCAGCATTTTAAGAGATCATGAAAGAAAAGTCTTTTCCCTCCATTTCCACAAATAAAAATGCAATCGAAGCTATCCTCAAATAACAAATACCAAATGGATTCATAATCACTACTCTTGAATCCTCCTCTTCATGTCATAGGAAATATACACACTTTTGTGAAGTCTGTGGCATTCCAAAGAGGAGAGACTCTTCCAGCAGTGAGGAGAAAGCAAGGGCAAAATCCCAGTAAAATGTGACTGATTTTTTATGCAAAGGACTATAAATTCCTTCCTCCCAACACAGCCTGAAATTTTTACTTTAAAATTGTCTAAGTTAACAGCAGCTTCTTACAGATTTATAAAAAATGTGAAAAAAACTTGGGAAGTTAGCTCATGAGTCATTTACAGATTAAGGTGAATTAGTTCCACCAGACTGTTTTCCTCTTAACATCTAGATGAGATCCAGTGTGTGCCAAAGGAATGAAAGATAGGGACTGGAAATGGTAAGGAAAAAACAGGAAACTTGAGGGTAGAGACCGCATTTAAAGCCTCTGAAGTACCACCAAGTTCGGAAGACTGTAGCTTAAAGGTATAGGGCCTGGGGAGAAGGGCTCAGTGGGTTAGGACACAGGTTGAAACACAAAAGGTTTACGAAAAGCCAGAACTGGGCTTAGGAATGGATGAGCCTTAAGCCTAGGAAATGAATTCTAACTTTCGTCCTAGTCCTACAACTCAAGTTAAAATAATTAAGTTTAGTTACATCACGGCTTACACTTAAGACTGCAGACTTGGCCTAGGCACTAACTCCTGTATGTTCCAAGTGCCAAATAATTTACTTAAACACATTTATTACTAAGCATTTAGTGATCTTAAGGTATTTTGGATCTCATTGCTGTCATAGCTCTGAATTAAACATATAGCTCCTAATGGATATTAGTCGTAACTTGGGAAACTTAAAATGTTCCCTCCTATTGATTTTTTCTGATTTCTGAATGAAGCTGGAGAAAAATGTCTTACAGACCCCTTAAAGTTTTAATTAAAGTATCCAATGCTTAAGTTTAATCTATTAAATTAGAAAAACAGTATATTATATTTATTTTTTCAATTAAACAATAACTACGCATTAACATAGGTATTTTATAGGATACGGCTGGAAATTCTTCAATTAACTCACAGCCAAATCATTCAAGAAACATTGTCCTCTGAGCACACAGAATGCATGCAGTGTATATAAATGTTAACACTTTTTTCAGAAACTTCTCTTTGGGGCGCCTGGGTGGCTCAGTCGGTTAAGCGTCCGACTTCGGCTCAGGTCATGATCTCGCGGTTCGTGAGTTTAAGCCCCGCGTCGGGCTCTGTGCTGATGCCTCGGAGCCTGGAGCCTGCTTCGGATTCTGTGTCTCCCTCTCTCTCTGCCCCTCCCCTGCTCATGCTCTGTCTCTCTGTGTCACTAAAAAATAAATAAATGTTAAAGAAAGAAAAAAAAAGAAATTTCTCTTTAAAATTAAATTAATGTACTGTGTAAATTAACGTGCAGCCCCCTAAACAGAATGTATTGAGAAATGACAAACTATTTGAAACCCTAATGGTATGTTTTAGCTGTGAGAATTCTGACAAGATGAGGATTACTATTTTTTCCCAGCATCAACTTCTCTGATTTCCCACTTGTTCCATTATTAAGTTTAAGAGAGTTTAAGACATTCTACTATTGTACTAGTTTTTTGAACATGTCAGATCAAAAAGGAAATTTGCATTTAATATCGTAACTGTGCTAATCTTCATTCTACTGAAAAGTATGAAAGAAGCAGGTAAGATAAAACTAAATCCAAAGCAAAGGGGCTAGGGACCTTTTATTATGCCTGAATGGGGGTTATTTATTCCTTAATAGATTTAAAGAACTCCATGATGAAATATTCATATGCGAGACAATTATACATTAGCAAGATCTAAACTGTTCAAAACATTATAAAATGGTCCTTTCCATGAAAGAAATATAAAGCATAAAACATCATATTCATAATGCACATGAAGAGCACCAACAAAAATAAACAGACTTCTAATGGAATAGATGAGACCCAAGTCTTAGAAAAGAGTCTAGGTCAAGAGACACACAAACCTGCCATATTTGTTTCCATTCAACTACCTTTTACTTTAAATATTTAAAGCTCATGCAATAGATTCTTCAAAGGTCTCTACCACTTTGTAATACATTTAATTTCTTCTTTCAGAGCATCCACAATGCAAACCCCCAAAATCCTTAATAATAAACCATTATGTCCTTAAAGTGTGATTAAAATATCGGAAGCTTTAACTGATTCTCAGAGGAATAAAAATCTATTAACTTTCCTATACGAAAATGGGTGTTCCTTAATAGTCACAAAAAAAGGAAAATTTTAAATTATTTTAGCTGAGATTAAATTATATCAATAATTCTGAAAAAGGATGAGATTTAATTAATATAGCAAATTACTTATTAGACACACAAACTCACTAAATTTTCTTTTATCAGGTTTAGTATTCCTAAGGATTTCTGTCATTTTAATTACATCCACAATTAGCAGGCAGAATGAAATAAAAAGTCTACAATGCCTCAATGTTATTATTATTAATATGGATTCATTCACATATAACAGAGAATCACCAGAGAAAAGGAATAGGAGATTTTTCTAATACCAGGATGGCATATTAACTTTTGTGCAAGATGCTAAACTAATAAAATTAAAACAAGAAACTTTCCCATGGTTCCTTGAAATTATTTTCTTTCAAGACCTAATTTTCCAGCATCCAACACCCCAACAAGAACAAAGAAGGCTGACCTTGCCAGACAGCTATACATTCTTAAGAGGACTTTTATATGTATTTTAATACCTAGGGGTATAACATAATTTTTAAGCTTAATTAAAGGACAATATTAAATGTCTCAAATGATATTGAAAGATGGAGGAAAAAGGATACCCTTGAATCTAAGAGCCCAGTTCTACTGGCACTTAGGTTAGAAGCAGCTCTTTTAAGCCTTCACCCAAAATAGAGAAAGTCCTATGCATCGTTTTCCAATATTTCTCCTTAAAACCCACACATAAATTGTGACGTGTCATAATTTGGTATGTTTCACAAGGGAAAATCTTCAAAAAAGTGAAAATCTAAAAAGGTAATTCACTGTGTGCACACTTTTCTAACAAAACAGCCTAGCATTTCCTACGTGACTAATCCATTTTAAATTCTGTTCCTCTGTTCCTATGCAATCTAATATTATCTATTAAAACTGCCAAAATATTTTTAAACAAGATCTGAGAATTTCCCTCTCAGCTTCTGATCTTTGCACTCCTTGAGTTTGCAGACACGTCACTGGCAAACCAATTGTTAGTGACAGGTTACTCCAAGTCAATTCTTTGGGATGCAATCTGAAATTGACAGTTACCCCAAATTTTCCATGCCTCACGGATCTCAATGAGCGTGGTGGGATAAAGCTACATGCAAGTCAAAGATTTCCTTCAGATCACCGGCTGCAAACTTGGTCTGCAGAATCTATACCTACATCTTCCAACTCAATTATCCTTTTCCAAGACCTCGGAATATTTTTATATTTTCAGGCTTACTTGGAAGTGTCGTTTCATATCTTAAGCCTTGTGAACCCTGAGATTGAAAGCCATAAACCTCATAGCACTTGCAATGTTTCTCCATGAATAAGATCACACACCTCTGCCTGCATCCAAGGCTTTTATGTCCCACATGTGTTTGCAAATTCCACACTCGGCCTTAGTGAGCACGAGTCTCTCGCTTCCCTGCACCTTGGTGCCAAGTTTCTGTAAGCCACTTCCAAGCAAAACTCTCCTTCCGCTTTTAAAAAGAAAACTACATTTGGAAGGAGAAGATACCCAGGAGAAAAATTAAGACTGAGTGTAACATTTCTATAAAGTAAACAAATCAACAAAAAGATCCCCCCCTGGGGAAGGTGGCTGCAAAACTCAGGGGCCAGCGCAAACACCCACCACGCACAATACACCACGCACCCCCGAGCCCCGCGCGACGACCCCAGTCGCATTAGAATGGACTCGCACCCCCGGCTCTCTCGGAGGAAAGACGCACAACTCAGGCCCGCTGCCTTGCTCGCCCTCTTCTCGCTGCCCCGGCGCACCGAATTTCTCCGGGAATCGCCCACACGAGCCAAATGCCGCCCTCTCCTTCCGGTGGCGGCCGCGCGGGGCCCGCTCCCCAGGACGCCGGCCCCTGAGTGCCCGCGCGGCCCGGCGACTCTGACGCCCCAAGTTCGCCCGCCGCCTCACGAGCGCCAACGCGTCTCGCACTTGGCAGACAGCGAGCAGGTACGTACTCGGCCAGCGGCTGCAGCGGTCTTGGCACACTCTCCCGCGAGGACTGCTCAGCCCCAACTCCGAAGTGACGGCCCCCAGCTCTCCCTCCTCAGGCGGCAGCGGCGGCCGGGACGCCCCCGCTCCCATCGAGGGGGGAAGGGAAGGTGGTGGGCGCGCTCTCCCTGCTTCCCCCCCAGCTCGGACCCGCCGCTCCTTCCTGCCCGCCAGCCCCGACGGCGCTCCGCTCGGCCGCGTTGGCGGCGGCGGCTCCTCAGGGCTCCGGCGCGCGGGCGGTGGCAGCCGCACCTCCCCCGCCGCGTCCTCCCTCCTCCTCCCTTCTCTTCTCCTCCCGGCGCGCGCTGCACCCTCCCCCTCCCCCGCCCGCCTCCGCCGCCTCCACCCCCCGCGCGCTGTCACATTGGGAGATTCCGCTCTTGCTACATTCGCCGCTCCGGCTCCCGCCCACGCGCGGCCGAGTGACGCAGATCCCGGCGTGGGCCGCCGAGGGGCGGGGGCGGGGGCGGCGGCCGCCGGGACCCGGGCTCGGCCTCTTCCCGCCGCCCCCTCCGCGGAATCCGGAGGGCGGCCCATTCACACGGCAGCTGGGAGGAACCAAGTGGGCGCCCGGGAGGGGGCGGCTCCCGCGAGTCCCGCTCCGGGCGGGGGGAGGGGGCGGGAAGGAGGGAAACGGGGGTGGAGGGCGGGAGGGGACGCCGCCTCGGGCCTGCTCTCCAGCTGCCAAGTGAACCGGGAAGATTTGCAATTTAAAAAAAAATTCTTTTTTAATGTGTGAGGTTCCCAATATAGTATTTCAAAGAGCACACCCCGCCAAATCCAACATCCTCCGGGAGGCTGACTTGAAAAAAAATAGAGAGCGCCCTCGGCCCACTAATCTGGGCGCCGTCCTCGCCCCCGCAGGCGAGGCGGGTGCGCCAGGTGCGCCCCTTGCCCTTTGGTCCCAGGCGGCCTGCGGGAAGTTAGCCGCGACCGCACTGAGTGGGGGCGGCAGGTGCGCAGAGCTGGGAGAAAAACTGGCGATTTTGGAGAATCTCTGCCTCGCCCATCTTGCCCCCTCCCCAGCACTGCCTCGGCGTTGGGGGTGGGGGAGGAGGGGAAGAGTGAGAACCCACAAACCCGAAGTGCGGATTTGACGACTGTCCTGCTTTGCCCGGCAACTTAATTCCACCCTTCTCAACCCTCCTAAAAACCTGCCTGTGTTATTTTACTGGTTAATATTTTCTATTTCCTGGGTGAAGAAATCCGATAGTGCTTAGAACAGTTCTGGGGTGTATTTAAACAGAGTTCCCGAGGCACGCTATAGAATTTTTGAGTTTGGTTTGCATCAACTTTTCTAACCCAAGAAAGTATTAAAACACCTCCATAAATGTACCTCAACTACTGTCACAATTTTTGGAAATTTGTTTTAGAATCTATTATCTCTTTACAAAAACGGGAAAATGAAAGAATTCCCCGAATGTTTAGCAACGTGCTCTTGAAGGGCAGAACACATTTAGTAAATCTAAACTACTGCAGATACAGGTAGAATTCCGTTTTAACATACATATAAAAACTCAGTTTTATAGGAAGCCATTCCCACATCCTGGCTGGGTTCCCAGTGTGCCTACTTCGCTGATGGGGATACAAGGCATTCTTTGAAATGGGAAATTCTTCATACCACATCTTTATGTTGCAGCAACGGATGGGATGATAACATTGAAAGAAAAAGGCCTTATTAAAGTACTGAACTTTTTTTCTTTCTTTCAAAAACACGTTGAAAGAATGAGTATTACCACAACGGGATATATAGAATTAAACTTCTTTTTCCAGTGTTACTGAAAGGTTCTGTATGGAGTAGTTGCATTGACATATCAAATGAATAAGCATGCTTGCTTCCTCAAGTTCTTCAACTGAAGAAATCACTGCTGGAAGTTTGTCTTAGCCTAATTGTCATGGTTTTGAAGTTGTGGACCTTGTTCTGCTAAAGAGAAAGTTAACAGGTTGTTATGAAATAAAGACAATTTCTTGGAAAGATACAGGTTAACAAATTTTCAGGCAATGAAATCTGCAAAATTCTAGTTTGTGTCTGGAATACTCATGTTTTGCAAACATTGTTGGTTCTGAATAGCTAGAAAAAAATAAGTTTCTTCCATAAGTATGTACAGTTAGTGATTCACAAGTCATGAAATGAGCGGTCTTAACCTGGACTGTTGAGCCTCCCAGTAGAATTGTTTCCAGAGTTGGTAGAAATGACATTAAATCCTTTTCCTGAGCCTTTGTATGTTTGGCCAGTCTTGAACATGCTGCTGAAAAGGAAGTATGTCACAGCAGATATTTTTTTCTTCCGACTTGTAACTGCTATAGTTGTTCCCCCTCACCCATGGGGATATGTTCTAAGACCCCCCCAGTGGATGTTTGAAGCCGCAAATAGTACCAAACCCTATATATATTACGTTTTTTCCTGTATATATCTATGATAAATTTATAAATTAGGCACAGTAAGAGGTTAACAACTATGACTAATAATAAAATAGAACCATTATAATAATATACTGTAATAAAAGTTATGGAAATGTGGTCTTTTTTTCTCAAAATATCTTATTGTCCTATACTAACCCTTCTTGGGGTGATGAGATGAACTGAGGTGAATGACTAGGTATTGTGACATAATTGGCCTTCTGATGTATCAGAAGGAGGATCATCTACTTCTGGATGATGGATTACTGAAACTATAGAAAGTGAAATCTGGGGCTACCATATTTCTACAGTTAAACACTGAAAACCTTCTTGTTTGTTTTGTGGGCACATTTAGGTAGTCTATTCTTCCATCTTTGCATTGCCTTAAACACTCTATGGTGCTGGGGTAAGTGATGGGAGGAAGGAACATGAAGAAAAGATAAATTTTTAAGCTTTTAGGCATCAATTTCTATGCTTGTATAGTGTCTATATGACAGCTATATAGCCAACTAGTCAGTGTGGCTGCTCACAAAGAGAATTCATCTGTATCTGATAAAGAAGCATGATTCTTGAGGTGCCTGGGTGGCTCAGTCGGTTAAGCATCTGACCTCAGGTTAGGATCTCACGGTTTGTGGGTTCATAGCCCCCTGCTTCTGATGCTGTGTCTCCCGCTCTCACTCTGCCCCTCCCCTGCTCACATTCCGTCTCTCTCTGTCTCTCAAAAATGAATAAATGTTAAAAAAAAAAAGTATGATTCTTACTTACCTCCATACCACTTGTCATCCATACTACCCCAAACACCACCTCCTGTTCCACCTCCACCCCACCCCATGTCCAGACACACACAGTTATCTCCCATTGCCAGGCCCTGGTGGTTTGTTAAGGGAAGACATTCCATCCCCTATGGTAAAAACTATAAATTCTGATCGTTCCATATTCCATTCCATCTTGTAAGTGTGTCTTAAACTTCTCTTGAATTCAATACATATGTGTTTAACAGGATCTAAAAAAAAATATGTTATCAGAAATTCTTCAGTGATTGGGGCACCTGTATAGTTCAGTCACTTAAGCTTCTGACTCTTGATTTTGGCTCAGGTCATGGTCTCACAGTCCTGAGATCAAGTCCTGCATCGGGCTCTGAGCTGAGCGTGGAGCCTGCTTGGGATTTTCTCTCTCTGCTTCTGCCCCTCCCCTGCTTGCACAGTCTCTGTTTCTCCAAATAAATAAACATTTTTTAAAAACCAAAAAAAATACTTCAGTGATTAAAGTGCATTTGCACAAATAAGGAGTTCTTTGGACAAAACCATTTCCACATGATGAAACTAAAAAAGTTTTTAGTAAAAAAAAATGTAAAAAGTTGGTAGTGGTTCTGACATTTGAGTGAAAAATTTTGCTGAAAGAGCATTACTTTATTACTTTCAGAAAGATTTTTTACTTTAAAATGCCTCAGTGATTCAAAACAAAAGAATTCACAATATATTTAAAATGTTCTTAGAGGAGACAAAGAATAGCATTATGGTTTATGACCTATAAGATTTAAGATACAATATAATGCTATCCTCCAGATTTGCTATTACTGCCTCAGAACAATTCTATACTTAACGAATTTTCCACTCTATGTGGTGGTGGCCCTACAATTAACTGAGTCATGTGTAATATTCATATTACCAGAAATATAATTAAAACTATCCTTATTTTACAATAAGAAATTTAAAGCTTTGGACGTGTACTATAAATTAAGTAGATTTTTGAATGCGTGAGAGTTGAGTATTTTCTCATTTCAATGAGACTTGAATATTTAAAAAAAACAAGTTTCTTCAAGGTAAGCTGATAGGAATGTGTTTCATAGCTGGTAATTTCAAGAGCTTGCTCTTTTTCAAAAAATAAGCATATTTTCGCACATTGCATTTTATTATAAAACACTGTAAACAGATCTTAAGATGTAAAGGATTATGAAGTTCACCAACCTAATTCAACCTCTTATGTATATTCAAAGTATGTTCAAATACCTTGCAGAAACTCAACATACAATTAGTTTAGTTCAAATAGCTCATTTGTAAGTTGGTTATTTTGAACTTGTATTTCCATTCCTATTGGGGAAGAAAAAAAAATGAGACTGATTCCCAGCATGGGAATCTACAAATGGTTATAAAGTGCAAGTTAAAATACAGAATTACAGACTTTGGGGGGACAAGGTGGGCTCTTAGAGATCATCTAACACAATTGACTTCTACAGTTAAAGACATTTACACTATACATTGCTAATATGAACAGCAGAAAAATACTAATATAATATTAAATAGTAAATACAACCAAACATTTAATTGAATGAAGAGTAATTTTGGTTTTGTTTTTTATTTTTTTTAATGTTTATTTATTTTTGAGAGAGACAGCGCGTGCGAGCAGAGGCAGAGCAGAGAGGAAGGAAGGCACAGAATCTGAAGCAGGCTCCAGGCTCTGAGCTGTCAGCACAGAGCCCAACGTGGGGCTCGAACCCACAAACCTCGAGATCATGACCTGAGCCAAAGTCAGACACTCAATCTAGTGAGCTACCCAGGCGCCCCAATTTTGGTGTTATTTTTAAAAATTTGTGTTTAAGATAGAAGGGAATGTAAATGTAAAGTTTTGAGAAGACTTTCCAAAGAGAATTTCTGGACACTTTTTAAGGAATTGGGACTGGTTTTTCTTCCTTCTTTATCTTCTCTGGCAGTAGTGATTACAACTCAGCTACGCTTTCTCTTCCTATCCTTTTCCTTCTCTGACATCGTCCATGCAGGATTTGTACAGTTAACTGTTTCATAATGCTGTTTTCAGGTCTCAACACTGACTACTGTCCACCTATCCCTGGCTGTGATGAACTGAGTGTTTGTGTCCTCCCAAATTTCATTTGTTGCAATGCTAATCCCAACTATTAGGAAGTGGGCCTTTGGGAGATGAGTAGGTCATGATGGTAAAGCCCTCATCAATGTGAGTGCCCTTGTTAAAGAGACACCAAAGAGTTCTCTTGCCCCTTCTAACATGTGAGGACATAGCAAGAAGATAGCCACCTATGAACCAGGAATGGCTCCTTTTAAGACACCAAATCATCTGTCAGTATCTTGATCTTGGACTTCCAGATTGTGAAGAAATAAATGTTTGTTGTTTAAGCCACTCAGTCTATGGTATTTTTGTTGTGGCAGCCTTAATGGACTAAGACACTGGTCACTAATAATTCTCAGCTAACTACACAAGGCAGAGGGTGGAGAATGGGTGAAATACTCTGCTCATAGTCTCTGGAATTTATCCAAATTGTCTTCCATATGCACACCTCATTCTGGGCTTTCTCATTCCTCACAATCCCATGTTTGGCTTCTGCTCTCCACCCAATTGACTGAGACTGACAGAATTCTATGCTCAGTCACCCACCTTTCTCTGAGCTGCTCTCTTACTTCAGGTCTGCACTTTGCAGGAAGGAGACTCTCTTTTTTTTTTTAATTTATTTATTCAATCAGAGAGAGAGAGAGAGAGAGAGAAAGTGTGCACACAATTGGGGGAGGGGCAGAGAGAGAGGGAGAGAGAGAATCTTAAACTGGCTCCACACTGTCAGCTCAGAGCCCAATTCAGGGCTCAAACCCACAAACTGTGAGATCATGATGTGAGCCAAAATCAAGATTCAACTGCTCAGTGCACTGAGCCACCCAGGGCACCCCCAGCTAGAGTACCTCTTTTAAGCATTACATATGAGGGTGGATGAAAGACTTTGGTATTTTCCTTGCCAAAAGTGTGTTGACTTGTCAGCCAAGATATGGGGCTTTTTTGAGTTCATGAAAGGAGGAAGGGAATAGGAATAGCATGTAAAGGAAGAGAGCTGTTCTTAAGGTAAATGGGCAAGAGTTGGAAGAAAGTGGAGGGAGAAAAAGAGACAAAGAAAATAACCATGCACCTGTGAGAAGCTGACTCAAGTGGACATAATGATTCTGAAAGAAGTAGAAAAAAAGAAAGTACTGAAGTGCATGACTCTGCTGAAGAAGAAAAAGAAGAGACAGAGAAGAGATCATCCCGACATAAATTCCACAAAAGAGTGCTCTTGACCTGGGACAAATGGCAATGATGGAAGGGAGCATTAGGGATTGATCCTCAGGAAGTAGGGACAGAGGAAAAGTGGTTTTCCTGTCCCCTTCACTTAAAGAGAGCCTGTACGTTATCTTTGAGTTGGATTGGGAGTGGTGGTGTATATTTTGGGTATATGTGTATATCAGAAAAAGAAAAGAAGAACAGAATAGGTTCAAAGAATACCCACCACACCAAGTGCTTTCACCCTGCGATTATTCAAATATAAGGAAATTGAGTGTGTTAACGAGTTGAGCTACTTGTCACAACAAATTACTCAACACTGACTGCCTTCAAGGAGCAGACACTTTGAAAGGGCAATGCATGTACTGAAAAATAGGAGATTTAAAATTATTGAAATAAAAGTAAATCAAACACGGTTCTGTCCACATGTAATTTCCAAGTTACATCTTTATAGTTTTATAGAATTATATTGTTGTGCACACCCAGACTTATACTTTGTGACCATCAGCTTGCCTGGGATTGGCAATAATTTATGGTAGTCAAAAAATATAAAGACTTTGATTTCCTCATTTTCTGTCAGTATATTTTTTCATTTCCTACTGAAACAACAATTTGTAATAGTGACAGAGTGAGAATTTTTTCCAGCCATAAAATATATTCCTTAAATAAAATTCTCCAAATCATCCTGCTCTTGGTAAAGTTAGAGGCTCCTATGCACATGTCTGGTAAAAAGGAAAACAACATTTTAGCAGGGCGATTTGGCAAATCGAACCAGTAGTTTCAAAGTGTTCATTCTATTTGACCCAATAGATTCACTTCTAGTATATTATCCTAAGTTTATGAACATTTAAGAAGAGGATATTTATCACAGCATTATTTATAAATTTGAAAAGCAAAACACCCCAAATAGTGATTTCGTTGAGTTATATCACATCAATGTGATAGAACATATTCAATTTAATTTAATTCAATTAATATTTAATTTCATTTTAATTTAATTCAATTTAATAATATTGGGAAATGCTCATGATATAATGTTAAAATAGAACAGAGCATGATATTTTGCATGATATAATGCGAAATAGAACAGAGCAGAATAATCCACAATCTCTCTACCTCAATACATATAGGAAAAAGTTTACCAAATGTTAGCATAGTTATCTCTGGGTGATGGTATTACAGATAATTTTTATTTTTATGCTTTCTTAATTTGCAAAAATTTCAGCAACAAATGTATTACTTTGAAAATCGCGGGGGGGGGGATTTAAGTGTTATGTTTAACAAAGATTCTGGTTCAAAAGCAGTTTACAATGAAATAAAAATTAAAACAGAATTGTACTATATTTTTCTACTTCTTTGAGGAAGGCAACAAAAATCATGAACTTATTCAGCAAATATGTATTGAGCCCTTTGTACGTAATCCATCGTGTATAATTATGTCTTGAAAGTCTACCATGTGTCAGATAGATCTAGAGATATAGGCTTAGCTTGATTGCACTTCTTTAATCTGATATTACAAATGCAGTCATATCTCTTTGTTTTTGTCTGATTAATCATTCAAGTATGTGTCTGCTTGTGTCTTTTTCTCGTGGCTTCCCCCTACTCCAGAGACTTCTGCAGCCCCAGGCTTTTGTACAGTGATTCAAAGAGTGGTGTTCCTTTCTTTCTTATTGGTTTCCACATCTCAAGAGTGACACACTTGGTGTCTGAGCCACCTCTGTTGTCACTGTTTCTCACTGTCCCTGTTTTGCTGCAGAAAGCTGGCCAGAAAGGGGACCAGGTCCAGTGCTGGTGGCCTGCTGCCTGAGACCCTTCTGTAGGTCACTGTGGTTGTTTAGGGGAGGACGGAGGAGCCCACTCTCTCCAAGACTTCAGTTTGCAGGTCTCTGGTCTTACTTCCTTTCACAGATGCAGCCGTGTCCCAAGAATGCCAGTTCTGTGCTGGCCCTTGCTCACCTCCAAACCTAAAGCCATCCCTACCCCCCATCCCAGGGATCAAACCATGGCAATGACTCTTTCTCAGATGACTTTTTGATAGATTTAAATTTTATTTTACTGTATCTTTTCTGGATTATATCAGTTTTGAGTCATTCTTCTCATTCCTGTTCTTCGGACCTCTCAGTGTGCCTAACAGTGGAGGTTCATTTGTGTAAGGACTATTTACATTGCTGCGAAGGTTCCTGTGGCAGGCTGCCCAGATGCTTAGGATCCAGATCCTCGGAGCACCAGGGCAGTTACACAAGGCCCTTCTGTGTGTCCCGTTTTCGCCCTGCACTCCCACTCACACATACTATGGATGGGTAGGAGTTTTGAAGAACTGAACGCTCTACCTTCCTTGTATGCCAAGGTCAAGAAAAAGGCAGGTTACTTACGAGGTGGCACTTGGCAAGCAAGAACAGACACTCAGAAACAGGTCGATCGTCTGGGGACAATTAGAGGCAGGAAAAGGTATTGTAAAGAAGTCTGGGCAGTCTGGACTTCCCACACGGCACAAGGGCACAACGCTCTAACAACCAGAAGTCCTGCCTGAGAAAAAAGGGGGGACTCAGGCCAGGCGGGGTCGCGCCCTGCCCCCACCCCAGCTGCCTGGAGTGGTGGGACTCCTCCTCTCTCCCCAGGGCTCCACAGAGATCTAGGCAAAGTCTGGCTCCCCACCTCTCCCTTTGCATTCCACCCTACTGCTTCCATTTGCTTTCCCCTGCCTCTCTGGCACCCAGTACTCTCCTGACATCTGAGTTTGTTTCCTGACAAGGAAGGACATGATCAAATTCAGATATACCTGGAGGTGTTAGTGTGTAGAGGCACAGATGTTCATGCCTGGAGATTATTTATTTGTTCAACAATTAAGCACCTACCGAAGCACACACACGAAGCCTACATGCTCAAGAGAATTAAAAAAGAAAATTCTCAGAGTGCCTGGGTGGCTCAGTCGGTTGTGCATCCGACTTCAGCTTAGGTCATGACCTCACGGCTTGTGAGTTCAAGCCCCTTGTTGGGCTCTGTGCTGACAGCTCAGAGCCTGGAGCCTGCTTCATACTCTGGGTCTCCCTCTCTCTCTGCCCCTCCCCCGCTCATGCTGTCTCTCTCTGTCTCTCAAAAATAAAAAAACATTAAAAAAATCAAAAAAGAGGGCGTCTGGGTGGCTCAGTCGGTTAAGCGGCCAACCTCAGCTCAGGTCATGATCTCACGGTCCATGAGTTCGAGCCCGCATCAGGCTCTGTGCTGACAGCTCAGAGCCTGGAGCCTGCTTCGGATTCTGTGTCTCCCTCTCTCTCTGCCCCTCCCACATTCATGCTCTACCAAAAATTAATAAATGTTAAAAAAAATTTTTTCTAATTTTTTAAAAAGAAAAAAAAAAGAAAATTCTTGGGGCACCTAGGTGGCTCAGTCAGTTGAGCATCTGACTTCCTCTTGGGTCATGATCCTGGGCTCTCTGAGTTTGAGCCCCGCATCAGGCTCTGCACTGACAGAACAGAGCCTGCTTGGGATTCTCTCTCTCCCTCTCTCTCTCTGCCCCTCCCCTGCTCTCTCTCTCTCTCTCCCTCTCTCAAAATAAATAAACATTTTAAAAAAATCCTCTGCCCTAATTCCTGGTCTAGGAAGGGGAACAGACATGCAAAAGAATAGTTAATCCACATATAAGATGTTCCTAGTCACACAATGGAAAATATGATGGTTCTGCTCCGGATGGGGCAGAGGGACAAACATCAGGAGGCTTATAAGAAAGTGACAATTGGACGTGTCTTGAAGGATCGATTTAATAGTAGGACTTGGGAAATACAGGCACTCCCCAGCAAGTACAGAGGCAGTGAAACAGCATGAAGCAGAAGCAGTGAATTAGGGCAGTAATTGTAAAATGAAACATAACTGGCTCGAAAGGACTTGAGAATGACTTGTGAAGAGGGCAGAGGCAGAAGTCATGGTTGCAAGACCAAACCAGTGTGGATTTTAGTCTGTCACTGTAGTTCTAGGCTTCAGAGAGTGCCGGAGTCAACTAGTGCTAGACATTAGGTGAGTAGTTGGAACTGGGAAGAGGGAGGTGATTGGAAGGGGAACAAGGGGGGGTGGGGGGATGGGGGGGTGATTCTGAAGCGCTGGCAGGGCACTTCCATGGGTGTTTACTTTGTAATGATTTATTGGGGTGACTGGGTGGCTCAGTTGGTTGAGCTTCTGACTTCAGCTCAGGTCATGATCTCAGTTTGTGGGTTCAGGCCCCGCGTTGGGCTCTGTGCTGACAACTTGGAGCCTGAAGCCTGCTTCGGATTCTGTGTCTCCCTCTCTCTGTGCCCTTCCCCTGCTCATGCTCTGTCTCTCTCTCTCATAAATAAATAAACATTAAAAAATTAAAAAAAAATAATTTGTTGAGCTGCATATTTCTGTTTTTGGTTCTTAATGTGTGTTCTATTTCTCAGTTGCAAAAAAGAAAAAAAAATCAAGCTGGGTAGTTTGTAGAAAATGAAATTCCAGGGCTCAGACATTCTGATTGAGTAGGCCTGGGCTGGGATTTAGGAATCTGCATTTTTAAAACAATTATGTTAGAGGATCTAAAGCCAAAAGGGACCCCTAAACCACATTTGAGAATGCTAGGGCTGTCAGGGAGTGATCCAAAAGTTTAAGCAAGAAATGAAGAACAAAGATTTGCCTGTCTGAATGTGCTAGATTAGGAAAAGAAAGATGCTGAGGATGACTTTCATCTTAGATCCAATAGAACTTATAAGTCCTATGTCTCATCCATCTGTGCTATTGAAAGATATGTGACAAATAAGGCATAGCAATTTCTAAGTACTGAATGTATTTTTTTGAGATGTCGTTTCTTTGGGAGGTTTCTTAAATATGAAATTTTTTGACCCCCAGTACATTAATTTATAATAGTCTAATTTAAGGCATGGAAGAAGCCCCTGCAATAGATATTGTGGGACAAGGAGCAGCTTTCAAGAATTTTTTGAATGAATGCATTCCCAGCCTGTAAGTAATAGTTGTTGAGTTACTGACCCACCATCATTGTGGCATGTGCTTAGGGATAGCCGATTTGCAGGGATACAGCTAAATTCTTTTTCTTGTGCTCTTTATAACCAGAGGGATATTTTTGTGACATAAAGCAACCAACATAGTATTCCTCCAACCCCTAATCCCTACAGAGAAAAAAAAAATGGCAACTTTTGTTTGAAAGCTGTTTTTTTCTTTGGTGTTCACAGAGTTGGAAAGAGGAAGGGGAAACTTTACTTGGGACAGTTCAAAAAGCTGAGACAAAATTTGCACATATTTTTTCCTCATAATTGAAGTACTGAGGAAATACCGTAAAGGTTTTTAATTGCCACAGTTATTATTTCTTTGTAACCAAAGTGCACCCATTCATCAGATTAGCAAAAATGTCAAAGTCTGACAACACAAAATGTTGGCTAGGATTAAGAACATAGGGACTCATATATTTCTGGTAAGAGTATAAATTGAAACAATCACTTTACAGAGCCATTTAGCAATATTTAGTCTAGTTAAAGATATGTATGCTCTTTGACCCAGAAATTTGTACTCTTGGGTATATTCTGAGATCAACCTCAGGAGTTATGTACCTAAGCAGATATGTACAGGAATATTCACAGCAGCCTTGGTCTCCATAGTAAAAAGTTGTAAACAACCTACATTAGATGAACAGAAGAATTCATGAACAGATCATGATGTATTTATATAGTGGATATAGTGTGAAAATAAATGAAATAGATCTACATATCTCTCTGGAAGATTCTCACAAATATGATATTGAGTAAAAAATCTAGTTGCAGATGAATATGTACAGTGTGATGCCATTTATATCCAGGTTAAAATTTGTAAATACAAATGTGTGGGAAATTACCTTTGCACTACGAAGTCTTTAAGTACAGTAACAGGCAAGCTATCTAAGACATCGCCGAACAGAAAGGCTTCCAGACCAAAAGGAGATGATTAAATCTCATGGTTTATTAAATCAATTGAAAACATACAGCAAGAGGCAAGGTGAAAGAGATAGGTTAGGTCAACACATTTAAAACATGATGTAGGCAGGGTGGAAAAATGATACTCCCCGGTCTTCAGTCCTTTCTGTCTTCCTTGCTAAGGGTATGCTTGCAAGGACCAGAACTGAGATTTGAACCAAGTGGACACTACACTCAGAAGGTGTTTGGAGTCAAAACACACACTTCCTCTATAGGTTTGGAATCAAGTGCATCTGCTTGATGGCTGTAGCTCACATGTAAGCCTGATGAACAGCTATGGATTTTATTTTGCATTCCTTGTGCAGCGGATGTGAGGAGCCAGTGGTTGCCTGAATTAAGACCTTGTTAATAGCAAGTGCCTCATATTCCTCATGTTATCTTCAGTGTGTCATGAATATTTGATGATTCACGATCTCATATATGTGTCATGACTACTAGGAATCTCTTCCTCTTTCCATCCCTTTGTAATTATGTTCGTTACACAAATGCTCTACTTACTTTACCTAACGTATCTAATAGGTTACTAACTTACTTATTGAACATATATTAATATTTTGCTCGCCCCTTTAGCTATTTGCTTCAATTTTTAGTTTCATTCTTCTTCCTATGTATTCACTTCTCTTATTTTCTATATCAGAATCCAATACTCTTTTTTTTTTAATATTTATTTTTGACTGAGAGCACGAGCGGGAGAGGGGCAGAGAGAGAGGGGAACAGAGGATCCAAAGCAGGCTCTGTGCTGACAGCAGTGAGTCCAATGTGGGGCTCAAATTCACAAACCATGAGGTCATGACCTGAGCTGAAATCGTTCACGCAACCAACTGAGCCACCCAGGTGCCCCTATCAGAATCTAGTATTCTTAAATAATTCAGCAAACACAGATTATAAATACATGTGTAATATGGTTAAAACAAATGACTGGAAAGAATAACCCCCAGCATTCTTTCTTAATATGGGTGGTGGGTATATGAGTATTATGTTATTCTTCATAATTTTTCACATCTACGCTTTTTCCAAGTAAATTTAAGAAAAGTTTGAAATAATAAATACCTGGTGTCTTACATGTAGTAGGCACTTGATACTTATCATTTTGATTTTAATGAAGTTAAAGAATTTGGGCTAACTAAATTGGTATGTCATCTTTCTATAGCTTGTGCATACATGTATTTTCCAATAAATGTCAAGTATGCAGTATTTGCAAGGAAGACATTGCCACAATTGACATGGAGGATGAAAATTTGAGTAAAACAAAATTCTTACTTGAGAGCAAAAATAAGAATACAAGGGCATAAAATAAGTGCCTCCAGAGAGGTACAGATTGGGGGGTTAGAATATTCAGAGCCTCCACCAGAGGATGAGATCAGAGTGAAGTGACATTCAATCTGGGCCTTGAAAGAAGTATGTATCAATGGGGGAAACAGTAAGGAAAGCATTCCAGGAAAAGGAAATACAGTGGACAGAGAAAGTAGAGAGCATTCAAAGAGCCAGCAACCTGTCCAAATTGTGTCAAGGATGGATATGGAAGAGCAGTGCAATAGGGAGTTGGGAAGGTAAGTTAGGACAAGAATCTTTTTACACAACAGTGGTTATCTATGGTTGGAATTATGGATAATTTTGATGTTTTTCGTTGTAATATTCTATATAGTCAACTTATTCTATGGTGGCCACCTATTGGCACACATTACGGTGACCTTAATAAAACTGATTTCTGATGAAATAGCAGGACAGTTTGAGTATGGAGCTTTGACCATCTGGGAAGGCAGGGACAAATGCTTATTCCTGCTCTTTTTGAGATTTACCAAATCTGGTTAAAGCTCATTATCATATAAGAATAATGAAGCCCTGAAATAAAATTATCTCTAGAAATGATCAGACCTAAGTTGGTGTTCTGGCTTAAACATAAGGGCCTATGCCTTACTGGAGGAAGCTTAGCACACAGCTGAGGTGGAAGTTCCTTAGGACACAGCCACCCTGGCCCAATGTGTGAGTATGTGACTCTAAGAAAGCTCTAAGTATGGGACTCTAAGAAAGCTGTAACTGCAGAGCCCCAGGTCAGGCCCCACCACGTCTGGACAATGGCCAGAACCATCATGGGCATTGCCACAGCATGGACTGTGCAACAGTGAAAGGGTCTGGACCAATTCCCTTTAGGCCTGGCATTGGAACTATAACTCAGCCTTATCTACATTTGGACTAAGCCCCTGGAGTCTTTAGACAATTTGGGGAGAGTCTGTATTAGATTTTGTGCTGATAGTGCAAGTAAAGATCTAAAAAACATAAAAATAAAAATTATGACTATCACAATAAAATGGTTTTGTGGATTAAGTCATACAATATTTATTTAAATATTCTGCAATAAATATTTGTTAATTCATAATCAGGTAAAAGTTACTTTTATAAGTCCTACTCTGAATACCAAATTAACTTAAAAACTGCATATGACCTTTGGTGCATAATTAGTATAAAAATAGTAAAATATTAATATGAAGAGTTACATTACATTGATCTAATAAAATCAGTTGATGTTATAAGTGATCTTTGACAGTGTCTAAGTAAGGTTTGTTTCCTTCACATTAAGGACTTTGCTATACTGTAAACATAGAGAACCTGATAAAAAATCCAACATGATCCTATCAAAGTTGGAAGTGTACCGTATGCCCCATTCCTTACAACCAGCAGAGGGAAGTTAAATTGTGTGTAATCTGCTTCATCAGGTTGGATGCATAAACATCTTGAAAGATACTGTTTCTTCCTTGTCTAGAACCCTGCAGCATCCGTCCAAAATTTTCTAAAGAATTTAAGCTAGTCATGCCTTCAAAATTCTTGAGATTTTTGTAGCTAATGCTCATGCTTGTCCTCTTGAAATATGAAAATAAAATCTGCAAAGTAGTATTATTATTTCTTAATCAACACTGAAGTTTTCATTGAGAGCGATGTTAGAGAAGACTGAATTCTCTCACCAGTGTGCATTGGGGAAATATGGCGCACTCTGCTTATCCAACTTCTTCATTAGATTGAAAGCTCCTAGGAGACAGGGGCTGTGTCGTGATGGCTTTCAGACCTTCAGCATTTGACCTGATATAGAACGTGTAGCAGCTGCCCGATAGATATTTGGTGAATTACTGTGTTTTGAGGAGGGGATAGCTGGAAGTGTTGGGCACAGCTAGGAGTGATACTCTTCACCATTCTGGACCGAAAGCACAGCTTTCTGCTACTTGGATATGTGTTGTGATTACTTCTGGGTTCTTGTAGTTCAAATTCTTGCGAGTTTGGATAATTGAACTTGGTAAAAGGATTATGATTGTGCTTTGTTGTCAAAACACTTGCAAAGTCAATGTTTTAGGAAAGACTTTTTGTTGCATATTAGAGAGGTGAACTTCAGGCCAAATGTTAGAGGCAGCCCAGTATCCTGAGGGACTAGCCCCAAGAGCCAGCAAGCCCGTAGGAAGCCAGGAAGCATGCTCTCTCTCTTGTTCTCCTCTCTGTTTTTCTCTCTGTAGATTTGTTTTTCTTTTCCTCTCTCCCCTGCAGATGTTTTCACTGCCTTCGGGTGCATAGCCCCAAACACTGCTAATCCACACCTCCCCAGTGCACAGGCAGATGAGCATTTCTGTCTCGATTCCAAACTCCAGTGAGAGTGACTGATCTGCCCAGCTCAGGCCAGGGGACACTCTTTACTCAGTGTTTTGTGTGATAACAGTCTGGGGCAAAAGGCATTACAAACCTGATTTTATATTTTCTAAGGAAAAATGTGTACTGCTTACATTGCTACTTAAAACCATGTTACACTGTTGGGCTCTATACTCTCAGGAGTCTCCAGGATTTCCTTCCTTGCAGGGTGAAGAGCAGTAACAGACAGGCCTTCTCCATTGACTCCATCTCTCCAGGCACCTAGAACCTTCTCTTGACCTCCGCTTTAAGAAGAGGAGGCTAACTGCAAGATATTGCAGCAGTTTGCTGATCCCAGTACCTTCTCTGAGCCCTTTTGGATGATGAAATGTGAAGTCTAAAATAAAGGCAATAATCAGCAAACGTTCAGTGGTGTAAAAGAAGCCAGTCCGAAGTCACTGAGCTCTGACACGCTGTGATGCTGTGATTTCCAGGACACCCAGCAACACCAAGCGGCATGACAGGACAGCCGGAGAGGCTGGAGTGCAGCCGGCAGGGGAGCAGCTGGTGGGGCTGCGGGCAGCTGGGGGGTGGGGGCCCAGGGAGTAGGACAAGCATGAGGGGGGTGGGAGCCTCCTCCCTGCAGTCTGTTTCCCTCCGCTTACTAGGTTGGCACACGGATTGAAAAATGTACGTCTAAATCTATTTCTGGCTTCTAAATGTGTGAAGGAAACACAGAACTTTATTATTTTATTTCTGTCAAGTTAGAGACAGATGCCCCTAAAGCGTATGCATTCTGTAAGAAGTTCTTATTCTTTAGGGGCACATCTTTGGAAGCAAAAATCTCTAAGTTTTCTGCATGAATACTGGCAGTCAAAAGAATAGAGTCAGCACTGGTAACTAATGGAGAGGAGGGGAATAAAACCAGGGCAGATTGTTAAAAAAAGTTTTTTAAAGAACTTTTAAAGGAAAAACAATGAAGTGTTGATGGAATGTAAATATGTTATTATTTGTTAAATACCAAAAATACTGCAGGTATAAATAAACTTCAAGGTTAGTGAGAAACACTTGGACACTCGTAGAAATTCCCTCACCAGAGGTATTTGGAAACCTTCAAAGCTTAATATATCCTTTTGTGAATGGCCAGTCAGTAACTTAGGAATGGAAGAAATCTGGAAAAATAAAAACACATTGCCAATACAACAGATATATTCCTGGGAAGGGTTTTCATGTTAATTTTAACTTCAACTGTAGTGCCTCACAGCCAAAGAAAATCTTTTAAAACAGAATACGGTAGACATTTATTCAAAAAATATTTTTGGATAAAAATACTATGTGCCAGATCCTGTGCTAAGCATGGGGAACATACTGGTTAATAAGATGGAGACTGTCCCTACATGCGTGTCCCTGCCCACCCTTTGAGATGACCCAGGGAAATATAATCACCAAAACAAATCGCTGCATAGAATCTAAGAGCTCAGTTAGTCCAAAGTTTTACTTTACAGTTGAGGAAACTGAGGCCCAAAATGTTAAGTAAAACTGTCCATGCTCTTGGCTTCTCAATTTTTGCTTTCCAAAAAGCATTTCTTGTTTTATAGATCCTTCTAAAATTCTCAGATTGTATGACATATAACAAATGTAGATGCTAATCCATTTCAAAATACTATTTATAGGTTTTGAATACTCTTGTGCTTTTCTGGAAATAAAACAGGAAATCAACACCCCCCCCCCCCCCGCCAAAAAAAACCCAGAAAACCCTGAGGTCCATTTTTCAATATCTAGTCCATTTTTTTTTAAGGAAGTGTTAGCCATGTGATTCTTATTAACATCAAAAACACTCATATTGTGACTTCACTCATTTGAGGACTTTAAGATACAAAACAGATTAACATAAGGGAAGGGAAGCAAAAATAATACATAAAAACAGGGAGGGGGACAAAACATAAGAGACTCTTAAATATGGAGAACAAACAGAGGGTTATTGGAGGGATTGTGGGAGGGGGAATTGGCTAAATGGGTAAGGGGCACTAAGGAATCTAATCCTGAAATCATTGTACCATATGCTAACTAATTTGAATGTAAATATTAAAAAATAAAAAATAAAATTAAAAAAATAGAACTACCCTGCAACCCAGCAATTGCACTACTAGGTATTTAACCAAGGGTACAAGTGTGCTGTTTTGAAGGGGCACATGCACCTGATGTCTATAGCAGTGGTATCGACAATAGCCAAAGTATGGAAAGAGCCCAGATGTCCATCGATGGATGAATGGATAAAGAAGATGTGGTATGTATATACAATGGAGTATTACTCAGCAATCAGAAAGAATGAAATCTTGCCATTTGCAACTATGTGGATGAAACCATGCTAAGCGAAATTAGAGAAAGACAAACATACGACATCACTCATATGAGGAATTTAAGATACAAAGCCGATGAACATAAGGGAAGGGAAGCAAAAATAATATAAAAACAGGGAGGGAGACAAAACATAAGAGACTCTTAATTATAGAGAACAAACAGAGTTGCTCGAGGGATTTGGGAGGGGAGTTGGGCTAAATGGGTAAGGGGCATTAAGGAATCTACTCCTGAAATCATTGTTGCACTATATGCTAACTAACTTGGATGTAAATTTAAAAAAGAAAGTAAAAAAAAAAAAAAAAAAAAAAAAAGAAAAAAAAGGAAAACAAAAAAATCCCACAAAAAAAACAGTCATATTGTGTGATAGTGACCATCTGTTTAGGATATGACTGACACATTTGGAATATCCAGAGTAATGGGAACTCAAAGCCATCATTGGTTAGAAAGGTTATCAGTCCAAGGAGATACCACTTTGGTCAGATGTACAAGAGGCATTATTAGATGCACCTCCTGGATTTCACGCCTACTTGTACTCTAGACCTCATGCGATAACTCTGTGTCCTTTGGCTATCTGACCTGCAGTTGTATTGCACTGGCTAGCACAGCACTTGCCACCCACAAGGGTGTTGTGACAATTGTCGAAGTAAATGCTGTAAAGCATTCTGAGCACTTGAAAAGAAGGGTGCTGCATAACTACCTAAAATCATTATACACCCACAAGTACAGCTCTTTTTTAATATACTCTTAATATGATAATATAAAAGGGCATTCCTCAGAGTACATTTGAATGTGTGTTTCATTCCATTTGTTATTCATTCTAACTTTTAAATTGATTGTTATTTTCAGATATTAACCTGGCACTAAAAGGAACCTATCATTAATTTAATAATTCTATATCACCATATTTGGAAAAGAAACATTTCGGTCTCTAGAGTCCCCCTGTCTGTTAATCTGTGACTAAAATGAATTTGGTCAGGGGCTCCTGGGTGGCTCAGTCAGTTGAGTATCTGACCCTTGATTTGGGCTCAGGTCATGATCCCAGGGTCATCAGATTGAGTTCCATATTGGGCTCCACACTGAGCATGGAGCTTTCTTGGGATTCTCTCTCTCCTTCTCTCTCTGCCCCTCCCCCACTCATGCTCTCTCACTCTTTAAAAAATAAATGAATGAATGAATGAATTTGGTCATACTTTTCTCCCTAAATCTGGATTACTTGGCCATGGACTCAGATATGTTACAAACACATGTTTGAGAATACATTTGGCTGGATGACTTGGATTGAAGCTTCAAAATGTAAAAAGAAAAGAAAAGGAAAAAAAGAAGGAAGGAAGGCAGGCACAACTAAACACAAGCTAACAAATGCAAATACTTGACAGCATTGAAGTTGTTAGGGCTGATGGTGACCTAAATAGACCATCACAGATTACTTTATGTACGGCTCACTTTTTCTTCCTTCCTTCCTTCCTTTCCTCCCTCCCTCTTTTTCTTTCTTTCTTTTTTTCTTTCACAACAGTTTTAATGAGATGTAATTCACATGCCAAAAAATCTACCCTTTCAAGTGTGCAATTCAGTGTTTTTGGTGTATTCACAAAGTTGCCCCATGATCAGCACAGTTTCCACAACATTTTCATCACCCCAAAAAGAAACCCTGAATCCATTAGCAATTACTCCCCAATCCCCTCCCCCAAACCCTGGCAACTACCAATCTACTTTCTGTGTGTCTCTGTGGATTCTGGACATTTTATAAAAAAGAAATCATACAATATATGGCCTTTAGTTTCTGCCTTCTTTCATTCAGAATGATGTTTCAAGTTTCATCCATGTTTATTCCTTTTTATGGCCAAATAATATTTCATCGTATGAATACTGCATTTTGTTTACTTATTCATCAGCTGATGGACATTTGAGTTGTTGCCACTTTTTACCTACTATGAATAATGCTGTTACGAATCTTAGTGTACGAGTTTTTGTGTGGACATATGTTTTCAGTTCTCTTGGACGTATACCTAGAACTAGAATTGCTAGGTCAATGGTAGCTCTGTATTTAACTTTTTGAGGAACAGAAACTGTCTTTCAAATTGACTGTGTCATCTTACATTCCCACCAACAAAGGATAAAGTTTCAAATTTCTCCTTATACTTGCCAACACTTGTTATCGTCCAATTTGTTTATGATGGTCATCCTAGTAGGTGTGAAGCAGTATCTCATTATGGTTTTGATTTGCATTTCCCTAATGACTAATGACGTTGAGCATTTCTTCCATGTGATTGTTGCTCATTTGTATATCTACTTTGAAGGAATATCTATTCAAATCTGCTGCCTATTTTTAATTGGGTTATTTCCCTTTTTATTGTTGAATTTTAAGAATTCTTTATATATTCTGGTACAAGTCCCTTATCAGATGTTTGATTTTCAAGTATTTTGTGCCATTCTGTGGGTTGTCTTTTTATTTTCTTAAAGTGCAGCACAAAAGTTTTTAATTTTGATGATGTCCAATTTATCTTCTCTTGTTGTTGCTTGTGCTTTTGGTGTCATATCTGAGAAACCTAAGTCAAGGTCACAAAAATTTATTCCTATGTTTTCTTCTAAGACTTTTGTAATTCTATTGATTTATTTTGAGGTATCATTCTAAACGGTGAAAGGTCAACATCCAACTTCATTCTTTTGCATGTAGATACCTAGTTGTCCCCTTGAATTGTCTGGCTGGCTTCCTTGTAGAAAATCAATGGTCATATATATGAGGGTTTATTTCTGGACTTTCAATTCTACTTCATTGATCTATATGTTTACCTGTATGCCACTACTACATTGTCTCGTTTGCTGAAGCTTTGTAGTAAATTTTGAAATAGGGAAGTGTCAGGCAATTTCTGCAAAAAGAGCCAGCCAGAATTCTAATATGTATTATATTGAATATGCAGACCAATTTGCAGAGTATCACCATTTTAACAATATTAAGTCTTCCAATGTATGAACCTGAAGTGTCTTCCCATTTAGTTAGGCCTTTATTTCTTTCAGTATTGTTTTAGAGTTTTCAGTGTACAAATGTTACACTTATTTTGTTAAACTTATTCCTATTTTATTCTTTTAGATGCTACTTTAAGTGAAATTGTTTTCTTAGTTTCACATTGTTAATTGCTAGTATACTGAAATATATTGAGATTTGTATATTGATCTTGTATCCTGCAACTTTTAATATTGTTTATTAGTTCTAATATTGTTTTTAATAGAGTCCTTAGGATTTTCTATATACGTGATCATGTCATCTACAAATAGAGGTAGTTTTACTTTTTTCTTTCCAATATTATGACTTCTGTGGTTTTTTTTTCCCCTGCCTAATTGCCTTGTCTAGGTTCTCTAGCACAGTGTTGAACAGAAGTAGCAAGAGTGGATATCCTTTTCTTTGTCCTAATCCGAGGGCGAAAGTATCCAGTCTTTCACCATCATGTATGTATCGGAGTTTTTTGTAGATGACCTTTATCGGGTTCATGAAGTTCCCAGTATAGCTCTCTTTAAATTCCATTGATGGGCACGACTGAATTGCTAACACTAATGAGATCTACAAGTTCTTTTGGGACTTCTTGTCCTTTTCAATATTGTAATAAGATGTGGAAACAATGCCCACTACAGGTTACATATTTTCTCTGGAAAAGGCTGAGTATTGCAAAAGGAAATTTTCTGTGTCTCTCTTTTCGTGTCTTCCAAGCATTCTTTTTTATCTCCCACCACCTGAGAGCAAACAACTGGTTGTGGTAAGTAGCTACAATAGCTTCTTTCCATACTCTTCTGATGCTTGTAAGGATACAGTACCTTTGTGCACAAATTTTAATAGCATATATGCCACAGATGTTTATAAAATAAGCTGCAGGAAGTCAGTAAAGGTGTCAACTTCAGAAAACCTTCTCAAAAATCTTCTGAGAAGAAAAGATGCTATCATATCCGACTAAGAGTTTAGTTCTCAGGGGATCTGGCAAATCAACACTTGCTCTGCATCCTGGGAAAATAAGCACTGATTTGATGATGATAGTGATGCCAGGTGCCAGGTAGTACCTTTAAGAAGCTGAGGCCCAAGAGCCAATGCAGGACTGGCCACCCAGGCAAAAGCAGTCCCAACCAGGGAAGATACAGAATGACAGAATTAATTGAATGGCTTTGGTTCTATTTTCTAACTTTTAATCTCTGTTTTCCAACTGCCTATTGCCTAATAGCTTGCCCTTTTTCCCAGTGGCCATTATTCATCTCTCACTGTCAGCTTTTAGTACTTTGCTCTTACTTCTATGCCATGCCTAGGGAACAGTAAGTATTGCCCTTGGCTGTCTCCTGAACCTCTCCCTTAGATTGTAGAAACCTGTCTTTTGTTTCTGGAACTGACCCTGCACACACCCCAGGTTTGATTCTGCTCAGCCATGCATTATTTGTGTATGACAATTACCATCTGAAAAGGAAACCATTGAAAAAAAGTTTTTTTAAGTCCACCTCTTGTACTTTAAAAGCCAAGCAACAAATGGGTTACTATTAGTCTTAATAGCAAAACCAGTCCTGCTCTTTGAATTGAGAATCAGCTTTGCTACATCTGATAGAAGAGAGATTATTCTTTGCTAACTTTCATTCTACCAACTCCCAACATTTTAGACATTGTGGGGATAATAAGAACTTTAAAAGAATAAAGAATCTTCTATTTTCAGATAACACTATAACCCAGTCATAGATTAAGTTAGAAGTTAATAATTGGGAAGCGGGGGGGGGGGTTGGGTGGCTTAGTCGGTTAGGCTTCTGACTCTTGATTTCAGCTCAGGTCATGATCTCCTGCTTCATGGGATTGAGACCCACATTGGACTCTGCCTGACAGTACAGAGCCTGCTTGGGATTCTCTCTCTCCTTCTCTCTCAGCTCCTCCCTGTTCATGCTCACTTTCTCTCTTGCCCTCTCTCTCTCTCTCTCTCTCTCTCTCTCTCTCTCTCTCTCTCTCTCAAAGTAATAAATAAACTTAAAAAAAAAAAGAAGTTAGTAATGGGAATTATCTCCTTTGTTGAAGATGACATCATTTATTCCTATCTAATAACTTCTGCTTGGTGGAAGGGACAAAAGGAATGATGGTGGGAGAAGGAATTAAGATACATAAAATCTCACAGCAGTACTCTACCTTTGAAGGGTCTCAATGGGGGAAGTTTGGGTGTTTCTCACGAAGTGCTAATGATCCCTAAGAGATATACTTGTAGTGCTCCATCCTGGCCTGGAGAGTCTAAGAACTACTTGCTAGAAACTGATGATAAGGAAAAAGGAACTGCCTGGAACACTTGGGAAAAGGTGAAGAACTGATAGACAAAAGGAGAGAAGACTAAAAAGAGATTTGTAGTTTGGCCACACTAAGCCAACAGTGGGGCAAAGCCACGGAAAGGCAGGATGATAGTGCTTAAGCCTTGATGAGTTATGCTGATAAAGTTGTTAGCAGAGTGGAGAACCTGCTCAGATCTTGGGCTTCTGACCTAGTTCTATGATCTTGAGCTTGTAACCTATGATGAGATAGCGCATCCTTGGAGGCTTCTCGTGTGACCTTCCTAAGAATCCCAGGAGAGGGATTTTCCATTTAGCTACTTGATACTAAAATTTAAATCCTGATTTTCGGGCAGTTTAAAAAAAGGACAATAGCTAATGTCATTGTAAAAGCCTGAAAAATGGAAACGAGGAAATGATCACAAAACTCTAAAAACCATTTCCAAGATTGAATCATAAAAATGTAGGCTAAACACTTAATAGCGATAATCATGGTGATGAGGATACAGAAAACTAATGCAAGTGAAGAAATCCTTCAATTCCCCCATGGCTGTCCTAAGAGAAATGAGGCTCTAGTATGAAGGAAATATCAAAACTTGTTTTTAAAGAGTGCATAATCTTGTTATTTTCCAGAGAATTTGCATTTGGAGGTCTATTCAGAGTAAATTTCCTCAGAGAAATGTTATTTTTTCTTAGTCTGAAGATATAGACTGCAGTAGAAATAGGGTCAGAGAAAGTATTGGAAATGACACTCAAAAATGAAACAGAGGTCAAGTGGAAATTCTGTGCAGGTGAAATGTTTTCAATCAGTATATATATTACTTACCTCTCTTATAGGGATAATTTAGTTTGGGGCGAGAGTGGGGGTGGGATGCAGTAGGGTGAGAGTGGGGGGAAATTCTGGTATCTTGGAGCCATACAACTAGGAAAGGAAGAGAAGAATATAAAATCTACATTTTTTTTCTCCATCTAGATTGCCCTAAACCATTTCCAAATAGATAATACTTTTTCAAGAATACTTCTTAGAAAAAAAGATTACTGAACTTCCAAATGAAGTCTGACTTTAGATGACATAAAGGCCTTGGGTAGTGGACTTTCATTAAAACCAAAGAGGAGTAGGTTACCTAAGGGCTAGGAATTGAAATGTTCATAAATCCAATTATTCAAATATTCTAAAACTTATTTTTAGGGAAAAGTCACAAAACATAGTTACACTACACAGATAAGATGACCAAGGGGAAATTTGTATGAGAAGCAAATCTTAGAGTTTAGGATTAGGAACTCAGTACAATAGGTTCTGTATCTGTGAGAGCCAAGGGGCCATGGGAAGGATCCAAAAGTACCCTTTTCTTCAATCTAAAAGAGGATGCACTGTAGTGAACATTCCCTCTGGTGTTTTGGGTTTGTGAGCAGATCTCCATGCTATGTGAACCACAATTTATGAAGCCCCATATTTGTATGTAAGAGTTTACAGTTCTAATCAAATACAACTAGAAATAAAGTATTAACACATTTAAGTTTGAACACATTTTATTATATACTGAATTATTGTGCTGGATAGCGATTAGACATAAATATTAACTTTGCATTTTTTTTCTCATTTTGCCATTTTTTCAACATCTAAAACTAAGGTGAATGTTTATTATGTCCCTAACGTCAAGTACTATTTAACTGTCATCGTTTTTCTTCTTAATGTTCTCATCATGTACTTATTTGATTCAATATCCTCTCCCTCAGTACCTCAGCTCCTGGTATGGGATACTCTGTGCATAAGTACTTTATCCCAACATTTCTCTGCTGTTCTCTCATGCCGTCCACCCATACTCCAGGATTTAAGCAGCCACATTCTGCTCCCATTCCTGCTCATCATGTCTTGAGCAATAAAAGGCTTGAGGTGGAAGAATGCTGAGCCATGACCAACAGGAGGGCAACAGTAATGTTACTGTGTTGTAGGTGGGGAAGAGAGAGACCAGGGATTGAAAAATGAAGAGTGAAGAAGAGAAGGGAGAGAGTGGGCCAGCAATAGGCTGGGGATTCCTGATGACCTTAGATACTTCCCTAAATTATAGTAAAGTTCCAGTGGACCAGGAGCATCAAAGCAAGCAAGAGGAGACCTCTTTGGGACTGTAGTGGATGGTGATATGTCACCCAGCTCCCCTTCACCAGGAGGGGACCAGAACAAGCACCAGGAGACTAAAGCAAGCAAGAGGAGACTTCTTTGGGAATGTAGTGGATGTTATGTTATGTCACCCAGATTTCCTTCCAATAATGAAGACCAGATGCAGGGAGAGCACGTGGCCAACAGTTTTCAGCTGTCAGCCTTCTTTGGCATTGCCTGGCCTGAAAAGAGCTGCTTTATTCTTGGTCATAGCCCCTTCTGGTAGTACCCCTATCCAATGACGGGTCAAATATAAAGGCTGTCCCTTTCACCCAAATGAAGGACATCTCTGAAGGTTCTTCTCAGCTTCAGAATTCATTGTGATGATCAGTTGAGTCTTTCCTTGAGCCTTCATCACAGCCCAATTTCTCCTGCTGCCCATGCTCCTTTCCCTTCCCTTCCACAGGTGGTGATACCAAGAGCACTGCCTAAAATACCGTATATACCAGCCTCCATCTCAGTCTTCTCTATGGGGAGCCCAACCTGTGGTACTTTGTGCACACATTTGCAAAACACAGGGGTGATTACATTAAAAGTACAGGCAGCAAAAGAAAAAAATAGATGAAATGAACTTCATCAAAATTAAATACTTTTGTGCATCAAAGGATACTATCGACAGAGTGAAAAGACAATGAAATGGAAGTCAGCTATGCTCACCACTATACCACTAATGCACACGACAACTAGTGAAATGGGAGAAAATATTTGCAAATCACATATCTGACAAAGGATTAATAACCATAATATATCAAGAACTTATACAAAAAACCGACAACCCAATTTTAAAAATGGAAAAATTACTTAGACATTTTTCCAGAGAAGAAATACAGGTGGCTAATAAGTACATAACAAATGTTCATCATCACTGATCATTAGAGAATGCAAATCAAAACCACAGTGAGATACTGTTTCACACCCATTGGGATAGCTATTATAAACACACACACACAAACACAAACACACACACACACACACACACACACACACACACACACTAAACAGAAAATAACAAGTGTTAGTAAAGAAGTGGAATAATTGGGGGGGGGGGCGGTGCCTGAGTGGCTCAGTCAGTTGAACATTTGACTTCGGCTCAGGTCATGATCTCACAGTTCCTGGGTTCAAGCCCCATGTTGGGCTTTGTGCTGACAGTGTAGAGTCTGCTTCATATTCTCTGTTTCCCTCTCTCTGCTCCTCCCCTGCTCACATTTGCTCTCTGTCTCAAAATTAAATAGACATTAAAACAAAACAAAAAACTTGTGCACTGCTGGCGGGAATGGAAAATAGTGCAGCTGCTGTAGAAAACAGTATTAAAGTTCCTCAAAAAAATTAAAATAGAATTACCATATAACCTAGGAATTCCACTTCTGGAATTGAAAACAGGGACTCAAATCAATATTAGTACACCCATTTATACACCCTTATATGGGTGTAAGTTTCTGCTGGTGGATGAATGGATCAGATGTGGTATGTACATGCAGTGGAATATTATTCAACCTTAAAAAGAAAGGAAATTATGACACAAGCTACCACATGGGTACATCTTGAGGATATTATGCTAAATGAAATAAGCTAGTCACAGAAGGACATGTACTATATGGTGCCACTTACATGAGGTACCTAGAGTAGTCAAATTTAGAGACAGAAAGTAGAATGGCTGAGGGAGGGAGGAATGGGGAATTAGTGTTTAGTGGGCACAGAGTTTCATTTTGGAATAATGAAAAATAATGAAAAGTGATGGTTGGACAACAATGTGAGTGTACTTAATGCCACTGAACTACATACTTGAAAATGGTGAAAATGATCAATTTCATGCTATGTATATTTTTCCACAATAAGAAATTAATTAATTTGAAAAACACAGCTCCCACTTCCCCCATTCTGAAGGTCAATGATTATCACATCGTTACCTTCATAGCTGAATTTGGATTGATATGATTTTGAGGACTAGATTATATAGCAGCTCTCAAATTCAGCTACATATTAGAATCATTTGGGGAACTTTAAAAAAAAAAATGAAGCTTCAGTTCCACCCATAGTGGTTTATATGTAATTGTTTAGGGGCCTAGGCTTTGGTATTTTTAAAAGCTCCCAGTTATTCCAGTATGCAAACATAGCCGTGATTTCCCCCAGGCTAGAAGAACCCCAGCCCACATCTTTCCCACCTACTTGCTATTGCCCCTGAGGATTTGGCCACCCGCTTACCTTTTCTAGCCTCATCTTTCTGACTCCCCTGCCCCAGCCTACATGCACCCAAGCTACAGCTGAACCAAATGACTTGTCATTCGTCCTCTCCTGTCAAACCCTGTCTGACTTCTGTCCCCTTTGTTCATGTTTCCTCTAACAGGACTGCCCTCCTCTGACTGATTTCAGCCCTCTTGGAACCCTTCTTTGGGAAACTTGCCCTCAGCACACCTCACTATATCACAAAGGTGGGAAATTCCACTCCCCAGTGCTAGGATCCAGTCTTTTTCCTGTGTTCTCAGGTGTGAAGCAAGACACCAGGGAAGCTTCAATAGATACTAGTTGAACAAATAGGTTTCTTTAATAAGAGATCATGCATTCCATAATTAAATAGCAATTTTTAAAGTAAATACATTGGAAAGAATTAGCATATTGGTATTAATAAGGCAGTCTTCTTTTAACATTAATTGGGCCATTTTTTGTAATGTTTATTTATTTTTGAGAGAGAGAGAGAGAGAGAGAGAGAGAGAGAGAGAGAGTGTGAGTGGGGGAGGGGCAGAAAAAGAGGGAGACAGAATCCGAAGCAGGCTCCGGGCTCTGAGCTGTCAGCACAGAGCCTGACATGGGGCTCGACCCCAAGAACTGTGAGATCATGACCTGAGCTGAAGTTGGATGCACAACCGGCAGAGCCACCCAGGTGCCCCTTAATCGGGCCATTATTATGTGCTTAGGATAGTGTTAATGCTTTATGTAGAGTTGTTTGTTTGTTTTTTTAAACTGAATCTCCATGGCAACTCTAGGAGGCAGGTATTTTCATATCTGTATTATAAATGAAGAAACAATTTCAGACAGGTTAAGAACTTGCCCACAATCCCAGCTAGTGTGCAGTAGAGCTGAGAGTTTCAGTTGTGATACAAGTGATGTTTCTAGATCCTTCCTGATTTGGGGAAAGGGACAGAGGAAATGTAGATGGTCACTGGGGATCTAAAAGGAGAGGGGCTGTTACTGATATGAAAAAGGGACTAAAACAGAAGAGGTCACACACATAAAAGACAAACTTTGAAAATCACCTATTTTGCTCAGGCCTCAGCTTAATCATAAGGAGGTATCTAAATCTCAGATATAAGCACTATGAGACCGTTCTTCCTCTGATGCACTCCAATTAAAACCAGCCCAGCGGTATTGATGGAGGATCTACCATGTGCTAGAAACAATGCAAGATGCCTTGAGTTCCAAGCACAGACAATATAAGACCTTTGCCCCTATATAGAGTTCTGTCTCCGGTGGGGGCAAGATGCACTCTATCAACAGACACTCCAAGAACAGTGGTGTATGTTCTTATAATCACGGCATGTATCAACAGTGGTGGAAGGTGCAGAGGGACCGAGTTTTCCAGAGAAGTCAAGGAGGGTTTTATAGCACCACATGTGTATTTGTATGTATATGTGGGAGAAAGAATCTATAGGACTTAGTGGCTAATTTTTTAAAAAGAGAATGACAGAAAGGGGAAAATCAGGAGTCCCAGGTTTCTAGTGTAAGTAGCTGACTTGATTGAATTAAAGGCTAGGAACATAGGAACAGTGTTGCATTCAGTTTTGATCACGTGGAATGTGAAGTTCCCAAGAGACATTTAGGTGGAGGCAGAAATAATATAGGGGGCATGAGGATATAATCCAAGATTTCAGGTTAGGGAAGCAGCACAATTAAATTGTCAATTTTTAAACAAATAAATGCCAGACTGCCAGACAACATTAAAAATCCATCTGGGAGTAGACATGGGCTTTATTGCTGAAGACACCCAAGCTTCCTGACTTGGTCACTTAATGTTATGAGCTTGAGGATGTCCCTAGCCTCCCTGAATCACACAGGTGAAATGGAAACAATGTTAGCCTGTCTTGCTGGGGTGTTGATGCCTTCTCCACATCTCTTCTGTAACACAACAACCTCTGCCCCCATTCTCGGCCCCAGCCAGGGAATTGCATTCCCTTAGCCACAGTTTGTTCACTGGGGCATGGACTAGAAGAAGATGGGTCAATTAAAGCCTTCACCAAGGAAGCTGGAGAGGGGCGATTTTAGATTTCTGATGATTTGGGGTTACTCTCTGGATTCCGCACTGCTTGTGGTGGTTAATACAGTCTTCCAGGACTGTTTTCAGATTAGCAATATTTGCAGACTCCTAGCAATGCACAGAGTTGGCACATGGTAATTAAAAAAAAAATTTTTTTTAATGTTTATTCATTTTTGAGAGAGAGAGGGAGAGAGAGAGCATGAGCCAGGGAGGGGCAGAGAGAGAGAGAGGGAGAGAGAGAGACACAGAATCTCAAGTAGGTTCCAGGCTTGGAGCTGTCAGCACAGAGCCTGACGCAGGGCTCAAACTCACAAGCCATGAAATCAGATGCTTAACCAACTGAGCCACCCAGGCCCTCCCGGCATGTGGTAGTTTTTGTTAAAGCCCGTGGATGACAAGAGTTGAGTTAAAGTTGGGGGAGGGGACTGGCCTGTGTTCAAAAGAAAGAAAGGAAATTATTTGCCTAAAGTGGTTGGGGTAGGGCAAAGTGGACTTATGATCCATAGAGAAATGGATCTCCAAGATCCATAGCTCTATTCAGGTCCTGGAAATAGATGTTTGGTATATGAAAAAGTGCATGACCATCTTTTTTATTGGACGGCTTCTAGTCACCCTCAATGGCTTAAAGTCATTGTACTGTAAGGGGTGCTCTTTAGGGTGGCCCTGTCTATGCCTCTTTCCCACGTACTCCCCAAGAAGGAAAGCAGAAATGGAAGAAAGGAGGCACCCACAGATGAGCAGAAGGACCATCCCCATCTGCTTATTCATACCTGGCTTTCCTTTTAGAGTGTAACACATTTTTTCATTTTATAATCAAGAAAAGTCAAATGAAATTCATTAATTCCAAATTATAATCAGTTGACTAACTTACAAGTAAAAATGATTAAAATGAGGTTCTTTCCTATTTTGATAAAAGGAAGGAATGGAAAGGGTAGGGGAGATCTGAACATGAAAAAGAGAAATATTAAAAAAGGGAAATTTAAAAGAGGTGAATAGTGGGTGGGGGGAGCTGGGCGGCTCAGTCGGTTAAGGGTCCAACTCTTGATTTTGTCTCAGGTCATGATCTCATGGCTTGTGAGTTCGAGTCCCGCATCCCTCCTTGGGATCCCCTCTCTCCTTTTCTCTCTGCCCCTCCCCTGCTTTCTCTCTCTCTCTCGAAATAAATAGATTTTTTTTTTAAGGTGAATAGTGGGGATATAGGAAACATACTTCAGACTTTGCCTAGAGTTGGTTTCCAATATTTGGCAGACATTAGCGCACGTAAGATTTTTGGCGTAAGCAGCTGCCAGTAATGACAGCTGTGCATTTAGAAATCTGTAAGGCTGTTGTTATAACATTGTTGACTTTGTTCTAAAGGAACTTTGTTTGCTGAGAAGTTACAGAACTATCATAGCATTCTCTATCTTCCTAAATGGCCAGGATCCCCAGATATCAATGTTCAGTTCAGCTCAACACACACGGGTGCACTGTGCTATATGTCAGAGACCACACCAGAGAGTAAGATAAATCAAAGGTAGTCTCTATCCTTATGGAGTGTGTGAGACAAGTGGGGGTAGCAGCCTTGGGGATGGAAGCAGGAGATGAGAGTAGGTGAGGCAGATGAACAATGGCCATATAAACAAATACATTTCTTCATTCCCTGATATGACTGGGGCCTTGACCCATTCGTAGCCATTATGTAATCATTGAAATAAATCCAGCTAAATTATTCAAAAAAATCTCCAAATGCCAATTCCATTTAATTTTAAATAACAAGCATCCCTGAGAGGGATGATTTTTGTAACGATGACTAAGGGAAAATATTTTTCTAGCAGGGTTTCTGCACAGGAAAGAATTCATTGCTTCCATCCCCACATCCCACACCCCACATTCCACACCCGTTGGTGTAAAAATATTTGTATTTAAATAATTTTAAATGTCATGCATTTATAATTAAAAGCAATTCTGTGTTCAGAGGAACAGAAATTACTGACTTCAAATCAATGAGAAAAAGTAAATTTTCCTCAAAGAAAAGTTTCATGAGATTCAAAGGTAGTTTAACTCAAGCTAATGTGATACATGCCCATCAGTTGCATTTGATATCTGATGTGACCACTGGAAAAACTGCCCACCTCCAGCTGCAGGAGCATATAGGACATTCCAGCAAGAGCCCTTCTTTTCTCCCAAAGGGTCTCTCCTCTCTCCCTTCTGTTTCCCACCTTTTAAGTACTCAAGGTCTAGATATGCACAAAATGTTTTCTTTTCCTTCCCAAAATGACACTCCCCTGTCCCTTACTTCTGGCGGGTGGGATCCCTCTAATTGAACAGCTCCTGATGCCCTCTCAACATCCCTTCTGTAACACAGCAGCCTCTCCCCCCATTCTCAGCCCTAGCCAGGGACCTGCATTCCCTTAGCCACAGTGTTTGTTCATGGGGCATGACTGGAAGATGGGTCAGTGGAGGCCTTCACCAAGGAAGCTGGGGAGGGGTGGATTTTTGATGATTTGGGGGCACTCTCTGGATTCCACACTGCTTGTGGTGGTTAACTTTATGTGTCAGTTTGCCTAGGCTGTGGTGACCAGTCTTCTGGTCAAACACTAATCTGGATGTTTATGTACAGGTTTTGTTTTTTGTTTTTTTTTGTTTTTGTTTGTTTTGTTTTGCTTTTAATGTGATTAACTTTTAAATCAGAGTTTGGGTAAAGCAGTTATCCTCCATAATGTGGGTGGCCTCATGGAAACATTTGAAGACTTTAAGAGCAAAGACAGATTTCCCAAGAAGGAATACTTCTCAAGACTACAATATAGAGACACTGCCCGAGTTTCCAGCCCTCTGCCCTGCAGAATTCAGACTCAAGACTGCAACATCAACTTGTGCCCAAATTTCTAGCCTGCCAGTCTGCCCTACAAATTGCCTCACAATTATGTGAGCAAATTCCTTAAAATAAGTACATCTCTTTTCTCTCTTGTCTGTCTCCCTTTCTCTCTGTATCTTTGGTTTTTTTCTCCTCCCTTCCTCCCTCTGTCCCCTACCTTCTGTCCTTCCTTCTGTCTCTCCTATGGATTCTATTTCCCTGGAGAACCTTGACTAATACACTACCTAAGTCCTACTTGCACCCTTGAATTGCCCAGGGTTTTATTTGTGTGTTTGTGGCGGGAGGGCAGGAATGCTGGCTGCGTTGCAGAGCTAGGGACACGTTGCTACGGTCCCTACCACTTGGGTCCATGACTGCTGCCATACAATCCTACAGTAAGCAAGTAATTTCTATTCCAGCGGCCCCAGTCTTGCTCTAAAATGAGTGCTGATAACCCTCCCCGTGAGCCCTCCACTAGCAAGTCTCTTTCCCTTCTCCAGTATCTTCTGGTTGCTTTTTAACCTCTCTCTTCTCCCTCTGTGAAAAGAATAACCAAGAAACAAGAATTCGAAACAACATAAAAAGAAAAGAATGAGCAGAAGAACAAGAGAAAGTGTTTTTAAAAGAACAGCTTTTGGGGTGCCTGAGCAGCTCAGTCAGTTAACCTTCTGACTTCCGCTCAGGTCATGATCTCCCAGCTCGTGGGTTCGAGACCTGCGTTGGGTTCCATGCTGACAGCTCAGAGCCTGGAGCCTGCTTCGGATTCTGTCTCCCTCTCTCTCTCTTCCCCTCCCCCACTCAGTCTCTGTCTCTCAAAAATGAATAAATGTTAAAATAATCGTTTTTGTTAAAGATAGCGAATGTATTGTTTCCTGTGCTATCTGCAGCTGGGGTTAGAACCTCTGAAAAGTAACTTTCTGAGGCTCTAGTTGCTTTGTACCATTCAGACCAGCTAGGGGTGTAGGATGTAGAGGTGTGAAGATGACACTCAGCCATGGGAGAGGGCGGGGGCCGCTGTGCTGCTGCAAACTCTCCATGTTGGTCAGGAAGGCACCATAGAGCTGACTGTTGCCAAAGACATTTCTCCCAAATGATTGGGGAGTGGGTCTGGGATTCGGGAGGCAGGAGACCTTGGAGGAGGTCAGTGAGCTTGAGGGGACGGCTTGCCTAAGGGACACTGCAAATAGGCCCATGTGCCATCTTTGTCATACTTGCTATATAGGTCACAGACACCTACTCTTGGAAAGCTTCCAGTGTAGTCCCTGATGCATAAAGAGCTGTGAACACCTGGCTTATATCAGTTGGATAATTTTACATAACTCCCACACAGCCAAGTAAATCAACACAAAATTGGAGACCAGGCACCTAACATAAAAGATGCAGAATCTAAAAGCAAGTAAGAATTAAAGTTAAAATCCTTAAATGCAATAGTAATATTCACACTGTTCCTATTTACTGGTATTTAACATATTATAATAAAACAGTAGCAAATATGGAAAAACATGATGGACAATTTATAGGCCAGAAAGTGTATATTTTTACCAGAACTCACTCATCTGAAATTATAGGCATTTCAAGAGTTTAACCTGTGATATTCTGGGCCTGCCATCTATCCAGAAGAAAATAAAAAGTTAGCCTGAGAGTGTCTGCTTTTTTGTCCACTTAATGCCAAATAGCGAAGTGATAAGAAACAGAATTCTCACCACCTATTTTAATCTTATAATATTATATATCTGGCTTTTTAAAAACCCAGTCTCCCTTTTGTAGATTCCCTCTCTTCTAGTCTTTTTTAGTCCTGCATTTATAGATGGAGAAAACATTACTTTTGTGGTAGTTAATCTTCACTAATATCAAAATAATAGAGAAAAGATTCATCACAGCACAATTTTAAAAGAAATGCATCTGATTTTACTGCAAAAACAAAATCTGCTAAAAACTGGCATAAATCCTTGCTCACAGTCAGTGTTCAATAAATGATGTTGAAATAAATTCTGGAAGGAAAGTCCTGGAGTGCTACCACCAGGAAACAAACACACACACAAAACCCCTCATCCTTTGTACTGTTTTCCTCTCCTTTGGAAGTAAAATACAAGTCAAGATAAGATATAAACACTGAATAAGGGCGTATTCCTTAAGCTTCAGATTAAGGTATATTAATTCTGGTCACCTTTACTTAAGATATTAGGTTCGGTCATAAGGTTACTTGGTAAGGTCAGTGTTGTATCAAAGTATAATTTTGCTACTTGCAAAATATTTTAAGACTGTGTGGCAAAATGTCAAAGTGGATCTAGGTAACTATGCCTCAATTACATTCAGATTAAAAATAATTTCTCTCCTAGCAAGTAGACGAAGTGGGTTCTTTGAGAAGTGCAGTTAAAAAAAAAAAAAAAGTTAGTCTGCTAAAATGTATCTTCAGCAATGTATCAGTGGTTTGCAAAGTTTGGGGGAAAAACCAGAACACTACTTGATGCTATTACAAGGGGAAGGCCAGCGGTGACACAAGTTGTGAAAACAACAAATAATCAACAGCATTCTTTAAGGCAAATGCTTGAATCCATGAAGACATGCTGTAGAAAGCGGTTATGAGTTACAGTTTAAAATAATATTTGCAATATTTGGCTTGTTTGGAATGACAGCAGCTTCCTAAAAACACTTATAAGCATCTTCGAATAATTTCCATAAATAGAGTAACCCTGAGAATAAGTATCTGAATCCTAGAGAAAAGCCTCATGTTACTCACTCTCTGTCTTCCTTTGCTCTCTCTAAAGATCCTTATCTCAGCCCGAAGTTTTCAACCAAGGGAGATTTTTGTCCCCCAGGAGACATTTGGCAACGTTCAGAAATATTTTTGGATGTCAGGGGAGATGGGGGTGCAGGTAAAGAGAAGGGGGAGATAGCACTGGCTGCTGGTAGGTGAACCGAGGCATGCTCACAAACAGCCTACAATACACAGGACAGCCCCAGAATAAACAATTAACTGACCAGGGGCACACGGGTGCCTCAATTGGTTAAGCTTCCAACTTTGGCTCATGTCATGATCTCGAAGTTCCTGATTTCCAGCCCTCCGTTGGGCTGCCTGTTGTCAGCACAGAGCTTCTGTCTCCCTCTCTTTCTGCTCCTCCTCCTCCCCTCTCTCTCTATGTCTCTCAAAAATAAACACTAAAAAAAAAAAAAAAGACTTAACTGACCCCAAATATCAGTAGTTCAGAGATTGAGAAACACTGGCTTGGAGATATAAACGGGGCGGGTGTGTGTGTGTATGTGCACAGTACTGGCACACAAACAGAACACATCCATACTTGAACTCTAAGAGCCCTTTGAAACCCACATAAACTGGTGGCCTTACAGATCAGCAGTTCCAGTAAAGAAATTCTACTTTCAAACTAGATGTAAGGCAAGCTCAGAAAGGATTTTCTTATTCTTCGCTCCACCCCAACTCCTCAAGTAAAATGTCTAAAGAAAGCATTGTGATAAACAATTAGAGGGATTGTTGATTTTATTCTAAGGTTTTAGAACTGTGGCTGAGCCTTAGCCTGGGATTCTCGACCGCTGTATGGGGCACCTCTGCGAGGGTTTTCCTTCTGTCATGGAAGTTTTAACTGTCTATTTCAGCAGTGACTGACACATGAGCATTCTTTGTGTTATTCCTTTCGGTTGATGTCCATTTTTCCTTCTTACCCTCCAAGCCCTTATTCAAGGCAGCAGGAAATTTTCAGGCAGTGTGTTTCCTTTCTCAAGAGTTGTTCTGTGGCTGATGATGAAGTCTTTAGTATTCACAAGATTTACAGGACTTCAGCATAATTTTATTTTCACAAACCACTGATCACTTATGGCAAGTACTTTTTCTCTCTTGAAAACCATACTGCACACTGCCATTTCCTCATCCAGTCCCCTGTCTCTCTGGCCAAAGCTCTGAAGTGACTGTATTCTTCAGTATGGTCTCCCTGAGACAAGTCATCAACCACCCCTTTTATGAACAGTACCATCCACAGTAAACCCACTTGAGAAGGGTTTTGGCCTAAGTCAAGCTTCAACCAGCATCAGAGGCTTGCAGACGCAACTGACAGATAACTGGTAACAGTCATGTTGGTAGATACCACACAAGAAATTTCAAGCAGGTAAAGAAAGCCCCATTTAGCAAAACCACCTACCAGCATCCTTCAAACAAACAAAACGACAAAAGAAAAAAATTAGCAGTAACCCATATAATTAATCTGTGCAAAATAACACGATTAATGTATTCATAGTAACAATCATAGAATGCTAGGCTGGAGGGGACATTCTGTACTGCTTAGGGGAGCTACGTGATGTACTAATGCCAACATCTCTCTCTCTCTCTCTCTCTCTCTCGTTTTATTTTGGTGATGAAGAAACAAAGGCTTAAGGAAGGAAAGTGACTTGACCAAACTCATACCAGTTGCTGGGCAAAGTCAGAACCGGAAACACAAGGTACGTCGTCTTCTGTGTATGTAAAAGGCTGAAAACACAAAAGACTGTGGTATTTATATGCATTTGTGTCCAATTTGTTTCTAGTACTTTTCTTCCCCCACTCTTATCTTTTCACCCAAATTTCCCAACTCCTCACATAGACTATTGTGGAAATTAGAAAACATTTTTAATGCAAATAATGCCTTTTTTAAAAAAGTTGTAAACACCCACAACATCTTTATGCTTAGTGACTTGGTGCCAACTATATATACTTATGGGTGGATGGACATATCTGGATCTATAAATGGCATTTGTATATTCATATACATTTGTATACCAGATTTCCAAATCTAGTTGTTTTCCCCCACCTTCCGGAAAGAAAGCATCCCTGACATTTTGATAGCATAGCCATATCTGTACAGTTCCATCATGGCAGTTTGCATTACATACTTGTTTGTGGTAAAGGCAAAAATAAATCTTGATAGTTTTCTTCCGTTGATATTTTACCATCTTTTGCTAGGGAAGATGAAAGCACAAGCAATCAGTGCTCTTCTGTGGAAGGGAAGAAGAGTTAGTTAGATCTAAATAAAAATAAGCAGCATCTCAGGCTTGACAAACTTTTCTAGAGAATTCTTTTTTCCTATACTCTGCAGAGAGCCCCTAGCATGGAGCATGTGTCTGCCAGCTAATAGATGTGTCATGCAAAATTGATTCTGTGCTTTCTTTAATCACCACCTGAAACATAGAACTAAAGCACACAATCTAATTTATTTTAATGTTTGCCCTCATACTTTAAAATAAGCATTATTTTGGAACTTTGATTGGGTCGTCATGCTCTTGTGTGACATGAGTCTCTCTCTTGTTACTACCTCAGCATATTACTCGTCTGACATAAAATTAATTAATCAATCAATCAATTAATCAAACATTCCTTGTGAGTATACTTGGCAAGTTTTCTATTTAAACTGCACATAGAGACAAAACAAAACAAAAAACCTAGATTATTAAATGCAAAGAACAAATTAGTGGTTACCAGAGGGGAGGTGGGTAAGGGGATGGGTGAAATAGATAAAGGGGATTAAGAGTACACTTACCTTGATGAGCACATGATGAGAAATGTGTAGACTTGTTGAATCATTACATTGTACACCTGACACTAATATAACACTGTATGTTAATTATACTGGAATAAAAAAATAAAAATAAATACATCTCATACCTAAAAAATAAATAAGTAAATAAACTGCATATAGGCATACATGTGAGTTTGGTTCCAGATCACTTCAATGAAGCAAATATTGCAATAAAGCAAGTCAAATGAATTTTTTGGTTTCCCAGCGTATATACAAGTTACGTTTACACTATACTGTGGTCTCTGTGCAATAGCAGCATCTCTTAAAAAACATTGTATACAAAGCTATCTACACATTCAATGCAATCCCAATCAAAATTGCACCAGCATTCTTCTCGAAACTAGAACAAGCAATCCTAAAATTCTTATGGAACCACAAAAGGCCCCGAATAGCCAAAGTAATTTTGAAGAAGAAGACCAAAGCAGGAGGCATCACAATCCCAGACTTTAGCCTCTACTACAAAGCTGTAATCATCAAGACAGCATGGTATTGGCACAAAAACAGACACATAGACCAATGGAATAGAACAGAAACCCCAGAACTAGACCCACAAACGTATGGCCAACTCATCTTTGACAAAGCAGGAAAGAACATCCAATGGAAAAAAGACAGTCTCTTTAACAAATGGTGCTGGGAGAACTGGACAGAAACATGCAGAAGATTGAAACTAGACCACTTTCTCACACCATTCACAAAAATAAACTCAAAATGGATAAAGGACCTGAATATGAGACAGGAAACCATCGAAACCCTAGAGGAGAAAGCAGGAAAAGACCTCTCTGACCTCAGCCGTAGCAATCTCTTACTCGACGCATCCCCAAAGGCAAGGGAATTAAAAGCAAAAATGAATTACTGGGACCTTATGAAGATTAAAAGCTTCTGCACAGCAAAGGAAACAACCCACAAAATTAAAAGGCAACCAACGGAATGGGAAAAGATATTTGCAAATGACATATCGGACAAAGGGCTAGCATCCAAAATCTATAAAGAGCTCACCAAACTCCACACCCGGAAAACAAATAACCCAGTGAAGAAATGGGCAGAAAACATGAATAGACACTTCTCTAAAGAAGACATCCGGATGGCCAACAGGCACATGAAAAGATGCTCAACGTCGCTCCTTATCAGGGAAATACAAATCAAAACCACACTCAGATATGACCTCATGCCAGTCAGAGTGGCCAAAATGAACAAATCAGGAGACTATAGATGCTGGAGAGGATGTGGAGAAACGGGAACCCTCTTGCACTGTTGGTGGGAATGCAAATTGGTGCAGCCACTCTGGAAAACAGTGTGGAGGTTCCTCAGAAAATTAAAAATAGACCTACTCTATGACCCAGCAATAGCACTGCTAGGAATTTACCCAAGGGATACAGGAGTACTGATGCATAGGGGCACTTGTACCCCAATGTTTATAGCAGCACTCTCAACAATAGCCAAATGATGGAAAGAGCCTAAATGTCCATCAACTGATGAATGGATAAAGAAATTGTGGTTTATATTCACAATGGAGTACTACAGGGCAATGAGAAAGAACGAAATACGGCCCTTTGTAGCAACGTGGATGGAACTGGAGAGTGTGATGCTAAGTGAAATAAGCCATACAGAGAAAGACAGATACCATATGTTTTCACTCTTATGTGGATCCTGAGAAACTTAACAGAAACCCATGGGGGAGGGGAAGGAAAAAAAAAAAGAGGTTAGAGTGGGAGAGAGCCAAAGCATAAGAGACTCTTAAAAACTGAGAACAAACTGAGGGTTGATGGGGGGTGGGAGGGTGGGGAGGGTGGGTGATGTGTATTGAGGAGGGCACCTTTTGGGATGAGCACTGGGTGTTGTATGGAAACCAATTTGACAATAAATTTCATATATTGAAAAAAAGCATTGTATATAATTAAGAAATAGTTTATCACTAGAAAATGCTAACCATTCCATCATGTGTGCCTTCAGTGGGTCCTAACTTTTTTTTTTTTTTTTTTTTTTTGCTGTTGGGAGTTCTTGCCTGGATGTTGATGGCTGCTGACTGATCAAGATAGTGGTTGCTGAAAGTTAGGGTAACTGTGGAAATCTTTTAAAATAAGACAACAGTGAAGTTTGATGCATTGATTGACTCTTCCTTTCATGAACAATTTCTCTGTAGCATGTGATGCCATAGCATTTTACCCACAGAACTTCCTTCCAGATTGGAGTTATTCCTCTCAAACTCTACTGCTGCTTTATCAAGTAAGTTTATGGAGTATTCTAAATCTTTTATTGCCATTTCAACTATCTTTATAGCATCCTCATCAGGAGTCTATTTCATCTCAAGAAACTACTTTCTTTGCTCATCCATAAGAAGCAATTCCTCATCCATTAAAGTTTCATCATGAGATTGGTAGCAATTCAGTAACATCTTCAGGCTCCATTTCTAATTCTAGTTCTCTTGCTATTTCCACCACATCTGCAGTTACTTCCTCAACTGAAGTCTTGAATCCCTCAAGGTCATCCATGTGGGTTGGAATCAACTTCTTCCAAACTCCTGTGAATGTTGATATTTTGACTTCTCCCATGAATCATGAATGTTCTTACTGGCATCTAGAATGGTGAATCCTTTCCAGAAAGTTTTCAATTTACTCTGCCCAGATCCATCAGAGGAATTACTATCTAAGGCACCTACAACCTTATGAAACCTATTTCTTAAATAATAAGACTTGAAAGTCAAAATTACTCCTTGACCCATGGGCTGCAGAATGGATGTTGTGTTTTAGTGGGCATGAAAACATTAATCTCACTGTACATCTCCATCAGGGCTCTTGGCTTAGCAGGTACATTGTCAATGAGCAGAATTATTTGGAAAGGAATCTTTTTTTCTGAGCTGTATGTCTCAGTAGTAGGCTTAAAATATTCAGTATATTATGTTGTAAATAAATGTGCTGTCCAGGCTCTGTTGTTCCATTTATAGAGTACAGATAGAGTAGATTTAGCATAATTCTTAAGGGCCCTAGGATCTTCAGAATGGTCAATGAGGATTGACTTCAACTTAAAGTCACCAGCTGCATTAGCCCCTAAAAGAGAGTCAGCCTATCTTTTGAAGCTTTGAACACAGACATTGACTTTTCCTCTCTAGCTGTTAAAGTCCTAGATGGCATCTTCTTCCAGTATAAGGCTGTTTCATTTACACAGAAAATCTATCACTTAGTGTAACCACCTTCACCAATTTCCTCAGCAAGATCTTCTGGAGAACTTGCTGCAGCTTCTACAATCAGTGCTTACTGCTTCACCCTGCACTTTTATGTTATGGAGACAGCTTCTTTCCTTAAACCACATGAACCAATCTTTGCTAGTTTCAAACTTTTCTTCTGTAGCCTCCTCACCTCTCTCAACCTTCACAGAATTGAAAAGAGTTAGGGCCTTATTCTGGATTAGGTTTTGCTTAAGGGAATGTTGTGGCTGGTTTGATCTTCTTTCTATCCAGACCGCTAAAACTTTCTCCATACTAACAATAAAACTGTTTCACTTTCTTATCATCTGTGTGCTCACTGGAGTAGCACTTTTAATTTCCTTCTAGATCTTTTCCTTTGCATTCACAATTTGGGGAGCTGACACAAGAGGCCTGGCTCTCAGCCTGTCTCGGCTTTTGCTGTGACTTCCTCACTAAGGTTAATCATTTCTAGATTTTGATTTAAAGTGAAAGACTTACAACTCTTCTTTTCAACTAAACATTTAGAGGCCATTGTAGGGTTATTCATTGGTCTAATTTCAATATTGTTGTGTCTCAGGGAGTGGGGGTGGGGCGCCTGAGGAGAGGGAGGGAGACAGGGGAACAGCAGGTCGGTGGAACAGTCAAATACACACAGCAGTCATCAATCAAGTTCATCATTATATGGGCACGGTTTGTGGTGCCCAAAAACAACTATAATAGTAACATCAAAGATCACTGATCACAGATCACCATATTTGTTATATTTAATGAAAAAGTGTGAAATATTGTAAGAGTTACCAAGATGTGACACAGACACGAAGTGAACAAATGCTATTGGAAAAGTGGTACCAATAGATTTGCCCAGTGCAGGGTTACCTCAAACCTTCAATTTGTGAAAAATGTAATATCTGTGGAGGGGAGTCTGGGTGGCTCAGTCGGTTGAGCGTCCGACTTCAGCTCAGGTCATGATCTCACAGTTCATGAGTTCGAGCCCCACATCGGGCTCTGTGCTGGCAGCTCAGAGCCTGGAGCCTGCTTCGGATTCTGTGTCTCCCTCTCCATCTGCTCCTCCCCCACTTGTGCTGTGTGTGTGTGTCTCTCTCTCTCAAAAATGAATAAACATTTAAAAAAATGCTTTTAAACACAAAAATGTAGTATCTGAGAAGTGCAGTAGAGCAAAAAACAAGGTATGCCTGTATATGGTATAATACCAATTTTTACAATTGTATGAGTGTGAGCATATAGGAAGAAAGTCTAGGTGAGTATTTACCAAAATGTTAACAATGATTTGCTTTCAGTGGTAAGACTTTTCTTTATACTTGCCTCTATATTTTACAACGCTTATTGAATTCTTTAATGTTTAGGAAAGTATTAACTAAAAACAAAATACTTATGTAAAAGCCTTTTCAAACAGCACTCCTTATCTCTCTGAAGCACTGGATTTGTAGCTAGTTCTATTCATTTAATAAAAATTTACTGAATACCTACACTGTTCAAGGACCTGTACTAATAGCTATGAGATAAATCGTTTTACTGTTTTACAAAGGTCAAGCCTGTCAGCTAACAGATAATTACAGACCGCCTGCTATATGTTCATAGGGCCATGGTGCCTGCTAAGAGCTGTTCACGGTGGTGAACAGTATCCTATCTCCAAAAGCTTATATACTATAAACATGTAATTAAATAATAAAATGATAGTGGTGGTGATGCAGGTGATGAAGGAAATATTTTGGGTTATGTCACTGATGGTGACTGAGAGGTGAGGGAGCTTTGGCTGGAATGTTCATGGAAGACCTCACTAAAGTGGTCACCTTGGGGTTGAAGCCCGAATATTAGAAAGAGACAACTTTGTAAAGATCTGGTCTCTTAAGCAGAAGGAATAGCATAAGGGAAAGAACCAAGATGAGGACAAGTTTAGTATAGTCAAGGAAGAACAACAACCAAAAGACAGTGGCAGAGTACAGAGAAGGAAAAGGAACAAGCAGAAGACAGGAGGGCAACATTCCAGGCCACAGTCCAGAACTTAGATTTGATTGTCATTGCGAGGAGAGGTTTGTGGTGAGTTCTAAGTAGAGAAGTGATGTTGTCTAGTTTGTAGCTGTTAGAGATTCTGCTGACTTGAGTTAATGGTGGATTTGCAGGCGAGGGGAGAGACAGGGAGGCCAATCAGTGTGCTTACTGTAGAGGATGCAGCTAGGAGCTGCCACAGAGGGATGATAGTGGGAGAGACATACTAAACACTTTAAAATGGATGAATGCTTCCTGACTGGGGACTTCCCCCAAAAAAGGGGGGACGGGGGAGGTTCTGCTCTTCTATTACCTATCTACTCATCTCTTCCACCTTTTCTCTTATGGGGTGTGCATGAGATTGTTTCTCAGTATCCTTTCTCCTCTGTTTTGTAATAGAGCTCCTTAATTTCTAGCTAGGCTCATGGCCATTAGTTTATAAACTACATTTCTCAGCTTTCCTTGGTATTAGGGGTGACCTTGTGACTAAATTCAGGCCATTGAGAAATGAACTAATGTATGCCCTGTCTAAATTATCTCCTTAAGGACACAGCCACTTGGTAAGACTTTCTAACTCTTCTCTCTGGCTGAAACTCAGACATGGATCAACCAGCTTTGAGCCCAGGGCATGAGAATATAACCCCAAGGGCATGGTAGAGCAACAAGATGGAGAGACAGACTTCCCTGAATGACCTCATGGAACAGCCCTCTGGCTGGCCCCAGTGGTCTGCTTTAGTCTATATCACATGAGAAAAATAAACTTTCTTTTTAGAACTATGCTGTATTTTAGAGTCTTTGGTTAGAACTACTTATTTCATACCCTCAGTAATATGAGGAGCTTTGGGAAAGCCAACAGAAGCATTGATAACAGAGAAGCTAGGGCAAGGCAGATGTCTTGGGGCTGATCAGAAGTTTTAAAAAGATAAGCTAATGTCTTCTCTTCAGTGCCCTCTTGTCTGATGTAGGAAGAAAGCATAGCTGACTGGGAGAAAAATTATTTTGATACGGTAAATCTACACCAAAGCCCTAGAGCCATACCCAACCCTTGGGGAGAGCTCTGACTTCCAGCTAAGATTCAGGGTGAGAGATAAAGGAACATTCCAATCATGAACTCTGTATAACTTTAAGGCTGTGATATGTTGATAAAAAAGAAACCAAAAGATAATATAAATTTGTTTTCTTTACCCATTGTTTAAAAGAACCTTTAGAGGCACCTGGGTGCCTCAGCCAGTTAAGCATCTGACTCTTGATTTTGGCCCAGGTCATGATTTCACAGTTCGTGAGTTCAAGCCCTGTGTCTGACTCCACGGTGACAGTGCAGAGCCTCCTTGGGATTCTCTCTCTCCCTCTCTCTCTGTCCCATACCACTCTCAAAATAAATAAATAAACTTAAAAAAACATAAAGAAACTGTACATTTACTCTTAATGAGGAATTATGTGTATACTATATGTATATGGAAAATATACCAAGCTCTCGGTTAATTGAGCACATGTATACACGAGGCCTTCTTCCATCAGTACTGGATGGCAGTCGCCAACTATTCTCATCTGTTTGAAGTGTACCTGAATTTGGGACCCTTACTAATTAAAAATAACAACAACAACAACAACAAAAACACACCTATCTCAAGGTTATGAAGGGTAATACACACACAAAACAAAATGAATTAAGTAATACTAAATATTATAGTAGGTAATAAAATTGTCTCCAATACGAGGAAAACATGACCTTACAGGGTTTTTTGAAGATTAAAAAAGAGAATTATGTAAAATAAGCAGCAAAAAGCATTCTTGTTGTTTCCCCTCTCCTTATACTCACTCAATTATTTGGCTTTCAAACTGCAAAATACTCTGGACTCTGCCACAAATCCCTGACAAAATGACCAAATGATGACTCCCAGTAAGCAGGTAATTTGGCTTTTCTACATCACTTAATACAGGAATAAGGGGTGAATGGTTAAGAGGGAAGAGGGACTAACATGTATGGAGCGCTTACTTTGTGTACGCATTAGATTGGTCATTTCCTTTCTTTAAAGAACATTTGTTTATTTTTGAGACAGAGAAAGACACAGAGTGTGAGCAGGTGAGGGGCAGAGAGAGAGGGAGACCCAGAATCCAAAGCAGGCTCCAGGCTCTGAACTGTCAGCACAGAGCCCGGCGCGGGGCTCAAACCTACGGACTGCAGAGATCATGACCTGAGCCAAAGTCGGACGCTTAACTGACTGAGCCACCCAGACACACTCCTGAGATCTCATGATCCTGAGATCAAGACCTGAGCTGAGATCAAGAGTTAGACGCTTAACCGACTGAGCTACCCAGATGTTCCTAGATTGGTTATTTCCTCCGATCCTCATAATTCAGTATAGTGATATAAGCATTCCTACTTTAACAATAAAGATACCAGATTTGACAGAAGTTAATTTCCTAGTCACAGAACTAATAAGTGGTTGTTAATAGTTGAGCTGAAATTCAAACCCAGGGCTGTGTGACTCCAGAGCTCACCTTCCTGCCTGCACCTCTGAGGAGGTCTAAGCCTCATGGTGCACAGAATACAAAGTTAAATGTAACACTCCCGAACACAGTACTGGACCTCAAAACCACTTTACACTCTCAATTTTCTCATTTAATCCCAGGCAGAGTTAATCATTTCCACCTCTTTATTACCATTTAGTATCTTGTATGCACATTCACATGTAAAATGGTTATTGGTTTACAGGCCATTTAATGGTGCCTCCACTAGATGGACAGCCTTTCATGGGCAAATGTTTTAGCATCTGTGTTTTCTTAGTGTCTCCTACAATACCTGCAGATAGTAGGGTTCAAGAATTCAAACATTCAATAAGTGTTTATTGAATCATCCACAAACTCCCCAACAGCACTAATGTACCCTTGTCCGGTTGCCCATGACCATTTCCAGGGATATCGCTGAGCCATCTTCAGTCTCCAGGGCCCTCAAGCTTCATGAGGTTTCCATGAGCGTCAGCGATCACACACACGTGTGAAAACATGTGAAGCACTGCGTGTCAGAACTGTTACGCACTAACTGATATAAACAAAGGCCTTCTGAGGTTGTGCTTTATGATAACTGCAGAAGCCTTTCTTAGCAAGTGAGAAAAAAGCTCCTTCACTTTTCCTGGGTTTGAGGAATTAATATGTTCTGAAGGGCAGCCTATGTGCACATGCACGCATGCGCACACACACGCTCACACGGTGCGAGCTAGCATTATCCCTACTGTATCAGGAACCTCCTGAACTGTAATCTCACAGCATGGAGGCTGAATCATACTAGTAAACATACGAGGAGCTTTCACAACAAGTTCTTTAAACATATTCATGGCTATCAGCAGTGATATTAAAATTTCAGTTAGGCAACCCTGATTTGAGCTGCATACCATCTTTACTGTAATGAGAGTCTTTGTTGTACACATTGTCACCGCGGAGGAAAGGTCATTAAGAAGCACACTCTCATGTAGATAATCACACCCTGGACCCTGTAAGTGTGATGGCAACTGGCAAAGAAAATCCACAGGTTCTTGTTCTGCATGGTAATACAAAGGAAACAAATAGTGCCTGGATCCTACTCATTTCCAGTTTTTGTCAAAACGTTCTTAGCATAATCTTGCTGAGTCCGTAAGAGCATGTAACAGAGTCATCACCCTCAGTTTGACAACACTAGGCAGAAAGGTAAAAAGCAAGCATCATTTCTTTAGAGCTGTATGCTATGAGTGTTTTACAATCCAGACTGCTGTTCAGTGTAGGATAGTGTCAAGGACTATGAAAAGTCTGATGTTGTACCCTACTTGCAAGCTAACAAGTTAGCCTTGTATAATTTCGTTTATTCTAGCAGAAGAAATAAGAAATAAGAAATAAGAAAATAAAAATCAGAGATAGAAGACAGTTTATTATTTACAGCAATAGTAGGTGAACCAACCAGGCTAGCCTGAGGTTGCCATGAGGAGAAAAGTAAAAGTATCTTAACTGGGAACGGCAAGAGTAGAGTCTTGGGTTTTCTAGTTAGGACTATATAACTTCCTACCCCTTGCATGCTAATCATTACCCAGGAAGCAGCTGAGAGAAAATGATCCCCTTCTGGGGAGATTGCATTCAGTGATCAGATTGTCTTACTAATGTGTGTGGACCAGGAGGAGATGAGGGAGATAGAGATGGAGGTAATATTGAGCCAGTTACTGAGGAGGCCATTCCAGTGCTCAGGATGCAGGATGGCTTTCAGATGCAGAAAGGCAGGGAGCATGGAAGGTCCATCAAATGCCTTGACTGTCAGCTCATTGTTGAATGGCTTGTGATAGAAGACACACCATTGTCAGACTGCAAATGGTCCAGACAGCCAAAAACTTGACATGGATTAGTTTCAAGGGTAACAGCAGTGTGGCTAGAATTGGTTGACCGGACTAGAACAAAAACACCATCACCTGAAAAAGTATCAATAGAAGTGAGGTCCTGTGGGTAATGCTGAGAGGGAATGAAAGGCCAAAAGCAGTCAGTCTACTAGGAGTGGGTGGAGTCGATGCCCCGGGTGATGTGTCCTCCCTCATTACAAGACAAATGAGTCAACTTTGGCAGGAGCTCCAAGTCTGGCATGCAGCTGTAGCCTCTGCATCAGAAACATAGAGGCCTTTACTTTATGCCCAGTCTGTGATGGTAGATGTGTTTCCATGTCTACTAAGGGGATGGATCCAGGCATGGATGGTAGAAATCTGGGCAGTGCAGGCTTAGCTTAGTCAGTGACTTGAGTCCAGTCAGTCTCAACAGAGAATAGATTCTTAGCCTGGGCTTAATCCAGACACTTCTATCAGCAGCCACAGTTTATTCACACAGTTCATAGCCCCAAAGAGGGGTGTCTTTAATCTGTCAGTCTTTAGTTTCTAAGAGGCAGATCAAATAGCTAGACCATTGACAATGGCCCAAGAGTCAGTAAAAAAATATGTATATCAAAGTTCTTCAAGGACAGTATTGTCCATTGCTATGAGAACAGCCTTGATTTCAGCCCAATGACTAGAGCAACTTCCTTTATTTTGGGCTTGCATCATTGGCACTGAACTTGAATGACCATAGCAGCCCTATGAATTACACCAAGTTTCAGCCTATTGGAATAGTGAGGCTCAGGCATTTAGGGAAACTGCTGTGAATTAAGGGCCCTATAGAGCCAGTGACTTTGCCTTAGTTGGCATAGTGGGGAACAGTTTTCCCCCAAAGAATAGGTACCATTGTTATATGTAAAGTCTAGAAGCTGCTGAGGCCAAGCTGGCTGTGTTCTTAAATATACCATTTTCACTTGACAAGTGAAGCTTGTTGGGCCTGAATCTGAGGTGACTCACCCAAAAATAGGAATATCACATCAGAAAGTTGTAAGGCTTCCGTGGGTCAGGCGTTCAGTTTTAGCAAGCTAATAAGTATTTGTCAAAGGAATTTTCCTGATCGTTGTATCATGAAGGTAATGAATCTAAAATCCCAAAGGGGCATCTCTGGGTGGAGGCTGCCTCCCTGTGCTAGAGGCTCTAATCAACAAAATCATCAGGCACAGAGACTTCTAGCTCAGAGGTGTCTTTAAAGTTATGGTTTAAAGTTACAACACTTTATGTTGTAACTTTCTGGATAGCTTCCAATGCAGTCTAGTCATTTGGGCTCCACTCAAAGGATGTTGATTTGCAAGTGAACCCATACGAAGAGCCAAATAGAGTCCCCAAATGAGGCATTCACTGTCTCCAGTACTTGAAGTATCCAACATGGGCATCCTTTTGGTGGCAGGTTGTCAAAGAGATGGCAGTTTTTCCTTGACTGACAGAAAAATTGAATGTTGTGAATCCACCCACATAGCTTCAAGAAACTACTTGGTCAGCAGGCCCCTGAATTTTTTCAAGGTTTATCAGCCACCTCTAAGAGACATATGATAATACTGTAGTCACAGTGGTTGAACTGAGGCTTCTGATTTGCCAATTGACGGGACATCACGTAAGGAAAGCTTTAGATGTTAGAGGGTAGAGGTGCTCACTAAATACATACATCCTGGCAACTGAATTCAGTTGTTGCCCCCATTACACCACCTGTGCCAAACATTGTGACTGCCACTGGATCCATTTTACAGACTAATGGCACATCTTACCACTGGCACTTGTAGGTCAGTCTCATTTGCACAGCAAGACCTCCAATATGTTTTTAGTGCCCCTCTGGGAGTACCTAAATCCCCTAGGCATCACTATAAAGGCTTGTGTGTCATCTTAACATTCTCTACATGCACCTCTTCTCAACTGAGGAGAATCCTCTCTGATACTTATGGAACAGAGAAGTATAAGCATCAATTCTCATTGACATTAAGATGTAGAAGCAGTGGGGCGCCTGGGTGGCTCAGTCGGCTGAGCGTCCAACTTCGGCTCAGGTCATGATCTCACACTCCATGAGTTCGAGCCCCGTGTCGGGCTCTGTGCTGACAGCTCAGAGCCTGGAGCCTCCTTCAGATTCTGTGTCTCCCTCTCTCTCTGCCCCTCCCCTACTCATGCCATGTCTCTCTCTGTCTCTCAAAAAGAAATAAACATTAACAACAACAACAAAAAAGATGTAGAAGCAGCAACAACAGTACATTGAATTGGCTAAAAAGGCAGCACCCACAAAGTCAGGCTAGCTTCCTTTCCCCACTATAAACCCTGCCCAACTCCATTAGGTGAATCTGCATGCCTTTTCCTTCCACTCATGCAGGTAGGATAGTGAATTGGGCTTCTGTACCAATAGAGTCATAAAAGTTTTACTTCACTCCAGGACTCCCCAGCTTACTGAAATGGATGTGTATGGCCTTTAATCCTCCTTGGGGATAGGAAGGGAAATGTCAGCCCCTACCTCTAATGGTTTCTCCTTAATGTGGTTGAGGTCAGAGAGGGTAGAGAGAGATCATTTTCTCTTTCTCATTTATTAACATTATAAACCCAATCCAGAGAAGTAAGAGCCTGGACCCTAGTCAGTGCCTCATAAATGGTTTTTCAAACCATTTCAAAACAAGAGTTTTTCTGTCTCAGAAAAAAATCTCCCAAAGAAGGCCAGTATTCCCTTATAGTAGCCAGGATTCACTGCAAAAAAAAATTCTGAGACCTTTTACTGTCATCTCCAAATGGATCTAAAATTAGCATTATAGATTACAGGAGGCTTTGAGGTATCAGAAAGCACAGTTGTTGCATTCTTCCTTGATAACTGTTATAAACCCCACCCCCTCATCCCCATGTGACCAGTGGAAGCTCTAATGACCCATCTGGTTTTTGCCCGTGGTGGTAGCGAATATCCTTCCTTTCATGCTCTTTGTGGATGCGTGTCTGTGTAACTTGTCTGGATGGGGGTGGAAACTTCTGCCCACCCAGGATAAATCTTAGCACTGGCTGTTACACATTCAGTGTTGACTCCTCGGTTGGTAAAGAAGTTCCCCCATCCAGGGGAAAGGTAGCAACAATCAAGGCACTTAGGCAACTGTCTCTGAAACTACTTCCTGATATTCAGCCTGCAACCACCTTTCTAATTCCTTGTCATTATCAGGCAACAAAGTAAAACAAACAAACATCTATTTCCTAGTTGGCCACAAAATTTAGTCCATTCACTAGTGATTACCCCAGACTTCCCTCAAATCCTGTTAACTGGCCTGTGAGGCACTCATCCGTTCCCTTCCAGAAGGCCGTGTCTTTTATATCAGCACCCACTATCATTGCCAAAACTGTCAAGAACTGTGAAGGGTCTGACATTTACCCGACTAGCAAACCAGTAAGTTAACATGCCATAGTTTCATGGATGCTAGGAAAAACAACAACAACAACAACAACAACAAGATTCCTAGGTCAGAGATGAAGGAGTTTATTACAGCAATAGCGACGGCCAGAGCATTGGCATTTTAACATCAGCTCCTCAGTCCCAGTTCCCACAGGGTGAGGGGAATATGCCAGATGACATCACCCTGTGCAGTGCTGAGTTACAGGAGATGAACCCTGAGCCCAGAATCTTTCTGTAATGGTCAGTGAGTATTCCTGCTACCTCTCACTTTGAAGGCTTTTTGCCACATAAACATCCTTTAAAACAACAAAGGGCAAATCAATGCTTTGCTCACAGAAATACAATTGACAAGTATCCAGTAACAAACAATATGAGAATGGCACTCAAACAGCCTGTGATTAGGAAGTCCATAGCCTATGTCATTCTGTGGATAATACAGGTGGATATGTTGGGAGCTTATGATTACTTAAATAAATTTTCAACCTGCCACAAGAGGTTAAAATAAAAATCCCCACAAGAGGAGGAAGAACATGATAATTTCAGGAGCAGAAGAGACAATAGATGTCAAGGCATGTTAAAAACAAACTAACAAACCACGGTTAAGTTCAAGAGCAGCTAAAAACTGTTGAAGCAGGAACATGTGTATATGTTGGGGTTCCTTTTACTAGTGACTCTATGTGTTTAAATTTTTTTACATTAATCGTTAAATTTTTTAATTAAATAATTTGAAAATAGCAGAATTCTCCATTGAAGAGAAAAGTGCTTATGATAAAAACCTTTATTAGTTGAGGTTTGTATAGAACTTTTCTCCCCCAGAAAACCCCTTCTATGGTAGAATTAGGGAAAATATGTAAGCGTTTTATCTAAAGGTAAAATTGAAATGGAACTGTTAGTTTTAGAAATACTTGATATATTTTTTTAGTGTTTATTTATTTACTTTTGAGAGAGAGAGAGAGGAGAATGTGAATGGGGGATGGGCAGAGAGAGAGGGAGAGAAAATCCCAAGTAGACTCTGCACTGTCAGCACAGAGCCTGATGCAGGTCTCGAACCCACAAACTGTGAGATCATGACCTGAGCCGAAATTAAGATTCAGATGCTTAACCAACCGAGCCACCCAGGTGCCCCAATATATTTTAAATATGGGAACAAAGACCTGGGATGAAAAGAAAGCTGAACAATTAAATTTCACTGGATGACTGGGTGCAGTATCCAACATTCTAGAAGGATCTAATTACATAACCCATGCATCACTACAGTCCCAATGTTCACTGAGCAGAACAAGGAGAATGAGGGCCTTGCAAATGTGTACAACAGAGGCTGCTTCTATACAACAACAAATGAAACCAAAACAAAACTGACTTTAAGGGGAATCTAGTCATTTATTCTCTCACTGAGTAACAACCAAGTGTCAGGCCCTGGGGTAGATGAGCGGAGGACAGGCTTAAAGCCTTTTTTTTTTTTTTTTTTAAAGGAAAGGGGAAATAAACTCATGATCTTCAGTATTTGTTTGTAAGTGGTGTTATCCTTATTGCTAGTCCCTGTATTACTTAGGATTCGAATATGTTTTTGGAAAGGAAATAGAGAATCAAATCTGAAGAGTGACAGGTACAGGTGGTACAGTTCTGCACTGATGAAGATAAAATGAAGAGAGACCTCATCAAGCTCGGGAAATGGATAGAAAAGTATCCGGGAGTTCTCGGTGTGGGCAACAAGCAGACGGTAAGTCTGGGGCAAATGAATCTAAACTATGACTATAAGATGATCATCTCTGAATTATCCACTTGAAACCCTGGAAATAGAATTTATTATTGACTTGTTGCTCTGGCCTCTGTTTTGTGGCTGCTCTAAAGCCCAGCAGCCTGCTGACGGTCACTGGATCCTGAGGGTCCCAGGAAGAAGGCAGAAAATGTCTGGGGCTGCTCCTCAGCCTGAACCCCACATCCCAAGAAAGGCAGAGAAGGCTCAATAGCTCTAAATTGGGAACAAACGGGAAGACTAAGATATCTCAGGAAGGCAAAACCGGAGAGAGAGAGTTTATTATCAAAATCTGTAAAGTCTTTAAAGGATCTATGTGGTGAGGTTCAAGGCTGCTGCCTGCCATTGTACCAGTTGGATGCTGCAAGGGCACCTGGCCAAGGGCATAGTGAGGAATGGGGGACGGAGCGGGGGCCACATTGGGTCTGAAATCTAGCCGTGTTCTGCTCACTGAACCATGCCCCTGGAACAAGGCCACATCTGCCTGAAAGGCGGAGCACCCATTCCTAAACTGAATGCCAGAGGGTGCTTTTTCCTCCTCTGCATAAAGCCCTGTCTGTGCTAGCTGGGGCCCCAGAGTGAGAACATCCTCAAATCCTGGAATGCTAAAACTCAAGGGCACCCATTGAAATTCTATGAAAGTAGTTTAAAGATAAATAAAAGATGGCATTACTTTATACAGTGGGTAGTAAACATATGGAACTCATTATCCTCAAGATGTTGCGTAGTCCACAAATATAAATAGGATAAAGAAAGATTTAGATAAATTCATGCTTGTTAGATTCATATGAGCTGTTAGAGCATTGTTAGAAACACACAGGGAACGTCTCCAAATGCTTTCAGGGAAAATACCGAGATGTCCTATAATGCCAGTGCCGTGAATTGGATGAGCGAAATAACTGTCCAGGTTTTTCAGGGAAAAATAGCCAAGGTTTCCAGATATCTGAGAGTGAAGCTATTATGTCGTAAGTACATTCTTTATACTAACAAATTGTGTAAAAATCTGTCTCAATGGCAGTATGTACTTTGATGTGATCTTAAACCGAGTTTGTCCAACTCAACTTTTTCTTAAGAACTTGGAGTTTTCATGACAAATGCACAATATTGTACTGGGCTGTAAAAGAGTGCATGTCACTGTTTGACTATAACCTGGTTCCATGGAGCTATTGCATTAATTTTTTTTCATTGCTTTGAGTATTTCTGCTTACTTTAGATAAAAGTTTTGATCTTCTTCCCTGTACTTCAGGCTTCTGTTCTCAGATTGTGATTGGCTTCCAGGAAGAAACCTTTCCTTCCTAATATGCTGCCCTCACCTCTTTGACTCCAGAGGAAAGCGCTCACTCTGTTCTGTGTCATTTCATCTCAGCTGTGAAACAGATCTTCCCTTCATTCACTAGAGCCCCCGGAGACCAGGCTGCACTACTAACAAGCTTAACTGAAGGTTGGGGAATAACAGAAGAGGAGCACATTGTCTAACTGCTGCTAGGTTTGGCTGCCAGATGTGCTTACCCCTGAACTCAGGGAGGCTCAGACCCATTCTGAGTTTATGCCATTTGGTTCCCACCCCAGTGCAGCTCACTCCAACTGCAGAAGCAGATCTAACAACCGCACAACTCCAAACACAAGCCCAAGCCAAGCTCCAGAGATGGAAAGGAGATGTTTCCTCCTTCCAGTTCAAGGCCAACTTTTCCAATCATCACTCATTGGTACCAGTATCTTACTTATCCCATGGTTCCCAGTAGGATAATGCATCAAAACACAACAGCCCAACATCAATACACTCTAGACAACTCAACCTTATATTGCCCACAGGCGCTGATAGTCCTGGCCTTGTTGAGTCCTTTCTGCTCCTTTGTGTGGTCTGTCCACTCACAGGAGGCCCTGCCTGCTCATTCTTCATGCAGTCTCCAGATTTTGCTTCTGGACAACAATGGGCACAAATCTCTAAGTAAATAAGTGATACTTTTCAGGCACAATATAGTCTAAGTTCATATGCTAAAGAAAATAAATATTTGTCTAAGGGAGATACAATGCTCAGAGATGCAACTCTACAGATTGCAAAACAGGCATTTGTTGTTGAGTTATAACACAGGGATGTTTAGCAACACAGAGTCACCAATGTAAGACAAGGCCTTTGCTTACGTATGAACACCTAAATGACTCATTCTGATTATTTTTCCAAAATATGAAAACATTCTGTCCTGCAGGTGAATTCCAGCTTCCATCTCTTGAGAGGAAAACAACGTATAGCTTTGAAATAAATCACTGTGCTTTTCTTCTTCTTTCTGCTCATCATGTTTTAAAAAATCTTTAAGGCTAAGGTTTAGTCATCCCTCTTAGTTAAGTATGATATTTAATAGGGTCTAAAATACATTTAATCTATTTATTTTGTATATTCAACGTCTCTATAATCAACGTATCTTACAACCTATGGCTTCTCAAATCACACTCAGCCAAGCAGGATTCGTGACACAGTTGCCTCTCTCTGTGAGGAATTAGTCCATTATAAAACCGAGCTCACTGAAAGGATAGTGACTTGGTTTTTCCTGTCAGGGTCTAACCGGACAACTGCACAGCTCCAGACAATGTCATTTGAGGATACTTGAGGTGGGAGTATAAACGTGTGGTCTGAAAAACTTCCATGAATAGCTTCCAGTAGGACCTATAAAGCTCCAGAATTAAAACTTTTATAATGGGTGCCAGTGGTTTGGAAAAAAGTATTAGAGACAGTAATGGAGCCCTCTTAGGAAATGCCACCTCGCTCATGTTCTTGGTGGCACAGTGTCTGATACGCTGTAGAGATACCAGTTGACTGCATCCAAAAGTGATTCAGAGGAACCAGCTTCTACACGTGAAGAAATTTTAGGGAATAGTTAAACCAATTTGTTTTGACTAATTTACCCTTTGCTATGCATGATAAATGATTTTCTTAAATCTTTGTCCAGGGGCACATTGGTGGCTCAGTTGAGAGTCCTGCTTTTGATTTCGGCTCAGGTCATGATCCCAGGGTTGTGGGATGGAGCCCTGTGTCAGGCTCAGTGCTGAGCGTGGAGGCTGCTTCAGATTCTCCCTCTCTCTCCCTCTCCCTCTGTCTCCTGTGTGTGTGCTCTTTTTCTCAAACAAACAAATAAACAAACAAAAACCCCAAAAAACTACATATCCAAATAACTCATTCTATGTTATAATAAAAGCCTTAAGTCATAGTTTAATTGGTATTTTTTTTTTTCCTCAGAGACATATAATGTAATGGTGTGTGTGACTGGACCAGTGGTGCTTACCTAATCTGTTCCCTATGCTTCCCAGGGCTCTTTTAAGTAGGTTGTGCCACATGACTAGTTCTGGCCAGAGGGATATGGGTGGAAAGTGACTTGTGTTATTTCTGGATCAAAGTATATAAAAACTAGGTCTTGACTTTCAAATGACTTTTCTGTCAGCACAGTAAACCCTGAAGCCTCTTATAGAGGTGATGGAGACTTTATCAGCATATGGCTCCTGAGTGACCCAGTAGAGGAGAAGCCCCAAGTGACCCTCATTGTAGCATGAAATAAGCTTTCATTGTGTAAACCAATGATGTTTGGGGATTATTTTTACTATGACATACTATAATCCGCCCAACAACCAATGGTATCTTACATCTGGTGAAATACTGTATAGGCATACTCAGTGGTAACTCAACTGGTAAATGCTTAGCAACCAGCTCTCATGGGGGTGGGAGGAGTCCCTGATTTGTATCATTTGCCTACTTTTGTGGTATAAATACTCCCACCATGGCCAATTTCAAATTACCAATGTGATATCAGCCAGCTTGCTAAATTACTGAAAATTTAGCCATTGGTTCTTGCAAACTACTATAAGTAGGCTCCAGCATACCACTAGACATATGCCACAAACATCTCCCCAGTGAACATTTTTCTCATAGAATTTCCTCTTGGTTTTGACACCCAACTTCATATATATATATATATATATATATATATATATATATATATATATTCTATGTTCTATTGAGTTTTCAGTATGTAAATACACGTTTTTCCCATAAATCTTCGGATAAGTGTATATTTACATACTCAACACTCAATAGAACACTTTTAAAAAGCAGTAAGTGGGAAAAGAAACACAACTGATAGAAAGTCAGAATCATGTGTACACACTTTAAAAAGTATATATTGTCAACAAAGGTAATTTTCTCTGTCACGGGTACTAAGAGAGACATCACAGCATACAAAGCAGCTGTTAAAAACCGTCTCAGTTCTTGGATGATCAACAAGCATTGTTTAGTCATTTTACATCATAACATGTACTATACACATTTTACCATGTTTTCATTCCGTTTTAAGTAATTTGCTGGTGGTTTAGGGCTGATGCGCAACACATTATAATTTTTCCCATTTGAAATAATGAGAAATAGGCTTCCAGTCAGCTTTGTTTACATGGAACATCTTATTGTCACTAATGGATTACTGACATTAAGTGGGAGATACTGATTATATGAATACCAACACCTTTAGCTCTCATGAGCTTTCACATAGGAATTTAATGGCATCCGTTTTGCTGGTTCAGGGAACTTTTTGCATAATTCTTCATTTGTATTGTGTCCTGGATGGACAGTATTACTGGAGAGCTAAGCTGTGAATGGATGAAGCCAGTAATTTTTACATTTCTGGTATAGTTAAAAATATATGGTATGACGTTAGTTGCTCTCTATTCTGAGGTGAGAAACAGGGTCGAATCTAATTATTTCCGATTCATTGATGCAAAATAAATAAGTAACCATTCAGAGAATGGTTAACAATGACTCTTCCCAATACCTACTGCTCCCCACTCCTTTTATCCTGAGTCAGGTCAGACTGTGGAAGAAGTAAAAGGCTATTTAAGTAAGCCCTCCTATCAAAATATACTTTTATACCTGTCATAGTTCTGACATATGCTGATAGAGCTTTATCCTTTTGTGTCTAGAGTTCCCTGGGAAGGGTCACACCTTGAATTATTTACCATCTGAGTCCTTAGAGGAAATGAAGAAAATTAGTTGAGGTCAAAGTCCTGAGGGAAAAGTTCAATGTTCCCTCTTATAGAAAGGTGTGTTCTAAGAAGGAAGAGACAAAGGGTAAGAAGGGACTAAAAAAAACAAAGTTTATCTACTTGACAGTGTAGTCTGGAATTCCCAAGAAATCCCTGACATTTATCCTAATAGATCATATTATCACCACCGTAAGGAGACCCCCGTCTAGCCCACACAGATCTGATACTCCCTCACATAATAAATCTTTGGCCAGTGAAAATAACCAAATTATGTTTTTTAGATGGCTTTGCAAGGCTTTTCTCCTTTTGTACTACTAATTTTGTGATTCTATGGATGGGGTAGAATTGAATTTTACCCTTCTGATGCACTGTGTGCGCTTGCCCAGGAAAATATGGGAATACTTGTAATTTCCTGACAGCCTTCATCCATAGCCTTGCTTCTTTGATGAACATCATCAGCATCTCTTAGAAATAGGATCTTGGGGCACCTGGGTGGCTAAGTGGGTTAAGTGTCTGACTTTGGCTTAGGTCATGACATCGCGGTTCATGAGTTCAAGCCCTGCATCAAGTCCCGTATCAGGCTTCACACTGTCAGTGTGAATCCCTGCTTGGGATTCTCTCTCCCTACCCCCCCCCCCCCGCGCCTCCCCCACTTGCTCTCTCTCTCAAAAAAAAAAAAAATTAAAAATTTTGAAAAAGAAAGAAACAGAATCTTAGGCCTTACCTCATACCTGCTGATTTAGAGTCTACATTTTAGTAGGTCCCCATGATTAAAATGCACATTAATGTTTGAGAAAACTTATCAACAGTTTTTGGAAGCTAAGGAAGTTCTAAAGACTTCTGTACCAGCTCTCAAGCAAGCACCTAGTATGTGTCTGAACTGGGTGGTCAGCAAACATCTGAAAGTTTTAATCACTGAAGGGGAAACTTCTAGCATTCTTTCAGTACTACATAAAGTTGGACTGGATCGCTCTTAGAAACAAACTATTCAGGAATGACTGACGAGAGTTCTAGCCTGTTTTTATTGAATACTTCTCCTTGGTGTATAACATAGCCTTCTTCTCTGTATTTAGTTTGTTTAAGGGCTACAGTGAAAAACTTGGACCTCAGGTTCTCTCTACCTTTATGCTGTACATAGAGCCTATCCAATAACAGTGCTAAACACAGAGACAGTCTTTGTTAGTTGATCATTTAATGCTTTGGTTATTCCATATCCAGGGCATCTTAATATTTGAAATAATTCTGTATTGCTTAAAGTACTGTGTAATTCTAGAATTATGGGGCACCTGGGTGGCTCAGTCAGTTAAGCACCCGACTCTTGATTTCGGCTCAGGTCATGATCTCATGGCTTGTGAGATAGAGCCCCACATCGGGCTCTGTCCTCACAGCACAAAGTCTGCTTGGGATTCTCTCTCTTCCTTTCTCTCTGTCTCTCTCTCTCTCTGTCTCTCTTTCAAAATAAATAAATAACCAAACAAACAAATAAACTTTAAAAATAATAATAATAATTCTAGCATTATAACATCTCAGAGTTTTTGCATAACTCTTTGGGTACCTTAAGTACCTTAAGTACACCTTTTATTTGCTTCGGGAATTCCCCCTAAATACCTAACAGCTGCGCATCTCCTGTCCGGATACTTCTAATGACATGATGTATACTTTCTCCTACATCAATTTCTCCTAGGTTTGAACACTTCTAAGTAGTACAAGTTCTCTCTCATACTGGATTAAAATTTGTCACCCATCGGTCCTTATAATTACTTCGTCATTGCAGTTATTAATTCTACACCACATTTTCCTCAGCTGGTTGATATACTCTTCCTTGTTACTAGGAAAATTTAGAATCAAGCACAGAAATATTATGGTAGGGTTCCAAAGGCCATCAAAAAGCACACAATGAAATCAAGACTAGAAAGTATTTCTTTCTGATTTACTGTTCTATTCACTAGACTGTCTGCCAAGAAAGGCTGCTCTGTGACCAACGCTGTGATAATACCCAAGCAAAAACATCAGTCCCTGGGAAAGATCATGGATCAGGGTGTGGTAAAAACCCAGAAACTGTGTTCCTCCCTTCATGGGTCAAACATCTGGCAAGATTCCTGGGGTAGGATCTGTGGCCAAAATCCACTGTGGGGAGCCGATCCGTTCCCATAAAGGAGATTTGACTCTCTGGCAGCTGGCAGTTTTCCTCTGTGGAATGGGTGTTCCTGGCACTCCATACAAGTCCTCCCTTGCTCCTCACTCTTTTCTCCCCACCCCCACACTCCACACCCTACTGCACACACCCTCCCACTCCTGCCTCAATGAAACCCCTCCCTACCGTGCACGGTGCACACACACACATGCCCCCACAGCTTCCTCTGCAAACACACCCACATCTCTCTCAGACACACGCCCAGGCAACACAAGACTTTGTCTGGGGCCCTTGTCCTGTCTTCCACACAGACTTTTCCCACACCTGAGGACCATATCTACCAGCCTACTTCCTCTTCATCTCATGATCTCCTCTGCTTTCCTTTCTTTTAGGATTTTCCTTCACCTCATCCCAGCTCACCCCACTTTGCTGCCAGGGCCTGGGAATGCTGGTGTTGTAATCTGGTTCTGCACATTTGTAATCTGGAGCTGTCACAAGCAGGAAAGTCAGCCTGCATGTGCCTGCCTGTTCTTCTCCCACAGCCAGGCTAAGACAGAGTACGGAAAGAAGCTGGCAATACGTCCTATTTCTGGAAACTACAAACACTCTTGGTTTCCCTCTTCAGATCCCCAGAGGAGCCAGTGCAGACTCTACAGGGGTCATCACCTTTCGTTCCACCCTCCCTCTAACTGCTGCACGGTTTTCCAGTCCTTTCTTGAGTTGCTCTCTACAGCACAGTGCCTGTGGTGGTGTCCCTCACATCCTGTTCATTACAGCAAGTTGCCTGAGGCTAGGGGACCCTACAAACCCACAGATGATATGGGGGACAAGAAAAGAGGGGAATTAAGGTTGATTCTGTTTAACCAGAATCTTAGATAATTTAAATATATGTTAATCACCTGGAATCTACCTACAGACAAGACACTGAAAAAAATGCTGGATGAATGGAATACAAAACATACGAATTTATACTGTTTCCATGCTGGGTAGTACTTGATAGCTTCACTAGGATTTAAAAGTGCTCTTCCTGGGCAAATGATTTGCCATGTTGCCTAGGTTTCCTATTTTTCCTTGGTGAGGTGAATTTTCCTCTAGTTTAACTAAATGAATGTTAAGAACAATGGGGGTCCTTTATTCCTTCCATTCTAAGAACACATGAATTTTTAATAACAGCTGCTGTTTACATGGAGTGAGTATTAAGCATAGCCTATCACACTGCATTGAACATTAAACAAGCAAGTAAGATAGATACTGTTTTTGTCCACTGAAAATTTACCATCTAAGGAAAGATTGTATCAACAGGACAAAAAATATGTGACTAAATAGCCAGAAACAGCTCTGATTGCTTTTTTTCCACGTTAAAAACAAAACAAAAAAATCGGTGAGTCCCTTCTTTCCAAAGAATAAAGTCCTAACGTATAACTTTGGTGTTCAGGAAGCTACCAGTTTGAGTCCTCCTTTCCAGCTCTGTCTTCCATTCTCCCCACCAATGTAGTAGTCTATAGGCTGAACTTGCTGACTCCCAGGCACAGTGTGCTTTCCCTCGCCATCTCGAGGCCAGGACTCCGGTCATTTCTATATTGTATCCCTCACAGTTCCTAGCTCAGTGAGTTATGCATAATTTTGTAGTTGCTGAATAAACATTTGCTGAGGGTAAGCTTCATGAGAACAAGGCAGTTATAATTAGGGCAGAATTAGAATTTGCAAAGGTCATTGAAAAACATGAAAAGGTATACCATATCCTCTTTACCAATAAAGTGTGTGCTTTCTCTTTAGATTAAGCCATGACCCCTCAAGCGTTCTTGTTCACCAACACTGTTTTTTGCGTTACCATACCTCCCCAACATTGTTACTATATTTCATGTCTCTGGGATATGCTTGTTCAACCTCGCGTGTCCAGGCTTCACATGTCTTTGGACTGGGTTTTACCACAGACTCAGAGGTTGCTATCACCAGACGTTTCCAAAACACAAAAGACAAGTCAGCACAGCACAAGTAGAGACTAGAACCAGACCCTCCCCCCATAAACTAGTTAATTCACCCTCATTTCAGTATGTTGAGGAAATACTGTCTTCAAGGGTGTATAAGCATTCACACTTCATTAATTTCTTCCTTCCTAGGGAATAACTCCCTCCTCCCCTGCTCTTAATGTTTAGCTTTATTTTGTTGCTTCCTGCTTTATTTAACACCAGTAAAATGTATTAGCATCAGTTCTGCCTTCCATCAACAAACTTTGGAAGTTGGTACTAGTTCTAGAAATTATTGTTTCCAGCCATATGTTTCAAATAGTTTAAGAGTCTCAGGGTAACAAATAGAACCCAATTCAACAAGTTGTCAATAATTTTCCATGGCAATGAGCATTATAAAAGGTAAATCAGATATTCCCCATAGTAATTGTGAATATAAGTCACTAAAATTCATAAATGATCCTTAGTACTCTTTTTAACCATTAATTTCAAGTTTTGCCTTTCTCCTAACCAACACTTTTTAAAAACTAGGGTCAAAAGGAGAGCAACTTTAATTTAATCTTATTTATTTGACCATTATATATAAAGAATTAGTGGTACTAACAAGCTTTGAAAAGGCTCATAAGAGAATAGTGAAAGAGAAAAAAAGATTTTGTGGGTTTTTTGGGGGTTTGTTTTTAAAGTTTTTTATTTATTTTAAAGTTTTTATTTATTTTGAGAGTGGGCAGAGAGAGAGAGAGAGAGAGAATCTCAAGCAGGCCCTGCACTGCCAGCAAGGAGCCCAACATGGGGCTGGAACTCACAAACTGTGAGATCATGACCTGAGCCAAAATCAAGAGTCAGACACTTAACTGACTGAACCACCCAGGTGCCCCTGCAATGAAATTCTAAGTTTAGTGAAGCAAGCAAACAAGTTTTTAGAAAAAATTAGTTTTTGTACCAGATACTTCAGAATTTGAGCTTTGAATTAAAAATAATTGAGCATAGCTTTGCTGAGTTGGGAGTGGGGCTGGGGGTAGGTGGGAAGAAAGATCATTTGTTGGGAGTGGCTGGAAACTGACATTTAGAGAGCCATGTAAAAAGAAGCATAGCCCAGAAAGTAAATTAGTAAGCGCCTAGGGCTGGAGGGTGGGGTGAGGAGTGGATGGGAGGATGGGCGACAGCTAAGGGGTGTGGGATTTCTTTTTGAGGTAATGAAAATATTCCAAAATTGATTTGTGCAATGGATACACATCTCTGTGAATATACTAAAATCCATTAAATTGTAACTTTACATTGTTGAATTGTGTGGTATGTGAATCATATCTTCATCAAGCTATTGAAAGAGTCCATAGATGTTGGATTTTAGAATTTACTTCATCTAATCTAACTCATTCTAATCTGACTCATTGCATTCCAATTTTAAAACTATTTTTTTCCTTTCATAAGCATATAAATCTTAACTGCTCTCAGGTATATTCTCAGGCCAAGAAAAATATAAAGGGTACTGGGGTTCTTGAGGTTTCTTCTGGGGAACAAGCAGGGGCTTGAAGAGCAAGCTACTGAAACTTTGTCTCAATTTTTGTTTATCTTGCAACAAGTTTAAGAAAATAGAAGCTTTGTTGCAGGAATACATGCAAAGTTCATAACCAAAGACTGTCGAGAAATTTACACAGTGCTGTAAATAATAATAATAATAATAATAATAATAATGCCAAAAAAATCCAAACACAAAGAAAATAGATTAAAATGGGAAGAAATACACCAGGATTGAATTGCAGCCCTGCAGCTTTCTAGCTGGATGATGTCAGGTAAAACACTAACCGTTCTGAGCTTTGTTTTTTCTCCTTTATAAAATGGGGACCTTTATAATATGCAACATTGTTTTGAAGATACGTGATAGTGTATACAAACGTCTGGTATATAGAAAGCGCAGAATGAATGGTAGTAATTATTATTGCAAAGGACATATATTGAGGCTCTTCCTTTGGTTCAACATCTTGGACCAAATAATAGCATGCTTATTATTTTATTAATCCTGAGTAAATCTGCAGTAGTCAGGATAGGCTACATTATGTGGCAATAACAGACAATCCCAAAGTCTCAGTGGCTTAAGAAAAAACAACAAAGATTTCTTTTTTACTCAATTTACATATCCATCACAGCTTGGGGCTCCTCTCTGTGCCATGCTTATTCTAGGGCTCATTTAAGGAGCTAGTATGATCCAAAATACTTCTGACCACATGGCAAAGGGGAAAAAAGAATGTGGCAAATCACAAACAAGTCTTAGAATGTATGCCTGGAGATGACATGTGACTTGCTTCCATATCACTGGCTAAAGAAAGTCACATAGCCATATCTATCTTCAAGGGAGCAGGGAATTATATTTTTAACATGTGCATAGAAGATGATAAGACAGAAGATTTGTTAATAGCCTTAATGATTACCAGACAATCTTATAAGGGGAATATTTTTATCCTCGATTTTAACGTAAGGAATCTGAGGCACAGGGAGAGTAAGTACTGGCCTACAGCTAAATAGCTAGGAAATGGCAGAATAAGAGATTGAAACCCAAGTCTTGGGTATCCTGACTGTTCCAGCCAGACTCTGAAAACTGAAAATATTCTACCTATAAGGATATGTGACCGTGTCTCCCTTGCCACATTCATAGGAAAAAAAAAATGTGCATATTTCCTTTGGGAACAAATTGGTACTGCCTTCTCAGAAGCCAATTTGGAACAAAAACATTAAGAATCATAAACTGTTCACACACTCTTTTGACCTAGTAATCCCCAGTTCCTGGAATTTGTCCTAAGGGAGTCATCTCAAGAAGATGAAAAAATTATAGTCACAGAAAGATCTATTGTGACCTTGTTTTAGAACAGTGAAGAACTAGAAAGAATCTACATTTTCAATAACAGGAAGAGTTAAAGAACTTATTGATTATCACTCAATAAATTATTATAAAGCTATTTGTTGCTTATAATTATGAAAATCATGCAGTAATGTGGGGGAAAAAAGCTTTTGATATAATGCTAAGTAAAAAACAACATAAAATTGTTTTTACAGTATTGCAACTGTGTGATACAATCGTGTGGCAAAGATTGCTAACACACTCCAACTTTGTCCTCTCCTTCCTCCTTTTAGTAATAGAACCCCCACCTCTAATTTTAGCCATTCAGAGGGACACCCAGCTATGGACCACATTTCCCAGCCTCTCTTGAATCCAGGTATTGCCATATGACTAGGTTCTTGCCGATAGAGTAGAGGTAAGAGGAATGTATGCAGTTTCCCAGTTTTGCCCAGAAAAGTGACAGGGCACATGTTCCCTGTGCCTTATTTATCCCCTCCCACTAGAAAGGAAACGGCAACCATTGAAGCAGTCGTCCCGGGTCCAAAGATGAAAGCCATACGTTAATGGAAATATGAACTTTGTATTTTTCTGAAACTTCTTTAATTATTAAAAGAAGATGATTATGTGTTAGCATAGTTTTAATGCAACAAATCCTCAAAATTTCACTTGAATATTGTTTTTTCCAAAAGGAAAATACATCCTCTCACTTTTGTGGAAATGTTTGAGGAAAATCTGGGGAAAGAAAACAAAAATAATAGAGATACACACATGTAAGTGACCTTTTTTTTTTTTTAATGTTTTTGCTTATTTATTTGTTTGTTTTTGATAGAGAGACAGAGCATGAGCAGGGGAGGGGCAGAGAGAGAGGGAGACAAGGAATCCGAAGCAGGCTCCAGGCTCTGAGCTATCAGCACAGAGCCTGATGCCGGGCTCAAACTCATGAACTGTGAGATCATGACCTGAGCCAAAGTCAGATGCTTAATGGACTGAGCCACCCAGGTGCCCCTGGAGGTTACATTTTTGTCCCGATCTAGGACATTTATAATTTATAAAAATTTTTATTATTTTTTTAAATTTACATCCAAATTAGTTAGCATATAGTGCAACAATGATTTCAGGAGTAGATTCCTTAATGCCCCTTACCCATTTAGCCCATCTCCCCTCCCACACCCCCTCCAGTAACCCTCTGTTTGTTCTCCATATTTATGAGTCTCTTATGCTTTGTCTCCCTCCCTGTTTTTATATTATTTTTGTTTCCCTTCCCTTGTGTTCATCTGTTTTGTCTCTGAAAGTCCTCATATGAGTGAAGTCATATGATTTTTGTCTTTCTCTGAGTAATTTCACTTAGCATAATACCCTCTAGTTCCATCCACGTAGTTGCAAATGGCAAGATTTCATTCTTTTTGATTGTCAATTAATACTCCATTGTATATATATACCACATCGTCTTTATCTATTCATCCATCGATGGCCATTTGGACTCTTTCCATACTTTGGCTATTGTTGATAGCGCTGCTATAAACGTTGAGGTGCATGAGTCCCTTCGAAACAGCACACCTGTATCCCTTGGATAAATGCCTACTAGTGCAATTGCTGGGTTGTAGGGTAGTTCTATTTTTAGTTTTTTGAGGAACCTCCATACTGTCTTCCAGAGTGGCTGCACCAGCTTGCATTCCCCTAGGAAATTTATAATTTTAAACAGCCCTGAGGCAGTAGGAGACCTCAGACTGCAGGGCTGGTGGGGTGGACTGTCATCAGTACAGTCCACTCAAAGGCAGAAGTGGGAGACAGGGGAGGAGAAAGGAGACAAACCAGTCAAGGTTCAGTTTGACCAATACCTAATTCCTCTTTCTTTCTCGCCCTTTCTGTGTGTGTGTGTGTGTGTGTGTGTGTGTGTCTGTCTGTCTGTCTGTCTCTCTCTCTCTCTCTCTGTTTTTTAAGTTTATTTATTTTGAGAGAGACAGAGTCAGGGAAGGGGCAGAGAGTGAGAGGAGAGAGAGAATCCCAAGCAGGCTGTGCATCGTCAGTGTGGAGACCCATGCAGGGCTCAATGGCTACACCTGAGCCTAAATTGAGATTCAGTCACTTAACCGACTAAACCACCCAGGTGCTCCTCCTTTCTCTCTCTTTCTTTTTCTTTCTTTCTTTCTCTTTCTTTCTTTCTTTCTTTCTTTCTTCTTCCTTTCTTGCTTTCTTACTTTCTTTTTAATGTTTATTTTTGCGAGAGCACGTGGGCAGGGGAGGAGCATAGAGAGAAGGAAGCAGAGGATCTGAAGCAGCCCGCACAGATAGCAGCAAGCCTGATGCACTGCTGGAACCCAGGAAATGCCAGATGAACCAAAGAAGACACCCTGATGCTCAACCTACTGAGCTACCCAGGCGCCCCCCATCTTTTCTTTTTCTTAATGTTACTATGAAACATAACACTTATTAGCTCAAGTAAAGCCCTATGGTTTTACTCCAGGGATCACCGTTTTCAAGCATCTACAAATGTGAAACCAGGAAAGCATTTCATACCTGGAAATTCTTAATGGAGAACCAGATTGTCATAGCTACATATGATTTTAAAGAAAAAGATTTCAATTTAAGTAAAAGATTTATTAATAGCTAAGATTTGTTGAGTACTTAGTATATGCCAGATACTACTCTAAGTACATTACATGTATTAACTCATTTAATCCTTCAAATTTCTATCAGATAGGTACTACTATTTTACCTTGACCTTACAAAAAAAGAAAACTAAGGCATAGAGCACTTAAGCAATTTTCTCAAGCTCACACAACTAATAAATGGAAGTCAGACAGTCTACTTTGGAATCTGAGTTTTTATCCCCTAGCTACACTGTCTTCATCATGAATTATTAAATCCAGCAATAATATGTAATCAGGATGTCAAATAATGAATTTCCTAATTCATCTTCCTTAATGCTTATTTCAGCCTTTCTAGCAGTATATATTAAATAATTACTTGACAGATGGTTTTTGTTTGAAATGAATTACATGGCAGTTACTAAAACATGTGAAGACTGCTGTTTGCCTACAAAATAATCATTCTTCTGTCTCTAATAAAACTCCCATTTTAAGCTAGACATACTGCCAACAAGTTAAAAGACCACAGTTTGCGACCATGCTTATAGCTGTGTGGTCATGTGACTAAGTTCCACACAATGAGACCTAAATGTAAATAGGGTGGTAACTTCTGGAAAGTCTTCATAAAAGGAAGAGGGCACACCCTTCTTCTCCCCCTCCATCCTAATTTTTGGGGTGTGGATGTGCTGGTTTGTGCTCCCTGAGCTGAGACTCATGCCTTAACGATGCAAGACCAAAAGCTAAAAGCAGCCAGATCTTTGATGATGATGATGAACCACCGTGCTAGCCTTGGGCTAGCTTTCTCCAGAATTCTTTTTACGGACAGAGTAATGATCTCATTGCTTAAATGACTGTCTTGGGGTCTCAGTTAAGTTAATTGTAGCTAACCTTGATAATCCCAACTCATACATAAACGTAATGTTACATAATTTCCACACAGATTTTGGGGACGTCAAAAACTCATTTAAAGACACGTAAATTTAACTACTTCTCTTATAAATTTAATAAGGAAGCAACTGAAAAAGACCTTACCTAAATGGCTCTCCATCCTTACAATGGATTTTTATGTCACCTCTTTAAGGCAGTACTTCCCAACCTTTTTCATGACATGGCACTCAAAGGAAAATAGTAACAATTACACAGTGCTGTATGAAACAGTTAGGCTGATCCTGGCCAGGGGCTACTGATCCAGGAAGCCTGCCTGCCCCCAAAAATGTAGGGTTCAATTTCTCAATCCCTCACTCCTAACCTATTCGCCACAGCCCAGCTTTAATGTCATTCTACAATGGACGGATTGGTTCTGTTTACTATTAGATAAAATTTGAATCTGGAACTCATTCAAAAATCATTAAGGCTTGAGAAAAGTCAAACTATGTATTGCATAGTTTATTGTTGAAAAAATGGATGGATTGCAAGGTTAGTCAGATTACACAAAGGACATTTATTATTTCACTTAGGATTTTTTTTAAATGACTTCATTATGCACGTGTACACTATTTCTTTTATATCCAAGATGTAATGGAAGGGTCCTTGTGAGTCCAGGAAAGAGAAGGGTTTCAAAGAATGAGTTTATACTACTGAAAACTAGTGCCCTGGTTTTAGCTGTAAGAGGGAAAAGGGGAACATTTATTGATCATTTTCAATCTACCAGGAGGTTCCTAATGTATTTTCTCATGAATTCCTTACCCTTTGTAAGGCAGACATTAAAGATTTTAAAAATTAGGAACCTAATCAACTAAGTAGGCAGAGCTAAAATTCAAAACTCTTCCTAAGTGTTTACATGCCTGGATTCATTCTTGCAATTATTTGTATTTAAATTTTTCCTTTAGGGGCACCTGGGTGGCTCCGTTGGTTGAGCGTCCACATTCAGCTCAGGTCATGATCTCACAGTTGCATGAGTTCCAGCCCCACATCAGGCTCACTGCTGTCACTACAGAGCCTGCTTCAGCTCCTCTGTCTCCCTCTGTCTCTCTGTCCCTCCCCTCCCTCCCCATCTCTCTCTGTCTCTCAAAAATAAATGAACATTAAAAAATAATAAATAATAAAATAAAAATTTTCTTCAATGCAACCTCGTCACAAATCCACAGAATCAGATAGGGCTTACAGTGAAAATCAAATCCAGTCCCACTCCTCCAAAGGAAACCACTTTCAAGCTTTCCCTTTAGCTTTTAAGATGGTGGCCTCCATATCTCAAAAACAATATGCCTGTGTTGTCATTTTTCTTTCTCCAAATGTTTATATTTTCATCTAGGTTAGAAATGTGCAAAGTTTTAATAGCTACGTATCTCTTCAAAGTCTAAAAGAAAAAAAGTAGCCTCTTTCCCTGTCTAACCTACAAGATCTGCTTCCATTCCCAAAAGCAACCACACTCAACTCTTTCAGGTGTTTCATCTGGTATTTATCTCCACATTTTTACTGCTGTTTCTTGATTTCTCAAAGTTCCATGTATTATCTGTGACTCTCCTCTAGGGAAGATATGGATTTAGTCTCTTCTCTCCTCTAATTTTCCTAATATGGTTATATACAATGGCTTTATCAGATCACTGATCAGTTTTTACACGATTAAGATGATGTAAATATTATTTAAAGCTGAGGCATATAATATACTATGATTATATTGCTTCTCTGGGCACAAATTTGTTTTCCTGAGAATTGATGATTATCTCATTTTATTCGTATGCTTACTTTTCTATGTACCTGTCAAAAATTAATTCCTTAAGAAAATAAAAACACTAATTTGAAAGGATAATACACACGCCCTGTGGGGTTTTTTATTGCAACATTGTTTACAATAGCCAAATTATGCAGTAGCCCAAGTGTCCATCAAGATGTGAATGTGTAAAGAAGATGTGGCATACACTTTTATTTAACATAGTACTGGAAGTTGTAGTCCAATTAAACCACAAAAAGAAATAAAAGGCATTCACATTGGTAAAGAAGTAGGATTTTCACATTCTGCAAATGATGTGATATTGTATGTAGAAAACCATAAAGACTCCACCAAATAAACTACTAGAAGTAATAAATGAATTCAGTAAAGTCACAGCATACAAAAATCAATGTACAGAAATCTGTTGCATTCCTATACACTAATAATGAAGCAGCAGGAAGAGAAGTTAAGAAAACAATCCCATTTACAATTTCACCAAAAATAATAAAATTCCCAGAAATAAACTTCACCAAGGTGAAAGAACTGTACTCTGAAAACTATAAAACATTGATGAAAGAATTTGAAGAAGACACAAGGAAATAGAAAGACATTCCGTGTCTGTGGACTGGAAGAATAAATATTGTTAAAATGCCTATACTACCCAAAGCAATCACACATTTAATGCAATCCCTATCAAAATGCTAATAGCATTTTTCACAAAACTAGAACAAACAATCCTAAAATTTATTTAAAACTACAAAAGACCCAGAATAGCCAAATCAATCTTGAAAAAGAAAACAAAATAAGAAGTTTCACAATTCCAGATTTCAAATTATATTTTATAAAGCTGTAGTAATCAAAAGAGTATGGTGCTGGCACAAAAATAAACACGTAGATCAACAGAACAGAATAGAAAACCCAGAAATAAAATCACAATTATATGGTCAATTAGTCTTTAACAAAAGAGAAAAGAATATGCAATGGGAAAAAGACAGTCCTTCAACAAACAGTATTGGGAAAACTGAGCAGCTACCTGCAAATGAATGAAACTGGACCACTTTCTTACATCATACACCAAAAGAAATCCAAAATGTATTAAAGACCTAACTGTAATGCCTGAACCCATAGAAATCCTAGAAGAGAACATAAGCAGTATGTCTCTGATGTCAGACATAGCAACGCTTTTCTAGATATGTCTCCTAAGGCAAGGGAAATAAAAACAAAAATAAACTATTGGGACTACATCAAAATAAAAATCTTCTACACAATGAAGGAAACAGCAAAACTAAAAGTCAAACTACTGAATGGGAGAAGATATTTACAAATGGCATATCTATTAAAAGGTTAGTGTCCAAAATATATAAAGAACTTCTAAAACTCAACACCCAAAAAACAAATAATCCAGTTTAGAAATGAGCAGAAAATGTGGACAGACAGTTCTACAAAGAAGACATAAGAGATGACTGACAGACACATTAAATGATGCTCAGCATCACTCATTATCAAGGAAATGCAAATGAAAACTACAATGAGATATCACCTCACACCTGTCACAATGGCTAAAATAAACAACACAAGAAAAAATAAGTATTGGTGAGGATGTGGAAAAAAAAGGAACCCTCTTGCACTGTTAGTAGGAATGCAAACAGTGGTGCAGCCACTGTGGAAAACAGTATGGAGTTTCCTCAGAAAGTTAAAAATAGAACTACTCTAAATTCCAGCAACTACACTACTGGGTATTTACCCAAAAAGTACAAAAACACTAATTTAGAGATACTTACATCCCTATGTTTATAGCAGCATTATTTACAATAACAAAATTAGTGAAGCAGCCCAAGTATCCATCAGTAGATCAATAGAGAAGAAATGGTATATATACATAATGGAATATTATTCAGCCATAAAAAAGAATGAAATCTTGCTATTTACAACAACATGGATGGATGTAGAGAGTATTATGCTAAGCAAAATAAGTCAGTCAGAGAAAGACAAATACCATATGATTTCATTCATATGTGGAATTTAAGAAACAAAACAAGTGAACATATGGGAAGGAAAAAAAGAGAGAGAAAGAGAAACCAAGAAACAGACTCTTAATTATAGAGAACAAACTGATGGTTACCAGAGGGAGGTGGGGGGTGGGTAGGTGAAATAGGTGATGGGGATTAAAGAGTACACTTATCATGATGAGTGCTGAATAATGTATAGAACTATTGAATCACTATATTGTATACCTGAAACTAATATAACACTGTCTGTATGGAATTAAAGAATTTAAAAAAACTAATTCCCTATTATCTTCCAGAAATGTAAATCTCTTAATACATTGATATTTATGAAAGATTCTATAAATTTCTTTATTTTCTTGGAGATATCCTTCCAGAAGCCCTTTATCCTCTTGCATCAATCTGAACTTGTTGCTCTTTAGGCTTCTTGAAGAGCTGCTGCACCCAAATCACCTTCGCCATGACCATGTGGGTTCCCTTTTCATGTCAAATGTAATGGATCTCCTATTTCTTAGATCTAATGTCTTTCTCTTTCTTGTTTTCTTCCCCTTATTTTTCTAGATAATCTGCTGTAGTAGCTTGCTACAAAAGATACATGGGAGATAAATTTTCTGAATTTTTCTGTATCTGAAAAGTTTTTATTCTGCTGTCACACTTTGATAGTTTGGCTGGGTATTATATTCTAGGTTTAAAAAATTTATCCTGCATAATTCTTAAAGCACTGTTTGATTGCTTTTTCTAGTCCAACATTGTGGTTGAGAAGTCTGCTGATTCCTACTTTGTAGTGTAAGAGTCATTTGCTTTTCTATTCCTGGAAGCTTTTGAGGTTCTTTCTATATTCCCAGTGGTCTGACACTTCTCAATGATGTGCCTGTTTTCATTTGTTGTGCTGTACTTGGTAGGCACTTTCAATTTGGAAACTTATGCCTTGCAGTTCTGGGAACTTTTCTTGTGTAATTTTTTCTCCATTTCTTCTTTTTTGGGAACTACTTCTAGTCAGATATTGTACTTACTGGACTGAATCTCTAAATCTCATATCTTTTTTCTCATTGTTCATCTATGCATGTTTTGGTTCTGTTTTCATCAGATTTCCCTGACTTTGTCTTCTGATTCTTCTACTGAAAATTTTTTATTATAATATTTTTCATTTCCAAGAGCCCTCTCCTGTTTTCTCCTTAATTGTTCTTTTATCATAGTGTTCTGCTTTTATTTTAATGAGTTTTCTTGTTTTTAATATTTTATTTATTTTTGAGAGAGAGGGAGAGACAGAGTTAGTGGGGTGAGGGGTAGAGAGAGAGGGAGACACAGAATCTGAAGCAGGCTCCAGGCTCTGGGCTGTCAGCACAGAGGCTGACGCAGGGCTCAAACTCATGAACTGTGAGATCATGACCTGATAAAGTCAGACACTTAACTGACTGAGGCACCCAGGCGCCCCCTGCTTTTATTTTATATATAAAATCTTTTCATGATTTTTGACGTTATAAGTTAGGATATGAAGAGTGCTGTTTCTATTCTCTACAGTTTCCTCTTTTATTCTTTGTGTTTTTCAAACTGAGTTCTCTCTTTAAAGTTAGAGGTTGCCTTACATGCCCAGTGGTCTTTTTGTTGTTCCTTTAAATTTAAGAATAGGTGCTAAAAAGCTGATGAGGAACTCTGTATGGGCAGATGGGGTTAGAGAGTGACGGACTTCACTTGTGGATTGTGGAGAAAACATTTTGTTTCTTCTCTGGGTCAGTTTAGCTTTTCAGAAAACATTCCACTAATTTCTTGCCAAGGAAAGTGACTTATAAACATTTTTGACAGTAAGAAGTGATTTTCCATCACACCCCAGTCCACACACACATACATATACATAAAGGCAAAAAGCTTTCATGCAAAAATATTTACTTTGTCTACATGTAACGCACTCTGATATTTTCTACCCAGTCTACTGAACTTTATTTTCTTTAATGTTTCTGAGAGACCTTGTGATGTATCATTCAGATCCCTCTGCAATGAAAGACTGGTTCCCCAGCTGATGAGAGTGTTGCTGGTGGGCAGTCTGCAGCTGTCAGCCCTTTAAGGGATTGCCTCAGTGCAGAGAGCTGCCATGCCCAAGGTCACATTCCCTGGGATGGCCACATCCAATATGGGGGCTGTAGTAATTTGTTCTGTTTTCTTCTGCAGGTATTGATCCCAGGGGCATGCCCTAATAAATATTCTGAACTCATAACTGAATCCTAGAGTCTGTTTCCTGGGGAACTCAGCCCATGACAATGTTGGTTATGATCCATTAAACTGATTTCATAATCCACTAATCATAACTGATTTCATAACCCACAGTTTGAAAAACACTGGCCTAGAGGTTAGTTGTTTGATTAACAGTTCTTTGATTGTGTGGCAGGGGAGAGAACACAGATAATCCAACCATTCCCAATATAGACCTCTTTCTTTTTTTTTTTTTTTTTTTGTATTTTTTAATGTTTTTATTTACTTTTGACAGAGACAAAGAGAGAGAGAGAGAGAGAGAGAGCCAGCGAGGGAGGGTCAGAGAGAGAGCAAGACACAGAATCCGAGGCAGGCTCCAGGCTCTGAGCTGTCAGAACAGAACCCAACGCGGGGCACGAACCGACGAACCATGAGATCATGACCTGAGCCGAAGTCAGATACTTAGCAGACTGAACCACCCAGGTGCCCCCTCAGTGTAGACTTGTAATTTGTTTCACTGTTTAATCGCCATGCCATATCCATGTCATCTGCCAGGCCTGGTTTCTCTGATGCTCAGGCCTTTGCTACTGAGTATCTCCAGGAAATAAACCTTCTATCTCCTCCTTGGGTGAGGGGGTAGCACAGCTGCTGATTTTCTGTGCCGAAGGGTACAAAAGCAGTTGTCTGTTCTTTTCAAGCTTTCAACTTATCTCATGCTTTACACCACACATCTCACTCCCACTCTGCCAAATCTGGTGATTCCAAGTCCTGAGCCTCTTTTAGGTTTTTCAAGGCAAAATATCTTGCTTATCTTCAGTATGCCCCACTTTACACACTTTCGACTTAGAGGCTTCCTCCCCAATTGGGCCGTTAACCCTTCTTAATTCTCTTTCCTTCAAATATTTGTTGAAATCTCTCACCTATTCCTATCCCCTCTTCTGGCCTCTACTGAAAGGACATATATGCCTGGGTTCATTTACCATCTTTTCTTTTTTTTTTTTTTAATGTTTATTTTTGAGAGACAGAGACAGAGCGCAAACAGGGGGATGGGCAGAGGGAGAGAGGGAGACACAGAATTCAAAGCAGGCTCCAGGCTCTGAGCTGTCAGCACAGAGCCCTACGTGGGTCTCAAACTCACGGACTGTGAGATACTGACCTGAGCCGAAGTCGGACACTTAACCGACTGAGCTACCCAGGCTCCCCCATCTTTAGCTGGAAGCCAACAAGTAGAAATTTACTGGTAGTCATATCACCACTGTGGCTGCAAGAGGTGCAGTGAGGTATTTGCACCTGGCTCACATCTTTTTATGCAAGAAGCTTTTTATGTAAGAAGCCTTGCTTTATGTGAGCATATAAAGTTAAATCATATAGCACTCTATCTTAAAAGTCCTTATGAGCCATGAAGAGCTCTAAGATTAAAAATGATACAAGAGGGGCGCCTGGGTGGCGCAGTCGGTTAAGCGTCCAACTTCAGCCAGGTCACGATCTCGCGGTCCGGGAGTTCGAGCCCCGCGTCAGGCTCTGGGCTGATGGCTCAGAGCCTGGAGCCTGCTTCCGATTCTGTGTCTCCCTCTCTCTCTGCGCCTCCCCCGTTCATGCTCTGTCTCTCTCTGTCCCAAAAATAAATAAACGTTGAAAAAAATTAAAAAAAAAATGATACAAGAGGGGCGCCTGGGTGGCTTGGTCGGTTAAGTGTCCGACTTCGGCTCAGGTCATGATCTCGAGGTCCATGAGTTCAAGCCCCGCGTCAGGCTCTGTGCTGCCACCTCAGAGCCTGGAGCCTGTTTCAGATTCTGTGTCTCCCTCTCTCTCTGCCCCCCCCCCCCGCTCATGCTCTGTCTCAAAAATAAATAAACGTTAAAAAAAATGATACAAGAGAGAAAATGATGACTACTTAAGAAAACAGGTGCAGTGTTGTGAAAAAAACAAAGAGTAAATTAGTTGTGTATATAAAGTAGAATAAAATTGCCCCCAGGTCTTAGTGATGACAAGAGAAATTACCAGGGACAGGAAGCAATTTTCCAGTCATGGACTGAGTGCTACTATATGTCAGGTATGGTGCCACACCTCAGAGAGATTAATGAAGAGGAGAAATGGTCCCAGCCTTCTTTCAAGGAGTTCATATCAATTATAACATTGGAAAAGCTAAACAACAAAACAAAACAAACCATACCAACACAAATTCAATTGTGTGCTCCTTATTAAAACCCACTATTATGCTCATATTTCCTATTAAAGAGTAGATTTGTGGCTTTGCAGAATAGATTCTGTTTATGCCAAGTAGTATATAATGTGAACTCTATGAAAAGATAAAAACAGTTGTCATGAATGGAAGAAAATCCAGCATCTTTCTAATTCGTCATACTATAAATGCTGAGAAGGTTCAGGAATGACTCTTTAATGCTGGAATTTTAGGCATAGCAACATAAAGGTGAGGATGATTTAGGGAAAGCCTTTCTGGTAACCTTAAAAACATACATAAGTAGCAGAGACGGGTCTTTCTGCCTCCCCCAGGGCTAGCCCCACAGGGTGGGGAGTTCTTGGCAGGTTTTTGATGAGTGGGCTGGCCCTTATTTCTGGTATGGGCTCAGGCATAATTTGCAGCTAATTAATCTTGTCAGGCTGCCTATTGATTTCAGCTATAGCTCAAACACTGTCATTGCAAATAACCATCCCAATGAGCCATTGTCCCATTGGTACACCCATTCACTCGAAAATGTGAGTAAAACATTTTACTTTGGATAAAAAAATAAGAGCATCTGTTTTTGCTGAAAAAAGTTACAACACTCAATGTGTCTACATTTTGGTAGAGTTCTCAAAAATAGAAAATCCAATTATTGTGTATGAAGGAGTTTTTAAAAAATAATCTAAGAATAAAAGAATTGTTTATCAACTAATTTGTGGATAGAGCTTATTAATTAAAAAAACAAACCATAATGGTCATTGGGAAAAAGTATTCTTCTTCCTGCCCACCCCCAGGCCATTATTTGGCTTTGGCTGCTGAGCAGTGGGAGTATGAAAATGTCTACCTGTATGGAGGAGAGAAGGTGAGGGGGTGGATTTGTGGGAGAACAAAAGAGAGGGTGGGTAGCGGGCACCAGGTCACTGAGCACTTGTGTGGGAAGAGGCTGGGCCCCTGAGTCAGCAAAGAGTAGGAGGCCAGGTTTGTGTGGGTGATGAGAGAGCCAAGCAGAGAAAACAAAGCCATTTTACAAATGTGAATGTCTTAAGAAAATATCCATAGGATGGTAAAAAGAGCATTAGAAAACAATTCATTAGCAATTCTAATTTTAAAAAGCAAAACTTGCTGATGATGCCATCTTACAGATAGTAATTTTGAATTTTAAAAATTACCTCTTCGAAGAATGTTTCAGTTCATATGCAGTTTTATGAGTGATCTGGGAGTTGCCTTCATAAACAAGAATGGCCCAAAGCAGAGCAGAGGAACATGTTGAAGGTTCATGGTTAGGTGAACTTAAATTTTCCATCTAAAACAAGCGTGAAAACTCTAGGAAGAAAGGGACACCTTTCTTTCCTTATTTGTTAGCCCCAGGCATTTATATTAAGTTTCTTTTAAAAACTGTACTTGGGATTATTTAAACATCTGCATTAAAGTCTGAAACTGAAGCACAGACTCCTATAACATGAGGGTAAAGACAGATCATAGAGGTCATCTTAATGCACAGCCAAGCCACATTTACTGCATGAGCCACACAGACTCCACTGCAAAGGACTTGGCCAATAGGGTGGGAAATCTGTAACATTTGATGAATCAATCAATCAATCAATCAACAAACGAGGTGGGATGAAAGGGCACTGGCCTCCACCCATAGCAGCCTCCAGAAATACGTGTGGAGTGTTCATGACTCCCTTGAGAAGCACATGAACTGGGACGGTGGGATGCAGAGTAGAAAGTGCCCACTCTGATGCTATAGTGCATTTCTTGGGCAACTGGGAGGGGACTGGAGACACCTAGTCCTCTATTTAACAATGGGAGCTTCCTGGCCAGGAAGTAGTCTTCTCAGACCAGAGCTAGTGAAGGAGTTTGTGTCCCATTTCTCCTGGTCTTCGCCTGTGCTTTCCCTTTGAGCTAATTCAGGTCTGCTGGGCTTGGTCCCTGGTGGACTTTCTAAAGAGGGAAAGGACTGTTTGAATTTTCTCTTTTAGGTCAGCCCAGTGAATCCCAATTCAAAGATTTGTCTTTCTCTTCCCGTTTACTGACATCTCTTAATTACCCTTTAAAAACTAGGTTTTCATACAAAATTTTTCTATGTGTTGAGGACATCCAGTCAAAGGCAAGATGAAACAGTTGGGCAGCAGTGGTTGCACAGTAAAATAAAAAGTAAGATCCTCTTAGTTTTTAAAAAATAAAGTTAATAGCCTCTAAGACTATTCTAGACGTCACTAAAATAGAAAGTCTATCTATAATATACTTAAGTAACTGACCTCATTATATTATGAAGAAAGCTGTGATGTTATTTGTAATACTGGTATTTTGACACTTATTTTGTAGAATACTAAAATGCCTGTATTTTATTTTTAAGAAATAAACCTATTTGGTGCTATGGACTGAATTGTGTCTCTGCCCCCAAATTCATTTGTTGAAGTCCTAACCCTTAGTACCTCAAAATGTGACTGTATTTGGAGATAGGACCTTTAAAGGGTCAATTAAGTTAAAATGAGGTTTTATGGGTGGGCCCTAGTTCAACTCTATTAGTCTCCTTAAAAGAAGAGATTAGGACCCAGACACACACAGAAGAAAGACCTTGTAAAGACACAGGGAGAATTCGGCCATCTAGAAGTCAAGGAGAGACGCCTCAGAAGAAACCAACCCTGTTGACATTTTGATCTTGGATTTCTAGCCTCTAGAACTGTGAGAAAATAAATTTATGTCATGTAAGCCACCCGGTCTGTGGTATTTTGTTATGGCGGCTCTAGCTGTCTAATACATACAGTCTTCATTCTGTGCCACACTTTGCTGTCAAGTGTTCTCTGAGAGAAGACTGCTGTTTAAGGCAGGGATGACCCTTTCCCACTTCTTGAGTCCTCTCACATAGGGTGATTGGAGAAGGGGACAGGATGTAAGAAGATGAACACTACTGAGGGAAGCAGAGAGAATCCAGCCCCTGAGGAAATGGTGGTATGGAGTCTGGGAACATCCCCTCATCTTCCTGCCCAGTAGCAACTTCTAATCCTCCTGGAAGAAGCATTAAAATGTTCTTAATGGGTACAGTTCTGTTCCATTTGCAATAGTAATGCAGTGTATAAATTCTCTGGATACCTGTTGCATAAATTATCCAGATTTGTCATTTTTTTAAAATACTACTGATATTGTAACAAACACAGTATTTCAGTACTTAAAAATTGCTTGGAATACAAACACTGACAATTGGATCCCTAACTTTACCCAGGTCCATTCAGGTTATAATTAACAGGAATAAGTCGATTTAATGGCTGTACCTCCTATGTATGTTAACGATCTGCTATGTGAATGAACTGAATTCACAATACAGTAGAACCTTGGATTGCGAGTAACTTGTTCTGTGAGTGTTTCTCAAGACGAGTGAACATTTCCAATAAATTTTAACTTAATAAACGAGTGATGTCTTGCAATACAGGTAGTATGTGACACCGAACAACACATGATCATAACTGAGCCAACAGTTCTTGAAATTTGCTTTGATATACAAGTGCTTTGGTTTACAAGCATGTTTCCAGACAAATTATGCTTGCAAACCAAGGTTTTACTGTAAATCCATGGCACTTATAAACAACAGCCAAATTTAACATTTTTGGGGTGTGAGTTAATAAATATAAACTCCTTGCCCAGAGCAGGCTCTCCATAAATAGGTATTGAATTAAATATAAGTTATCACCTAAAATCACAATAACACCAACACATGGCATATTTGTCCTGAAGTTCAAAGACTTAGCAAAGTGTCTTTGCTAAGCATTTATGACTGCTTGCCTAAATCACTACCCCCTTTTGTTGCTATCTCTCAAGATAGAATGCCCTTCTGGTTGCTAAATTGTATCTTATTAGACCTTCCTCCTGCATTAGCTCTGCTGACTACTCCTTCCTTGAAAATTCTTTCTTTGGCGCAAGTGACCCTCTGCTCTCCTGTCTGTTATCAGTTTCTGTTGCAGGCTCTTCTTTTCTGCCCTCCTTTTATTTACTAAAATTTTTTTTAATGATTATTTGTTTTTGAGAGAGAGACAGAGAGAGAGAGAGAGAGAGAGACTGAGAGAGAGAGAGAGAGAAAGCATGAGCAGAGGAGGGGCAGAGACAGAGAGAGGGAGACACAGAATCCAAAGCAGGGTCCAGGCTCTGAACTGTCAGCACAGAGCCTGACACAGGGCTCAAACTCACGAACCGCAAGATCATGACCTAAGCTGAAGTCTGGCGCTCAACCATCTGAGCCACTCAGGTGCCCTTCTGCTCTCCTTTCAAATGAAGGTGTTCAGGTTCTGTCCTTGGCCCTCCTCTCATTTGACTCTTTCCACTCATCCTGGCAGTCTTGTCCCCATTCCCCACCTTGAATTAAGACATCTATGCTCAAGAGTCCCAGATCTTTCTCTCCTGCTCGCACCTCCTTCCTGAGCTCCAAATCTCCTACCCAGCTACTTAACTAGTCTTGCATGTACTTCAAACTCACTTCCAACTGGAATTTATTATTTTTCTTTCTGAACTTGTATCTTTTGTTTTCCTAGTCTCAGTAAATAGGATGGACATTCACTCAAAGCAGAAACCCCAAATCACTTTCGTGGGCAATTAGTAACCAATTTCTGTGGATTCTAAATGCATCCCCACTGCCACTGCCTTGCTTTATATCCTGATTATCCTGACCTATTTGCACTTTAACTGGTCCTACTATCTCCCTTCCTCCATACTGCCACCAAAACGATTTTTTTTAAAAAATTGCAGGGGCGCCTCGGTGGCTCAGTCAGTTAAGCGTCTGACTTCAGCTCAGGTCAGGATCTCACAGCTTGAGAGTTCCAGCCCCACGTCGGTCTCTGTGCTGACAGGGTGGAGCCTGGAGCCTGCTTCGGATTCTGTGTCTCCCTCTCTCTCTCTGCCCCTCCCCAACTCACACTCTGTCTCTCAAAAAATAAACATATAAAAAAAGTTTTTTAAATAAAAAAATAAAAAAATTGCAACCAGTTTAATGAATTGCATTAACTTTTTCCAGATGAAATAGACTAGAATGGGAAGTATTAGGATAATGTTTTATCAAATTTTTGCTTCATATATGTGTCTATATACACATTCATATATGTGTATATGCACATACAGTCTGCATATGAATCGCCATGTAAAATGTATTTCTTACTATAGGTGATGATCATAGAAGTTCAAAGCCATTCCTCTAAAACACAAAATTGACCAGGTCAGTTTCTTTCTTAAAATACGGCATTGGTTTCTCAGTGTCTACAGAATAAAGTTCAAACATGGAGCAAAACCTTCAAACTCCCATGGTAGACCTGCATGCAGCCTTCTTCTTCCACTTCCTATGAAGCTTTCAAACTTTAGGAGTATGTGGTTATATGCCAGGGGGTACCAAGGAGCCACCGGACAAACAGTCTAGGTCCTCCTTATAGCAACAATTTTACTTGCTGGCAAGTATGGGAAATGCTCTTTTTGAATTCAAATAGCACAGGTATATTGCAAAGTAAAATTTTAAAGTTGCACAAATTTTAAGGTGAAATACTAGGATGTAATGAAAGACTTCCTGAAGGTTTGGGACAGGATTCTCTTGTGAACATTGGAGAAGTGCTGCCAGAAGCACCAGAAATGCCCTGGCCCTGTCTGTTCACATCTACCTTGAATCAAAGTTACTCGTATCCAACAACATGCAGGTACAGCGAGGCCACACGGAGCTACTCAATGTGCTGCGGGTCGCACAAAACATGCGGCTGAAACTGATGTCAGCTGGCAGAAAAAAGCAAACCTTTCAAGGGGTCTAGAGTCCTAAGTTCAGGTGCCACTCTGTCACTTACAGGCTGTAGACAGGCTCTTAGCAGGACTGTGGGAGAGAACCAGACTGTGAGAGACAACCACCTGCATCACCTACTACCCTCTGGGTCCTCAGGAAATGTGTGATCCCTAGAGCTGGCTAGGCAGGTTCCTCTTCCTTTTTCACATGCCCCACAGGGATCTCTCTGAGGCTGAGGCCTTGGTGGAAGAGTAAACCCTTTATACGTAGATCCTGTCTGCGAAAAATCTTAAGTCAAATCATCGAAGTCCTCTAAGTTCAATTTCTTCTTCTGAAGAGTGGGACTCATAATAACATTACCTCCCTAAGGTTATTTTGAGGCTGAGATGAGATACTTTTTTGCAAAAACACTGTAAACACACCTCCTCCTATACAACAGTAAGAATTATTACTTTTATTATATTCAGCTTATAACCTGCTTTGCGCTGAAGTTTTATATGAAGTTGGATTTTCCATTAATACCTGGAGCACTTAATTTCTTAAACTGGGTTGAGGATATGGAAATTTTCTCTCTTTAATTGTGTGAGGAAGTAGACACAAATACATGCCTCTGAAGCTCTCGGAGGATTTTCTAACATTGAGAAGACATTCCCTAAACCCTACTAAAATTATAATAAAATTATCAGGGCTTAGGAAGTTATTAGCACTTACCATTTCCAATTCGTGTCAAAAGGTAGATTCTACTTAAAGAAGAGAATATTTTAAATCTGTTTGGTGGGTTCTAGGGAGATGACTACAGAGGCAGAATAATTTTGAATCCAAGTCTCAACATAAAAATACACAGAACAACTCAATAAAATCAAAAGCCCATGGACAACATTTACACTGATGCTAGGTTACAAGGCATCCACAAAGACTTCAAAATACATGTGAGTAAGGACAAACCACCAGGAGCCACAAGACCTGAATCATATCAACCTCTGAGCAGGAAAAGCAGAGAGAAGCAGGGAAGCTTGGCAGACTTTGACAAACTTGAGACTGGGAGAAGTCCAAAGTAGCAACTATTTCTAGAAAGTGTGGGTAGGTTTTGCCCAATCCAGTAGATGGTGAGTGCACCAGGTCTGTTACAAAGACTGAAGGTATTTAAGCAGTGTAGGCCCTACGAACTCTCTCTAGACACCTTCCAGAGCTCCCATCAAAGGACTGGGAGTCACACAGAAGAGAAATGAGAGCGGAATCACAATTGAGCTGGACAGAGACAACAGAACAGAGATAGAAGGAGGCCCAAATAAAAATGTCTTGGGAGGGAGGCAACAGGACCAGGAACTGTCATAAAGCAAGCCGATCCTTCTTAACTTCATGAAAACAGCAGATGACGGAGTTTGTGAAGTTAGAGAAGCTACTCAAAAACCACATCTCCTACTAAAAGTTCTAGAAAAACATTTTCACATAAAAATGAGAAACAAAAAAAGTATTGAGGCCAAATCCTTTGCAAAGTCATATCTGAGAAAAATAATTAGTGGAATAGTATCCCTATGCCAGAAAGAGACCCACAGAACAAATCAAAACTATAGCCTTCTATCACAAAAGAAGCTAAAATACATTAAGAAAATGATAAAAGATATGAAATAAAAACAATCAAAATTTTTTAAACTCAGAAAAATTTAAAAACACTGCCACTGAGGTGGCAGAACTCAGGAGACAATTAGAAATTGAAAAAAAAAATTTCAGGGGCGCCTGGGTGGCTCAGTCAGTTAAGCGTCCAACTTTGGCTCAGTTCATGATCTCACCGTTAGTGGGTTCAAACCTGACGTCAGGCTTTGTGCTGACAGCTCAGAGCCTGGAGCCTGCTTCCCATTCTGTCTCCCACTCTCTGCCCCTCCTCTCCCCCGTGCTCTCTCTCAAAGATAAATAAACATTAAAAATAATTTCAGAAGTGACAGTAAACTAGAAGGAACACGAAAGCAAATATAATTAAACAGATTATGCCTAAGAGAAATAAAATGTAAAAAGGAGAAAATTTTTAACAAATAAAAAATAAAAAAATTTTGAGAGAAAGTGACAAAATAGTGAAGATTGACAAAAGGATTCAAAAACAAGTGACCAGAATCTTTGAAGAAGAGACACAAAACAAGGTGACAAAACAAATACTAAACACAATAAAGAGAACTTTTCATTAAATAAAAAACAATTTGAAACTATGTGTTGAAAAAGCATACCAGGTAGCTGAGAATATTGACCCAGAATAATCAACACCAGGACATAGTTCCAGTAAATTCAATGAACTTTAAAGAAAATGAAAATATTCCATTGAGTATGCAGTGAAAACCACCAAGTAACTTACAGGATAAGAAAATTAGATTATCATCAAGGTTTTGTTTTATTTTGTTTTGACAGCTATACTTTATGCCAAAAAGAAAACGAAATAACATGTTTAAGAGATGCAAGAAATAAAATGTGAACTGAGGATTTTATATCGTGCAAAACTGACTTTTTGCTGTAAAAAGCATAGACCGGCAGTTACCAATATGCAGGAACTCAGAGAATATTGTTTTCATTAGCCCTTCCTGAAGAATCTAGTAGAGGATGAGTTTTAGACAAAATGATCAGGGTGACATCCATATAAGGATGGGTCGTATATAGTAAAACATAGTTAACTGAAGAAATATTATTAAATGGGAGCTAAAAGAGAGTATATATGTAAGAGCTATATTCTTGCAGAATATAGAAATAATATAACTATAAAAAATTGAGTGAGAGTGGGGAGAGCATATAAAGAATATTTTAAGCTGTTCCTTGTAATTATATTGGTGGCAGTAATATGTATGTTGTTATTCTGGACCTGTCATGTGTACAATGTGGATGAGTAATTATTAAATATTCTAATTCCATCATCTCCTATATCCTTGGGAACCAGAAATCTTGTTATGGAGTATTAGAGATACAGATGTAGTAAAAGGATAAAAAAGGCTAAGTAAAAAACCCCACAGTTCTGAATTTTAATTGGAAATATCAGTATACTAGGTATTTTTATATGTAAAATCATATCTATATGCATACTTATCAATAAATAGATTTCCTAGCTCTGCCACTGGAAAGGCCCAGAAACAATAACCACCCCTGGAACGATAAGTATTAGCACCTAGATTATGATCTTGAAATTGTATAAGAAATCAGAACTTTTGGAAACATGGCTGTGATTCCATGTCTGGGACAAGTACAGGATGAACCTGGACCACTGATATAAAATATCAGAGAAGGGGCACCTGGGTGGCTCAATCAGTTAAGCATCTAGCTCTTGGTTTCGGCTCAGGTCATGATCTCATGGTTTGAGTGTTTGAGCCCCACGTCAGTGCAGAGCCTGCTTCGGAGTCTCTTTCTCCCTCTCTCACTGCCCCTCTCTCCACACTTCTCCAAACAAATTAATAAACCTTAAAATAAAATTAAAAATCAAAGAAGTTATCCAAAATTAGTATGGTGTGTGGAAAGGGCTCAGAAGCCAAACTGAAGAGAATCCTCTTAGCCAAAGGACAATTTGAGCTTCAAAAAAGAATTGCCATTGATTGAAACCTATCCAATATGTTGAAATCATATAATGATTATATGATAATATTTTTTAAAACATAGAGTCACCTTCAGAGGAAGATAAGAAACCAACTTATTCTCTTAAAAACTAGTAAATAGGGGGCACCTGGATGGCTCAGTCAGTTAAGTGTCAGACTCTTGATTTCAGCTCAGGTCATGATCTTACAGTTTGTGAGTTTGAACACTTTGTCGGGTTCTGCATTGACAGTGTAGAGCCTGCTTGGGATTCTCTCTCATCCTCTCTCTCTACCCCTCCCCCACTCTCTTTCTTTCAAAATAAATAAATAAACATTTTTAAAAGACAACAAAAAAACCTAGTAAATAGGAAGAAAGAACCAAGTACTTGTCCTACCTTTTCTTAATGAACTGTACCACAGAGTAACCATATAATACATAAGGAAATATATTTCCTGATTAAAGTATCCCAAACAATAAGTGACAAAGAATTAATGGAATTTGAATATCACCATTTGCAACCCCCCAGTGAATTAATGGATCCAGATATCAACAGTTAGTAATATCACAAAAAAAGAATCAACCAAACATCATATGTCTCGTGATGAAAGAACACAATACAACCTATCATCTTGCTGAAAGAAATAAAACCCAAGTCCAGTGAAGCTTCTTAAGCCAGCTGCCAGTTTTCAGGAAATACTGAGGACAGAGGAACATGCTGTACTGCACCATGAGTATGAAAATAGCAAATTTCCAAATGGTGGAAGGATGAACCTGTAGAATGAGATTTTAAAGATATATTAAAAATATTTAATGGGCATGGGTGGGTGGGTGACTCGGTTAAGCATTAGACTTGATTTTGGCTCAGGTCATGATCTCATGGTTCATGAAATCGAGCCCCATGTTGGGCTATGCTCCTATGCTCTGACAGAGGGGAGCCTGCTTGGAATTCTCCCTCTCTCCTCTTCTGTCTGCCTGTCCACCACTCATGTTCTCTCTCTCTCAAGATAAATAAACTTAAAAGAAATTTAATGGGGGGTGTCTGGGTGGCTCAGTTGGTTAAGCATCCAGCTTCAGCTCAGGTCATGATCTCGCAGTTCATGAGTTCGACCCCCCGCTTCGGGCTCTGTGCTGACATTTTAGAGCCTTGGAGCCTGGGATTGGGATTACTTCGGATTCTGTGTCTCCCTCTCTCTCTGCCCCTTCCATGCTCATGCTCTATCTCTTTCTCTCTCAAAAATAAGTTAAAAAAAAAAACACATTAAAAGTTTTTAAATTTAACGGGCAGAAACATAATGTCTATGGATATGCACTTCCGCTACATAACGATAAAGAAACACATGGAAATAATTACTACAAAGATTAGGATGGGGGGTCCTTTGGGGAGAGGTAGGTGGTTTGAAATTGATGAGGCACATGGAAAGCTTCTGGAATAGCTGGAAAATTCTATATCTTGATTTGGGTGTTGGCTACAAAAATGTCTGCCTTGTAATAAGTAACTCATAAAGGTATACATTCATTTTGTGTTGCTTTATATAGTTTTATTTTATAATAGATATAAGGATTAAAACAACTAAAACCTATCTAACGTAAAGAATACCTATCACAACAAAGGGAGAGTTTCAACAAAATTCTTTCTTGTCTATTATTCAAGATCGATAAAGTGTTAAAAAGAACCTATAATATTTCTGATGATTATAATATCAGGTAAGGAGTAGAAAGGGGGAAAACTAGGAAAAAGCAAAAAAGAACCAGGTGAAATGGTAAAATGGAAGGCAGGAGGAGTAACCTCTCAATCCTAAAAGAAATTCAAGAAATATTAATGGGTTTATCTTTAATTATTGCAGAAACAAGTTAAAAGCCTTAAATATTTAGATGGATTATCTTAAGCATTGTTGTTGGGCAAAATATCTGTAAGTGAAAAAAAGAAAAAAAAAAAAAGGAGTGCCAACCTATATGAACATGCATTTCCAGGGACACACCTGTGGTTGGGACAGACAAATTCTAACCTGCAGAATGCATGCCTGAAAAAGGAATTAACTCCCTCCTCCTTTCTCTCTATTTCCTACAGAGTCTTAATGGCTCATCCTGCCCTTCATTCCAAGTGGCAAGTGACCTAGTTAACTGAACTCTCTCACATTAGACCATCCAGAATAGTCACTGCTCAGTACTCTACCCTTCCTTGTTTTCCTTTATCTACATTCTTATTACTGTCCCCTTACTCTCCCTATAATAACCCATACTCCTTTGTTTAATTTTCTTCTCTTTCATTATTAGAATAGGAAATATTTGCTATTTAGGAAATTCAATGTCTTAGAATAAAGATGTTATGTAAATCTACAAAAGAGCAACAGAAAGAAAAATACTTACTTGATGTAGAAGCAATTCCCATTTTGAGTCCATGGTTAAATTTCAAAAAGAAAATACATTTATCAAAGTTTGTGATAATGAATAAAACTTGTTTATTAAGTCAGCGTAAATTTCAATTGCCATCTTCAGAAAACTCTGAAAGCATTTGGAAACTGTCAGAACTATCACCATAATGATTTTATTCCCTGTCTATTGCTATTCCAGTTTTTGTCTTCTGTGAAACCACTTCCCACCATGGAGGCTGAAAATGCCAGATACTCACTCCACCCCATTTAGCAAGGGCATGGGCTAGTCACTTCTAATAGAACCAGCAAGGGACGCTGCAGGGAGGGTGAAGGTGAGGGTTTCTAAGAATGGCTTTACTCCCCTATTCAAGAGATGGAAGGGGAGTTAGTGCCCCTTGCCTTTGGTCATGGTTGTGTCAGGACCCAGCAGCAGGGGCATTGGCAGCCTGTTTCAGTTATGAGGAGAAAAGCTTAAAGATAAGCTAAGAGTGGTGAGTGAAGTAGAGAGCTGAAAACAGTCTGAGACCTTGATAGCACACTTAAGCTGCTGAATTAACTTGCCTTGGGACTTACTTCCATGTGACATAATAAATGTCTTCATGGTTTAAAGCACTTTTAGTCGGAAATCCTGTTACTGGTAGTTGGGAACATCCTAATTAATACATACTCTGATAATATAGGTGGAGTTTTTGACCCAGTCAATAAGGACAGAGCCCATAAATCACAGCGAAGAAATATAATTGAGTGAGGGGGAAAGTTCCTGAAATGTATTGAATAATAATTTTTTTCATCTAGCTTTATAGACTTTGCTTAATGTAAGTAAAATTTCAGGCACATAGGCTTTATGGGCAAAATATGATCAATAACATTAGCAAAAACTAGAAGCAATTAATTGAATTATTTCCACTTTCCATAATCTCCACTGAAACATGACTAATCTAGAAACTATGATTGTGTTATAGAAACAGTTCAGAACAGACTCTCTTGTGTCAGTTTTCCTCATAAATAAAATATTGTTTTTATTATAAATAAAACATTATAAATATCTTCCCAATAGTTGCTTACACTTTGTTTCCGCTCCCATGATCAACAATAGCATTCTGGAAAAATAAAGGAAGTCAAATATCTTTACAACAATTCCATAATATACTTGGATCTAGCCCGATATAGATACAAGGAGACAGCAATATTGGAAATAGAAGTTATTTATATCTGATTTGGAGAGCAAGAGGGGGTGGGGAGAGAGAACATACACACAGAAGAGCAAAATCTGAGACTCTGTTATATTTATCTTCATCTCCCAGCCCCCACATGCCCTTTTTAAAAAATATTTGAGTTCTTTCCAAAAACACATGAAAATAGATTGAGGAATTTTCTGGATAGACTGTGACCACTGGGGGCATTCTGAAGAAAGTACATGATCAAGAACTGAAAGCAAGAAGAGAAAATCCCTGTTATAACTGAATGGAAGGGCTCCTAAATCATACACAAATTTTTTTTCATTGTCAATAAATAACCAATAGAGTCAGTTAAGGAATTTAAATGAAAAGGACATCTGCAGTTTACAGCTTTCCTGGAAAGAAAAATTGATTTTGAAATATAATGATCTCACTATAATCGTTTTTTTTTTTTTTTAATTTTTTTAAAACGTTTACTTATTTTTGAGACAGAGGGAGACAAAGCATGAACGGGGGAGGGTCAGAGAGAGGGAGACACAGAATCTGAACCAGGCTCCAGGCTCTGAGCTGTCAGCACAGAGCCAGACATAGGGCCCCAAATCACAAACCATGAGATCATGACCTGAGCCAAAGTCGAGCGCCCAACCAACTGAGCCACCCAGGTGCCCCAAGAACTACGATTTTAAAGAATTCCACATCTCTCTCTTTGAATTGAAACATTTGAATTGAATTTGACAATTATTTTTTACCATGAGGTTTACTAATTTAGTATAGAAGACATATTATCTTTCTTATAAATTATATTTATTCTCATACTTCCTAATATCACTTAGTCATACTGCAAAGCTATCTCCCTTTTAGTTTTGACATGAGTTATTCCTAAAATTACTGAACTAGTATATAGCAAGTCAATTTCAAAATATCTCACAAATGAAATCTGTTAAGAAAAACATGATCCAACAAGTCAACTTCTTTCTTTGTTTCTTTTATGGAGAGGTCTTGAACAGCCTGTTGGTGGTGGTGGTTTCTTTTTTTTCTCTTATATGTAGAATTCTAAAACTGGGAACTTCTAAAAAGAAGTTATGGGGGCACCTGGGTGGCTTAGTCATTTGAACATCTGACTCTTGATTTTGGCTCAAACCATGATTCCAGGGTCATGGGATTGATACCTGTGTTGGGCTCCATGCTGATGGCAGAACCTGCTCAAGATTGTCTCTCTTTCTCTCTGGGGTCCTGAGCGTCTGACTTCTGGTTTTGGCTCAAGTCATGATCTTAGGGTTCATCGCATCAAGCCCCAGAGTGGCTCTGTGCTGACAGCGCAGAGCCTGCTTGGGATTCTCTCTCCCTCTCTCTCTGCCCCTCCCCCCACTTGTGCTATCTTTGTACCTCTCAAAATAAATAATAAGCATTTAAAAAAAATTCTCTCTCTCTCTCTCTCCCTCTGCTCCTCTCCCCTACTCATGCGCTTGCGCTCTCTCTCAAAAATAAATAAATGAAAAAAAAGAAGTTACGACATATAGCCTATGTAATCTTTATGACATTGGCAGGTATCATTGCAGTAATACACCAAATCTTTATGAAAGAGCCCAAAGTAGTAGAACTTTATTTTATTCTAATTCGTTTAATTAAATGTTCTACCTACCTAGAAACCAAGTGAAAGTTCCTAAATAATTTCTGACATGAGCTAAATTTTACTTCTGATTCATAATGACTGATTATAACACTATGACAGTTATAGAAAATTAATTAGTTATGAAGAACAAGAACTCTAGAAATAAAAATGCAGAGGCTGAAAATTGAATTATAATCTTTTTTATACCGTGTGGAAATAGTCATATGGAATTTAAAAACTCAGGTCATGGGGCGCCTAGATGGCTCAGTTGGTTAAGCATCCAACTTGGTTTGGGCTCAGGCCATGATTTCACAGTTCGAGAGTTTGAGCCCTGCATTGGGTTCCACACTGACATCTCAAGGCCTGCTTGGGATTCTCTCTCCTTCTCTTTCTGCCCCTCCCTTGCTCTCTCTCTCTCTCTCTCTCAAAATGAATTAATAAAATTTAAAAATAAAATAAAATGAAAATAAAAATTCAGGTCACTAAAATAATACTAAGGAAGCTCTTTGTTACACATTTCCCCCCAAAATATGTCATGTTAAACCAATATGAATTACATAAAGTACAGACACACAATATTTTAGCTGTGATTACAAACTTGCTGAAAAAGCCACTTCCTGTCAAGCATGAAACTTATAAAACTCAAATTTTAATTCTAAAGATTTTGAATCATTTGGGGTACAGATTAAGAAGGCATATTTTGGGCTCTCCCCAGATGAACTGAATCAGTCTCCAGAGGGTATGTCTTGGGAATCTGCATTTTCATTGCTAAACATTTACTTATTACCCACACCAATAATAGCATTCTGGAGAAAGTGCCAACTTCTTCATTATCTATGAGATCCAGACCCCCAAGCCGTAGTGCTTCATCCCATCTTAGAGGTGGACATGGGCTGTTTACCAGAAGTCCACAGCTAAAATCTGTGCCACTATTGGGCAACTGCCTTAGGAGGCAATGATTTTTTTTTCCTTTTTTAATCATCTCTTTTGGTGTAGAAATTTATGAGCTGGTGCTATTATCCAATTACAATTGTTTTACATCCTCTTGGCAAGTTTAATGGTGATTTCAACTACAACTTTCTCACTTCACTGACCTACTGATGGACAAACTTTTTCTCTATTTTCTGATGGATGGAAAGATAGAGCGCAAAAACTTTTGTGTATGATGCGAACTTGTAAGATCTACTCATAGCAACTTTCAGATATACACTACAGTATTGTTAACTTTAGTCATCACACTGTACATTTCATCACCAGAACTTATTCCTAATTTAAATATTAATTTATTATACTGCTGCCTGCTCCTTTCTCTACCAGATGCTGCTGCAGGAAAACACATGTATCTACCTGCTTCTTTTAGCCACTTTTTATAGTGCCATCCAAAATTAAATCAAAATGAATGTGGTTAGAAAAAAAAGTCATTGTGCAAGAGGCAAATGCACACCTCACACTTGGACCAGGAGCTCTGCAGTTTCTCTGGAGACAGTCTGCAGGGTTAGACAAGGTGGCAGTTTCATTAATAACAGTTTATTTGTAAAACTCATCCCCTTGAAGAATTCCTTATAAGGAGATTTCTGAACTTCCCAAACCATCTATGGCTGCACACACGGTGCCAGGAGGTTGAGGACAGTTGGTTAAACCTTACTTTGAAGCCAGGGTAAGTCTAGTCAGTCCTACTCATACCTTTAGGGAAAATGAAGCTAAGTTATTTTTAGAGGATGATTTCTGTCACAATTGGCTTCCCTGAGGTACATAACCAGAAGACCAGAATTAGAAAAGAGGAAATGAACTTTTGTTCTAATAAATGTTTGGTATGAAATATTGAATCACCTTCATGGGTTTCTAGGGCCTGAGAAAGTTCCGTTCTTTAAAAAGAAAAAAAGCTACAGTATATATATTACTTAACTGCAAGTTCTCTACTAATTATCAATATTAAGGCCACTCAAGATATTTTTCCCAGTTTTATTGAGATAATTGACATATAATATTGTGTTAGTTTTAGGTGTACAACATGATTGATATATGTATATATTGCAAAATGATCATCATAGTAAGATACATCACCTCACAGAATTACAAAGACTTTTGTGTATGGTGAGAACTTTTAAGATCTACTCTTAGCGAATTTCAAATAGACATTACAGTATTAACTTTAGTCATCATACTGTACATTTCGTCACCAGAACTTATTTATAATTGTAAGTTTGTATTTTTTTGAACTGTTTGCGCATTTTGCCCGCCTTTCCCCCTCCCTGTGGCATCCATCAATCAGTTTTCTTTTTCTTTTTTTAAATGCAAGCTATTTTAAGACGTGCTGTATTGGTGAGGGACCATTTTACACCCTCTTTATACTGAAGTGTGGTGTGTTGATGAGCTTGGACATATAAGTGTTACTTAAGCAACCATATTGCCAGTTTGTTATTGTTACATACACAAAGGAAAATGGGAGAAAAAAAAAGGAAAAATAAACTTTGATTTGTTAAAAAAAAAAAAAAGGTGTGAGGGGGCGTGGGAGTTGTTCCTGAAGGGCCCTTCAAGAGGCATCGCTCAGGGGACCTCCGAGAACTGAGACCTAAAACTCCGCAGGTCACCGGTCAGGGAAGTTTTAGGCAAAATTCACAGAGGAGCTCCCACCCCTCCCCCCGCCGCCGTTTCCACCCTGGCGCAGGGACCGACGGGACTGGGCCACGGCCCAACTGCCTCAGGGGAAGACGAGGCCCGGAAGCCCCGAGGCCGGTAGGGGCCAGAGGGGGGCTACAGGGAGCCCCCAGGCCTCGACCAGCCGTCGCCCGCAGCCCAGAGCTAACTCCTCAGCCCCGGAAAGGCGGGGCCTCCGCCTTTCCCGCGTACGGGTCTCGCCGCCCGGCTCAGCCTCCTCGTAGGCCTTGCGCCATTGCTGCTACTATCGGCCGAACGGGGGCGCGGAGCTGGTCCCGGGGCGGGATGCGGCCGCCCCTGGGGCGGTGGTGGCTGCTAATCTGGCTGCAGCCCTTGTCCGCGCCGCCCGCTGGCGCGGTGCGCGGAGAGGAGGAGGCGGCGGCGGCGTTGGCAGGTAACCGCGGGCACTGGCGGCCGGCGCGCACGCGCGCTCCCGGACTCCTCGGTTCGTAGGCCTTGGCGGCTCGAGGGCGCTCTCCCTGCCCTCGGCGGCGGCGGTAAGGCTCAGGCAGCCCGGTGGGCGCTTTCTCGTCCCCTAAGGCTCGCCGGGTGTGGCCGGCGGCAGGCCCAACATCCCTTATCGCCTGCTTGGGTTTCCCTGGTCTTCTTGCTGTCACTTGGACACTTTTATGATTTTAGGAGTAGAAGCAACCGCCAAGCTCAGTCTAGCCCAGTTTCCTCGTTTACGAAGCAGCAACCAAAGCTCCGAGATGTTTTGATTTGTCTGAGGTCACACAGCTTGTCACTGGCACAGCTGACCCTAGCTAGTCTCCCGACTTTCAACACAAGACTTTTGTATAGTACATCCATTTGTGTTGAAAACCTCAGTATTTCTCTATATAGCTATTACTTTGTACTCAATAGAAGAGCTTTAGCTTTAGAATTAGACCGAAATTCCCCTGCCTCTGACTAGCTCTGCGACCTTGAGCAAGGCACGCTACTGGTCACATGTAAAGCAGATCCTGTCTGACGGGATTGTTGTGATGTTTAAAGTGTGCACGATGTTACATAGGAAACAAGAGATGGTAGCTCCTCATATTGTTGTTAAGGGCTATCTGTGGAGTGCTCTCAAGATCCTGGCACGGAAGGGAGGTCGCGAGTTCCGACTCCAGAACTTCTAGTAATATGCTATGAGCTTAACATTTCTAGCTCATCCCCACTCCTCGCGTAAAATCCTTTAAAAGATTTCCTGGAATTTCTGTCCACCAGCTTCTCCTCCTCTCATTGGTAACCTCTGTTCGCAAGGGGGTTACCCAAGTGTGATCCTTTAGCCTCTCCAACGAGATCAAGGTTCTTTGTCTAAGGATGAGGACAGTTTTCCGATTCTGCCAGAGCTGCCAACTCATGGGAATCTTGCAGTGCGTTAAACACTTGGGGAACTGTTCGGTACCAGTTTTCATTGAATGGACATTCCTTGAGTGCTTCCTATGTGTTAAAAGTGCTTTAAATGCATAATCTTTTTTAATACCCACAGTAACCCTATGGGCTTAAGTACCATTTACATACCCGTTTTACAGATGAGGAAAGTCAGGCTTTAGGAGTAAGAAATGTAACCAGTCTATATACTGATGAAAAAATAAATGACAGATGTGTCTAAGAGGGAGGGTTTCTGAGCATAGCAGCAGCCAGAAAATTGTAAGTAGCCTTGGACCAACACCCAGAACCTTGAGTTCTAGTTATTCATTACATTTCCCCACTCGCAGAATTTACTTTGGTCCAGGCACATAATCTTTATGGACAATGGTTTTCTCATGAGTAAAATAAAGTTCTTCTGTTGCTGAATGGCTTCCAATATTTTCCTCACTTTTTTATTTGTTTCAGTCAACCCAATATTTCTCATATTTCTATTACATTTAGTATTAACTATTCTTCCTTCTATTTTGTTAGCCAAAGACCCACGTAAATGCTTATCAGAGCTACTGTTCTGCCCAAGACATGCAGGATGCCCACCGAGTTGATAGAATTCTAGCCCACAGCTAAGAAAAATGGCAATTTACATAGCCTTATAGTAACACTTGCCATTCCAGATATACTATACAGCAGAGGCTATGGAGCATCCTGGATCCTGTGAAGGTTCTAAAGACACCACATTGGAACCTCTGGACTAGACTAGGTCTAAGGAACATTGTTGCTCCAAAAGTGGTTTTATGAGTATCCCTGCGATCAAACAGCTGGTACTTCGTTTCATGAAATAGGGCCCATCTATAACATGAGAAGCTTGGATTAGATGATACTTACTGTTGTAAAATTCTGTCTTGAATGTACACACCCTTCCGTACAATAGAGAACATTTAGAGCGAAGCCAGCTTTCTGTCACCCTATTTGGATGAAAGTCAGAGGCAAATGACACAGGAGAAGCAGATAGTTGTCTGGCTGAAAGGAAGAGTTATTCATAGTTTGCAGCGAGTGGGAGAGGGCCCTAGAGACCACATGTCCTATGATAAAGTTCAGGCCACTGGGTTGAATTCCCATGCTTGAACTATATAGCAATAGGCCACTTGAAACTACAGCTTTCAAGGTTCTTCTCTATGGAGAAGAAAAATCAGTACTCGAAGTTAAAATTAGCCTGAATGTACATCAGCATGTGCTAATTTCAGATTCATCCTCTATGCACATTCTTGGAGAAATAAAAATCCAGATTGATATTCAAGTCCGGTTAAAAAAAAACTAGGGTTACTAGAATAGGAAAGTTAACTTTGTAACTTTGGTGCTCCATGGTAACTCCTTTGAAACTAGGAATTTATAAAATAATACCCAGAAAAGTCCTTCTTCCTTTGACCTTTCAGGAGCTACGTTTTGTTGGTTTTCCTTTTTGTTTTTCCTATTCTTCTACCTCCCCTTCTTTGTCCCAAAAGAAAAGCAGTGATAGGCCAGATGGAGAAAATGGCAGTCTAATTTAATAAGTGATTTTATATTATAGTTTCATCTGAAGATATTTATTTCCCATATGAGGGCCATGTAAGGTTAAATTTTTGAAGAACGTTGCTGAAATATTTTTATGTTGGAGGTTGTTTAAGATCTGCTAGGATTTGAGGAGTGTTTGTGCTTTTTATTTTTAGCACATGCTATAAGTAGGTTTAAGTACTACCTGCCCTTTTCTGAAGTTTTGACTGAATATTTTTACCTTACATATGACTAAATTCTTTAACTTAAATATATCCTTTTATATTAGGAAAACTAAAAAATGACAAAAGTAGTACAAAGGAGTAATTTTAAATGTAATTTATTAGTTAAAGCAGGTGATACCCATCTGTCCCTTTTTTATATAAGCTATGTAATGTTAAAATTAGATTCATTGAATATTTATAAATTGGCACTTTTTAAAACATTTTTTTAATATTTATTTATTTTGAGAGAGCAAGCGAGCACACATGTATGAGCACCCACACTGGCAGGAGAGGGGCAGAGAGAGAGAGGGAGCTGTCATGACATAGAACCTCCATCTCAGGAACTGTGAGATCATGACCTGAGCTGAAACCAAGAGTCTGACACTTAACGGACTGAATGACCCAGGCGCCCCTAAATTGAGTGGTATTTAAAATGAACTAAGGGGGCACCTGGGTGGCTCAGTCTGTTGAGCCTCCAACTTCGGCTCAGGTCATGATCTTGTGGTCTGTGAGTTCGAGCCCTGCGTCGGGCTCTGTGCTGACAGCTCAGAGCCTGGAGCTGCTTCGGATTCTGTGTCTCCCTCTCTCTCTGCCCTCCCCAGCTCATGCTCTGTCTCTCTCCCTTTCTCTCTCATAAACATCAAAAAAATTTTTTTAAATAAAAAATAAAATGAACTAAGGAATCTCATTGGGTAAGGTAACCCTGACTCAGATCCTTTGGTAATGTAAATAACTGCGCTTTGTCTTAGCCTTTTGGGCACAATTGTCCAGAAATATATTCTACGGAAGTCAGGTTTATTGCAGAATCAAGAGAACCTGCTGAGGACTGCATAGAGTTACAGAAGGCAATGGTCATTTTGCGACTTAGAGTTGCAGACTTGCTGGGGTAGGCATTGTGATGATGGCATGCTGGGCTGGCCCTGTAGATACTCCCTAAGTGCTTAGGAGATGAGGCAGAGCTGGGATAGCCCACACTTCCAGAACTTTCTCTGCATCTGGAATCAGGTGTGAGGATGTGAATACCCAGGTTATGGGGCACCTTCTAGGGTGGAAGCATATTTCAGCCTCAGGTGGAAGCAGTAGCTGTCCCTAGGCAGGTATTGTTCTCTTCTGATCAGATGAATGATTATTATTAAGTTTTTATGAAGCCCCAGAAATTCCCTTTTGTTTTCTTGATTATATTGTGAAGGGATTTTGTTGGTATCATTGTGATATTTTTGGGTTTCCCTACATCTGCCTCCAGGAAGTTCCATCCTAGCAGAATGAACCAGCATGACTGAGGCCACATAAATAAATGATACCTATAGACATCTGGCAACTTCACAGAGTTCAGGTCTTGAAGTTCAGGGCTTGAACAGCCAATAGAGTTCAGATTAGCTGGCTATGTTTTCTATTTCCACCCTTAGGTGGAGATGGAGGAGGAAGAAACTGAATAATGAAATGTCTCTAGAAGATTATTTAAGGGAGGAGAGACCTAGGAAAGATAACCTTTATAAACAATCTAAGATTAGAAGATCTTGTTATCTCTAGGAAGGCAGTAGTCCAGCCTACTTAACAATCTCTATTTATTTATTTATTTATTTATTTATTTATTTATTTGCTTATTTTTTATTTTAGAAAGAGTGTGCACACTTGGGCAATAGATAACAATCTTGATTGCTACAGTATCTTACGCTTAGCCCAGCTAGCCCATGGCTTATGGTTTACATGAACTCACTTGAAGTTAGGCATGTTCTTCCTTAGGTATTTCGGAGTTCTTGTGTGGATTGAATGAAATTCATCTCAGAAGAGAGTTAATAACAATGAGGGCAGCCAGTGGACACCATGAAATACAAACACCTTATCTATCATATCTCATGTATTGTGTAAATTCGACATCAACTTGACCTCAAGAGCCAGAGGCCACTCTGGAGGAACACTTTGTTCCAGGGGAACACTTTGCAACATGCTTTTAGTAGTGTTTCTATTGAAATCAATAGCCAGAGCAACCTACCTCCTTCTGTACTTTACTTAATCCTGTTGAGGACCAAGGAGAAACTCAGAGCAAGTTATTCTCTTCTAACTGGGAGGCCTCCTATGTAGAACACACTGATGTACCATATATGAGTAAAACAAAAACATTGCCTCTTGCATCTCTCTGCCCTTCTCTAACCAGTGAGGACAAAGAAGAGAGTCCCTAGTCCAAGGGATCTTAAGGATTACAGCTCTCAACCCTCTAGTTAAGGTATATTGATGATGGAGTAGGGTAGGTTCTGTAGGTCCTGTGGGTTCTGTAGGCGTGATGGGAATGACACAGACTGGATAGGATGTTTGTTTACATCATGTTGCTTCAAAGGGAGGGACAAAGTGTACCTCCTTTTATTGTGCTGACTGGTGCTGGCCAGACTTTTACAAAGATTGGTCAGGCTTTCACTGTCTGGGCTATGCATGCCCAAATAACTCACTAACCCTCTGGAATTACAACACACACACAGAAGACTGATATTTAAAGGCTGGAGATATGGTAATTAACTTGCTGTCCCTAACTTCATGGAGAGACAAAGTATGAACGAATAATAATATGAAGACAAAATAAAGCAGAGTGAGGAGAAAGTAGATAAAAGGGGCTGGAGTGTGCCATTTTAGACAGTGGGGTCAGAGAAGGTCTTCCTGAGAAGGTGACATTTGGGCAAACATATATTATGAGAAGGAGCAAGCTCTGCCAAAATCTGGGGAAGGCAGATTGCAGGTGAAGGAATTGGCAAGTAGGAAAACTTGCGGTAGAAATGGTTCGGCATCTTGAGGATGGGAGGATCGGTGTGGCCGGAGTAGCTGAGAGGGGGAGGGGTGGAGGAGAGAAGGTCAGAGTACTAGGTCCTTGGAAGGGATGGTGGATTTTATTATGAATGCAATGAGAAGTCATTGGTTTTGAGCAGGTAAATAATCTGCTCTGATGGATGTTTTTGAAAGATCTATATGCTGATTGGAGAATCGGTAGTAGGGAAATGTCATAGGGGCAATTCTGGAAGCAGGGAAACCAGCTAAATGGCTATTACAGTAATCCAAGTGCAAGAAGACTGGTTTGGACAGCAGAGAAGCATTTACTTCTAAATTCAGATCATTGCACTGTATTTAAATTGCACCATCTTGCTCTTAAAAGTTACAGATACCAAATGATTTAAGGAGACAGTCTTAGGACCAAGGGGGAGCAAACTCATTTGAAGGCAGTATTTGTTTGCAAAGCTCAGGTCCCGGAAACAGGATATTCCCTCAAACTACTAACAAGAGTAGTTCACTGTTCTTACAGGAATTGATTCCTTGAAGTAGTGGAGCCCACTAGGAGAGGCGATGCAGAGAGAAGCTCCTGGCATTGAGCACAAGTGTCGTATTAGGAGTAGCCCTGAAGAAACAACTGGCTGGAAGTTAACATTCTTACAGTGGTCTGGGGCTGCTGGGGTCTGTGGACCTTAAGCCTCACCCCCTTTACCTGCCTGGTTGGAATGCACTCCCCTTTCAACAATAGGTAGGGATTCCCCTCTTTTACTGAGGAATATAGTTGTCAGTATAAAGTTGTCAACTCTAGCCACCCGGTAGAGACCTGTTCCTGCTCAGAGACCCAACAGGAGGGCTGCGTAGAGGCAGAACATAGGATACCAGAAGGCCAGTCGACAGCCCTCCTTCTAATGCTTGTTCTCACTAGCTGAGGGCTTTTATGTGTTTTAGTTGCTTAGGTGTTCCCAGGTTCTACACTGCCTTTGACATTGTCTCTTCTACAGCTAGCTGCCAGCTCTTCAATGTCCAGGAGTGCTTTCTCCCCTGTGTAGCCCTTGGCCAGGAGTCATTTGCATCTCAGATATATCCAAGAATTTGCCTCAGCAGTTGGTTGCTTTGTGTGTTGGTAGCACTGGTTCTGCATTCCCCTTTTGGTCTTGTATATAAACAGGCTGTGCCGAGGGATGCATGTTTTAAAAATGTTTATTTATTTTTGAGAGAGAGGGAGAGACAGAGTGTGAGCAGGGGAGGGCAGAGAGAGGGAGACAGAATCTGAAGCAGGCTCCAGGCTCTGAGCTGTCAGCACCGAGCCTGACATGGGGCTTGAACTCAGAGACAGTGAAATCGTGACCTGAGCTGAAGTCAGCTGCTCAACGGACTGAGCCAGCCAGTGGCCCCCTCACCCCCAGGGCATGCAGTTTTAATTTTTAGTAGTCTGTATTTAGCAGAGAGCTTCTAGAGCTTCCTTTACGTGCCGTTTTGAGACCTGCCTCTTCACCTGGATTCTTGTATTTCCATCTCAGACTCTCAAACTCTGCAAATTTGTTGGTATATTTAAAAAACTGTGCATTTCCTCACAATGTTAAGAGTATAGATTTGGGGCGCCTGGGTGGCTCAGTCGGTTAAGCGTCCGACTTCAGCTCAGGTCACGATCTCACGGTCTGTGAGTTCGAGCCCCACGTCGGGCTCTGGGCTGATGGCTCAGAGCCTGGAACCTGCTTCCGATTCTGTGTCTCCCTCTCTCTCTGCCCCTCCCCCATTCATGCTCTGTCTCTCTCTGTCTCAAAAATAAAGGTTAAAAAAAAATTTTTTTTTTAAAAGAGTATAGATTAAATGATTTGACAGTGTCACATTGGAAGATACTGGGTTCTCATGTGACTTTCCTGCTTTGTGTAGCTTTGTGACTTCCATGCAGTTGCATTGGTGGGTATTCTCTGCATCTTCTCCCCAAGTCTGTCTTCACTTCCTTTAAGCTTAATGCTTAGGATGCTTCTAGCTAGGACACAAACCTATGTGGGCTTATTCGATATCATTCCCTGAATGGATGTAATTGTAGACTAGTTTCTAGTTACTTAGTTCTTCCCGAACTGTGGTGCAGCAGATTATTCTAACTTCACTTGATGTTTTTATGGAGCAGCTGACCACACTCTCCTTAGAGGAGTTGGGGGATGGGCATGAGGCCCATTTTTCTGTGTGCCCATAACATTCTCTGTGCCTGTTTCCTGTTGACATGTGTAGTGGTGACAGACACCCTGTCCTGGATCCAGAAGAATTTATGACTTTCATCTCACTTCACTTTAAATTCAGATACAGAGGCAGCCACAGAATAAAATGAATCCCATTACTTTACAGTTTTCGTATGGCATTTACCCTCTCATAAAGCACCTGTCTCTCTTCCTCTGTATATTAGATTGTGTTGTGTTGTATTAAATGTTATTTATATGCTGTATATAACATACAGATGCACATATATTTATATATGCAGACACATATGTATCTACTTCTGTCCCCACATTTCTCCTGTGTTGTAGATCTATCCGTTTTCACTTAGTCCCACCAACCAAAACTCGGTTATGTCCCAAATTGAACTCATCCCCCTTTCCCTGCACAGGCTTGCATCTTCTCCAGTGTTCCTTTTCTGGGTGAGGGACCTCACCATCTTTCCACTCACCAGAACTTTCAGGTCGTCTTCTTGCTCTCCCTCATCTAATGAATCTCCAAAGCCTGTTGATTTCAGTCCTAAGTGGTCTTTTATCTGTTCTTTCTCCCTCCTACCTAGTTCGTTTCTTGCTTGGACTCCTTTAGTAGCCTCCTTAGTGGTTCTTCTACTTTTAGACTTCCTCACCTCTAAAATTGCACATTGCTTTAGAATTCTTTCTCTAAAACACAACTGTGTACCTGTTATTTCCCTATTAAACTGGTTATTCTCTGTTCTCACAGATCCGTTCTGTGCCCCTCTCTTCCCTGCTCGGTGTCTGGAAGTGGACATCTGTGGACTGCATCACCTGGGCTTCTTTGCCCTCCTGCTTCCCATTACATTTGGCCAGTGAGAGGCACTGATGGGAGGGCAGGAGAGAGAGGTTGAAGTAGTCATACCTTCATCCCACTGTTCCACATTTTGGCAGGGATTGCATCCCATGACACTACTGTCCTCTGGGCTTCAGCAGCTCTGGTAACGTTGGGCCCTCCCTTTGCCATTTCAGGCAAGGATGTTAAAGGCTTCCTGCTGTTGTTGATGTCTGGGAAGTTCACAGCGCCTTATTGTTAATGCCTTAACTCTGCCCACATCCTCACTGAACTCTTCAGTTAAACCCTTTTGAGTGTCATCAGTTTCCTGCTGAGACTTTGATGCTTACCTAAAATCCTTCCATGCTCTGCTTTCAGCATGAAGTCCATACTCCTTAGAGTGAGTAGTAACTACTGCTTACCTCTCTAGCTGCAGGTGTTGAAGCTGCCACCAATTCTTGCCCTCTACTTCAAGACTGAAGTACCCATTCTGAGTTTTTTTTTTTTTTTACTTTCACTTTTTATTTGAACTCCAGTTCATTAACATAACAGTGTAATATTAGTTTCAGGTGTAGAATGTAGTGATTCATCACTCACATACAACACCTAGTGCTCATCACAAGTGCCCTCCTTAATACCGACCACCCATTTAACCCATCCTCCTGCCCACCTTCTGTGTTCTTATAGTGCCTTCCATATATCACAAGAGTACTGACACTAGACTAATTTTTTGTCTGTCTCCTGTAGGTTGGAAAGATGGAGGGACTATACTTACTATGTAGGAGAATTCATTTAGAGAATGTAAAATGCATTATTATTGTGAATAAAAGGGAAAAAAAAGATAAGATTGCGGGAAATTAAATATTTAGGAAATATAATCGCTTTTCGATCTCTCAGTTCCAAGGTGTAAAGCTCTGAAGGAAATGGATTTAATTAAAACTTCTGAGTCAGACTGTTACTGCTACAATCGAAATTCCCGAATGGAGTGGAAATACATGTGGTCAACTCTGCAGGTAAGAGCCTATGTTTAAATTATGTCTGAGGAGCTGGGAATTAAAATGTACTTCTTCAAGAATACAAAATAGCTTTTATATGACATAGAGCTGTGTATCAGTATGAAAGCTAGCTTGGGAATCACATCCAGTGGCCCAAGGGAAAGGGATATGTGGAAGGGTACATTAACTCTTCATATGCTTCATCAGCCCTTCCCCAAACTACTCCAAATAAATATGGTTTCTAAGTGAGCACAGTGTGCTTGCTATTCAGATACATACTTTCCAAAATCATTGCTATCCCAAGCCCCTCTCTGATTCTAGGTATGGCCAAGATAATAGTTAATCTCAATAGCCCAGTACTTTTCCTTCATTAATAATACTTATTAAGCACTAGTTAAGTGCCAGGAACTATTATAGGCCCTTAGGATACATCAGTGAACAAAATAGATCCCTGCTCCTGTGATGTTTATACTCCTAGGGATAGGAGATAGGCCATAAATGTAATAGAGAAGAAAATTATAAAACTAGTAAGTGCTATGAAAAAAGAAAATGTAGAGTAAGGTAAGCGGAATGAGGAAGGTGGGGGGGTAGTATAAAAAGAGTGATCGGGGTAGTTCTTGTAGAGAAGGTGATATTTAAGAAAGACTGTAATTTTTTTAAATGTTTAATCGTTTTTGAGAGAGAGACACACAGAGAGACAGCGCAAGTGGAGGAGGAGGGGCAGAGAGAGAGAGAGACACAGGATCCAAAACAGGCTCTAGGCTCTGAGCTGTCAGCACAGAGCCCGACGTGGGGCTCAAACTCATGAACCAGGAGATCATGATCTGATCCAAAGTCAGACACTTAACTGACTGAGCTACCCAGGTGCCCTGAGAAAGATTTTAATGAAGTTAGTGAGTTACCAAGATAATATACCAAGAAAGAGTGTTCTAGGCTGAGGGAAAAAGATGGGACAGCATATCAGAAGGCATATGATGTTGATTTGTACTATTACTGATAATATACCCCATTTTGATCACCTGCTTAAGGTGGTATTGTCAGTTTACAATTTTACCACTGGAAAGTGACCATTTTCCCCTTTGTAATAAATGAGTATTTTGAGGGATACTTTGAAACTATGTAGATACTCTTTTCCTTACCTTTCACCCTGTAGTTTTATCGTCCATTGATGATGCTTGCCTGAACCAGTTATCATCATGCTGTTTTATCAAATGGTGATTTTCTAATTCCATTACTCTTTCCTCATTCATCAGTATTCTTCAAGAAGGAAGACTTTTTCCTTCTCCAGTTTATTTATATTCATGTAATATTACAGATTGCCAATTCATTCAGTGGATTAGAATCCATTACCTCGTAATTTATTTTGATATTCAAATTATCCTAGATTTGGCCAGTAGGAGTTCCTTCAAAGTATCTCATGTGGGAGCACCTGGGTGGCTCAGTCAGTTAAGCGTCTGACTTCGGCTCAGATCATGATCTCACAGTTTGTCAGTTTGAGCCCCGTGTCAGACTGTGTGCTGACAGCTCAGAGCCTGGACCCTGCTTCGGATTCTGTGTCTCCCTCTCTCTCTGCCCCTCCTCCACTCACGCCCTCTCTCTAAAAATTAAATAAAAACATTAAAAAAAATTTTTTTTTAAAGTATCTCATGTGTCCTTTTAATTTGTGCCTATCATTTGAGCATCTCTGGCAAACAGGATGCTCCAGGCTTATCTTGTAATTTCCTAAACCCAGCTCTGGAATCCTACATTTTTTCAAGGAGCATTCAGAGTTAGGTGTGTTTATTAGTGCTGGGATACCATTGTCATATGCAGACACACAGAGACACAGAGACATATACACCCCTACACCTGCACATGTATCTATTTCTGTCACTGTATTTTTTTTTTAATATGTGTTTTTGCAAGAGAGAGAGAGAATCCAAAGCAGGCTCCACACTATCAGCATGAAGCCCACTGTGGGGCTTGAACTCATGAACCATGAGATCATGACCTGAGCCAAAGTTGGATGCTCAACCAACTGAGCCAACCAGGGGCCCCCTGTCACTCTATCTGTTAAAAAACATGCATTCTGGGCACCTGGGTGGCTCAGTTTGTTGAGCTTCCAACTCTTGATTTCAGCCCAGGTCATGATCCCAGGGTTTTGGACCCGAGCCCTGTATTGGGTTCTGTGCTAAGCATGGAGCCTGCTTGGGATTCTCTCTCCCTCTCCCTGTGCCCCTCTCCCCCACTCACACACACACACACACACACTCTCTCTCTCTCTCTCTCTCTCTCTCTCTGAAATTAAAAACAAAAACAAAAAAACATGCTTTTTGATATCTCCCATACTACTGGGTTCAGTCTAATCTCTCTCCTTGTCGTATTTGTAACTTTCTTCTCTGATAATGGGGAACCTGGTTTTCATTATCCTCAGTATATTAATTTATTTGCTTAATGCTAGGGTAGTAATTTGTTTATTTATTATTTATTTGTCAACGTTTGTTTAGAGTGTGTTTTATCTCTAGTTTAACAGTACATAGTCTAATACTATGCTCCAAAATTACTTAGGTTAATTCATTCCCACCCATCCTCCTTCAATATGGTTATATTATTCATTTGAAATATATTTGGTTTCATTCATTTCCATTTTCATTTGAAATATATTTGTTTTTATTTTTAAGGGCTTTCCCCCATCCTAGTTGATTTTATTATAATTATTTTTTAGTATGTGCAATATTAGTATGGTTTAAAATCACAGGTCTACACAGAAGTATCCTCAGAGAAGTGTCACTCTCCCTCATTTCTCTATCATTCCTATCCAACCCTTGTGGGTAGTCAATATTACTAGCTTCTGTCTTTCCTGTGTTTCTTTTTTCAAAACTAAGCAGTGATGCATGTTTATAGACAGTGCTAAGGAGTGGGTTTAGATGGAGAACCAATGGCTGAGCCTGGGTCAGTCTTAAATGAAGAGGTCAGGGAGGAGGAAGAGGCCAACAGAGGAGAGAGAGACAAGGAGCAACAGGTGAAGATGTCCAGGACGCTGTGGGAAGAAGTGTTACAAGCAGGGCCAAAATGCTGTTGGTGGATCAAATATGATGACGGAGAATGCACTGGCCATTTGATTTAGCAACATGGAGGTCCCTGGTGACTTTGTCAGGGACAGCCTGTTGGAAACGACACATTGGAAGAGGGTTAAGGAGAGAATGGAGAGGAGAAGAACTGAAGACTGCAGGTATGGGCAACTTTTTAAAAGAATCTGAGTGCACTGGGAAGCAAGGGGATAGCGGGAGGGGAAAGTGGCTTTTTTGTTTTTAAATGGAAAAGCTTCAACATGTTTGTGTCCTGATAGGAATGGTCTAACAGAGAGGGACGAAGTGCTGGTAGGCTGTCCTTGAGTGGACAGAGGTGGGTCTGATTCTGTGCCTTGAGAATCTTCTTTAAGTCTCCTCTGTGGCAGAAAGTTCCTCCCCACAGGCAGGAAGCAGAGCACGTGCCTGCAGGTGTTGCCGGGTGGGTGGAGGTGGGGATAGGAACCTGTTGATGTTCTCTTCTGGCTTCTTTCATTTTCAGTGGAGAGTGAGGAAGGGGAGGAGGTATTGGTGTTGAGGAAGGAAAAGCTGTGAAATCTTTGTTGAAGAGAGTGGAGAGTAGATAGGAATGTGGTGTGATCGCCTACAGCTGCAGGTCCCACTTCAGGTTCCCACTCAGGGGCTTGAAGTCAAGCTACTATGTGTTTATCTAGCACCATTGGGTGGTACAAATGCCAAGAGTAGAATGGGTGGAGAGTTGGATTTTGCAGGTGGATGTGACAAAGCAAGAGCAGTGCAAATGAGTCGGGTACCTGCAAGAGAATGATTTGTAATGATCGATCGTGGAATTTAGCTGGATTAAGAAGGGGCTAAGGACATCAAAGGGGTGAGGAGCAGGGAAAAAATGGCTTGATCCATGGTGGGGTCAAAGGCTTACTGGGGTCGAGGTACTATACAGGGCATGCTAGAAAGGTAGGAGTTGGTGGTCAGCCAGTGGGATGCATGAAACAACCTGTAGTGGGGCTGTAGTTTGGTATGAACAAGGTCCTGGGTGTGGCCGTGGGAGTAGTTAGCTGAGGTGGGGCAGAGAACAAGCATAAGAGGGTAGGAGCTCAAGATGCTGAGAATCAGAGCATTGGAAGGAGTTTGGCGTACATAATAAACACATTGAACCCTGAGAAATATGACAGGAAATAGTATTAGAGAGAGAGCATCAGTGAGCCAGGAACTAAAGTCCAGGAGAAATGAGTGTAGGTAATGGGTTATATCACCTGATGCCGTGTCTTCAGAGTTGGTGATCTCACTATCCTTTTCAGGCTTGCCTTACTCTTGGACAGAGAAGAGGAATAGAGAGGGAGAAAGGCAGCAGCAGAATTGTTCTTTAATGAACACTGGATTGTCACTGTTTGCTTGGTACTGTAGCCAGTACTTTGTTGTGAGACTGGAATAGGACCTGTGGTTGGATTCTGGTCCTTCTTCAGGAGGCATGGGGAGAGAAGCCTGAATTACATATGCTCAGCTGATCCAGAAGGAAGTGCTTTTTCTCACAACACAGTAGAAAATGGTAGAGACATAATTCCTGTTCTCATGTTTATAACCAAATAGTTTGCCACCTATTACTTTTGTCATCCTTTTTCACATGTCCCTTGACCACAACAACTTGCTACAGGAGGGAGTTAAGTCACCTACAACTCAGGGGAAGAAATAACCACTTTCAAAAGTCTCTGTGCTCAGTGTGTTTGAACTAAACACAGATCTGTAGGTCCATCCCTGGGATCCCTTGGGATCGTGTATATCTGAGTGTTCTTTATCCAGTTATCTTGGGCTCTCTTTACTCCTCTGCTTATGATTTGAAGGAGCTTATGAGAAGTTTTAACTTCTGTGTTTATGGATTTCTTTGTTCTTATTTTATAGGTGAAAATTACCAGTTCAGGTCTGCTCAATATTGCATATATCACAGGAAGACATAATTGTCAGTATCCAGAAACCATTCTATCTTTTATCAAATGTGTGATTCATAATTTTTGGACACCAAAGGAGTCTAATGAAGTTACCATAATCATCAATCCATATGGAGAGACCATGTGCTTCTCTGTGAAGCCTGTCAGGAAGATATTTATCTATACAATTAGTGTGAATCGAAACAGTAAGTCTGTTTTCATTATACTTGATTTTATGGATTTAGTTTTTCTGGAGTGACATTTCAATAAAGTGACTTTTCCTTTACCAACTACATTGACACAAAGTCTTTGTTGTGTGTGTGTGTCTTTTTTATTCCAGTTGTGGATTTCAAACTCTTCCTTGTGTTTGTAGCAGGTATTTTACTCTTCTTTTATGCAAAGACCTTGAGTAGGTAAGTATCCCTTTTTATTTTGTTAATTTTGTAAATTAAAAAGAGTATAGGACAATTTTGACCCTATACTAAGTATTTCCACACTAGTTTGCAGTTCTTGCTTTAGGTTTTACAAACAGTAGTTCTGAAGATAGTGCTTGAAAGGCCTTTTAAAACCAGAAACAGTACACATGATATGTACGTATATATTACAGCATGCTTTTACATGCATCATTTTGTGTTACGTATTAATGTACGTTTTTTATTTGATCCTCTTCATTATGTGAACTTTGCATTATTGTTCTCATTTTATCAATGAGAAAACCAACATTCATCATCACTGACTAGTTCTTGCTAGGGCTGAGATTTATATTCAGGTTTTCTGATGCCAGATGCTTGCTCTCTCTATTAGATTCAAGCTGCCTCCAACATTTGTGGCTCTGATACAGAAGGTTGAGTTTAACAAATATTTGACTCTTAGATAAACATAGCATCCTGATATTTTGTTTATTACAACTTCTTTCATGAAAAAGGAGTCCTTTTCCAATAATATTTTACTTCTTAGCTTGCTATTCTTAATACTGTTCATCTTTCTTGTAGTGCAATTAAGTATGTTTAATGTAATCCATGGCCTTTATAAAACCAATGTTAGTTACATAGCCTGCAGAGTAAAGCTTGGACTCAGAGGAGATGGGCTATAAGCCTGAATCCTCCAGTTGGCAGATACTGACTTATGGAAGGTCTTTAACTTCTTGGTGTCTTAGCTTCCTCCTCTGTAAAATTTTGACATGGATAACTATTTCACAGGGCTGTTGTGAATGCATGCAGAGCTCTCAGACAAGTGCCTGCTACATGGTAGGCACTCAGTAATTATTCTTGGATCAGATTCTAAACATAGATAACTCAGACATTTTGTTTTGAGTTAGTGGCAAGCTATTGACTATAAATTTCAAGTATAGAAATTTCATTTTTTAAGAGTATAGGATCTAATTAAAACTAACATCTGAGTTTTTCTTCTTCGTATTCTTTATAGTTGCTATCGTCAGGTTAAACAGTTTTAATACTGAAAGTGCTGCTTGGCATTTAAATTGCCTTTATTTGCTTGTTTTGACAGAAGTCCTATTTTCTTTTACTCTTCTGGGACCGTGCTAGGTGTTCTAATGACGTTAGTCTTTGTCCTGCTTCTGGTGAAAAGGTTTATTCCTAAGGTAGGCATACTGTGTATAAATGAATAAAAGAGGGAAACCATGATCTCATAGACATGCAAAATGGATCAAAGTTAATCACATTGATTATGACAGTTCCAAATTCAAACTGTATTTCTACACTGTATTACAAAACTGGTTTTAAAATGTATCTTTTTCTAGAGATTCCATTTTTATTTGTTATTATGTATACCCTTAAGTAAATATAACTTTTGGTGATACTTTTTTGAGACCCCATTATTTAAAAAAATTTTTTTTAATGTTTACTTATTTTTGAGAGACAGAGAGAGACACAGAGTGTGAGTGCAGGGAGGGGAGGGACAGAGAGAGAGGGAGACACATAATCTGAAGCAGGCTTCAGGCTCTGAGCTGTCAGCACAGAGCCCAATGCGGGGCTCGAACTCAGGAGCTGTGAGATCATGACCTGAGCCAAAGTTGGACGCTTAACCAACTGAGCAACCCAGTTGCCCCAAGACCCTTTTACTTTCAGGTAGTAGATCTTTCTTAGGAATGGTGGGGGCTGATTCTATGCTGAGTAGAAATTTCTCTTATCTTGACAGACCTGAGGAATGTCGTGATGCTGAACCATCAAAGCCTTGAGTAACAGCATTGCTACAACTGGGGATTTCTTCATTATTATTAGTTCACCGAAACACCTTTAATGAAAGAATGCCCTGCACTTAGTTGAGGATAAATATTAGTTAATGTTGATAATGTTGCAGATACTCTGATTAAAGCTTGCAACACTGGCATTATTTTGAGATAAATTTATTCTTTAAAACAGTGCCTCTCCACCTCCACCTTTAGTATACATGCAAGTTACCTGAGTATTATCCTGCTGAAATGCAGGTTGTGATTTGGGGGTCTGCCATGGGGCCCAAGAGTCTGCATTCCAGCAAGCTCCCGGGTAATGCCAATGCTGCTGGTTCATGGGCCATAACTTTAACAAGACACCAGAGAGCACCTTGAATTGACCTCAGTGCAGTGTGATGTAGAAGTTTCTAATAATATAAAGGGTTTATTTGTTTCCTCCTATTTTTGTGAGAGTGAATGAACCAAAACCTGTGTCATTTATTCTCTTTCACACACAGTATAGCACCTTTTGGGCTCTAATGGTTGGTTGTTGGTTTGCTTCAGTTTATGTTGTATGCCATTTGATGGAAGATCTGAAGTGGCTATGGCATGAAAACAGAATATATATATTAGGTAGGTAATTAAAAAAAAATATATATATATGTATTATTGACAAAGCTGAAAGTATAACTAAGAGGCCTTCCTTTGGAAGTATGTTTCTCTCTAGCATCTAAATTTTCCTTTTGAACTAAGAAGTGCTGTTAAAAACATTTTATTTTATTCCCACAGTTGATGATTTCAGTTCATTAGATCTCTCTTTTTCTTTAAGTTTGTTTATTTATTTATTTGGAGAGAGCATAAGTGGGGGAGGGACAGACAGAGAGAGAGAGAGAGAAAGAGAGAGAGAGAAGGAGGGAGGGAGGGAGGGAGGAGAGGAGAGGAGAGAGACAGAGGGAATCCCAAGCAGGCTTCTCCCTGTCAGCATAGAGCCTGATGGGGGGGCTTGAACTCACAAACGGTGAGATCACAACCCGAGCCGAAATCAAGAGTTGGACACCCAACTGACTGAACCACCCAGGCAACCCTTTTAGATCTCATTTTAGTCTATTTCCCAATGACATCTTTCTTAGTTTTCTGTACTAATGATGAAAAGAGCAAAAAAGTATTTGTCCCTTTTGACTGCTTTTATCCTTTGAATCATGACTCTTTCTTTTTCTTAATGTATTCAGCATGAAAGGTGAAAAATCCTAAATATAAATTACTAATGAAAACTTGAATTTTCAGAAACAGAGAAGCTATTAAGAAACCACTTGTTCTTATTTCCTGAAAGCAAAAACAGATGAACAAGTTTTAAAAATTATTTATTTGTTTTAATTGGGGAATAATGGAGAATGGGAGGGTCAACTTTCTCCTAAGCCCTTGGTGCCAAACTTCTCATATAAGTTCACCCACCCAAAACAGAAGCAATCAATTTTTGTTTTAACTGAAGATTTTTATGTCTTTAGCTCATTTTTCTTTTTATGCTTAAGTATTTTTAAAGTAAATTACAGATATCATGGTATGTTCTTCTAAATATTTCAATAAACATCTCTAAAAAAAGAGCATTTTCTTCTATAGTTAAATACCTATTAAATCTTAAAAAAATCAATAATTACATAAATTACTCAGGCCATGTTCAGATTTCCCCAGTGTCCTTGATGGTTGGTCTGTATAAGGTGGGATATAGTCCAGTACCATATTTTGCGTTTATTATGTCTTGTAGGTCTTTTTTAATCCATAACAATTGCTTTTTTCATCATAGTGCTCTGGTGAAGAGACTAGTTGTCCTGTAGAGTGTCCCAACTGTCTGGATTTTTCTGATTACTCCTTTGTGGTATAATTTAACTTGCTCCTCTCTCCCCTGTATTTCCTAAACTGGAAATTAGATCTTGAGGCTTTCTTAGACACAAGTGAACCATTTTTCATAGTATACATCAGAGGAGATGTGTATTTCACATCAGATCAGAGGGAGGATGCAGAATATCTCATCATCCTGCCATTATTAATGTAGAAACTGAGCACTGTATTAGGGGGGTATAGACTGATCCCTCCACTATATTTTCTTTTTTTGACTAGAAAGCAAAAATGAAAAAATAGGGTTTGTAGCCAACTGTGACATATGCTGAGGCTTATTCCTGACCAAAGGAACTATGGTATCATTTGCCCATCTAGGACTCTGAACTAAAAAATATACCTATCATAATAATTTATTATTAGACAACCTTAATTATCACAAAAAGCACAGTATCTCACATTGAAGGAATAACTAGCCCTCTACGTGTTTTTCAGCCTTACTTCTTTGGGAAAAGAAAACAAATGAAGGTTTTCTGCTTAAGTCAAGGCTCTACCAGGATCTTTCACATAACTTTTCAGGTTCAGATTTTCAAGTTCTTCTGCTTTTACAGGCTATGTTTTGGTAGCTGGATTTCTCAGCTTTGCTGTTTGTTATAAGCATGGGCCCCTGGTTGATGAAAGGAGCGTGACTCTTTTGACATGGACACTGCGGCTCCTCGCCCTGGTTCTGATCTATTGTGGAGTCACCGTGCCCCAGGGCTCCTATGCAGCTCTGATCCTCATCCTGGCCTCCAGGAGTCTACGCTACCCACTGAAGGCGTTCACTTATATGAGGTGGTGCGTATCTTTTTTCTCCTTGTAAATGTGACATTTTGAGTTCTGGTTTTCTTTATTGTTTGGGGAAGTTTCTTGGATGTGTCCTATTTAGTCTCACAATTAACTACATTTCATCTGGGGATTTGGGAGAGAAAGAGGATAGAGAATTTAAGCATCTAATCCCATCTCCATTTCTAGTCTTCATTAATCTTTCAGAGGTCTACCCCCAAATACTAGGTAATTACAGCTCACCTAGAACTTACTAAGATCAGGGGCAAAATTACTTGGGTTCTGGGTTGCCTACAATTTCTACTTTTATTCTACATTTCCTTTCATTAGGACCAAAGATTGCTTTAAAGGTATTTGTTGTGCTTATGAAATAGAGCTAAATGAATGTATTGTTTATGCTTAGGACTTTTTGGGTTTTTTTAGGTTTAAAGTTAAGGCTTAAGGGGCTCTTGGGTGGCTTGGTCGGTTAAGTGTCCGACTTCAGCTCAGGTCATGATCTCACGGTCCATGAGTTCGAGCCCCGCGTCGGGCTCTGTGCTGACAGCTCAGAGCCTGGAGCCTGTTTCAGATTCTGTGTCTCCCTCTCTCTGTGACCCTCCCCCATTCATGTTCTGTCTATCTCTGTCTCAAAAATAAATAAACATTAAAAAAATTTTTTTTTTTTAAATAAAGTTAAGGCTTAAGCTCTTGAAAAATACAGAAAGAGAGATGAGGTAGCTTCTGTTGTCACAAGTGTATTATGTCTCTCCTTAGTCACTGAGCCTGAACACCTGTTTTTGTGTCAGGTGCACAGATGAAGGAGATAGTCCCTACCCTTGAGGTGTACTTGCTGAGCCATCAGCATGCGTTTCTGTATCTTTGGAGTGTTAAAAATATGCCTGTTCAGGGACTATGGCACATAGAGTTCAGGAGAGTTCCTGAAAGAGATATTACTGGGCTGAACCTTAATGAATTAAAACAGCCGGGTGAATAAATGTGGGAAGGACCTCCCTTACAGGGAGAAAGCCCAGTTTGGTAGCATCATGAGGCAGGCAAGGGAGATGGCCGTCGGCCAGGTTGTGGAGGCATCACAGGCTGTGTTAAGGAATCTAGTCTGATCCTGTGCATAGTGGAGGCAAGAAGCCATTCTGCAATGCAGTCAGCATTCTCTGCCTGCTGCCTAGACCAGAATTACAAATCCAAATGCTTGGGGCTGGTCCTGACTGGGTGATGCTGAGCAGGGGTGAGTCAGTGGGGCCATCATGAGGACTGTGAGAAATTCTACAATGCAACCTCATCAGTAAGGGGGCAATTACTACTCAGCTTGAGCTGATTATTACCACATAGGAATATGGGCCCTGCCTTGCCAGATCTTTTGGTTTTTTTTAGAAAAGCTGGAAATATGGATTTGAATGTGAATTCTTATTATTTTTAAATGTTGGCAACTAATCTAAAAATAAAAATACAGTTAACACAATCAAAGCAGAGACCATGAACCTCATTGGGTGGCAGAATGTGGCCCATCTGCCTTCTGGCACAGAGGGTGGATGTAAGCGGGAGGCCCTGGGACAGTGACATCATAGCGGTCCAGGCAAGAGGTGATGAGGGCCCAGAGTTGGGCAGAGAGACAGTGAGGGAGTGAGGGTGTTAATAAATATTTATGAGGTAAACCTGGCTGAGAGGAAGGAGACTCTGGTAATTGTAGTCTATGGATCTGCTACTACACATATAGCCAGTGACAGGACAGGGCCCTTGTGCAGAGAATGTTGGCAAGACTGCAAGGTAGCGAGGCTGGGACAGAGGGGCTGCTGCTAGCTGCTCTCTGCACTGCCTCAGAGGCCAAAGGTGACTGGGACTACCAGAGGTCCCTCTGCTAGGAGGAGGCTAGCCATCCACATTCCCCAGGCCTGGGTCCTTTGCCAGGCTTGTGGCTTGAGGAACGCGGGTTAGCATTTGGACCCCTTTTGTTTTAAACCTCCAGCTGCCTCACCAAGTGTAAGGTGTGTTCTGTTACCTGTGTGATGGTCCTTTTATGCATTTGCTGTGCGTTCTGTTAACACAAACCTAATAAAATGTTTTGTAACTTCTTTAGCTTTTCATTTTGCTAATGAATAATTATGTGAACAAGTACAAGACAAAACAACAACAAAACAGGAACATAAATAACAAACCAGAGAAATAATACCTTGATTTGTACAGTATTTTAGTTTTACAAAGAGCTGTTTGAATATATCCTAATATATGGTAGCTACTCTCTTGATTATCCTTATTGAACACTTACTATAGGCCACTCGCTTTACACAAAATATCTCATCTAACCTGTATAGTGACCTAATGAGGTTTAGATGTTATATTTAAAAAAAAATTTTTTTTAAGTTTATTTATTTATGACAGAGATGGCAAAAGTGCACAAGGGCAAAGAGCAAGGGAGACACAGAATCTGAAGCAGGCTCTGGGCTAAGCTGTCAGCACAGAGCCCAACACAGGGCTCGAACTCACAAACCACGAGATCATGACCGGAGCCAAAGTTGGACACTTAACCCACTGAGCCACCCAGGTGTCCTGTGAGGTAGATGTTATTGCTTTCACTTTGTTCATATGAGCAAAGTGAGGGTCAGAGCTGTTAATAGTTGCCTCAGTTGATACAGTGGGTAAAACTCAAAGCCAGGACTGTGTTCCAGTCTTCTGCTCAGAGACCAGAGGTTTTCCTCTAGGGAGATCAGGCTAGGTGTTCAGACAAGGAAAAGGAAACAATATTGGTGGTTCCTCAATCTGACTCATCATCCACCACACAATCTTTAAAAGACTTTTCAGGTCCCAACACTCAAGAAAATATATGTTTAACCACCTCCTGGTAATTCTTGTACTCATCCAGATTTGGGAATCTCTGGTTAAATTTTAAACCACCCAAGAACATTTTTAAAAACTCATTGATAAATGTAACATATGTGTTAAAACCTTATCATCATTACCATCTTTATGAGATTCTCCCCTTTAGGACTTTCCCGATTCAAAAAGAAAATTCCAATAATGAGCCCCTTAGCATGTAAGCAAAGGAGGAATTATAAATTATTGTACACAAACGACTTTTGTATGGTATTTACTCCCTGTCTCTAGGATTAGTCAGAATCACCACCACTAGGTGGAGGTGATATCCCACAAATCTTCCTTTTTTTTTTTTTCCTTTAGGTCTAGCAAGTAAGTGGCCATGAATTCTACCAGGTCTCTGTAAAACGGTATCTCAAAAGATTTGCTTCTGTTAGCGCCCAAGATAATGAGCAGGCCAAGCATAAGGAAACCAAACTTTCAACGATCTGATTGTGCGATTGAAAATTACTGAGAATACAATTAACATGTCTATCAGAAATTGAGTCTCAAATTCCTAAGAACATTATTTAGGATGGTCCAGGAAGAGAAGAAATGTACTATTAGCCCGAACTGCATGTTCTGTATTCCATAGTCACAGTAAGAACCATAAAAAAGTATAGTATGGTGTCAAGAAGTTAAGTATTACTGTTACTTTCTAAGAAATGTAGTTTTATAAATCTTAAGGGTTGAATTGAGCAGTCAAATATGACCAGGAATCTAGCAACCAAATGCCACATGTTTTAGGAAAATGAAGAAATGGTGGACATCCAAGAAGCCAGTGTTTAAGTATCTGACTGAAGATGAATACCGGGAACAGGCTGATGCTGAGACAAGCAGCGCCCTGGAGGAGCTGCGTGGAGCCTGCCGCAGGCCCGACTTCCCCACGTGGCTGGTAGTCTCCAGACTCCAGGCTCCTAACAAGTAAGCCCTGCTCAGCTGCCGGGACCACACTGGGGTTGGGATGATTGTGAAAACACTGTGACGGTTTGCTACAGGTACTTCACATTAGGAACAGACCGCTGCCCAGGAGAACCCATGATGCGGAAACTGTCAGTGGCCCTGCTCTTTCTTCAGTGCTCTGACTTGCACAGAGCTGCTAATGTCAGGACAAATAGTGACCTGATGTTTGATACGGAAGGTCGTAAACATAACTTCCACATGAGAAGTGACCGGTGTCGAAAGTAATTGTCAAAGCTTACCAGGAAAGACATCTTTGTCCCAAAATCTTTTTCCTTACTGCTTCCCTTCCTTCATAGTTTTATCTAAATAACAGTGCCCTCAAATTAAACATTGAAGGGGGAAAGTATTGATGTACTAAAATAATGAATGAATAATGACTCTAATAAGAGAAAAGGAATTAGAAAACAGGACTCGTTAGGATAAGCAGCAGTCAGTGCTCGTAAGTCAGCCTCCTTCTCTGCTCTTTCTCTGAATATCTCCAGAGGGATCACCTAAGCCATTCCCATTTTTACACCCAATGTATAAATGCCATTCTCTATTGACATAAAGTCAAATTTAATTAAAAAGAGGATAAATAGCAAGAGAACATGTTATCTTCCACATAAACCTTTCTGTGATAACATTAACTTTATTTAAAACAAAAAAACTACTTATTAGATTTGCAGACTTTGTTCTTGGAGGAAGCCACTTGTCGCCTGAAGAAATTAGTCTGCATGAAGAGCAATATGGTTTTGGGGGCGCCTTCTTGGAAGAACAGCTTTTTAACCTGAGGACTGCCTGATGACCATTGACTTCATTCTGGACAAGAAATGGGCTAAGGGCAAGGATCCTATTAACATTGGGCAGAACGGTTCTAGGGAACAGTGGCAAAAGCATTTGCTATGGAGAAGAGTCATACTGGAAAGGAAAACTAAACATTATTGAAGATAACTTCTCGTTCTTGGTGAGTTCTGCTACTTATTGTAGTCATCAAGATTTTGTGAGAGTCATTGCCACTTTCCTTGAATGAAGACTTTCATTAGGAACAAGAGAATCACGTTGATCTTCAAAGAGCAAGTTAACATGAACATCTGCCTTGTCAACACCAGGCATTAAATCTTAACCTCAGAACCTGTGTCTGAAGACTGCATATAAGTGTTGGAAGAGACCTGAGATATGCTGGACCAGTGTTTTCCAAAGTATAATCCACAGGGTGCTAATAAGTGCTAGTCAGTAAAGGGATTGTGAGGTCAACTAAGATAGTAACAAAGTTAAACAAATGTACCACAGGACTTCTCAGAGCCTTTAATACTGACGATGCACGTTGTCAATCTCCTGGATAGAAACTGTGTGCTGCCATTTCTGACTTAATTTGACCACAGAACCCTTTTCCGTGAGATTGATATTCCTTGGAGCAGTTTGGAAAATGCTAATGATGGCAGAATTGAGATTTGGGGAGGTTCAATAACTTGTCCAAAACTACAAAGCTATTTAGAGGCAGCACTGGGACTAGACATCAGCCCTAATGTTACCTACAACTCAGGGTTAAGAAGAGACCTTCAGAGGTGAGCCTAGGGGCCATCTCCCTACAGCCTTGGATCTCACAGTATTGGTGACTTTTTTATTTTTTAATAATGGACAACTATCTATTTGATAACTATGATAGAGAACATTTCCTAAGATTATATTTTAAAGTTTGATAAGATTTTTGTAGACATATAAATTTTAGAAGGAATTATTTTCTATAATTTTTTGTATATTGCAATTGAAGACACTTAACCTCTTGTGACATTTTGAGTTGACTGGTCCATTTTTAAAATTTAGTTATATATATTTGTAACAGTTTCCTACACAACAGACTTGTGATCTTTCTTCAGAGAACAAATATTTTTTTCTTGATTCTCCGGAGTGAAATGACCCTGAGCTTTGACCCTGGGGAAAGAAGGCCAAAACTAAGAGCTGAGAAAAGATCTGAACATGGCAAAACAATCTAAGGGTTAAGATGTGCTAAATTGATTCACTTAAAGAAGGTTTTGCTGTGTTGAGTTCTTAAAGAGGCATACAGAATGAGGAATCTCTTTTTACTAGGAGGGATGTGGATACGGAGGAAGGACATTACAGAAAATTTAGGAGCTGCTTTCCTGAGCCAAGATCAGTAGAGTGTTTCTAATTGTTAAAATGAGAGCATGGCTACCCATTTGGAACTTTCTAGGTTGATTTTCAAATATTTTCTCTTTGAAGCAGTGTGTCAGTATTTTACCAGTTCCTCTTTTTACAGACACCTTTCAGTATTAAGAGTTCTGCAGTCTTTGTGAAATGCACTAAATTCAATCTGTGCTTTCACATAGATTGATTTCAAATATCAAAGAATCTTCCATTCAGATTTATGATGATTATGATGATGACTGTTTTATAAGTGTAAACAGGTCTGACACTTTTGTTATAGTTTTATCTGAATTTTTTATAATTAAATTTATTGCCGGTATATTATGAATGTGTCAGATGCATCAGTGCTGTGCTCACCATGTTCACCTCCCAGGAGGCAGTTTTTGGCAGAATGTGTGTCTGAATGATGTGTGCACAGTCAGTTGCAGTCTGGGCCTTACCTATGCCATGTTGAAGAGGGGCTGGCTGCAGAAGGAGGCCATAGTGGGTCAAGCTGGGTGGGACCATCACAATAAAAACAGCTAAAGAGAGGAAGAGTACAAGAGTCTTCTGGGATGCTGTTTTTCAGGTTTATTTTAGAGGGAATCATGGATTTGTCAGTTTCTGTTATGTGAGTACTGTGAAAAGCAAAACAGTTACAAGCATGAGTTGTGATACATTTGGTGTATTTCTGTTGTGTTCATTTGATTTGGGGTTTATTATAGTGCTGATCACAGTTCTAATCCCCGTGAAGCAATACACCGATGACTCCCATAGGAGAGCTTTTTTCTCTTCTTTCCTTTCTCCCTTCCCTCCTCTCTCTGTCTTCCCCCTCCCACCTCCCTCTCCCTCCTTTATTTAAAGTCCTTTAAACTGTTTAAATGACCATTCAGTAAAATGGCTCTGCCCTTCACGGTTAAAAGTTGGCTTCGTGCTTCATATCGCCATAGGTGTGCAATTATGAAACAGAACAGATGCTTTGTGTTAGTGCTTAGGCAAGGTGCCTCATAAAAGCTTACTGTTGTTAGCAAGTTGGGGCTATTTGACACCAAAATGTGTGGGTGAGATTTAGCGTAAGGGGGCCATGCTTAAACAATTATATCATTCAAATGTTATTTTTAAAATGTTTTAAAACACGTTTTACATATCACAAAAATTGCTTTGTGAATTGGTTGTACACTTTGCCAATAATACTAAGGGCTGAAATCAGAGGGGAATGTCCATCTGATGTTTAGGACAGTATTTCAATTTATGACCTTTTTTAAAAAAAATCTAGAAATTTAAGAGATTTCAGTTTTTAAGAGGCTTGGAATAGATGATGGATTATATCAATGTATCGAAACAAGTTCATAAATTAAGACCCCTGCAGTTGCGTTAAGAAAAGAAAAAGGATTATTGTGTATGAGGTTATTTCCTAAAGAAGTACAGTTTTTTAAATCAGCCTTTTTTGTCCAGCTGTTGCATAAATAACATAATGGATGTAGAATTTTGAAGATGCCTGCATTAAGATAGAGAGGTGTTTGTAGGTGACCCCACTGCTGCCTTCTGAGACCCCCACCAAGAGGTATGACACTGATGAGTTTACCACATGAGTTAGCCAATTCATATAGTGTATTTAGTGACTCACAGCCAAAAATAAAACTAGCATAAGGATAAAAACACTTGAATTCATAAGACCAGCAGATTCTCTCCCAGAAGACAGATCTATGAGGGGTCAAATAGTAGGAATAAGGTTGCTTGAGCAGAAAGAGAACAAAGGGAGTTTGTTACATAATTCAAGTGTTTGATGTCACCAGCCCAAAAAGTCTAATTTAATCCCTCAGTGGGACTACCCTAACGTGATGAGGTACTAAATCTTTTGGCACAGGCCTCCTTTATGCAGACCCTGCCAGCTTTTCCTGTCTGTGCCTGTTGTCACTGACCAGCATCTCCACCCCCTTCTACTGGGCATGTTCTTCATTCAGATACGTTCTTAAAATCTTCAGTCTTTCTCTGGCTTAGGAATCTAGTTACCATTTTAAGGTAACTGCCTATTTTTGCTATGGTCTCTGAATGTGATGCCTTCACAGGTCACAGGAGATTTGGGCTGAGTGTATATTTAGTAGGATACATCTTGGAAGACACATTCAATGGGATAGCTGCTCTTTATTGTTTCAATTTTTTTTTAATTTTTTTAATGTTTATTTATTTTTGAGAGCAAGAGAGACAGAGCGCAAGCAGGGGAGGGGCAGAAAAAGAGAGGGAGACACAGAATCTGAAACAGGCTCCAGATTCTGAGCTGTCAGCACAGAGCCCGATGCGGGGCTCAAACTCCGGAACAGCGAGATCAGGACTGAGCCAAAGTCACTCAACCTACTGAGCCACAGAGACACCCCTTGTTTAAATTTTTTTTTTTTGAGAGAGAGTGCGAGCACACACACATGTGAGCACAAGCGGGGGAGGGACAGAGGGAGAGAATCTTAAGCCGGCTTCATACCCAGCAAGGAGCCCCACAGGGGCCCCCCACACAACTGTGAGATCATGACCTGAGCCGAAATCAAGAGCCGGGTGCTTAACCAACTGAGCCACCCACTATTTTAACCACTATTATTTAAATAATTTGGGAGAATCTATTTTTTACATTTGGTCCATTTTCCAGAAAGGCAATAATCAAAAGGAGAAAGGGGAGGAGAACCAGCATTTATTGGTGATCTGTCAAGTACTATACTGGGCACTTTCTATGCCTCTTCATTTTGACTTATAATCACTGTAATATACTTTAGCATTATTTCCATTTTTCAACTGAGGAAAGACTCGGAGAAGGTTGCTAAAGGACATATGTAGCTAAAGTGGTATAATCAGAATGTAAGGCTCAGTGTGTCAGGGCCCGTGCCCTTGCTATTTCCTTTCCTGCCATCTTTAAAAAAACAAAGTCAAGTTAAGTGGCTGATCAGTTGAAGAGATGACTACATCTCCTGAATTTATGTGTGTGCCAACTCTGGGGCAATGGACCAATTCCCCCGCCTCCAAACTACTGCAAATCTGTACTTTTGTACACTAAAAGTAAATTAGAATTGAGTAGCACTGGTCTACATGTTATTTTTTTGAGACCCTTCCCCCCTACCCCCATTGAGATTTTCAGGGAACAAAAAGTTCCTGACCTTTTTAAAATACAAGTTTACAGGTGAAGAGAATAATAGCTGACAATTGGGAAAGAGGGTATGTAACTTGTTAAATGATTATAAAACTCTTGCTTACATCTTTTTGACACCTCTTAGAAAAGAAATATTGAAACTGTGGAACAGATATCCTATAACCTCTCCTGTCTATGGCTTTTGCACACTATAGATTTGGCCCTTGTTACTTGTCATTCTTCCCCAGCTCCTCAACTTATATTTTGCTTAATTTTGTCCCTTAACGAACTCATATCTGCAACCAACTTAATGATTATAATTCACGTTGGAACCAAATGCTTGACTGTACAACTTACTAGGTGTCGGCAAACATCGTAACATAGCACTGTAGTCCGGGGGAATGCGATCTTATTATAGATGTCAGTGTTAACAAACTATGAAGAGAACGGGGTGCTGGTTGGGGAAATGAGACTGCACTCCTCTTGCCATGGGCTCTTGGCCACACAACGATGGCAGTATTTATAGTGCACACTGTGTGTCAGGTACCTCTGTGTTTCAACATCAAAACAACCTGAAGGCAGATATTACAATTACCGTCATTTTACAGTGCCTCTGAGGCACAGAGAGGTTGTGAATATATGTAAATTTCCTCTGGCAGAGCTGAGACTCAAGTCCAGACAGTGGCACTCCAGAGCCCACAATTTACCCCCAGCGCTGTCAGGTTCCTGGGTTGCCATCTAAAATCTTCCTGGAGCCACAGTGGTGCAGATGGTCTTGGCATTAGCCACTTGAAGCAGATGAGAGCCGAGTGAGAGCCACCTGGACTGGGCTCATTTCTCCCCCAGTCTAGACATCAACATATTTCCAGTTACTCTCTTAAGCCACGGTTTGTCTGGCATAAGGTAAATTACTTTCTGACTTGAGAAACCAGTCTCCCTTTCTCTCACCCCTTTATTTGGTCCCGCTGTCTCCCCATCTGCTTGATGGTTTGGAATTCTTGAGTCAGGTAATCTTAGAGCTTTGCAGAAATGGCACAGGAGCGTTTTGGGGCTTCCGAAGTAGCTTTGTCTTATCCCCACGCAGCAAAGGACAGAACTTCTAAAGGGAAAATCACTTTTCACTTCCCTGTAGTCAGCTCTGACACAGCATGCCTCATCTTCACAGAATAACATAATTTTAGGGTCCAGCCTCTCATACTGAAGATGAGAGAACTGAGGCCCAGAGATCACCCCAAAATGATCTCTTCCTCTAGAACTACAGTGTCCAGGTATGGTAGCCATGAGCCTCATGTGACTGTTTAAATTTAAATGAGAAATCTAATTCCTCAGATGCACTAGCCACATAGCAAGTGCTTAATAGCCACCTGTGGCTAATGGCTACCATACCAGAAGGTGCTGCTTTACCAAAGCTGTTGCTCCTGGGTACTGGCTTGTCTTTCCTGACTCCTGTGACATGGGCCTTCAGGGTCCCGGCCAGCCTCCCAAGTTTTGTCTACAGGGTTGCCAGACTATCCAAGTCACCTCCAGAGTATAAGGGGTCTGACACTCACAACTAACAAAACACCAGGGGTTTGAAGTTACTGGATTTCTGGGTATCTTGGAATATCTAGAAATCCTAATGGAAATAGAACCACATACCCGAATCAGGCACAGGTGCAGGCCAGGGCTGCTCTGTAGCTTGTTCTACCACAGCAGAAGCATGGAGTGGCCTCCCCACCTTCTGGGGGAAGGTGCTGGGTGGACCTGAGCTTTGGCATCAGGCAGGTTTCAGTTTGAATCCTGGCTCTGTGATCTCGGTTCCATGAGGGAAGCTCTATTAGCTGCAGACTCTTCCTATTATGGGAGTTCCTATTCCAGGAGCTACACTGGGTTGTTTTAAGGACAAAAAGATCATCTCCTTGGCACACAACCAAACCCAGTAACTGTAGATGTGGTTCTCCTTTTCCAAGATTCACTGCTTAACTCCAGATTGGCTTGAAGGAATACTGCTTAGGTAATGGTCCCAGTACCACCAGCAGCCCCCACCCCACTTTACTGGAGGAATTGCAAATCCGGGAAGTGCTGAGGCAATCACTTCCTGTGGCCCATGGCGAGAGTAGTAAGCCAGTAAAGTAGTGTTGTTCTTCCTATGAATAACTTAGGCTATTCCTGAGGTTTACTGGCTAGTGGATCTATGTGTGTTATAATCATCTAATATTCTACTTAAGGCTTTGAATAAATAGTTTGATAATTAGCAACTAGCCTTTTTGGATCCACACAAGCTCAGGACTCCAGTAATTTACTCTTTCTACACTCATAAGAGAAAGAGTATGAAATAAGACTTAAGACAGTGATTATATCAGCCCAGGTTTTGTGACAACTCTGGGGATTCCCAAGGGATCTCAACTGGGGTTATAAAAGTATCAGAATTTAATTTGAATACACTTAATATTTTTTAAAATGCCACATGGCACTTTGAGGACAGCAAGAAAAAGTAACAGAGTGCAGAACCCCATGAAGGTATCTTCCCTAAAAAGGCTAGAAATTACTGCATCAATGCATCAGCGTTCATAGTAAATGTTCCATAACAAAGGCCTGTTGAATTTGGTCTCAATTATTCCAGAGTAAAGGGCTTTTATTTGTTTGGTCACATCTTTATCATTTAAGAAATATTTAAAAATGATATTTATTTTTATTTCAACATGTCAACTGTGCATTTCCAAAACAGCAGGCTTTTCAAAGGAATAAATCAGAACTGTAAACACAAGACACAGTATAAGTTTTTGACTTCCTAAAGTCAGTGTCACAAATCCACATACTGTACATTCATAGGTGAGGTTCAGCCTGTCAGCCACTTCTTTATTTCTATAGTTACATAAGCATAATAAATACATCTGATTTTAAAGGTCACTTAAAATGAGTCATGATAATTTACAGTACAGTACGTTTCAGTTCAAGTGCAAAAATAGCTATTTGCTTAATTCTATTTCTTTCCATTATTTTATTTTTAAGCTGTGTTTTGTGGCAAAGCTAAACATCCAAGTATAGACTTTCTTCTCCCAGATGCAGTATTGGGCAGAAGTATGGTGTCGTGGAGAGGCCCTCACTTTACAACTGATCTTGTCTAATCAGGGTCAGGAGGTAAGGTGAGTTGCTCATTTTTAACTCTGTTCTTTTCTTTCCTCTCTCCTGTGCTCACTCACAGTTATTACACATACCATTGACCTTCAATTCAGGTAAAGCAGTGCTTTTTCCACAGCCCTCCCCCAAGGCTTCTTAGTATCCTTAGCTTTTCATTTTTAGCAGCAAGCTTTATGCGTGAGTCACCTAGCCACTGTTCTGACTGTAGGTATAATATTTACAGTAGCACACCCCTGTCTCATCTGTCCAGTGTCTGACTGTATCTTCATGAAAAGGAATACACTGAGATTATTTCTTTAGTCATTGGAAAATATAGTTACTTCTTAATCCTTTCCATTCCTGGCTTCCTGTTCACCACCTTTTCCCTTCACCAAAAACAAAACAAAAACTTACCCATTGTGTAATTTTTAAAAATTATAATCCCTCTCCCAGGCACTTAAATCTTACACTGTTATTTGTAAATAGTACTGCTTAATTAAAGAAACCCTTAGGAATTCAGTGATTTTTTTAAAAATTCCATCAGCTATTTAGAGCCCAAATCACTATAAAATTGTGAAATAGTGATAGAGGCTATTTACAGTATCAATATATTTGGTAAACCTTTGTCTGTCAAGCCATAGGATACTGAGTTGGTTGGTTGATTTGAAATATTCTGTCCTCTTGTCTTAAAGCCCATTTAAAAACAAAAGGCATTTAAAGCTCAGCTTAGTTTGTGGTAGTCAGTACGGCTTTTGCTGCTCAAAGAATGGACTATTTTCATTATATAACATATACATATAAAAATATATTTGCTAGAGATATGCCAAGTTTCTGATGAAACTTTTTCCTGTTTCTCTGTTTTGTTTTTTAAACAAAAGCATATAAGCTAGTAACTTTTATCTGGCTACTTCTTAAATATGTCTTGTAATTTTTTAAATAGTTCTCTTCAAGAGAAACAAAATTATAGATATATTTTATTTCTTCCCAGTTTGCATTAAGAACCAAATAATTAGAATAAATAATCAAAAGAGGGAAACTGTATCAGCATTCACCTTGAAACACTTTCTTTCCCTCCACTTACTTAGTGTAACTGCTGCTTTCAACCCTAACTGCCCTGGCAAAGAAGTCCTACAGTTCTTAACCTAACCAACCAAAGAACTGAAGTCCTTACCGAACTCTTATTTCCCTTCTGTGATTCCAGTGGGATTATAGAAATTTACCTGTTTCTGTCAATATGTACTGTAGCTTCTGTGTGTGTGTGTGTGTGTGTGTGTGTTTCCATGTTGATGAGTTCAGGTATTTAGAAGAGTATATAGTGCTATGCTTCTCAAGGTGAGGCATGTCTTGGGTTCAGGGAGCCTCTCCCTCTGTCCTGGCAGAGGGGCCCAGTTCCATGCAGGGTGGGAGATGAGTGGGAGCCCTCAGTGTCCCCCAGCGGCAGGCTGAGCCTGCTGGTCCTCCTTCTCCACACGCTGGTCCACACTGGGGTGAGTGGGGCTGCTCTGTGTCTGAGATGCTGCTGCTTGAGGGGATGGCTGGTTTCTGGATGGGTCAGAATGAGTCTCACATGGGACAGGCCGGACTCCACCAGCTAGAGAATTTTCCCGATTCTCACTGGTCCCCTGGAAGGAAAAAAGAAAAGATGTTTTGTAGTCGGTGCTAACAAATAAATCCAACACTTTTTATATGCTTTCAAGTAAGATATAGGAAACATGGGAAGATCATCCTGAAGTAACTTCAAAGAACAAGTAAGAGGAATAAAGATAGAATGTCTTACCTTTCATCTCTTTTCCTATGTGCAACTGCCAAAGCCGCATGAAAAACACAAACACTGTAAGTAGACGTATCTTGTGGATAACGGAACATCACTACCAAAATGCCTGTTACTACTAGGAAAATAATTTACATCAACAAATGTTTACTGAGCCTCCATCACTGTGATAAGTCACTGAGCAAGCAGCATAGAATTGAAACTCAGGTCATTTGCTGAGACTGCAGAATTCAAGAGCTGGAGGCACTTGTCTGACAGAAAGTAAGTAAGGCTTCTCAGCCTCAGACACAAAGCCAGGAAAGAATGTCCTGAAATTAAGAGTCCTGATGTATATTTGGGGATTTAAAGTGCACGCTAAAAGTCAAACAACACAGAACATCTGTGTGAAAAAAGAGAATGGCAACAACCACTTAGGTCATACACTATAAGAAACTAGGAGTACACGCATACCCCAGCGCATCACCCACAGCATGTCTGTAAGATGCCATGTTGCCACATTCCGTGATACATTCTGACTTATACAAATCAGGAAACATGTTTTTCTAAAAACAGATTTTCCGGGGCACCTGGGTGGCTCAGTCGGTTAAGCGTCTCTTGATTTCGGCTCAGGTCGTGATCTCACGGTTCCTGGGATTGAGCCCCGCATTGGGCTCTGCACTGATAGTGCAGAGCCTGCTGGGGATTCTCTCTCTGTGCCCCTCACCTGTGCGTGTGTGCCCTCTCTCTCTCAAGATAAATAAAGAACCAAAATGGGTTTTTCTCTCAATTAGTATATATCATTTCAAATAACTGAGCACCAAAAAAAGTTTTATTTCTGTGATTGATTCTAAAATGGAAAGAAATCTTAATATAATGACTTCTTATTCATAAAAATAACCAAGCCATACCAGCCAGTTTTTATTGATCCTAACATGCCAGAAAAAAAAAAAGTGCAATGATATATAAGCCTAATAGGCTTCCATAAAAATAAGGTTGAATACCCAAAGTAATGAAAACATTGCTATTCAACCAGAAGATCTCATCCTTTCTCCTGCTTCACATTCTTTATATGCTCCTCCCACCCTGATACTCTCCATTTTGACTGGGCAGGGGATTCATGTGAGTTTATAATCTTGATAAATGAATAGGATCATGCATACACCAGGATGCATTATGATTATGGGTGAAGAAATCAGATTTGGTTTAAATTATAGAAATATTACATGTTAGTTTACAAAGTCATGAGAAATTGAACTAACATAGTTCAAACTATTTTTTAAAAAGGAGATTATCCAAATTACTCTTTATTTTTGTCTTTCTTATGTGTCCTCAGAAGCTACTCTAATATATATAGCTGACCATGACTCATCAAGTAAAAGGACATGATTAAACACAAGGAAGTAGACTCATTACTTTAGCCAGACTATTCATAGAAGTCACACTTAATCATTTCCAAAGGCAGTATATAGCTTTAGTTACAATTACCCCCAGTTTTATCAACATGATTTGACTTTACTCAGGAGAGACCACATCTCCAGGGATAAGAAAAATCATACTTTTTATTTTTCACATGAGGTCACAGTTCCACTAAGTTGCGTATCCCATTAGACTCATACAGAATTCATTAATTCATCAGATTATTTATTGAAGTCCTATTATATATAATGTCCCCACTAGAATTTTAGAATTACAGAAATTAATAGTTAACGGTCTCCCATGGCAAGAACCATATATGCTCACTGGAACTGGTACCTGTCAACACTGAAATTTTAAAGAAATATACAATTTATTGGATTTTTAAAATTTTCTTTCTTTCAAGAAATGTCTTCTCTGTGAAGCCTTCCTGTGCTCCATAAGGTGGAATTTTCCCTCTGCACAACCTTGTATACACCTCTATAATGCACTTGTCATAGAATACTAAAATTATTTGTGTGTCTTATTTTGCCCACTAGACCTACCATAAATCTTGGTGAGTGAATAATTAACACAACTGAGCCCACTTAAGGTAGGGACTTTACCTGCAAAGGCTGTATCTCAGGAGCACGGTTGTCTCTTGTTAGCTGCATCATCTCTTTAATTTGGTAGAGTGCGTAGACAAAGGTCACCCAGGGGGAGGAGCTGACGCCCCAGGCTGGCTTGTTCACGTCCTCCTGTTCTTCCTGGTGCTTGGTTTTCTTGGGAGGAAGTCTGGGCTCAATGCGTGGCATGACGTCTTCGGTCTGTTGCTGTACCAAGTCAATGGTGGCTATGGGAACAGGACTAGAGGGCACGGGAATCCTTTCTGCCAACATTGTCTTGTCTGGAGAGAAAATCATGTTTAAATCATTTTTTGGAGTTTTCGTCATATTTAAACAAACAAAGTAAGTAGACAATCCCATGAGCCCATGCTAGTGTACTTGGCAACATTAATAAATTGCTATGTATCAGGGGCCTCTTGGTGCAGGTACTGAGCAACAGATGTGATGTTCATCTTGCAGGAACTCTTTATAGGGATTAATAGACATTAACTTGTATTTGTTTATGAAATATATTTTTCATTAAACTTAGATATAACTTAATCTGTGGGCATGGGTTATAATGAATGTGGCCTTAGGCCCACTTACAGGACTGAGTTTTTAAAGATAAGCATCAAAACAGGAAATGCCAGAAATAGCTGTTTCTGTTGGCCTTTTACTGAAGGCATAGACCATTTAGGATCATGAGGAAAAAAAATGTGAGAAAGACCAGTATTGGTCCTCTTTTCTGTATAGCTCGTTAGCATTAAAACCGGCCTTGGAATTTTCTGTAATAAGCTAGTTTTTCCCTTTACAGAAGCATTTTAGGTACTTGAGGCAAACAAATGCCCCTCAAAGGATAGGACAAAGAAGATGAGCCTTGTTCTGGGACCCATGAGTTAAGCAAGAATATTTCCATTCTACTAGTTGGCTTTCTTCATTAAAAAAAAAAAAGCTGATTCAACTTGTACATTATATTTGATATAACCTCCTTTGTATATAACAATTTTAATGAAGGCCATGCCTGGTTAAGGGAAAACTTCAAATTTAAATTTTAAGACACTTTTTTCAAATGAAGGCAAAAACATAGTAAGTAATACCACTCCCTATCCCTAGTAGTAAAATTACTGCATAGCTTTATATGTGCAAAATCCCTTTAGAATACCAGAGAAATTTAAAACCAGTACTTCCTATACTACTTTGTACTATAAAACAAAACAAAAACAAGAAAACCCCCAAGCTACTTAAAATGGCCAGTATCCTTTTCAACATAGGACACAGCTTCTGACAATGGTACACATCAATTCATTTTCTCATACACCACTGAGAAAATCCAGCCAGGCAGGTCTGCTATGTATTCTGTGACCACCTCTGGGTTTCTCCATGGCTTCAACCTTTAGAACCATTCAGAAAGAATAAACAGGTTTACCTTCTTCCTCACCGGGCACTGCCAGCCACTGGATCAGGGCAAAAAGCAGGAGGATCACCAGGCAGGCCATGCCGATTCCTCGAAAGGTTGCGGCAGCCCCTGTGAAAACAGAGCACTGCATAGAGTGATTCCAGGAAATGCAGAGAGCCCTCATCTACGGCTGTCAATGTGCTGAAGTTCAGGGCAAAGGCAGCAGAGCTTAGGACAAACCAGAGAATGATGAATAGCCAGTGGCTTCATAGAGTGGAAAAACACAGGCCTGGTAGGTCCCAGGAGACCCAGATGCTGGTATTGGATTGGTCATTCATCAAATTTTAAAACTGTATTTATAAAGGATTATCTCTGAGTGCCTCTTACCATAAAACTCAGTGGTGCTCTCTTCTTTGAGCACCATTTACCTAACTATTAAACAGCCCTACTAATCTGTAGTTGGGACAGCAGAGCTCAAGTAGTGCTATAAATTCAGATACCCTGGGCCCACCTTCCATAGATGACTGATCAGTCCAGATCCCTTGAGCAGGGTAATCTTATTTCCACCCCACCCCCTGTATTTCCGATAAGGGAGACCTGACAGGGCAGACAGATTGTGTTATCAAGAGATGTAGTGACATTACCAAAGCCAGCAAATAGCTAGATTTTTCTGGAATAACAATGATGAATTTTCTTTCTTCTAGCATTAATATCAGCAAGGTTAGGGTACTTTGCTTCAATCCAAAAGCACATGCTGTCCATTCATTTGTTTGGCTCCTTTGAGGTATCTGTAGCATCTCATTAGGCTGTTTGTCACAGACGTGTGCACAGTTACAGGCTGGCTCTAATCATCTTAATGACTTAAGAACTCAGCTTTACAATTATGACTACCATGAAAGTGAGGAAGATAATATGAATACTGACTGGAGTTTTAACTTCTGGCAACCTTCAGTAATAATTTAAGTGTTTACTGAGGTGTTGCTAAAAAAAAAGTCATGTTTTCAACAATGAAGGAAAGGAAAAGGAGAAAGTCATTCTTACCAAAATAATTGACTAATACGCCTCCGATCATGGCACCACAACCTCTCCCCAAACCTAGGTGAAGGCCCTGCAGGATGCCCTGAGCAGACGTCCTCAGCTCAGGGGGAACTGCTGCACTGAGATAAGAAATGCACGCTGCCCAGATGGCCGCGTGTGTCACTCCTGGAGAGGAAGAAGAGTGGGATTGTCTGATCAGCATTGCCTAGGTTACTCTTTTGTGGAGAGTGAATTATTTATTTAATTACACACACACACACACACACACACACACACACACACACACCTACCTAATAAAGACATATGTATGATTTATGGTAAAATATACATAACGTAAAATTTACCATCTTTAACCACTTTTAAGCATTAAAGTACCTTCAAAGTGGTATGCAACCATCCATCTCCAGATTTTAACACTGCAAACTGAAGCTCTGCACCCATTGAACAATAACTGCCTCTAGGCCCTGGAGACCACTATTCTACTTTCTGTCTCTGAATCTGGCTACTCTGGGTACCTCATATAAGTGGAATCATTTATCTGTGGAATCGCTATTTGTCTTTCTGTGTCTGGCTTATCACTTAGCATAATGTCTTCAGAGTTCATCCACGTTTGTAGTAGGTGTCAGAATTCCCCTCCTTTTTAATATTCCATTGCAGGTATATAACACACTTTGTTTACTCATCTGTTGATGGACAGTTCAGTTGTTTCCACCTTTTGGCTACTGTGAATACTGCTGCAATGTTTATGGGTGTTCGATATCTGTTTGAGTCCCTGCTGTCAGTTCTTTGGTGTGTTATACCTAGAAGTGGAATTACTAAGTCATACAGTAATAATATGTTCAACACTTGGAGGAACTACCTGTTTCCCACAGTAGCTGTACCATTTTACATTCCCATCAGAAATGCGCAAGAGTTCGTTCCAATTTCTCCACATCCTCACTGGCACTTGTTATTTTCTGTGTTTTTTTTATAATAGCATTCCTAATGGGTATGAAGTGGTATCTCATTGTGGTTTTGATCTGCATTCCCTACTGGCTAGTGAAGATAAACATTTTTTTTTTTTTTAATGTGTTTACTGGCCATTTGTATATCTCCTTTGGAGAAATGTCTATTCAAGTCTTTTGCCCATTTTTTAAAATAACTTATTAAAAATTATTTATTTATTGATTTGAGAGAGAGAGATAGAGCATGAGTGGGAGAGGGCCGGAGAGAGGGAGGGAGGGAAAATTCCAAGCAGGCTCCACACTGTTAGAGCAGAGCCTGATGCAGGCTGGAACTCACAAGCCATGAGATCATGACTTGAGCCAGAACCAAGAGTTGGACACTTAACTGATTGAGCCACCCAGGCACCCCAGCTTTTTTTTAAATGTTTGTTTATTTACTTATGAGAGAGAGAGAATGAACAAGTAGGGGAGGGGCAGAGAGAGAGAGAGGAAAACAAAGAATCCCAAGCAGGCTCCATGAGATCATGACATGAGCCGAAATCAAGAGTTGGATACTTAACCAACTGAGCCACCCAGGCACCCTGGCCAATTTTTGAACTAGGTTGTGTGGGGAGTTTTGTTGTTCAGTTATCGAAGTTCTTGATATATTTTGGGTTTTAACTCCTTACTGGACACATGTTTTTACCTAAAATTATTTCCATTATGATTAGCACCAAGAATAACATTCTTAGTCGGGCGCCTGGGTGGCTCAGTCGGTTAAGCGGCCGACTTCGGCTCAGGTCGTGATCTCGCGGTCCGTGAGTTCGAGCCCCGCATCGGGCTCTGTGCTGACAGCTCAGAGCCTGGAGCCTGTTTCAGATTCTGTGTCTCCCTCTCTCTGATCCTCCCCCGTTCATGCTCTGTCTCTCTCTGTCTCAAAAATAAATAAACATTAAAAAAAATTTTTTTTAAGAATAACATTCTTAGAGATACAGCTTTTTAGATAATCTGAGATTATTTATTTGGCTATAGTTCTATAAATAAGGCTAATGATTCAAAGGATATAACAATTTTTATACCTTTTAATATATAGTTCCAATTGGTTTTCTGAAAGAGCGCAGAGACCATTTACAATGCCTCAATACCAGTTTCATTATATTTTCACCATTTGTCGGAGGGAGGAAAGGATAAAGATAACAGGTGAAAAATAATTTGGGTCGTTATTTTAAATGTACAGCAACTGTGCATTGTCTAAATTTAAATCTCTATTAGAACACTGCTTTAAATTTAATAAAAAATAATAAATAAGTAAATACATGTAATAAAAAGATACTGTCACAACAAGTTTTACTGAGAAGGGGTTAAGAAATCATCTGATTCTGCCTAGATTAAGTAATGAGCTTGCTCCCTGAAAAATAATCCTAGTTGGAGATACTGTCATCAGAAACTCATAACCTAGGTTTTGAAAAATGAAACTAGAAGATTAATATTCACTTAATATTTAATCTGACATTAGTCCGCTTCTGACAAAAATGGAATAATGGACTGGATTTGCCCTCCTTCTGAAACAACCAGAATTGGACACAATATATGAAATATAGTTCCCAAGACACTGGATATCAACAATAATGACTGATCTCTGATTGATGGGAAACAAATGAGGAGCCCCAGCTTACTGTCTGGTTAGAGTTTAAAAGCCTCAAGGCAGGGGTGCCTGGGTGGCTCACTCAGTGAAGCGTCAGGCTTTTGGTTTTGGCTCAGGTCATGGTCTCATGGTCATGAGTTAGAGCCCCACTTTGGGCTCCATGCTGGGCATGGAGCCCGCTGAGGATTCTCTCTCTCCCTCTCTCCCTGTCTTTGTGCCCCCCCCCTTCCCTGCAACAAATAAATAAACTTAAAAAAAAAAAATAGCTGCAAGGCATAGAGGGGGAGCCACTGAGTTGAGATGAAGCTAACAGTCTGGAGAGACCAAGGCAGCTAGAGTTCTAGGGCAGAGTACCAGAGAGGAGAGAGCTTTACAGAAACTAGAGGGATTGGCAGGTACCCTCAAGGTACTTGAATACCCTCAAGTAATTCAGCAGAGTGCTGCAGCAAAAACATAGGTACAAACTATGCACAGCCAGGGAAGAACCATCCAAAATCACCGCAGACAACAGTACTCAGAACCCATACAGGGCCAGGAATAGTACCTATTTCAACCACACAGGGAAGTTCATGATTGGTAGAGTATTCAGAAGGGTCTTGTGTTAGTATTATGAAAGAATTAGAATTACTGGGAACAGTGCTCTGGTCCCACCTAAGTAATCTTCAAAAGCAAAGCCCAAAAGGATCATACTATTTCCAAGTAATTTATCTGTGTCCCAGAACAAAGCTAAAGAATATTTATAAGAAATACAAAAATATCTAGCACCCAAAAAAGTAAAATTCGCAATGTCTAGCATACAATTAAATTACCAGGGATGATCTGCACTTAAGTGGATTCCACTATTCAATAATCGAATAAACACTATTTTTGCTGGATATGTTAGATTATATGCCCTATAGTTAACTGAAACAATAGAAATAATTTTTATGAGGTTTATATATGTTTCAGTAATCATTTCAACCAGGTTACTTAGATGACTAGAAATAGTATGCATACTTAATTTCCACAGAAGTCAAATGAAATATTTGCTTTATCTGACTAAACAACTGCAGTACCTTAGATAATGCCAGCTTTCTCAGAACTGAGTAATTCCTGGATAGTCTTAATTATAAATGTTGACACAGTAGTACACAATGGAAATACTTTTAAATACTTCCCTTTATATTATTAAAGATCCTGCTAAACTCCATTTCTTCTCAGATACACGTTTTTCTTCATTAACAACACTAAGGAAAAACTCCTATATTCCAAGAAATAAAATGAATGTATTCAAAAAAATTTTTTTAATGTTTATTTTTGAGAGAGCGAGTGAGCACATGAGCAGGGAGGGGCAGAGAGTGAGGGAGACAAAGAATCCCAAATAGACTCCATGCTGTCAGCACAAAGCCCGATGTGGGCTCAAACTCATGAACCACAAAACCACAAGATCATGACCTGAGCTGAAACCAAGAGTTGGACACCTAACCAACTGAGCCTTCCAGGCACCCCAGATATATTCAAAATTAATTAGATTCAATGGTAAAATCCAACATAGAGGTGGAAATCATTTCTTAAAAATGAATCATCAAAGATCTGAAACCACATCAAATGACTGTAAATTAACTTTAATAGTGAAGCCAAATCTATCGTTTTGTCTGTGTCTGAGCAATCAACTGCAGGATTTACAAGTAGACAGAGATGGGCCTATGTATTTATGTGACCAAAACAATAGCAAATATATATTTGCTGTAATTCTAGATCAACTATAAGTCTAGCAGTAAATAGGGCTTCTTTCTTTTTCTTCAAAATTCTAAGTGTTTTCTAAAACACTGAGTCTTCTAAGATAATTAAAGCATCTTCCAGCAGGATGACTTAAGTCAGGATTCTTAAAGGTTCTAAACTATTAGAATTTAGGGGGTGGTATTAAGTGGCAGTTGTAAAAGATTCTCTATAGTTAGATTTCTAGAGTTTCTTTACTGCTTTTGAGGACTAATAAGATAATTGGGAACCACATTCCGTAAAGCAACTCAGGGCATTAACTGAAGGAAAATATAGTAAACCATACAGTAGAAATTTTTTCTTTGGAACCAAATGCAAAAGAATGAAAGCCATTCTGCCTGTATGCTCCAACATTTTCCAGGGAAGATATAAAACTAAAATTGGTTTCTCTGAGATACCTTATTTCAAAATATCATGTAAACAGAAGAATCCATACCACTTCCTAGAGAAGAAACTAGCAAAACTAAAAAATCCACAAGAGGGGACTGGGTTGGTAATAACACCTTTGTATATAAAAGACAATTATGGAGTTGTGATTCTTATTCTTAAATTAAATATGCAAACTTCTAGTAATCATATTAATTATCTGAAACTCTTGACAGTGTTTTTAATCACAGTTGTATTCTGGCCCTCTAATTTTAAAACAAGGAAAAAGCAATCTAGAAACTTAAAAACCCTCTGCCATTTTTCTTATTTGTAAGACAAAGAAAATCGTAGCAATTGTGCTACCTGAAACTTTCCTGTAAGATTTAGGAGGTAAAAGATAGAAGCCGAGAAAAGAAAATGCTTCCATCCACTTTACCTTTTATTAGAGAACTATGAAAAAAGTAGTAGCTGATTATTCCCTATATGATGAAATAAATTATTCAGTGGTATGGGTAAAGTGTTTTCACACTAGAGCTTTTATAAGTTTTTAAACCTTTTAGTATGAGATAACTAGGTTGATGGATTAGTCGAAGAATAAAAAGATGTTGCCCCCTGACTGGTAATAGTAACAAAGGTACTTGAAGTGACTCTCCTTGCAATTGACTCTCCTTCCTTGGCTACTTGTCAGAAAACTACTGATATTTGTGAATGGCAATTCAAACACCCAACTCACATAAGAGGTGCTTAATATATATGTTTGAGTGGCAATTCAATACCGTATGTTAATTGGCAGTGAATGACTCTCAAAGACCACACAAGTCACTCAGTCTCTCAGTCTGAGTCTTAGTCTCTCAGTCAATTCCTTACCTTTACTAGCGTCCCACATGATTACTTACAAGGCTTAACAGAAACACAGACATAGCTTCACAGGACCTACATCCAGGACCTTAACTGTTTGGGAATACACTACATTTGAATAATCAAGAACCACTGGAAATAAGTATGACTCACATTGAATTTTTTTCATTAATGATATAGTAGTCTACCAGGAATTGTGCTGTGTTTTTTTTTTTTAAGTTTATTTATTTTGAGAGAGAGAGAGAGAAAGAGCATGCGTGGGCAGAGAAAGAGGGAAAGAGAGAATCCCAAGTAGGCTCTGCACCATCAGCACAGAGCCCAGCGTGGGGCTCAAACCTACAAAACATGAGTGAGATCATGACCTGAGCCAAAATCAAGAGTTGGACACCCAACCAACTGAGCCACCCAGGTGCTCCTGTGCTAAGTGTTTTATATAGATTATCTCATTTATTCTTCCCAGTAGTAAGTACTATTTTTATTCTCCCTTTTCTAAAAAAGGAAAGTAGGCACAGAGAGATTAAAGTGCCTTGTCCAAAGTCACATAGACAACAGGGTAGTAGAATAGGATTTGAACCAAAGGTATAGAAGTATAGTGCTTAAGTACTATACTATATACCCTCATAACAACTATTGTAAGTATTATATAGTAAACATAACTATCTATTTTGAGAAGTTTTTTGATAATATCAAACATGCCCCCAAAAATCTACTAATTAAAAAAAAATGTATAATCTTACTACCTACTTCCCCTCCTTTTCCAAAGAGCTCAGATCATTGATATTATCAAGTTTTTTATATGTCTCAAATAACTCTTTACCTTATAATATTCAAGATTGGTATCTGATCCTGTAACATGAATTTCAAGATTGTTCAGTCTTGTCCCAGAAAAATGCTCTACTGCAATAAATGTATGCAGGTATTAGCAAGAAAAAAATCCTTTCTTCACCAGTAGACAGCTGCTCTTTGTAAAATGCTGCCTGGCTTTTACAAAGCCATTGTAATGGCTGGGAGGGGTGAGAACTGACAATCAAAATACTGGAGAACTGGGATTTTTTCTTTTGTTTTTCTTGCTCTGCCACTGACTTATGCTCACTAAACAAAACATAAGTATCCCCAAAGCACTGGCACACTGAATCAGTTGTGACAGACCCTTTCCATTGATGGACCAAAGCATACATGTCAGTTACTTCAAGGTACTTCTCAAATGCTGGGCTTAAAAAAAAAAAAAAAAGTTAAAAAAAGCTTCTGAAAGATCCATATAGTGAAAAGTAAGAGACTGCTCTTTCTAAAAACAACAACAACAACAAAACAAAAACCAAAAACCAAAATCTCCACTGGGCTGGCAATAAAAGGAGTCTGTATTGGTTAAAGTAATGATAGCTGTTGTAATGGATAAACCTTGGAATCTTAGTGGTTTCATACATTAGATGTTTTATTTTCTTGCTCATCTAAAGCCCAATGGGCATGGGTCAGGAAGAGTAACAGCTGTGCTCCATGTAGTTGTTAGGGATGCGGGCTACAGAGCTTCAGCCATCTTCAACACCTGGTTACCCTGGGTACATATATCCAGCTGGCAGAGTAGAGAGTGGAGGAAGGCACATCGAAAATTTTATGGTCTGGGTTTAGAAGTGAAACACATCATTCCTGCTCACAGCCACTGAACGGAATTAGCCAAATGGTCATACCTAACTGCAAGGGAGGCTGGGAAATAGAGTCCAACTATGTGTCCATGAAGAAAAGGATACATTTCATATCAGGTGAAAAGGATACATTTCACATCAGTTAAAAGCAAGCCCAGTGTCTCTTCCAAAGTAAGGGCCACCAACAGCAATGGACCTTTTAAAAAGAGCACAGAACCCTACAGAGAGCAGTTGACCTATCAGCAGCAGCTGCATGAACCATACATGTGTTGCACAAAAGACACTTTAAATAAGACATACAATATTGTTAAAGATCAGTGCTCCCATATCCACCAACATATAGCACTACAAGAATCACCTTCATGCTATTCATTCAAATAGCACTTACTGAGCACCCAGACTATGTGCCAGAACCCCTGCTCTGCTTTGAAAATCTGATAATGTACACATTAAAACACCTCTTTAACCACCATGGAGTTTATAGTCTAATGGGTGAAAAGTGCCTGGATTTACCTGAAAGAAAAAGACATTGAATTCCTTGAGGAGAATAAACATATCCAGCACCTAGCACAGGGCTTGACACACAATGGCAGCTGAGCAAAAGAATGGTGAAATGAAATGAAGCAGGCAGTGGTCACATGTTGCGGTATAAGGAAAAAGCATTTGGAGATAAAAGGTGCCCTGGGTAAGGTTGGAGAAAGATTCCAAATCCCATGTATGAGTAAAAATGAACAGAGGAGGGGCGCCTGGGTGGCCCAGTTGGTTGAGCGTCCAACTTTGGGTCAGGTCATGATCTCATGGTTCGTGAGTTTGAGCCCCGCGTCAGGCTCTCTGCTGTCACTGTGGAGCCCACTTTGGATCCTCCATCTCCCTCTCTCTCTGCCCCTCCCCTGCACATGTGTCCTCTCTTTCTCTCTCTCAAAAATAAATATTTTAAAAAAGAAATGAAGCTTCTGTAAGTCTCTATAAGCTTCACTTTACAAGTTAAAAAAAAAAAGACATGTGAGTTGCTTTTTTTAAAAAAAAAAAAAAGGTCTATAACTGATATAACAATATTTTATGGGCCCTTGTGAATTTCACATGGAGGCACCATTGCCTCAGCATACCTTTAAAAAGGTTTTAGGAGGTTACCACCAAAACTGACTGTGTTTAATGTCAAAACTTGCTAACCAGTGTATGCTTCATGCTCAGTGATTCCCCATATCAAGCCACACATGAGAACTGGTGTTATATCAAAGACAGTAAAAATTTCACTTCCCAAAGAAAGCTTTAAGAACAGTGTGCAGTGACTAATCATTTATGGCCAGGCTTTAATGCATAATTGCAATTTAACCTCTTCAAGGAGAATCTTCTAAATTATATTTCCTTTGGTCCTGATTTTTATTTATTTATAATTTTTCATTTTACTTATATTATCTAACATCTATTGAAGGTAACTGTGTGCCGTGTAATATGCCAAATACTTCACATGCATCAGTTTATTTAATACTCATATCAGTTTGTTCCATAGCACAAGAGTCTAAGGCTTAGCATCTTGCCTCACAACACATAGTTTATAGGTGAGAGCTGGAATACAAGACAGTCTAATTCAAGCCTAAGCACTTTATAGTTTCTATATATTATTGCATATTTTGGTAAGTTGTCTTAAATAATTTATAGAATGAGGTGGGAACATAAGTAAATGATTAAAAACATACTGATGTTTTTATAGATATGCAATGGAGACAGGATGGTATTCTAGGAAAAAAGTTATCATATTGAAGATTCAGCTTTTAAATTTAGTTTTCAATTTTTCTTTACATATTTATAAATTTTTGACATAGAACTTACTGTATTATTCAAGAACTTTAAAAATTAGAAAATACAATTACAGTACATTTTGCAGATTATAACATCAAGTGTATCTTCCTATGTGCGTGTTTCTCTGGAGAATTCAAAAAGTGTCAGCATGGTCTTTGAATTTAAGATGTAAACAATATATTTGAACAAGAATTTAGAACAACGGTCATAAGACTACTAGCTGGTCTTGAAAAAAGCATAGAAGACACCAAAGAAGCCCTTGCTGCAGAGATCAAAGACCTAAAAAGTAGTCAAGATGAATTAAAAAATCAATAGCTGAGATGAAAATAAACTAGATACAGTGACAGCAAGGACTGAAGACAGAGGAGAGAATAGGTGAAATAGAAGATAAAACTGTGGCAAATAATGAAGCTGAAAAAAAGAGGGAAAGGAAATTACTAGATCACTAGGGGGCGAATGAGAGAACTAAGTGATTCCATGAAACAAAGCAATATCCGTATCATAGGAGTCCTAGAAGCAGAAGAGCAAGAAAAAGGGGCTGAAGGTTTATTTGGATATAACTGAAAACTTCCTTAACCAAGCATCCAACTCCAAGAGGCACAAAGAACCCCCTTCAAAATCAATAAAAACATGTCAACACCATGACGTATCATAGTGAAATTGGCAAAATACAAAGATAAAGACAGAATTCTGAAAGCAGCCAGGGACAAAAGGTCCTTAACCTACAAGTGTAGACACATAAGGTTGGTAGCAGACCTGTCCACTGAAACTTGGCAGGCCAGAAGGGAGTGGCAGGAAATATTCAATGTGCTGAGTAGGAAAAATATGAAGCCAAGAATCCTTTACCCAGCAAAGCTGTCATTCAGAATAGAAGAGATAAAGACTTTCCCAAACAAAACCTAAAGGAGTTTATAACCACTAAACCAGCCCTGCAAGAAATTCTAAGGGGGACTCTCTGAGTGGAAACCAGCAAAGACTACAAAGGACGAGAGAACATCACCAGAAACACGAAATCTAAAGATAGCATAATGGCACTAAATTCGTATCTTTCAATAATCACTCTGAATGTAAATGTACTAAATGCCCCAATCAAAAGACACAGGGTATCAGAAGTGATAAAAAAACAAGATTCATCTATATGCTGCCTAAAAGAGGCTCATTTTAGTCCTGAGGACACCTGCAGATTGAAAGTGAGGGGATTGGGGAAAAAAAAAAAAGTGGGATGGAGAACCATCCATCATGCCAATGGATGTCAAAAGAAAGCTGGAGTAGCCATGCTTATATCAGACAAACTAGATTTTAAAACAAAGACAGTAACAAGATATAAAGAAGGGCATTAAATCATAATTAAGGGGTCTATCCACAAGAAGATCTAACAATTGTAAATATTTATGCTCCCAACTTGAAACACCCAAATATGTCAATTAATCACAAACATAAACTCATTAATAATAATAACATTATTGTAGGAGACTTTTAATACTCCACTTACAACAATAGACAGATTCATCTAAGCAGAAAATCCAACAAGGAAACAACAGCTCTGAATGACACACCAGACCAGATGGACTTAGCAGATATATTCAGAATATTTCATCCTAAAGCAGCAGAATACACATTATTCTAAAGTGCACATAGAACATTCTCCAGAATAGATCATATATTGGGTCGCAAATCAGCCCCCAACAGATACAAAAAGACAGAGATCATACCATGCATATTTTCAGATCACAATGCTACAAAACTTGAAATCAACCACAAGAAAAAATCTGAAAAGCCTTCAAATAAATACCTGGAGGTTAAAGAACATCCTACTAAAGAATGAATGGGTTAACCAGAAAATTAAAGAAGAAATTAAAAAATACATGGAAGCAAATGAAAATGAAAACATGACAGTCCAAAGCCTTCGGGGTGCAGCAAAGGCAGTCCTAAAAGGAAAGTACATTGCAATTCAGGCCTATCTTAAGAAGCAAAAAAAGTCCCAAATACACACTCTAGCCTTACATCTAAAGGAGCTAGAAAAGGAGCAGCAAATAAAGCCCAAAGCCAGCAGAAGTAGGGAAATAATAAAGATTAGAGCAGAAATAAATAATAGAGAATCCAAAAGAGCAGAACAGACCAATGAAACTAAAAGCTGGTATTTTGAAAGAATAAACAAAATTGATAAGCCCCTAGCCAGACTTCTCAAAAAGAAAAGAGAGAGGACTCAAATGGATAAAATCATGAATAAAAGAAGAAAGATCACAACCAACACCACTGAAATACAAATTATAAGAGAATACTATGAAAAACTATATGCCAACAAATTGGACAATCTGGAAGAAATGGACAAATTCCTAGATACTCACACACTACCAAAACTCAAAAGGAAGAAATAGAAAATTTGGACAGGCCCAAAACCAGCAAAGAAATTAAATCGGTTATCAAAAATCTCCCAACATCCCTCTCTAACCTTTTTTTTTCCTTCCCCTCCCCCATAGACTTGCGTTAAGTTTCTCAGGATCCACAGAAGAGTGAAAACATATGGTAGCTGTCTTTCTCTGTATGATGGGGGGGTGGGAGGGAGGGGAGGGTGGGTAATGGGTATTGAGGAGGGCACCTTTTGGGATGAGCACTGGATGTTGTATGGAAACCAATTTGACAATAAATTTCATATTTAAAAAAATGCAAAAAGTAAAAAAATAAAAATAAAAATCTCCCAACAAATAGGAGTCCTGAGCCAGATGGCTTCACAGGGTAATTCTACCAGACTTTTTTTCTTTTAAAGTTTATTTATTTTGAGAAAGAGAGAGAGAGACAGCCAGTAGAGGAGGATCAGAGAGAGAAGGGGATAGAGGATCCACAGAGGTTCTGTGCTGACATTAGAGAGCCTGATGTGGGGTTTGAACTCATGATGAGATCATGACCTAAGCCAAAGCTGGACACTTAACCAGCTGAGCCATCCAGTTACCCCTCCACCAGACATTTAAAGAAGAGTTAACACCTATTCTTAAACTATTCCAAAAAAATAGGACTTGAAGAAAAGCTTCCAAACTCATTCTATGAAGCCAGCATTACCTTGATTCCAAAATAGACAAAGATCCCACTAACAAGGAGAATTACAGTCAATACCCCTGATGAATCTGGCTGCAAAAATTCTCAACAAGATACTAGCAAATGGAATTGAACAGTATATTAAAAGAATTATTCACCATGATCAAGTGGGATTTATTCCTGGGCTTCAGGACTGGTTTAATATTCACAAATTAGGGGCGCCTGGGTGGCTTGGTCGGTTAAGCGTCTGACTTCAGCTCAGGTCATGATCTCACGGTCCGTGAGTTCGAGCCCCGTGTCGGGCTCTGTGCTGACAGCTCAGAGCCTGGAGACTGTTTCAGATTCTGTGTCTCCCTCTCTCTCTGCCCCTCCCCTGTTCATGCTCTGTCTCTCTCTGTCTCAAAAATAAATAAACATTAAAAAAAATTTTTTTTAATATTCACAAATTAATCAACATGATACATCACATTAATAAAAGAAAGGATAAGAACCGTATGATCCTTTCAATAGATATAGAAAAAGCATTTGACAAAATACAGCATCCATTCTTGATAAGAATCCTCAAGAGGATAGAAGGAACATACCTCAACATCATAAAAGCCATATATGAAAGGCCCACAGCTAATATCATCCTCAATGGAGAAAACCTGAGGGCTTTCCCCCTAAGATCAGGAACATGACACAGTTGTCCACTCTCACCACTGTTCAACATAGTACTGGAAGTCCTAGCCTCAACAATCAGACAACAAAAAGAAAGAAAAGGCATCCAAATTGGCAAGGAAGAAGTCAAACTTTACAGATGAAATGATACTCTACATGGAAAACCCAAAAGACTCCACCAAAAAACGGCTAGAGCTGATCCATGAATTCAGCAAAGTCGCAGGATATAGAATCAAGGTACAGAAATTGGTTGCATTTCTATACACCAATAATGAAGGAGCAGAAAGAGAAATCAAGGAATCAATGCTATTTACAATTGTACCAAAAACCACAAGATACCTAGGAATAAACCTAATCAAAGAGGTAAAAGATCTATATGCTGAAAACTACAGAAAGCTTATGAAAGAAACTGAAGACAACACAAAGAAATGGCAGAAACATTCCATGCTCATGGATTGGAAGAACAAATATTGTTAAATGTCTATAGTACCCAAAGCAATCTATACATTCAATGTAGTCTTTATCAAAATAGCACCAGCATTCTTCACAGAGCTAGAACAAACAATCCTAAAATTTGTATGGATCCACAAAGGACCTCAAATAGCCAAAGTATTGTTGAAAAAGAAAACCAAAGCTAGAGGCATCACAATTTCAGACTTTAAACTGTATTACAGCTGTATTACAAAGCTGTAATCATTAAGACAGTATGGTACTGGCATATAAACAGACCCATAGATCAATGGAATAGAAGAGAGAACCCAGAAATGGACCCACAGATACATGGCCAACTAATCTTCAACAAAGCAGGAAAGAGTATCCAATGAAAAAAAGACAGTCTCTTCAGCTGGGAAAACTGGATGACAACATGCAGAAGAGTGAAACCGGACCACTTTCTTACACCATACACAAAAATAAATTCAAAATGGATGAAAGACCTAAATGTGAGACAGGAAACCATCAAAATCCCACAGAAGAAAACAAGCAACAACTTCTTTGACCTAGGCCACAGCAACTTCTTACTTGACATGTCTCTGAAGGGAGGTAAGGGAAATAAAAGTAAAAATGAACTGTTGAGACCTCATCAAGATAAAAAGCTTCTGCACAGTGAAGGAAACAATCAACAAATCAACAAAACTAAAAGGTAACTGACGTAATGGGAGAAGATGTTTCCAAATGACATATCAGATAAAGGGTTAGTATCCAAAAACTATAGAGAACTTACCAAACTCAACACCCAAAAATCAAATAATCCAATTAAAAAATGGGCAAAAGACATGAATAGACACTTTTCCAAAGAAGACATCCAGATGGCTAACAGACACATGAGAAAATGCTCAACATCACTCACTGTCAGGGAAATACAAATCAAAACCACAATGAGATACCACTTCACACCTGTCAGAATAGCTAAAATCAACAACTCATCAAACAACAGATGTTGGCAAGGATGTAGGAAAAGGGGAACCCTTTTGCACTGCTGGTAGGAATGCAAACCTGTGCAGCCACTCTGGAAAACAGTGTGGAGATTCCTTAAACAATTAAAAATAGAACTACCCTATCACCCAGAAATTGCAGTACTAAGTATTTATCCAAAGGATACAGGTGTACTGCTTCAAAGGGGCACATGCACCCTAATGTTTACAGCAGCACTATCAACAATAGCCAAATTATGGAAAGAGTCAAATGTCCATGGACTAATGAATGGATAGAGAATATGTGGTATATCTATATATCAATATCAATATAGATATACACGTACAAACATACAGTGGACTATTAGTGATGAAAAAGAATGAAATCTTGCCATTTGCAACAATGTGGATGGAACTAGAATGTATCATGCTAACCGAAGTAAGTCAGAGAAAGACATATATGATTTCACTCATATGTGGAATTTAAGAAACAAGACCGATGAAGATAGAGGAAGGGAAGGAAAAACAAGATAAAAACAGAGAGGGAGGCAAACCATAAGAGACTCTTAAATACAGAGAACAAACTGAGAGTTTCTGGAGAGGAGATGGGTGGTGGTGGGCTGAGTGGGTGATGGGCACTAAGGAGGGCACTTTTAGGGATTAGCACTGGGTGTCATACGTAAGAGATAAATCACTGGGTCCTACTTCTGAAACCAAGACTACACTGTATGTTAACTAACGAATTTAAATAAAAAAAAAATTAAAGAATTAAAACTAAATCATGAAGTTAAACTAGTATTTGTAAAATAATTGGATAGCAATTAAGTACTAAACTATATAACACAGTCCATAAATCTAAGAACAATTCAGAAAAGGAAGAGCCAAGTATGGGATAAAATGTCCAGAACAGGATTCTTGAAGCAGAAGACATTTAAAGTGAATTTTAGGTGGACAAAATAATGCCTATTTTAAAGAAAAAGTTATATAAGAGTTTTAGTAACTAAATAAACCATGGGAGTGACACAGAATAAAATTGCTCTACTGCAATTTATAAGACAATTCTGATTTAAAAAATGATTTTAACAGTTAACACCAGTGACTTTTATATGTTGGTTTATCAACTGAAAAGCTAAACCCAGAGCATTTTTTCTATCCTACATATTCATGTGGCAAGTGACTTGTGTTTCAAGGGTTAAGCCAGACAGACAATTTCCAATATTGATGCTAACAGACTAGAGCCATGTCTAGAATTGCTGCTGTCAGATAAGGACTGCACTATCCTTTCATAATGTCTCCATGATCTTCCAGAACATAAGAGGAAGGAAAACACAGTTCTTATTTGGCTGAATTGGTATACTAAATAAGAGCAAAACTTCATAAATATCAGTTCAAGCCCTCCTACTGGTAAAAATGAAGGACATCTTTCATCAAAATCTTAACCCAGCTCCCACTGATAGAGCATCCTGCAGAGAAGGACCTGACACAGACCTCATTTGCACCTGTCAGTGCTTAAACCATTCAAGTACCTCGAAGGACCTCTTTTGTTACAGCAGCCCTACTACACTGGCCTTAGTCGCCTTAAATGCATTTTATAGCAAGAATAATTTTGATCACATTCATCTCAAAGTTAGTAAGGATTCACAACCAGTACCTGCATAGGAAGGAGCATAAAATATCTATTTTTGATCTTTATAACAAATAGATATGCTTGATCACAACCATGAATGTTTAAATGTTTCTTGTACAAAAGTAACAGAGAAAATTCCTATAGGTCTTTAAAAATGAGATCTTGAGAAATATATATAAACTCTCCTACTCCTTCCACTGTACCCAGCAATAGTTTTAGGGACTTAGACCCACTGTCTCTTTTTAAAATAAATGGCAGGCTTCTTATGGGCAGGAAATATGTCTTCTGCTTCTCTATATGGTGCTGCCAGTTGCTTACAGAACAACATGTTTGCTGCAGATGGTAGCTGAACTGCTAAAAGGATAAACCTGCAAGGGAATACAAGAATACTGGCCACTAAATATAAAAGATCTTGGGAAAAGAAACATCCTCACAATTCCCACCATTATCCAACAGTCTTACCTGTTACATTCAGTCCCAAAGAGGGAGAGATGGGCAGTGGAAGATAGGGAATAAAGCACACCCCTTGTCTCCTCCTATTCTGTTGTCCACTAGGTGATACTAGTTCTCATGGTGTTCTGGGGATGAGGCAAGGAGTAACAGGATGAAGAGATAGACCTCACCTCTATTTTTTTTAAAGAAGAGTGTCTTATATGGCACTGGCTGGGAATGGAAGTGCTGACTATTCACTGTCAAGATGCTCTGCACCCCCACACCCCACCCCCGGCCAAGACTAGGTCTCTGGTAATCATCAGTAACAATTCCAGTCAAGGAATGAAGGAGCATCTATTATGATAGTGGGCTTGTCCTAAAATTAACTCAGTGTTTTTTCATCATTTTTTCTTGTCTCTCCTACATCCTAAGTAGAGCTGCCTTAAGCACAAAGACTTGAAAGCACTTGGACGACACCTGTAAAGGTGGAAGAATCCAGACTGGCAAAACAAACCTCTTCAGTCAGAAGTGCATTTCTGTGATGCCGGATTTATTCCACGTGGGTGATCCACTATTTTCTGTGGGGAGCGCACGGGTCTAACAAAGGCAAGGGATTTTGTTTCCATTGTACAACCAAAACACACTCAGCACTCACTTCTGCTAGGGTATCAAACGGTCTCCTCCAGTCTTAGACACAAAGAACTCTTAGAAGTGGTCACAGAGCCCTCTGTGAGACAAAGTGACTCTAGGTATTTACAGATCCCCCTTTCACTTGCTTCAGATCAGGAACTAGATTTCTAAGAGCACAGGGGAAAATAAAATGAACGACAGAGGTATAAACTATAGCCTGCCATGGGAAGCAGAATTCCTGTTTGGATTCAAACATGGCCAGCTCCCTAAATCCTGGGATAACCACTCTGAGGTATCCATAGTATTATGTAAATATGTCCTGGGTTGGCAGCTTGGGATGATGATGATAAACCCATCAAGCTCTAGCCATGGCATACACTTAGTTTCCCTGAAGTTGCCATTCTGCTTTCCATGTCTTAGCTCTGGCACATGGCTCTGTGGCATTTTCTCTATGCCAGAGTGGATTCCTATGCACCCTTCAAACTCCAGCTCATAAGTGATTTCCTTGGGAAATCTTTAAATAATATCTTTATCATTCCACTCCCTGCTCCTTCCAAGGAGCTTCTCTGTTACCTGGTACATTTTTCTGATTCCATCTAACATGCTGTAGTAATTATGTGTTTACATATCCAGCTTCCAGAACAGATGGGGAGACCTTGGGGCCCTAGTTAATATATTATTTTTTATTACATTTTATTACCTTTATTACATTCCCAGCATGCTACCTGACTCTTGTAGTTATTTAATATACCTTTGATAAATTAATAGGAAAAAAGTTTTTTGATTCATAACATTTATTTTTTCCCTTTTATAAAATTCCTCTTTTGTTCCTTTAACCAGTTAATTAAAAAGCTTCTTTTCTCTCTTTTCTTGAGTCACTTATGTCATTTAATTCATATCAAATTAAAAGGAGAAAGAAAGATATATGCATATATTATTACAATATGCTTTGTTTTCTACGGGCATACCAGTTAGCTTTTTAATGTAGAGTCTGCACACTGTGGCATACCAATTAATAAAGAGGCAAGAATCCTGCCTCATACAATAGGACTAAAAATGGGATATCAAAGAACTGTGTTGCATTTGCCATGTTATTACACAAGTCTTTCCTGCAGTCCATATTTAGTGCTTTGTTATTCTTAAATGACACAATGCTGAGGTATGTGCTCTGCCTCAAGACTTTCAGAGGAGCACCTGTGTGGCTAAGTTGGTTAAGCATCTGACTTCGGCTTAGCTCATGATCTCATGGTTCGTGAGTTCGAGCCCCTTGTTGGGCTCTGTGCTGATAGCTCAGAGCCTGGAGCCTGCTTTGGATTCTGTGTCTCCCTCTCTCTCTCTGCAGCCACCCCCCCCCCTCAAAAATAAACATTAAAAAAAAAAAAGACTCTTTCAGAGTTCTAATTATTATGAACAATAATTTCTTATAAGACCAAATTTCCATTTCCTATTACAAATAAAATCCCCTTTCATCAATTATACTATTGCACCAGACCTGAGAAAAGCCTAAAGGTCTAAAGACCTTTAGATTATGTATATATTTTAATTTTATTATAATGTGAATATAAATTATGTTTCCTTTCAATAAGGATAGTTTTTTTTCAATGCCACAATGGGATTTGGTGTTTGCATTTTATACATTTTGTTTCATCTTACAGATCATGATGAGAAGTTATGTTGATTGTGCTATATTTGTATCCTCAGTGTTGGAAAATAATAATGGCGGTCTCTAAAGCTAATGAAATTGTGTATAATCACATACTATCTAGTACAATTAATGATTTAGGAGCCTGGGATGTCCCAGAAGACCTCAACTCCAATCATCTTGTCCTGAACCTTTATTTTAATCATAATGCCAACCACCAAATGGCTCAGCCAAGCAGCTAACAAGGGTTTTCAATACACAGTCTAGATTATATGAGCGAATATGTCAATGAACTTTGTATAGAAATCCAAGTTTTCATTGCTCCTAAGGCATATGGCCAGAGCCTCCTAAAAATTTTTTTTCGAAGTTATATGTTGAAGGGAAACAGTCCAATGAAGCAAAGAGAAGAACTCACATTTGAGCAAAGCTTTTAAAAGTTCATGGGAAAATAATAGCTTGACTGTAAAGCTTTAGTTGTAAATCACTAGATGTGATCAAAGTAACTGAAGAAATAAAATAATTATGACAACCTTTTCCAGTATCTACAGTTAACCTACAAACACCAAAATACCAAAGCCTTTAAAAGATAAATCCTTTTATACTTAAAACTACCTTTGGATGTGCATGCGTAACAATTGTACATAACAGTTTATTCCAGAGTTCCTTTTTCTTTGTTTAATCACAAGGGTGTGGGACAAATCCAGCTTTGTTTGGCTCAACAAACACAGAACACTCAGAGTAACTGAAGAGCCAACTCCCCTGATGTCACCTCTTCCTTAACAACCATTTCAAAATCCTATAAAACAGTAGGACTGCCCTTCCTTCACAGAGTCACATGCTGAAGGCCACTCAACTTTTACACAGTCATAGCTCAGTCAGGTAGAAAAATAATTCTAATTCCAGCTGTTAACTTACCTTGAAGAACTTCCATGGGGAGAACAGTCCAGGCATTTTCCAGGTAGGAAATATAAATATAGCGAGCCGTATTGCAAGCCAGGCCAATGTACAGAACCCTAAAAAAAAGGGGGGGGGGTTGGGGAGAAGAAGATGAGGCCCTGGAATGAGGCATAAAGCATGCAAATATTACCTATGTCTTCCCCTGCCCAAACCATCCATCATCCAGCAGTGTTCAAACTTAGGAGTGGGCAAGCTAAAAGACAATTCAAGTTAACCAGGAACTCTTAGGAGAAAGAAGGCTGCTTCTAACGTATCTGCCGTTAGCCTTTTCAAAAACACCTGTTAATATAAAAGTGACCATCACCCTTCCTGAAACTTAATTAGGAGCAGAGCTGATGCTTTTTTAAGATAGCCTGGGCACACTGCCATGTCTAATGACATTACTGGCTTCCTTCCAGGTGGCTGTAGGGTAAACATGCTGGGATTATAGCTACTTTACTCTGATGGGGGAAGGACAGGATAAAAATGAGAACATGAATATGAACTTGGTCTCACATGCAATATCGAAGACACCAAGTTTTATAAGGAGACTCTCAAGGTCATCGAAAACTATCATCCGATGATGAATAATAAACAATTTGGAGATCAAATACTTTTTTCTGTCAGTTCAATTGACACATCTTCATTATTTACAAATAAATCCATGATATCATATGCTTACCAAACTAATAAATATATATCAACATCACTTTCTCCCCTCATAAGTACCACCACCAAAATTGTGAGGAAAACAAAATAATTAAAGGCCTTAAGTGGTATGTTACATTCTCTGTCTTTCTGAACTGGATGAGCTGGTTTGGAAGTAAACGGTGGTTGTTTCTTTGTATAAAACACAGCCTGATGGTAGAGATTTCTCTTTTTTTTTATTTAATCTTTTTTTTTTTTGAAGTTTAGTTATTGATTTTGAGAGAGAGAGAGAGAACAAATGAGCACACACAAGTGGAGGAGGGGCAGAGACAGAGGGAGAGAGAGAGAATCCCAAGCAGACTCTGTGCTGTTAGTACAGAGCACCATGTGGGGCTTGATCTCACAAACCATGAGATCATGACCTGAGCTGAAATCAAGAGTCAGATGCTTAACTGACTGAGCCACCCAGGCACCCCTAAGGATTTCTCTTTCTAACTTGTTTTCCATTTTCTTTAATTTTCTAATCTTAATGCTTTTTTTTTCTTAATTCAAGTGAATGAAAATTCAAAGGTAAAAGAAATAAGCCGATATAACAGTCAGTGGTATTTTCCTCATCTTGCTCAACTATATTTTTATATTAAAATCATCAAATAAACATTGTTCTCTTTTCCCAACACTGGATCAAGGAAAGGAAATGCTTTGAGGCATCCAGCTGATATTAACCACAAATAGGGAACAGAAGGATGGGAAGAAAGACAAAAATGGTTGAGGGGCAGGGATGGGATAGGAAATAGATATTAAAAGAGATTTAGGAGATCTTCAGTGTTGAAAAGGTCTGGGTTATCATATTCTGTGGACATTATGTTCTTTGTACTTGAATGTTTTGAGGAAAAAAGCATATGTTTAGATCCTGTTTGATAAAAATTTCCTGAAGAAACTTGCTATACAGATCCATCAACAAGGGTCCTTCTGCTGGGAAACAACAACAAAAAGCCCACAGGAAATTAAAATGCAAAATACATCACACAAACATACAAATGACACAACCCATGTCTCCTTTTTAAGTTCTAATCTAACTCTGTTGATGACCTTGACATAGCCTCAGGGGTCAGTAAACATTTTCTGTAAAGGGCCATACATAAATAGTTTAGGCTTTGTAGGTCTGTTGCCACTACTCAACCTTGCCACTGTAGTGTGAAAGCAGCATAGACAATATGTCCATGAGGGAGCATGGATGGCTGTATTCCAGTAAGATTTGAATTATGAACAGTGAAATTTAAATTTCATAGACAGCTGACCTCTAAACAATGCAGGGATTAGAGGTGCCAACCCCCTGCATAGTAGGAAATTCACATATAACTTTTGATTCCCCTAAAACTTAACTACCAATAGCCTACTATTGACTGGAAGCCTTACCAATAACATAAACAGTCAATGTATTTTATATGTTATATGTATTATATACTATATTCTAATAATAAGATAAAGGAAATGTTACTAAGGAAAACATAAGGAAAATACATTTGCAGTACCATACTATATTTATTGAAAAATTCTGTGTATAAGAGGACCTGTACAGTTCAAACCCATGTTGTTCAAAGGTCAACTGTAGTTTTTATGCATCACAAAATATTATTCTTCTTTGACTTTTTTCAACCACTTAAAAATACAGAAACCACCTTTAGTTCTGGGCCATACAGAAACAGGCAGCAGGCCAGATTTGGCCCAAGCGCTGAAGCCTGCTAAGCCCTGATCTAGCTCATTAGTTCTTGGCTATACATCAGATTTACTCAGGTAACTATTAAAAACGACAGATGTCAAGGCCCATGCTAGTCTCAATAAAGATCTCTCTGGCTGGAACCCACGCACTATGCTTTAGAAACCTCCCCAGTTTATTCAGATACTAAGCCAGGGTAAAGAACCACTGGTCTAGGTCATGCCACACAGCTTCCCAGTGATATGTCAGTTTAAATATCCCTTTCATGTATTAAAGAGATTCTTAGGTTGCTGAAATACTTTTCAGTGACTATTCAATAAATACATATCTAATTCTTTTCCCTTTTCATGGGTCAAAATGCTGCCTTTCTGCTCACAATTCACAATTTTACTCTTGCTGATTTCTTGAAGCACTGGCTACCCCAGAATGGTTGATGAGGACGAAATGATAGTGTTCCTCTCTCTTTTGGAATTCTGGAATAAAGGTACTGTCAGAAAACAAGAGGGTACTTGGATGCTTTTCTTTAAAATAATTACTACTACTACTACTACTACTACTAACAACAATAATAATAATGCTACAATTTATTGAGTGCTTATTTTGGGTGATTCACTGTGTTGTAATTATAACAAGCCTGCAGAGTAGATGTTATTATCCCTGCTGAAGTCAGACACTCAACTTTAAGATTAATAACAGGCAGGGGCACCTGGGTGGCTCAGTCGGTTACATGTCCAACTTTGGCTCAGGTCGTGATCCCACGGTTCGTGGGTTCGAGCCCCACATCGGGCTCTGTGCTGACAGCTTGGAGCCTGGAGCCTGCTTTGGATTCTGTAGCTCCCTCTCTCTCTGCCCCTCCTCCGCTTCTCAAAAATAAATACACATTAAAAAAAATTTTAAACTGACATTTCATCACTGTTATGGGCTGAATTGTGTCCCCTGAATTTCATATGTTGAAGTCCCAGGTCCTAACCCTCAGTACCTTGGAGTGTGACTATATAAGGAGATAGGGCCTTTAAATACGTATATGTATCATTAAATACATATCATTAAATACGACATTTAAATGATGTCGCATGGGTGGGTCCTAATCCAGTATGACTGGTGTCCTGATAAGAAGAGAACAGAACAGGTCAGAGACAGGCTCAGAGAGAAGGCTGGGATGAAGACAGTGGAGAGTTCCTCGGAAGAAATAAAACCTGCTGACATCTTGATCTTGGACTTTTAGCTTCCAGGACTGTTCAGGAAATAAATTTCTAGTTGTTTAAGCCATCCAATCTGTGGTGCTTTATTGTGGCAGCCCTAGCAAATGAATTCATGCACACCTATGAAATTAAGGATTTGGAATAAAAAGAAATTAAAAATGTTTTACTAGATCATCTTCTGGATGGTCAAATTCTTTATACTGAATATAAAGCACATGTTCAGAGTCCTAGAATATTCCTGAGCACTATGAGGTCTGGAAGTACAGAAGAATAGGGTGAAAAATGCTTCTCACTGAGATACAGATACCTAATGAGCATCTATAATGAAGAAGCTCAGAGACAACCTCATCGCTTTCCTATTTCACAACAGGAAGTCAGTAAGTATAAAATTAGGCAAGAAATAAAGGCAATTTTAGAATAGGTGGTTGATATAAGTGAACTTCTCTATAAAGAGGATGGGCACGATTGGTAGGAAGCAAATGCTTTAGCAGAAAACAACTACACCATGGAAAACCCAAATCACTTGTCAAACGTGTGACAGGTGTCACCTTGACAAAGTGCCCCTGCTCCTTGATTCTGTATTTGAGCAAAATATAACAGGAGAAAAAAAGTGTTTATGACATTATAATTTCTTATACAACAACAATTCACAGTATTGGAAGGACAAATTGGTGGTTATTTTATAATAAAACTAGTACTTTTTTGGGCTCCTGGGTGTCTCAGTTGGTTAAGCATTCAACTCGACTTCAGCTAGGATCATGATTTCATAGTTTGTGGGTTCAAGTCCCACATTGGGCTCTGCACTGACAGTGTGGAGTCTGCTTGGGATTCTCTCTCTCTCTCTCTCTCTCTCTCTCTCTCTCTCTCTGCCCCTCCCGTTCTCTGTCTCCCAAAGTAATTAAAATAAACTTTTAAAAAATTATGAAAACAATATGATATCCTAGCTACTATTCAATATTATTGCTATCTTTTGAATTTGTTGTGAGATTGAGTGTAAGTAAACCATATAGACACAAATAGTTAAGAAAAGGACATAAAATAATCAGCATCACCATTATTGTATTCTTCCTGGACAAAGGAAATGGCAGTCTCTCTCTAGAGACTTCAGGAAAGTGCTTATTTACTTCAAGGACCACTTGGATCATCAGAAAATGTATGTGACACAATGGGAACCTTTGAAACAAAGCAGCTGATAGAAACAAGATTCTATTATAAAACATGTTTCTCTGCAGCCTATCTGGTACAATGTTCTGCTTAGCTCTCTGTCCTCCAGCCACACAAATGCCAAATGGACCCACTGGGCTACTGTCCCAACCTATCCCTCAGTATGACCTGATGTCCTACCCTTCCTTCCGATCTCACTCAATTCCTTTATATGTGATCACAGCTGTTATCATGTGCCTCTCCTCATAATCCTTATCTCAGTTGTACCTGTGTGTCAACAACCTGGCTGTATGCTTCATGCGGGGTGAGATCAATTTCATGTAATATTGGCTAGGTTTTATCCCCAGTGCTTGGCACACAGTAGGCACTCAATAAATATTCAATAACTAGAGGGAAAATATAAATACTTTAAATAGAACATCACTCAACAAATATTTACTGAACACACTGTGCTAAGTGCCAGGGATATGGTGATGAACAAGATATGAACTATGAAATATATTATGCTTATAATTTTATGTGTGTGTGTATATAAGAGACAGGTATGTGAAAGAATTATTTGATTTATAAAAAAAAACCTGGAACTAGGATGATTAAAAAAATGGATGTCCATATTTGTCACCATTTGTGATTAATGTTAATAGGCTATGGTTGAAGATAATAAGTCATTTCTGTGAACAAGCAATAGTTCAATGAACAGCTGTCTGTTGTTTGCTTATCTGAGGGCGTCCTGAAGCATCATGCAGTGAATCTTCAACACATGTGCACTAGCAGATAACAGGGTTCTTGGGTACCCACAGGCCCATCTCACTAGAGGACTAAGAGCATACATGCCACAAAGCTCAAAGAATCAGTGGCGCTCCCGTACCAAACACAGCACAGCCAAGGGGATCATCAATAGAGACACCAAGTCACCAAGCTCCTTTCATTAAACAGGCGTAGCTGGCTACGGACCCATCCTTGTAGAACAGAGCATAAGAACCATATTGTATGTCCGAAGAGTGATTGAAGGAAAAAGACTATTCATTTACCTATGGTTTGTACAGCTACCAATACTTCCTTTTTTTTTTCTGCTAGAAAAAGTGAAGTCTGAGCCTCTGTTGGTGTTAAGTCATTCTTTATTTAGCTGCCTTCAAATATTTCCTCTCTCAGTGATTGACAAGCTAAGAGTATAATTATGGCAATCATCAGCTGGCTCACTGTGCTGGTTCCTGGCCATATTTACTCCTCTCTATTGTCCCTTTAGTTTATCTGTCTACTTTTTCTTAAGGTTGTGTGTATCTTAGGTAGAAAAATAAGGATGTTCAAAACAAAACAGAACCTTAATTAATGGAACCCAACTACTTGGAAGACACAATATGCTGTTTTGTTCTAGTTTCCATTTGGGTAAAAGTTAGATGACCAAACACACACACACACACACACACACACACACACACACACACACACGCACACACACCCCATATAAGTTTTTGTTTAAAAATTTTCCATGAGATGACCTGAGGTATATATAAAATACAAATTCTATCATTTCCAAACAAGAATCATTGACATTTAGTATAGCAATTAATTTGAAATAGGCCTCAAGAGTTTTAGTTGACCCTAAGCTAAATTTGAGGGAGTTAAACAAGTTCATCAAAATTCAGGCTGAAGGAGTATCATGACCAAACCAAAAGGAGATAATAGTCTCACTGTTCTTGACTTTGGCCAAACCACAGGAGGAAGTGGGAACAATTAAAGGGATCACTGGCAAAAAAAGAAAGGAGCCAGAATAAGGAGGGGAAAGAATAGTGGGGAGTCTGGGATAAGATGCCCTGTGGAAAATCCATGAGAGAACTGGAGAGACAAAGCTGTATGAGGGACATTCATAAAGGCCTTTTCTGCTGAGGAGGGAAGGGGCTATGTTAACCCTAAGTCAGACCTGTGAGCAGTCAGTACAATAGAAATTGTTTTAGCTGCTAAGCAGAAACTAAGAAAATAAAGCATTCTCTCTTTTCAGCTGGATCTGATCCTGGACTGGCCTGGGACTTCAGCATAGGCATAGGAAGCCTACCCAGTAGAAGGCAGAGCTGGTAGACGAAGAAACCCAGGTTCTGACTGCATCATATGAGCTCCGATTAAAGCTACCCCTACAGGTATCTGCTAGACTTTGCAGTTGGACAATACATTCCTTGTTTTCCTTAAGCCCCTTTGAGTAAGGTTTTCTGCTTCCTCAAGTGAAAGAGTCCTAAGTGAGACAAGATCTTAGCTACCTTGTGAGGTAGCAAGTTCCACATCACTAGAAGTGGCCAAAGACTAACCATCTGCCGAGGAGTAGGGGGAAAGAAATCTAAACTGGGCTCAAGCTAAGCGTATGTGATGGTATTAGTTTGCTAGCTCTACCATAACGAATACCTCAGACTGGGTGACTTAAACAACAGAATTGATTTTCTCACAATTCTGGAGGCTAGAAATCTAAGATCGAGGTATCAGCAGTATTAGTTTCTTCTAAGGCCTCTTTCCTTGGCTTGTAGATGGCTGTCTTCTCCTTGTGTCCTCACATGGTCTTTCTTCAATGTGTGCCTGTGTCCCAATCTCCTTTTCTCATAAGGACACCCATTATATTAGACACTGGTCTACGCTAACGACTTCATTTCAACTACCCTTTAAATTTTTTTAAATGTTTATTTTTGAGAATGAGAGAGACAGCCCAAGTGTGGGAAGGCAGAGAGCGAGGGGACAGAGGATCCAAAGCAGGCCCCACGCTGACAGCAGAGAGCCCAACATGGGGCTCAAACCCACAAACCACATGATCATAACCCAAGTCAAAGTCAGACGCTTAACTGACTGAGCCACCCAGGTGCCCCTCAACTACCTCTTTAAAGACCCTGTCTCCAAATGCAGTCACATTCTGAGGTATTAGAGGTTAGGAGTTCAGTATATGAATTTGGGGGAGGGGACACAATTCAGGCCACAAAAATGATCTCCAAGGTTACTTAGAATTCCAACAAAATTTAGTAAAGAATGCCGTGTTTTACTCAAGAGCTATTTATTCCGTGGATCACAAATAAAATGTATGATGCCAGTGGTAGCTGCCCTGGGCTTCTGAAGTAGCATGAGGCTGCACCCTTAGAAAAGAATTGTTAGCAGTTTGTACAACCCAATCCAACTATATTTATTCATTTATGTTATCTAGGGGACTGCTATTTACTTTTCCAGTGGTTGATGTAGAGTGAAAGGCTTTGACAAACAGAGCTAATTAATACGTTTTTACAACAGGCAGCATGGTGGGGCCTAGGCCACACCTTGTCTGAAGTGATGTCATCCAGGGCACAGACATACTGGCAGTAGACTTTTCTCAGGAATGGTCATAACTGCCTTCACTAGCATTAAACAAAATGCAAATAAAATAAAATGCAAACATCTCAGCAAGGGCAGCCAAGTGTTTTACAAATTCTGAGCCAGTACATGGATAAATGTCCAAGTTTTATAGTTCTAACTTCCATTCAAATCTACTGGCCTTCCAGAAAGAAAATCCTCTATACAGATCCACTATCATAAATCACATTGCCCATCTCTGACCAGACAGTCTGTTGTCATGGCATCGCCTGGATGAATTTGCATGAATGGCAGTGTGCACATTTCTGATTTCTCAGCAAAACCCATTCAGAGTCTGAGTCCTTGCAGGGGTGGGCAGGGAGCAGTGAGGTCTGATGTGTGGTTTTTCACATACTAAAACCAACCACAGTAGAAAGTTAGATCATTAGAGTCAGAACTCAAAGAAGCCACAGCCATTAAGTCCAACCGTCTTATAAAGACAAGGAAATAGAGGTCCAGACAGGCAGAATGGGGGCCTCAAAATCCATTAGCCAGTGAAAGTCAAGGTCCCTGCTCCCTTGCCCTTTGGCTCTTTTGGTAGATAACAACAATGTGCTGTGTTCCTACTCCAGGGTTCCTACATGAAGTCAGACTTAGACAAGGGCCTGAAGAAACGCCTGTGGATTGGACCAGTAGCGACAGGGCCTGGTGACGCTAGTGTGGTTATGCCTATGGTAACAGCTATGCGTTTGGATCAAGGAAGTTGGATATATGTTTGAGTTGACTTTAGAAGACAGTTAACATTTTAAACTTTGATGAATCATTAAGAGGAATGGCATAAGAGGAAAGTAGTAAAGCAAATGCCAGTCAACAGCTGCCCAATATCCTGGATCAAAAAAGAAAAGTTAAGAGGAAAATTTTGTTATGAGATAAAATGGGTCAAAAACCTATTTCTCCTGAGGTAGCCCCAGAAAGTTCAGGTGTCAATGCTAAGGCAGGACACAAGGTGAGCCAGGATTTCTGTCCCCAAGCAGACAGACTTTGAAACCAAATAATCAGAAATTGACTATCTGGCTTGGGCTGGGTAAGGAACAGAAATTAGGGAGGGGCACCCCCCCACACACACACACACCCCTAACAGGACTGTAGGGAGACAGCAAAGACAGGGGCTAAGAGTCTCCATCTTGTGTAGGTCCAACCACCGACTCAGGCTGTGTTCATCAACACTTCAGGTCTCTAGACCCACCTGGGAGGTCTCTGAGATGGGCTTAGCCCACCAGGGGGTTGAAAGTTGCCCGGATCTTTTCCCTTCCTTGATCCCTAAAGTAGCTCCACAGAACCCACTGTGAAGAGTCAACTACTCTACCTACCAACACTGAATTTGAGCTATCTCCCTCTCTTTCTCTCTTTCTTGAACTTTCACTAGCTTTCAGACTTAATTCAATGTAATCCCAACTCACAATGCTAAACACTCTCCCTGAAGTGAAAATTAGGTTATGAGTTTTTCAAGAAAGAACAAAAAAATACAATTTCAGTAAACTCCTGCCCCAAACTTGTCAATTAATATATTTTTATGACTAGAAATTTTGTTCCATTCTTTTTCAAAATAGGAAACTGTAACTGAATATTAGATTCTGTCCAAACCCACTCCTCTTCCCCCTTTTTTGTGACATTAAGGAAAAAAGACCATCAACCTCAGTGGCCTTGAGACCTCTGCTTACTGCAGGCCCCTCACCATGCCTAACCCTTCATACTAGTATTTCTATAATGTTCTCCAATTCTTTAGCATTTTTCCCACTTACTATCTCATTTGTTCCTGCCAATAATCTTCTGAAATAGGAAGGGCAAGAGTTCTCATGAATCCTATTTTGCAGCTGAAGAAATCAAGGCCCTGAAAGGTGAACCAAGTTGCCAGAGTCACAAAACTAAACAAATCGCAGAACCAAGACTCAACTTGAGATCTTCTGCTGTCAAATCCTACACCCTTCCCATAGTCAGCAGACCTCCTCCACCCTGACAATGAGGATTGGAGGCAAACAGAGAAATTGAAAGGGTACTCTTTTACACACATGCGCGCACGCGCACACACACACACACACACACACACACACACACACAATGACCATTCTACCTTAAAAATCTTGTTTCACAAAAATTTGCTGTGATATTCTACTTGGATTTGAAACATACTAGATTTCTAACAAAATCTTGTTGATAGAACTAAGAATAACTTAATAGTAATAACTTAGTAGTAACAAAAGAGTATTCATAATTAAGAGTAACTTGGTTAAGAGTAGTAATCAAGTAATAATGAAACTAGTCTTCATCTACTTTGATGGATGCCAACATTATTATCTGATTCACTGAAAAGAGTATGGGATCTACCAGCCAGAGACCTGGGCTGAGTCCCCACCCCACCATTCAGAAGGGCAGACCTTGGGCAATCATACCAAATCTGTTCCTTCTTAGTCATGCATGGTGGATCTGCCCATCCAACCAATGTAAATGCCACCAGGAATGGAGTACACATGCAGAAAAAGAAGTTTACCACTGCTTGACTCACTCTCACAGTCATCCCAATATTAAGCCACACATAACTCCTACTCCAGTATCCTCTGACTCTTAGAATCTTTGGGAATCCCAGCCCTCTCTATCCTTCTTAGGCTCTCCTTGCTCTGTTAGGACATAGGTCTTAGTCACCTCAGGCTATCATAACAAAATACTACAGAATGGGTGGCTTAAACAAGAGAAATCTATTTTCTAACAGTTCTGGAACATGGAAATCTGAGAACAGGGTGCCAGCACTGTTGGATTCTGCTGAAAACCCTCTTCCTGACTTGCAGATGGCCACCTTCTCACTGTGTCCTGCCATGGTGGAGAGAAAGAGCCAGAGCAAGCTCTCTAGTGTCTCTTCTTATAAGGGTACTAATCCCATCATGAAGGCCCCACCCTCATGATTTCATATAACCTTAGTCACCTCCCAAAGGCCCCATCTCCAAATACCATCACGCTCGGGGTTAGGGCTTCAACACATGGATTTCAGGGTGGACACAATTCAGTCCATAGCAACAGGCTTCTCTGTTCTTAATACCCATGTTCTCTGACACAATTAGGAACCTACCCTGGGGCTCCATGAACCCTGGCTGCAGGTTCTCAGGTGCTCCACCCCAGGCCCCCAGGGAGTCAACATGTCTTTTCCACCAATGGAGGTTATCCGGCTCTCATCAAGCCACTGTAAAATGAATATAACAAAACTTAACTGTTTTGTCAAATGGCTATAACAATAAAAATATTTATGAAAACTGTATAAATTGTAAAGCCTACAGTATTATTTCCATTTATTTTTATTGGTGATCTAGAAATTAGAAATGGAAATAATGATTTTCTAATGTAGTCTAATTAGGAAACTGAGAATAAAATGGTTCCCTCTAAAAGATACAAGAATCTGTGGAATAAAGTATATTCCAGTTATCAGTGGCATTCCTCAGTTAAGGCAATAAAAAATAATTTTACCTTCAGGCATGTGTATTAAAAAATAGTAATTGATTTGTTTGCTGGTCTTGGTTTGCTTTCTTAGTTTAAATTGCACTTATCAAGTAAGCCCTAAGCACAAAAAATCACACCTAAGCCATTAGGCTATTTGGGGCATCATATTCCCTCCAGTACTATGTTTCTCCAGTCCCATGGAAATGCAGGGGCCACCATTCCTAAGGGTGAATAGTGGCTCACTCTAGGATGAAGGCCTTGAGTTATGAGTGAATAACATCAAGAGAACATTAGAGAAATAATCATCAAGACTTCAGGTTCTGACTTTAGGATATAATTTTCATCCCCATCTTAGAAGCACTGAGTTTGCCTCTTTTCAATAGTCCTGCTCTGTGGTAGGCACTGCTTTCCAGAAGTAACACTGATAGTAACACGTTCCTTATTTGCGGTAAATGGTTTCCCAAAATGGATCTACTAGCTGAAGGGAAGTAGAGAAGGAAGATGGTTACAGAAAACTGAAATCATGGGATGGAGCTAGTTGTCCTACTTACATGCCAGTCAGTGTTCCCCCAAAGACCTCTCTCCAGCCTCCTCCTCTCTTCCAAGATCTAGACTTACAAATACAACAGTGGGCATCTCCACTGTCTCAGAGGCTTCACACAAGGTCCATACTCCAGTATCCTCTCCCCGCCTCCCTGGGTTCCCTTCCTTGGCGGGTGGCACCACCACCTATGTGGTATCTAGCTCACAAAATAACTTCTCCCTTGCTCCAGCTACAGTAAATCCTGCCCAAAAGAACTTTCAGTTTTATTTGCTTTATTCTTTTCCCATTCCCAATGTCTTAGGTGCCTAAGTTAACATTTCTGTAGCACCCAACACTTTTGTTTGTTATATGGTCTTCTACACTATGTGAACCCCCATGATAGAGGTGCTGTGTCTATCTTGTTCAACATTGTATCCTAGAACAGGATCTGGTCTTTAATAAAGCTTTCTTTTAAAAAAACATTTGAGTGAACATAATATTTAATTGTGAATTAACTCTATATGATACACAGCCATCATGAGAAACATTAGTTTTTTCCACTTATATTCAGTGTGAGTTTTATATGACTCTCATCCTCACACTACTGAAAGGCAGCTAATCTAGAGAAATGTGAATTTGATCGGGGGTAAAAGGAATAATTTGAGAGAATGGGCATTTTAGAGGAATGGAGGTCTTACCAGGAAGATAAAGGAAGGTGCTTGAAACAGGTGAAAAAATTGTACTGACACTGGTCATCCACAACAGAAAAGAAGAAGACTGAGAGGTAAGACTGGGTTGCATAAAGGGGCAATACTTGCCACTCTAAGTCTGTGCCCATGAATCTATAAAGTAGCTGAGATCATGAGCTTTGGGATCTGAATGGCTTGGGTTTGAATCTTACCTCTGCTGTTTACTAACTGTGTCACCACTGGCAACTTATTTAACTACTCTGAACCTTTCTTATTTGAAATAGACATACCAATGCTTAACTCACAAGGCCACTAAAAGAGTTAAATGAGGGTGTGGCATAGAGTATTTAGCACATGCCTTCGTAAGCACTTTTCCATAATAAGCACTCAAATGGTAGCATACCAGCTATTATTATTTTTGTAGTATCATCCTATAATTATATTTTTGTTAAAGTTGGAGATTTTTAAATGTTTAATGTTTATATTTTGTTTATCCTCTAGATTGCATGGCTATTCTGAATTGTGAAGTTGCTAAAAAAAAAAAAGAAAAGAAAAAAAGAGAAGAAAAAGAAAACCCCACAAAAACTCAAAACCTTCATCTGGATTGGTGGAAGGCATTAAATCAACAAAGGTAGTGCATGGATTACCAGTTTATGACTTAAGAAGAAAACAACCTATAATTTCTCTGTAACTCAGAGACTGAAGTAAATCGGGACCCTTCTAAAGTAGAACAAGGTAAATAATGATGATAAATTTACCACTCATATAGATATTTTTAAAAAACACAAAAGCAGAAATCTGTTCATATCACCACTTCCTCAAACTCGCCAATGGCTCCCACTTCTCTTAGATGTGTCACGTGCTATCCTTTAATGTGGTCCTCAAGGCCCTTCAGGATCCCTGTCCACCTTGCTGACTTCCCGTTAGTCCTCACTCTCACATTAGGCCATTCACACTTGTGGCTTCCTCGGTGCCCCAAATCTTCACTGGGTAGCTTCTATTCAGGACTCTACTCAAATGTCACTTCTTCAGAGAAGGTCACTTCTCCTAGCCCACCCAAGCTAAAACAGTCTCCTCTACTCAGTCACTCTGTGAACCCTCATCCTGTGTTATTTTTGCCATATATTACTCATCATCCTCAGAAATATAATAATCTGTTTACTGCTTATTGTCTACCCCAACCGTATGTTAGTTCCTTCCATGAGGAGCCTGTGTTTATCTTACTACACACTTGATATAGCTCCAGGGTCTAGGAAAGTCTCTGTCATCTAGTATGTGCTTAATAAATACTTGTTGAAGGAGTCAATTAATAATAACAGTAACAATACGACCTACTGTTTATAGTTGAGCACTTAGCATTGCTATCCATTATGTCATTTAATCTTAATCACAATGCTATGCAGTACAATTATTAACCCCATTTTATAAATGAGGAACCTAAAAGGCTTAACAAAGCTAAATTGCTGCTTAACCAAGGTCAGACATACAGTAAGTGTGAGATCTGAACCTAGGTCATGCACACATACACACTCCGTATAGGTAGACTGGCAAAAAGAAGAACAAAAGGCAACAGGATAGCTACCAGACTACCCCACAATTCTACCAGGGCTTGAAAAGGTGACTGAAGCCAAGGCTAGACCAATTTGCTCCCTTCTCTTTCTCATTCTTCTAAATGGAATGAAATGTCTGGCCAACATTCCACAGTCACAGCCAAGGACTATGGCCAACACTTCATCCATGAGGATTCCTCACGGTACCCAGTGGTCAACTTCAAAACACCGCAGCATGGTTCAAAGATACAGTACCTAGACAAATGTAATAACATTTACTCTTTTTGAAAATGTCTGAGCTTCAATCTGTGGATTATCTTTTTCAGGAAAAGTTAACAAAGTACTGTTTGTCTGCTTACAGATTACTATTCAGAGATGCTGTTTTCAGCAGAGAAAAGGTGAAGAAAAGACGCTTACTACTTCAGCAATAAGAACGGAGCAGTATTCTTCCTTCCAGTTGGAAAGGCTTTGGAGAGGTATGCTTTGTAGTAAACTTCTAAGAAAATTTCTTTTCTTATCCACTCTTGAAAGTATCCTACACAATTATATAATTGCAGTCTGATAAATATTTCCATGGAGAAGTAGAAATATAATTAGTCAGATTACTTAGATTTTTGACTGCACACAAAAAAAGGCAGTAAATGGGCACTGTATGACTCAAAATAATTAAACTGCTGGTACAAACACTCATACTTGGGCTTACTGCCTGCAATAAACTTTATGGTCTTTGGGATTTCACTTGTCTTTTCGGTACCTTAATTTCTTTTTGTATATAAAGAAATGTACTTGCTACCCAAAACATGGTTGTTGGGCAGTTTGATATTAATTCCCAATAAGATAGTATAAATTTGCATCTGATCTCATTTGAAAGACCTAAGGCCATGATACTTATAGAAAATACACTTTTAGTCATTTATATATATGCTACTTAGGAGTAAACACATGGGCAATGTACATATCAGGGGCACAAATTCTCAATGTTTGACATATTGGTATATAATACGTGTCTATAAAATATATACAGTTACACTAACACACAATTCTATATAAGTATAATTATAATGATTCACTATTAAGTAGACAAGCTTTCAGCTATTTTCCAACAGAAAATCCAGAAAAAAACCTGCAAGGTATATATCTAGCACCAAGAATGGAAAATTATGAGTATTTTTCCATATTTTCTTTAAAAATTAAATATTATGGATAAAGTGGAGGTTCTTCTTGTCCTCTTTGTTCCCCATCCCAGTCACCTCCTTTCTACATCCTGTCCAGGGCTAATAGGAATTTGAAATATATTTTTCCTCTCCAAATTTAAATGTCTTTTGATATAGATATACCCATAAAAATATGTGTAGCTTTTATTTTTTTTAAATTTTTGTAATGTTTATTCATTTTTGAAAGAGAGAGAGAGAGACAGCGTGCCAGTGGAGGAGGGGCAGAGAGACACGCACACGCACGCACACACACACACACACACACACACACACACACACACAGAATCTGAAGCAGGCTGCAGGCTCTGAGCTGTTAGCATAGAGCCCGAATCTGGGTTGAACTCATGAATGGTGAGATCCTGACCTAAGCTTCATGAAGTCAGATGCTTAACCGACTGAGCCACCAAGGCGGCCTTAAAATATGTGTAGCTTTTAAAATGCATTGTGAAGGGGTGCCTGGGTGGCTCAGTCTGTTAAACGTCCGACTTCGGCTCCGGTCATGATCTCACGGTCTATGAGTTCGAACCCTGCGTTGGGCTCTGTGCTGACAGCTCAGAGCCTGGAGCCTGCTTCGGATTCTGTGTCTCCCTCTCTCTCTGTCCGTCCCCCACTCATGCTCTGTCTCAGAAATAAATAGACATTAAAAAAAAATTAAAAAATAAATAAATAAAATAAAATGCATTGTGAAGATATGCATAAATGTACCAAACTATGTATCATTCTGAAACTTGCTTTTTCTCCATTCAATATATTTCTTAAAGATTTTATTTAATGTTTATTTATTTTTTAGAGAGACAGAGAGAAAAAGAGAGAGCCGGGGAGGGGCTGAGAGAGAGGGAGACACAGAATCTGAAGCAGGCTCCAGGCTCTGAGCTGTCAGCATAGAGCCCTATGTGGGGGTTCACAAACTGTGAAATCTTGAACTGAGCCGAAGTTGGACGCTTAACCAACTGAGCCACCCAGGCACAACCCCCCCATTCAACATATTTTTGAGAGCTTTCCATGTTGGCATATTGATCTAGTCCATTCCTTTTACCTTTTGCATAGGCTTCTATCTTACGACTATACCATATTGAACATATTTATTCTTCAGTTGATAGATATTTAGACTCTCTTTTCCACTGTTAGAAAGCTGCATAAGCAAGTAAGTGTCCATGTACATGTCTTTCTGCATGTGTTTAAGTTTTTCCAGATAAGGCTATACCTTAAAATGCAATTTTCATTCCACAGAAAATGTCTCACTTGAGCACCCCAGGGGCTGCAGAACTGGTCCCACAGTGTGGTCTAGGTAATGAATTTGCAGGAGCGGTGTTTACTCTTGCTGGTGCACACCCTGACAGACATCATCTCAGCCCGTGAGATTGCAGGGGCAGGAGGCTGTCCACAACCACAAGTTACAGCTCATACAGAGTGAGTTCTGTTCTCTTTAACTCAGTGAGCACCTGGGTCAAGCCAGCCACCAGAGGTAGAAGAGAAAATAAACCAAATATGACACCAATAAATAAAAGTCCTGGATTCACTTACACTACCTTGCCATAATGGCCTTTGTTCTGAACTAGGAATGGCTCAATTATCAGTAATGCTGTTATTAACAAGTCAGCCTGGTAGCTATAACATGGTAATGTATTTCTTTGCAGAGTTGCTCTTTTCAAGGGACTATAAAAAGCAAATTACTCCCTTTCAACTCTTGATCGTAAGTTCTACTTTTGAGATTCTATAGCTCACAGCTTTTTAATAATGAGAATCTATACTTGCTTGTAATAGCTCTAAAAGGCTTTTCCTATAAAAATGGATATCAATGTCTTTGAAGGTAAAGTGGGAGAGAAATAGAAAAAATAGAAATCTATCACATATAAATAATGACAGTTACAATGATAATCACTCTGTATGTCAGCATTACAGAAATGGTAGCTTATACTTACCAAACCCTAAAAAATGGCACCAGAGAGTATATAAACAATCTATAGTCATAAAATGGGGAGGGGGGGGGCGGAGAAAAACTCAGTTGGATCAAAATGTTTTTGAAAAGAGTGTTAGTTTTGAAAATTTTGAAAACCACAAACATTTGGACTTTGCAGGCTTAATGACCTGTACACTTGTGATACTGTGCTAAGCCCCTGCGTTTTTGTCATAGTCAATGGCTCTTGTATAAGCAACATGATATAGCCGAGGATTGACCAAGTAATAATTTTAAAAAATCAACTGAACTCCTAATATATGCCAGCCACTGTGCTAAGCACTTGCCCTACTTTATCTCATTAGTCTTCATTAAAAGAAATAAAAACAACAATTAAGATGTAGGTACTAAAAGTATCCCTATTTACAGATGACAAAACAGAGATGCAAAAACTTACATAACTTGTCCACAGCCACACAGTTCCAAAAGGCGAAGCCGGGCTCTGAAACCAGGCAATGGGACTCTAAGCCTGTGTCTGGAACCACTATGTGGCAGTGCCTTTCATGAATAAGGACAAGAAGAAACCATCCCCTCCCCTCAAGAGAACAGCATTTCCTTTCTCTACTTTTCTTTCTTTCTGTTTCTGCTCCTTACATTCCTTCTCCCTTTATTTTTCTCTCTTCCTTGTTTATGTTTTAAGTCCACTTATAAACACTCATAGAGGGTGCCTGGCTCGAGATGGGATTGGAGAAGAGCTCAAAAGGTCATTTCCTCCTAAAGCAAGATGGAAAAAGGTTACAGTGAATACCATACCGCACACTCCCCCAACACAAAATATTCTTAAGCATGAGAATACACACTTTAAGCTATAGAGCATAGACCAACATTTCAATAAGAATAAATCTTGGAGACCACCATAATTGACTTTCCTCAGCCCATTTCTCTTGACCACAAAATTTCCTTGCTGATCTTATCTGTGTTCACAGTTTCAACTGTCCCAAATGGATATCCCCAATCCTAAGCTTGGAGATACAGCTTAAGCTTCAGGCTTGGAATAATCAACTCTCTGTTAGACATTCCCAAATAGATGTTCCAATTTCAAGCCCAATTATGATTCAGATTGCATTGCCCTGAATCTGCATCTCCTTCCTGAATTTCCTGTTGGATTTAGAGGAACCACGAAACTGGACACTGGATACCCAAACTGGAAACATGGGGAACTCTACTTTATTTCCCACATACAAACCATTCTGTTAATTTTACCTCCCAAGTCCATCCCTTCCCTCAATTTCTGTTGGTGCTGCTGTAGTTCAGGTCTGTATCATTTCTCTCTGTTTCAGCTCTCCCTTGGACTATTTTAAGAACCCTCTCAGTGGGTTCCCTGCTTCAAAGTAAATAAAAATCTATGACGCTCCCCTGCTCTGAACCTTGCAGTGATTCCCTACTGCCTCCAGGATAAAGTTTGCATTCCTAATCCCAGCACCCACCTGGCCTCGAATCTCCCAGTCCTTTCAGTGGGAGGCCCTACATCCCATGAACCTGCAGTTCTCTAAGCCTAAATAGCCGTTCCGCTAAACTGAACAAATATGCAGGGTTTTGATCTTTAAATAAGAGAAATACTTGCTCCTGTAGAGAATGTATTACTTAACTACAAATTTACTGTGAAAATTAAGTCTCCTTTAAAAAATGAGAAGACAGGGGCACCTGGATGGCTGTGTTTGCGCCCCACGTCAGACACTGCACTGACATTCGGGAACCTGCTTCGAATTCTCAGTCTCCCTCTCTCTGCCCCTCCCTCGTGGCGTTGGTCGGTCGGTCTCTCTCTCTCTCTCAAAAACATATGAACATTAAAAAAATGAGAAGAGAAAGAAGTTGCTTAAGGTCCACACTCTTTTTGCATTTTCACCAAGAACTGCAACGAAGTGTTGAGAAGCCCAGTCTGGTGAGGGAACTCAGGCAGCCTCTGGCAGGCCCATGGTGGAAGGCTGACGGGAATGGGCTTGTTAGCAGGGGTCAGGGACACCCATGGTGGCGGGCCACAGGGAGGTACAGCAGCTCTGAGAGACGCTGCCTGACAGGGCACAGGGGTCTTCAGAGCTGAGGAGAAAGACTGAGAGTCTGGGGGGCAGGGTAGAGACTGAAGAGGGCTGTGCGGAGAGCCACAGTGGCTGAGCACTGATCTGCCTCTGAGGAAAGTCCTCAAAGCTAGGAAAGATCCACCTGAAAGGACTGAAGAAAACAGTTGCCAAAACTCACAGAAGACACTGTAGGAGCTAAAAAGAAGGAAATGCCCTGGATTTTTTCCCTTCCTCCCTCCCTCCCTCTAGTCCTCCACTTGTGCCTCTCACCAGCTTGGTGGCCAGCAATCTTGGTCACACGATGAAATCAACCAAAACCAACCAGGGAACTTGAAGAAGTGTGAATGCCTGGGTTCACCCTAGGGAGCCGTAAGTAACAGGTCTGAATGCAGCCTGAGCACCAGGAGTCCTGAAAGCATTCCTCCTGTGTCTGCTGGTTGAGAACTACTGGATGGGCTGAACCCATGCAGAAGCCAGGAGACCAGGTCCTGGGAGAAGTAGCCTGCAGAAATCAGCACCCTGCCACGGAGGGTGAGAATAGGATCTGGCAGCCAGCAGATCTAGATTTAGCTAATATAATGGTAGAACAAGGGAGAGGAGAAGCAGCGAAACTTAAGTAAATAAACACGATCTTCTCTAAATCCTTCAATGGCAGGCTCGAATTCCACCTCCTCTGTGAAGCCTTCCCTGAGCACCCCGACAGTAGTGTTTCCTCCTTCTTATAATGCTGATTGCTGTTCCTCCAATGACAAAACTTCACATCCTATGTCTCATGTGTCCTCAGCCCAGGACAGGGCTGGTCCTCAGCCCAGTGTCTTGTTCTCTGTTCTTGGTCTTCTTGCACCAGGAAAACCTGTGCTTTCTTCCTCTTGCTGTTTGCTTCTTTACCAAGTGACTGGCTAGCTCGTTGGGATACTTGGCTACTATTAAGTAGTAATTAATGGCTAAGCATGGTTAATCTATAACCCCTTCCAAATGACATTTGAATGGCAAAACTGACCTTGAGTGCAAGAATTTTAGGGCAAAGTCAGAGTTGATTGAGTAGATTTTTGTATCCCTTAAAATTTAAACAAATTTAAATCAAATAACATAGGTGATGGCCTAATACTGGATAGCAATGATTTACAAATTTACAAATGATTAATTGCAATGTATTTTGATCTCAGCTCTACTCACAGCTGTTAAAACATTCAGCAGCATAAACGTATCCTTAAGATACATTTATATTTCTAGTTAAAGAAGTCTAGTTATCACCTTTACATAAATTAGCTTAGAAATATACTTGCTGTAAATTCCAAAGTCATGTGATTTCACATCAAAAGAAATTTACCTCTTTTAGTGGAAATAGTCAGCATTATCCTATTTGCCTGAGAAGCTACTTTCCAGAGAAGAACAAAATCCAAGATCAAAACCAGAAATCACTTCTGTGTGTGTGTGTGTGTGTGTGTGTGTGTGTGTGTGTGTGGTTAGACTGTTAGTTTATCCCCTGAAAAACTGGACCCAAACTGTGTAACTGTTAAAATGCTAAGTACTTCAAAAGTGGACATTGTATTTTATTATTTTTTACAATATTTTTCTTCTAATGTTTATTTATTTTTGAAAGAGAGAGAGACAGACAGAGTGAGAGTGGAGAAAGGACAGAAAGAGAGGGAGACACAGAATCTGAAGCAGGCTCCAGGCTCTGAGCTGTCAGTACAGAACCTGAAGCAGGGCTTGAACTCACAAACTGTGAGATCATGACCTGAGCTGAAGTTGGGCACTTAACAGACTGAGCCACTCAGGTGCCCCTGGACATGCTATTTTAAAAAACTGTTTTCTGGTATGATATTTTTCTTCATTATGAATCTATATTAAAAAGTTGTGGAAAATCCACTTTGGGCTACATTAGGGTATTTACCATCTTTATGGTGGTTCAGACTCCTAAAAACAAACAATAAGACAGTCAGAGTATTGAAAAAAAAAATATGTGCATACATAAGAGCCACAGGCAGATCCCTCCTTATGATCCTATAAGGAATACATAAAAGACTATCAATTCATAGAAACATAATCTCTTTGTCAACTATTGACTGTATGACAGAATTCCAGTGAAATGTTTACAACTGTCATCATCACACTTTCAAGCCCCCAAATCTCAATCACCACCACCTGACTGGGCTCCACAAATTCTCATCAAAAGAAACATATCTGTTCTACTTGAACAGTGAGCATAATCTCGCCACAGCTATTAGGATCTTACAAAAGTAGTGAAGATAATACATTTAATGGACAGAATCAAAACCCAAAAGAGGTAAATGACCACAAATTAATGAATGGAATCCCAGTAGACTCTTGGGGGCAGCAAAGTGACCACAAGAGCCTTTTTCTTCCATCACATCATTAAATAAGAAAAGGAATATGTTTTCTGTACATAAAAGCCAGAAAATTAAGGTTAACGGAGCTGTAGGTTTTTAAGTAATAAGTAACTAGTAATGCTCAGGAAAAAAGGAAACACAACTAAAAATGCTCAGGAAATACAAGAGTAAGTTTCATGTAATTACCAAAATTAGTAGTAAATCTTCCAGGATTTTATCATGAAAATATACACCTTAGACAAAAGGCAGAGACAGAGAAGAAACTTCTTTTCTTAGCATGTGAGAAGAGTCTAACAATTTTTTTGAAAACAGAATGCACACTCATACTCTGTACTGAGTCAATATTCAATTATTCAAATTAATATTCAATATTCAAATTAATTGATTAAACCATGACATCTAGGAACACCACTCACTCATAAGGCCTGAGTACCTCTCTGGGAATAAATGCCTGTTATTTTTTTTTTAATATTTCACCCACCCCCCCACCACCCCAGGGGGCCTGGGTGGCCTCGCCTCCTGCCCACACGTGCCCAGTCCAAATGACTGTGATTTTAAAGATGCTATTAGTTGAAGAGAGAAGTCACTCATACACTCCTGCTGAAGACAAGTATCCCATGCATCATGGTGAATCCACACAGCTCAGAGAATGTAAACACTACCTGGACAAAGTTAAAGGACCTTCCAAGTCCTTAATATTCTAAGACTGTTTTCAAATTGGACCCACTGAATATGCCTTGGGGACCCTGTGGGTCTCGGAACCATCTATACAATGCTTGGCTTTGTTTAGTGATAACAAAGGGGTGAAAGATTTGAGAAACAAAAGCAGTAGGACACAGCCTCCCAAAGCAAAAGCAACCAAACAAGAAAAAAATATTCACAATTGTTTGGGGGAAAAGAATGATTCTAGGTTGAAACTTTAAACTAAATCAAATTACTTAAGTTATTAACTAATTAAAATCTTCAGTTAATAGAAGACAAAGGAAAGGAAAAAAGGTCACTGTTTCTCAAATCTTGTCAGTGCCTATTTCTCCTTTTTAATTTCTCACAGAAATAGATTTAATGATTACCACACAGACACACACAAATACGCGTGGTTGCTCTCTTTCAGTCATAGCAACTTCAAATTTTAGGGTCAGACATGCCATACTTTTCTACTTAGGAAGGCTTAAGTGTAGCTAGCTGTACATTTTAGACCAACAACAGAGAAGAAAGACTTACAAAGAGCAAGGTACTGTTCGATCAACTTCAGACAAACATTAATGGTGAGGAAAATTACACAAGAAACAGCAGGCATTTATAGATTTTTTTTTGACTAAAAAGATCATACGGGAAATTTAGGTGAAAGAAAGATTTTTAAATGTCCCATGTCTTCAGGGCAGACAAAAATGCAGAGACTGATGTAATAATCAGGGAAAAAAATCATGTAAGAATCTTCTCTATGTAGTATCATGGATTAGGGATTATGATGGGTCATATCACAGCCTAATTAAATAATTTGGACATCTTCATAAAACACCATATATAACAAGGGCTGAGAATAACTGAAGGCTGAAAAAACCTAAACCACTTTATCCACTTAAACCCTCCTTCACAAATGCCTGGGACAAGTGGACCCTTCGAGGTCCACAGCATAATCTAGTTCACTACATTGGTGCTCCTATACCTGAAAACATTTATTCCAAGAGCCTCCTGGCATACAAAGAGGAAGCAGCATTTTTTGTTTGTTTTAGATAATCCAAGTAGGTTCATTACTTCCTTCCTTTTGTTTGTATTTTGAGGAGGAAGAGCAACAGGAAGTCTCATTCCCGTTCCAGCCTTACCCCAACACAAATTACAGTTTCTTTCTATGTGCTAAAAAGAGCTGTGAACTAAAAAGATGAGGTTCAGTTGCTGAGGGGCAGCAATAATAAGCATGTTCTTACCTGATATGGCCAATCAATTCAATAAGCTTGTGACTAAAAAAATAAGCTGTCAGCTCAGACACATGACTCAGGACTGAACAGACCCCAAAGAGAGTTGTAGTTCCATTCAAGTCTTCCAAATGCCAGTAGAGAAAGGTGAACACAAAGCCATATCCAAAACCCATAAACCATGCCACGAACAACACCGAGCCATACTGCACACTGCAAAGCAGTCTGATTAAGTCCCAAAAGTTGAAGGCTTGTGAGTGGCTCGTGGTGGTTGGTGTCTCCTCAGAGGACTCTGTAGAGCTGTTTCTCTCCACTTGAGGGATCTCCACCTCTTTTCCTTTATTTTCATTGTTTTTGAAATGGTTGTAGCGGAACCGGAACTGAGTGGCAACAATCAAAGCCATGGTCATGAGAACCCCAAAGACAATAAAGACGATCTGGTAGTTCCGATATTCAGGGGGTTTACACCCCTTTCCATCAATGATCACTTCTATGTGTGTGTAGTCAATCCCAATGCCGACAGACAGCATCGCCAGGCCCCAGCCCAGGGAGCCCCACATACGCTGCAATCCATAGCGATCTCTGTGTTTTCCCAGATACTGAAGTGTTACAGTGTCCACAATGGTGACAGAAGAGGCACTGAAAAATTCTCCTATTATGACAACCACCAAGATCACCAAGAATATAGCCTCAACTTCTTGTTGATCATAAACAAGAGTGACTTGATCAGAAGGTAAAGATTTGGTGGTAGTGACAATAGCAGTGGTCGTCTCTCTGGTTACATTTCCCAGGAAGGCAGGGGTTGCCGTGCTCGGATTCAAGGTCAAGTCCATAATATGGTCAGTAATTTCATCTGTCTGAGGTTGTGGGGTGGGTGCACTGGTCTTATTTGGAGCTGTCGAAAAGATGACAGTTTCAGTGACATTGGGCTCTGTTTCTAATATCACTGGCCAAGTGGAAGGGAGCAGGCTCCTTTTCTCACGCATTCTTGGTGATGTGGTAATGGAAGAATTGGTTGGCGGGATAGTTAACAGATGACTTGAGTTGGTGGGACGAGACGTTGGGGGAATCTTTGGTACACATCTCAAGGTAGCGGGTTTGACAAATCCAATGCCCAAGTTGAATAAAACCCAACACAAAAGAGAAAAGAGGAGGACAATTTTGCCTTTTCTAAAGCGATCTGCAACTACACCCCAAAATGGGGCACTGCAGAATTCAATGAAGTATCGGATACCTACTAGCAATCCACTCTGGCTTGGTGACATTCCCAGCTGTTTATAATACACAGGCAGAAGTGGGTAAAGAGAGCCATATGCAGAGTAAAAGAAAAAATAGAAGACCTTGGATATCAGAAGATCATTGTTTATTTTAACACAATGTTTCTCTATCCAGTCTACTTCCTCCTCAGGAAGAGCAGATGTTTCTGTAGAGGTGGGTGTTTCATTTGAAGGTGGTTCAGGTTCCCTGGAAATACCATTAAAGGGATCAGCAAGCACGTATTTTCTCTTCTGTTCCTCTTCATCATCGGTTAAGATGGCAACTTTATCATCTGCCGCCATGGCTTCTCACCACCATCAGAAAATTTTAAAGTTTTGTGACTTTCAAAATTTTTATTGTTGATCTGTAAAGTAAAATTTAAAAGATGGCTTAGTATGAAAATAACATTTAAGCACTGAGCTTCATCTTGCAAGAAACTGAGGAGTTTCAAACTACTAAAAATAATAATTATGAGAGAGAATTCTCCCATTTGTCACTTGCAGTCATACAATACTAAAAAAGAAAAACAGCTTTCAAAACATCAAATACTCTTTGTGGCCACTGACTGACAAATTACACATTCTAATGGCAAGTTTATGGCTCCGGTTCAATCTCAAATCTTTTTCATCGATGTCTAGTGAAAATGTACAAATGACAGGGATTATGTCTAAACCAAATATAGAGAATTGAAAATAAATAGTCCTTATAGTTTATTGGTTTTACTTTTCAAACAAATCTGATGCACTATGAGGTACAGAATTTTTAGGAAATAAAGGTAGCTACAATCATTAAGTTTCTATAGAAAAGTAGAAATAAGCTTTTAACCACAACCACAAATGTAATGAGAATGAGGGAGCAAAATGCACATTTGCAATTGGAGTTGGTCACTACAGCCATGACAGATACCCTGGGTAAGGAGACAGTCCTCACACTGTTTATACTGCATATGTTTCTCCAGCTGTGCTTTTATGGATTATAGTTTTAAAAAATGTCAGGAAAAAAATGGCAGATACCATTTATTGAATGAGCACTTACTCTATGCCAGGCAACACATAAAGATCTTTAAATGTATTGATTCATACTGATCATAAAATCCCTTCTATCTTCTCCATGTTGCAGATGAGAAAAATGAGGCATGGTGAGCTTAAACAACTTGTGTAAGGGGTAGAGTGAGGATTTGAACCCTAATATTATGGCTTTAAGCTGTGTGCTCTAAAAACCACAATAAACTGCCAAATGTTACATTCTGGGCAATAAAATGTTGCCTTTTTATTAAACCTTTTTATAAGACAGGGTGTTTCATACAAAAGATAAGTAATATATCAATAGTATAAATTTATAGGAACTGTGCCACATTCCACCAGAATTTCCCTTTCTTCCATTATACAGAGAATTAAAGAGCCAAAAGGTCCTGCTTGCATCAAGACCTGTCATGCTGCAATGAATATATTCTGAGGTAGGAGGCATATACATTAAATACGTATTACTTCCTTTCACCTTCTAAGCCAGAGAGAAATAACTTCATTTTGCTACCCCTTGGAATAGATCTTGCTTTCCCTTTTCCCAAAACGAAGACTAACTTTCTGAAAATCTTCCAGAATCATGCCTGTAAAAATTTTAAAAATAGCTCCTAGGCAGACAATAGAAACACAACTTAATGAGACCCGTGTAGTAAGTCAACTTATCTTTTACCCCCAAAAGCCAGGTGTCAAAATAGCTGTTAAGTTTTGAAAATGTTTGTGTGTTTCTTATTTTTAGATTTAAGAAAATTTTTTATTTGAGGTAAAATTCACATAACATAAAATTAACCATTTTATGTAAATGATTCCGTGGAATTTAGTGCATTCACAATATGGTGTCGCCCCCACTAGTTCCTAACTCATGTTTTTCCTGGAGTGAAAGGAAACTTTTTTCCCCACAAAACTTGAAGGAAAAGCAAAATCCAATATTTTGCTGTCCAGCTGAAAGACTTTCCTCAATGTTCTATATTTATTTATTTTTTCATCATTAGTGCTTTCACCCATCCCAGTCGGTTCCAATTCCATCTCATCACCTGAAAATAACAATAATTCTCCTTTGGACTTATTTTCTAAATTATTTTCATTTCTGAGCTCAAACTTTAAAGAAATATTTGTTCTTTTTCAAGTGTATAAAATTTCATGGCACTTCGGGGTGAAGATGGCAGGTTGTGTACATCTGGCCTCCAACCCTAAACCCCACTAAAATGACCACACACACACACACACACACACACACACACACACACATATATATTTTTAAAGTCAAAATCCAATAGTCCAAGCTAGGAGAATTAAAGCGCCTGTAAATGGAAAAATAAAATAAGATTCTGGAAGCCAGAATATAGTTAGACAATTGGTAAATAACTTAGTAGACCTAAGAAAACAGAAACCTTGGCTGACAGTGGAATAATTTATTACTCAGAATCCTTCAAAAGCTCATAGGTTGGCCATATCAGGTTGAAGTGCAAGGAAGAGTGTGTGTGTGTGTGTGTGTGTGTGTGTGTGTATGTGTGTGTATGTGTGTGTGTGTATAGAGAGGGAGTGGAGGCTGCTGTCAATGGAGTTGACTGAAAATCTGAACACCAACTCAGGACACCCAATCCCCTTCTCCACCCCATGTGGCTCACCAAACAAGTAGAGGTTTTTTCCTCTGGAGAGGATAAAACAAGTTCTGTTGTCATACAGAAATAGCTGGAGTTGAGAGTAGGGGTGCCATACTGAAAACAGGGCAGGAAGTGAACATATACATGCTGATTCCAAGCCTTAGACCTGTCCCAAATCTCCATCCCATTTCTCTCACAAGGTTCCCAGAAGCTGGCAAGGCTTTCATCCTCCAGGCAGGAAACTGGAAGGTTCTTCTCTGGAGATGCTGATACTGAAGCCTCCCTAACTAAACATCCCACCAAATCCCTCTACATGGAAGCCCAGCGTCATCAAGCCCTGTCACTAGATATGATCAGTCACCAGAATTATAAGACATTTGAGGAAAGTATCTTACATGAAAGATAGAACCATGGGGATGCCTGGTGGCTTAGTTGGTTGGGCATCCGACTTTGGCTCAGGTTATGACCTCACAGTTTGTGAATTCAAGCCCCACATTGGGTTCTCTGGTGTCAATGGAGAGCCTGCTTGGGATTCTCTGTCCCCCTTTTTCTGCCCGTCTCCCACTCATGCTCTTTCTTAAAATAAACTTAAATAAATAAAAAAAAAGAACCAAAACAAACAGCAAAAAACAAAAACAAAAAACAAAAAAAAACACATGGGGAAAATAGGAGCTATGTGGGGAGGAAAATACTTCTAAATGTGTTATCTTCAGCAATAGGAAAAGAAATGCAACTATGAAACAAAAATAATACATATTTTTAAAGAAGGAAGAGGAGGGGAATGAAAGGAATGCCTGAATGAAAAAGTTATGGAAATGTTTTTGTGGAAAAAAGAGCATAAATGTCAAAGTAAGGGATGATATAAAAGAAAAATTTGAGGCAACTTCTTAAAGAAAAAGAACAACAACAAACAGATCTTCCACTTCACTTCATATACAAAAATCAATTCCATATGGACTGTATATCTAAAAATAAAAGACAGGGGCGCCTGCCTGGCTCAGTTAGTAGAGCATGTGACTCTTGATCTCAGAGTTGTGAGTTTGAGCCTCGTGTTCGAGTAGAGTTTACTTTAAAAATTTTTTAAATACAACATAAATAAAAGTAAAAGATAAAGTAACATAATTTTAGAATAAAACAGAAAAATATCTTAAAGATTTCAGGATAGAAAAAGACTTATTAATAAATGCAACAATACAACATATTCCCAAAATGGCTAAAATAAATAGGAAAGATAATACCAAGTGTTGGTGAGGATGCAAAGCAACCGGAATGCTCATAGATTGCTGGTAGGAATGTAAATGGATACGCTACTTTGGTAACAGTTTGGGAATAGCTATCAAACCTGAATGTATACCTGACGACAAGTCCTAGATATGTATTGAGTAGTAATCTATTCACCAAATGACATCTACAAAAAATGTTCACGGCAGAACAATTTTAATGGCTCAAAACTGGGAACAACCTGTCTACAGCAGAATACACAAAGTATGTTATATTCACATAACGAAATACTGGATAGCAGTAAAAATGAACAAACTACAACTTCATGCAATGACCAGGATGAATGTCACAAACATAATATGGACTGAGAAAAGAAAGAAGCAAAAGAGCACACACTGTATGATTCCATTTATACAGAGTTACAAAAGCAGGCAAACTAATTGATGGTATTAAAGTCAGGATACGTTTTTGCTTCCAAAGAGATGAAGTAGACAGACTTTTCCATACTGCTCCTGCTGAGTACAACTGGGACATTATATATAAACCAAATACAGAAGACTCTGAAAGACAGACAGAAGGCAGACCTGCTAGGGACCTTGGTACCCAAAGAACATGGGGATGAGTGGGGCTACAGAACTTGAAAATACCAATGAATGCAAACCAAAACCAACCAACCAACCAACCAAACAACAAAAAACAAAGTCCTCTCTGGCTTAAGGATGAGGGAAAATGCAGCCTAGAAAAAACAGAAAGCTTTAGGTAATAACTGCTCTACTCCAGCCAAATACCACAGAAGGAGACCAGGGTAATGTGGCCTTACTCCCACCTCCACCAACAAAGGCTGCACAGGAGCCCAGACTTCCACCCTCACCAGGCTACAAGAGGGCACCCCAACCCCTAAGCTGAGGTGTCATCAGAGAACACCAAGTAGGGGGCTGGGACTTTCATCACTGCTAGGTGGTGATGAGATCATATCCCCACAACAGCATCAGTGGAGAACACAGGGGGATCCTGGACTTCCACTCCCACCTGTTAGTAACAAGAAACCCCTACCTTTCCCACCTGAGGTGGCGTCAGAAGAGGTCTAATAGAGACTCATGACTTTTGCCACCACCCAGCACTACGGTGTCAGTGGAAGCCACATGGGGAGCAGTAACGAGGCATTCCTATTCCTTCCAGCCAGGAAGGTATCGGTGGACACCTAATGGGGTGTCAGAACACCCATCTCTACATCACAGTAACAAGGAGCTCCTTCACCCTCAGGTGTCATGAGGGGCTGAGTGGGGAACCTGGACTTCTACTTCCATCTGGCAGTGCTGAGGCAACATCTCCAATTCCCTTGCTAGAGCATGTCAGAAAAATCCAGCTGGAACAGAAGGCTTAAATACAACCCACAGTTTCATAACATAATACCCAAAGTGTCAAAATTTCAATAAAAAATAATGCATACCAAGAACCTGCGAGACTTCAAAAAATGCTTCAACAAGTGATTACAAACACACTTAAAAAAATGAAAAGAAGAAAGCTGAAGCACAGAAATAGAAAGTCCCAGCAAAAAATGTAACATATAAAGAGAGACAAAATGGAAATTTTAGAACTGGAAAAGACAATAACCAAACTACAAAAAACTCAATGGATGGACTCTACAGCAGAATGGAGGAGAGAGGGAAAATGAGCGAACTGAAAGACAGAACATAGAAATTACATAATCTGAACAACAGAGAGAATAGACTGGAAAAAAAAAATTAACAGAGCCTCAAGGACCTGTGGGATCATGAAGATTGAACATTCATGTCATCAAAGTCCTGGAAAGAGAAGAAAAGGGCACAGATGAACTACTCAAAGAAATAAAAGATGAAAATTTTCAAGCTGGCAAAAGACCTACAGATTCAAGATACTGAATGTGCTCCAAACAAGAGAAACCCACACCAAAACACATCATAGTCAAACTGGAAATCAAAGACAAAGAAAAAATCTTGAAAGCAATGACACAGGACTCACAACTTACCAATATTGGAAAAACAAATGATAGCAGATTTCTCATTAGAAACTATATACACCAGAAGGAAGTGGCATGATATATTTTGTGAAAGAAAAGAATTATCAGGGTGCCTCAGTAGCTCAGTCGGTTAAACATCCAACTTCAGCTCAGGTCATGATCACACAGTTTGTGAGTTTGAGCCCCACGTCAGGCTCTGTGCTGACAACTCAGAGCCTGGAAGCTGCTTCAGATTCTGTCTCCCTCTTTCTCTGCCCCTCCCCCACTGGCACTTTGTCTCTCTCCCTCTCAAAAATAAATAAAACATTAAAAATATTTAAAAGAAAGAATTATCAACCCAGAATCTTATATTAAGAAAAACAGTGCAAACACCAGAAAACTACAGACCAATATTCCTTATAAACATAGACACAAAAATCGTTAGCAAAATATTAGAAAAGAAAATTTAGCAATATATAAAAAGAATTGTACACTTTGACCAAGTGAGATCTATTCCAAGGATACAAGGCTAGTGCAATATTTGAAAATCAATCAATGTAAATCCACATTAAGCTGAAGAAAAAGAGTATCATAATGCTGTTAATCAATGCAGAAAAAGATTCTGACGAAATTAAATACTCACTCATGAAAAGTCTCAGAAAAACAGGAAGACAGGGAAACTTCCTCAATTGGATAAAGATCATCTACAAAAACGTACAGGTAACATTACATTTAATGGTGAAAGACTTTTTTCTCTAGAGGAGCAAAGCAAGATCATCTGGTCTTACCACTCTTATGCAACATAGTGTTGCATATTTCATTCTTTTTTGATCTGTCAAAAATCAAATGGCATTTCAATAAGGACAAAAAAGAAAACAAAAGGTATACAGATCAAAAAGAAAGAAAGAAACTGTCTCTATTTGCAGCTGACATGAGACTATGTAGAAAATATCAAGAAATCTACAAAATCTCCTAGAAAGAATAAATATTTAAATGTAAATTGATGCATAGGACTATATGTTAAAAACTACAAAATGCTGATGAAAGAAATAAAAATCTAAATAAATAGTGGGGGCCTGGGTGGCCCAGTCATTAAGCATCTGACTTCAGCTCAGGTCATGATCTCACAGTCCGTGAGTTCGAGTCCCACAATGGGTAAGCTCAAGCCCCACTTTGGGTGAGCATGAGCCCCACTTCATGTGAGCCCCGCTTCTCTCTCTCTGCTCCTCATTCACTTGCGCCCCCTCTCATAAATAAATAGGTTAATTAATTAATTAATTGGAAAGACAGACCACGTTCATGAACTGGAACATTCAACACAGCAAAGATTTCAATTCTCTTAAAATTTATAACAGGTTTAACACTAACCCTACCAAAATCTGAGCAAGGTTTTTTGTTTTTGGTTTTTTTTTGAAATAGACATGATTATTCTAAAATTTACATGAAAAGGGAACAAGAGGGGCGCCTGGGTGGCTCAGTCTGTTAAGCCTCCGACTTCGGCTCAGGTCATGATCTCGCAGTCCGTGAGTTCGAGCCCCGCGTCGGGCTCTGCGCTGACAGCTCAGAACCTGGAGCCTGCTTCTGATTCTGTGTCTCCCTCTCTCTCTGACCCTCCCCCCATTCATGCTCTGTCTCTCTCTGTCTCAAAAATAAATAAACGTTAAAAAAAATTTTTTTTTAATAATAAAAAAAAAAAAGAAAAGGGAACAAGAATAGCTAAAGCAATTTTGAAAAAGAAGATTTATTATGGCTACACAGTAATCAAGTCTATGTGGCATTGGCAGAAGAACAGACACATTGATCAATGGAACAGAACAGAGAGCCCAGGAATAAATCCACCCAAATATGCCCAACCGGTATTTCACAAAGATGCAAAAACAATTTAATGAGAGAAATATAACTTTTTCAATAAATGGTGCTGGAACAATTAGACATCAATAGGCAAAAAATGAACATCAACCTAAGTTTCATGCCTTTTATGAATATTATTAACTCAAAATGGATCATGGATTTAAATGTAAGATGTAAAACTACATAACTTTCAGGGAAAAAACCTGGGAGAAAATCTTCAGGCTCTAAAGCTAGCCAAAGAGTTCTTAGACCTAACACCAAAAGCATGATTTATAAAAGAGAAAATTGATAAATTAGATTTCATCAAAATTTTAAAAATTTGTTCTGTAGAAGTCTCTACTAAAAGGAGGAAAAGACAAATTATAGACTAGGAGAAAATATTTGCAAGACACACTCAACAAATGGCTATCTAGAATATATAAAGAATTGTCAAAACTCAACAGTAAAAAACAAAAAACAAAAAACAAACCCCAAATAATCCAATTAGAAAATGCACACAAGACATGAAGAGACATTTCGTCAAAGTGGAGATACAGGATATACAGATGCATATAGATAGAGGAAAAGATGTTCATGGTCATTAACCATCAGGGAAGTGTAAATTTAATTAAAAGGTATCATGACATGTGTAACAGTGGCTAAAATACAAATAGTGACAACATCAAATTCTGACAAGGATAAAAAAGAAACTAGATTACTCCTACATTGCTGGTGGGGATGTACAGCTACTCTGGAAAGAAGTTTGGCAATTTCTTAACAATTTAAACATGTGACTACCACATAACCCAGCCACTGCACTTTTGGGCACTTATCTCAGAGAAATGAAAAAATTTCACACAAAATACTAATACACAAATATTGATAGCAGGGGGTGCTTGGGTGGCTCAGTCGGTTGGGCGTCCAACTTTGGCTTGGGTCATGATCTCACGGTCTGTGAGTTCGAGCCCTACATCAGGCTCTGTGCTGACAGTTCAAAGCCTGGAGCCTGTTTCAGCTTCTGTGTCTCCCTCTCTACCCCTCCCCTGCTCACACTCTCTGTCTCTCTAAAAAATAAATAAACATTAAAAAAAACCCAAATATTTATAGCAGCTTTATTTGTAATACCCCCCAAACTAGAAATAACCAGATGTCCTTCAATGGACTAGTTCAACAAACTATGGTACATCCATACCATGGAATATTATGCGGCAATAAAAGGGGAACAAACTATTGGTTCATATAATCACCTGAACAGATCTCAGAGAACTGTAAAGAGTGAAAAAAGTCAATCTTAAAAGATTACATAATGTATGATTCCATTCCTGTATCATCCTTGGAATGATGAAATTACTGAAATGGAGAACACATAAGAGACTTCCAGGAGTTAAGTAGGGAATAGAGGCAAGAGGAAAGTGGCAGAGTGGCTACAGAAGGGAAGCATGAGAAATCCTGGTGGTGATACAGCGTTCTGTATCTCGACCATATAGATGTATCCTGGCTGTGCTACTGTACTAAAGTTGTGCAAGATGTTACCATTGGGGAAAAGTGAGCACAGGATACATAGGCCATCTCTGTATTATTTTTTACAACTGTATGTGAATCTACAGTTATCTCAAAACAAAAACCTTAGTTTTAATAAAAGTTTTATTTTTAAAATAGTAGTTACCCTTGGGGGAGGTGGTGACTAGAAGGTGCTCTAGGGTGCTGATAATTTTATAGTTTTTGATCTGGCTCTTTATTATATGGATGGGTTCAATGTGTAAAAGGTCACTGATTTGTATGATTTTTTTTCAACAAAAAATGAACTTAACCTAAAATCTGAAGAAGAAAAAAAAGAAAACAGATGAAAGTAGGACAGAAATGACACGACAAATATAGGATCATCCAGAAAGTCAAGTATCTACAAACATTAGAACTCCAAGAAGAGAAAATAGAGAAAATTAAGAGAAGGAAATTTTTTTAATTTGAGAAAATTTCTCAGAACTGAAAGCTATGAATTATCTGACTGAGGCAACCCACTGAGCACCAGGCACAGAGAATAAAACAGACCTGAGCCAAGGCACATCATTAAAATTTCAGAACACTAGGACAAACAGATGACCCCACAAAGTTTCAGAGAATAAAATGTGTCACATACTAAGGATCAAGAACCAGAGATGGCTTCAGATTTCTCAACAGTAATACTGGAAGCTATAGCCAGCTAAATTATTATTCAAGTTTCTAGGTGAAATAAAGAAAGACATTTTACATACGCAGTTTCTCAAAAAAATGTACCTCTCATGTTTCTCAGATTGTGTGTGCCCCCCCCCAAAAGGGGGGTGGACTAAATGAAGAAAAAGGGGATATAGGACATTAAAGACCTGATGTGAGGTTGGCACCCTGCATTGGGCTCTGTGCTGACAGGCCTGGAGCCTGTTTCAGATTCTGTTGTCTCCCTCTCTCTCTACCCCTCCCCCGCTCATGCTCTGTCTCTCTCTGTCTCAAAAATAAATAAACATTTTTTAAAAATTAAAAAAAAAAAAAAAGACCTGATGTGGGAGACAGGAAAAGGGACACAAGCACACTGGTGACCACAGATCCCGGCGTGACAGCTGTGCACCAGATGGAGAGGGCAGCAGGTCTAGCAGTGGCAGGTCTGAAGGCTCCCCGAGAGCTCTGACAGCAAAAGGACACTGACAGAATAACAAGACATCTGAATGTGTCAAGAGGAACTCTAACGGTGAAGAGACTGGGGATGAATTAGTGGCAAGCAGAGAGAAAGTTAGGTAAGCAAAACATCACAAGAAAACAAAAAGTGGCACAGGAAAAAAAAAATAACCACAGTTTACTACATGTCTCAGCTATGATTACACAGTCCTACTAATGTAAAGTCCAACAACAGTGGGAAGATAGGAACTGAGAAGACTGAACAGGTATAGAGAGCTGGGGCAGGAAACAAGAGTTAGTCCCATACCTTCCAAGGTGGGAAGACAGTAGATAATGCCTACATTTAAAAATCAAGAGGGGCGCCTGGGTGGCTCAGTCGGTTGGGCGTCCGACTTCAGCTCAGGTCACGATCTCGCGGTCTGTGAGTTCGAGCCCTGAGTCAGGCTCTGGGCTGATGGCTCACAGCCTGGAGCCTGCTTCCGATTCTGGTCTCCCTCTCTCTCTGCCCCTCCCTCATTCATGCTCTGTCTCTCTCTGTCCCAAAGATAAATAAACGTTAAAAAAAAAATTTAAAAAAAAAATCAAGAGCTAAGAATGCAAGCATTTTATTTAAAAATACACAGATAAATATCAAAATAGTGGCCTAAAAGGCAAGAAAGTAGTTGCCTCTGGGATGGGAAATGAGGAAAGGTATAGAATCTGGTGTTTTACTTTATAAACTTGTTCATTTTTTTAAAAAAAATGTTCATCTTAAAAAAAAAAAAAACCACTTTGTATTCTGCTTTAAAAAATAAAAATTAAGGTGTGCCTGGGTGGGTGGCTCAGTCGGTTAAGTGTCCGGCTCTTGGTTTCAGCTCAGGTCATGATCTCACAGTTCATGAAACTGAGCCCTGCGTTGGGCGCTCTCCCTCTCCCTCTCTCTCTGCCCCTCCCCCACTCACACTTACTTGTGTGCACGCTCTCTCTCAAAATAAATAAATAAATAAACATAAAGAAAAAAGAAATACACAGTCATATGAGCTTTACCTTTACAAAAGAAAGTAATTTAAAGCAGCTACTTGTACCCTTCTATGACAAACTAAAGATAGTTTTCAGAATTGTACAAAATGCATTCTGACTATGAATTCTAATCAGGTGGCCTTTAATTAATTATCTTCCATAAATCAACCACTGAGTCTTTAACAAGGAGGTCACAGAAGGACACAAAGTCCTTTTAAAAGGGTACAAGTCTCTGAATTGTCCACGTGATGATGAGAACTGATGCCCAAATGCTAATTCCACGCTGCAAAATATCTTACGTTAGTGTGTTGATTTAAACCTTGATGAGGGACTTTCTTCCAAAGCATTCTTTCCTCTCTATCTTATTCAAATTATTTTTTATTATCATAAGGTTATGCAAGGTGTCTCCTGTTACAGGAGTCCAGATGTTAAGTAGTCCTCAAAGTATAAACAAATGCAAAGTAGGTAAGGGAATGTTCCTGTATTATAACACTCTGTACCTTTATATGAATGTCACATTCAGTAACTTTTATAAGAATTTGAAATCTAAAAATATACACAAACAAAAACTTTCACTTTCAATTCAGGACATTAATATTTAGACAATATTTTCAGGTTATACTTAGATTTTGAGGAAAAGGAACCAAAATAATCACAGTTATTTTTTTTAAACTTTTTATTTTTATTTACGTATTATTTTAAGTAGGTTCCGTGCCCAATGTGGGGCTCAAACTCACAACCCTGAGGTCAAAAGTCACATGTTCTACTGACTGACCCAGCCAGGCACCCCCAAAATAATCACATTTAAAACACAGTGACAAAATACAGTTTAAATATATTCATCTGTGCTATCATAGGATCAGGGACAAAAAGAAGCAAATAAACGAAAACAACCTCTGTATTTTAGTAAAATTAAAATATGTCCCAAAGTAGGCCATGCTTTGGCTGCATTAGATTACATTTAATTTGCTATAAGGATTGATAGAGCAAGTATAAAGAGCAGTAAAAATATTTATATGTTGGATGAAGTACTTAATCTCTTTACAAACCAAGGAGGGATTTTGTTTATTAAGTATTTAACAACACGAACCCATTAAACTAACATTTTGTTTAAACCTCTGAGTCTTAAAGATTTGTTTAAAAGAGGGGCGCTCAGGTGGTTCAGTTGACTGAGCATCCAACTTCAGCTCAGGTCATGATCTCTCAGTTCGTGGGTTTGAGCCCCACGTGGGCCGGGCCCTCTGCTGTCAGCACAGACACTGCTTTGGATCCTCTGTCCCCTTCTCTCTGCCCTTCCCCTGCTTGTGTGCTGGCTCTCTCAAAAACTAAATGAACATTTAAAAAAAAAAAAAAAAAGCTCATTTGTTTAAAAAAATGATTTGTTTAAAAGAAACTTTTTAATGTTTATTTATTTTTTAGAGAGAGAAAAACAAAGTGTTAGTGGTGGTGGGGCAGAGAGAAGGACACAGAATCCAAAGCAGGCTCCAGGCTCTGAGCTGGCAGCACAGAGCCTGATGCGGGGCTTGAACTCAAGACCGTGAGGTCATGACCTGAGCTGAACTCAGATGCTTAACCAACTGAGCCACCCAGGTGTCCCTAAAAGAAACTTTTAAAAAGGAGAGAAGACATTTCAAATAGTACACAGAATTAAAATTTATTAACTTCTCTGGGAAATCTCTATTGTAGGATTGCTGTTAAGCCAGCTTGGATAAGAAGGGCTTTTATTTATTAGGAAAGCAGAAAAGTTTTCTCATTTAGCACTCTCTAATGCTGTAAGAACACAGCCTTTTAAAACCTGGAAAGACATTCTACCAGTACCTACCCTGAGTCATTCAAATAGCAGGTATTTCTGAATTATTGATGACAGGTGATGAAATAATCCTTGTTAAAATTGATAGCTTTCTTCATTATGTATGTAAATTGAAACTGCTTAAACGTATATTGAGTTATCCACAAATATATGAGTATGGAAATGGATTCAACTTTGAGGGGGGGAAAAAAACCCTTAAACTTGAATATGTTCTTTGGAATAATAATTATCAAAGGTCGGGGCACCTGGGTGGCTCAGTCGGTTAAGCATCGGACTTCAGCTCAGGCCATGATCTCCCTGTTTGTACGTTTGAGCCCCGTGTCGAGCTCTGTGCTAACAGCTCAGAACTTGGAGCCTCCTTTGGATTCTGGGTCTCCGTCTCTCTGCCCCCTCCCACTCATGCTCTGTTTCTGTGTCTCTCTCACAAAAATGAACATTAACAAAAAAAAATTTTAAACAAATTGCCAAAGGTCAGACTTGCAGGCATTATAACGTAGCAACATAACCACAAGCAATGGAGAGGAAATAATCCCTGGATGACACAGAAAGGACATTTCCCTGGCACCATTGCCATCATAACTCAGTATTGCCCAGAGACCAGTACTGAAGCTGCAAAACAGGAAAATCCACTTTCTGGACCCTCAGAGCTACCTCTACACTGTCAACTGTTATTGACCATTCTCTCTAGCATTGATCAATGTGAGTCCCAGGGCAGGTCTCTAACTACTGCTGCAATCTATTATGAGCACAGACATAGAGAAACCACTCTAAACAAGTCTTAGAGTCCTGGTATTCAGGCACTACATTCTTGAACATTCAGTTCAACCCCCAGAATTTTCCAGAAAGCGCTCTCCTCAGAGGACAGCATTCAGTGTCAATTCCAGCAGATCTTTTTCAATAAGGATTGTTTTAGCATCTGCTAGACCTTTTGCCAATGTCATGAAAAAGAAACATAAGGTTGGTTTTATAACAGTTATATAAGCTACAAGGGCATTAAGATGTACAGAGGTGAATGACTGTTTTAGAATCTTCCTCTCCCTTTTGGAGCATTTTGACATGGCTCCTTAATGGCTCAGCCAAACTGTAAGATCAAAACTGATTCTAGTCCTTCCAGCCCAGCTTGATTCCCCAAAATCCAGCTTGAACCCTCCAGATACTCAGTGGTCCCCACAGTTGCTGCCAACAGTATTCCACTTGGACTGAAACTCCTTCCAGAATCCAGAACCTGCCATCCCTGTTATTCCTGGTGGACCTTTCCCAGGCTCATAGCAAAACCTGTCTGCTGGGTGACAAGCAAACTGATCCATACAGTGGCTAATGCGTACCTTGTGGCTGGCCATCTTGACAACATATTTTTACTTTAATAAGGGCTCAGCGGGCTATGTTATCATCACAATTATTACTAACTACAACACAACAACACTTAAGTAATATCTGCTATGGGTTTAAAATGTATTAACTCATTTAATCCCAATAGTTCTCTGGGGTGACTATGATTACTCTCCCAACTTGACAATGAGGAAAATGGGCCACAGGGAAACTATATGATTAGCCCAAGGTTAACAGGGAGTAAGAAGGAGAGCTGGCATTCAAATCCAGACAGTCTGTGCTCTTAGCATGCTGTCTCACTAGACAGGGATGTCAAAAACATGGTCTTGGGCCTCAAAGACTTGCTTTATAGTTGACAAGTTGAGCCCAAAACACAAGGAAGATTTAAATGATAAGTCACAAGAATAACAGATGAGAAGCCACATAGCACCCCATAATTAACAGAAAATGTTAACAGACAATGGGATGCTTCTGGGGCTCAGAGCAGAGAGCCCAAACTTCAGACAGAGGTTGTCAAGAGAATGAGGGACTTAACTTGAACCCTGAAAGATATGTAGGATTTGCCTTGGGCAAAGATGAAAGGGAAAACTATTCCAGGATGGGGGAAGAGAAGAGATAACAGAAGATCCTTAAAATGGTAATACTGGGGCTGAAGGGCATCTGAGGCTAGCGGATAGCAACAGATCACAGATGGCCCTACAAATCATGCTGAGGGATGACAGGAGAGAACACAAAATACCATATTAGACACTTACAATGAAAATTAAGATGTTCTTTTTTTTTAATCCAACAAATACAAACTTAGCGCCAACAATTGGATGGGATGCGTGTTTGGTGATCAGTAATTCAAATGGTGAAGACCCAGTCCCTGCTACCAAGTCCAGTGGTAAGAAAGAGAGAGGGGTAAGCACAGCCAAATACACGATGCTATATGTTAAAACAGGAGCAAGCAGAGTTGACACAGAAGTCTCTGGGTGGGGCCTTAAGGAAGTCTTCAAGGATGAGAGAGTAATCCACAAGAGGAGCAGGGGAGGGCCTAATCAAGAAGGGCCTTCTACACACTACTAAGAGGTCACTGAGCAGGGGATTAGGGACTGTCAGAGATTAGAATCCTAGCTCTGCCACTGACTGGATCAATGACCTTGGAGAAGCTACTTCTCAAAGTCTCCCCATCTACAAAAGGAGGAACGTAATAATATTTTCCGTTAGGGTAGCCAGGGGGGATGAAAAAGCATAATGCAGTTCAATCTTAGCCTAGTGCCCAATATAATATATAGAACTTGTTGGTATTATTTATTTCGAGCACAACAGGGAGCCACTGAAGAGAATGAAACAGACTAGAATACAATGGTCACATTTGTATTGTACAAAGATTATTATAGCTTCAGTGCAGAAAACAGAATGGCAGGATTTTGCTACTGCCACCCTATTAAGGTTTTCCTAACATTTGACCTTTTAATGTACTGGTCTTAACCAGTACATATTTATAAGTACTAATATTCTGTGATAGAATTTACTTTGGATAGTACTCTATGAATTGTACCTAATGCAATATTTTATAACATCTGGAAATAGAATAAACTTAACGATATTTTCCTGACTCCTTTCTCTGCTTCTGGAGACTGGTCTCACACCTGAGGTGTGGTAAGACTTGTGGATAATTTTATTGCTCTTTTTATAAGTACTTCCTGTCTTCCCAACTAGATTATAATCTCCTTGAATGAGGAATCTAGTGCTCAGCATATTGCCCTTTACTCTTGTAGGCTCCAATAAAGATTATTTTTGATTATTACCTGATGATAATATATTGTATATATAATATTTTACTAAAGTTTAATGTGACAGATTAATTTTAGGAAGTACAGAAAGAAGTCCCAATTGCTCTCCTGGCTTTGACAAATCAGTGCCTCTTTGAGCCTCCCTTTACTCATTATAAAATGGGGATCAAAACACAAACCCAAGTCAACTAACTCACAGAGGGATTTTAGGGCATAAATGAAATAATGTATTGAAAAAGTATTTTTCTAACTCAAAACCACATATGTTGCTGGTGATGATTGTGATCATGCTCCTCAAGCTGTACTATTTCATTGAAATGCTAGGCCATATTTTACAATTACTCTAGAAACATCCTTCCCAAGTGAGTATTCTAGAACTTTTTGGCACCACCCATGAACTAGGCTAGAATTTTACCCATCAGTGCTTATGGATTTAAGTTTATATCCACTTCCATGTCCTCAGCCTAGTTTTTGCAGGCGATCAGGTGGGAGAGGATGCATACTGACTCACTAGAGAACACACTGTTGGAGGGGTGTCTGGGTGGTTCAGTTGGTTAAGCTTAAGCGTCTAACTTCGGCTCAGGTCATGATCTCGTGGTTTGTGAGTTTGAGCCCCGCGTTGGGCTCTGTGCTGACAGCCCTGAGCCTGGAGCCTACTTCGGATTCTAGGTCTCCCTCTCTCTCTGCCCCTCCACTGCTTGTGCTCTCTCTGTCTCTCAAAAATGAATAAATGTAACAAACAAACAAACAAAAACACACTGTTGGATTAGGGACTGGAATGATAATTAGGTATCTCCAGACCAGAAATACCTTTTCATTTAAAATGTAGTCACCAGGGGGCACCTGGGTGGCTCAGTCGGTTGAGCATCTGACTTCGGCTCAGGTCATGATCTCATGGTTTGTGGGTTCGAGCCCCCAAGGGGCTCTGCACTGAAAGCTCAGAGCCTGGAGCCTGTTTCGGATTCTGTGTCTCCCTCTCTCTCTGCTCCTCCCTTGCTCACACTCTGTCTCTCTCCCTCTCTCAAAAATAAATAAACATTTAAAAATTAAAAAAAAATAAAATAAAATATAATCACCTGTAGGAACATTTTAATTATATTTGTAACATAATAAACATGAAAGATAGGAGCTGAAATCCTAACATATTTCCCTTCATACTGCTAAGAGGGTGAAAGGAACAAGTTATTCTCACCTCTTCTGGGTGTGGATGTGGAGGAGGAAATAGTCTTTAATCCTAAATGTGGTTTTAGTAATAAAAAATGCCAAGGGGGATTTTCACTTTCATTTTGCGTAAGACCCAACTAAATGTCATTTAAAAATTGGTAATTTAGGTCCTTAGACTTCATCAACCATCATGGAAGCAGATTCTTGTTTTTGGCTTCTGATTAAATACTGTGCCAGTAGCTTCTAGTATAAATTTGAAGCAGGCCCCAGAACCTCATTTCCTTCTACATTTCAAATAAACTTCCTGCCTTAAAACAAGCCTAGTGTGAAGAACAAGTAACAGTTCAAATCACAACATGAACAGAATGTTTTTTAAAAGATATTTCGATCTTGAGTTTCTCCAACAACAACAAAATCCAGTGGATGTTTCAAAATAAGGAGTGAAAGTAACTGAATATGCTGCTGCTGATACTCAAGAAGGAAAATAAAGACGGGTGCCTGGGTGGCTCAGTCAGTTAAGCATCGGACTTCAGCTCAGGTCATGATCTCTCAGTTCAGGAGTTTGAGCCCTGCGTTGGGCTCTGTGCTGACAGTTCAGAGCCTGGAGGCTTTTAGATTCTGTCTCTTCTCTTTCTGACTCTCCTCCATTCACACTATCTGTCTCTCTCTCAAAAGTGCATAAACATTTTAAAAAATTTTTAAAAAAGGAAGGAAAACGAAGAGATTTAAGGGGGGGCAGGGTCACAGAAGGTTTGTAAAAATAGAACCGAAGTACAGTCATCTCTCCCTAAACAAAGATCAATAGCCAGAAAGGGCAAGGAAATTGCTTGTGTAGGATAACCATACTAATGAATAGGCTGGGTTTCCAATATTTGTTGCACTTCAATTGCTGACACTTAGAAACCGTCTCCCCACTGAACTAATATTCCAAACAGTGGCAGTACCCAGATTACTGAAGCACGAGTGCTGAAAGAACCTGGGTATTACAGAGTTCAGAACTTGTATTTACTTTTAAAGATTTTATTTTTTAAGTAATCTCTACACCCACCGTGAGGCCCAAGCTCACGGTCCTGAGATCAAGAGTCGCACGCTCCACCGACTGAGCCAGCCAGGCACCCCCAGAGTGCATCATTTTTAAGTTAGAGGAAATTCTTTCTATTTTTCAATTCTGGAATGCCAGCAACATGTTTCCCAAGACAGGCCCGTCCAGCCTCCCTACTCACCACTCCCCTCTACCCACAGCAGTGGGCATGGATGGAATCCCAGCCACTCGCTTCCTCCAGAGTGACAGTTCCAACCTGTGGGAGCCATGGAGTCCTTGCCAGAAGTCTTTGAAAGCATTAAAACAAATGTGTCACGCCTATGCCTTCTACTCATTTTTGGATGTACACTGATGCTACCATCATGCACTTATTTCTCTGGTAAGTGTTCGTGTGATTCTTCTAGCTTTCTATGCATTTTTCTCAGACAAGGGACCCTCCAAGCGTAACTACTTTCATGTAACCGGGTCAGCACCAGAGCCGGCCACGGTGAACCTGGCCACCGCCACAAGTCAACACTTAATCTTACGGAATTATTCACTAGTTTAGTGGCTGTAAATGCAATCTTTGTTTCTTTGCCAAGAAGCCAACATGAAAAATCTTAGACTTATCTTTTCAAAGCCTGAAACAAAAGATTTCTAAAAGGTTGATACTGAAAGAAGTTATTTGCTTAAGGTTTTAGAGAAAGATTTTCCTCAATAAATTTTTGCTTGCTATACTTGAGGAGCAACTTATATGGAAGATACAATAGTTGAAAAAAAGATGAATTACAATACTATTAAAATGCTTCTTGGTTTATTTTTCAATCTAGTTATGTGAATGCCTGTTTTATACACAGAGACAGATACAATTTTTTTCAAATCTTTTCAGAAAAGGACTCACTCAGGTAAATATATTGGTATAGGACTATAGGTTCAAGATCTAAAAACACTAGGAACACTGAAAAAGCAGACTGTGTAAAAATAAGAATTATAAGGAGAAATAAAAACACAACTCCAAGTATTAGTAATATAACATTAGGTTAGAGCACTAACATGCACACACACACACACACACACACGTAAAATAATGTTATAATTGCAATGGGTATTTGATGAAAGCTTATTCAGTAAAAGACTGGTGTCATTACTTGACCATTCTGACACCATTAAGACACCAAGGAAGTTAAGAGGGTTACAAAAAGTATGATCTACCCATAAGATAAGGCATTTTAGGAATTTCTAGGTGCTCAGACACATATTTTATGAGTTTATACTTTGGATCAAAATATAGACTGCCAAGATTTAAAATACATTTTTCTACAGACATATAGCTATTATCTATGATTTTTATTTATATCCCCTAAATGCCATTATCTAAAACAACAATTTATATCCTAACACATTCCAGTATATATAATCTAAAATTGTTTCTTATGCTGTTAGAACTCTTGAGAGTTAGCATGAGCTATAAATTTCTTTCAGAAAATGACTTATTACCTAGCCCATTAAAGTAAAAATACATACATGCCCTACCAATACTTTTGAAAATGAAAATATTCAGTGCTGGTAAGGATGAAGATTGACAGGCACCCTCATTGTAATTCTCTCATGAGAATGCAAGGATTTAAGTGTAAGGATGTTCATTTCTGTACTTTTCATAATAATCAAAGCTGAAGCACAGAAAGCAATCAGTAACAGGAGCAGTTAAATAAACGTGGCATATCCATGTCAGAGAAAAATACAAACTTATATCCATAGGATAAAAAAATAGAACTGAATAGAACTGAATAGAATATGGAGAAATGCTTATGATATATGCATCACATTAAGTGAAAAAAAAAAGCAGGATAAAAACCCCTATGTATTGCAAGAGTTTATACTTGTAAGTCTATGTGCTTCATATGAAATATGTTTTAGAAAAAAACTTGAAGAAAATAACAAAATATTACTAGGGCTATTTCTGTGAAGTGAGGAGTACTTTAATTTTTTTTCTTACACTTTGCTGGATTTTCCTCCGATGAGCCTTTATCACTTTTAAATATGTTTTATTTTATTTTGAGAGAGGGAGTGTGAGTGGGGAGAGAGGCAGAGGGAGAAAGAGAGAGAGAGAGAGAGAGAGAGAGAGAGAATGAATTCCAAGCAGGCTGCATGCTCAGTGAGGAGCCTACACAGGGCTCGAGCCCACTACCCCAGGATCATGACCTGAGCCAAAAATCAAGAGCCGGACACTTAACTGACTGAGCCACCCAGGTGCCCTGAGCATTTATCACTTTTAAAATACATATGAAAGAGGCATTATTTTAAGTACAAGGTAGCTGACTGACAATCAGGGCACCCTTGATTCTGTAGTTTGTAAAAAGTCACAGCAAGTTGCTAAATTGAAGTCGGCTTCTCCTTGGGCTGTTCCTGCTCACTTGAAGAGACAACTGAAAAGGCCTGTTTTAAGGGCTTTGAGACATTTTTTTTTCTTAATGTTTATGTATTTTTGAGAGAGAGAATGAGCGGGCGGGGGGGGGGGGGGCAGAGAGAGAAGGGGACAGAGGATCCAAAGTAGGCTCTGTGCTGACAGCAGAAAGCCCCATGTGGGGGCTCAAGCTCACAAACCATGAGATCATGACCTAAGCTGAAGTCGGATGCTCAACCGACTGAACCCCCCAGGCGCCCTGGCTTTGAGACATTTCTTAAAAGTTTTTATATCTTTGTGATGGAAAAAGGGGAACTCCTGTGCACTGTTAATGGAATGTAAATTGGTGCAGCCACTATGAAAAACACTATGGAGATTCCACAAAAAACTGAAAATAGAATTACCACAGGATCCAGTAATTCTATTGCTGGATGTTTACCCAAAGAAAATGAAAACACAAATTGGAAAAGATATATGCATGTCTGTGTTTACTGTAGCATTATTTACAATAGCCAAGATATGTAGCCCAAGTGTCCACTAATGAATGGTTAAAGAATATATATAAGTGAAATATACAATATATACAATGAAATATTACTCAGCCGTAAAAAGGAATGAGATCTTGCCAGCTGCAACAAGGATGGACCTAGAGGGTCTTATCCTAAGTGAAATAAGTCAGACAGGAAGACAAATACTATATGATTTCACTTACATGTAGAGTCTAAAAAACAAAACAAATGAACAAACAAAAAATAGAATCATACTCATAAATACAGAGAACTGGTGGTTGCCAGAGGGGAGGGATGTTGAAAGGATGGACAAAATAGGTAAAGCGGATTAAGAGATACAAATTTCCACTTATAAAATAAATAAGTCATGGCAATGAAAAGTACAGCATAGGGAATATAGTCAATAATACTGCCACAACTTTGTAAGGAGGCACATGGTAACTATACTTATTGTGGTAACCACTGCTTAAGGTACAGACTTGTTGAATCACTATGCTATACACCTGAAACTAATGTAACACTGTATGTCTGCTATACTTCAACAAAAAATAATTTTAAAAAAGATATCATACCTTCAAAATATAGGGAACCTGATTATGTAGTAAATAAAATTAAAATGTGTATCTTTACCCTATGGAAGCATAACAATAAAATCTTGTATTTTTTAATTTTTAAAAAAATTTTAATGTTTATTTTTGAGAGAGAGAGAGAGAGACAGAGCGTGTCTCAGAGAGAGACAGGGGAGGGGCATACAGAGAGGGAGATGCAGAATCTGAAGCAGGCTCCAGGCTCCGAGCTGTTAGCACAGAGCCTGATGCGGGGCTGGAATTCACAAGCTGTGACATCACGACCTGAGTCAAAGTTGGACGCTTAACCAATTGAGCCACCCAGGCACCCCAACAATAAAATCTTTTATTCAAACTCCCTCACAAAGGTGAGTTTGGGTTCCATTTGTCCAATAAACACAACTCCACATAAATTATCTTAAAACAGAATTAAGAAGGCACTCGTAATAGCTGCAGAAGCTTAACTATGCTGGAGACAGGCCTTGTTTACCTTGGGGCCAATTCTACCTTAACCTTGTCCCTAAAGTACCCAGTGCAGTTACAAGAGAAGAATTTGCCACATGGCTCATAGGGCCCCACTCCTCCACTGTTCCAGGGTTCCAGGGTTCCAGGGTTCCTCTGCTGGCCACATCCCTACTCTGCACCCCATGGGCAGAAGGGCCCACGGGGAGGCAGCTTGTGGAAAGCAGAGGGCACCGAGCTGTGCAGTGGATGTCTGTCTACAGAGTCATACAGGCAGCTAACTACCACCTCAGGCTCCTTACTCACTTTCCCTTGGCACAGTTAACCCACAAATCAGGCTTGTTGAGACAACACCAGTTCCTCTTTCTAGTTCTCCTTTTATCCTCCACAAAGCCACGCCAGAGCTCCCTCTGGCCTCTGCTGACTCATGAGGGCCAGTCTCCCACTCTACCCCAATCCCACTCTTGGCCTCAGATCAAAGCGTACCCTCGGAGTTATTCAAGTTGGACTTTCGGTTTCCTATTTGCAAAATGTTCTCTGTATTTGTCTTCTCAAACACACACCGCAACAAATGTCAAAAAAGGTGTCTTAGCCCTCCTTTATTCAATCCTCTCGCCATACCTCTGGAATATGTTTTTTCTCAGAGCGTCAATTTCACTCCATCTGGCCCATCCTCTCCCATTCCATCCCTCCCCCGCTGCCTAAGTGCAGCAGCACCACCAGAACCTAAGGTAATACAGGGTTTTCCTTCACATCTCTGAGCCTCAAACCTCCCTTCCACACAATCATCAGCACATCCCCAGCTTAGCTGCATTTACATGACATTAGACCAAGGCGGAGGGAGGCTACTTTTAATACAACACTCTGGGTAGCTTTTGTGGGTACTGAGGTAGGGGTAGGGGTGTGGGTGTGCTGGCAGCTATTTAGAGCCACAGACTAGCAAGACAAGTTTCAATATCTATAGCAAATACATATTAATATATAGGCTCAAGGTTTAGTTGTTTAACATTTCAGTTATTTGTTTTGGTTTGGTTTTCTGCTTTGGGCTCTGCACCAATAAATCATTGTCGTAACAAATGACTCTGAGAGTTTCCAAAAGCTTCCTGGCCAACTAAATTAAGACAGTGCCACTTCGCAAAGTGATAAATAAGTGTCTTCTAAATACGAGAATGAAAACCAACTACAAAGCAAATGTTAACTGAAATCATCGCTAGGGCCAAGTACTATACACAGTGTGTCCTTCAGGATTTAGGGCAAAAAAATTCAGGCTATACAGGCCCTTTTAAAAAACCCAAACAAAAAAAAAATAATAAATAAAAATAAATAAATAAATAACCCAAACATAACCTCACAAGGAAAAAAGAAAAGCACCCTCTTTCCATCACCCCATCCCACTTCCTTCAAGTAGTCAATGTCAACGGTTTGCGGACAATGAGGCGTACGTGTGCCTGTATGCACCGTTAAGTATCTGCATATAAATCTTTTTCAAATGCCTTTTTCACTTAACTGTATCTTGATTCTCCCCAAGACAATGTATCAAAGTGGCTAACAGACACATTTACATTTATTCCATCTCTCCCTTTCCCTACAATGCAATTGCTAAGTCAAGACTTACTATCAAAAGAAGTAAAACAAAAAATCCTGTCTGCCTAAAACTAAATTTATCTTTGGTCATTTTCATGTACTTACACTTGCCTTCAACCTAAAAATGGTGAGAAATGGGTAAATATATTTGCATTAATATGCCTGCAATATAAATATTGATCTTACATAGAAAACTGTTACCATGGAATACACGTACATTGAAATGTAGCTAATTTTCAAAGGCAGAAAGCAAACGAGGGCACCCGCTTAGGTGGTGAGGCCCAATGGGTCCTGAATAAGGAGGCACACGTTGTGGAAACTTCCCAGGCTTTGGAGCCAGAAACATGGAGTCAAACCTAATTCCACCTCTCACCGATTATGTGGTTTGTGTACATTCTTTAACTCTTCTCAGCTTCCTTTTCGTCACTCACAATGCTGGGGAAAAGACTCATCTCTCAGAGATCTAGAAATTAAGTGTGTAAGATTGTGTTTTGAACATAGTTAAGTGCTCAAAAAATGCCTTATTACTGTCAACAATCCAGATAGACTTGGCGATCCAATACCTTGTACCACTGAACACATGCAAACCTTGCTGTTCTATCTTTGTGTTTTAGTTTGCCTTATTTGTATAGAAACAGAGCCTAAATTACTGTAAACATGCCTAGTAGCTTTAATGCCTTATTGAAACAGGATCCTCTGTCCTACTCCCCCAGTGTCATGCACTGGGCTAAACAGCAATGTCCCAGCCTCCTCCTAAGCAATCCTAAATTTCACTTCCAACCTGTGATAAACACAAGCCATCTGACTATCACTAAATAACTGAAAATATCTTGCATGTCTGCTAATGACCAGCAGCTTAAGGTGTCAAAAGTCAATCTTCCCAATGACTAGGGTTCCTATCCTCTCCTTTTAGTTAACAAACCATCGATGATGCATACACCTTTAGCTGGCTAGCTCCCAGTGTCTTAGGGAAGGGATGCCCTCCAGACAGCAGGAATCTACTAAATACACATATGTTGTTGGTTAACTGTCCACCCACCCCTTATATCCATCTATATTGAAAAGGCTGGATTTCCACAAAATCCTGAACTTCTAGAACAATTAAAGGCAAACCTGGCCACCATACCATCCAACCATCTCCTTCTACATGTGAAAAAAACTGAGGCTGGGGAAGATGTGATGTGCCCAAGGACATACAACTATGTAGACACCAATAGGAATTAGAAACTCAACGCCTTAATTTAAGGTTTTTTCTTACAACAATTAGGCAGGGTTTTTTTCTGCTCCAGGAACTCTGTAAGATGTTTACTAAATATTTTTGGATGAAATGGAAATGTTTGTGGCTGTGAATGTGTATGGGAGAGGCAAAATGCACCGTGTACCTGCCTTAAGGGTAATTAACCCACCGGTCTCTCTACGTGGGGAAGAGGTAGATGAAGGGGTAAGCTGCGTTTGAAATTTTTCAGTATCCTACTTAAATTTAACAGCGAGCTATGTAGGGAATAAATAGGACCGAGAAAGGCTAGTAACCCCCATTAGCACCTCCAAGAGCTCTAGGGACATGTTACACCATGTTAGACTTTAGTTAAGTAAAGAAGCAGGAGGTGGTAGCAGGCCTGGGGTGGGGTGCGAGGGGGGGGGCGGGGGAGGTATATTTTTGTATTTTTTCACCTGGGGAATCAGACGCTGTCAATTTCCTCCCCGCACACGGGCGGCCACGTTCTTTCACTGGGGCCGTCTGGAGGTTCTCGCCTCCTCCTTTCCCCCAAGGATGTTTATGGCAAGGGCGCCGGTGGGAGCGGGCGGAGAATGGCCTGGCCTTCGGGGCCCAGCCCTCTGCCTGCACCCCCACCCCCACCCCCTGCTGCTGCCTGCGCCCGGCTAGGGCTCCCTCCGGCAGCGCCTTTGTTTTCCCTACTCCAGTTACGTTTGCGGAAGTGCTGCCTGCGCCGGGCGCCGGGGGTGCCGGCTGCTGCCTCCCCAGCGCCCTATAAAGATGACAGCCGACACAGAAGCCGAGGGGAGGGAGGCTAGGAGGGAGGGAGGGAGCGACGGGCAAGCGGGACTGGGAACCGAGACACCCACACCTGCCCGCCCCGGGAGCAGCGCCTCCGAGGCCCCCTTCCCCCGACAGCAGGTGTGCGCGCGCCGGAGGGGGGCTCTCCGCCCTCAGGCCCGGCCCCCGCAGGGGAAAGCTTGGGTGGGGCTGCTGGGCCGCCCCCGCCGAGCGCCCCCTCCCCGCGCACCGGGCCCCGACTCACCTGCTGCGGGCGGCGCTGGCGTTCAGCTGCGCGGGGTGCGGGGAGCCATCTCCCCCCGGCGCGGGGCGGCGGCTCGGGGCGCCGGGGCGGCGGCTGTCGGGGCGTCGCGCACCATCTCGGGCGGGTCGCTGGCTCCTCGGGGGCTGCGGCGGGCGGGGCGCGGCCGAGGGATGCGGGCCGATTGGGGCGACCCGCAGCGGCGAACCGAGCGCACCCTCCGGGGCGACCTTTCCTCCTGCTCCTCCACGACCGGGTGCCTCCGCCGCTGGCTACCAGCTGGACCCGCTTCAGGGCTGAGCGCCGAGCACCCGCCGCCAGGTGCAGCGCTCCGCCTCCTGCGGCGGCGGCGGATGCGTCGGCGGCCGCTCCTCCCGGCCTCCCGCCCGCCCCGCCGGCCCCGGGGGACCCCCGGAACCAGCCTTGCCGGGGAAGCGCGCGGGGCTGGGGAAAGCAGACGCAGGTTCTATCCCCGCACCCCAGCCGACCCCACCCCGCCCCGGCTCCCTCCCCAGGCTAGTGATGCAGGCCTCGCTCCCGCGGGAGGGTGCGGGGAGGAGATGGCGGCCTGCTTGGGAATCTACATCCTTGGCGTTTATTGAGCGCTTATTAAGCGCAGACACAGTGCTGACGCTCTTAGGGGGCTATCTCAGAGCCTCTGGTCCCGAGCGTGGCAGACTGTCCTCAGTTGACCAGGGAGAGAGGAAGGAGGCAGGGGACTGGAGGCAAACGGCGTGGGTTCCTGGACTCGCGGGGGTAGGATACACCGGAGCTACATCAGCGTTTCAAATTGGGAAGGTGTTACCGAGTATCTGGCGCGTTGCTGAAGGAGGTAACCGCGCGTGTCGCACTAAGAACGTAATGCAAGTTGTATTTCTGGTTAGACCCGCTGGGAAGGTGGGGAGAGTGGAGTGGTTGTAAAAGGTAGCATTCCCTCTGTAAGTATTTTTGTGAGCCCGTGATGGGCTCTGGGGGTGCCACATAGCGTTCTCAGGGAGCTTCTGGTCTTGTCCTAGCAATAAACAGCAACGATAATGGCAACTTACATTTATGAACATTTCTAATATATGAAACACTGTTTAAGGGCCATTTAACCTTACCATAGTCCTAAAGGTACAGATAGTACTATTACTTAGAACTGATAAAACCGAGGCTGAAATTTAATGTGACCTATCCAAAAATCACTAAATAAAAGGGAGAGAAGTCTTCTTTCATTTCCAGGATTTAACCACGAAATCCTATTGATGAGAAATGATGAGAAACTTTGGGGTTTGAGGTCCCTATTTAGAGACAAATTAATGAAACAAAATTACGAATGCAAAGTCACTGTAGCCCCTCCTGGACCCCAGGAAGTGTTCTGAAGCCTAAGCGACATTAGCCTCATGATAAATATAGTTGCAGTACTTTTGCAGAAAAGCAAAACAGTTAAAGGCAGTGAATGCTGAAATTTAAAATGAAAGAGATTAGGTGGTTGTTAGAGAATGAGATATTTGGGTCTAGCGTGGCCTTTAGACAGCTTCCTACTGCATTATTGGAACGGACAGCTCACAAAGTATCCAGTTGGTAGCTATCGTGATAGAATTACCATCCTCTTCTGTCTAGCTATTAAAGAAGCAACCTTAAAAAGTGGGGAGAGGAAAGTGAACAGATTCCACATCTAACACCGTTCACGTTCTCTCCTCCATATGGAAGGAGGGGGAAAGGAGAACAGGAACAAATTGTAGGAAAATAGGGTAGTTCTTAAACCAAAGATGCTCAAAGGCAGGTCCATGTTGAAAAGTGAAGCCAAATCATCCTAGAGATGTAAGCTGGTGTTTCTATTTCAAATAGGACGGGATAGCCTCAAGGGTCAGCATAGCAGAAAATCTTGTTTTCATTGGCCCTGTTTGGGCAGGATTTTTTTTCCTGGCAGCCCCTTCCCTTTTCAGTATAAGATGCACACATGCACCAAAGAAAAGTGATCTGCTACCCTTCATCTCCCTACCCCTGTGGGGTACCGAATGGGTGTGGTGGTTAGCTTCCAAGTGCACTGCCGGGTGGGCTATCCCAGAGGTCCCGGCACAGAAAGGTTCCCCAAATTAAGATGTTGATGTCATATGCTTTTTGAATCAATTTACAATACAGGGTAAGAAACCAGGGGGAAAAGAGAGGGTAGATTAACACACTTAGGATAGGGTGCACGTGAGGTGGTATGTTTTATGAAATGTGCCTTTCTCTCCCCTTCTCTCCTTGATTCAGCCTTCCTTGTGTTGTTGGTGGGGTTACAAGGACCATCACTGAGGTGCAACAAGGGGACTTGACAGATAGGAGATGCCTGGTGCCAGAGCCAACATATGCTTTCTGTACTGAGGCACAGGAACCAGGTGCCTGGCCACTGTTCCTGCTCACCATTTAGCCTGACCGGTAGCTGTGGCTTTTAACTGCATTTGTCAGGCAAAGAACAAGTGGAAGCCATGCAGGTATTACCAGTGAGTGGTGATTTTAGCCTTTTTAACCATTTTAATGTATTATTCCTAATATTGAGTGTCTCATGTGCTTCCTGAAGGTTTACTGCATCAAGAGTATTTGGTGCCTACTTGGACCTTCTATCCTTTCCTCTACGTTCAGTTTACATACATACTATGTACTTTCTCTCACAAACTATTTGCTTCTACTTCAGTTTTATATTTCCCCCTTATAATGTTTGTGTCTCCTATTTCCTTTGGCAGAATTTATTATTCTTAAATAACAAAGCAAACACATCACTATATGTGATAATAATAATAATAATAGCTAATACAGGACTTACCCTGATGCCAGGCACTTTCCATATATTCATTCATTTAATTCTTACAAGAGTCACATACAAGTAGCTACTGTTATTATCCCATTTTACAAATGAGAAAACCGGTGCCTGTAAAAGTTAAGTGACTTGACCAAGGTGACACCATTAAGTGGTGGAATCCACATGCAAACCAAGGTCATCCAGCTTCAGGGCCCCGGCTCTTAACCAGACCTTCTTCTTCACTCTTAGAAATATTTAGAAATACCTATATTCACATGTGGAGGGTTGGGGGTTTTACATACATGCAAATGGTATCATCTGCTTTTCTCTGTCCACCTGTTAGCATCATTGGACACAACAGTAGTCCCCCTTATCAGCGGTTTTGCTTTCCTGAGTTTCCATTACCCGAGGTCTAACCAAGGTCTGGAAGCACATGATCCTTAATAGTAGCCTATGGTACGTTGCAACGCCTACATCATTCACCTCACTCTGTCTCCTCACTTAGGCATTTTATCATCTCTCATCATCACAAGAAGGGTGAGTACCATCCAATATTTTGAAAGAGACACCACATTCACATAACTTTTATTACAGTATACTGCTCTAATTGTTCCATTTTAGTGTTGGTTAATGTTTTTTATCTCTTACTGTGCTTAATTTATGAATTAAACTTTATCACAAATTTGTATGCATCGGAAAAAACAGAGTATAGAGTTTGGTACTATCTGCGCTTTTTTTTTTTCACCACTTTTTTTTTAAGTTTATTTATTTTGAGAGAGAGGGAGAGTAAAGGAGAGAGAGAACCCTAAGCAGGCTGTGTGCTGTTAGCACAGAGCCAGATATGGGGCTCTATCCCATGAACCGGGAGATTATGACCTGAGCCTAAATCAAGAGTCAGATGCTTAGTTGACTGAGCCACCCAGGGCCCCCATCTGTTTTTCAAGCATCCATTCAGGGTCTCAAAGTTTATCCCCTGTCGATAAGAGAGGACCTACTGCATTGACTATTCCCTCCTTGAAATTCTCCCTTCCACTGATTTTTGTGACCCACATCCCCTGGGTTTTTCTTTTCCTCTTTAGCCACTTCCCTTTGTATACAATACCTGTCTTTTGTTCTAGGCCTTTCTTTCTTCTGTTTTTTTGTTTTTGTTTTTGTTTTTGTTTTTTCCCTGTGCTTGCTCTTCCCTATTCTTCTCTGGGGCAGCTTTTCTCCTGAGTGCCAGATCCATGTGGCCAGTTGTCCAGTAGGTTGTTTCACAGGCCCTGAGTCCCACATCAGCCCTTCGTTGGCTTCTGCCCCTCCCCACTCACTCTTACTTGTGGGTTCCCAAATGGTCATCCACCCAGTTGTACAGGTGCCTCATACTTGACGCCCCTTTCACCCTTACCCTCATACTCACTGTATTCGTTTCTTATTGCTGCGATACTAAATTACCACACACTTAGCAGATCAAAGCAACACAAATTTACTGTCTTATAGTCTAGAAGTCTGAAGTCCAAAATGGGTGTTACTGAACTAAAATCAAGGTGTCTTCAAGTGTCTTCCATCTGTAGACTTTACAGAAGAACCCTCTGCTTTACCTTTGCAGATTCTCAAGGTTGCTCACATTCCTTGGCTTGTGGAGGGAGCCTTCCTTCCATCTTCAGAGCCCCCCACTCTAACTTCTGCTTCAGTTGTGACATTGCTTCCTGGCTCTGACCTTCCATGCCTCCTTCCTTTAAGGATCCTTGTGATGACACTGGGTTCATCCTGGTAAGCAGGATAGTCTTCTCCTATCAAGAGCCTTAACTTTTTTGTTTTTTGAGTTTTTCTTTAAATTCCAGTTAGTTAACATACAGAGTAATGTTAGCTTCAGGTGTAGGATTTAGTGATTTATCACTGGCATATAGCACCCAGTACAAGTGCCCTCCTTATTACTTATCACCCATTTGGCCCATCCCCCACCCACCTCCCTTCTGGTAACCATCAGTTTCTTCTCTACAGTTAAGAGTCTATTTTTAAGAGCCTTAACTTAATCACATCTGCAAATTCCTTTTGGCCTTGTAAGGTGACATATTCACAGGTTCCTGGGATGAGGACGTTGGCATCCCTAGGGGGCAATGACTTTGCCTGCCACACCCAGTCAACACCAAGCCCTCTGGAGACCATCTTTCAGAATATCTCAGGAATTTGTCTTCTGTTTTCTGTCCCTGTTTTAAGCTCATCCATGAGGTTCTCTCCTCTACCTTATAATCACCATTTATTGGGCCTCTTTGCTTTAATGTGTGCTCTCATCCAATCAGTTTTCCTATTGCAACCCAAGTAATGTTTAAAAACATCTGACCTATGTCACTTCTTTGCAGTCCCACGGTGCTGCGTAATACCATGGGAGACCACTCATATTGTGTCAGGCCTCCTGGATGTGCTACCAGCAGGCCTTACTCCTCTACTTAAATCCCATCCAAAGTCCCTTGACTATAACAAAGAGATTCAAAATTCTAGTAGTTAAATATGATTAAATTTTTTTTCTCATGTAACCATCTGTAAGTAGGCAGGCCAAGGTTATTAGTGTGTCCCCACCATCCATAGAACACATGGATTCCATCTCTCCAAGGTGACTCCTTTAGGTCCCACCATTCCCAGTACGTGGGACGGGGAAGCAGAAGCCCAGTCACTTAAAGGGAAGCCCCAGTGTTTGTACACATCGTATCCATGCATTTCCCCTTGGCGGAAATGGTCACATATCTACATCTAGGTGCAAAGGAGGGAAGTCTAGTTTAGCTGAGCAGCCATATGCACAGCTAAATTCTATTACTACAAAAGAAACGGTGAGTAGATTTGGGAAGTCAACGAGCAGTCTTGCACAGGCAGGAAAACAAGGTACTATGCAAAAGGAAAATGGAGGGGTATAATTTAGATTGGAGAATATGAAAGTCCTCTGAGGAAGTAGTAAACTAAGACCTGAGGAGAGGGCCGGGAAGAGTTCTGGGCAGACCTTGCCCCACAGAATGGGCAGCTCTGAGGCAGCAAAGAGTTCAGCTTTGGTGTTTATAGCAGCACTTTCAACGATAGCCGAATTATGGAAAGAGCCTAAATGTCCATCAACTGATGAATGAATAAAGAAATTGTGATGTATATACACAATGGAATACTACTTGGCAATGAGAAAGAATGAAATATGGCCTTTTGTAGCAACGTGGATGGAACTGGAGAGTGTGATGCTAAGTGAAATAAGTCATACAGAGAAAGACAGATACCATATGGTTTCACTCTTATGTGGATCCTGAGAAACTTAACAGGAGACCATGGGGGAGGGGAAGGAAAAAAAAAGTTAGGGAGAGAGCCAAACCATAAGAGACTCTTAAAAACTGAGAATAAACTGAAGGTTGATGGGGAGTGGGAGGGAGGGGAGGATGGGTGATGGGCATTGAGGAGGGCACCTGTTGGGATGAGCACTGGGTGTTGTATGGAAACCAATTTGACAATAAATTTCATATTAAAAAAAAAAGTGAGTGGGGAGCTAAAGGTAAATGTCAAGAGATTAGGTTGGAAAAGTTGGCCCAGGCAGTTTAGGCAGAAACCTGTGCCTCCTGTTAAGCATTTTGGATTTCAATTTACATTCAATGGGATCCATTGAGGGACATTTAAGAGGTCTGACTTGTACCTTTAAAAGATCCGGAAGTGGCTATTATGTGAAGAATGGGACTGAGAGGACAGAAGAAGTGAGACTCATTTAGAAAACAGCCATTGGTGAGAAGAGAGATTAACAGTAGTTTAGAGCAGAGTGGTAGCGAGCGATGGGGCTGGAGAAAGTGGATGGATTTGAGACAGAGTGTTTGGAAATGTATCAGCACACTTGGTGATGTTTTGGGTGTGGGAGGCAAGGGAAAGGAGGCGGCAAGAATGACTCACAAGTTTCTGGCTCATGCAAACTGGGTGGATGGTGATAACCTTTACTGAGAGGGAGAAGACTGTGGGAGGAGCGGGTTGGAGGGAAGAAAAGAAGAGTTCACATTTTGGCATACTGCATTGAGATGCTTGTAAGACATGCAGGTGGAACTGTGAAGTAGGCAATTAAATATATGAGTCTAAAGCTCAAAAGAGAGGGCTGGACTCAGCAGGTATTCAGCACTGAGGTGCTGTGTATAATCATGGGAATGAAGGGGATCACCCGGAGAGAGAATATATGCGAGAATCTTTGGAAAAGTCAGTTGGTGTGGGAGGAGGGACAAAGAAGGATCAGCCATAGAAGGAGGAGGAAATTCAGAAGGGTATTGTCACTGAAGCCTAGAGAAGTTTTTTTTTAAGCAGGATTGAGTAGATACCACTCCAGCTTCCTTCCTTCAGATGCCATATAAAAAACATTATATCCCTGTAGACTAGGCTTTTTGCCCTTTAAGGGCTTCATGTACCTGGTGCCTTCTCTAATATGGCACTTACAAAATAGCATTTTAATGACTTGTTTGTCTTCCATGGTGGACCATGAGCTCCTTAAAAACCGGGAACAACATGTCTTGTTCGAGAGTTGTATTATTTGTGTTAGCATAGTAACAGTCAACATATGGTGGTTCAAACACGATGAAAGTGTTTCCCTCCCTTATAAAAGTTTACATAAATAGGTGGCTCAGTGGTGTTGGGGACCAGGAGGTTTATGTTCCTTTGATCTTATTGTTCTGTCACTTTCAACATAAAGCTCTCATCTCAAACTCCAACATGCCTTCTCCAACTCTTCCCATCGTATTCACATTCCAGTCATTGGGAAAGAGAAACAGGAAGGGGAAGGCATGTTCCTTTCTTTTAAGAACATGGCTAGAAGGTACATATTACACTTAAATCCCAGTGGCAGAACTCAGTGTTCAGCCATATCTAGCTGCAAGGAAGCCTGAGAAATATAGTCTTTAGTGGCATATGCACAGATTAAAATTCTATTACCATGACCAGTGGACAGAATAGATACTAGATGCAACTAGCAGCCCTCCCATACCCCTGTTACTGCATCACAGAAGCTGACTCGTAGAATTGGCTTGTGTGAGCATAGAGAAAGGTAGGAGGATAAACACCAAGCTTTGGAGATTGGTGGTCTCATGTGGGAGGAAACGGAAGGGCCACGGAGGGAGAGGTGATAAATATTTGTCAGATAAATGGATGATAATAAATGTATAAATTATAGGTGACAAGTGTGATGAGGTTGGTTCCTTTTTGCTCCCGTTGCCACCATCGCTTCTTTCCTTGGCTTTGGCTTCATGGAGAAAGTGCTATTTATACTAGACTCAAAAGATGGCTGAGGTGCCTGGGTGGCTCATTTGGTTGAGCGCCCAGCTCTTGGTTCTGGATCAGGTCATGATCTCATCGTTTCATAGTTTCAAGCCTTGTGTCGGGCTCTGTGCTGGCAGTGCCTGCTTGGGATTCTCTCTTTCTCCATCTCTCTCTGCCTCTCCCCAACTCTCACTGTATCTCTCAAAAGGTAAATAATTTAACCCACTTATCTATATGTATCTGTATTTATTTTTTTTTAAGTGGCCTAAAATATAAATAGGAAAGATGGCTAACTTCTAGAAATCCTTTATTCTGGTATCTTTTTGCTTAATTCTCAGAATTTTCCAGGTGGGTAAGCATATCAACCTACAAATAATGATATTGTAGTCTCTTTTCCAATATTTATATCTGTTTTTGAAAATATCATTACATTGACGAAACAATCATAAATACTCATGATGATTAATAGTTGTCCCTTGTGTTATTACTTTTTTTTTACTATGACGGCCCCTCTTGCTTCACTATTGAGAATAAGACTAGCTAGTGCTTTGAGGTATATAATTTTTCATTAGGTTACTAAAATATCCCTCTGTGTATTTATCAAGTTTAAATAAGAGTTTATGACATAGTAAGAGTTTTTTTAAATTGTAATAGGTGTTTGAATGTAATTTTCTTCATGTATTTTCAAAGATGTTTTCTTGTCTGTTCACAGTCCAGTAGCACATCATCATCATATGTGTTTGTTAGACAATAATAAATTCACTGTAGTGTACCATAAAGTTAAGCCCCAGATATACAAGGAAACATAAAATTCAGGTCTTTTCCATCAAAAGGCTTGTGATTTACTTACTAGCAGAGACATGGCTTAAAAAAGATTGATTATAGGGGCACCTGGGTGGCTCAGTCAGTTGAGCGACCGACTTCGGCTCAGGCATGATCTCACAGTTTGTGAGTTCAAGCCCTGCATTGGGCTCCATGCTGACAGCTCAGAGCCTGGAGCCTGCTTCTGATTCTGTGTCTCCCTCCCTCTCTCTGCCCCTCCCTCACTCATGCTCTGTCTCAGAAATAAATAAACATTAAAAAAAATCTAAAAATAAAAGATTATTATAGGAGGTAGCATATCCTATGAGTGGCACACAGATTAACATTTCAAAAATATCACTTCCATCTTGTTCCTTTCCAATTAAGAAAAATTCATTAGATTTTTATGGCTTAATGCATGAAGTTCCAAATTTTTCACCACCTTCAGTCAAACACTAAGTCTTACCAATTTTATTTCCTTGTCATTTCTGTAACATGCTTCATCTTGCCCATCCCTACCTATACTACTCTAAGGTCTTCATGAAAAAGTGTCCAAAATGGCTTCCCTGTCTTGAGCCTTGAAAATCTGTCCAACACAAATCAAGGCACTAAATGTGGATCACAGTTACATAATTTTTTTAAAGTATACTTATTTCTTAATCTTTTTAAAAAAATCATTATTTTTATTTATTTTTTGAGAGACTGTGCATGCACACAAGCAGGGGAGGGGCAGAGGTAGAGAGAGAGAGAGAGAGAGGGAGGGAGGGAGGGAGAGAATGAGAGAATCTTAGGCAGGCTCCACGCCCAGTGCAGAGCCTGATGCAGGGCTCAGTTTCATGACCTTGAGATCATGACCTTGAGATCATGACCTGAGCTGAAATCAAGAGTTGGTTGTTTAACCACTTGAGCCACCCAGGTGCCCTTTATTTCTTAATATTTAAATCTTTTTCTTAGAGTATATGACCTGTAGAAGGTCATAAGGGTACAAATTCAATAAACCATAAGAGTAAAATTCAGTAATTTATAATAAATGTAATAAAAACTCTGTGTTATCACTACCACTAGCAGGAAATTGAATATTACCAACACCTCAAAAGGTCCCCCTGTAACCCTTACAAATTACTACCCCACCCTTCTCCCCAAAGGTAACCATCATTCTCATTTGTAATCCCACAGATTTGTTTTGCCTGTTTTAGAACTTTATATAAAAGGAATCAACGTATGTAGTCTTTTATATTTGATTTCTTTTCCTCAAAATTACATTGCTGTCTGTAGTTACTTCATTTCCAGTATACAAAGATGCCACATTTTTTTTATTCTTCAGTTGCTGGACATTTGGATTATTTACATTCCTTCACAATTATAAATAATGCTGCTATGAACATTGCTGTACTTGTTTTTTGGTTCACGTATATATGAATTTCTATCCTATATACCTAGAAGTGTAATTGCTAAATTATAGAATATGTAGGTTTTCACCTTTATTAGTTAATACCAAAAAGATTCCCAAGGGGGTTGCAAGAATGTATACTCCTTGCCCTGACTTGGTATTTTCAGTCTTCTTTTTTTTTTTTTTTTTAATCTTTTATTTTGAGATAAATTTTGAAATAAATTTATACTTACAGGGAAATTATAAAAATAGAACAGAGAGCTCAACCAGCTTCCTCCAATGCTAGCATCTTACATAATGATAGTACAATGATCAAAACAAAGACACTGACATTGCTGAACCCTGATACAGATGCTATTTGGATCTCACTGGTCTTTCCACCAACATCCTTTTTTCTGTTCCAGGATCGAATCCCGGATTGTACATAACACTTGTGTCTCCCTAGTCACCTTCAATCTGTGATTGCTCCTCAATTTTCCCTGTTCCTTCCTTTACCTTGTTATTAGTACTAGGATACTAGTCAGGTAGTTTATAGAATGATTCTCAATTTAGTTTTACTGATACTTTCTCATGGTTAGAGTGAGGCCATATCTTTGGAGGAAGAATGTCACTGAGGTATGTGCACTTCTCAGATCATATCAGGAAGCACACACATCCTATGATGTTAATCTTGATCCCTTGAGAAGGGTGATGTCTACTAGATTTCTCTCTTTCACTTTCTAATCAACAGTATTTGGAAGGAGACACTTTGATACTTAATGCAAATATGCCATTTCCTCTTAAACCTTTGTTCATTCATTTTAGCTTCCACTGGTTGTTCCTACTGGCAGCTTTTATTACTGTGATGTTCTAATGGAGATTTCCCATTTTCCTTATTACCTATACACTTATTAATTGGAATTCTCTTGCAGAAAAAAGTTTTCCCTTCTTCTCCACTTATTTACTTATTTATTTATATCAGTATTGACTCATGGATATTTATTCTATTCTTTGACTTAAAATTCAATTTTTTCATTATTTTCATTCTCAAATTGTTCTGTATTTAGCCATTGGGTATTCTTTTCAGGTTGACTTCTGTGATTTTTTTCAGGGTGGAATTTGAGTATAATTTATTATTTACAGCAGAATTTTAAACATATAAATAACCATGAACTTTGGCAAAACATTTTCTAAAATCAGTCCTCACGTTAGTTGCTTCATAAACTTATTTTTTTTAATTGTGGTAAAAAATGCATAACATAGAATTTACCATTGTAACTATTTTAAGCACATAGTTTGGTAGCATTAAGTGTGTTCACATTGTTGTGCGACCATCACCATCATCCATCTTTATAACTGTTTCATCTTCTGAAACTGAAACTACAAACATATTAAGCAATAACTTCCATCTTCTCCTCCTTTTAGCCTCTGGAACCCAGCATTCTACTTTATGAATTTGACTACTCTAGGTACTTTATATAAGGCAAATCATACAGTATTTGTCCTTTTGTGTCTGGCTGGGTTCACTTAGCATGATTTTCTCAGGGTTCATCCATGTTGTAGTGTGTGTTGAAATGTCTTTCCTTTATAAGGTTAACTAATATTCCATTTTAGTATATACCACATTGTGTTTATTTCTGTGCCTATTTATTTATTTATTTATTTATTTTTAGGAGCTTTGGCATCACAAGATGCTCTAGACCCATCTCACGTATTCCAGCACTAGAACCAACTTCTCCAAAGAGCTGTCTTTTTGTTGAAGGATGGTGTTTAGAAACCAACTGATTGTGGCCATTATAACTGGGATATCACTGCTTCTAGGCCCTATCAGTGGACGGAGTAGGAAATGTATGTATGTTTACTAATCCATTTATCCATACATGTCTGCATTTATTTCTGTACCTGTCTAACTGTATATATAATTAAAAACAAAACAGCACATGAGTTCATACTGATACTTTCAATTCCAATCCAGCTTATTTATAACTATTTGTGCTTATTTATAACTTTCTTTGCCAGCGAGAAACCTGGCTTGCTTTATCTACAAGAGACTTACTTATTTATCCCAAATCAGTATGCATGATTCAAATAGTTTAAGTAGTTTCACTAATACCCCAGAGAAGTAAGTTTACCAACTAGAGTACAGTGTGTGTGTGTGTGTGTGTGTGTTTTAATGTTTATTTATTTTTGAGAGAGAGAGAGACAGACAAAGAGACAGAGCACGAGGGTGGGGAGGGGTAAAGAGAGAAGGAGACACAGAATCCAAAGCAGTCTCCAGGCTTTGAGCTACCGCACAGAGCCTGATGCAGGGCTCAAGCTCACAGACCGTGAGATCATGACAGAAGTCGAAGTTGGACACTTAACCAGCTGAGCCCCCAGGCGCCCTGAGCACAGTGTTTTGGAAATTTTTTGATTAGCCTTACAATATCCAGTTAAAACACTGTTTTCCAAAGCTCCTTAGGTCAGTTCCTTTCTTACTCAACCTTTCAACGTGGTTACTCGTGTATAACGCAATTAGATTAATTTGTAATGCAATTAGAATCACTTGCCAAAATGTTGCATTTTATCTTGAATTGCCCTCCCACATTCTATTTCTTATTTACATAGAGTGGGATTCATTAATTTTGGTGGATTGTTCTGTAGGTTTTTAAAAAGTGCAAAGAGTCATGTACCTATCAGCTCAGCAACGGAAAGAACAGTTCCATCACCTTAAAAATGCCCTTGTGCTATGTCACTTTGTACTTAACCCCCCTAACTCCTGGCAACCACTTATCCTAACAGTGCCTATAGATTGCCTTTTCTAGAATGTCATGTAAATGGAATCATACAAAATGTAACCTTTTAGGTCTGACTTCTTTCAGTTAGCAAATTCTGTTTAGGATCCACTGAATCAATCATTTATTCCTTTTATTGTTGAGTAGTGTTCCATTTCATCCACTCACTGATTGAAGGATATCTGGGCTGTTTCCAGTTATTGGTTATTATTAATAAGACTTCTGTAAATGTGTGTATACACATTTTGTGTAAAGAAAGGCTTTCGGTTCACTCGAGTAAATACGTAAGAGTGGAGTTGCTGGGGCACGTGGGGCACATATTTAAGTTTATAAGAAATAGCCAAACCGTTTTCAGTGCAGCTGTAACATTGGCATTTTTTGCCAGCAATAGGTGGCAAGACTTTGCCAGCACTTGTCATTTACAATGTGTTTATTTTAACCCTTCTAATAGGTGTGCAGGGCATATCATTACGGTTTTCATTTGCCTTTCCCTACAACTAAAAATATTGTGCATCTTTACATATGCTTATATTTCTCTTTGGTAAAGTGTCAAATCTTTCACCCATTTTTTAAAAATTGAATACATTTAGGCAACTTTATTTTTATTTTATTTTATTTTATTTTATTTTATTTTATTTTATTTTATTTTAGAGAGAGTGAGCGAGCATGCAAGTAGAGAAGAGGGGCAAAGGGGAGAGACAGAGAGAGAGAGAGAGAGAAGAGAAGAGAAGAATCCCAAGCAGGTTCCATGCTCAGTGCAGAGCCCCCATTGTGGGGCTTGATTCCAGGACCCTAGAATCATAACCTGAGCCAAAATCAAGAGTGGATGCTCAACTGACTGAGCCACTCAGGCACTCCTAGGCTACTTTTATTAAAATGAAAACAAACAGAAAAAAGGCTTTCTAAGTACCGGGCACTTTGCAATACATTAGTTAATTGGGAATGGGGATAGGATACAGAAATGAATTCAGAGGCATGGTATCTATCTTCAAGGAACCAATTGTCTAATGAGGGAGGCACTATATAAAGAAATCACTGTAATTATAAGCACAAGAAGGTTTTGATTGCTACCACCTAGTTCCCAGGAACTAGGACCTATGACAGGGACTTAATATATACAGATGCTGATATATATGCACAAAGTCTAATTTTTACAACATTTTAAGGTAGTTACTACTATTCCCATTTTGCAGAAGAAAAAAGTGAGGTCATCGATTTTAAACTCTCTAAGGTCACATAGCTAGATTGATGAGAACATGCTATCCGTTATATCTTGTTAGGTTTCTTTTGAGGCTTAGGAACATTTCTGTTGGAAAGTTTATTTAAAAGAAATAAATATTTCTTTTTTTAAAGTGAAGTATAATTGACCTACAATATCCTATTAGTTTCAGGTGTAGATCATACTCATTCAATATTTTTCTGCATTATGAAATGATCCCCATGATAAATTTAGTTACTATCTGTTACCTTACAAAGCTATTACAATATTATAACTATATTCTTTACGGTGTAGATTATATCCCATGACTTATTTATTTTGTAAGTGGAAGTTTGTACCTCTTAATCCCCTGCACATATATTACTGGCCCTTCCAATCCCCTTCCCTTCTGGTAACCAGTGGTATCCATGTTTGTGTATCTGTGAGTCTATTTCTGTTTTGTTTTGTTTGTTCCTTAGTTTTTTAGATTCCACATATAAGTGATGTCATATAGTATTTCTCTTTCTCTGACTTATTTCACTTAGCATAATACCTTCTAGGTCCATCCTTGTTATCACAAATGGCAAGATTTCATTCTTTTTCATGGCTAATATTTCATTATCTATATATTCACATTTTCTTTATCCATTTATCTATTAGTGGACACTTTCTCCTGCCCATTTTTATTGGGTTGTTTATATTCTTATTATTGAATTTTGAGAGTTCCTTATATATTCTGGATATAAGTCCTCTACCAGATATGTGATTTGCAAATGTTACTACAAGTCCTTAGGTTGTCTTCTTTTTCTTTTAACAGTGCCTTTTGCAGGGCAGAGTTTTTAATTTTTATAAAATCCAATTTATCAACTTTTTAATTTTATGGATTATACTTTTGGTGTCCTATCCAAAAAATCTTTGCCAAATCAATAAAATTAATGGTTGGTTCTTTGAAAAGATCAATAAAATTGATAATCTTCTAACCAAATAGAACAGGAGATAAAAAGAGAAGATACAAGTTACCAGTATAAAAAAAAAAATGAGAGGGTATCATTACCAATCCTATTGAAAGGATAATAATATTATGAACAATTATATACTAATAAATTTGTCAACTTAAATGAAATACACAAATTTTTTCAAAGATATAAACTATCAAAGCTACTTGAACAAGAAATAGAGAACACAATTAGACATATATCTATTAAAGAAATTAAATTTGTACTTTAATACTTTCTCACAAAGAGAATTCTAGGCCTAGATGGTAAGTTTTACCAAAGGTTTAACTAAGAAATAATACCACTTCTATACAATTACTTCCAAAAATCGAAGAGGAGGGAACTCTTCCCAACTCAATTTATGAGGCTAAAATTATCGTGATCCTAAAACCAGACAAAAATATTATAAGAAAGTAAAACTACAGGCCAATATCCCTAACACAGATGCAAAAATTCTTAATGAAATTTTAACAAATTGCATCCAGCAATATATTAAAAATCACAACACACTCTGACCACTGGGGTTTATTCCAAGAATGCAAGGTTGGATCAATATTTAAAATCCAATCAATGTAATTCATTATGTGAGCAGAATAAAAAAGAAATGTGATTATCTCAACAGAACAAGCTGACAGACTCCAACAACTATTCAATTTAATAGTTCTATTTAATATAACGCTAGAAAAATAAAAAGCATGACAGTTGGAAAGAGAAAAAAGTAAAACGGTCTTTATTCATAGGTGACATGTTTGTCTATATAGAAAATTCTAAACAATCTATAATGAAAGAACTGAAAGAACTAATTAGTGAGAATATCCCGTTTGCAAGATAAAAAAATCAACTTAGGGGCGCCTGGGTGGCTTGGTCGGTTAAGCATCTGACTTCGGCTCAGGTCATGATCTCATGGTCCATGAGTTCGAGCCCCGCGTCGAGCTCTGTGCTGACAGCTCAGAGCCTGGAACCTGCTTCAGATTCTGTGTCTCCCTCTCTCTCTGCCCCTCCCCCATTCATGCTCTGTCTCTCTCTGTCTCAAAAATAAATAAACGCTAAAAGAAAAAACTAAGAAAAAAATCAACTTAAAAATGAATCATATTTTCCTGTATGAGCAGTGAATGACAAGTAATTTACATTTATGAGATACCATTTATATGACATCAAAAATATAAAATACTTATTTTTGACCTGTTAAAAACTTTTTGTTAAAAAACTTTTTAGTGTTAAAGATTACCACACACTTCTGAGAGAAATTAAAGAAAATCTAAATGAATGGAAGTAATGAACCATAATACTGGATTAGAGTCAGTATTCTTAAAATGTCAGTTCTCCCCTCATCTACAGATTAAACACCACTCCAGTCAAAATCTCCACAAGCTTTTTTGTAGGAATTGACAAACTGATTCTAAATTTACACAGGTGTGAAGGATCTAGTATGCAGAACAACTGTGAAAAAGAACAAAGTTGGAGACTTATACTATCTAATTTCCAAACTTATTATAAACCTACAGTAATCAAGACAGTGTGGTATTGGTATAAAGATAATGAAGAGACAAATGGGACAGAATGGAGAGTCCAGAAAGAGACACACACATATACAATTGATTTTCAATGAAGCTACCAAGGTGATTCTATAGAGAAAGGATAATGTTTCCAACACAGGTGCTGGAACAGTTGATTATCCACATTTAAAAAGTGCTCCTGGCTTGCTCAGTCAGCGGAGCACGTGACTTTCGATCTTTGAGTTGTGAGTTCAAGCCCCACATTGGGCATGGAACCTACTTAAAAAAAACAAAAGTAAAAATAAAAAAAATAAAAAGTGGGCCTCAACTTTACCTCATACCCCCTATAAAATTAACTCAAAATCAATTATATACCTAAATATAATAGATAAAACCATAAAACTTCCAGAGGAAAACTTCATTTACATTTAATTTGGCAACTTTTCTTAAGTATAATATTAAAAATACAAACTAAAAAATAATAAATTGGACTTTATCAAAATTAAGAACTTTTGCTCTCCAAAACACAATGTTCTAAAAATGAAAAGGGAAGGCATAGGATAGGGGAAATATTTTCAAACATATATCCAACACATGGCTTGCACCTAGAATATGTAAGAACTCTCACAACTCAACAATATCAAGACAATCCAATTTAAAAATGAGCAAAAGATTTGAAATATACTTTACCATGGAAAATATGTCAATGGCAAATAAGCACATGAAAAGGTGCTCAATATCGTTAGCTGCTAATCTTTTTTTTTTAATGTTTATTTTTGTATTTTGAGAGACAGCGTGCACACAGATGAGGCAGAGAGAGAGGGAGAGAGAGAATCCCAAGCAGGTTTTGTGCTGTCAGCACAGAGCCCAATGTGGGGCTCCATCTCAAGAACTGCAAGATCATGGCCTGAACAGAAATAAAAAGTCAGACACTTAACCAACTGGGCCACCCAGGTGCCCACTTAGCGCAATCTTTGAACTGGGTACAATTTTGCCTCTACACCCCAGAGACATTTGGCAACGTCTGGAGACATTTTTGATGGTGACAACTGGATTCAAGGGTACTACTGGCATGTAGTGAGTAGAGGCCAGGGATGCACAGGACAGGCCCCCACACAAAGAATTATTTGGTCTAAGATGTCAATAGTAGTAAGGTTGAGAAACTCTGCATTAGAGAAATGCAAGTCAAAAACTCAGTGATATACCAGTATGCGTGTAATAGAATAAGTAAACAAATAAATAAATGGTGAATTAAAAGACTGGACATACCAAGTATTGAAGGGAATGTGGAGTAAGCAGAACCTCACACAGAGCTGGTAGGAATACAAAATAGTTAAACCACTTTGAAAAATAATTTGGGGGCACCTGGGTGGCTCAGTCAGTTGAGTGACAGTTGAGTGATCATGACCCTCAGGTCATGATCTGAGGGTTTGTCAGTTTGAGCCCCACGTCCGGCTGTGTGCTGACAGCCCGGAGCCTGGAGCCTGCTTTGGATTCTGTGTCTCCCTCTCTTTCTGCCCCTCTTCTGCTCATGCTCTGTCACTGTCTCTGTCTCTCAAAAATAAATAAACGTTAAAAAAATTTTAAAGAAAGAAAAAAAATAATTTGGCAGTTTCTTTAAAAGTTAATCATAAACCTACTCCAGCTATTCTATTCCTGGGTATTTCTCCAAGAGAAATGAAGACATATGTTCACATAATGACTTATACATGAATGTACATAGCAGCTTTATTTGTAACAGCCAAGAACTGGAAACAACCTAAATGTTCATCAGTACGAGAACAGATAAAAAAATTGTGGTTTATTCATACAATGGAATACTACTCAGCAGTAAAAAGAAACAACTACTGATATATGCATTAATAAATATATAAACATATATGGATGAATATCAAAAATAATTATCTTGAGTGAAAGAAGCCAGACACTCCCCTCCAAAAAAGGAGAGTCCAGTAGAGCTCCATTTATAAAAACTAAAAAATGCAAACTGACCTATAGGAACAGAAAGCAGATCCGTGGTTGCCTGGGAATGGAAATGAGAGGGGAAGGAAGGGAAGAATTATAAAGGGGCATGAAGAAAAGTTGGAGGATGATGGATATGTTCATTATCTTAATTGTGGTGACGGCTTTAGGAGTGGTTTACAAAAACTTATCAAATTGTACACTTTAAATATATGCAGTTTATTGCATATCAATTATACCTTTGCAAAGCTGTGGAGGCAGGGAGGCTGTGACTCATGTTCTGTGTGAACGAGTAAAATCACCTCTTTCCTCCTGGCCACTACAGACTGGACCACAGTCCAGTCTTATTTTATAAGCCCAGTGCAACTCTGCAATACTGGACTGAAAGGGAGTCGATGCCTCAGGGTATTCATGGCTTAAAACTCTGTCCAAGAGGAGTGCCCCAGATTGGTTGCTTCCAAAGGACTCGAGATATTATACAAGAAATTAGGAAACTTCCCTTCCTTGCTATATAAAGTTACCATTTATTTTTAGAATAAACTCTCATTACTAAGGCTAATCTGTGCGTGTTAAGGAGCCAGAAAAGTACACCTACTCATAATCATCCTCCATATGCTTGCTAAAGTGTTCTTCCAGAACTTCTAGCCAATGCAGTAAGAAAATAAAAGATGAGCTATACATATTGGAAAGGAAGAAATGAAATTGTTTTATGTATACTATTTGATTATATATCTAGAAAAATTCAAGGGAATCAAACTGAAGAATTATTAGAACTAAAAAATAGGTTTTTATGTAATATGACAAGGTATAAAATTGATATACAGAATTCACTATTTCCTAAATACCATTTAAAGAATAAACACCATAGTATGGGGGGAAATGACACCATTCAGAACAACAAGAAAATTCTCACTATCTTGGTCACTTTCTCTGAACATTTTCTAGTTCTGTATCCTTTGCAAAGTGTTATCTTGGGTATCAACTGGAATGTATTTATAATCCTAAAGCCTTTCTAGAGAAGCTGTTGCTGTGATATCCAAAGTGTCATCATTTCCTCTTGATTCATTGTAATGCCTCCATTTGTATTTCACTCAGCAGATCAGTTGAAAACAATGTTCTGCATGCCACAGACCATAGCCCAATCCATCATACCATTTGGTTGTCTAGGAGTTTACTAATGAGTTAATTTATATAAAATGATCCTTCTTCATATTGAATATTTTTCTATATGATGGTGGACTTACTATAATTCAGGAGAGCTGTGTAGGTAAAACAGTATGTTTGTAATTATGGACTTAAATTAAAAAGACAACAACAGAAGTGCCTGGATGGCTCAATGGGTTAAGTGTCCAACTTTGACTCAGGTCATGATCTCATGGTTTGTGAGTTAGAGCCCCACATTGACCTCTGCACTGACAGGAGCCTGCTTGGGGTTCTCTCCCTCTCCCTCTCTCACTGTCCCTCTGCACGCCAAATAAATAAATAAACTTAAAAAAAAATAAAAAGACAACAACAAAGAAACACATATTTGTATACTCACCAACTTGCACTAACATAGAATTTAAAACTTTTGCTATATGGTATTTTAGAATATATGTCAAAACAAAAGTATGAAATAATTGAACTATTCTGAATGATTTAAAGTCAAATCGTATTTTTGTTTCTGTTGATTTTTGCTTTTATTTTTTAAGTTTTTAAAAAAAAAATTCCAGTTCCTTAGGGGCATCTGAGTGGCTCAGTCAGTTGAGTGTCTGAGTGTCTGACTTCAGCTCAGGTCATGATCTAGCGGTTTGTGAGTTCGAGCCCTGCGTCGGGCTCTGTGCTGACAGCTCAGAGCCTGGAGCCTGCTTCAGATTCTGTGTCTCCCTCTCTCTCTGCCCCTACCCCATTCATGCTCTGTCTCTCTCTGTCTCAAAAATAAATAAACCTTAAAAAAAATTAAAACAAAAATTCCAGTTAGTTAATACACAGTGTAATATTAGTTTCAGATGTATAATATAGTGATTCAGTACTTCATACAACACCTGGTGCTCATCACAAGTGTACTCTTTTTTTTTTTTTGAAGTGTATTCATTTTTGAGAGGGAGAGAATAAGTGTGAGCAGGAGAGGGGCAGAGAGAGAGGGAGACACAGAGTCCGAAGCAGTCTCCAGGCTCTGAGCTGTCAGCACAGAGCCTGACACAGGGCTTGAACTCATGAACTGTGAGATCATTACCTGAGCCAAAGTCAGATGCTTAACCGCTTAACTGACTGAGCCCACCCAGTGCCCCACAAAAAGTGTACTCCTTAATCCCCTCACCTATTTCACCCAGATATTTCCCCACCAACCTCCCTTCTGGTAACCCTCAGTTTGTTCTCTATAGTTGAGTCTGTTTCTTGGTTTGCCTCTTTCTTTTTATTTTCTCTTTGCTTGTTTGTTTTGTTTCTTAAATTCCACATATGAGTGAAATCATATGGTATTTGTTTTTCTCTGACTGGCTTATTTCGCTTAGCATAATACTCTCTAGCTCCATCCATGCAATTGCAAATGGCAATACTTTTTTATGGCAATATATATATATATATATATATATATATATATATGCGCCACATCTTCTTTATCCATTCATCTATCGATAGGCACTTGGGCTGTTTCCACAGTGGACACTTGAACTTGAGCTCTTTTCCATACTTTGGCTGTTGTGGATAATGCTGCTATAAACATAGGGGTGCATGATCCCTTTGAGTAGCGTTTTTGTATTCTTTGGGTAAATACCGAGTAGTGCAATTGCTGCGTTGTAGGGTAGTTCTATTTTTAACTTTTTGAGGAACCTCCATACTGTTTTCCAAAGTGGCTGCACCGGTTTGCATTTCCACCAACAGTGCAAGAGAGTTCCTTTTCCTCCACATCCTTGCCAGCACCTGTTGTTTCTTGTTTTGAGGTTTTGTTTTGTTTTGTTTTTGGATAGGCTTCATGCCTGGTGCAGAGCCCAACACAGGGCTTGAACTCACAACCCTGAGATCAACACCTAAGCTGAGATCAAGAGTTGGACACTTAACTGACTGAGCCACCCAGGCACCTCTCCTGTGTTTTTTATTTTAGCCATTCTGACAGGTGTGAGGTGATATCTCATTGTGGGTTTGAATTGTGTTTCCCTGATGATCAGTGATATGGAGCATCTTTTTTTAATGTTTATTTATTTATTTATTTATTTTAAGAGAGAGAGGGAAAGAGAGACAGAGTGTGAGCGGGAGAGGGGCAGAGAGAGAGGAAGACACAGAATCAGAAGCAGACTCCAGGCTCTGAACTGTCAGACACAGGCCTCAAACTCACAAACTGTGAGATCATGACCTGAGCCAAAGTCAGACACCCAACTGACCGAGCCACCCAGGTGCCCCTTGAGCATCTTTTAATGTGTCTGTTGGCCATCTGGATGTCTTTTTGGAAAAATGTGTATTCATGTCTTCTGCCCATTTTTAATTGGATTATTTTTTTTTGGCTGTGAAGTTTTATAAGTTCTTTATATATTATGGATACTAACCCTTTATCAGGTATGTCATTTGCAAATATCTTCTCCCTTTCCGTAGGTTGCCTTTTAGTTCTGTTGTATTTATTATTAAAAATGTCCCAACTGTTCACTCTGGGACCCTAAGGCCTGAGGACACTGAATTCCCTCACTGTATGTAGATAACTGAACCTCTATTGTTATAAGGGTCTCTTATATAAAATGAATGAACTTGGAATTGGTCATCTTTAAGGTCTCTTTATATACATGTTGTTGTGATTCCCTGTAGTCTGTACATATCAAGTGTTTTCATCTCTGCTTTAAAAAAATATGCAGTAAACAATGTTTTTCTTTAAAACAAAAGGCCTGGGAGGGTAAACAAGTTTTTTGTCGCTGTTGTTGAAAATTCTGTTGGAATAAATATTGTTAAAATGTCAATACTACCCAAAGCTATCTACACATTCAATGCAATCCCAATCAAAATTGCACCAGCATTCTTCTCGAAGCTAGAACAAGCAATCCTAAAATTCATATGGAACCACAAAAGGCCCCGAATAGCCAAAGTAATTTTGAAGAAGAAGACCAAAGCAGGAGGCATCACAATCCCAGACTTTAGCCTCTACTACAAAGCTGTAATCATCAAGACAGCATGGTATTGGCACAAAAACAGACACATAGACCAATGGAATAGAATAGAAACCCCAGAACTAGACCCACAAACGTATGGCCAACTCATCTTTGACAAAGCAGGAAAGAATATCCAATGGAAAAAAGACAGTCTCTTTAACAAATGGTGCTGGGAGAACTGGACAGCAACCTGCAGAAGAATGAAACTAGACCACTTTCTTACACCATTCACAAAAATAAACTCAAAATGGATAAAGGACCTGAATGTAAGACAGGAAACCATCAAAACCCTAGAGGAGAAAGCAGGAAAAGACCTCTCTGACCTCAGCCGTAGCAATCTCTTACTTGACACATCCCCAAAGGCAAGGGAATTAAAAGCAAAAATGAACTACTGGGACCTTATGAAGATAAAAAGCTTCTGCACAGCAAAGGAAACAACCCACAAAATTAAAAGGCAACCAACGGAATGGGAAAAGATATTTGCAAATGACATATCGGACAAAGGGCTAGCATCCAAAATCTATAAAGAGCTCACCAAACTCCACACCCGGAAAACAAATAACCCAGTGAAGAAATGGGCAGAAAACATGAATAGACACTTCTCTAAAGAAGACATCCGGATGGCCAACAGGCACATGAAAAGATGCTCAACGTCGCTCCTTATCAGGGAAATACAAATCAAAACCACACTCAGATATGACCTCATGCCAGTCAGAGTGGCTAAAATGAACAAATCAGGAGACTATAGATGCTGGAGAGGATGTGGAGAAACAGGAACCCTCTTGCACTGTTGGTGGGAATGCAAATTGGTGCAGCCACTCTGGAAAACAGTGTGGAGGTTCCTCAGAAAATTAAAAATAGACCTACCCTATGACCCAGCAATAGCACTGCTAGGAATTTACCCAAGGGATACAGGAGTACTGATGCATAGGGGCACTTGTACCCCAATGTTTATAGCAGCATTCTCAACAATAGCCAAATTTTGGGAAGAACCTAAATGTCCATCAACTGATGAATGGATAAAGAAACTGTGGTTTATATACACAATGGAGTACTACATGTCAATGAGAAAGAATGAAATATGGCCCTTTGTAGCAACGTGGATGGAACTGGAGAGTGTGATGCTAAGTGAAATAAGCCATACAGAGAAAGACAGATACCATATGTTTTCACTCTTATGTGGATACTGAGAAACTTAACAGAAACCCATGGGAGAGGGGAAGGAAAAAAAAAAGAGGTTAGAGTGGGAGAGAGCCAAAGCATAAGAGACTCTTAAAAACTGAGAACAAACTGAGGGTTGATGGGGGGTGGGAGGGAGGGGAGGGGAGGTGATGGGTATTGAAGAGGGCATCTTTTGGGATGAGCACTGGGTGTTGTATGGAAACCAATTTGACAATAAATTTCATATATTAAAAAAATAAATAACCCCCTCCCCAGAAAATACATTGAAAATTTTATTGTTATATCACTAGTCTTCTGTGTATCCTATATTGAAAATATTATGACATGGCACATAGAGAATGTAAAAGGAATCATAAGTCCATCTATTGTCACTTAACTAGATTGGAATTTGACTCTCTACTAAATTTAATATTGCTAAGGGGTGCCTGGGTGGCTCAGTTGGTTAAGCAACCGACTTCGGCTCAGGTCATGATCTCACGGTTCATGGGTTCGAGCCCGGCGTTGGGCTCTGTGCTGACAGCTCAGAGCCTGGAGCCTGCTTCAGATTCTGTCTCTGTCTTTCTCTGCCTCTCCCCACTCATGCTCTGTCTCTGTCAAAAATAAATAAACTGTTTAAAAAGAAATAAAAAAACTTTAAATTTAATATTGCTAAAATAAAATAGGAGTAAAGTTTACATCCTTAAATACCAGGTCATCATTTTTATCACTGACAATAAGTAATGAAATACCAATTGTTAAAAGTTTTCTTTTTAAGTTTTTATTTTTACTTATTTTGAGAGACAGAGAGAGACAGAGTGCATGTGAGTGAGGAAGGGGAAGAGAGAAAGGGCAAGAGAGAGAATCCCAAGCAGAATCCCATGCCATCTGCCATGGCAGCATGGAGCCTGATGTGGGGCTCGATCTCACAAACCTTGAGATCATGACCTGAACAGAAATCAAGGGTCAGACACTCAACCAACTGAGCCACCCAGGCACCCCTGAAATACCAATTACTGAACAATTATTTAGTTAATATTTATTGGGTGCTCAAAGTTCTGGTACAGTCCTTATTGAAATGGAATAATACAGAGCACACATACACACACACAGAAACAAAACAGGCCATGATATTAAAATTTTTTAATGTTTATTTGTTTTTGAGAGAGAGAGAGAATGAGTGGGGCAAGGGCAGAGAGAGAGGGAGACAGAATCCAAAGCAGATTCCAGGCTCCAAGCTCCAGGCTCTGAGCTGTCAGCACAGAGCCCAATGTGGGGCTTGAACCCATGAACCGTGAGATCATGACTTGAGCTGAAGTTGGACACTTAACTGACTGAGCCCCTTAAAATATTTTCCCATAATACCACATGTATTGCTCTTTTGGAGATTACTAGATATAGGAAGATAGCTCCAGTGTCTTAACATTCACGTCAAATACTTCTGGACATACTCATTCATTTGACCAATATTATACTAAGTGCCCATTTTGAAACTCACACTGTTCTAGGTGCTGGGAATCCAGCCTCATATGTTTAAAAAGTCCCTACTTTCATCAAGCTTACATTCCAGAGGGTATATATGACTTGTAGTCCAAATGTTACTTTTTTCTTAAAGAAATGTATCAACTTTATTTCACTGTTTATCCTAATTATAAAATATATAATTCTTGTATATTGGAAACAAAATGATACAGAAAATGATTCTTTTATAATCCTATCCACCGGCATAATTACTATGAATAGTTTGGTGTATTTATTTACAGACTTTTAGAATAATTTTTTTTTAATTTGCAAACGGAATCACTTTTATAAACTTTTCTTCACTTAGCAACACTATGCACCATTACCCTATACCATGAGTATGTTTGCATAACAAGGCATCTAGACATAACTCTTTCTTTTTATTGGTTGCATAATATACTGTGAAATATACATAGACTGCAAGTTATTTTAGCCATTCTTTTATTAATAATCATTGAGGTTATTTCCAGTTTGCCCACTATGATTAGTGTTTTGTCCCAAAATCTTTGCTTACCCCAAGGTATTCTCAAATTCACCATGTGGGACCTAGAGACAGAGGGAGCTCCAGCTTATGGCTGTCTCACTGGACTTAGGGAGACAGAAATTGGAGTTTAAGGATTGGGCAGCCAATATCTGAGGGCTTAAGAGCCCAGAGAGAAGAATAGAGAACAGTGAGTCTGGTGCTTTGCATGCAATTTCCCTTCAAGGCTTTCTTTTGCGATGCCCATACATGCTATGGGCAAAATGATGAGACACCCAGCAAAAAGCAGCTACGTGCTAAGAGTCTCAAAATCTAAGAAAAGATTTTGACAGCCTCTCCTATTTTTCTAAATTTCCTTTGCAGGGGGTAGGGGGGAAGCAGGAAGAAAGTCTTGTAGACAAGCTAAAGCCTAGGAGCTAACAGAAAGTCACCAGAGGGTTTTGAGGGAAATGAGAGCCTGACTTGGAATCAATTGTACAATACTGGCATCAAAAGGGCTCCTTGTGGGGGTGCCTTGGTGGCTAAGTCAGTTAAGCATCCGACTTTGGCTGTAGTCATGATGTCACAGCTCATGAGTTCGAGCCCCACCTCTGTGCTGACAGCTTGGAGCCTGGAGCCTGCTTCGGATTCTGTGTGTCCCTCTCTCTCTCTGCCCCTCCCCCACTCACGCTCAGTCTCTCTATCTCTCAAAAATAAATAAAACGTCAAAAAATTAAAAAAAAAAAAAATAAGGGTCCCTTGTGACTGTCCTGCCAATGAAGAGACTGCAGCACAGGGAGTTGTCCCGCCCACAGTCACGTATCACCCACAGCTGCAGATTTAACTCTGACCCACAGTGTAGCTTTTCTTGAACTATGCAGGTTCCTCAAAGCCATGTTGCAGTATGTGTGTAAGAGTGAGTCACAGGCAAGGAGAGGTCTGGCCCAAAGTGGTGACCTGGAGGTTTGAAGGATAAAAGGGTGCTAGAGGCCAGGAGATGGGGAGAGACTGGGAAGAAAGAGCTCAAGGGTGAAAATGGGACTCCAGAGTTTGTAAGGGCAGGATCTGGAAGAGGAGGCCTGGACTCAGGAAATGAGAATGCTAGAGGAAGAGGGGGAGGGCAGACTGGGAAAGAGGATCGCTTTGGAAGCGGCTGAGTTCCATGGCCTGGCCAGGCATGGAGGTGGAAGTGGCCAGCAGGCACTGAGAAATATAGGTCCAGGGTTTGAAAGAGAGATTAGGATTTCTCCCTATTCCAATCCATACCCTTTCTTTATTCCCTCCTCTTTTCCATCTTTCTTTTTAGAAATTTGGGAATCAAATACATAGTTGAAGTTGCAGAAATGAATGAGATCTTTAAGTGAAAAACTACATAAAGAAAAGAATTTTTTTTAAGCATGGTATGTTAGAATTTTATAATTTAAAAAACCCAATATAGGGGCACCTGGCTGGCTTAGTCAGAGGAGCATAACTTGATCTTGGGGTCATGAATTTGAGCCCCATGTTGGGTATAGAGATTACTTAAATGAATAAATTTTTAGAAAATTTTATAAAGGAAAAGAATTACAAAACTGTGAAAACTAAATTACTAAAAATCCCACAAACCATAAAACAAAACAACAACAGAAACAACCAATATAGATGATCTGATTCATCATGAAAACTAGGGATCATGCCTCAAATCCTAGGAAAAGGGTCATCTAGATTTTACTAGCCCCTGCCCAAGGCCTGTAGGATAAATGGTAGTTAGAGTGAAGTTCATTCACAGCGCCCGGGTTGCTCCGTCGGGGAGCATGACACTTTCGCTCAGGTCGTGATCTCACGGTTCATGGGGTTCTCTTGGGTTCAAGCCCCACATTGGGCTTCACATTGACAGCACGGAGCTGGCTTTGGATCTCCTGTCTCCCCCTCTCTCTCTCTGCCCCTCCACTGCTCTCTCTCTCTCTCTCAAAAATAAACATTAAAAAAAAAAGAATGTAGTCCATTCCACGGTTGGACATCTCAAATCTTTCAAAATGCTTTTTGTATTGAGTTCAAACTTGCTTCTCTGTAATGTGTGTTTGCCGGTTCTTTAATACAAATAGTTAAACTTTTTTTTTTACTTTGCATAATAAAATGGTATAATTCAAAGAATACAGTAGACTTCACTAATTACTTACAATTGGCCAACTAATCATCAGCATGTAGTTAGTTCTAAAGAAGAGCCGTAGAATATTAAAACAACCTGATTTACTTTTTTCACATATTAGATTGGAAAATTGATGTTATCTAGTGTTGGCAAGGATGTGGGAAATGAACATTCTCATCCTCTGCTGATAAGGTATCATTTGGTATACGTTTTCTGGAGGACCCTTTTTCAATAGGCAGCCAAATTTAGAATGTCCATTTTTGATCTAGTAATTTCGCTTCTAGGAATTTATCTTAATGGAATAATTAGAAAAATGTTCAAATATACACATTCTTCAATTATATTCATTGGCTTTTTGTATTGCAGATGTTTTAATTGAAGTATAACATACATATAGTAAAATATACAAAATTTATACAGCTCCATGAACTTTTACAAAATAAACACTCCTGTGTACCTGCCATCAAGGCATAAAACATTACTGGCACCCCAACAAGCTCTCTCCTGCCCTTCTCTAGTCATGGAGTCCCCAAAGGTAACTACTACTCTCATTTAGATTAGGTTCCCAAGGAGGCAGCCTCAGATATACTGTGTAGCAGGGACCAATGATTGTGGGAGGAGGGAAGAGACGAGGAGGGGAGGGAGGGGAAGGAAAGAAACAGGACTGAGCAGAAGTAGAAGTTAGGTTGAATTGCAATGTCAGCAAAGTCTTAACTAACTCTACAGGAGCTCTGAAGCTCAGAGCCCCCAGGACTGGCAATGTGATCTTCAGTCAGTTGAGGCATTTCCTCCTGAGGAGGGATCTTGATGGTGCTTTCCCTTAGTTTTGCTTAGTTTTGAACATCATATGAATGGTATCATATAGTACATGCTTTTTCTCTGTTGCTTCTTTCATTCAGCATAATGTATGTGAGATTAGTCCATACTGTTTCATTCTATTTCAGTATACAGTGACATATTTACTTATTCTACTGTAGTTGAGCATTTGCTTAGTTTTCAGGGTTTGGCTATTTTGAATACTGTTGCTATGGATATTCTTGTAAATGTCGCTTGATGTATATTTACATGCATTTCTGTTGGGCATATACCTAGAAAACGGTCATAGAACACACATATGTTCAGCTTTATTAAATATTTTTCCAAAGTGGCTGTTCAGATATGTGTTAAATATTTTTCTAAAGTAGCTGTACAAATTTATGCTCCCACCAGCAATGTAAGAGACTTTTAGTTGTTCCAAGTTTGAATACATATTATTCTGGTGGGTGTAGTGGCATGTCTATGTGGATTTTATTCTAAGTTTATTTATTTTATATAGTTTATTTATTTTGAGAGAGAGAAACAGAGACAGAGAGTGGGGGAGGGGCAGAGAAAGAGGGAGAGAGAGAATTCCAAGCAGTGGAAGCCCCTTAGGGCTCCAACTTACAAACCCGCAAACTCAAAAACCCCGAGACCATGACCTGAGCTGAAATCAAGAGTCAGAGGCTTGACTAACTGACTGACCCACCCAGGCGCCCCGTGTCTATGTGGTTTTAATGCATTTTCTTGGTGACTAGTGATGTTGAACACTTTTCATATATTTATTGGCCATTTAAACACTCTCTTTTGTAAAGGGTCTTGTGGCCATTTTAAAATTGGGCTTTATTTTTCTGGTTGACTCTGTAGGAGTCCTTTATATCTTCAGGATACAGGCCCTTTGCCATATATATATTACAGCTATCTTCTCCCCCCCTCTGTAGCTCATGTTTTCCCTCTTCTCTGTACAGAAGGAAAACCACTCTAGGAAAATTGACTAAAATGTCAGCAGTAATTGTGTCTGGGTGTTGGATTTTTCTCCTTGTTTTTACTTCTTCATATATTCCAGTTCTTTAAGAAGCATGTAATGAAAAGACTACTTAAGACACAATAAAAGGAATGAGTTGTTTTAAGAAAGCAGCATATTTAAAACATAATGATGTAATTTAAAGGCAACCCTTTGGAAAAAGTTAGCCAAGACAAGAACTTTGCTATAATTTGCCTTTGATATTATGTTAAGTGCCTGCAAAAATCTGCTGGAGACACCTGGTGGAGAGTGTCAGTAAGCTTATGGCAAAAGTGCTTGAAATGTCACAGCACAAAGGGCCAGCTTACTTCCCAGGTGAGAAATGTACACAAAACATAGTTTGGTTCCCTTATCATCTCAGTTTGGGGATAAACTAAAAAGACCCTTCAACTCTCAGTTAGGGTAGACCTAGCTCACTGGTGGGCTGGCTCCGGGACTGGCCAGCAGATATGACAAAAATTCAGATAGAGAAAAAGACAGTGAGGTTAGAAGTGGAAATGAGACCAATTTGGGACCGGCTACATAGTTTGTGGCACCTGGTGCAAAATGAAAATGGGGGGCCTTTTTTCAGACAGCAGGAGAAAAGGTAATAAAACACAGTACTAAAGTACTTAAGTACATACAGGTCTAAAATAAAAAGACTTTTCCTTTCTTCCACGGTCTCTCAGCCCATCATGATATTGTTTATTTGCTCTTTAATGTCATTCTAGGTAAAGAAAATTTTAAAACTTCACTTATTGGCATGAATTTTATTCATCTTTATATTATGTCATGCCAGTTTTAAATGCAGATAGAAGTGTATTTAATTTTTATATGGAATCACCAGAATTACATGATCCATTTTCCATAGCTCTACATGAATATATATTTTATTCTTACCACAGTAGTGGAAACAGTCCATGACACTAGCTCAACTGTTTTTATTTCTTTTCTTTTCTTGGTACTTACACATTCTGCCAGCCCTCACTACCTTCAGCTTACCGGCAAGGAAGGACTAGAAAGAGAAGGCACTGTAGGTGGCCCTCTCGTTCCCTTTCCTTCCATGCCATGATCTTCAGCCTATGCAATTTGCTAATTGCATAAATACACAGATAAGAATACACAGAATAAAGAATAAATAAATACACAGATAAAAATACACAGATAAGAAAGGGGTGGTAGGTTTTCTTGGTTGTTCATTCAGGTTCCTCAGAACACCATTGCCTTCCTTTTTCATTGGAAGCAAGTTCTGGCTCTCGGAGGCTGTCAGTGCCCCCACTTAGTCATAAGTGTAACACACTTGTATTCAGTTTGAGTCTCATTGAAGTCCTGTACATCATGGGCCCATGAGAATTCTGTCCTCACCGGGCACTGTGAGCATTAGGTGAATGGAATGGGGGCAACAGGAAGAGGGACGGACACACATTGTACATCATGCCCCTGTTCATGCACGTGCTTCACTGTCCTTTCCACTTAACTTACAAGTTCAAAGATAATTTTTTTGTTGTTATAAGAAGAGGATTTTATTTTTTTTCCCTCCAAGTTTTTCTTTAAATTCCAGTTAACGTGCAGTGTAATATTGGTTTCTGGTGTAGAGTTTAATCCCTCACTTACATATAATACCTGGTACTCATCACAAGTGCCCTCCTTAATCCCTGTCACCTATATAACCCATCTCCCTGCTGGCCTACTCTCAAAGAAAAAGTTTTTAAGAATTTCAAGATGACAATAGCAGAACCAGGTTCAGTGCCTTTCTGATGTGGAGCCTGCTGCAGTTGCACAAGTCACAAGGCCACGAAGCCAGCCCAGGAATGGTTCTGCCTTTTTGCTTTTCCTTCCTTTCCTTTTTCTTTTTTTCTTTCTTTCTTTCTTTCTTTCTTTCTTTCTTTCTTTCTTTCTTTCTAATGGGTAAATAAAGAAAACTCTAAATCCTGCATAGTCATGGCTCAGGATCAGGAATATTGAATATTCCTGAGAATTGAATATTCCTGAGAGCCAGAATTTTGGCTAGGCTGGTTATCAGAAATAATAAACAAATAAAACCTGAACAAAAGTTCAGCTCAAAACAGCTACTTTCCCCTGGATCAGTTTCAAAGATTTACTTGCGCACAAACCAGACTTTAATGGAGTTCCCTTCCATTCTAAGGGGACACGTGCTGTTACTTAGGCTTGCTTTATGAACATGTGTTTCAACCAGTCTGTACCAAGCCAGATACAATTAGAGGTGTTCACTATGGATGTGAAGGTTACAACTTAGTGTTTTTACTCTGTCTTTGCATTTAGCACTTGGAGGAAAAAATGGAAACAAAACTGGGGGACAAGAAGGAAACTGTAACCTCTGCTTGCTTTTTTCCCCTTGGAGGAATGCAGCAAATGTGTGCATGTGTGGTTTGACTTTCTGCCATGGAATGCGCAGTGCTGTTTTTGCGTGGTAGCTGTGTAAGGCCGGTTGCAGCAACACACTCTGGGCTGTGAATGCAGGACAGGGAGTTATATCCAGCTTCTGTGGACTGGGCCAAGCTGACTCCTAAGGTGAATGGCTAAGCAGAGTATAGACTGGACACAAGCTCGTCTGCATGCTGTGCACTCAACAGACAGAGGCAGGGGGGCTGGTTTGATAGGAGGAGGTGATAGGGAAGTTGCTCAGAGATTTATCCCAGATTTTGGGAGAGGAATCACTGCTTATGTTTGTCTTGTATTTTCATCTGTGCTTTTATTGGCAGGAGGTTCACTTTCTTCATCATTTTGATAAATGCATACATTTATGGCACTTTTAATTCCTTGGGGATGAAATAGATAAGTACATTATAACTAGATAAGTGACCGTGGCTAAAGGTTGGAATAATCTGACTATAAAGGTCATGAGGCATTAGTGATAAGAACAAGTGATGTGTGATCAGCAGTCAGACCAAGGCCAAAGCCTGGACAGCTCAGTTTGACTGAGTGATAGAGACTACTGGTTGTTCTCCATTGCCTGTTTCCTATCTTCCAGGGTGATAAACTGCCTGGTTTTGGGCTGGGTACATGGCTGGGTGCATTCTCCAGCTTCCCATATAAGTATAGTCATGTGACTAGGTTCTGGTCACTGAGCTGAGAAATCACCTACTCTTTCCTATCTTTTCCTCTCTCTTGCTACCTGCAATGCAGATCCTGTTGTCTTAGACCATGAGAAGAAGGGCCGTAGTCGAAGGATGGAAGGAGTCCGAGTCCCTGAGGACACTGGGGTAGAACCACCATTCAGCTTACCAAACCGCTTTCATCTTAATTGAAGCCACCGTTATTTTGTCATTTTGCCACTCATAGTTAAGGTTAATGCTTACTGATATAAAGTATTCCTGCAGGCATAGCTTGGCTGGACTTCTTCCGGTCAGAAGGGCCATCTTAAAGACTTTATACATAGGTGCAAAAGTCCGTTTTTATACTCCTATCATTATAACATAGCAAAAAGCCCTTTACAATATATATGTCTCTTGGCATTTTAAAATCTCATGCAGGGAACCAGGGCAGAAGATTGGCAACATACAAAGTGTATTAAAAGGCAATGATCTTTAGGACCCTGCTCAATGTGGGAGCCAGTCCTTAGGAACAGTTGGGCTGAGTTAGGGGTGACGGTAGGAGGAAGCAAGTGGCTGGTAGAGGGTAACAGGTGAGAGGCATCTGTGGAAAATGTTCTAAAAAGAAAATCTTGAAAAATAATTAGCTTAACTAATTTAGTTTTTTAAATGTAAGCAAAATATCTAGTTAGGAGGAAAAGACCGTGTTATGCCATGGCATCTAGGGATACACAAATTTGCTTATTATCTTAAATAAAAGAATGCAAGTAAATATCTAACACAGCACTTGGAATCTGGCGATCAATGTGTTAACTGCTAATATAGTATTGTTACTATATTAAAACAAAAGAATTAAGCTGCCCAGAGACTGCTCTTACTGCGGTGCAGTAGAGGAAGCCCTCTTGTTATCACCATCCATCTAAGTGACCTGGCCCATTAGTCTCTATTCATTAATCAACTGAATTGCTGACTGAATAAAGTGAGGTCTCTCCTTTAACTTACTGTTTAACTTTTAACTTATGTCTTGTTTCCTGGTAATTTTTAGGCTGACTGCATCATATAGGAATAATAAAAGTATTAGTAGCTTGTTTTATTGAGCATCAGTCTACTGTGTTAGAGATGTACATATGTTATTTCATTTCCTTCTCACAATATTCCTGAGAGATGGTGTAAATCATTTTACCAGATGAAGAAACTGGGATTCAAAGAGGTTACATGGCTTAGTATTTTAGCTTAAGATCACATCGTAAATGATCCCAGTGAACCCAGCCCTGTTTACTCTAAAACCCATGTCCTTCCCCTTGTACCAGTTTTTACTCTTCCTTTGGTGGCAAGATATATGTCACGTTTCATCTCTGGTTCACTTTGGCCTATTGAAACAAAGTGGTGGACAATAATTTCCCCATAGTCATGTTATTTTTTCTTCTATTAAAAAATGTTTAAGTTTATTTATTTTGAGAGAGAGAGCCTGGAAGAGAGAGAGGGAGAGAGAAAGAATCCTAAGCAGGCTCTGCACCATCAGCACAGAGCCCAATCTGGGGCTCGAACCCACACACTGTGAGATCATGACCTGAGCCAAAATCAAGAGCTGGACGCTTAATCAACTGAACCACCAAGGCACCCACCCCAGTCATGTTATTTTTTTTTAATTTTTTTTAACGTTTATTTATTTTTGAGACAGAGACAGAGCATGAACAGGGGAGGGGCAGAGAGAGAGGGAGACACAGAATCGGAAACAGGCTCCAGGCTCTGAGCCGTCAGCACAAAGCCCGATGTGGGGCTCGAACTCACGGGCCGTGAGATCATGACCTGAGCCGAAGTCGGATGCTTAACCGACCGAGCCACCCAGGCGCCCCAATCATGTTATTTTTAATAGAAATTAAATCAGCTAGTGAAGATACAGTAACATATGATTGCATGAAAGAAGGAATAAACCAGTAGTTACAATAGGAAATGTGAGAACTAAAACAACAAAATGTAAATGACTACCTTACTGATAGGACCTAGAAAATAAAACCAGTAAGTAAATACTTACTAATTGCTTTTAATAGTGAACTTAATGCCTTACTGAACTATTGCTTTGTTATAATATTCATTAAGTTGCAAGTTAAGGTATTTTGTTCTAAAATTTAAAACTATTATCCTGGGGTGCCTGGGTAGGTCAGTTGGTTAAGGGTCCAACTCTTGCTTTCAGCTCAGGTCATGATCTCACAGTCATAGGATCGAGCCCTGCACCAGGCCCTGTGCTGGGTATGGAGCCTGCATAAGATTCTCTCCTTCTCCCTTTTCCCCTTCTCTCTTTCTCTCTCTCTCTCTCTCTTGCAAAAATAAAAAATAAAACTATTGTCCCTTTGCAAAAAAAATTGTCTTATAGACATATCTATAATGAATTATGAATATTTTACTTTTTTTCATAAAATCCAGTATGTATTTCCATTTATAGCACATCTCAATTCAGAGTAGATGCACTTCAAGTGCTCAACAGCCACCTGAGGCTGTGGATATCATTTGGGAAGCACAAGTCTAGATTACTGATAGATTGGATTATGATTCTCAGAATAATCTGGATAATGAAATTATAATCCCTAGAAATTATTTCTAAAAAAACAATGTCTCACATATATCATTTTGATTAGGATATATTAATATGATAAATTGATAGAAATATCTATCCTGGGGGAAAAGTAATATCAAAGCTACCAATTTCCCACTGTAATGGCACTCCTTCCTGTATTCTCTTTTTAAAAAAATTTTTTTAATGTTTATTAATTTTGAGAGAGAGAGAGAGAGAGACAGAGAGCAAGCAGGAAAGGGGCAGAGAGAGGAAGACACAGAATCAGAAGTAGGCTCCAGGCTCTGAGCTCACAACACATAGCCCGACATGGGGTTCGAACCCATAGACCGCAAGATCATGACCTGAGCCGTAGTTGGCTGCCCAACCGACTGAGCCACCCAGGCGCCCCTCTCCTTCCTGTATTCTAAGGATAAAAATATATGAACTCTCTCTCTCTGACTTTTCATTATTTTGTCTACTTCTATACTCGAAAGCCTTGATATATCAATTTAACTGTATGATGAGTTTGCCCCTGCTGCAAGCTGTCCGAATACACCATGGGCATAGCTGGGCTTGTTTGAAAGTGTGAGGTTGGTTAGCTCTCCTGGCGTGGAACTCTGTGCTTTTAAAAATACTTGGCCTAACATAGAAGCATTTACATAGCATCGTATCTCAAGTTACTGATTTCCAAACCCACTTGAAAGGGCTTAGCTTTTACTGTAGAGAAAGGTGGCCAGTTTTCCTCAAATTCCAGTTACTGCAAACTCTCTTGTTCCTGCCTTACCATCAAAAGGATATTAGAGTGAAAAAAAAGGACATTAGAGTGGAGGAAGTGACTTGGGTTCCCAGAACTGCTCTTCCCATTATGCAGTGGAAGCTGTCTTTTTATCACCGTCTATCTAAGTGACTGGCAGATTAGTCTCTCTCTCCAGTCTCCTTTAAAACACATTGGCCAATGCACCAGACCCCTGACCTTCATGGCCAACACGCTACCTGGCACATTCCCTCTGCCCACTACCCCCATTTCCCATTCCTGTCAGTTGAGTTCTGTGTTTGCCAAGAGTTGTTGACTACTTTCCAAATTGTATATTCTTTTTAAAAAAATTTTTAATGTCTATTTGTTTTTTAGAGAGAGACAGAGTGCGAGTGGGAGAGGGGCAGAGAGAGAGGAAGACACAGAATCCAAAGCAGGCTCCAGGTTCTGTGCTGTCAGCACAGAGCCCAATGTAGAGCTCGAACTCATGAACTGTGAGATCATGACTTGAGCCAAAGTCAGACACTAAACCGACTGAGCTACTCAGCTGCTCCCCAAATTATATATTCCGATTGTACTTTTAATAGATTGATTAAATATAAAGTAAAAATGATAGAGCATGATTTTGAAAAGAAATAATTAAAGGCATTGGAAAGGGTTGATGAAAGTGAGTCTTTTTTTTTTTTGAAGATTTTATTTTTAAGTAATCTCCACACCCAACGTGGGACTCGAACTCACAACCCCAAGATCAAGAATCACATCCTTCACTGATCAAGCCAGCCAAGTGCCCTAATAAAGGTGAGTCTTAAAAAAAATTAGAGTATGAAACTATTGTAAAAATAGAGGGAAAAATTTTAAATTCAGAATATGTTCTACGATCACTTTGCAAGTATTTTTAAGTTTTTCTTCTAAGGAAATCAACACTAGAGGTCATATTCCCATGGATGTAGTTTATGCAAGAAAAAATACAGACGTAACCTACCGATGCATGCTTAAGGAAGGGCCTTGGCTTTCCTGCAGATTGACAAGGAGTGTGCATAATGGACGTTAACAGAATAGATCTGATTTCCTGTCTTGTCTAGATTTTCTTCTCCAATAAATTAGCAAACTGCTTGTTCAGATCACACTGAAGAGGACTGTTTTCACTGCATTTTATTGATAATTTACATATCCTAAAAATGTTCATAGGGACAATAAATGCTATTCCTTTTTGTTTTGAGAGAGAGAGAGAGGTAAAGAGAGGGAGACAGAGGATCCCAAGTGGGCTCTGCGCTGATAGTGAACCATGAGATCATGACCTGAGCCATGACCTGACCTGAAGTCAGACACTTAACTGACTGAGCCACCCAAGTGCCCCAATAAATGCTTTTTCTTGAACCATATTCTGTTTCTCCATTCAGGGAGAAGGACTATTTTCCAGGTTTTCTTTTCTGGTTTTTTTTTTTAAGTTTATTTATTTTGAGAGAGACAGAGAAAGAGAATCCCAGGCAGGCTCTGCACTGTCAGCTCAGGGCTCAAACTCACGAACTGTGATCATGACCTGAGCCAAACTCAAGAGCTGGACGCTCAACCAACTGAGCCACCCAGGCACCACTCTGGGTTTTTATTGTTATTTATTTTATTGTTTTTAATGTTTATTTTTGAGAGACAGAAACAGAGCATGAGCGGGGGAGGGGCAGAGAGAGAGGGAGACACAGAATCCGAAGCAGGCTCCAGGCTCTGAGCTGTCAGCACAGAGCCCAACGTGGGGCTTGAACTCCTGAGCCATGAGATCATGACCAGAGCCAAAATTGGATGCTTCACGGACTGAGCCACCCAGTCGCCCCTCTGGGTTTTTATTTTTAATGTGGTTTATGAAGAACGGATTATCTTGTATTTAAAATCAACCATTAAAACAACATTGCAAGTGGTAAGAATATATAGCTTGAGAGCCAACAGTCAATCACAAAGCATAAAGATGGCTTTAAACACTATAACTCAATTATCAGTAATGATTGAATCTGCTGTATGCAACACAATACTATTAAAAAGAGTTGGACAGTTCTTTTCATTGTAATTGTAAAAAAAAAAAAAAAAAAAATAGAAGATGCTGCAGAAATATCCTTTGGCCCCCAGAGGGCGCGAGGCGGAAAGAAGTCAGAGCTGAGAGCTGGATCCCTTCAGATGGGGGCCTCCGACCTTACCAATGCTGCTTAAGAGAATAGGAAAAGAGGTCCACATCCACCTCAGAGGACATTCAATATGGGATTCTAGTAGACATAAGGACTGTCCATATTTAACTCTACTCCTAGTTTTTGAAGTGTAAAAATTGCAAGAATTACAGAAACCTCCTTATCCCCTCTACCTTATAGATAGAAATGGAGTGTGTATGTGAGGATATTAGAGAGAGAAATAGAGAATATTTGAGCGTGCATGCCCATGTGTGAGAGAGGGGGTGTGTGCACGTGTGAGAGAAGGAGTGTGAGAGAGAGTAGGAGGGGGCACACGGTGTTCCAGGCTTTAATTCTCATAAGCAACATAAGAATACTATTGAAAGTATTTGAATTTGGCTAAATTATGCATAAAATTGACAGTTCTAAATGTTCTGCCAAAGGCTAGAGCTGCAGATTTTCCCTTCAAGACAGGAAGCAAAACCCAAGCACAGCCCTTTCCTGTGCTCTCCCTAGTATTTCAGTGACACTTTATTTATGCTTAGGTGCTTGGAAGAGTATTACTAATTGAGCAGGAATTTTTCCTCTTCAATATTTTATTGCAGTGTTTCAAGCAACACTAGTAGCACAATATCCACTATTAAGAACTTTGCACATGAATGTAACTGCTACATGATGTCATTCATTTATTGAAATTATCGTTATTATGAACACATAATGGAAAAATGCTCCTCAAAAGAGGAAGGAGAACGTTGACCATCCATAGGACAAAGCTGTCTTCAAAAGATAAGAGATGTGGGAAATTGTTCACAGTTGGGTTTTCAAGTACATGAGAACAGAGTTCATCTACGTGCATGTATCCACAGGCGCAAGGTTTTGGATAAGGAGGCTCAGGAATGTCTCCAGTTGCTTCCTTGATCTGTATGCAATCAGTCCTCCCTTATTGGCCCACCGATCCACGCCAGCAGCACCTTCGTTTTCCACGTGGTACACCAGCTGTGGCAAATCAAGCCCCATTTCTGAATTTCTTTGCAGGCATTCTCTTAAGTCTACCATTCCCCCACCCATGGCCCTGAGTATGGCATGAGCCGCACAAGAGTCCCACTTGAACGTGGTATCCTCTGAAAAGATGTAAATGTCAACAAGGCCTTGGACAACACAAAGGCTCTTGTAACCAGCCCCGGCTGCCCGGAATATGCGCTCGCCACATACACGTGACAATGCGGCTTTGATAGTGTCCTTTTCACTCGTACTAATGACCGCTGAAAACGGGTGGGAGCGTTCCGCCTCAGAGCTGGTGTTTTCAGTCATTTGGCTCCGCGCTTCACTGTTCTTTCTTGTAGAGTCAAGACGCTGAAGTGAATGGATGTTGGTATCCATGTAAGAAAGGCCCCAGTAGCACTGTCCTTTCCACCTGCAGAAGAGAACTTTCAGTTTGTGGCCATAGGCTGTCACATTTGTTTTATTACTTATGTTGTTTTCCAACAGGATGATATGAAAAAAGTATATCAGGCAACAAATCTCAATGCCCTTAAGGCTAGAAATAGGTATCAAGTAGCTAATTGGTTTGTAAAAGTAACTCCTATGCCTGCACGTGTCATGTGGCTGCCAGTTAGGAATGCTGTCAGCATTATCACATCAGTCTAGAACAATGTGGAAACATCTGTGGGATTTCTGGCCTCCAGGAATGGTCTGACCTCTTGTACTTCCATTTTTAAGCTGCTTGTGTTCCATTTTTCCCAACTCTGTGGGAACTCTGGAAGGGAGAGGACATGTCTGTAGTTCATGTGGCATCTAGCAGAGCACCTTGCAGTTTCTATCAGCATCCACCTAGCCCCACTAAAATGATATTTAACCCAGGATTGAAAATAGAAGGAGTTTTAATTTAAACCTGCAGACTTTAGTAGGAACATCTTAGTGTATCAAGTCATGGTAATGTCATGTGGAGTGATAGATCTTACCTGAGTGTGTTTAGATCTTGTGATACAAAAGGTTGGTTGATGACTCCCATTAGGGGCACTCCTGTCTGTAGGTCATAGACACCAATTAAAATGGTGACACACTGAAGTCCACTGGGGAAGATTCCTTGGTTGGATTTAATGTCAGCAGAACCTTTTATATACTGATAAGTTGAATCTGGAAAAAAAAAATGAAGCACATTTGTTTGGATTCAGGTAATGATTATTTCAAAGATAATGATGGATACAACTGGAAACGCTGTGCTGTATCATTTCTGTGTTCTACCAATTTGGTAACTACTGTGGTCTGAATGTATTCTCCCCAAATTCTAACCCCATAAAGGTGATTGTATTAGTAAGTTAGGCCTCTGGGAGATACCTAAGTCATGAGAGTGAAACCTTAATTAATGAGATTAGTGCCTTAATAGAAGAGGCTCCAGAGAGATCCTTAGTCTTTTCCACTCTATAAGGACATGGTGAGAAGGTGCCAGCTATGAAGCAGGAAGAGGGCCCTCATCTCACCATGCAGGCACTCCAGAACTTTGAGAAATAAGTTTCTATTATTTATAAGCTACCTAGTCCATGGTATTTTGTTAGCACAGCCCGAACAGACTAAGAGAGTAATCAGTCAAGTTTTGCCTTTGAGTGTCACTTGTTTCAAATTGTTATTTGACCTCTTGTACTTCCATTTTCAAGCTGCTTGTGTTCCATTTTTCCCAACTCTGTGGGAACTCTTGAAGGGAGAGGACATGTCTGTAGTTCATGTGGCATCTAGCATAGCACCTCACATACCATAAGCACTCAAATATCCATCATATGTCAAAAGCATTTAAAAGCTAATGACTCAGGATGACTGTGGTGTTTCTTTAGAGCCTCTTACTAATCAGAGGACAAGTATAGTGTGGATGGATGGGAAAATCTCCTTCCAGAAATCTCTCAGGGGTGAAATTACCTTTTTTTTTTTTGTCCCTCAAATTAAATTTTTTTAAAAATGTTTTATTTATTTTTGAGACAGAGACAGAGCATGAGTGGGGGAGGGGCAGAGAGAGAGGGAGACACAGAATCAGAAGCAGGCTCCAGGCTCTGAGCCATCAGTACAGAGCGTGATGCGGGGCTGGAACTCACAAACTGTGAGATCATGACCTGAGCTGAAGTCGGGCACTTAACTGACTGAGCCACCCAGGCACCCCTGTCCCTTAAATTAGAAGAGAGAGTCAGTGATGGTGGCACAAAAGGAAGAAATTGATAGTCCTCCTGTGAAAAAGAAGGCAATGAGCTTAAGAGACATACATGCCAGCAGCTGACTGCCAACATCTAGTAGTGAGTTAATACCCAGTTAAGGTGTGCTGTGCAAAAGAGCTGGCTAGCAGAATCAATTCAGGATAGAACCAAGAAATAGGAGATTCTGGTCCCTCAGAAAACCACAACTAATGCTAATTTACCATTGTGTGATAAAAGATTTTGGGAAATCTTAGTTTGCATATGTAATCCATCAACTGAATGTTCTGTAATTCCCTGATGATTAAAGGCACTTCTGTAATGTTATATTAATGTGCTTGCAAGATGGGAGGATGGGGGCAGGGGGTGCCTGGGAGTGGTCCCAACTGTATTGGGCAGAATGTGGTAGGCAAGTGGAAATGAAAAAAAAAGGAGAGACTCTGCAAATTAATATCCTGGGCATTGTATTAATAGCATCACTGAAATACACCTACACTGTTAAAACACAGAGCTATAAACTAGGGTTCTACCACAACCATGCCCAAGAAAATAATAGGTAAGATTTACATAGGGCACACAAACTGGGAGTGAATCACATTCAGCTGTGTTATACTGTGTTTTGCTTGACCTATACAGTGGTTTTGACTGTTTACTTGTTTAATTGAATTAGTAGTCAGTGGTTAAAAAATGGGAGCTATCACTTAAAAACCTGGATTTTGGTTTCTCTTTAAAAACCTAAACATCTAGACTGTACTCCTATATGGCAATAATCTGCTAGAGCTGAGTATTCTTTAAATGGGACGTGTGCTCAATTAGTTATAGCTACTATCAGTTCATTATTCTCTCATATTTACCAGTCTGGCCTCTGAAGTCTTTCAAAGATGAATTAATTCAGCTGTGTGTGTGTGTGTGTGTGTGTGTGTGTGTGTGTGTACGTTAATTCAGCTTTGTATATATATGCACACACAGAGATGGCACACAAATACTTGTGCATATCCATTGTAGAAATGTTACAAATATACACATAACAACACATCATCACACGTATACTTTCACTCTTCACTATTCATTTTATAACTCTGAAATGTTAAAATCTTCTAGGAGAATTAAACTACACTCTGAATTTTTATTTTCCCATGCCTCCTCCCACAAAAGGATTACTAATAAGAACAAATAAAAGCAAACATTCTCCTCTACTTACCTATGGGATCCACCCAGATTCCCAAAATGTCCTGTGGAATGCTGATCTCTATTGAATCCAGAGTTGGGTCAGTAAAAGTGACATCCTGATGGACAACCTTGGCTAATGCTTCAGACGCCAACTTGTTACCATTAAGGACTTTGCTAAGAAGCTCTACTGTTTCTTCCTCTGTTGGACACAGTCTCAAGATAATCTTTTCCCCTGGAATAAAGACAAACTAAAAGCCATTACATTTCAAGAGCTCTGGGGGAGAAACAACAACTGAGGGGTGAGGAAGAGCCAAAGCTGTGCACTTAGATTGGGCGAGGGCAATATGTTCATACTCCTGGTTCCTACCCTGGTTGACTGCCAGAATCACCCAGGCAGCTTCACAAGGTCACAGGTGCCCAGTAGTGGCCGAAATACCTAGTATGACGTGAGGGGTAGATTCCAGGTATCAAAGAAACTTCTTCCCAGGAAAATGTCCACAGGGGAACATACATACAATCTTGCATCTAGTTTAAGGGAACTCATGAACCAGTTAAGAAACCCTGAATCCCGAGCCCTTGATAATATTTATGTTTTATGCCTTTTGCCTTCTGAATATACACAGGTCACCTTGTTAGTGTTAGAATGTATTATCGAAAAGAAGGGAAGTTTTATCAGCACACGAAATGCTTCTACCTCCCTCTATAAAACTGCTTTTAACTAAAAGGTGTTTATGCTCAGCAAAGTACCATAAGATGAAGTGTAACTACTGTTTATGTGTGGTAAACTGCATGACTCTAAATGACATACCTAGAAATAGCTCTCCTCTGTGAAACCCACTGGAAATTAGGATGTAAGTAAAGCTACTCATCCAAATGAAACCACAAGTTACCAAATCCAGCTGCTTCACGATCACTTTGAACATGCTTCTTAGACCCTTGGTTAATCTGGTTTCTAGCTCCCAACAGAAGTGAGGAAAGAGGCAAAAATAGGCAACTTAGTAGCAACACAAAGGGACGGCAATGGTGAATATAAACTTTTTAAAAGAAGAAGACATGGCACTTTGGGGGTTTTTAGGTACATAGACAAGTACTACTAGTGACCCTAGCCATTCCAAGGACTGGCAGCAGCATCACCTGAGAGCCTGTTAGAAATTCAGAACTTCAGGCTCCATCCCACACCTGAGTTTTAAAGAATCCCAAGTGATTCATGTGATCATTAAAGTTTGGGAAACACAGTATGAATCTATTACAATGATGACTGTATCAGCAAGAAACATTCAATTATATTTAGTTAAGTTCAAATTAAATTAGACTGTTGAAGTTGGGGAATCATAATGCTAATCACTGCCACTTAACCAAGCACCTATGACTGGGCTTAGTAAAAGTCATGGGATCAGGCCAAGAAGCAAATCATATCACATCACTCCTGTGCTTAAAATGCTCCAGTGAAGGGCACCTGGGTGGCTCAGTCAGTTAAGCATCTGACTCTTGATTTAGGCCCAGGTCATGAATCTCATGGTTTGTGAGATCAAGCCCCACATCAGGTTTCTCCTTGACAGTGAGGAGCCTATTTGGGATGTTCTCTCTCTCCCTCTCTCTCTGCCCCTCCCCTGCTCACTCTCACACACACACTCTCTCTCTCTGTCTCAAAATAAATAAACTTAAAAAAATAAAAAAGAATAAAAAAAATCTCTAGTGAATTCCCATCACACTTAGAGGAAAATTCAAACTCCTCCTGCAAACTTCCACGCTCTGTTCCTGCCCCCACTTACCTTATCCATCCCACGTGCCATGTTTCTGTGACCCACCCCCAGCACGCTAAACTCATTCTCCCCTTCGGTTCTCAGGAATATGTATGTGGAATGCCTTTTTGCCCCTATAATTCTAGGTAAATAAAATACTAAATTGTTTTTGAGGTAGGCAAGCATAGGACTTCTTACCAGTTAATCACAGGTGTTTTTTTCAACCTTAAGAAGTTTAAATGAGATTTCTCTCAAGGAGTATCATAGAACTAATTGCATCTTAATACACAGCCCACAAAGGGGAAAATTTTCCCAGCGTTAATCCAGAAATTAGTTTTTGCCTTTGTAACTGTGCCTCTAGAGGTTTAACTATTTGTCAGTGATCAGTGATTAAAGTTCACTATTTTAATCTTCTACCTTAAACAAATAAAACACCCAAACTAAAAATAATTTGTTTCTCTCTAAGGGATCAGAGATTTTGATATTTTTCTCTCTACCATAAGGGAACATGGAAGTAGATCAACGGACAATCTGGCCCACAGGAAACTAATTAAAGAAGACATAAAATTTGGTATTAAAGGAACCTTTTATTTAATCCAACTCCTTTTACCAAGGTTCTGAGACCAGAGAACTAATGAGGTGAACACGTTTTCTTTACTCAAGAGCACACAGTATTTCAGAGACAGGGCCTCTCTAGATTCTCAACCAAGGTCTACAGACTCCCCGGGAGGTCCATGAATGGGTTTAAAACTTGGACCTAGGGGCACCTGGCCAGTTGACTGAGCATCCAAATTTTGACTTCCTCTCAGGTCATGGTACCAGCGTCATGGGATAGAGCCCTGTGTCTGGCTCCAAACTGAGCACGGAGCCTACTTAAGATTGTTTCTCGGGGTGCCTGAGTGGCTCAGTCGGTTGAGCATCCGACTTCAGCTCGGGTCATGATCTCACGGCTTGTGAGTTCAAGCCCCACATCGGGCTCTGAGCTGACAGCTCGGAGCCTGGAGCCTGCTTCAGATTCTGTGTCTCCCACTCTCTTTGCCCCTTCCTCGCTCATGCTCTGTCTCTGTCTCTCTCTCAAGAATAAATAGAACATTAAAAAAAATTTTTTTTTAAAAAGATTGTTTCTCTCCCTCTGCCCCTCTCATCTACTCATGCTCTCTCTCTAAAAAAGCAAAACAAAACAAAAACAAAAAACAAAAAAACACAAAACTTGAACCTAAAATTGTCTATATAACTGTAAATGTGCATCTTTCTGAGAGTATCTGTGACTTCCATTAGATTCTCAAAGGGCCATGAAACTTCCCCAAACATTATTTAAATGGTACAGATTTATATATAAAATAATACATGTGGACTTGCTAAATACTTACAAGATACTACATCTCTCTAACTTGAATGGCATAATATTCTGAGGTACTCAATGAAGCTTAACATTAAAATATGCTATTTATATGAAAGGCTTACAAACATTCCTTTATTTCTTGATGTCATTGAAAATTACAATACCATATAATAATTAAATTATAAAAATACATTAGGATTCTTATACTTACCCAAATCATTAGTAAACTCATTGGATTCTTCTCCCAAAATGTTTTTTCCCAAGCCTGGAAACTGAATGATTTAGAGTATGACAAAGAAACAAAAAGACAAAAACAAAGACAAAGCAAAAACCAAAAAATCCCCAAATCCCACATACATGTTCAATTCTGTGCATATTCTCATTTTGTACTTCAAATTAAATAGTACAACTAGATCTGAAATTTAGAAATTTACAATCCCAGAAATCAATCTAGTATAAAAAGTGAAGTCAGGTTGGTTCAGTACTTAGTTTTCTAATATTTTCCTGCTTCTTTGCTCCTCCAGGAAGTTCAAATCGTGGTAGAAGTCTGGTTTCCTTATGTTCTGTTGGGTCTGCAGAAGTACTTTAGAAACTTCATCCTTCCACTTACAGGCGATAGAACTAGAATATTTGCAAAGGAGACACTTGAACTGTTGCTCTTCAACAGCAGCCTACTGGCTTATGTGAGTTAGAGGGATTGACCAAGTACCTAAGACTATGACTTGAGACTGGATAGAAGGGATCAGAGGATGACATTAGATGTCATTGCTTTCATTTTCAGGTGTCTTCCGCACTTGTTGGAGGTATCGCGAGACTTCAGGCAAGGAAGGGGATACAGAAAAAAAAGGGGGGTTGGAATATTTTATTGACTGATAATGCATCAAAATAGAATGAAAAAATGGAGCTAAGTAAGAATCTTCTCTCATCCCTTGTATGACCAGGAAGCTTTCAGGGACATTTTGCTTCTGATCCTCTCTGTGGTAAAGATAATTTTTCTCAAAATATGTGCTCAGTTACGATATGCATGATGTTCTCAGGGAACAAAAGCAAGGAAATGCTTCAGATATTTGAACCCAGTCATTTGCAGATGGCCAATAGCTTTAACAATGCCTGCAACCACTTGTTATTTTTTTCCTCTTCTGAAGAACAATCCAAGTCAACAGGGGCTGCCAGTGAGCCCATTCATCCCGAGGCTACAGGATATAAGGGTCATGAAACAAAGCCTCTTATATAGCCAGCAATGAATGTCCTTTATTTGTTCATAAGTCCTGTCATATGTTTATCAATGAACAGTTACCTCAGCTTGTTAAAATGCTTGGGGGCAAATATTAGCCAATAACTGTGCATGTTGATACATTTCTAATGCAGTTGCTCAACCTTCTCTTGCACCCAACTATCTCGATCAGTAACAAAAATAAACTTGCTTCATTTATTGGAGCTATATATTATAGGGCATGAAAAAGTATAGTTGGCAGAGATTTCAAGGGGTCATTTATTCTCTCTTCCTGCCTATGTTCAAGAATTCATTTAAATGGTTCCAAATGATTCCCAACATTTTGAGAATTTCATAGAAACTATTCCAATATTTTGTACTGCTTCCTGCAATAAAGTTCTATCCTCTCAAATCTTAAAAAAATATGTAATTATTATCATATAAAGGCAACATAGTATTGCAAAGAGCACAAACTCTGGAGCCAGTCGGCCTGTGTTCAAAAGCCAGCCCTGCTATTTGCTTGCTGTGTAACTTTGGACAAGTTACTTAACCTCTCTGTGCTTCCCTTTTCTCATCCATTACATTGGAATAATAGTTTCTACCTCATAAAATTATTACAATTTTAATATAAAATATAAATATATATTATTTATAATTATTTATATTATTTATAATTATATAATATTATAATAGTTACATAAATTAATATACTTAAAGCCCTTAGAAGTGCCTGACACACAGTGAGGACTCGTAATTGTCTGCTAGTGCTATTGTTTGTTATAACTACTTACAAATAGTTTCTTTTCCCAGTCAGCTTAAGATACCTAGAATCACAATCATTGTTAGTTATAAATGTTTTTCTATTATAATAAAGGGAATTTCCAGTATCCAGGACAGTACAAGCCAATAACTGAGGCAACCATTAGATACAAGATTACATCAAAAGGTGGGATATGATATGTCAAGTTAAAAAAAGAACTCAATAAAACAGTATGTTCTCATTTCTACTGAGATCAGTTCTATGTGCCATGCAAACAACTACATATAGACGGAAAATGTTCCTACAAGATTTGGTAAAACATAGCTGTCGTTCTCTCTAGTGTTAGGATTAAGGATTCTTATTTTTGCTTATTTTCCAGAGAACATGTATTATTTATTAAAAAGAAATTCATTGATAAGTAAAAAGCTCCACGCCCAAATGTTTCTCTTTAGCTGTCAGAATTGTGATTTTTTTTCCCTTATTTGCTTTTCCGTATTTTAAATTTTTTCTGCAATGAACATTTTGGTAATTTTGTAGTCAAAACAAGGGGAGGGGAAAACCCAAGTTGTTTGTTAGAATCCTAGGCACTAGTATTCTGAGGTGGGGAGGGAAAAGGAAAAGGCATGCTATTCTATCGGAAAAAAACCACAGGGCAATTACCTTGGCTGTGACCTTTCTTACCTTGTTCTCCATATTCTGTTTTATAACTTCCTGTACCAGTACATCAGCCAGGGTCTTGAAATCAACTGCAAACTTCTTGTTCTTTTCTCCCTCTTTCTTTTCTTCTATCAGCAGCTGGAAGAGGGCTTCCTGCTGCCTGCATGCCCGGGCGATGTTGGCAGCTTTCTCAGAGACACGGAGCAGCTCCCGGAGGATATCTGACATTCTGAACCTTGCTTTCCAGTGGCGGTGCTGGTGGAATCGGCACCTACCCTCTGGGCTGTCAGCTGGAAAAGTACAAGAATGTGAAAGAGAAAGCAGTTCAGGGAATGATGTCAGGGTGCCTCTGACACTACTAAACAGCCCGTCTGGCAGTCAACCTGGTCGGCAGGGCTGAACAGCTAGCATATGCCCTAGTCACATCTTCAGTGTGAAAGAGCAGATCGCATCTAAAATATCAAAGTTATTCTTTAATACTTCAAAATGTACTTTCAGTCTCAAAAATCCATTATGCAAAGAATTGAATTCTCAGAGAAGGGAAGTCTTTGAGAATCCTCTACATTATATTTCTAAATCCCTAGATGGGCAGGCAGGTGGATACAAGCACAATGTTAAAAGGAAAACAGAAGTCTTGTAATGACCTTAGAATGATCACACAGGCTCAGTGGCAATGTTGAAGCAGCACTTTCTTTCACCCTATTGGGGAAGAAGACAGAAGTGGAAGAGGATTTGTCCTTATCCGTTTTAGGGCAACTTTCTAAAGTACTAAGCATCACTTCAGCAAGCACTGTAGTGTCCTACAAGACTCTGAAGCCACACTTGGGCTAACAGCTAAGCTGTCTTCCAACTACCTTTTTTTTTAATGGGGAGAAAAAAGTCCCACAATCTATGCTGCTGTAAAAGTTTAAATAGTAAAGTAAAACACACAACTTGTTGGGACTTTAAAAGTTCTGGCTTCTAAGAAGTATGCTGTCATAACTTGACATAGCAATTGGGTAATTAGGAAACATTTCTCACTTTTCAGCAGTAGGTGCATTTCACTGAAAGCTCCAACAAGCTTAAAATGCGATGTCATTGTGAGAATTACTGTGAGGATTGTCAGTTTTGTTTTACAGTCAAGGAAACCTGAAGCCTAGAAAGATTGGGTAACTTCTTCAGGGTTACAAAAGACTAAACGGCAGGGCTCTGAGTCAGTCTCATTCACAAGCCCAGGATCTTTATTGTCATAATAAACACTCAACTTCTTAAAAAAAAATTCCCTTAATGGACTCTCAGAGGCTGAGGATTAATATAACAAGGATGTCCTTGCAATGGAGTTAACTGTGAGTGGTCATAGTTGGTTTGTCTTAAGTTTGCCAAAAAAAAATGCTATATTCTTAAGATTATGCGTCAACCACCATGAGAAAATATGTCCAACCTCAACAGTAACAGAAGTGAATAAAAACAATGAGATCTCTTCCTTTGCTACTAGGTAGACAAAGCTATTTTAAGCTAGCATTCATTCTTGCAGGTATGGTGAAACAGGTGCGGATGCTCTACTCAGGGACATGCAAACAAATGGCTTTCCAGAGGGGGTTTGAGATAAATGTATCAAGATTGCTACGTATGTCACTTATCTTTAGGCAGTAATTCCATTTTGGCTTAATTTGTTTTAAAAAAGTCAGAGTTGGGTTAAGATATATTTGCAAAAGAAGGATTAATATTGTTTACAATAGCAAAAGGTTGAAAATAATCTTAAATATTTGTAAAATGTATGACAGACTACTATGTGGTCCTTAAAATCACGTTTTTAAGGAATATTTAATAATATGGAGATATGTTAATGCTATAGCATTAAACTGGAAAACCTTATAGCTATGTATATAGTATGATAATATGTTACCAATTTGTGTTTATATGCACACATACATTCTCTAGGTGTGTGTGTGTGTGTGTGTGTATACACATATATACGTATATATGTATACATATAAATACATACATATATATATGTATATATGTATGTATATATATATCTAGAGAGAGAGAGAGAGAGACAGAGAGAGGAGAGAGCGAGATTGAAAGACCAATAGGTGATGCTGTACTGGTAGTTATGCAGATATTTAATGGTAGTTATTGAGTACGAGAATTGTAAATGATTTTTTTATTATGCTTTTCTATAATTTTCAAATATTCTACAATAAATATATACTATTTTTATAATAAGAAATGACATTCAAAACTATCTTGGGGGGCGCCTGGGTGGCGCAGTCGGTTAAGCGTCCGACTTCAGCCAGGTCACGATCTCATGGTCCGTGAGTTCGAGCCCCGCGTTGGGCTCTGGGCTGATGGCTCAGAGCCTGGAGCCTGTTTCCGATTCTGTGTCTCCCTCTCTCTCTGCCCCTCCCCCGTTCATGCTCTGTCTCTCTCTGTCCCAAAAATAAATAAACGTTGAAAAAAAAAATTAAAACTATCTTGGGACAATTAAGCATGAAGGACAATAATTCGTCAATTCGTGGAGACAGTTGTCCAAAGTAGTGCTATGGTAATAACACACAGAGCTGTCAGGTGGTAGAGAAGATGAAGTTAAAAATTAAACAAAAACACCTGCCTACCTAACTGCCATTTTTCATCCAGGAGTGAATAATAGTCAAAGATTCACTGTGGTTGACTTGAACCTAAACACTAAGAAAAACAGGGGCGCCTGGGTGGCTCAGTCGGTTAAGCATCCAACTTCAGCTCAGGTCATGATCTCATGGTTTGTGATTTCGAGCCCCACATCAGGTTCTGTGCTGATAGCTCAGAGCCTGGAGCCTGCTTCAGATTCTGTGTCTCCCTCTCTCTGTTCCTTTCCCTCTCACACTGTGCCTCTCTTTCTCTCAAAAGTAAATAAACATTAAAACATTTTTAAAAAAAGTTATATTAATAAGCTGAGGCACTTTGACTTAGAAATAATTTATGGCACCTGTACACTATAAATTATAAGTTATATGAAATGTGTATATACCCGGATACATACATATCTTGGAATACATATGCCCCAAGGGTATAAATTCAGTAACTCTGATAATATTGATTTCTTTGTAAATGTTCTAAGTAACTGATTATAAGTGAAGAGAAAATAATCAGTGAACCAATAGCATCCAAATAGCTTATCTTAAAAGCAGCATAAAGATTTTAAGGAGTCTAATTTGAAAGCTTTCTAGATAAACAGTATCAGTATTGTCTATTTCCCTCAACTTTGTTAAAACCAAGTTTGTTTAAAGAAACACTATACTACTGCACTGTTGCACAACCAAGAAACTTTCCCTATGATGCCCTCAGAACACTCAGGTGAGCTACTTACAGAGGCCACACCACTACCCCTTTCTTCCCACAGAAAGCTCACCCCAGGGATCTGGAGTTTCTCCCCTTTGAACTTGACCTTTATTTCCTCAATAATGACCATTCTCTCACAACTTGAGCACAGCAGCTTGACCAGCAGGAAAGAAGTATCAGCTATAAACTTCAGTCCTGCAATTAATAGGTGTACAGATTTTAGGAATTCATCATAACACAATACTCGGGTTTTTCAGTTCCAAAGTTATCTTAGAGTCCAACCTTAATCACTCTTTCTTCTGACCCTGGACAACACTATCATATTTTATTAAGCTCCGGATTGAATGCCCAGTTTCAACTTCGGACTATGCTTTCTCCAGCCATCCTATAGAACCCAGCACTGTTTACCTTTCTCCAGGATCCTAGCTTCCTAAAAAATCTCTCACAGCTATCATTATCTACATGCAAAACTTTCTGATTAATTTGCACAACTAGCCTGCTACTTTCTGGCTGAATGGACCATTTCCACCATACAAACTGAACCAACATTCTCTGTGCTTCTCTTCAAACTGCTTCCATGTATCTCTCACCATCTGCCCTCAACTCAGGTCACTCAGGCCATTAGCCTGAGGGGAGCACTGAACAATTCATCCTCACCTTGAGTGACTCAACTGGAATAACTCAAATTGTCTATGGAAAAACTGAGGTCTACACTCGATGCTGAATTTCTTCAGGTTTATCAATAACTCTTAAAAACACTTGTGGAAATTATCTTTCAGATGCTTTTTTTAAATGTTTATTTTGAGAGAGAAAGAGAGCACACACGAGTTGGGGAGGGGCAGAGAAAGAGAGAGAGAGAGAGAGAGAGAGAGAGAGAATCCCAAGCAGGCTCTGTGCTCTCAGCACAGAGTCTGACTCGAGCCTCAATCTCACAAGCTGCGAGACCATGACCTGAGCTGAAATCAAGAGTCAGTCAGATGCTTAACTGACTGAGCTACCCAGGCACCCCTCAGATGATTTTTAAAAACAAGTCTACATACTCATTTTTTAACCTAAGCTAGTTTTATTTAAACATTTCAAATGCCTTAAATGAAAATTATTACAGACTCATGATTAGTAAGTTATGACATTTGCCATAATTTAATAGCCTTCAATAAAGAAGAAATTATTTTTGATTAGTATTTCTTAATAGTTGTTCTGAGAACCACCTGTATCAGAATTAACCAAGGTGCCTACTAAAAAGACAAATTCCTGGGCTCCATCCAAACTTGGTGAATCAGAATCTTTAGGGAAAGGGCCTAGGAATCTATATTTTTGTCAGCCTCCTAGATGATGCTGACCACTGAGGTTTTTTAATATATTTTTTTCAATGTTTATTTTTTGAGAGACAGAGACAGAGAATGAGCTGGGTAGGGGCAGAGAGCGAGGGAGACACAGAATCTGAAGCAGGCTCCAGGCTCTGAGCTGTCAGCACAAAGCCCAACACGGGGCTTGAATTCACAAACCATGAGATCATGACCTGAGCCAAAGTCCGATGCTTAACCGACTGAGCCACCCAGGCTCCCCTGACCACTGAGATTGAATATCTACTATTCTTCAGGCCCACTTCTTCTTCTTCAACACCATTCTGGCAAGTCCATGGGGGCTGGCACCTGGTGGCAGATATCTTGGTGGAACCATGTAGGTGCAAGAGTTCTTCTATTGGTTATCCACATGCAGAGACAGGGCCAAGTTAAAATAATAGCTAACATGTATTGGGTGCTTACTGTATGCCAGGTATCCTTCTAAGCACTTTACATATATTATTTATTTAATTTTCACAAAACTTTATGAAGAAGGTACTATTATCTCTATTTTACAGATAAAGAGACTGAGGCACAGGAGGTTAAGTAGTTTGTCCAAAATCACACAGCTAGGAAGTGACTATGACAAGATCCAAGTCCCAGGAAAATGGCAGTTGCTCTATTAGCCATCACCGTAGCCAGTAAAATTCTTTCATAAATTCTTACCTGTTAAGTCAGGGGAAAAGTAATTATTGGGTAAATAACCATAAGTATATTATTGCTATAAGTATATTATTACTATATACTATAAGTATATTATTGCTATTATATGGCAAAAAAATTAGAGAAACACACCTAGCTGACAGCTGTCACTAATTTGACTATTAAAAATCACTATCTGACACTTCCTTTGTACTCTTAGAAAAACCTTTCCCCAGCTGATCTTCAATGTATACCATCTTTGCTGGAGAGTAAAATCTCATCCATCATATTCTACTGATGTCTCACTTAAATGGCTGTGTTGGCATCAGCGGGAAGGGCTTAGCTCATTCCAAATATCTAATTCCTGTTGCATCAGTTTGCTAGGGTTGCCAGAACAAAATGCCACAGACAGGGTAGCTTCAACAACAGAAATGTATTTTCTCATAGTTCTGAAGTTCCAAGAGCAAGGTGTCTACACGTTTGGTTTCTCCTGAAGCCTCCCTCCTTGATGTGCAGATGACCACCTCCTCGCTGTGTCCTCCTATAGCCTTTCCTCTGTGCATGAACATCCCCGGTGTCTCTTCCTCTTTTTATAAAGACACCAGTCAGATTGGATGAGGGCTCATCCATATGATACCATAAACCCTAATGATCTCTTTGAAGACCCTGTCTCCAAATACAGTCACATTATGAGGTACTGGGGGTTAGGGCTACAACATGCACATTTTGAGGGAATACAACTTATCACCCAACACCTCTCCTGAAAGAGGTATTGCTTGATAATCTTAGCAAATGTCAACAAAATCTATTCCTTCATCTTCTGTCTTCTGGCCAGATAGTAAAGATGGAGTAAGGTACTTTGCCCCGTCTATATGGTCAATAAATTTAATTCTGTGAGTCAGTCTTTCCTAATAGGAGGTACTCACTTTAACAGCCAAATCATTAATGATACAGTGAACATTGAAATAACCTCCTGTAAGCCTTACTCTGGGACAACCTACTTCAAGGCACTTTTGAGCAGAACAGGTTTGAAGAAGTTATATTCCTCACCATCTCAGACCAAATGTATGTCAACATAATAGTGTATCGCAATGTCAGACAGAAATGGTCTCTTTAGCTTTTGGGGAATTTTTTCATCCCCAGTTGGAGAAATATTGAATACATTGAAGTGGGTGAAAAAACTGTTCTTAAGACTTTTCATGGAAACCCAAATCTCTACACAGACAAAACTCCATTTTAATTCCTAACCATCCTGTCATCTCATCAGAACACCAGTATTTTAAAAATCACATTTGAATAATATATGCATATTTCAGATGTGATAAACAGTACAGTGGGAAAGACACAGGCTTTGGAGACAAACCTGGGATCAAAACCTGGCTTTGCCATTAACTAGCTGTGGGGCATCAGGTAATTTACTTACGCCGTCTGAGCCTCTCTCCTCATCTGTAATATGAATAGAATACTTAAAGTGCAGGGACACTGTGAAGATCAAATGAGATATTTCTGGAAAAGTACCGAGCACAGAGCTTTGCATATAGGAGATAACAAAGGACAGCTATGACTATTAAATACAACTTCACAGAAATACAGTCACGTGTCCTTCCTTGAGAAAATAAGAGGTTGGCAACTTTATATGGGTCGCCAAAATCTTTTCTGAAAATTTACTAGTCCATTAAATCCCAAAGGCTGGGAGCTACTTGTAATTCTCTGAATGACCCAGATAAACTTCCTTTATGCAGGCCAGATCTGATTGCTTCAGTTTCTGGGCGTCTGAGTGGAAACTTGGCTCCTGGAGGCTGCATGGCTACTCTGACATCATGGTAGGCCCTGTATGGATGGCTTGAGAGGATCATTATACTGTCAAGGGGGACATTTTGTCAGGATATTTTATGCGGATTCTAGGGCCCAAGTGTGTTCTTTTTGTGTGAAGAGCCTGGTTGTACCAGGAACTGGCCTTGCCCCTTAGCTGTTTACAGTGACAGAAGTGTGACGACATAGATAAGGGCCCTCAGCAAAACAGAACTGCTAGTGAGTAAGCAAGTAGGTCAAAGCATTTCTGTTGACATTCCTTTCTTCCTGCAGATAACTTCATACATAACTTCTACAACTTCTAGGGAACTTACATTTTGTCCAATATACAATGACTCCCCACCCCACCTCCACCATTCACATCCTGAATTTAGTTTTTCGCTCATCCTCTGAAGGTTGACAGTTGGAAGCTGTTGTGTGGTGGCCATGCCTGACAGCTATTGCTGTTGGGGGGAAAGGCCAGACGTCCATGAAATACCTGGGTGTTTTACAAGAAATGTGTTTGTGGAGACTTCTCTCAAGGGGGTGCAAATGTCCAGGAGTCTCCCTAGGTGGGCACATGCTGAGGGGCTGACCAAGGCTTCACTTAGTGCACAGTTTTAGGGGAAACACAGACCTTGTTCTCCCTCTATTTCCTGCTTAGGACTGCTTTAGGGGCTAGTTGAGAGAATGGCGGCTTCCCTGGCAGAAGGGATAGGGCAGAACAGAAGTGGACCCACATAAAGTATGGCGGGGTCTCAGTTGGCTCAGTTGGAGCAACCAGTGAGGGCTAAAGAGCAACTTGGTAAAAATAGCCTCTCCTGATGCCCCTATGGATCTTTCGTCGGCCCATCCGGTTACCTAGGCCACAGGGGAACTGTATCATAAGCATTACTAGGTATTTAAATACTACCTTTTAGCTAACTGGAAATTAAATTATCTTTCTAGTGGATAAGCTGTATTCAACTTTCAGGTATTTGTCAAACATTTCTCAGAATCCATTAAGAAGTACAGTGTGAGACCACCTGTATTTTTTTTACTTTGTACTGTTATTTTACTTTGTACTGTGCGATATTGCTGTCATCAATTCATAGGTTCTAAATTTAGCATTTTCATAATTGATTTCCCACTATCTGTTCATTTACTCCTATGCTCTAATTTGTAATGCTGTTCCCTCTGGTTGATGATGCCTTTCCACCTGCCTTCTATGCCTAATGTTTACTTACTTTCTCACAATCAGTTCACGGGCAAAACAAACAAACAAACAAATACTTGAACAGATACTTCATAAAAGAGGATATTTAAATGGTCAATAAACATATGGAAAGATATTCTATCTCAGTAATCAGGAAAATACAACTTAAAATCACAACAGGACACCACTGCCTATCCAATGGATGGAATAGCTTAAATCAAAGACTAACACTTTCCAGTTTTGGTGAGGATTTGGAGCAATGAGACTCTTATACACTGGGGTGTGAATGAAATTGGTAAAGCCAGTGTTGGAAATTACTTCTAAGTTGTTGAATATAAGCATAGTCTGTGATCCAGCCATTTCCCTTGTAGACATACACCCTACAAAAATTCATGCATGTATGAATATGAAAGGCAGGCATGAGAATATTTATGATTGCATAATTTGTGACAAGTTAACACTAGAAATAAGCCAAACAACCATCAATCATAAGATGGAACAAACTATGGCATGTTCACATAAGTAGATCTACATAGCAGTGAGAATGAATGAATTACTGCTCTAGGAAACAAGGTGGATGCATCTCACAGACACACACTGTTGAAAGAAGTCAGCCACAAAATATACATACTGTGCAATGTAATGTATTTGAAGTCTGAAAATAGGCAAAACTAACTTACGGTATTAGAAGTGACAATGGTGGTTCCTCTTGGAGAAGAAGGAGAGGTTACTGATGGGGGGATATGATGGGGGCTTTTAGGCACTGGTAATGTTCTGGATCTGAGTGACAGTTGCACGAGTAGGTTGACTTTGTGTAAATTCATCAAGCTATGCACTTTGAACCTGCATACTTTTCTGCATGTGTTTCTAATTCGATAAAAAGTATTTTTTAAAAGGGGAGGGCAGGGAGAAAGAGAGAGAACAGTCAGTTCATCAGTTGGCTCCTCCAGGAACCATGCCTGACCCTCCTTCTTGTGCACCTGGAGCACAGAGGCCAGCCAAATCTGTGTTCCATCTCACCAACACCAGTACATTGGTTTGCTTGTCTAGGCTCTGTCTGGCAGGAGATTTAAAGGTGTGTGGTTTCTGGGGTACTTGGCTGCCTCAGCCAGTAGAACGTGCAACTCTTAATCTTGGGGTCGTGAGTTCGAGCCCCACTTTGAATGTAGAGATTGCATAAAAATAAAGCTTTTAAAAACCAAAACTTTGGGGCACCTGGGTGGCTCAGTCAGTTGAGTGTCCAACTTCAGCACAGGTCACAATCTGTCAGTTCATTAATTAGTTCCAGCCCTGTGAGCCTGCTGCCAGCAAGGAGCCCGCTTGGGATCCTCTGTCTCCCTCTCTCTCTGCCCCTCCCCTACTCTTGGGTGCGTGCGCTCTCTCTCTCTCTCTTAAAAATAAACATTTTACAAAAACCCGAAGTTTTAAAGGTGTGTGGTTTCTTATAACTCTTAGCACATATCTCAGAGGTATTTAACAATGTCATCTGATGCATTTTCTCTGAGCTTTGTAAATACAGAGTTCGTCCTTGTAATATGGCTTATTGTGCTTGGCTTTTATCAGCAACACCTAGGTGCTGTTAGGCATGTGGGACTATATTTATTCACATAAAAATCTGCATATATTCTGTATTCATTTACAAAAACAAATCAAAGCTGTATCTGGATGACTAGAACTGAACCACCTTTGTGCCACATCAGAATCTGAGGTTATGCTTTGTCATCCGGAGGTGACCTATCTTGACACGATGAATTTAGTCGATTAAAAGACCAGAATACTAAGTTTAACTTGGTTTCGTTAGGCAAGACATTAAATATGGGATATGTAAATCCATCTATTTAACCTTAACATTTCTCCCTCCCTCCTTCATTACCTTCAGATGGCATTTGCATACGTGCTGCCTTCAAGCTGGTCAGCCTACCTCACCCTAGCCCTGTTAAGGCTACTATTGGACCACAGTAGTCCACATTTTTCTCACTGATGCTACTTATAGCAATAGACCACAAAAATGTCCTCCATTTCCAATGTTCTGGTAGCTTATAAATGGGATCTTGTGCTCAAGCAATGCTTTCCAGATTAGTAAGATCAAGAACTAAATGGGATGATTGTTTAAAAATACAGATTTTTGGACTTTGCGCCTGGATATATTGATTCAGGAGATCTAGGTTGAGGACAGGGAACATTGCTCAGCAGATCCTTTTCTGATAATTTAAGGAAACATGAAGTGCACCAGTGAACTCTGTGTCTGGCTGTTCACTTGGAAGCAGAACAGGGAATCCTATATATACTGCAGCCAAGAATGATGGGCCTTGGTTGGCTAAAGGGTCAATTTATGTTGCCTTTTTTGTAAAGAAAATTAAATGCTGGGGAGGAAACACAACTTGATCTACCTAATAAGTATTTCATATTAGCATAATACTTGAATAAAATATGCATTCAAAGACTTCCCAGTATTCATTTGAAAACTATGAATTCCATTCAGAAATAATTTTAAATTTGATAGTGACCCTTTTAAGCCTCTTCACCATAGTTAGGAACATTTTCACTAAATAGAAACCCTATTCATTTGGATAGTTTTCTTTCTTCTAAGTTTCAACTGTATGTTTAAACTTCTATACGGTGAAGGATGTGTTTAGAACAATCATGGAGTCACAAATGAAACCTGAATTCCCTCAAAATATGAAAAATAGAAGCAGATTCAGTGTAACTATCTTAACCATAGGAAAGAATAAATATATTTTTTAATGTTTTATTTATTTATTTTGAGAGAGTGCACGAGAGTGGGGGAGGGGTGTAGACAGAAAGGGAGAGACAGGATCCCAAGCAGGCTCTGTGCTGTCAGCACAGAGTCCGACAAGGGGTTTGACCTCACAAAATGAATGGTGAGATCAGGACCCCAGTCGAAACCGAGAGTCAGATATTTAACTGGCTGAGCCACCCAGGTGCCCCCAAAATAAATATTTTTAAGAATACAAATGTAATGTATAATTCAAAGCAGAAAGAAAAGAGACAAGATGTATGGCTTGTAGAAGAGTCTTTTCCAGGAGAAGATTATTTATAGTGATGATAACTGTTACTCAGAATCCAGTCTTACTAATCTTCAAATCGGTTCCAATGTTTCCATTCAAAGGTAGCATTTTTCAATTATTTTAACTTTCTTTCTCAAACCTGCAACACTCGCTTTTGGCACCAACTCATTCAACACTTGTCTTTTATTGGCTGCATGGGCTTCATGGGTGTGTAGCAGAAAGAGCTTTCGTTTAGGCCATAGAAGAGCTGGTTCTTAGGCCCCACTTTGCCTCTATCCAACCAGGTGTGAAACTTGGGCCACAAGCTCAGGGACTTGTTTTCCTTATTTTTGTAAATATGAAAAATGAAAGCAGGGACAGAGAGCTTAAAGGGGATTTGTATGGTGTGTTCCAGTTCAAAACTTCCGTTTTTTATATCTATCTTCCAAATCAAAAGAGGTTGGGGAATATTATCCAGCCTTAAAAAGTAATGAAATTCTGGCACATCCTACAACATGGATGAACCTTGCAAACGTTAGGCTGAGTGAAATAAGCCGGACTCAAAAGAACAAATATTGTATGATTCCACTTATATGAGGTACCCAGAGTAGTCAAATTCATAGGAAGTGAAATGGTGGTTACGGAGGCTGGAGGGAGAGGAGAATGGGGAGTTATTGTTCAGTGGGTCCAGAGTATCAGTTTGGGATAAGGAAAAAGTTCTACAGATAGAGAGTGGTGATGGTTGGTTAACAATGAGAACGTACTTAATGTCCGTGAATTATACTCTCAAAAATGGTTATAATGGTAAATTTCATGTTATTACAGTTTTTAAAGAGTAAAAAACAAAATTTTAGGTTCAAAAAATGCACATTTTAAAAGCTATGGCTATTTATCATCTACCTAATGAGGGCATAGTAAATATTTGTTGAATGAAAAAAAATGAGGCTGGGAAAGGGGCATGAAAATTGGGTTGAAAGAATGGGCACTAGGCTATTTGTCTTTAAGTTGATTTTTTACAGGAATCACACGGATTTTTAATACTTGGATTATATTTTCATATGCAATGCTTTGGGTGTGGGTGAAGGAGCTAATGAATGTTATGAGGAGGGCCTACGTCCCCTCCAAGCCAGCCCTTCAGGCACCATTGTTCTCTCTCTAATGGGCTATAAATTCCTTGAGAGTAAGACACACATTTTTTTCAATGTCCCTTGTAACACACAGGGGGAGTTTTGTAAGTTAATTGACTGATTTTCATTCCACTGGAAACAAACATGTTTACATGGATTTTCTTCCACCAAAATTAGTCTGTCAAGGATTATTCATTATGTAAATTTTCAAATTATAACTGTTAGGAGAAATGTGATTCAAAGGAGTTCTTTATTGATCTTTTTAGACAATTGCTATTATTTTTTATTTCTGTGATGATAAGTAACATGACCCAAATATATTCTCTGAATATTACAGTAGGAAAGCAAGGTCATAGATCACGTTATGTATCATTTTTTTGCAGGCTGGGTGTAGCAGCCTACCTCCTGTCATTCTACTTCCACGTTATAGAGGCAAAAGTTGATTTTTAACAGATATTGACAGATGTTGAATAAATCAATACCAAAAACTGAATGTAACATTTGCCTTTAAAGGAACACAAACTAATAAAAGAATATAGTCCTTTTATTCAAAAAGTTCAAACTAGTAAAAAGACATAAATGGCTCATTAAAGCCAACATGTAAAAATTATCCTGCATGCTTGCTAATCCTACAACCATAGATAACTATCTAAGTTGGTTAATATTTATCTTCCTGATCTGAATTCTTTATTTCTATCTCCCCATTCTTTGGTATTAATGATGCTTACCATCAGCCATGTTTGTAAAACAGAGCTTTCTTATTCCCAGGTCAAATTGGGACTATATGTGATTGATTATATGTGATTGTTACAAATTCCCAGGAGAAAAACAGATGTTTTCTAGAATTTGGAAGATCAGATCCTATTTAAAAAGCAATTGATAATGAAAAATTATGACATCACTATAACTAAACTAGGTTCTCCTTAAGCAATATTAAAAGAACAGTTTCTGGGGCACCTGGGTGGCTCAGTCAGTTAAGTGTCTGACTCTTGATTTTGGCTCAGGTCAAGATCTCATGGTTCTTGCGATAAAGCTTCTCATGGGGGTCTGCACTGTCAGAGCCTCGTTGGGATTCTCTCTCCCTCTCTGCTTCTCCCCTGCTGCATGGGCATGTGCACACACACACTCTCTCTCTCAAAATAAATAAACATTAAAAAAAGAGAACAGTTTGCTTTGATCATTTGAATTTAACTCCTTTGTTTTTTTTTTTTTTAATTTTTTAAATGTTTATTTTTGAAAGAGAGAGACAGAGTGTGAGTCGGGGAGGAGCAAAGCGAGAGAGGGAAACACAGAATCCAAAACAGGCTCCAGGCTCTGAGCTGTCAGCAGAGTCTGATGCGGAGCTTCAACTCAGGATCGGCAAGATCATGACGTAGGCTAAAGTTGGATGTTCAACTGACTAAGCCATCCAGGTGCCCCTAACTCCTTAGCTATTAATTATAACTCTCATTAGCATTGCACTCTGTAAAGAAAAGGATACGTTCAAGTATCTATTGATAAAGTTAGCAAACATTTACATTAATTTAAACTTGGATAATAGATTTTAAATATTTAGTTGATTAAAAATAAAAATAAGCTAGCAAACAAACCTCCTCCTCCCCTCAAAAAACAAAATACAACAAAACAAGAGAAATAAAGAAAAGGAAGGAAGAGAGAAGAAGAGGACAGAATACTCTGACACTTTCCATTGTGGCAATTCATCTTGACAAATTCTTTTATAGATATTTAATATTCTATTTTGTTAATTTGTTTTTATATATAACTGCCCATGTTTTATGCCCAGGTAAAGTTTTTTTTTTTTTCTCTTTTGGATGGAGTTAGGTCATTTTAGTAAAAGTTATAAATAAGTTATTAAAATGTGTGTGCTTATCTTCCCTATTTAGGAACACAAAAGGGGCAGTAAAGAAATCTGTTACATGAAAGAGAAATGATCAAACACAAGAATTTGCTGTAGATTACTAGTCACAGTAATCTATATTAAAAGCCCATTAATAAAATGTTCCTATAACATTAAAGGACTTGAATTAACATTGCATACCACATAAAAGAGACTAAACATGCAAAAATGTTTGTTAGATTCAATCATCAGGAGGCTTGACTACAAAAGGATATAAAAGTTTCAGATTTCCTAAATGGGTGACTTCATCACATTAATAAAACCATAGCTTCCATTTAAGACCATTTTATGTACAGGAATGAGAATAGGTTATGTCACCTACTCATTCCAGCAATAGTTATTTCCCACTTGTGTTTCCCATCCTTGCCTTTTTCGTTTGTCTTTTTAAAATTTTGTCATTTTGACCTATTTGAAGTATCTTCTTTCCCTTAGAGATTCTGATTCAAGAAGTTCCAAGCTGCAACCTGGGAATCTTTAAACCACTTTTGTTGCCCCCTCCCCTATGTGCCTGAGGTATTTTTTTTTTTAACTAGGCAAATCTGGGAAACACTATGCTAATCATGAGATGGGAAGATAAATGTTGTCAACCCTGCTTTTATTTCTAAACCCTAAACCAAACAAAAACATCAGTGTACAGAGTTTTTTTTAGCTTCATTTAAAGATTCAAAATATTTTAATAAGGACATTTATTAGGAACACATCCAGAAAAAGTTCTCATATACACCATCCTCATCTTTAATAAAGGAGGAAGACACTTGTTATTAATCACTTTACATGATGTAATTATCTTTAAAAATTTTTTTAACATGTATTTATTTTTGAGAGACAGAGGGACAGCATGAGCAGGGGAGGGGTAGAGAGACACGGAAACACAGAATCCAAAGCAGGCTCCAGGCTCTGAGCTGTCAGCACAGAGCCCTACGTGGGTCTCAAACCCACAAACCAGGAGATCATGACCTGAGCCGAAGTCAGACACTGAACCGACTGAGCCACCCAGACGCCCCAATGTAATTATCTTTACACAATTTATCTACAAGATGGAATAGAATAAGACATTTTCTAGTTGTTATCAGAGAGAAATAAAAGGAGAAATACATACATAATGAATAAACTTATAACTTTTGTTTCACAGTCCTTATATGCCCAACAAGACATATTTTCTTTCTTTTTTATTTTTCAGGAGTACCACAAGTACAGTCATAATTTAAATCTGTAATGAGGTATTTCACATCAAAGGGCAAGTCCAGGCTGCAATTTCCAAGCATGCAATTTCCAAGCACGGTTTAGTCCCAAAGCATGAAAAGAAATGGTAGCTTATTCCATGCAAAAAGTGTAACTTTATGCATCTTACATAATCCTCTTTATGACCAAGAACTAATTTAAAGAGTAGTATAAAAATCCACAAAAGCTTAAAAATAAAGTCGGCTCTAAATAATTCAATAAGTATGTTTTGAAAAAACGAACTTTTCCCCTGCCTTTATCTTTTCTTTATATTCCCTATTTTTAAAGTAAAAAATGAGATCACTTAGCTAATTCATCACTCAATAGTAGTTCAGTGGATTATTTTCACCATTAGACTGTTATCCGGCTGAGTGGGGCTGATCCTCATCAACTTCTTTGGTTTCAAAGTTAGGAATCACAGGAAAAGGGCCAAAAAAATGTTTTATTTTCAATATGTGGGATTCACTTAAGTGGTCTGTCCATACAGCCTTAACCCACTGTTCTTTTGAAGTGAATGCCATTCAAACAGAGGGCAAATTTCTGCTTATTCAATGCCTTAAAATTAGCTTTACAACTGGAAATCTCCCAAATACACACCTTAATTGTTCGTATGTATTTTTCATGGATGTACTAAATAATCTAGGGATTTTTTTCATGCTCTTTGTGTCTAACAGCGTATAGGATTCGGCCAAATTAAAATTTTCCCACTTACTATTCTGGCCACACCACCTATCTATGCACATCTCACAAAACCGCCCTTCCAAATGCAGAGAATTAAAAGCAAGGAAGTAAAGACTTTTCTAAATATAGCCTCATCATGTTTATTTTACACTCATCTAGTAGGTCACCAGCGGCAGCCAGCCCCAACGGACACTTCGAAGCATCTCCCAAAGCAAAACCAAGGGGCGCTGGACAGCTACGCCATCTACCTGTTGAACCTGGGCCACTGCTCTCCGCAACTGTCAGGTCAGCTTCTTCGATCTAGAAATGCTCAAGATCGGTTTGTTTTTTTGTTTTTGTTTTTGTTTTAACAAAGTTGTTGGCTAATCTTTCTTCCCACCCTCTGCTTCTTTCGGGTCATTTCTGCAGGGCGGAGGGAGCCGAGGAAGCCGCGGGAGCCGTGAGCTCCTCGGCCCGCCCCGCCGGGCTGCAGCCGCGATGCGGGCGGGCCGGGTGGCAGCCTGACTGCCGCGGACAGAGGTCGTCACAGGCCAGGCGGAGAAGCACGGAGCCTCCCGGGCCCGGTTTACTCACCTACCGTCCGCTGGGGCGGTGGGGCGCGTGCCTTCCGCCCAGCCCGGGGACCCAGATCCGAGGCGTGGGGAGGCGGCGGCGGCGAGGCGAGGGGCACGCAAGAAGGAAACCGTATTACCTAAGCCGGGGATGCGGAGCGAAGGAGGCTGCAGCCTTTCCCTCCAGAAACGGAAGAGGCGGGGGAGGAGGAGGAGGAAAATGCGGCGGCGGCGGCGGAGGCGGCGGCGGGCGCGGAGGCTGGCGGAGGGGCTGCAGGCTGCTGGCCGCAGGCTTAGCCCGAGGGCTTGGGGTCCGCGGCACCGCGGGGGGCGCTCGAGGGGACCGCGTAGCGCGCCGTCGTGCTCGCTGCCCCGTTCGTCCCGGCTCTCGGACCGTCAGCATCCGCGGGGCCGCCGCCCCCCCGCGGCCCACGCGGGACCGCGGCGTGGAAACGCGGTGACGCCTGGAGGCTCCCGGGGGCGGCGAGGGCATCCCACGCCCGCCGGGGCCAAGCGTCTGCGACGTCACAAGTAGAGCATGATGATTCAGGGAGCAGGGGCGCTAGGAGGAAAAGGCCCCCGGGTCACCTAACCCGCTGTTTTTGTTCTTTCTTTGCGGCCGCCCACAAATTTCGTTTGTGAAATCCTCCTGCTCCATTTTTCCGTACTCTTTTGGGGATTCAGGGTTTTTGACAGACGGGTCGGCAGCTCTGAACATAGACTTTCTGCCAGTGACAATCGGGTCCCACTATTCTAATAGAAATGTCAAGTGTGCTGGTGGTTCTCCAAACCAAGGCGGTGTCTCCCGGGCCTTTGCCTTATAAGGTGTGGGCCTAGGGCCACCTTGACAGGAAGCACATCATAGGTAGGGAACCCCTCTCTCTAAAAACCCTTTAAACTGTGGTTTTCAGGATGCCTTAAAAATGGTTTTGAGGGGCGCCTGTGTGGCTCAGTCAGTTAAGCATCTGACTTCCGCTCAGGCCATGATCTCTGAGTTAGTGGGTTCAAGCCCCCGTGTCCCGGCTCTGTGCTGACAGCTGGGAGCCTAGAGCCTGCTTTGGATTCTATGTCTCCCTGTCTCTCTGCCCCTCCCCTGATCATGCGCGCGCGCGCTCTCTCTCTCTCTCTCTCTCTCTCAAAGATAAATAAACATATAAAAAAAAATTTTTTTTAATATTTTTGAATTGGGGGTGGATTCAAAATTTTTAAAAAGCAACATGAAATTTTGAGTAGAAGGTGGCCTGGCAGCTGGCCCAACCGACTGAATGTTGTCTGTGAATGCATTGGGCCTTCTGCCCTTTCCTTTCACTTCTTGGCACAGCTAGGAAATGATACAGCCCCAAACAGGGTGAACAAAACAGGCTCCTTCTGCAGGCATAACTGGGCCCTTCCACCTGGAGGACCAAGGAGACCAATATCTACATACCTGTAACTCACTCCATGGCTAGAAATTTAGAAGCTCTGTTTTAAAGTTCCAGCTGGCAGGTTTTCTTAACTGTATTTTCCAAAAGCACCCAAGACTGCCTCCTGAGTTGTCAACGCCTGGTCCGCCGTTCCCTGGGCTGTGAGGAACCACCAACACAGGAGCCCAGGGCAACACTCAACTTGTCATAGTCCAGGAAATAGAGCTTACAACTTTCCATCTCCCAGACTGAACTCATGTTTCTGCTCCTAGCCTGCTTCTGTGGTCTCTAGCGTGGGACAACTCAAGTTCTTTTGCAGGCCGGATTCTCTAGCTACTATGATAATAGCTAAGGGCACTATGCTAAGTGCTTTTTGTGTTGTATAGCTGTTCTTTCTTAAATCAGTCCTGGGGTAGGTGTTATTGTTATTTCCACTTAAAAAGAAATCTGAACCTAAGAGGTTAGGTCATTTACTTAAACATGTAATATGTAGTGAGGCCGAATTTGAACCCAGCAATGTGACTCCCATTCTATTACATATTGGTGTTTTAAATATCTTCCTCAGACTCTAAATTTGAGAAGGATTAAAAGATTTAAATTTTTTAGAAGTCTTAAAAGTGCAAGGAGAAAATATAAGTGAATTGCTTTTAATCTGAAAGTAAGCTTGGAGCAAAGGGCAAAATTACAAAGGAAAAGTGACAGACTTGACTATAGAATTTTTAATTTCTTTCATCAAAAAGACCCATAAAGGTAAAAGACAAGTAAAAACTGTCAAAAAATTTGCAATTTGCAGGGCACCTGGGTGGCTCAGTCGGTTAAGCATCTGACTTTTGGTTTTCGGCTCCGGTCATGATCTCACCATTAGTGAGTTGGAGCCCCTCATTGGGCTCTGTGCTGACAGCATGGAGCCTGCTTCAGATTCTCTGTCAACCACCAAGCTCAGTACTGAGAAGGATATAAGTTACTTCAGTGTTTCTAGAGGGCAACTTGGCCGAACCCAGTAAAAGCCTCAAAAAATGTTCACACCCTTTGCCTCAAAAACTGCATTTCTGGGAATTCATAATACAGGAATTGACAAATGTTTTCTGTAAGAGCCCAGATGGTAAATACTTTAGGCTTTGCAGCCACATATGCCACATATGTTTCTGTTGCTTCTTTGTGTGTGTGCTTTTGTTTTCAAAACCCTTTAAAAATATGAGAGCTATTAGCTTCAGGGCTGTAGAAAAACAGGCTGTGGACTGAAATTGGCATGAAGGCAGTAATGTGTACAAAGAGTAGACTTCAAGAAAGTTCATCCTAGTGCATTTGGTAATAGCCAAAAAAGAAAGCATGCTAAATGTCTGAGGAGAGAAATTAGTCACAACCAGATATGAGGAAACAAGTATTTTAAAAGTTTTAAATGTTTTTAAAAGTTGCAGAATGATATTTATTGCATGAGATAGTATTCGTGATTTATTACATTAAGAAAAGCATATCTATGTTATCATCTCAAATACGACATAATCATGTGTATGTACGCATAGAAAAAGATCTGGAAAGCTGTAAACACACTGAGATATTGATAGTGGTCTTGGGCTAGAGGTGAAATTGTAGATATTTGGTTTTCTGTTATGTGTGTGCTTCCTGTAGTGAATATGTGTTGCTTTTGTAATAAGCAAAAATATAAGAAACTTTGCTTAGGCAGCAAAAAAGCACTTTAGCTTAGATTTTTGAGAAAATTTCCCCTGAATTCACTCTCCCAGATGGAGTTGTTTGCTGTCTCTGCCATGCTCCTTGAATTCATAACGGTCTTTTGAGTACCATTATTTACTTAATTAGAGAATGGTTAATACCATCATTTACTTAAGCATTCCCCTATTATTGGATCAGGGTTCCCAATACTTCACTATTGTAAGTTTGCCAGTTACTTTCTACCAGCTCTCGGCCAGATCCATTTTCCATCCTTCTCTGCTAAACTCTGTGCCTCTGAAGGCAGAACTTTCAAAAACTATTTTCTCTGGGGTCATTCCAGGTAGGATTGACCAATGGGTTATACCGACAATAGGTTGGAGGGGGAAAAGGAGAAAAGTTGGGGTATTTATTCTCACCTCTTTTCCTGGTTTTGATCTCCTCCCCTTACCCCTTCAGTCCTAGCAGTGGTCAGTGGCTTCTTACGTTGTCAGAACCTGGGTACCTCCACATCTCTTACCATCTCCATGTCATGTTATATACCTTTGCCCTACCCTAAACCTAACCCAAAACTTCTATAAGTAGTCCCTTCAATAAAATCTCTTCTTTTTTTTTTTCAATATATGAAGTTTATTGTCAAATTGGTTTCCATACAACACCCAGTGCTCATCCCAAAAGGTGCCCTCCTCAATACCCATCACCCACCTCCCATCAACCCTCAGTTTGTTCTCAGTTAATAAAACCTCTTCTGTTGAAACATCTGAGTGGAAGTTGGTTCTTGTTAGGACAGACTGATATGTTAAAGAACACTGGTGAATATCATAGAACTCCAATCTTTTATTTCTTAAGTGACAGGCCCGGATAGTCTCAGATTTTATATCTGAGATTTTGACTATTTACAAGGTAATTATAGAATGATTTCAGGTTTCCTGAAGCAGGAATTTAAATTACCATGGGTCCAGCGTTTGGGAATGTAACACTCTGACTATTGTTCTCTACTTCTCCAATAGTTTTTGAGAAATAACACTCCATTGCATTTTATTGAAGAAATCAAAGAGTCCAGTGTAGTGGTGTTCTAACTTAATGTTTTCAGTGGAATCTTTAAGAAAATAAGTAATCTATAGGCACATAACATATAAATAAAAGCCACCTGCAGAGTTAAAGGAACCTTCTTCCTTATCTTTGAGGCATACTCTGCCCCTCTCCCCACCATCACAGAACACCAGAGCTCTTTGGAACACAGTTTGAAAACACAGATTTAAAGAGTCCAAGTCTAGAAGATATATCCTTCATAAATTTCCAGTGTCTATTATATTTCTTTAGGTTAGATGCCTAGAATTACATAGTCTACAATATGACTACAATATGACAATTGCCCTTCAAAACACTCCTCACTGTCAATGATGTTGCCTATCTCATTACTGTGTCTATTATCAAATACACACCGACAAACAAACAAAAAAAACCTTTCCTAATTTCACATCACAGTTTTAGTTGCATTTTTATTACTCCAAGTTCATTTTCCCTCAAATATCTAGCCAACTTTCCTGACATTGTTAGTGAGCAAACATCCCACTAATGTGTAATGATCAATGTATCATACTTTAAGCTGTTTTATGCACTAGGCCATATTTCTGAGTCCTCTATTTCCTTTCATTCATCTTCTTTTGGATTATACTGTGCCAACGGCATAGCCTTTTAATTTCAATAATGTAACTCTGTGCCCAAATTAGCTTTTTCAAATATTGTAAATATTTTGAAAAATAGTCTAAGTATTCTAAATAAATGCTTTCAGATGAAACTGTTGACTTTTTTCTTGTTATAAAATTAACACATTATGAAGAAAAGTTTGTGGAAACTCAAAAAATGTGAAAAAAATATGAAGGAAATAAAACCCACCGCAAATACTGTAACCGTTAGCATTTTAGAGTATAATGTTCCATCTTCTCTCTCTGTATTATTTTTACAAATGTACTAAACATACTGTTTTGTGAGCTGTTGTTTAATCATCAGATATGAGCATTTTGCCATATCATTAAATGATTTATATATTTTTTGAAACATGATTTAATTTTTTTAAGGTTTATTTATTTTTGAGAGAGAGAGAGAAAGACAGTGTGAGTGGGGGAGGGGCAGAGAGTGAGGGAGACACAGAATCCAAAGCAGGCTCCAGGCTCTGAGCTGTCAGCACAGAGCCCAATGTGGGGCTTGAACCCACAAACTGTGAGATCATGACCTGAGCTGAAATCGAAAGCTCAACTGACTGACTCAACATGACCTGAGCTGAAATCGGAAGCTCAACATGACTTTTAATGACACGTTAGCCAAGGGCTCTAGAATCAGGGTCACTAGTAGCAGTGGCAGCAGGCAGTTCTCAGCTTTCTAGACTGAGTCATACCCTTTCCTCCGTCATATTAAACTCGCTTGAAGTCTCCAGTTGTTCCCTCATAGATCAACATTGCACACCTGCCCCTGCCACACCTCATAACCTGAAATCAGCTGCTAGACGTGTGAAATTGGTTTTGACTGTAGTTGGCTGGATTTTAATGATTTTTGCAGCATTTGCCACCTGTATATTTTCTGTCAAGTGTATGGAAAGATGACGCAACCACAGTATATTAGGTGGTTAACAAATAAGGAAAATGTAGGTTATCCACACAAGGACTAGATTTGAATTAATTGTAAGAGTTTCCTAGCACCATATTGCACAATCTTATGGATTCCTTTTAAATCATTAACTAGTACGAATCATTTATACTTGTCTTAGAAAAGATTGAACAACTCTTGTGAAAACAAAGCAGAGCTGTGATTTCTTTTAAAGATTTGAGGGAGAAATCATTAGCATTTGTGATAGTATATTACAACTTTTTGAGTTGTTCTTAAGTTACAGTGAAAATTTACTGAACTATATAATCTAGGGGAAATCAGATATAATATTGAGGGCTACAAGTAGCTAAGGTATCAAAAGCAAAGGATAGATTTTTTAGAACAAGTAATGCAAATATATTTATAGGTGTTTTCCAATTCCTGGGCTTATAGGCTTCTAGCAAAATTTTATTGGGTTTATATATTTATCTTTGTTCTATCACACTACTCACACACACACACACACACACACAATGTATATATGTTAATTTTCATAAAATGGGAATTATATACTTTTTCACTTACTTTTCCATGTTCCTAGAGGTAAAATATAGTAAATTTCAAAGCCTTGAAGTATATGGATCCTTAGGGTCTGATCTCCACTCTGTCTTAATTAACACTGGATTAAATTAAGTTAAACACTGGAATCTGAGAGCAAAAAGTTTGGGGGAGGGACACTGGATCGCCTTCCCCTGTCTTCATTTGAACATTCCTTACTAAACTGCCCAGCCCAGCCCCTGCTGATTAGTGTAGAGTGTTCTTGTGGTTTAGTACAAAGGTTATCTGCTGGAGCATATTATCAATTGAGTCATTTCCTCCAATTCTTAAACTTTCCTGAATATTTTCTTGTTTACATTAGCTATCCAGAGAAGACCCTAAAATCAATTTATTGTTGGATCCTCCCTGATACTCTTTAGTTTGTAAAATCATTTTATTGCATACTTTGTAATCTCAGAATATTTATATCCTGATTGCTTATTCCTTTGGTGTGTTTTGCTTTGGAATAAGTTGGCGTAGCTTTACAAATTTTTAACAATTTTTACGAATTGTTAACAATTTCGTAATCTATCTTTTGGATATTGCATGACAAGTATGATTATGACATTCATTTCATAGGGACTAGAACATCAAATATCTCTTAATTTCTTAGCTATTCAGTAAGAACTTTAAAAGGCTACTTTAAAATATCTAACACACAAAATCAAGTTCTTTTCCTAAACTGCACCCATATTATCTCCATTACACATCATGTTACCAAATCATTCTCGTAAAAACTTAAGGCAACAAGAGACTAGAAAGGCAAGAGGAGACAAATAGATCTCTCACATGCTGATTATACTGGGTTTTTAATTTGTTAACTAATTTCTTTTTCTGGTATTTAAGTGCCTTTGGAGACACATTTGGGCACATAGGCTGTATTATTACTCCTAATACCTTACAACTTAAAAATAATGCTAGCTTTTAAAATGCCTTCACAAATATTAAATCTGACCCTAAATGATTATCGTAAGTGTTTTTATGGAATGTACTGACACTGGAATATTTGCTTATTGTGACTAATCTCAGGTTTCCACAAAAGAAATGTTATAAATGGAAAGAAAACCTTGGAAAATTAGGAAGAACATACACTTGTCTCCTTTTTTGGTGCTTATTTCAGTGTCTTTCTTCATACACATTTTCCCCCTCTTTTTCCACAAGAAAAGTTAAATATATTACCTGACAAATACAGTTACATTTTATGTTGGAAATAATAGTAAATGCAATTCAACAGATGCTTCTGTGAGGACCAATGAATTAAGTGAAAGGTGCAGGCCATTGCTTGACAGGATGAGGAAAAGCAGTGAATTTCCAGTCACCATTCACTTCTCCACACCATTTCTGGCCTCCTGCTCTCCATCTTCTTACATAGTCTTATGTTCTCTGTCAGGGTGGAGGTCCCATCCTTAATACACTCCAGAACCTAGGAAGAGGTCAGCATACAGCAGCAGCTATCTCTAAGTTGTTGCTGTTGAAGTCACAAATTAAAACTTGAAAAAAATCTTTGGTGTTACCATTTACCATAAACCTTTCATCAGCTGAAAATTACTTCCTACTTTATCCACTGTGAATCTTAAAAACACATCCCAAACATTGCTGTCTTGCCTTCCACTATCTTTTTGCTCTAAGTTATTCTTTTGCTCCTAAATATAGGCAGAAATTACACAAATTTCAATTGATATTACCACTAATATCATGGGATGAGTTATCTTGGTTTTTTAATTTGGATTTGGAGGCAAGAGTCTTAAAGGAGGGTTTTTGAGCATTGTAGTTGCATGGAATACCAATAATTATAATTTCTTTCCTTAGCCTTCAGGGAAAGTGAATATAGTAGTAAGAGCATAGAAAGTCTCACCAACCAAGCACAACGTAAAAGTGACTCTGAAAAGGATTCGAAAACCTTTCTCATATGAGTAGAAAAACATACTATTTCAACATTCATTTGATTTTATTTCTCCTCCCTAAAAGAGATACCAAATATTAAAGCATCTAATAAAGGTATATGCATACTTTAAGACAAATGTTAATCTACTTACATTTTTGTAACTATTATTGCTATGTGTACATACATACAAACAGTTCTAGGGAAACCCGGAAGAGCTTAAAAGCCATAATTATTACAAAAGATCTTCCTGATTACACAGTTCCCTGTGGCACTTGCTAATGTCATAGAATTTGTAATGTAACTTACTGAACTTGGTAGGACAGATCAGTTTACTCATTTACTCATTTGGAGATGTTTTAATAGTCATTTTAAATATGCATTGCTAAACTGAGGTCCTCAATATTGTGCCTGTATAATACACATATTTTTAAATAATGACATTGCATATTAGAAATATGCCAATTATTAGAAATATACAAATAGATTCTGTACTGTTACTATGTATCAAGGCTTATGTTTTTTTGAAGTCTTTACAATGTTAGCATTACATCTTATGATGTGTATGTGTTATGTGTGTGTTTTTAATTATTAGAGATATAATTTGACATGCAATATATCAAAGTCAAGAAATGCATTACAGCTTTTCTTTTTCTTTTCCTTTTTTTTTAGTGAAGTGCAATAGTGAAAAAGGGGAAGAGTAGAACAAAGAGATCTGTAACTGACTGCGAACAATCAATTGAAATAACTCACTACCTTTGGACCAGCTGTATTAAAGCTTTTCTAAGAATTTTATTTGGAGAAACTATTTTATGGAAAAAACATAAACCTTTCAATCTTCTTTGATGTGGTACATCACTACCTGGTAGCAACTCCCTAGAATCCAGTGCATCTAGTAAACAGAAAATTTGTCTAAAAACTATTTTCAGAATTACTTATAAAGAAAAAAATATGGTAGATTTTGTGCAGTATTTGTCATTTCTTTAAAACCACTTTTGTGTTTTGTTAATAAAACAACTTTTCTCATGAGAAACAATAGAAAATATAAATAACTATAGAGAAGTACTGAGTTACCCATACTTTCACCACCACCTACCTGTTGTTAACATTTGGGGTAGATATTCTTCTAGAATGTTTCTGTGCACATTTTTTTCTAACAGAAACCATTTTTGTTTTTAAAATTTTCTATTTTATTAATGCTCCTATTTTTATCAGTTGCTATTTGAATCATAACTCTGGGCATGGATACTGGTTGATGATCTGGGAAATAAGTCACCCTTCCCTGCCAAACCCACTTAATCTTGGAAGCCACGGACATCCCCAGTATCCAAATAGATGATGAAACCCCATGGCTCCTTGATCCAAGGTCTCACATTCATGAGCTAATCAGATTGCTCTGCTGAGTTCAGATAATGAGAAACAGATTGGCTAGTTAGCAAACATGGCAAAAGCAAAAAGAGTACGTAAATAAATAACTATTTAAAAGCCAAATTGTGGGATGATGTCATGAAGTACAGTTGGGATCAGACAAGCCGGGGCAAATCAAAACTTCTTGCAAGTCAAGCAAGTATGAAAGCACAGAAAAGATATGGGGAGGAGTGTGGGGAGCCAGGCATGTTCTCTCTGACCCACCGGCCGTACTTCAAAGTGATACTGACGGAACTAAAATCTGATAATGTCGTATTTCTGCTTACATACTCTTTAAAGGTGGCTTCACGGGCTCTTTGTGATCTGATCCCACCCTACCTCTCTAGTGCCACCATCAGAATCTGCAGTTGTATGCTTTGCTCTATCTGTGCCGAGTTTCCCTATGTCTAAAACAGTCACTTCTTCTGAGAAGCCTTCTCTGATTTCTGGTTTATGACAGGTGGCCTTACTAGGTGCTTCCATAGCACACTTTAACCTCCAAGGCTGCAGGGCCCAACACCTCACATAGTACCTGGATTATAATAGGCCTTCAAATTGACTAGACAAAGCACCAGGAGAGAAGCAGACATCTCACAAGTGTGCACGAGATTGCATGTGGCCAAGAAAAGAGGGAGAGAGAAGAAAAGGCACCCAGATGTGGTGCTACTTGAGATTTTTTGGATCCAGTTTTGGCATATGTGATACTTTCAATAACTGCACTACTATGCACGTAGTCGGGTCCTGTTCGTTGGTTTGCACACAGTGATTAGCACAAACATACAAAAGGGCAAGGGTGATATTCAAGATATTGAACAGCTGTGGTATACTGCAGTGCTGTGAGGGCAATGTTGGGGTTAGCCCGCAGCAGTCAAGGCCCAGCCTGACAGGCACCAGGCACATGCCTTCAGGTACACAGCACTATTGCCAGAAGTGTTATCTTCCATAAAAGGGCTTGGCCTACTATGAGCACATGGCATTGTGGTCTAGTGTAGACAGCTGTGGCCTGCTGGTTGGCAGGTACCAGGTTGGTCTCCTCAGTAGTGCCCACCTGGGGTCCTTGGGCCAGATTGACCAGATTAGCTGACATGGACAGTGGGTACTTATTAATTGGTTTGGAAGCATTTCGATGTCTTAACAACCATGTAGCCATACTGATGTTATTTACTGAATATTAGCCTTACAGAAGGGCTTATTTAACTTGCACTGGGCTGAGCAAGAGGAAAAGGAAGGGATCAGATTTCATTACTGGACTTTGGGCTTCCCCAGAACTCTGGGGTCTATAAGGTTACTCATCCATGACTGTAGTACAAAGGAGAAAACGATAAATGCCTTAAAAGAAGAGCTGTTGGGTCACAGGTTCAACAGTATCCCATATTGCTCACCTAGTTATATATAAGAAAGTATCACATCCTTTTTGGGACCAATAAGTTGAGATTAACATTGTCATTGGATCAAGGTCTGTTTTCTGCACTGCTTGTTGGTAATAATTGAGCAATGTCTTACTTTTTGGCCTCCACTGTATGACCCAATTCCTTTTGTTTGGGAAGACACCTGGGACTCTGTGCATGTAGTCTGTGTTGTATGCATCCTGTGGTTGGTGCTGGCCAAAGGGGTACACTGAGACCACTACACTTACAGCTTTAGGTTGGGACCAATGAGATAATTCTAGGTCAGGCTTTTTCCCTGGAGCTTGGCATAAAACAAAAGAAAACAAAACAAAAACAACAGCAACAAAAACACACACACGCACACAAACAAAAAGATTGGCTCAAAACACTATTCCCACAAAAGGCCACTTTGCAAAATTTTGGGAAATTCAGGTATGAAAAGAAGGTGAAATGAGTGGGTTTCAGCACTCTTTCAAGAAGACTGATCGAAGGGAGTGGAGGGTTGAGCCTTAAGACTTACTACCCAACTCATGGGCAAGGGAGCAGGGTAGAACTGACCAAGTAGCACAGCCTCAGGCTGGTTAGAGTGAAGAAAAGGCACAACCGCTGAGGCTTTTCCAGAAGTGGGTTATTGGGACAGCTAGTGTAAGCAGCTCACTTCTGGCACTGAAGAGATCCTTGTTTGGTGGTGGAGCTTAGGGGTAGGGGGTGGGGCTAGGTGTGCTGAGGGACCTCAACCCAACAGTGGTGATCTTTTGGCAAGCTTTTCAGAGCCTTTCATTGATTACCAATCACTTTCTAACAGGGAAGAGCACTAGGGAGTCACTTCCCTGCCTGGTGTTGGCTCCTGGATAATCTTTCACATGTTGTGCGTACTTAATTCAAGGAGCATTTGTGTTTTGACAAATAATTTTTACAACTTATTTTCCATACCAATGCCAGGTTTACACTGATTAAGATTCACACAGTTATTTGTATGCAAAATCTTTCCTAATTAGTTAATTAGTATATCAAATCTGTATGCCTGTTTATCATGTTCCCAGCACTAGGTTTTCGAAAAATTCAGACAACATATAAGATATAGTTTCTATCCTCAAGGAATGTATAATTCAAGAGAGAAGATTAGCATTCAGCAATTAAGCATTAAATGAGTGATGAACTAGGATGCTGATGAGAAGTATAATTCAAATGCAGGAGAAAAGAATCTGGTACAGGTTAGAATAAGAGACTGTTGCAGGAAAATGAGACTCAAGACAGGCCCTCAGGATGGAAAAATTTTAGAAGAGGATGAAAGAAGAACAGCTTTCCTGACATAAGAAATCACCTGAACCAAGGAACAGAGGCAGGACATGAACATTAGGTACTCAGGGGCATCCAGGAGAGATGTGTGACAGGAATGAGGGCAGGTACATGGGAAATAAGTTTGGGTAGGTAAGGTAGAGCCCTATTTCTGTCACCTCAAAAGTCAGTCAGTTTGAACTCGACATTACAGACCACTGCTGTTCAATAATAATGCCACGTATGTAATTTAAAACTTTCTATGTCACACTAAAAAAATAAAAAGAAACAACTGAAAATAATCATATATTTTCCCTAACCCAATATATCTAAAATATAACCGTTTTAACATGTAATCAATATTAAAAAAATTTTACACTGCTTCAGTTGTTAAATTTAAATTAAAGACAAATTCATTTCCTCACTTGCACAAGCCACATTTCAAATGCTCAATAGCCACACGTGTCTAGTATTGGTCAACATAGCTATAGACAATTGCGAGATTATTTAGCAGCTGAATAATAAGCCAAAGTTGAATAGTATCTTGGGAGAATTTGTTGTCAATGAAATGCAGAGTGCATTGAAGGGTGTGATGATTGTGGGTGAAGAGGGAAGTTAGATTTGGAATGAGTTATATGTGGGTGCTGAAATGGTTGCCATGGGACAGGGCAAGAGGATAGGGCAAATCTGAGAGATGCTTCAAAGAAATAATTGGTGTGCCTTGATGACTGACTGGTAATGAGAAAAGAAAAAAAATAATTCACGAGTGGTAGCCAGCCTCCACACAGCCCTCAGTGATCCTCGCCTCCAGGTGTGGTATGTGTGACCAATAGAATAAGGCCACAGTGATAGTACTTCACTTTCAAGATTAGATTATAAAAGATACTCTGGCTTCTGTTTTGGTGTTTCTCTGTGTTGGCTCACTTACTCTGGAGAAATGGAGCTGCTATGTTGTGAGCAGCTCCGTGGAAAGGCCTATGTAGCAAGGAACTGAAGCTTGACAATGAGCCCATAAGTGAGTTTGGAAGGGGGTCCTCCTGCCCCAAATGAGCATTCAAATGACTGTAGTCCTAGCAAACACTGTGACTGCAACCTCAGGAGAGACTCTGAGCCAGAACTACCTCTCAGCCTCTCTCTGATTCCTAAACCTCAGAATCTGAGAGAGATAATAAATATTTGTTATTTTAAGCTGCTAAACTTGGGGGCAAATTGTAACAGCAACACAGAATGATTGCATCAAGCAGTAAGAAAAAGATAACTTCGTTTACAATAGGCAAGAGACTTGAACAGCCACTTTACAAAAGAAGAGAGGCAAAGAAAAAAAGTGCTCAATTATTATTAGACACCAGGGAAATGCAAATTGAAACCACAATGAGATAACACTACCCACACATCAGTAGGGTAAAAATAAAGACTGAAAGCATAAAATGTTGATGAGGATGTGGAGCAACCAGAATTCTTCTAAAATTAAGATATAATTCATGTACCAATCAGTTCACCCATTTAAAGTATACAATTTAATGACTTTTAGTATAGTTCACCCATAACCACAATACATTTTAAAGTATTTTTATTAGTCCAAAGAAACCCAATACCTCTTAGCTGTCACCCTTCCTGAACCCTAGTCTACTTTTGGCTCTGTACATTTGCTTATTCTGGACACTCATGTTAATGAAATCACACAATATTTGGTCTTTCACACTTGGTTTCTTTCACTTAACATAGTGTTTTCAAGGTTCATCTTTTTCATAGCCAAATAATATTTCATTATATGAATATGTCACTTTTTAAACCCATCAGTTGATACATACTTGTTTCTACTTTTTGGTTATTATGAATAGTTATAAACATTTGTGTGGACTATACTTTCATTTCTTTGGGGTATATACATAGGAGTGGAATTACTAGGTCTTATGGTTGTCTATATTTAACCAATTGAGGGATTCCCAAATTTTTTCAAAATGGCCATATAATTTTACATTCCCACCATCAGTATATGAAGATTATTATTTCTCTGTATCTTCATCAACACTTATTACTGTTTGTCTTTTTGATTATAACCATCTTAGTGAGTATCAAGTCGTATCTCATTGTGGTTTTGGTTTGTACTTTCTTGATGGCTAATTATGTTGAGTATCTTTTCATAAGATTATTTATCATTTGTAGATCTTCTTTGGAGAGCTGTCTATTCAGATCCCTTGCTCATTTTTAAATAGAAGGATCTGTGTCTTTTTAAAATTAAGTTGTAATAGTTCTTTACATGTTCTAGGTACAAAATCTTTATCAAATACTACATTTGCAAAGTTTTTTTTCCTATTCTGTGGGTTTTCTGCAACCAGAATTCTTTTTTTTTTTTTTAAGATTTATTTTTAGAGAGAGAGAGTGCAAGTGGGGGAGGAAGGGGGAGAGAGAGAGAGAGAGAGAGAGAGAGAGAGAGAGAGAGAGAGAGAGAGAATCTTAAGCAGGCTCCATGCTCACCACTGAGCCCGATACGGGGTTTGATCGCATGACTCTGGGATCATGACCTGAGCCAAAATCAAGAGTGGGATGCTCAACAGACTGAGCTACCGAAGTACCTCTAGAAAGAATACTTAATCCAAAATGGTATAAACACTTTTGAAAAACATCTTGGGTTACATAATTTGCCCAAGGTCACTAAAGTCAGCATGCTAGGGACAAGACAGGACCAACTACATTAATTTCTAGGATCTGCCTGTAGCAAAATGAAAATGTGGTGCACCTTGTTAAAAACTTGTTAAAAATAGAACATTAAACCAAATGCAGAGCCTTTCTAAGCATGAGGCCTTATGAGACACAGGCTATGTGCACATGAAGCTAAGGGAACAGGGAAGATTATATAATCTTGGGCTGTTTAACAGGAAAGCCCATGCTCTTTCCAATAAACCGTACTGCGTTGAGGGATCCATTCATTTTTTTGTGCACACTGAATGAGACTTTTTGTGCACACTGAATGATGGCAATGTCAGATGGTGATATAAAATATTGATGTCCCATAGCTGTTTAAAAACTGAATTGCAGGTCAGAAGTTCCTTCTGGGATGCCTGTTTGTCTTTTGTTCAGTGGGCATTCAGTACATATATTTGATCTAAGTTAGAAAAGTAACTTTTGACCAAAGTCTTGACAGTATCTTCTTAAATGTTAATTTGCTAGGATTAACTCTTTTAACTCCCCTCCCTCTGAAATGCTTCACTGAATTCCTTTTTTCTGACAAATGTGCCAATGCTTTAGCGGTGATGAAATGTTTGCTGCTGGACATCTGGGTGTATTGGGATACAGAAGAACAGTCTTCTGAATCAACAGTGGATCCTAATGTATAAGGTAAATCTTGAGTAATTTTGAGTATACTTTGAGTAATACTTCGAGTATTTTGAGTAAGCTACGTTCTGAATAGAATTAGGCTTTCGTTGGTAACAGTTAACTTTCAGTTTTGTTGGTGAAGACGTTATCTATCACCTCTTAATGGGACAGATTTTTGCCTGCTATTGTAGAGGAGTAGGGGATCAATAACTTTTCCAAAAAACTTGAAATATACCGATCCTAATGTAAAAGAAGTTCTGCTGTGGTAAGGTTAGGATTAAACTACATCAGTGTCCTATTATCAAGCGTATTTCATCTGATCCTCAAACGAGAGAATACTAAGCTTATATTTTTAGTTAAAAAAAATCTTCAAATTCAAGCAAAGTCTGTCATGTCAGTCTCCGCTAGTCAAACGACACCGGTGAAGCCCAGCCCAAGAGAGCCTCCAGGGAGCCACTTCTCTTTGCCCAGTCAGCTGGCGTCAGCGGGGGTCAGCACTCGGCCGCTACTCCAGCGATGCCGGATCTCGCCTTCCGCCTTCGCCTAGGCCCCGCCCCCTAGCCAAGCCCGCCCCGTCCGCTTCTTCCGCTCTCCACCCATTTCCTCCCGCAGGGGTTTTCGCCCTGCCCCTCAGCGCCCTCCGGTAGCGGAAAATCCCGTAGTGGGCCTCTCTGGCCGCCTGGAGGACTTGTCATCTGTGTCTGGAGGCGCCCGGCGGCGGCGGCGGCGGCGGGCGGGTCTGAAGTGCGGCGCGACGAGCCACTCTTGTGCGCCTGCTCTGACTACTTTAAGGTTGTGGGTGTCTTCGCCATGGGGCTGCCAGAGGCGTGGAGCTTCATGTGCGGGTGAGTGAGCTAGCGAGCTGCCAGCGCAGGCTCCGGGGCTGCGCTCACCGAGGTGGCAGAGGGTTGCAGGTGGCGACTGCCTGGCCTCGAAATTTCTAGTCACTTTTGGAGGCTCAGCTCTTAGATCTGAGCCCGGGCCCCTTTCTGTTATGTCGCTCTTACTGTGTTTAGGCGCCTTCTTCGCAGCATCACCTTCGTTTTCTGCTATTCTGGTTCGTATTCAGCCTTGACCTTGTGGTGTCTCCGCATTTGGTGGGGACCCCCAAATGTGGGGCAACGATCAGGTGGAAGGGGCGGGAGGTGTAGGAATTCACCTGAGGCAGAACAAAGAAGATAGAAGTTTATTGACTATATCGTAAGGGAGCCGCGAGCAGGACTGCATGGAAGAGGCTGCACGGAGGCCGTGAATGGGCCTGTTTTTAAAGGGGAAAGTTGAGGAGGTGTGGCCACGTATGGAATTCATTCCTTGGCAACTGTGCCTAGTGGTAAGTAGCTCATTGGTCGGTTAGGGCCACTAAATATCTCGAGATGGGTCGCCTGATGGGCCGATATGTATTCTGCGTTCCGTTGCTCAAGCCTGTGTGCCTAAAAGCGGTCTCCCCAGGGCACACACAACTTTCTTTACTTTTGACTCCCATTTCTTTCCTTTCTTCAAAGCTGAGTATAGTTTGGGGGGACACGCGGGGTTTCAACGCGGAGGATTTTCGTGCTGTGTTTTGTGCGGCTAACAAACGCTCCTGCTTTGGCGGCTGTTAGACCTGTGCACGTGGTGTGCCTTTCTCGTTCAGTTCTGTTGGCTGGCTCCAGCGTTAATACAGGTGTACGGAACATCCAGGTTAGTGTTGTGGACACATATTGTGGTTTGGTGGAGTATGTGTGCGAACTTGGTGTTCAGCTTTTGAAAGTGCTGCTGAATGCATCTTGAGCTCAGTTAAGGAAATCTAGTCGTAATGAGTGTAGGAAGTTAGGCTGCATCAGTCTTGAGGCTTACTGCCTGCCCCTGTGCATTCAGGTAGCAGCTGTGACCACTTGAAAAGAGAGCCATCTTATTTACTCCATAACTTCAATTGCTGGGTTCTTTAGCTTTTGAGTTTGCCTTGGGGGAAAGGGATGGGAGCATTTCTTTGGTTTAAGAACAGTGGTTACTGCTTTAGGGGAAGATGTCGGGTTGTTTAACATTGTATTCACAGACCTGGATCTCAATAAAAGAAAAGTGGAAGAGTTTCTTTTTTGTTTTGTGTTTTTACTTAAGTAATCTTTACCCCCCCCCCCCCCCAACTCATGTGGGGCTCAAGCTCACAACCTTGAGATCAAGAGTTTCACGCCTTTCTGGTGTACCCGCGTGGCTCAGTCGGTTAAGTGTCAGACTTTGGCTGAGGTCACGATCTCCAGATCTCCAGGTTCCTGAGTTCGAGCCCCACGTGTGGCTGGCTCTGTGCTGACAACTCAGAGCCTGGAGCCTGCTTCAGATTGTCTTCCTCTGCCCCTCTCCACTCACCCCCCCCCCCCATACAAATAAACATTAAAAAAAAAAAAGAAGAGTTGCATGCTCTTCTGACTAAGTGAGCCAGGTGCCCAGCAATGTGAATGCTTTCTTTTTTTTTAATGGCATTTTATTTTTTAAAGTAGGCTCCATGCCCAGTGTGAGATCTCAAACTCACAACCCTAAGATCAAGAGTTGCACATTCTACCAGCTGAGCCAGCCAGGCGTCCCATTTGTTTTTGTTTTTTTAATACCTTGAAATTAGTTGTCCCTGTGTCTCTGAACATGGCAAATATTAAGAAAATCAGCACATGTCATTATTGCTGCTGCTTTTTGAAGTTGTGAGTAAACACTGGATTATTTGAGAAACAAATAGGAAGACATATTGGTTAACAAAATTAACTGACTTGGGAAAGAATCTGACACCCCTAGAGTTCAAGTTGGCTTTATTCCACCCTCTGATCTCAAGGTTGCAGACTGGTTAGGTGAGTCCCGGACCATTTTTGGGGTTTAAATCAGGTCTTTTCCAGGACCTTGGAGTGGATATTACCCTAGCAAAGCAGAGACCTGAGGCCAGTGTCATCTAGTCTACAATAGCCTAACCCACAAATGTATTAAGGAATAGGGTGCCACAGTGCTTTTGAGAGGAAATAAGTCCTCTCAGCTGTGGTTGACATTGTTGGGCAGTCCCCTCTTGAACTCTGGTTTCCCTTGACTTTTCTGGCACTTTCCCTCCTCCCTCTCCACTACTTCTTATCTTGCCCTAGTGCCAGTACAGCCCTTGGGTTTTTTGAGGGGGAAGGTTCCAAATAAAGCACAGTTCTCTGAAGAAAACTCTCAAATGTGTATGTCTAATCTTGATTTATCCAAAGTGCTAGTGCTGGCCACACTCACCTGAATGTCTCATTTGTACCTCAACTGTAACTTGCATGTAAGTGTAACCCTTACTCCTCATCTGCACTTCCAATTTCTTGGAACTCTTATTATTCTTCTACATTTTTAAAGTTATGTAAATTCTCCCACGTTCCCAATTCTTATTTCTGACTGCTGATTCAAATTTGAACAATCGTTTCAAATTTTTCATTTGTTCATTTTGCAGAAACTTGTTGGTGGACTTCTTCCCAGTTTGAATAGCTTCCGCATCTCACTGCCAGGTTAATCTTGCTAAAGTTCAGTTCAGTGTCTGCCATTCTTCTCCTAAGAAGTCCTCCTACCTCTGGAATTAAATAAAAATTTCCCAGCCCGATTTCAAAGATTTGGCCCCAATTTACTCATGAATTCTACCAGACTTTTATATTCTAGCTTCTGGGAGTTCTAGGCACTTTTGTTATCCTGTAGCCAATCTGGACTACTTGTTATCTTCCTTATTAAGGCCTTGAAGTCCCAAAGGAAAGCAGACAAGAAACAGATGTTTAAATAAAAGTAATAGTTATAAACTCTGATAGTGTCTTAAAGGAAAAGTATAAGTATGAGAAGAATGGGATTTAGAAAGGAAAGAGACGGGCAGGGAGGCTCTTCAAAGAGATTGATCTTTTAAGTTGTTAAAGGCACTCAGTGCCTTATCCATTTGCTGTGTACTCTGTTGAACTACACTATTTTGGTTCTTCTTGAGCTGCCTCTTTTCTCTTTCACTACATACATAGTTGTATCTGAAGGCTCAATATTTGATTCCCTTATATTTTTTCTGTGTTAGGAGTCACAGACCCAAATGCAGAGGCTAGGAAGGAAGCATTGAGTGATGCTGTCTAGATGGCAGCACTGGGGACTAGTAGGGAACTATGAGCTGGAGAAAGTGCTCTGTCTAAAGGAGCCAGCTTCTCAGCCCCAGGCATTGTTGCCATTGTAGAATGTAGACCTGCAGTTTCCGTAACTAATTTTTCTGGGAAACTGCATTTTTAGGTGGAACCTTTTGGTTTTAAATGTTTGTTGTTTTAAAACACTGCTGACCAGACGAAACACATTTGTAGACCCAGCATTCAGGCCACTAATTTTCAACTGCAGATCCTTCATCTACTCCTCATAGAGAGCTGGCAGGTAATTTTGTGACGTGTCTTCAGTTCTAACTTTTCTTTCAGACTCCAGTCTGCTTGCTCTTGAATGTTTCTACTTATGTCAGTACAGTCTCAAGAAACTGAAAATGGAATTCATATTTCATTCTACAAACCAGCTAGTTTCCTTGCCAGCCTTTTCAGTGCCTATATTCTCAGCTATTCTCGCTTGAAATCTTGGAATTGCTGTTGACAAAGTTCTTTTCCTTGAATTTTTACTAATAGTTCCTAGTAAATCATTCCTTTGTTTCTGCAGCTGCTGTTTGTCAGTTCATGCCTGAATTACCTGGCCTTGGGTTTGATTTTTTGTTCTCTTCACCTTCTCCCTTGCCTACTTCTGCTGTAATCTTTATTAAGCACTATTTTCATGATCTCATCTTAAAAAAAATTCATGAAAAGTTGTTTAATTTTGTAAACTCGTGAGTGCTTTATTGGTTAATTGCAAAAAATCTCCCGACTGATAATGTTCTTCTCCTTCTAAGTCAGTTGTTTTTACCTTTGGCATTTATCAGAATCACTTGGGAGGTTTGTTAAACACAGATTTCTGGGCTCACTCCACAGTTTCTAATTCAGTGGGTCTGGGGTGGGGCCAAGACTTTGCATTTCTAACATGTGTCCCGGGATGCTGATGGTGCTGGTTCAGGAACCACACTTGGAGAACAGCTGCCCCAAGCAGACCAGTTGACCATCACCTGAAGGAAGTAAGTCTGCTTAAGTGGTTTAGTAAATTAGCAGTAGCTAGAGTGTGCGTGTCCATTTCTCTCCACCAGATGGCAGTCTGGGAGCCAATAGGAAGGAAAGAGAAGACCATAAATTCAGAATTATTTGGGGACTCTAAACACTCAAATACATTTTTTAAGATGTAAAAGATAATAGCAGATTTTAAATAATGGTTGAGTATAAATTGGAAGAAATAAAATTAATGATTATATGGAGTCTGGTAAGGAACCTTTTAGCTTTTTGTGTTTTGTAGCAATTGCTCCAGAGATTTTTGTGACCTTTAAGTGCTGTGCACAGTGCTTTGCACTTGCGTTTGGTAGGTATACATTGACTTTCTTTGAGCTAAAATTCTATCTCCCAGATAAAACCAAGACTTGAAGCCAGGCCTGTGTTTCTGTATGCAGCAGGTAGTACTTAAACTATTACATAAGACATGCCAGTCTGGCAGCATTGTGTTTAACCTTGAACTGGCATTTGGGTACTGGTCTTATTAAGGAATTCAGGGTTATTCTGGATCTAAAGAAATTAGTCCTTAAATCTTTGATAATTCAACTTTATTTTTTTGGAATTTTTTAAGTTCAAAAAAATTTTAAAAATGGTGCTTCATGATAAGTATAGTTCAGATTTTAAAAGTCTATATGAAATCCCTATTTAGAAAATACCCCTAAATAAGCAATATGCTAGTATCTGTCACTTCAGTTTAATTTTTACAAAGTTGATTTTAATGACCACTTGTCTGCACTTTGGGATCACTTAGAGGAGCTCCAAACAAAATACCTATGCCTGTGTCCGACCTCCAGAGTTTGATTTAATTGTTCTTGGCTGTGAGCTGGGCTTTGGAATGTTTACTAGGGTTTCCAGGTAATTCTAATGTTCAGACAAATTGTGGAATTACTGGGCTAGAATATTTTACTTGTGGTAAGACAAATTCAAAACCTGCTAGTCCAGGAATGTGAAGTGTGACCAATTTAAACAAATTAGTGGTTTCCCCCTTTTTGTTTTTTGTGGTATTGTTCAATTTAAGTGTAATATAAAAGAAAACATTCTGGAAAAGTTGGGTTACAAATGTTTTTATAAATTAAGTCACCTGAATTTATAATTCGGGGGGGGTGCTCCATGAACTGTGAGGTCATGACCTGAACCGAAGTCAGACACTTAACCAACTGAGCCACTCGGGTGCCCTGTGGTTTTCTTTTTTTTACGTAAGAAAATAGATACGCGTTGGTAGATGCTAACTGTTCATACTCACACAGAGGCAGTGTATTCTCTGAGCCAAATATACAGAGAAAGGAGGAAAAAAGCTAAAATTCTATGTACTACACAGGAGCCCAGCACCCTCCAGCTTCCAGCAGAGCTAAGGGAGCAGAAGGTTGTTCTTTTTTTCCTCCACAGAACACTGTGGTGTTGATTTCATAAAATTTTTAAGCAGGAAAGGATAAAAATGAATTTGGAACCAAAAGGGATAGGGATTCTGTACCCACTGTATTCTTCTCAAGGTATTTCCTCCTAAAGTAAGTTGAGAACCATAGTACAAATCAGAAGGGGCTTCAAAAAACCAGAGCGACTGAACACAAGAGGTGGGGGAGGTGGGAAGATTGAAAGTTGCTTGTGGGGCCTGGAGAAAATTTAAAAAGGTTAGAATCCATTAGCGTTCCCTTAGTCATCTTCTCCTCATCCTTCTCTCTTTGCTCCAACTCCATCATCATCATCTTCATCCCTTTCATCAGCATGTCAAGAACCAAGTAGTACTGTAATGGATTTGGCCAAATATCTTTGATGAGCTCCCCTAAACTCCTCTGCACCTGCATCAGAATCATCAGTAAGCCAGAGAAAGAACTCTGTGAGTTCCTCATGCTCTCTCTTCCTGCTGGCTTTATTCTGCATTTAACTTGAACATTTTGTCACATCCTTTCTGGATTTCCATCTGATTTCAGTGTACTTTGAAGATGGATTACCACTCTCATTTTGATGAAATTCTTTGGAGAGAACTTTATATTCAAAGTAAGGTTCTTTTTTTTTTATCACAATTCTGTAACGTGATTTAATATCTTCAAATTATGTCACTCTAACTCCTGTCCAATAATGCAGTGCAGATACTTGTGGATGAGTGACAAATGTTAACCCAAAGATGTGGGATTTGGGCAATCAATTCCAACCTCTTCTGGAAAAAATTGGTCAGTGGCATTTGTTATAGGTCTGTTGCACTTTCAAAACCTCATTGGCTTGTTCATTAAGTCTATTGCATTCTGTACTTCATTAATGCATTCAACTGCTCCTTGTGTTCTTTTTCTGAGGTCTCAAGGGCTCCATCGTGGTTAGGGTTGAGTTTCTTTTTACTGACTTTGGTGGGGGTCGGGATGGTGGAGGCAAAGGGTGAAGGCAGCAACTTGGTCTAGCTGCCTCTAGTAATATTTTAAAAACTGTCATCTGTACAAAACCATTACAAAACCAATGAAAATATTTACTTAAAAATATTTAAATAATACTTTTGACATGGAAACATAATCACAATAGAATTACAAAAAGAAAGCAAGATATAAAATAAACATAATAGGGGCACCTGGGTGTTCAGTCACTTGAGCGTCTGACTTCAGCTCCAGTCATGATCTCATGGTTGGTGAGTTTGGACCCTAAGTCAGGCTCTGTGCTGACAGCTCAGAGCCTGGAACCTGCTTCAGATTTCTGTGTCTCCCTTGCTCTCTTCCCCTCCCCACTTGTGCTCTGTCTGTCTGTGTCTCTCTTTCTCAAAAATAAGTAAACGTTAAAAAAATAAAAACCTTAAAATGGCGTTAGAGAAGGTCAGTAAAGGGTGGGTTTAAGATGTTTGGATGAGTTAAGTGGGCATTTTGACAGCATGGCTTCTTTGGCATGTTTGTGATGTTTAATGGACATCCTTGCAGTTTAAGATGATACGTTTAAAATAAAATTCTCTCCTAATGATGACTTGAGTTCTGCCACTTGATGGGAAAATTAGAAGAATGTGTAGGATCTTATTTGGAATTGACATTCTATGGAATTGACATTCTCTATCATAATTTTATTTTTAATTTTGTTTTACTGGAAAGGAAAGATAATGCTCAGTTTTATTTTTAAAATTTATTTCTGTTATTTTTTTAGAAAGAGAACACAAGTGGGGAGGGGGCATGGGGAGGGAGGGAGGGAGGGGGAGAGAGAGAGAGAGAGAGAGAGAGAGAGAGAGAGAGAGAGAAAATCCCAAGCAGATTCTGTGCTCAGCACAGAGCCCAATGCAGGGTTCGATCCCACGACCCTGGAATCATGACCTGAGCCAAAATAAAGTTGGACATTCAACTGACTGAGCCACCCAGGTGCCCCAAGATAATGTCACTTTTAAATATTAAAAGTGTACAACTTACATTGTTGTAGGAAAACTAAATGTATACACACACAAAAAAATTGTTTGTTTCCAGTTTTTCCCTTCTGTAAATAATTGTGAACATCCTTATAAATCAAAATTTGATCATCTGTGATTTCCCTAATACAAATGCTTGTGAAATTACTAGGCGTAAGGGTATGATCATTTTAAAGGTTGTGGAACTGTGCTTCCAGATTGCCTGCTGGGAAGGTAGTACCAATTTATAGATTTCACAGCAGTGTCTGAGAATGCTTATTGTATCTTTACCAAACTCTTTTTTTTTAATTAATACTTTATTTTTTAGAGCAGTTTTAGGTTTATTAAAATATTGAGTAGAAAATTGACAAATGTGTGGCATGTCTCTACTATATAATCCTACAGACTAATTTCACTGCTGAAAACATTCCATGTGCTCTACGTATTCTTCCTTTTCTCCCTCCCCCAAACTCCTGGTAACCACTGATCTTTTACTGTCCCCATGGTTTGGCTTTTTCAGAATGTCCTGTAGTTGGAATAATACCATATATAGCCTTTTCAGATTGGCTTCCTTTGCTTAGCAGTATGTATTTAAGATTTCTGTATGTCTTATTGTGGAATGATTGATGATTTCTTTTCATTGCTGAGTAGTATTCCATTGTATAGATATACCATAATTTGTTCATCCATTCACCTATTGGAGGACCTCTTGATTACTTCCGTATTTTGGCTATTCTGAGTAAAGCTACCATAAACATGCATGTGCAAGTTTGTGTGTGTGTGTGTGTGTGTGTGTGTGTGTGTGTGTGTGTGTGTGTGTGTGTATAAGTTTTCACTTCATTTGGGTAAATACCAAGGAGTGTAGTTGCTGGATTATGTGGTAAGGTATGTTTAGTTTTGTAAGAAACTGCCAAATTGTCTTTCAAAGTAGCTGTACCGTTTTGTGTTCTTACCACAAAGAATGAGAGTTAAACCTTTAAAAAAAACCAAAAACATTTTTTTTCTAATATCATTTAGAAGAGGCTAAAACAAAAGGAAATATGGTATTTATACATTGAGGCATGACTACCCACATTACTGTGTTCATTGTATTCTACATTTGTTTCAGGTTTAATTCATTCAAAAGGACGAATATCATACTGCAACATTTGGTAAGTTTGGACTCTGTTTTGCTGGCATTATTAGATTATGATGTGTAATATAAAATGTTCTTAGGGAAGTGGAAAATACTGGCAGATTTTGTTGACCTTTATGCCACATGGTTCCCAATTTTTTAAGACTTGTGTCAAGACTTGACACAACTTGTACGAGATGGTAGAAAGTTATGAATAAGAGTGTGGTCTTTGGGCACCTGGGTGGCTCAGTCGGTTAAGCGTCTGACTTCGGCTCAGGTCATGATCTCGCGGTTCGTGAGTTCAAGCCCCGCGTCGGGCTCTGTGCTGACAGCTGAGAGCCTGGAGCCTGTTTCAGATTCTGTGCCTCCTTCTCTCTCTTTGACCCTCCACCGTTCATGCTCTGTCTCTCTCTGTCTCAAAAATAAATAAATGTTAAAAAAAAAATTAAAAAAAAAAAAAGAGTTGTGGTCTTCAATTCAGGATGATTGGGTTTATTTTTTTTTTTTAATTTTTAAATGTTTTTATTTTATTTTTGAGACAGAGAAAGACAGAGCATGAGCAGGGGAGGGTCAGAGAGACAGGGAGACACAGAATCTGAAACAGGCTCCAGGCTCTGAGCTGTCAGCACAAAGCCTGACGCGGGGCTTGAACTCATGGGCTGTGAGATCATGAACTGAGCTGAAGTCAGACGCCCAACCGACTGAGCCACCGAGGTGCCCCTGATTGGGTTTATTTTTATTTTTTGATGTTTATTTACTTTTGAGAGAGAGACAGACAGACAGACAGAATCCAAAGCAGGCTCCAGGTTCAGAGCTGTCAGCACAGTGCCCGACCTCAGACTTGAACTCAAGAACTGTGAGATCATGACCTGAGCCGAAGTCGGACACTTAATTGAGCCACCCAGGTGCCCCAGAATGCTTAGGTTAAATAATGGGTCCACTACTTAATTTTGGGTAGATTATCTCATCTCTCTCAGCTTCCTTTTAGATGTTATAGAATGAAGATAATACTATCCATCTTAGAGTACTTATGAATGGTAAATAATTCACTTAAAAATCTAGCACTAGTGCTTGGTGTGTAATTATTTTATACTTGTTAGCTACTATCGTTCAAATAACATTCTTCCAAAGCTTAGATGTTTTTAGTTTATCAGTTTGCAAAGAAGAAATAATTTTTATTAATTTTTGTGTCTCTCTGCTATGGATTGAACTTTATATATTAAAATCTAATCCCCAATGCAATTGTATTTGGAGGTTGGGCCTTTAGGAGATGATTAGGTAAGAAGGGTGGTGTTTTCATGAATGGGCTCAGTGCTCCTATAAGAGAGACCCCAAAGGGCTTTCTCACCTCTTTTCCCTTATGAAGGAGTACACAGCAAGAAGACAGTCTTTTGTGAACTAGAAAGAGGGACTTCATGAGACTACATCTGCAGGTGCCTTGATCTTGGACCCCCCAGCCTCCAGAATTGTGAGAAGTGTTGTATAAGTCACCCAGTCTATGATACTTTTGTTATAGCAGCTCAAATGGACTAAAATACTCTTGTGTAGCCTGGCAAGTACCTTGTACATAGAAAACAAACAAACAAAAGGCCAAGTCACTCTGATATAGCACTTATTGTATGCCAGGTGCTCTTCCAAGTACTTGATATGTATTTGCTCAGTTAATTCTCATTGTAGTTCTATAGAATAGATACTGTGGATCTTTTAACTGTAATTCTGAAACCTCAAAACCAAAAGTTTGTGGTTTGTGATAAATGCATTTTGTGACAAAATCTGACCTGAATGTACTTGAAGCTCTTTTTTCTTTATCCTAATAGGTACGCATATTCATCGTTTGCTGCAGAAGTGTTAAAGCATTTTACTGCAGTGTACTCACCAGATTCTACTTGGGATGTTTTTTATAGCATTAATATGTATGGTGTTACCTTTCCAAAATCTAGAAAATTTTCTGAATTTTGAAACATATCTGGACCCAAGGGTTTTTGGTTAAGGGATTATATGGCTTTATCCCTACTTAATGGATCAGAAATTGAAGGACAGAGAGGCTATGTAATATGCCTCACTGTCACCCAGCTAGTAAATAGGAGGTGGAATTTTAATCCAGTCGGTCTGGCTCCATAGACTTTCCTATTGTACTTTACAGCCTGAGGCAGAGTGGGCATTAAGTAACTTGCAGAATCTGTTTCAGGTAAGCCTAAATGGAGATGGGCAAATTAAGACTGGAATATCTCATCCTACTTTTAGTCAGCATATATACATGGGAGCTGAGGAGTTTCTAGGAATAAGAACTTAATATTACAGATTCATATTTATACACATGCACCCAGGTAGAATAGAAAGACATGACAGAATCCAGATCACCTGGACTATAGTGACCTGAGGCATAAACCACATTGTGAGAAGGAAGATAAACTGAACTTTTAGCAGGGCTTGAAGACTGAATCATTCTTATCCCAGTGTTGGCTTTTACATGTGCTTCAGAGATCGGCTGTATTCCAAGGAGTCCTTCCGTGACCCTTCTAAGAAAGCCAATAGAGCAAGAGCCCTTTTTATTTCATAATGGAGTGATGAAAGCATGCAACTGATGGCAGTACTATTGGCAGAGTTATGAGAAGTGGATAGGACTGATTTATGATAACAGTATGACATTCTTACCCTTCAAAGATTGTGGATGAAGACCTGAACCTGGAAAGGGGGGCAAGGTTTATCAAGCTAATGCAAGCAAGTAGAACCTATTAATGAGGTTTCATTTGTATCTATAGGCTGATGTGGACATATTTTTGCAAAAGTATTCATGGAAAGATTTCTTTCTTTCTCCATGATATTCTATTAAAAAATTTTTTTAATGTTTATTTATATATGAGAGATAGAGACAGAGTGTGAACAAGGGTAGGGCAGAGAGCGAGGGAGACAGAATCTGAAGCAAGCTCCAGGCTCTGAGCTGTCAGCACAGAGCCCGACGTGGGGCTTGAACCCACGAACTGTGAGATCATGACTTGAGCTGAAGTCAGATGCTTAACTGACTGAGCCACCCAGGCGCTCCTCCATAATGTTATATTTTAAACTCTTACACAGCATTTAATGTGCAAAAGCTCATTTCTTCCATATAAATTCGATCTCAACACGGAGAAAACTGTGGTCTTATTTCTGAAAGTAGTTCTTTTCCATATGAAGGTTCACTGGATGGGCTGCATGAAATGACACTGTACTTATCGTTTTCACGACAGCAGTCAAGTCTTATTTTGTATATCTAGGTGATGATCTAGAATCTGTGTCAACCAATTTATAATCTACGGTTTTTGAACAGATACACATTAAGTGCTTGCTTTGTATGCAGTGAACTAAGTGCTTTGACATACTATTATGAAAGACCATTCCTGACCTCAAGAAATGAATAGTCTAATAAAAAGGCCTAGAAATATTTACTAATATAAAAAGCTTCTGTACAACAAAAAAACCCATCAACAAAACTAAAAGGCAACTGATGGAATGGGAGAAAATGTTTGCAAATGACATATCAGATAAAGGGTTAGTATCCAAAATCTATAAAGAACTTACTAAGCTCAACACCTGAAAAACAAATAATCCAGTGAAGAAATGGACAGATGGCATGAATAGACACTTCTCCAAAGAAGACATCCAGATGGCCAACCGACACGTGAAAAAATGCTCAACATCACTCATCATCAGGGAAATACAAATCAAAACTACCATGAGACACCGCCTCATACCTGTCAGAATGGCTAAAATGAACAATTCAGGAAACAACAGATGTTGGTGAGGATGCCGAGAAAGGCGAACACTTTTGCACTGCTGGTGGGAATGCAAACTGGTGCAGCCGTTCTGGAAAACAGTGTGGAGGTTCCTCAAACAATTAAAAATAGAACTACCCTATGACCCAGCAATTGCAGTACTAGGTATTTATCCAAAGGATACACAGGAGTGCTGATTCGAAGGGACACGTGCACCCCAATGTTCATAGTAGTGCTATCAACAATAGCCAAATTATGGAGAGGCCAAATATATACAATGGGTTACTACTTGGTGATGAAAAAGAATGAAATTTTGCCTATTACAGTAACATGGATGAAACTAGAGTGTATTATGCTAAGTGAAATAAGTCAAAGATATATAATTTCACTCATGGAATTTGAGAAATTCAACAGATTAACATAGGAGAAGGGAGGGAAAAATAAGATAAAAACAGGGAGGCAAACCATAAGAGACTCTTAAATACAGAGAACTGAGTATTGTTGGAGAGGAGGTAGGTGGGATGGGTTAAATAGGTGCTCGGCCCTAAGGAGGGCACTTTTTGGGATGAGCACTGGGTGTCCTATGTAAGAGGTGAATCACTGGGTTCTACTCCTGAAGCCAAGACTTCACTTTATGTTAACTAACTTTAAATTAAAAAAAGGATATTTAACAAAGTGTGGTAAAAAGACCAAATAAATTAAAGGTGTGAACAAAGGTGGGCTAGAGTGATACTGACTTTATAACCAATGAAAGCTTACTGGAGGAAAATCATTTGATCTGGGCCTTGAAGAACAATTATGGTTTCAACATGTGGAGACGGGAATAAGTGGATGTTCATATAGTAATCCTAAAGTGATTCTATTATCTCCATTTTACAAAGGCAGAAACTGAGGCTCTGAGAATAACTTGCTTGAGGGTGTACAGTAGTGAGTGGCTAAACTAATGTTTGCATTTGTATGACTCTAAAATCTGGTTTCTTTCTGTTACACAATATGCTTGTTCTATGTGGCAAGAATGGTGTGATGGAGAATAGCGGTTACGTTTAGGGCTTTCTGAGTATCTGTGTTATAAGGAGTGCTATGTGGTGGTGGGCCCATTTTACCCGGGATCCAATGTAGAGACTTGAAGGCCATGCTAAGTAACTTGGATGTTTTTGAAGGTAACAGGGAGTCATTGACCATTTTTGAATGGCAGGAACAAGATTAAAATTATGTTTTAACAAAATTTTCTCTGGTGGCAGTGTGAAGTATAGACAGACCACCAGGCAAAGGTTCTGGAAATCTGCCAGAGAGGAAGATTGTAACATGGCTTACAGCAATGGGAATAGAATGGAATGGAAGAGAGAGTTGTTTTAGAAATAGATTTTCTAGTACTTGGTAACTGCCTCACATTGTTGGCAGAGAGGGAAAGAGAACAAGTCTGGTTGAGAAAAATGGTGATGCCTTAACCTGTTCTAGGGAACAGAGGAGGAGAGACAGATTTGTTGGGGAGAAATTTGTTGGTAAATTTGGTTTTTTACCAAGTTGAGCATAGGGCACCATGCACTTCTGTAATTTTAGCAGGCATTTGGAAATAGGGGCCCAGGCCTCTGGAGAAGTAAAGAAATGCAAGTTTGAGCCAGCTGCCTAAAGGTAATAATTGAAGATGGAAAGTAGCTTATCACAAAAAGGTGAGAGAATAGAACACAGCTAAAGACCATTTCAGAGGCTCTGAAATATTGTGGAGTAATTTACTGATCTAATTTGAAGTCAGGAAGGATTGAGTGAAGGTGGAATAATCAACATTTATTAAATGTTGTTAGATGCTAAGAACCTTACTTACATTGCTTTGGTGTCCTTTTTGGGTTACAGTAATTTAAATTTAATGGCATTCAACATTTGCTGGAAATAGGTGAAAATCTTAGGAGTAGGAAAGATATGTGTTTGGATAAAGACGAAAGTCAGATGTCAGAAAAAATCATGTTCGGCTAAAGATAGGCTATTTTCCTGGGTGTGTCTGTGGGTTGCAACTCCATTCAATGGCAGTGGATGTTACATATAATGGAAGGTGTGGATATCCACAACGTGATGTTTGCCCTAGGCTTGTGTTATAGCAGAACTGCGTCACTAGAATGATGGATTATTCATCCAAGCTTTTTAAACATTTTTGAGATACCTATGTATCAGGTACTGGAAAGGTTCATTTCTCACAATGTTTATGACAACTCTAAAGTGTTTTCCAAAATGTAGCCTGCAAAGTACAAGTCCAAAGAAGTAAATATTCCATGAAAAAAAATTTTTAATGAGGTAAAAAAACTGCTCATTGTTTAAAAAATTTATATTTAATATTTGCATATTAAGGACTAAAGTGTCTTATTGTTATTTAAGTTTTTTCCCCAGACTGATTTGACCATGGACCATTTATCTTTCCGCATAGCAGCACCAATCATCCTTTTGCACATTTTGGGAAATGTTGCTATTATGAATTTTGCCAGAATATTTCTATGTTCTAGCAAAGTAGACATCCTAAAGTTGTGTGTGGCTTAGGAGTTTTATTTTGGCCGACGTCATGCATTCAGTTCAGCACAGAGCTGTGTGTTGATGGTGTTTATAGATTTCAGCAAGTTTCCTTCACGTTTCTCCTTGGAACAGATGTAAATAACGGGTCACCCAGGCCTTATGGAAGTAGAAAAAGTTCTGTGGAGTGAGTTAGAGTGGGTAGGATGATATCATTTGAAGAAGATGATTGGGAGAGTCTGTTTAGGGGTATAATGGTTACAGCAATAGTTCTAGAATGAGGTAAACCTAGATTTGAATCTTGGTCCTGCCCCGAAGCTGTATGACTCTAGGCAAGTGATCTAACTTCCCTGGGCCTCAGTTTCCTTATCTGTGGAAAGGAGTTTCTGGTATATAACTCATTAGAGGTGTTTTCAGGATTAAGTGTTCAGTCAAATGTTTTACCATAGTGTCCATGGAAAACTTCTAAATGGTAAGTTAATAATAAGGAACAGCTTTTGCTGATTGCCTAAGAAAATATTTGAAAATAAAAGTAAATGTGAACCTGTTGTCTTTCCTGGATGTACAATAAAGATTTAATAAAGTTCTAATTTCCTTCCACCTTACATCTATTTTCCTCCTTTATCGTGGTTCTGGCTAGAAGCATTTCTTCTTTCCCTTCTATGTTGTCCTTTATCCCTTATGTCCTACCCCCTTCCCTGCCCAACTGTGGATTGTATGTGAATTCCATTTCCAACTCTAGTCTCTGTAATTTTTCCTAATATGGCAATTTTTCTTTATAGAAACCTTTTCTAGATTTTGTTAAAAATTTGTGATATTTTCAGAACAGATATTTAATTTTTTCTGCAGAATTAACCTATACATCAATTATGCAAATACTGGAAGCTTTATCTCCTTTCGCTTGAATGATTTTGGTTAATGAACTAACAGTTGTTTTTAGGTTTTGAGAAGGCCATGAATTTTTCAGGTAAGAAAAAAATCCTATTTGTCCATTCATTTACGTCATTCTAATGGCATTACCAGGAGATTCTGTAATATTCTTTGCTCAAAGTCTGACCCTCTGTAAATGTCCTGAAAAGTACTTGGCCTACGTGCTTGGAGATCCATGCTTAAAAATATTCCTGCATCACTGAAATAGCAAAAATTGAAAATTACTCAGTGTTTACCAATAGGGGACTGATTAAATTGATATGTAAAAATGGACAGCTGTTAAAAATAAGTATGTAGCATGCATGTGGAATCAGCAAAACCCTGGGAAACTTTACAGGTTAATTGGCCTGTTATTTTCAACAAATTGTAAGGAAAAGAAAGGGATGAAGGGAGAACTTCTAGATTAAAAGACTTGAAAAATATATCCATTTAAAAAAATAGATGATGTTTTTGGATTTACACTTTGTGTTTACTGTACAAATCAGGATAGTTATATTTTGATACAGAGGAAGAGGGCTGTGATGGGGAGGGGGCAGGTGGAGGGCCAAGGGCTTTCGGGCTGACTGGACAGCATTGGGCTTGGGATTTGATTTTTACCCCAATTACAAGCTAATAGTTAGCCTTTACTACATGGATGGTGGCAGAGGATATGAAACTCTTGTTAGTGGCACTTCAAACAGCCTTGAGCTTGATGTCTGTATTGGTTTACCTTGCTCCCCAAGTTCCACGGGGTGACATAGAAGGCCCAGAAGAATGCCTGCATGTGTCGTGGGTTGCATTACAGAACAATAAAATTGAATTTGGGGAACCTGCTGATTTGTAGCAAGCTGTAAGCAAGCCTGCTCTCCTGTCCCAGAGGGAGACATTACCCTTTCTTTAAAGTTGCTCACAGCAAATACAACCCTGAAAATGACCAGGCAAAGAGAATGGTCAGGCCCTTGGGTTCACGACCCAAGCATTAAACTGCAAGGAAACCCCAGGGCCCATGGCAGATAGCGTCTTCTAACAGCCAAATTGGAAATAGGGTCATGGCAGACATAAATAGTTAAGATGAGGTCATACAGGAGGAGAGATAACTGGATCAATCCAAAATGACTCTTGTCCTTATATAGGGAAAATTTGGAGACAAGCATCCTGGGAGAAGTGATGTGAAGATTGTACTTAGGCTGCTTCAAACCAAGAACTATCAGAAGCTAAGAGAGAGGCCCGGGACAGATCCTTCCCCTTAGCCACCTTTAGGGGGAGTGTGGTCCTCCCGCTGACACCTCCATCTTGGGCTTCTAGCCTCCAGAACTCTGAGACAGTAACTTTCTGTTGTTTAAGCCACTTAGCTTGTGGTACTTTGAGTTGACAGCCCTAGCAAATGAATGCATTTCCCATGGTACATTTGTCAAAATTAAGAACATTGGTATGTTACTATTAACTTTAAACTTTATTTGGATTTCATGTGTTTCCATTAGTTTTCTGTTCCAGGATACCATATTGCATTTCCTTGTCATGTCTCTTTAGTCTCTTCTGGCCTGTGACAGTTTCTGCATCTTATTTTTTGTGACCTTAAAAGTTTGGAGGAGTATTGGCACGGTAGCCTGTAGAATATCCCTTAATCTAGGCTTGGATCTAGTGTTTTTTGTTTTTAATAAGTAAACTGCAGTTAAAATGTTTTTGGAGAGAATAACACAAAAGAAAAGCGCCCTTTTCAACACATCGTAACAGAGTATCTGTGGGTTTTGATGTAGGCATCAGGGATACATGACATTCACACTACATAGCTGGTGATGCTGACCTTTATTACTTGGTTAAAGTGGTGTTTGTTTGGTTTCTCCCCTCTAAAGTTACCATTATTCCCTTGTCACATTCTGTTCTTTAGAAGCAAGTTAGTAAATTCAGCCCACACTCAGAAGGTGAGGCGACTAAGCTCTGCCTACCGGAAGGGAGATTTTTACGTGTATTATTTAGGAATCTTCTGTAGGAAAAAAGAGCCATTCTCCATTTCTTTATTCAGTTATTGATACCTGTGTGGGCTCATTTATCCTTACTCTTTGGGTTATAATCTAATATCACATTGTGTTACTCAAATTATTCTAGCTTTGGCTATGAGGAATTCCTTCATTCTGGATCTTGTGTCCTTTTGATATGATCCTATTTTTTTTAATGCTTCCTTACTTTTTCATGCCAGAAGTGTGCTCTGGGCTCCTCATGTTTTCCTTCTTACAGCTCTGGAATCAGCCATTTCTCCAAGAAGCCCTGGTTGGAGCTCTGTATCAGAGAATTGCATTTAGAAATCAAGATCTGACCTCTGGGAGTGCTTTTTGATACTGGGGAATGATGGCTTTCTCCAGGGGGAGAGAGCTAGGGTAATGTATGTATGTATAGCAGATTGCACACACACTGTATACTAACCCTGTTATTAATGTAGTTACACTATAACTAATGTATGTATACGTGTCTGTAGTTGTATCTCTATCCTGTGTGTGTGTATATATACACACACACACACATATATATATAAGCTAAGCAGGAGATCATTCTGACGGCATCTCTGACTTTAATCCAGAGCCACAGGGCAGGGTTCATTGTAGAAGCTTCCCTTCTTGTTTATCTATAACTTTCCTCTGTTACTTATTTCACCCTAGTATGCATGCAAAGCAGTTTCAGAATTGTTAACCATCCCCATGAAAAACAAATTTACCAACTAGAGCACAGTGTTGATAGACAGAGTCCTTTTGTATTTATCTTTACATTTTCTAATCAGATGACTGTTTTCCAAAGTTACTTGGGTCAGCTCCCCTGAAGTCACCATCATGATTACGTCAGTGATGCTATGTCATACATGTGTAATTTAATTAGATTTGTCAGTCTGCATTCCATGTTGGAATCCTGTGACATCTTAGCTGTCTGTCTTTTTTTTTTTAAGCATAGTTTGTATACATTGAAGTTTACTTTTTGTGAGGTACATTTCTGTGCATTTTGACAAATGCGTAAATCATGCGTCCAGCACCCCACAACCATACAGAGCAGTTCCATCACCTAAAACTTCCCCTGTGCTTTCCCTTAGTAGTCGGCCTCTGCTACCCCCAACCACTGATGTGTGTTATGCCCCCATTGTTGTGTCCTTTACAGAATGTCTTATGAATGGAATGATACAATATATAGGCTTTGGGGTTTGGATCCTTTCACTCGGTGAAATGCATCTAAGATTCATCTATGTTGCATGAATTGATGACTTGGTCCTTTTTATCACTGGTATTCCATTTTGGATATGCCAGTTTGTCCGTTTCCCTGTTGAAGAGCATTTTGGTTGCTTCCAGTTTTTGTCAGTTATGAGTGAGGCTGCTAAACATTTGTGTACAGGTTTTTGTGTGAACATAAGTTTTTAATTCACTTGGATAAATACACAAGGGTGCAACAGCTGGGTTGTATGTTAAGCCTATGTGTAACTTTATAAGTATTTGCCAAATTGTCTCCCAAAGTCATTGTACCATTTTGTATTCTCACCAGCAGAGTGAGAGTGCCTGTTGTTCTGTACCTTTGGCAGCGTGTTATTGTCTGTGTTTGGATTTCAGCCATTTTGATGTGTGTAGTGCTATCTCATTGCGTTTTGGTTTTTTTTTTTAAGTTTGTTTATTTGAGAGAGAGTGTGAGTGAATGAGTGCATGGGAGGGGCAGAGAGGGAGGGAGAAAGAATCCCAAGCAGGCTCCCAGTCTCGAGCCTGATGTGGGGCTCGAACCCCCAAACCGTGAGCTCATGACTCCAGCCAAAACTAAGAGTTGGTTGCCCACCTGACTGAGCCACCCAGGCACCCCCTCCTTGTGGTTTTAATTTGCATTTTCCTAATGATCTTCAGATGATTTTGAGCATTTCCTATGTTTGTTTGCCATCCACATATCTTTGGTGAAGAGCTTCAGGGTGTCGTTTTTTTTTCTCATTTTAATATTGGGTTTTTCTTACTGAGTTTTAAGAGTTTATATATTCTGGATGCAAGTCGTTTATCAGGTATGTGCTATTCAAATATTTTCTTCCAATTTCTGGCTTGTCTTTCATTGTCTTAATAGTATCTTGTGCAGAATGGAAGTTTTTAATGGTGATGAAACTCAGTTTATCAATGTTATCCCATTAAGCCTTAATGTTTGGAAGGTACTGTGAACCATGGTTTTAAGGGATGTGGCCCTCACAAGTGTTCCTGTCCCTCCTCCAGGGATAGGCTGCTTTTTTTTTCTCCCTTTCCTTTGCCCTTCATTTCTTTTCCTCAGTTGTGGTTGGTAAACACTGATGTCTTTGGGAATGGTTTCGAGGTTCTTCCCCCATGAGATTAAGGCTTTTATTTTGTAGACCTCCATTTACTTCCCCCACTATAGTGAGGCTTCACCAGAACCCTGGGCTACAGACTTTGAAGTTCTTCCTCACTCCCCTTCAGATTTAGCCTTTTGTTTTGTATGAAAGATGAGGGGAAAGGATTTCTCTATACCTGCTGTTTCCCTACCCCAGCCAGCACCACACAGGAGAGCTTTCTCCAGTTTTCCCTGAGAGCTCCTGGTTGGATTCCAGGAGGAAAAGCCAGCCAGAGAAAACCCCTGCATGACTGTGACCTCCCCAGGAGCTTCATGCTGTCACATTTGCCCACATTTGGCTTCCAGCAGGTCATCAAAAATTCTAATTAATCTTCCTGAAAGCTTTTGCCTGAAGTAAGCGAATATTTTGGTCCTGTGTGTCCCTGAAGGCACCTGTCACTCTCCAGATTTTATTACAGCCATTTGCCCTGTGACCTCAGTTCTCTGAGCTTACCAGAAGCCATTAATTTGCAGTCTGTTCAGCCTTTTTTCTTGTTAATAAGGTTAGGATGAGCATCTTTTCAGCTCTCAACATCTCGAAGCTGAAACCAAATAATAATAAAGTTTTGAAGGATTGCTTCCATATTGGGTGATAATTTATATAAACTACTCAGTGAAAACCATGAAATTTTTTTTGGCTGACAAATTTGACTTGGGTTCAAACAGAAATTTGGCTAGTATGGAGATCTCGAGATGAAAGTTTATTAATACTTGCATTTAACATGCTTGTATGATAGGAAAACTTTTGTCTGTATTTTAAGATTTAAAATGATGCGGTTATCTGAAAAGTATAGCTGTTTTAATCTGTCATCTGTCCTGTCATATGAGTAAGGGTTTAATCAAGGAGGTACAACCACTATGGGTATTTAAGGGGAGCAGAATATGCCATTCCTTAAATATGCAGCTTTGGCATGTGAATTATTTTGAGCTGAAGGCAGTCAAGACCCAGCAGATTTGGGAAAAGCTTTTTACCTCCCTTTCAAATGCCTGAAAGAAATTAGAAAGGAGCCTCAGACCCTATTTCTTTTCTTAGCTCAGGATGGTATATGAACCTCAGTTGCCTTGCTGCTTTTGAGTCTCACACCATTGTGGTCCACCTTACTTAAGAAATGAAAATTTTCTCCAGTTAATCTGTCTTTATTACAGTGGGGGAGGAGTTTAGCCAAGAACCTGGAAGGGTAGGGGGAAAATTATGTTTTCTCCCCTACAGTATTATGGAATAAAAGATTTAGTATGGGAATAAGATCTTCCACAATACCGACAGAAATTATGAGAGGGTCTAGAGAAGGAGTCGGAGGGTCAGAAAACTTACCATCTGTCCTACTCATCTACTAACACAAGTGGGTCAGTAGGAACTTGGACGAAAATCAGAGAAGCTAGGTACTTTAACCGCTAGAGTAGGTCTGCAAAGAAGGTGATAGGTGAAATCTGGGGAAGGCTGTGTCTGCTGGTGGACTTGGTGTCCTTTTTGGTCTGGTTTCTTTTGTGATTTTTGTGTATAATTTGCTTTTACCACAAATGCTTTTAGTATCAGTAAGGTAAGAAAATGAAAAAATACAGTTTCCTAACTCATATGTTTACTTAGCATCTTTTTTTTTCTTTTAGGGATGAAAAAATAGATTTATTGCTATTTCTACAAGTCAGAACTAGAGGAAGAGTAAACGTAACAGATGTTATAAGAACATAAGTACAAACAACTATTTTACAATAACACGTACTTGAAACACATTTTTGTACTGCAAACTATGAAAAATAACTCTCTTTAAATGATTTTAACATTTGCTCTTCCTTATATACAGTTGAATTTCCAGTGGGAGAACAAAGATGCTCACAGCTCTCTGGGCCTTGCTTTGTGAAAACCCTTCCTTAAAACTTTCTGGAATGCTCCATGAAACCAGTGTATGGTTTAGCAGGAAATAGGGGCTGTCATCAGTGCACACGTATATGCATGTTGTCCTATCTTCCCAACTCTCCCGCACATGTGGGATCATTACTGGGGTTCAGGGGACCCCATGGACAGTCAAACAAGAGTGCCCTCTGGAACAAAGCCTTTTAATGAAGTTCCCTTTTGGAGATGGCTTAATACCTTTTACACTTAATGTATTACTCTTATTAAAAAATTTTTTTTAAAATACTGGTTTGAATAGGTAGTAAATACATAAGGCACAGAATTCAAAAAGTTCAAAGGGATCATACATTAAAAAGTCTTCCCACCCCTCACTTCTATGTCCAATTTTCTCTCCTGGAGGCAACCATTTTAGCAATGTTTTCTGTATCTATTTAGAAATACATTCTGGGGCGCCTGGGTGGCTCAGTCGGTTGAGCATCCGACTTCGGCTCAGGTCATGATCTCGTGGTCTGTGGGTTCGAGCCCCGCGTCAGGCTCTGTGCTGACAGCTCAGAGCCTGGAGCCTGCTTCGGATTCTGTGTCTCCCTCTCTCTCTGCCTCTCTCCCGCTCATGCTCTGTCTCTCTCTCTCTGTGAAAAATAAACATTAAAAAAAAATAAAAAAAGAAATACATTCTGTGTGTAAAAATGTATGTGTCCGTGTACGGAGTGGGTGGGCAGCATTGTAAACACACTGCCTGGTTGTTACACAACAGTGTATGGAGAGGTAGCTGCCCCATTCTTTTTATTTTTTTAATGTTTATTTTTGAGAGAGGGAGACAGAGAATTCCAAGCAGGCTCTGCGCCATCTGCACAAAGCCGGATGTGGGGCTCCAACTCACAAGCCGTGAGATCATGACTCAAGCTGAAACCAAGAGTTGGACACTTAACTTACTGGGGCACATAGGTGCCCCTGCCTCATTCCGTTTAAAGCCTCTGTAGTATGCATTTTTGTAGGAATGGTTATAATTCTTTCAACCAGCCTCTCACTGGTAACATTTAGGTCATTTCTAATGTTTTGCCATTACTAATGACATTGCAGTGACTATTCTTGTGTATTCATTTTGCCCATATGTAAACATGTCTATAGGATAAACTTCTGGAACAAGGATTACTGTGTCGGTGTGTATGCTTTAAAAAAAATTTTTTTTTTAATGTTTACTTACTCTTCAGAGAGAGAGAGAGACAGAGCAGGAGCAGGGGAGAGGCAGAGAGAGGGAGTCACGGAATCCGAAGCAGGCTCCAGGTTCCAAGCTGTCAGCACAGAGCCCGATGCAGGGCTCGAACCCACAGACGGTGGACTGTGAAATCATGACCTGAGCCAAAGTCGGACGCCCAACTGAGCCACCCAGGTGCCCCCAGTGTATATGCTTTAAAAAATGGGTTGTCAGGTTATTTTTCTTAGGCTCTCCAATAGTTTTTGCTCCTACAGTATATCTGTTTCCTCACCCTCTAGATATCACAGGATACCAAACTTCTTGCCAAGTTGGTTAAAAAACATTTTACTATAGTTATAGGTTCTAAGTTTTTTTTTTAATTTTTTAAAATGTTTATTTTTGAGAGAGAGAGCGCGCGTGCGCATGAGTGGGGGAGGGGCAGAGAGGGAGGGAGATACAGAATCTGAAGCAAGCTCCAGGCAGGCTCCAAGCTGTCCGCACAGAGCCCGATGCGGGGCTTGAACCCACGAACTGAGAGATCATGACCCGAGCAGGAGTTGGATGCCCAACTGACTGAGCCATCCAGGTGCCCCTAATTTAATTTAATTACTTTAAGGGATGCTTGGGGAAATTTTTATTAGCTGTTATAAGGTCAATATGAATAATAGACTCTTTCCCCATACACAAATAATAATTAAAAACTATTAAGTGGTTGCCTTTTAAAATGTTAAAAATAAATGAAATAAAAACAATTGGAATACATCCAATGAAAGGTGTGGACAGTCTCTACTCAGGGAAATATAAAATTTTGAAATTTTAAATTATATATAAAACACTCAATATTACAAAAGTGTCAGTCCCACTAAATAGGTCTTTAAATTCACTGCCATAGTAGTCATACTCCCTGCAGAAGTTTGTTGTAGATATTGACAAGCTGACTCTAAAATCCATAAGAAAACACAAAAGATCAAGAAAACAGTGTTGAAGGAAAACAATATTGGAAGACATTGGTATGCTATCAACAATGATTAAAATAAAATAGTAATAAAAACAATGTGGTAATGAGACATTAAGAACCAATGTAATCATTGGTACAAAACAGATCCACATAGATATGGAAATAAGAATTACCATAAAAATGTTACTTCAGAGCAATGAAAAAAGGATGGTTTTATTGCTAAATGGCACTAGGTCATCTGGATAGCCATATAGGTGACTAGTCATGGAAAAATCCCTTTTATCAGTTTGCAGCTCAAACAAGTCATAATTTGGATGGCCTGCAAGAATGGACAGTTTGGGCCTGCCGTGACCACACATGGCATCATGTATCGGGAGTCCAATGGTATTCTCTCTCATATTTATTTATATATATATAATTTATTTTCAAGTTAGCTAACAGAGTATACAATGTGCTCTTGGCTTCGGGAGCAGATTCCCATGATTCATCACTTACATACAACACCCAGTGCTCATCCCAACAAGTGCCCTCCTCAATGCCCATCACCCATTTTCTCCCCAACACACCCCCCCCCCCCACCCTCCGCCTCCTCCATCAACCCTTAGTTCTCTGTATTTAAGAGTCTCTTATGGTTTGTAACTATTTTTTTTTCCTTCCCTTCCCCTATGGTCTTCTGTTAAGTTTCTCAAATTGCACATGAGTGAAAACATATGATATCTGTCTTTCTCTGATCTATTTCACTTAGCATAATACCCTCCAGTTCCATCCAGGTATTACTTGTTGCATTACTTGTTGCAAATGGCAGGATTTCATTCTTTCTCATTGCCAAGTAGTATTCCATTGTATAAGTAAACCACGTCTTTATCCATTCACAAGTTGATGAACATTTGGGCTTTTTCCATAATTTGGCAATTGTTGATAGCACTGCTATAAACATTGGGGTCCATGTACTCCTATGAATCAGCACTCCTGTATCTTTGGATAAATTCCTAGTAGTGCTATTGCTGGGTCATAGGGTAATTCTATTTTTAATTTTTTGAGGAACCTCCACACTGTTTTACAGTGGCTGCATCAGTTTGCATTCCCACCAACAGTGCAAGAGGGTTGCCCTTTCTCCACATCCTCACCAACATCCATTGTTTCCTCAATTGTTAATTTTAGCCACTCTGACCAGTGTAAGGTGGTATCTCAGTGTGGTTTTGATTTGTACTTCCCTGATGATGAGTGATGTTGAGCTTCTTTTCATGTGTCTGTTAGCCGTCTGGATGTCTTCTTTGGAAAAGTGTCTGTTCATGTCTCCTGTCCATTTCTTCACTAGATTATTTGTTTTTTTGGGTGTTGAGTTAGGTAAGTTCTTTGTAGATTTTGGATACTTACACTTTATCCAATTTAAGTTTTAATTGAAAAAATTCAGACTTTGTTTTTAATAGCCTTTTCCATAACCCTTGTAAGTGAATATACGTTATTTTTATCTGATAATGAATTTTAATAAAAACTAAGCTGACATTAAATGTGCAGCATGATTTTATGAAGACTTAAACACTGTGTAACATTTAATGCTATTAAATTATGGACTTCTGTGTTTTACTAGATTTCAGTTAAGAAGTGTGCATTTGCTTTTAATTAGCATTCTCTAGTTAAAATTTTCCAATTTAAGCTTTATATTGTACACAGTTCTCATGTGAAGGTTAAAGCATTGTTTTTAGTTAAAGTAATAAGTATGATTGTGCCATTAGTCCTAACAATTGTGTATAGCAGAGTCCTGGGAGATTGTTATGTTTCTTACAGGTGTTTATATTAGTACTATATATTACATGAGCAGTGAAATCTGATAATTAAGTTATAGCGTATGAGTTCCTAAGTAAGCATATAGGCCAGTTCATCACAGCCATATGACTTGTAAGTCTGTCATTTTATAATCTGGCCTCACCTGCTTAATCTGTTTACTTTCCTATCCCTCATTTCCTCAGTCAGCCTTTATTCACTCATATTTAACATCTTAATATTTCCTGGGCGCCTGGGTGGCTCAGTTGGTTAAGTGCCCTACTCTTGATTTCAGCCCAGGTCATGATCTCAAGGTTCGTGAGATAGAGCACTACATCTGGTCCTATGCTGACAGTGCACAGCCTGCTTGGGATTCTCTCTCCACCTTTCTCATTGTCCCTGTCCCTCCCCTTCTCATGCTCGCTCTCTCTCAAAATAAGTAAACATTAAAAAAAAAATCTTGATGTTTCCAAATATCCGTTGTTTGTTTTAGGATGTGTTATTCTCTAGGATTCTTGCACTCTTTTTCTTGGCATGCATCAAGGCCCAGCTCAAATATCCCCTTTTCTATTTTTTTTCAAATTGTCAGTAGTTACTGTAGTCAGAATTATTTGCCCTCTTTATTCATCTTTGCTTTGCAAGCACCTAACATATTATTTGGTATATAGTAATAAATTAAGAGATTTGAGAGTATTTTGTAGTCCAAGTAATTCTAAGACTAGGTTCTGTTCTAAATCAGTTGACTCTGTTCCTTCAGAAACAAAAAAGATTTAATTACTATGTGTGTACTTTGTATATACTATGTATATACTTTTGCTTTTGGTATGTATATTTTGCTTTTCTACAGAATTTAAAGAATTTTAGAGACCTTTGTCAGGGGCACCTGTGTGGCTCAGTTGGTTAAGCCTCTGACTCTGTTTTCAGCTCAGGTCATGATCTCTTATAGGATCAAACCCTGTGTTGGTGGAGCCTGCTTGGGATTCTCCCTCTCACTCCCTCTCTGCCCCTCCCCTGCTCGTGTGCTGTTCTCAAAATAAATAAGCATTTAAAAGAGAAAAAGAAACTTTGTCAGATATACGTAGTAGTCCATTGGATTACTTACTGTTAACTTGTATGAAAGATTTGCATTTAATGTCCAGGCATACCTCGTGTCATTGTGCTTTGCAGATTTTTTTTTTTTTTTTTTACAAATTGAAGGTTTGCGGCAACCCTGCATCAGCAGAGCAAATCTATTGGTGGTATTTTTCCAACAACATTTGCTCACTCTGTGTCTGTGTGTCACATTTTGGTAATTCTCATGATATTTCAAATTTTTTCACTATTCTGATGAACGGTGATCTTGATGTTACTGTTGTAATTGTTTTGGTGGCGCCATGAATGCACCCACATAAGATGGTGAACTTAATAAATATTGTGTTTCTTCTGACTGCTCCACCAATCTGCTGTTCTTTCATGTCCCTCTCCTTAGGCATCCCTATTCCCTGAGACACAACAGCATTGAAATTAGGCCAATTAATAATTGTGCCTCCAAGTGTACAAATGAAAGGAAGAGTCAAATGTCTCTCACTTGAAATCAAAAGCCAAAAATGCTTAAGCTTAGTGAGGAGGGCACGTCAAAAGCCAAGATAGGTCAAAAGCTAGGCCTCTTGCACCAGTTAGCCAGGTTGTGAATGCAAAGGAAATGTTTTTGAAGGAAATGAAAAGTGTTACTCAGGTGAACACATGAATAAGAATGTGAAACATCCTTATTGCTGATAAGGAGAAAGCTTTAGTTGGGATAGAAGATCAGACCAGCTACATTTCCTAAGGTCAAACCTAATCCAGAATAAGGCCTTAACTGTTCAGTTCTATGAAGGCTGAGAGAGGTGAGGAAGCTACAGAAGAAAAGTTTGAAGCTAGCAGAAGTTAGTAATGGGGTTTAAAGAAGGCCATCTCCATAATGTAAAGATGCAAGGTGAAGCAGCAAGTGCTGATGGCAAAGGGCAGCCAGTCATCCAGAAGGTCTAGCTAAGATAATGAAGGTGACTAATAAACAAGATCTTCAATATAGATGGAACAGTCTTCTGTTGGAAGAAGAGGTCATCTAAGACTTTGATAACTAGAAGTCAATGGCTGGCTTCAGAGCTTCAAAGGATAGGCTCACTTCCTTGTTAGGGGCTAATGCAGCTGTTGACTTTAAGTTGAAGCTAATACTCATTGATCATTCTGAAAATCCTGGGGCACCTAAGAATCATGCCAAATCTACTCTGCTGTGCTTTATAAATGGAACAACAAAGCCTGGTTGAAGCACAGCTGTTTACAACATGGTTTACTGAATACACATACACACATTTACGTATATACATGTATACATGTGTATACATGTATATATGTAAAATGTTTATTAATGTTTGTTTGCTTTTGGGAAAGCATAAGCAGGGGAGGGGCAGAGAGAGGGGAACAGGATCTGAAGCCCTGATGAGCCCAATGTGGGGCTCGAACTCAAGAACCAAGATCATGATCTGACCTGAAGTTGGACACTCAACCGAGTGAGCCATTCAGGTGCCTCCTCAATATTTTAAGTCTATCGTTGAAACCTACTGCTCAGAAAAAAAGATGCCTTTCAATATACTGCTCATTGACTATGCACCTGGTTGCCCAAGAACTTTGATGGAGCTTGCTAACACAGCATCTATTCTGCATCCCTGGGTCAATGAGCAATTTTGAATTTTCAAGGCTTATTATTTAAGAAATACATTTTATAAGACTATAGCTGCCATAGAGAGTGAGTCCTTTGGATCTGGGCAAAGTAAATTGAAAACCTTCTGGAAGGGATTCACCACTCTAGATGCCATTAAGAACATCCGTGATTCTTGGGAAGAGGCCCAAAGCTAGCAACATTCATAGGAGTTAGAAGAAGTTCATTCTAACCCTCATGGATGATTTTGATGGGTTCAAGACATCAGTGGAGGAAGTAACTGAAGATGTGGTGGAAACAACAAGAGACCTAGAATTAAAAGTGGAGCCTGAAGATGTGACTGAATTGCTGCCATTTCATGATCAAACTATGAAGAAGGAGTTGCTTTTTATGGATGAGCAAAGAAAATGGTTTCTTGAGATGGAATCTACTCTTGATGAAGATGCTGTGAAGATTGTTGGAATGACAACAAAGGATCTAAGACTGTTACATAAACATAGTAGATAAAGCAGCTCCTTGAGGTTTGAGAGGATTGACTCTAATTTTGAAAGCTCTGCTGTGGGTACACTGCTATCAAACAGCATTGCATGCTACAGAGAAATTGTGAAAGGAAGAGTCCTTCAATACAGCAAACCTGGCTGTTGTCTTATTTTAAGAAATTGCCACAGCCTCCCCAACCTTCAGCAACTTCCACCCTGATCAGTCAGTAGCCATCAACATTGAGGCAAAACTCTCCACCAGCAAAGATTCTGACTCAAAGTGCAGATGATCATTAGTATTTACTAGCAAAATTCCTTTTTTTCCCCCCTTTGCACAGTGTCAGCTTTATGCAGTCATAAAGCAAGGTTGACATAATTATCAAGCATGTGTTTAACTTGGCTTCTATAGTGTGGCCTCTTCTCTCCCTTTAGTTGTGGAGTTTGTTCTGTCAGCCTTCAGGTTGATTTCTGGGGGTATTTAGGATGAACTGATAGTTATCTAGTTGTGTTCATGGGACACACATAACTGTTATATGCACTGGGGGAAAAATCATTTGAATTTATTGCAGTATTTGCTTTATTGTGGTGGTCTGGAGCTGAATCCACAGCACCTCTGAAGTATACCTGCATATGGTTTAATATTGGCTTGTGACAAAATCTTAATGAATTTCATCCTAGGCTTAATCTTTTTTTTACACAGAGAAGGTCTATGCACATGGATGCAGCAGGAGAAGTACTACTGGAAAGAAGAGGTTGTGCAGGAGTGATAACACTAAACAGACCAAAGTTCCTAAATGCATTAAACCTTAATATGATTCGGCACATTTATCCACAACTAAAGGTTTGTGATTTCTTTAAATTATATGGATACTTTAAAAAATGTATCCTTCGGGGCACCTGGGTGGCTCAGTCGGTTGAGTGGCCAACTTCAGCTCAGGTCATGATCTTGGACCCCATGAGTTCGAGCCCGTGTCAGGCTCTGTGCTGACAGCTCAGAGCCTGGAGCCTGCTTTGGATTCTGTATCTCCCTCTTTCTCTGCCCTTCCCCAACTTGCTCTCTCTCTCTCTCTCTCTCTCTCTCTCTCTCTCTCTCTCTCTCTCTCTCCCCCCCCCTCCCTCTCCCTCTCCTCTCTGAAAAATAAACAAACATTAAAAATAAATAAGAATGTATCCTAAAAGAACATTTCTGGGATTCTCTTCCATGGAATCTTTGGGATCAGTGCCCAAGCCCCACTGATTTCTTGTCTTCGTCCTTTCCCTATGTGATTATCTTGAAGCATCCCTAATGACGGGGACTTCATGACTTCCTGAGAGCTCCTTCCACTTTTCCATAGCTCTGAGTTTCTTCCTGTGTTTTGCCACTGTGCTTCTCTGACCTTTTAACCAGTGATAATAGTTCTGCCTCTTGGGACAGGAGTATACAAATCTAACGTTCCATGTGACAGCATTTCGACACGATTCTTAGAGAAGGCTATAAGCTTTTCTATTCTAAGTGAACTGCATGGTGCTGTGGAAAAGCATGACTTGTAGTTGGACTACTTTGTTTGAAACTTGGACTTCTGTTTATTAACTCTTCAGCTTGGGAGTGTTCATCTTTCTGTCCTTCATTTACCTCAGCCGTGAAATGGGGATTATAATATCTCACAGGATTATTGTGAAGTGAAATGGTGTACCTAATATGGTCAGCCACAAAGACTAATTCTCCCCTGGTTACAAGTTCCTTAATTTTTCATTTGATGAGTTTGTCTTTTATTTCCTTATGTCCGTTTGGGACACTTTATAATATGTCTTTAAATGTAATAAAGAGAAATCAAGTATTTCAGGTTGGAGTGGACCAGAGTGGAAGAAAGTAGAAACTTCCATGTTAGAATGCCATATTTCTATTAATGTAATCCAATATTGCATTAGTCTTTTGGACAGCCACATCCATCCAGCTACACCTCTTCCTTGTGTGTTTATATTTTTATTCTCAAGTGTAGAATTTATACAGCTCCTGTTAATTTTTTGTCTCTGGTTAACTGATGTTTTAGTGAATAGTCTTTTGAATTGCCCTTGGCTCTTGATTCTTTCATCCTGATTATTTATTAGTTGCCCCTGCCAACCTCAAATCACTTCAAGATTTAATCAGTATTGTGGTTTCATTCTATTGCTTATAAATTTGTCAGTAGGTTGGAGCCCTATATTACCACAATAGAAAGGTTCTTGTTCAGTTTATCAACAGTCTTTGGACTGATTTGTTCACCAGATTTATAAGCTTCTGGGATGTATATTTAAGCCCATCTTCTTTCATCTTGGTCTCAAAGTTGTCATGGCAAAGATTCTTCAGATATCATCATACAATTTGGATCACAAAGTGTATTCATCTAGCAACTTTGTTGGAATAGTCTCCAATTTATGTCAGAAAAGAAAATGAAGTTAGGATCCATTCTTTTGGATGTACTTTATAAAGCTTGTACTTTATGTGTATTGACATATATTTATCTATACATGTATATGTGTGTATCCATATGTGTATATAAATGCATATAGATTTTTTAAATGAGTTTTCATTTATAGTATGCTTTTCCCATTTTCTTTTCAATTTGGATAGAATTGGGAACAAGATCCTGAAACTTTCCTGATCATTATAAAAGGAGCTGGTGGAAAGGCTTTCTGTTCTGGGGGTGATATCAGAGGTAAAAACTTTTCCTCCTCTTAACCTAAATGCTTTTTTCCCTGAGTAGAACTGATAAAACCAACAGGAAATTTTTGTAGTACTTTGTAATTTGCTTTACTTAGAATTTTTTTTATTATAATGTCTTAGCTTTTGTAGTTAATATTAGAAAAATGAGAATAGCATTTTTTTAAACTATGTATGTGCTCTTCATATATCCTGTCTTTCAACCTAAATCATCCTAAACAAAATGTATAGTTATGGTGTGTGAGTCCACTTTTTATTTTAGGTTAGCTGATATTCAGCAATTCAATTTGTTCTATAACCTGACAATCTGGCCATGTTGAGTGACTTGTCATTGTCCAAATATGACATTCTTTCACATATCTCCTTGACTGTGCTTGTGCTTTTCCCCAGTTCATGATCCCAAAGCAAGAATGTACTTATACATTTATCCTATTGTCAATGTATTTTTACAGACGTTTAAAAACGTTGAAATGAGTTAAAAAGATTAATTCTCCTTTCTAATTCTTTAGGTCAATCTGTATACATATAACTATTAAAGACAAAAGAAAGAAGAAATGTATATTCTCAGGATCAAAGTCATGTATTTATCATCACCACTGGTGATGATATTTCAGTATTTAATATATACTGAAACTGTTTTTACACTTTGTAATGAAATTGGTAGAGTTCAGGGATGGTTTTTTTTCCTTGAGTTTTTATCGTGTGTGTGTTATTTATTTATTTTTGTATTGTGTTAAGGCAGTACTGTTTCTATTATATTTGGAATAGGAAAAACAAGCTTGATTTAGGATATAATTTTAGGTACCTATTAAATTTTTTTATTATTAAATGTGATTTATTGTCAAATTGGTTTCCATACAGTACCCAGTGCTCATCCCAACAGGTGCCCTCCTCAATTGCCCATCACCCACTTTCACCTCTCCCCCACCCCCCATCAACCCAGTATTTAAGAATCTCTTATGGTTTGTTTCCTTCCCTCTCTGTAACTTTTTTTCCCCCCTTTTCCTTCCCCCATGGCCTTCTGTTAAGTTTCTCAGGATCCACATATGAGTGAAAACATATGGTATCTGTCTTTCTCTGCCTGACTTATTTCACTTAGCATAATACCCTCCAGTTCCCTCCACATTGCTGCAAATGGCAAGATTTCATTCTTTCTCATTGCCAAGTAGTATTCCATTATATATGTAAACCACATCTTTATCCATTCGCCAGTTGATGGACATTTAGATACCTATTAAATTTAAAGTAACTTGAGTGTTAAAATTTCAGTTGCTTAGATAGATTTGTTAACTGAATTGTGTTTGAATTTATTGTTTTGCCCACAACATGAATATATTTAAAAAAATGTTTTTCAGCATGGAGCTAACCTTTATTGTGGAGTTGAGCCTATGATCTTCATAGTTTACAGACAGGCAGAACCTTACGTATTGTTTTTAGCTTCTTCTAACTGTGAGCTATTTTTACATACACATTTAACTTTATATTATATATATAAATATATATATGTAAATGTATATATATATAAGTATATATATATATATTGATATTTGGAGGTACAGTTACAAGTTACAGATTTAGTTTATGTGTATAAAGAAGTGGTCTTCAATTCCAGGAAATTTAGTTGCTTTAAAGATGTTTATTTAGTCCAAGATGATAAGTGGGCACTCAGAAAAAAAAATTTTTTTAAACGCTATTCATTTAATTTTAACTTCTATGGAATTAATTGATTAGAATAAGATAAAGAGGAAATCAAAGATTTTTGAGGTAACAGCTTCATTCCATAGGCAATATAATTTGCACTTTTGTCATTTTAGAATTGCTAAATAGTGGTAAGAACTGAATAAGAAATAATAGATGAGGGTTTGGGGGCATGCGTATATCAGTGAAATACCATTAATGACAAAAAATAGACACCAAAACTTTCTTTTAAAAACAAGAAAAAGAAGTCAACATTTGGAACATTTTGAAAGAAAATATATCAGTTTTCTAGAATTAGTCTAATTACCTATAGTCAATTTTTAGGTAACTCTTTCCCATAGAAGAAATATGTTTATATTTTAATTTGTATTTTAGTAGATAATTCTTAGAAAGGGTGCCTAGGTGACTCAGTTGTTTGAGTGTCCGACTTGGGCTCAGGTCATGATCTCGCCATTCCTGAGTTTGAGCCCTGCATGGGGCTCTGTGCTGACACCTCAGAGCCTGGAACCTGTTTCAGATTCTGTGTCTCTTCCCCTCTCTCTGCCCCTCCCCTGCTTGCAGTCTGTCTCTCTCTGAAAAATAAATAAAAAAGACACTTAAAAAAACATTAAAAAGACTTAAAGAGGAAAGGCATATAATCTTACAGTATATGGAAGAGAATGGTTTGGTAGTAGTCTTAACATTGACTGGACTAGGAATACAGTGGGTGCTCAGTGTTTCATGGTGAAATGAATGTGGCAGAAATATTTAACTAGACAGAATATATTGTACTGTGTGTATGGGTACATGGATACGCATGCACACACGTGCTTATATTTCTCTGTGTGTATGTATAATGTACTTTGTGTTAATATATGTTACCATTGGAAATGTATATCCAGCAAATCTTTATTTGGGTGCTATAGAAAATAGTCAAAATAAAATGGTAGCAATATATAAGTTCTAAATTAGGTATAGCGCTTTGTAAGAAATTCTTAAGAATTTTTGCCTTGAAGTTTTGACTTTGAATATGGATCTGGGGCTGTGTCTGTGGCAAGGGCACTTCAAAACTTTAACAAACCATTCTAGAGTTTCCCCTGGTACTTAATATCACAGTATTTTAAATTTATTCTCTTTCTCTTTGACAGTGTTAACTAGAAAGCACTTTATTAAAAAATTACAATCTTTTTCCCTTTCTTCTCCTCTTCTTTCCTTTTTTTTTTTTTGTAGTGATCTCAGAAGCTGGAAGGGCAAACCAGAAGATAGCTCAAGATTTCTTTAGAGAAGAATATAGGCTGAACAATGCCATTGGTATGTGTGTTCCTCTGAGAGCTTTAAAAATGGAATCAAGATATGAGCTGCAGTGTCAATTGTTAAAGATACAATCAGTAGACATTCTTATTACTCTTTCTACTCTTTCATAGACTATATGTCAGGCATAAATAAAGCTGATTAAACTATTCTGACTGCTCATTCCAGAACAATTCATACTTTAATATTAGTAAGCTATACTTAGTTACTGTATGTCCTACACTCAGTATGAAAACATGGATTCTGATTATATCGCTGGCTTTCTTAGAAAACAAAAATCTTGGGCCTCAGTTGTCTCTGTAAAATTAAGTACCGTTTCCTAATTCTTCAGGAACTCTGGGATGAAAATGCCTTTATAGTTGATGTTCCAAGTTTCATTGGAAGTGAAGCAGTACTTTTATCAAGCATGTGCTTCAAATGTTAAGTTGCAGGGAATAATATAATAAATAATTGTGTACCCACCAGCCAGAATGAACAGACATTAATATTTTATTTTTGCTTGATGTTTTAAGATGTATTTAGAAGGGATAAAATACTACATGTTTTAAACTTATACTTTAGTTGGCTCTGTTGTTTTCCTTAGTGCCATTCTTTTCTCTCCCCAGAAGCAACCATTATCTCTCCTCAAGGAGCAACTGTTGTCGTTAGTTTTTAGTGTATTCTACTAGACCATACTTAATATTTTTACTGTATATTTATGAACAAAAGTAGTATTACTGTGTGGTTTTGAAATTTATAGAAGTAACATCTTACTATGTATACCAGTGCATAAGTTGTTTTTAATAACATGGAACGAAACTGTTGGGTAGTATTCTGTATTATGAATGTATCCCACATTACTTTTCTGTTCTACATTAATTAATATTTTAGGTTATTTCAAATTTTTACTAATACAGATATGGTCCCCTTAGTGTCTATGTACAAAAGTTTCTCTAGGAATAATAGAAGCAGAATGGATGGATCATAGTTTATAGGTCTTCAGCTGTTTCCAGATTCTTCTCTAAAGTACAAGACTTTATTTTTTGCATGTTGTTTCCATCATTTTTTTGTGTTAAACTTTGTATGTTTAATATCTTACTGTGGCTTTAATTTGTATTTCATTGCATATTGGTGAGATTGAAGGTGTTTTCTTTTTTTTTAATGTTTATTTATTTTTGAGAAAGAGCGTGAGCGGGGGGAGGGCCAGAGAGAGGGAGACCCAGAATCAGAAGCAGGCTCCAGGCTCTGAGCTGTCAGCACAGAGCCCGATGCGGGGCTCGAACCATGAACCGTGAGAACATGACCTGAGCCAAAGTCAGACACCCAACTGTCTGAGCCACCCAGGCGCCCTGATAGAAGGTGTTTTCTTAAGTGATCATTTAGATTTTCTTTTCAGTGTCATCCTTTCTTCATCTTTCCGTTGGATTGTCTTTTTCTTACTGATTGTGTAGGTCTTTATGTATTCTGGATTCCTCGTTTTTGTAAACTATACATACTTCTCTCTGTTTGCTACTTCAGGTTATTTTTTGGTATATCTAAGTTTTTTATTTGATGAGTTGAAACGCATATATTTTCCTTTATGATTTATGCTTTTTTGCATTAAACCGTGTAACAACACTGAGGTTATTAAGATGTTGTCATATTTTCTTTTAATAGTTTCAATATTTTGTTTCTTTGTACTCTAAGTCTTTAATGTACTTGGGATAGTTTTTTGCATGTGACATCCTTTAACTTTTAGTTTTCAGCTAGAAAGCCAGATGTTGTGATTTCTTTTATGTGTAAATTTCATGCCTTTTTCACTGATGTTAATGATACCTCTGTCAGGTATCAAGTTCTTATATGTGACCTGGTCTGTTTCTGGGCTTCTTTGTTCAGTGGTCTATTTGTACTTATGATGAAACTACAGTGTCACAATTATTACAGCTGTAAGATATGTTTCTATCTAGTAGTGTAAGTTGCCTTTGTTGTCTTTTAGAATTGTCTTGGCTACACTTAGGCTTTTGATCTTACATATGAATTTTAGAATTTTAGTTTTATTTTGTCTGGCTCTACAGAAGATTCCATTGAGGTTTTGATTGGAATGACAATTATAGGTTAGGGTGAATTGACGTCTTTCATGTTGAGTCTTCCCATCTATGCGTGTGGCATATCTGTATGAACACATAAAAACTTGTGGAGTTAATAGTTTGCGTACCATGAAACTCACCCATTTCAAATACATAATTCAATAACTTAGTAAACTTGGGTAACTCTTACCCTAAACCAATTTGGAACTTTTCATCAGATTTGACTTTTTATATCCTTGAATAATGTTTTGTAACTTTATTCATAAAGATCTTCCTGCTTTTTTTTTTTTTTTAAGTTTTATTCTTAGGTAGCTTACTTTTTTGTTACTACATTTAGTTGTAATTTTTACCGTTAAATTTTGTAATTTACTGTCTTTGGCATATTGAAGTGATTTGAAATTTAAATTTGGTTCTTATATCTAGCAGCCCTGCTGAAATTTGTTATTCTAATGATACTTCTATAGATTCTCTTGGCTTTTCTACATAGGCAGTTATACCATCTGCACATAATTTTTTTTCACCTCTGTCTCTACAATTTTTATATTATGAATTTTCCTATATTTTGGGGATAGGACCTCCGTTACAATGTTGAATGATTGTAGTGTTATTTCTGATGTCCATGGGAAAGCTTTTACAATTTTAATTTTTAGTATTATCTTTTTGTAGACATTTATTTATTTATGTATTTATTTATTTATTTTACCAGGTTATGGATATTACTTCTATTGCAAATTTGTTAGGGGTGTTTTGATTTTTTTGTGCAGTGGTAGTGGTGGTGCTTGTTATCCTGTACTTGAGCATGCTTTTTCTCTCCCTCTCCTGGAAGGAATTTATTGACTTCCTGGCTCAGCAGATGGGTTTTCTAATCATGTTTTGCATATCCAATAGCTCTTCCTAGCATGAGCTTTTATGCAGGTAGTCCATTTCATAAATTATATGGCCTAGAATTTATTTAAAAAAAATTTGTTTTCTAATGTTTGTTTATTTTTGACAGAGTGTGAGCAGGGGAGGGGCAGAGAGACAGGGAGACACAGAATCCAGACCAGGCTCCAGGCTCTAAGCTGTCAGCACAGAGCCCGACATGGGGCTCGAACCCACAAACCACGAGATCGTGACCTGAGCCAGTCAGAGGCTTAACTGACTAAGCCACCCAGGCACCCTTAGAATTTCTTTCTGACTTAAAATAAATACACACTCACTCACAATTATTGGCTGTAGCTTCTCCTCAGCTATTGATTTTGGGTTTGTTATGGCACTGATGGATATCCTTTGTTTGGCTTTTAACTTGGATGTGCATTAAAAAATTTTTTTTTCCTAGAATTTATATATCTTTGAAGTAGGAGTGGGGAAAAGAGGCTGTTTCTTGATTTAACTCAGTGAGCTGGATTGAATGGACATCTCTCACTTCTTTAAGTCTCAAATTCTGTGTATCGGATTTACTTAGAATGGCTTACTCATTTTGAAAATTTATACCAGTGATATCCAATAGGACTTTCTGCAATGATGAAATTATTCTGTATCTGTGTTGTCCAACGTGATTGCTACCAGCCACATATGGCTAATGAGAACTTGAAATGGGGCTAGTGTGAGCAAGAAACTGAATTTTAAATTTTACTTAACTGTAATTAATTTTAATTTAATAGCTACATTTGGCTAGTGGCTACTATATTAGTGCAGTTCTATACTAAATAAAAGGAGATAGGAGAAAACCTTGAAGCAGTTGGGTAAAAAAATAGGAAGCGTTCAAGGTTTAATTTCTATACATTGTAGTGACCTATTTTAGCTAATAAGGAATTTGACAGATTGTGGCTTTATGCACTGCATCAATTAGCTTCTAATGTTTTATGTCTGAAATATATATATCTATAGCTGAAATGGGGGGATTGTGTATCTCCATCCCAATAGAGAAACTTCTTTCCATAGTTTCTAGGGAATTAGAGTTCTGTAGGGAATTGCAGTTCAAGATTGAAGGGAATTCTAGCTCAAGACTGAAGGCTGTGGAAGTCCTTGCAAATATGAAATCAGAATTACATTAATTCTGGAATTGTGCTTTGATGGCTTATTTGGCAAATTGGAAACATTTACAGAACTGCTAGTTGTGTTAAAACTGTAGTTTTACCCTTCTACATTACATGGAATATTACTCAACCTTAAAAAAAGAATGAGATCTTGCCATCTGTGACAATATGGATGGACCTGGAGGGTATTATACTAGATGAAAAAGGAGAAAGACAAATCCCGTATGGTTTCACTTATATGTGAAATCTAAAAAACAAATGAATAAACAGACAGCAGAAACAGACCCATAAATACAGAGAACAAACTGATGGTTGCCAGAGGTAAAGAGGGTAGAGGCATGGGTAAAATGAGTGAAGCGGGGAGTGAGCAATACAGTCTTCCAGTTATGGAATGAATAAGTCACAGGAATAAAAGGTACAGCCCATTGAGAATATAGTCAATGATATTATAGTGGCATTGCATGGTAACAGATGGTAGCTACAATGGTGGTGACCATAGCATAATGTATATAAACTTGTTGAGTCACTATGTCTTACACCTGAAACTAATATAACGAACGTTGTATGTTGACTACACTTCAATCAAAAAGGAAAAAAAAAATAAAGTCCAAAAGAGAAACCAAAAAAACTGAAGTTTTTTTTTTTTTTGTGGTCTTCACTAAGGAAGTAATATTGGCAACAAGCTGTAACAGAAGCTCAGTGATTTACATTTTTGTTATATTATAAGCAACTCCCCCTCTCAGAGGAAAAAGAAAAAAGGGAAAGGAACAGAGTAAAATTTTACAGAATTTTTGAGCTGAAAGGAACTTCTGAGGCCATATATTCTCATTGTTTAATATTCTCATTGTTTAATAGATGAGGAAACTTACATGTGTATCACATACACATATATGTGCATATACATTAACTTGTGTGTGTGTGTGTGTGTGTGTGTGTGTGTGTGTGTGTGTGTATGTGTATGTATACCAAAAGCTATATATGTGTTGAATTGCCAATATATAGGTGTGTACATGTCGGGGGGTGGGGTACATCTGATGCCAGTAGTATATATGTTGAATATAGTTGGATATAGTTAATGACAAAGCTGAGACTAGAATCTGGGTCTTTTTGACTCCCAGTCCTTGCTTTGTATTGTATGCTGCACTTCTCTTTGTATCCAAATACTTTGGATGTATTGAAAACAAATTACATTCCTTTGAATACAACTGTGTACATAAACAGCCATGGCTTATAAAGTAAATCTTAATTACATTTTTCAATGGCTGAGCTATAAAAGGCTTTCATTTTGTTTGAAATTGAAGTGTTGAATTGCTAAATTAAATAGATGATCAGGATTGTGTAGAAATTGACATTTTAAAAACATATTTTACAAGCCGTATATTTAGCTACTTTGGTATTTCTTACAAAATTTTTCTAGGGAAAATATTCAGAGTTAGTGTAATATGTGATTTTTGAAAAAGTGAATATATTTTAAACATTGTAACTAATTATAGCTCTGTTTCTTTTAGGTTCTTGCCAGAAACCATATGTTGCACTTATTCATGGAATTACAATGGGTGGGGTGAGTAGACTATTATACACGCATCATTGATATGTGAGTTTATTAAAAATAAGTTAGTCATTATTAATCAGAAATGAGATGATTAATGTAATATGGCAGAACTCATTGAAACAAAATCATGTTTGGATTTTGGAGCTTTCTAGGTTTAGGATATAATATTTGCATATAACACTTTTAGACTTATTTCCACCCAAAAGAATATGTTCTTAATTATGTTATATACTATTTTCGTTTCTTGAATTAGCAAACTTTTTTAACCAACAGAACGATTGAATTTTTTCTTGTTACATAGAGTGTTTTTCTACTTATAAATAAACTGCTTCCAACAGCTTCAGAAAAGCACCTGGAATGTTAAGGTTTTCTTAGACTGAGTGGTTGGGGATGTGTTTGCCTAAATTGTATCTATTGCACAAAATCTCACGTCAGTGAAAGTGTTTGGGTACTTTATGAAGTTTTCTGAAACTGCGTTTCTTATCAGTTACAAATATCTATGTTGTGTCTGTGCAGTTACAAAGAAGTCTTAAATGTTTTTGGCCTTGAATAAACTTGGAAAAACATGAAATAATTACAGAAAAAGTGGAAAATTGCATGGCACTGGCTATACCAAAGACAAGCCTTTAAGAAAGTGAGAGGTCAGAATGTACCTTCATGGCAAGAAAAGAAAGGATTTAAGTAGGTTGTAGGAGGCCAAAGGGCAGAATTTCAAAGATTCCATGTTCAGTGTTTCAGAGATTTAGTCTTTGGGACTATAAGAAGACCCCTCTTTTTCTGGTAGAACCAAACTAAATAAAGCCTCTTGGGCACTGGGAATTGCTTAGATCTTGCACATCATTTTGGGAAGGGACTCTACTAACAGCTGTGATTAGAAAGTAGGATCAACGGGCCACATGTACTTCTTGGCTTGTTGGCAGTTACTGAGCATGGGTTGATCCTGCTTTCTTTGTCCAAATACTGGGGAAGAAAATCCCTGAAAAAATACTGCAGAATAAAGGGAAGGAAAATAATAGAAATGTTGAAGGAAGAGCTGCCTTGTGAATGTGGAAGGAACCAGGAAAAAAATGAAAATAAAAAAAATACTGGGCATTCTTACTAATATGTTAAGAACACTTGAACAATCCAAAAGATGGCACCATAGAGCTTGCTTTTATTTTTGTGGTTTTTTTCTTTTTCTTATATAAACTTTTTTTTTCCCAATCAAGGAAAGTAACAATTTTACTTATGTTCTCTATCATGAAGAGTAAGTAGCATGAAACTTTGTAGAGGGGATGGCTATATTCCATTATGTTTTAGATTTCAGAAATTTGAAACTTTACTCCATATTTTAGTCTATGGTAAAATAAAAAATGTTTGCTAAGTGCTTCTTCACGTAGTTGCTCAAAATTGTTGAAGATTATGTCATTCCAGTGTTTTTGCAATAGATTAACAATTTTTTATTATGAGCAATTTGAAAGAATAGGTCATTCTGTTTCCCAGAAAGACATATTTTTAATTCCTTTTCCCTTTAGTTTAAACATCTAAATTCATATTTTTTCACATTAATATATATGTATATATAGAAAGGAAAATGCCTAAAAATCAATATTAATTTTAAGTAGATATAGAACAGAGAAAAATCTTTAAAATTTTCTCTGTATGTGTAGTTCCATCCCCATTTCCCTCTCAACTGAACTGGATTTAAAGAGCTTTCAAATTTCTTTCTTCCTTCCTTTCTTCTCCTTTTCTCCATTCCTTCTTTCTCTTCTCTTCCCACAATGCATTTTATAATAGAAATAAAGTTCGCCCCCCTCCCCAACTCAAAATATGGTGCAGTATGGTATTGTTGTATCTCTCAAAGTGTCCTAAGATGCTGCTAGCAAAAGGCTTTATGATCAATATAATGGAAAATTTAAAGTTTAAAGGCATAGACAGGGGTATGAGACTGCAGGGGCTGTGAAAGGAAGAATTAGGAAATTTCCATTGGATTTCAAAGTGTGTAGAATATGTGCTTATATGCCTTCATTTTTATCTGTGCTCATGTTGAACTTTCTTCCAGTGTGGGTGATTATCCTCTTTGTCTTGATAGAGAGGGGTAGGGTCTCCCTCTCTCCCTATGGTATTCTATGATTTCCGTATGCCTTTTTAGGGGAGAGTTAGGATGGCTTTATAGTTGCACAATTTCTGATAGTAAAGTTTTAGGGTCATTTAGTTTCTCAGCCTTTTTCATAGGTAAACATTGGGTTGTATTTTTGAAGTTGCAATGGATTATCCTCTAACAGAAGTTCCTATACTTTTTAACTCTATTTTACCCCTTGTCTGTCTTATTAGATAGAACCCTTGATTCTCCACTTTACTCTTTTACCCCTGACTCAGGGATATCTAAAGGCAGAATTGGGAGGTGCTTGTATTTCCTTACCAGGACCTTGGCTTTGTTGCCTCCCTTATCCACCATTTTAAGGTATTGAGTTGTGACTCAATATAGAACTCAGTATAGAACTTTGACTTTATAGGAGTATGGGTATTCTTGGCAACTTCTACAGACTTGCAGATTCTCAGATCTACAGGGAGTTCTTTTCTTTTTTCCTTGGCCCTTTCCTGTGGATATATTCGTAGGATTTTGGTTCAATTTGTTTTTAATTGTGAATTTCCCCTAGGTTCTTGGTCAAGAGGCAGGCACCTCCTCCCTGTGCCATCCTTACCCTGCCTCTGTTTCATCTACCATGTCATCCATACACCATGTTGGGTTGAATGATTTGTGGTCTAGAGGGCTCGGTTCCTTATTGAGGCATCAGATTATTGCACTAAGAAGAAAGGGGGAGGGAGCTCCTCTTGCCCTTAAAATGAGCTCATTCTCCTACCGATATATTGACTTAAGAGGTTTAATGTTAACAAGAGGTTCATTATGATTTTAGCCATTATTTGAGATTATTCTCCACTATTTCACCCAGCCATCAAAAGTTAATCTGTGTGTGCTAAATACTGGTTAGACTCTGGGCTAAAATAGTTAACAAGGCAGATATGTTTTCTTTCCTTATGGAGCTTCCAGTAGAGAGAGGCAGGGACAGGTATTCTGGAAATACACAACAGTACCATCCTCAACTGTGTGAATATGTGTGAGTACTTTAGTGAAAGGGCTGGTGTAGGGGAAGCATCTTGGAGGAAGTTCTATCAGCAGTCAGGAAAGAACAAGTTGGAAATAGTGGAGAAATATGATTGCTAATGTGTATAAGGTGTTGATGTAGTGTGGAAGGACAGTGGGCAAAATGAGAAGATAGAGACATGTAAAAGGAGATGAGAGAATGTGTATTTGGGTAAACATCAGTGTGCCTGGATTTTGGAGTGTGAAGGAGATAGTGGTTAAAGTCTGAGGCCAGAAAGGTAAACAAGAAGCTAGATCAGTCCTTTTATATAAGCTATGTTGGGTAGTTTATCCTAAAATCAGTAAGGAGAGCCTTTAAAGTGCTTTTAGATGGGGAGATGGCTTGATCAGGTTTGCATTTTAGAAAGATAAGTCTCTTGTGGGAAGAACAGATTGGAGGGGGTTAGGGTTGGAAGTAAAGAGATTGTTTAGCAAGTTATTGCAGGGATCCAGGTGAGAGATTATGGTGATTTTGGACTAGGGTAGCATCAAGGACCTGAAAATTAGATTTATGGGCAATATTTAGGAGACTTGGGATTTGATGAGGGCTAGAACATGGGAGGGTAAAGAGGAGGAGGAGGCAAGCTTGAGTTCCAGGTCTAGTGTGGGCACTCGAATGAAGGGTGGACTGTTCACTGAGATTTTGGAGGAAGAATGGCAGGCGGTGTAGACGGGAGGGTGAACAGAGATGAGTTTAATTTCGGGCTTGTTAAATGTGAAATGCCTGTGGACTATCCACATGGGTGGGTGTGTCTGAACAAAAGTGTTGGTTATGCAAGTCTGAAAATCAGGGTGTTGCCTGGGCAAGAAGTTCAGTTTGGGACTCGTGTAGGCACAGTATGCTCTACAGTGTGTGCTTCTGGAGCATGAATAAGCTCATAAGTGATTGGTAAGTGGTGAAATCATGTTAGCAATAATGTAAAAGTTGTGTTGGTTCATATGCAGGGTTTTTTTCTAGACAAGGGGAGATAGGATAGTGGCAATAAATATATAATCATCAGCTATGCAGGAAACAAGTGCTTAGATCTGTTGATGTACAGTGAATAGGAATTCTCTTGTCTATATTTTAAGAAAATTAAATACTTGTTGGGCAGCTTCCACCCAGAGCTACCCCCCCATACCCCCCCCCACCCCGACCCACATACACCCGGCACTTGGATGTTTAAGGGCAGCCCCACTGGCTTTTAGTTGCACTTCTGCCTGCTTTGTTCTCCACACCTGCTGGTCCTGCCCTGATTAAAGTATTGCCATTGTTTCCACTTTATTTTTGTGCATTTTAAATACCTGCTCTGGTATTCTTTGTTTATAATGAGATGCCTGACTGGGTGATCTAGATCAGGTCCCTGGGACCATTTACAGTTTCTGTTAGCATTCAGATTACAAAGTTGCGTAGGTTTTGAGCAGACTGCCCAAACTCTATTTTTCCTGTAAGCTCTGTGCAGTTTTGTAGAATCTGAGGATTTTTTTCAGAAATTCATTTTCTTAGAGCTGCCTTGTATTGAAAACTTGACAATAGAAAAGATTATGCAAGGAAATGTGACAGAAAGAGTGACAACCAAAGTAAGTCCAGATTGGAATCCTAAAACAAAAAACACCCAATGTTTATTGGCCAGGGGCAGAACAAGGACCCTATAAAAGGCACTGAATAAAAGGGGTCCAGAAGAGGCAAATCAGAAGAATGGCCTTGTCATGGGAAATTTCAAGTTGGCTACTGTGCCCCAGAAGTCTTTGATAGTTTGTTTTGTGGTAAAGAGCATATCCTAGGTTCCTCTTGTATGCTGCATTCCCCAGACCTGAAAGTCAGCTGTTTCTCCAAGACAGCTCTGGTTACTTCTAGTAGAAAATGGTAGTTAGCAATAACAGCCTGGGCACTAGTTAAGTTGATTGTTTCTACACTCTTTCAGTGAACAGAACTAAGAATACAGATCTTGTTTTTAAAAGAAGATAGGTCCTGAGTTAATACATCTATTCAAATTTAGATTTTTACTTCTTTGATATTGGTATCTTTTTTATATTAAACATCTTTTTTTTAAAAATAATGTTAACACCGTTACAGATTTGCTGTGTCCTAATACATATACTAGTTTTAGAATAACAATATTACTAAAGATAAAGCCAGTTGAAATAATTACTCTCTTTCCCCTATACCAAATTTTTTTTAGTGACTTGTCTTTTTCATATTTTTCTAGAGTATTCAACCTGGTTCTCATAGAACCAACTCTTTATTTTTATACTCTTATCAGTTTACAATGAATTTTATTTAAAGCACATACTTACTATACAAGTACGACTGGCATAAACAGACTAGAAATACATATGACTAACATTTCATAAACTCTAAACTCCACAGATCGTAGTATGAAATTGTATCAAAAAGTAGCCAGAGAGTAGTTTTCAGGTGCTAGTTAATATGGACATTAATATGCTTTACAGAATTAATGGAAATCCTTGGTAAATCAAAGGTCGAGTAAGAGTACTCCTAGTGTAATAATCCTTTTTGCTTAAGTATATGATATAAAGCAGTGGTTTCTTAGAACTTCTTTTTAAACTTCTGTTAAGTGTATAAATGTAGCATGAGCCTGGGGCTCCTGGGTTACTCAGTCAGTCGAGCATCCTACTCTTGACTTCAGCTAGGTCACGATCCCCATAGTTGTGGGATCGAGTCCTGCATCAGGCTCTGCGCTGAGGATGGAACTTGCTTAAGATTTTCTCTCTCTCTCTCATGCTCTCAAAAATAAATAAATGAAATGTGCAATATGTTACAGATACGTATATGTTATAGTTGGACACGTGTACATACATAATTCATAAATATGCATATATTGAGGAATGTGCTCATTGAGGTAAAAAAAAACTTTGAATATTTTTAAGTTATTTCAAATTTATGCTTTAAGGTATGACATGCCAAAATTCATTTATTCCTTAAACTGAAATATAATTGACCTATAACATTGTGTTAGTTTTAGGTGTACTGTGTAATGATTTGGAATGTGTATCTACTGCAAAATGATTACCACAATAATATCCATCACCACAAATGGTTAACAAAAGTCTTTTTTGTCTTCTTGTGATGAGAGCTTTTAAGATTTACTCTCTTAGCAACTTTCATGTATCCCTCTGGCTTTTTTACTTAAAGTAAAACTATACCTGAAGAATGGTAGACTGTTAATATCTAAATAAATATTTTTATTCGACTGTTTGGTTCTGCTGAATATAATTTTCATTCAGAAATAATATGAATTACGCATCCAAAGCAGGGGGAGTTAAAATACATTAACATTATGTAATCAATGTATTAGTATCATTAATATGCAGTACTAGCCTATTAATATTAATGCGAGAAGCATAATAAAGTCTTTGTTTTCACTGTGGAGACTGCTGATCAGACTGCTAATCTAATGCATGTGGTCCCAGAGATACATTATGAAACTTATTGTATATTTATGATATTAACTTTTATACTATAGTGAAGTAATGTACAATGAAAAACCTGTTTGAATTTCTAACAGAAACTTATACCTATTTGAAAGCACTGTTTCAAACCCTGAATGATGATGAGAGAGGACTCTCACATACTCTCCGATACTGTGATGCAGTGTTCATTCTGGGCAGGAGCTTCCTCATTCTCCCTGATTAGAATTTAAATCCATGACTCTTTGTATAAGCATTAGTCACATCATCCCATTGTGTGCCTTTCTCGGTTAGTTGCTTTCTTAACGGTGGTTGTTGGCTCTGTTTACTCTGTAACATTTAATTTTAATTTATTTTTTTAATTAGAAAAGCATTTTTATTGTGAAACAACTTCAAGTTTACGCAAAAGATGCAATAACAGTACAGAGAACTCCTATGTATTCGTCATATTCCCTGTTATTTCCACATGTGTTTATCATTCTCTCTTCCTCTCTTCTGCATCTATCTGTGAAGAATTTTTTTAACCATTTGAGAGAAAGTTAGAGATGTGATAACTATTGTTAAATTGTTCAGTGCATATAGCCTAAGAATAAAGACACCAAAATCAAGAAATTTAACACTAATACAATACTATTATCTGGAACATTTCTTTTTCAAGCACCAAATTAAATTGTTCCACATGTGTCCTTGTTTGTGGAGAGAATAATCTTGCCGTTAACATAAATCATGGGGACTACCTGGGTGGCTCAGTCAGTTAAGTGTCCGACTTGGCTCAGGTCATGATCTCACTGTTCACAAGTTGGATCCATGTGTTGGACTCTGTGCTGACAGCTCAGAGCCTGGAGCCTCCTTCGGATTCTGTGTCTCCCTCTCACTCTGCCCCTCCCCTGCTCGCTTTCTGTCTATCTCTCTCTCATTCTCAAAAATAAACATAAAAAAATAAATATAATAATGGAATGGTTGACTATATCTTAGGTTAACTTTAAATATTCTTATAATTATCAATTTTTACAATGTTTTTGTCTCAAATAGTAATATTATCTGGAAATATATAAGTGGTGCTTATTTCTAGTTGCTAATTAACATATTTGCATTGTAAAGAATTTAACCGTGCTTTTTAAGTAATTATAAGATCTTTGTAAAAAGCCTTAAATAAAGCTATGTCAGCTTTTTCCATCTATCAAACAGTCTAAAAACTCATCTATGTCTCTTAATTAAAAAGTCTTAGGTTGCCTAAATTTTGCCTTTAAAGATTATAAAATTTAAATAAGTAATTGTTACTCTTAGGGCAGTATGAGTTTGACTACGTTCATATATTGTTTAGTTGCTTTTTGTTTGTCCCTATTAGCATTTTTATACTAAGTTGTAAAAATGGATCAAATTCATTTTACTTTATTAGCACAAGGTGAGCACAGTACTGCAGTGATGATTGTTTACTATTAATAAAAGTAAAAAAGAATGTCCGAGTGCTTGGGACACCATAAATAAAAGGCACAGAAGGGTTAAATGTAAATTAGATACTATACCACCACTAAACTAAAAGGCAGTTGACATATTTTAATAACAAGGTAAATTTTATGACAAACTTATTTGATATAGAAGGACATTTCATAGTTATAGAATGGTTAGCTATAACAAACCCAAATTTGTATGCCCTGTGAATCTGCTGTGTATTGTTTCTCTTTGGTGTTAGTCATGTGGTCCTTTCTTACATGTTGGATTATTTCTAATCAGGTGCTAGTTACTTCTGACTATTATTTGAGTCCTGGGATGACATTATCTTCCTTCAAGGAAGATGTGCCTTTGTTTCTAGCAGGTGTCTAGGTTGAGAGCACTAGTAATTCCAATCATCTAGATCCAGTCAGGGATGGAAGGATATGTAGCTGGGCTTCACTCCAGGTGAGGGCTGGTCTGGATTCAGGTAACCTTAACTCCTAGGGTGTTGCATTGAGGGGCCCAGTTTGGCAAGCCCTAAATTCCATTATTTGTTCCCTTAGCAGGTAGGGCTTAGTTCAGTCTGTTAAACTCTGTTCAGATCTTCACCCTCTTAGGATCACTGAAGTCAGATTCTGAAAATTTTATTGACCTTAATAAACTGTAGAAAACTATTTTATAAATATTTATCTAAAACTCTCAGTTTATAACTGAATATGAAGCTGAACTGAGTTATACTTAATGAGTTCCATAACATACAGTATGACAGTAGTGTTAAAACTGAGAAACTATGGGAACAAACCCCTGGCTATCTGAAGTAACTCTACTGGTATGATATTGTCAAACATTTTTATGCTAAAAAGTAGAAAGTCCTAAGAGGGGAAATAGACAAAACCACAATCTGGAGCAGAAAACAGCTCAGTGTAAGTACATATATACACACATTTTTCACGCATACATGTAATTTGAACATTGTCTAATAAACTTGATCCAATTAACATGTATTCAGTAACTGCAGATATGTTCATTTCATGTGTGCATGGGACATTCACCAAAATTGGTCATAGAATTAGTCTTACAGAATTAATTTCAAAGGATTAATCTCCAGACTCTGGCCCCAATAGAATTAAGATAGCACTCAATAATAATAACTAGAAATTCTGAATATTTGAAACATACACTTATGGCTGTGTCTTAAGGGTAGGGAAAGATTACTTAAATAATACATAAATGCACCATAAACAAAAATAACACATTTAAAAACTAAGAACTTTGTGCATTCTGAGTCATCAATAAGAGTGAAAAGGCAAACCATGGGCTAGAAAATAGCTCCTGGAATGCATATGTCTGGTAAAGGAATCATATCCAGAATGCATAAAGAATTTCTACAATCAATACAAAAATCCAATGGAAAAATGAGCACTAGATGAGAATAGACCTATCACAAAGATATCCAGATAACAAATAAATGTAACAAAACACTCAACTGCGTTAATCATCAAGGATGCAAATTGAAGTAACGATGGAATATTAACATATACTTGTTAAAATAGCTAAAATTCTGAAAGACCAAATATTGGTGAGGATAGGAAATAACAAACTCACTTCTGGTGGAGTACAAAGTTGGTACTAATAATGCTTTGGAAAATCGTTATTAAAAAATTAAAAAAAAATTTTTTTTTCAATGTTTATTTATTTTTGAGACAGAGAGCATGAACAGGGGAGGGTCAGAGAGAGAGGGAGACACAGAATCTGAAGCAGGCTCCAGGCTCTGAGCTGTCAGCACAGAGCCCAACGCGGGGCTTGAACTCAGACTGTGAGATCATGACCTGAGCTGAAGTCGGACACCCAACCGACTTGAGCCACCCAGGCGCCCCCCAAAAAATTTTTTTTAATGTTTAGTTTTGAGAGAGAGAATGTGAGTGGGGGAGGAGCAGAGAGAGAGGGGAACACAGAGCATGACACAGGGCTCAAACCCAAGGACCGTGAGACCATGACCTGAGCTGAAGTTGGATACTCAACTGACTGAGCTACCCACATACCCTGAAAATTGTTATTTTTTTAAAATTGCTTGAATTAGTGTCCTTTGACCCAGTAGTTTTACTCCCTGGTATATATACCCCATCAAAATGTATGCACTTACATTTGCACCAAAAGATATGCATAAGAATGGCATCGAATCATTATTTGCAATAGTCCCAAACTAGAAACCTAACTGGCTATTTATAGTAGAATAGATCAATAAATTATTCATACAAAGGACTGCTGTACAATGAAAAAAAATTGCTGCACACAACATGAACGAATCTCACAGAATGTTGACTAAAAGATAAATAGTATATACTCTATAATCCTATTTATATCAATACAAAACCAGAAAACATAAATCTTATTTTGTTGGAAGGATAGTAGTTGCCTGAAGGATGGAGGAGATAATGAGTTGACAGAGTGCATAAAATAATTTCTGATAATTTTTATCTGCATTTTCATTACTTGGGTGTGTTCGCTTTGGGATAACCCACTGGACCTGTATACTTATCATTTGTTACTATTTGTATACTTTTGAATGTGTATTCTATGTCAAGAAAGTTATTAAAGAAAAAACAAAAAGTACACCAATGTGCCTGACCTGAATGAAAGTGAGGAGTGTGGAAAATGGTAAAACTCTAAGATGAGGGAGCTAAAAAGGGACCAAATCACATAGAGCCTTATTGGCCATGAGGAGGAAATTTGGTAATACTTTAATGTGATGGGAAGTCACTGGAGAATTTTGGGCAGGAGAAAACTTTAACTGATTTACATTTATTTAATAAGCTTCCTTGGCTGCTGGGTAGAGAATGGATTATGGCAAGAACAGAAGCAAGACTAGCCCAGGCAGAGATAGTAGTGACTTCAACTCGGGCTGTTACAGTGGAGATGTGAACCGTGGCCTGATCCAAAGTATATTTTGAGGTAAGAACTATCCAGACAGGTTCATAGATGAGATTGGGAGATCAGAAAGAAAGAGGATGATGCTGAGGTTTTTGGCCTGACCAGCTGGGTGAATGGTGGTGCTATTTACTGAGGGAGCCACTCATTTAAGGAGATTTATTTCTCAATTTATTCCTCAGTAAATCAAGAGATTTATTTCTGATGTATGAACATTGAGAAAAATACTAGAGCTTCAAATGGAGATGTGAAATAGGTGGCTAGGTATGCAATTCTAGAGAAATCAGGATGGAGAAATAATTTAAGTCATTAGTGTTATGGTGCTTAAATTCCTGGGGCTCTTGGAAGAGATCACCTAGGGAACAAATGTAGAAAGAAGAGAGTACAGGTGGACAGTGGAAAGACATCTGATCATTGGGGGGGTGGGGAGGAGGGCAGATCAACATTTTGGTGTCAAGGAGAAGAACAAGAACAATTAATGAGACGCAAGGAAAACCAGGAGAGTGATGGTATCTCAAAGTCAAGTTAAGTGTTTCCTGATGTAGGGACTAAGCAGCTTTGCCAAATGCTACAGATACAATCCAGTTAGATGAAATGAGATTTGACTAGTGGGTTTGGTAGGATGCAGGGGGAGTGTTTGAGAAGAGTCAGGAATAAGAATGATATCTTACATTTGGGGAATAAATCTGTACAGTATAACCATTAATCCAATAAAATTTGAAGACTTTGAAGCCTTTTTAGTCTAGCAAAGGAGTTTAGAAAGTATATAACAGTAAATTTTTAAAGATTCAAGGGAGGGCTTATTGTAAACAACCTATAATGGATTCTTTTATATAAGATACAAAATTTAGATATGAATCTGCCATGTCGTTGCTATTTCCCTTTGAACATTGATCAGCATTTATATTTGTAGTATCTCCAAGCGAGGTGGCTTGCATTTTCCCAGCTTTCCTCTTAATTGAAAGGCTTTTAAAATTGGCTCTTAATGGTACTTATGGCAAGGATCTCTTATTCTGAAAGCTTGTCATTAATAAATTTTTTCTAAAATCTTGAAGTGTTTGATTTCATTCATTGTTTTTTCAGCTACGGGTGAAACAAAAGGTATCACGTAATAACAAGATAAAGCACTGAATCAATGAGTACAGGATCTGTAGTTTCTGGATCAAAGAATATGGGGCTCATAAATTTCTTTCTCTATTGATATCAAGAGGTAGATAAGGCCCTTTATAGAGAAGTTTGGCTGTTAGGTGGTTCTCTTGCCAGGTAAGGGGGATTTCAGGAGATAGAATGGAAATGACTAGTCAGGGATGAGCTCTGTTAGGAAAAAGGGCACAAGGCAGCTTATACTGTGTGATGCTGAAGCTTGACAGGATGTAGATCTGGTTCTAATCGAAAATGTGGTGAGAGACTTTTTTAATTGAAAAGATGGACTTAATGAAACAGATGCAGAAAAGAGAATGGAGCAGTTATTAGACAAGCACAGGGATTACACAGGAATCCATAGACAAAATCTGTAGCGTAGCTTGCCTTCCTAAAAATTGAACTGCAAGTGTGGACTTGAGGCAAATGTAAGTAGTATGTTTGTCATTTTTTCTCTCCAATTGTCTCCACTGCTTTTTGTGTGTTTGCTTTGTTCTCTGTGCTGTACAGGCTGCATGCAGATTTCTCCATTTATTTGTCTTCACCCTATGTAGTTTCTGCTTTAACTTGGCTCACATGTCTTCGGCTCAAATTTCAAATGACCTTTAAGCTTTGGCTGTCATCAACTCACAGCTGCCCACCATGTTTTAGTTTAAATACCTGACAGTGAGAACCTTGTCTAATGCACTTTTCTTTCTCCCCCTTTGCTCCATGGGCCTTACAGTTCTGGTGTAAGGCACCTCCATTGGGTGCCCATCCCTAGTTCAGCCACCGCTCAGGGAAGGGCAAAGTCTCTGGACAGAGAAGTTTCCCATAGAGAAAGGGCAGCAATGGGGCAGGTAGTATTCTTCTTTAGTATGTTTTCCTCACTTTAAAATTGTATGATTAATTGAAATTGTAAAGGCTTGGAATTTTGGAGGAATGGCATGAAGGCCCTGTGGCTGGTGGAATAAGCACAGCAAGTGTGATGGGAGATGAGGTCAGAGGTGAGCTGGGCCATACTATGTATACCTTGCATGCCATGGATCAGTTTGAAGTGTATGTGTGTCTCATATAAACATGTTTGTTCAAATATGTGTTAGAGATACACAGGGAAAAAATCTGAAGGGTTACATACCAAATTAGTAACTTTCTCTGGAAAAAAGAGAGGAGACTAGGATTGGGGCTATGGTCAGATTTAATAAAGGCGGATATAGTCCTTGCTATTTGTGGAATTCAGGGTTAATTAAAAGAGGTAGGAGGCAATAACCAGAGGAGTATGGTTTGAAACAGGGTCAGTCAGTGAGGCCTGGAGATCTACCTACTGTGCAACCCGAGAGGGAGGCAGTTCTGAGTCTGGGGACTCAACAAAGTCCAAAAACTGGGAGTCCATTCCAACTCTAAGTTCTTAGCAAGACATTCGTGAATACTGATAACTCTCATCTACAATGTGATAAACTGAAGTGGGGAGTAGAATATGAAGCAAGGACTTTTAAAATAGTATAATAAATTATTAATGAAACTAGTAATGTTCTATTTTCATTAAAATTTGTAAGATTGTGATCTTCGAATACATACAATTGAATTTGGGTCAGTGTTGTCAGTTGACTGTGTCATGATAGAATACCTATAACGATGATATTTACCTGTACAAAGAGTATCGAACATTGTAGATTTAACTTATAAATGTTGACACCAAAAGATGTAGGTGGTGGCTGAAGAATTATATTCACTTCCGTGTTTATTTGCATGGTTTTCTAAAATTTAAGCTTAGCATACAGAACATAAAATTTATAAGAAATTGCATGTATTTTTGAGTGTTTTCTTAAAACTGAGTATGAAAACACTTCAAAGAGTTGAAGAAATTGTAATGAAAGATTAGAAGAACCAGATAGAGGTGAGGCCCTTTCTGTTTAGTTAATGCTTATAGAACTCTTAAGTGCCTGGCATTGTTCCACATACTTTATATGTTTTAACACCTTTAATACTGTGATGATGAAGAGTACACTGGTTAAAAAGAACCAAGAATGAGAAGAACTAAAACAATCTAACAGAAATTCTGAATAATGTAAAAAGAACACAACATAGGAAATGTGTGTATAGTGTGAGCACTGACATGAACTGGATACTTAGTCATTACACGTGTACCTCTTATTTCATTGTATTCAAATATGTTTTTTCAAATATGTTTTTCAAAGATGACTATTAAGTTTGCCCTTTTCAGTGACATTGAACAAATCGGAGATTTTCGGCCAGATCTTATTTTCTAAAACTTGTGTTCAGTAATCACTTTTTAGAAGTTGTATAGTTGGCCGTTAAATATTGTATCTGATAAAAACAATGTTGCCAATATTCTGAAATACACAATAAATGAAACCATGAAATAGGTGAATGAATAAAATGTGTTAATATTCTGTTTAAAGCTATTGAAATTAGCTAGAATAACTTGGTTGTGCTCCTCTGATGAACGGTCCGCCAACAGCAGCACTCAGTGGTTCTGGGAAGAGTCACTGTTCTGTAATGCTGTATCTGATTTGAAATGAGAGGGAATGGGGGAAAAGGGCATGAAACATAGCAAAAAATACTGATTGAAAACAAATGCATTCCACATATCACGGCTACCCATATATTTTTTGTCCAGTAAGTTCTCCTGAAATTATGTGTTTCAGGGTTTTCCTCCAGTGTATCCCCTAAAAGAAATTCTTGTGGAATATAATTTACTTGGTTTAAAATGTATGTGTGTATATGAGTCTATGTTTGTTTGTTTTTCAGCATTTTAAAACAACTTTTTGCCTTATTTTCCTAGGGAGTTGGTGTCTCAGTTCATGGGCAATTCCGAGTGGCTACTGAGAAGTCTATTTTTGCAATGCCAGAAACAGCAATCGGTAAAAACCTCCAAATTTTTCATAATCATTTTTAGAATTATCTTTTGATATGTTTCAGATTACACTGTTGTTAAAGGAATTGATGGAATCTTGCTGAGATTACAGCAATGAAAGAGCTCTTTAAGAACTTAGAATAGGAAGACACCTGGAAGTTGTATTAGCTCAGTAATTGTATCTGAAAACACGCAAGCAAGAATATTTAATTGGCAGCACTAACAAATTGTAGTTAATTTTAGGTAAAGTATTACTAGGGGAAAATAGTCTTATATTCACATCTATGATCCTTTTTGAAATTTTTGTATATGGTGTGAAATATAGATAGAAGGTCTAGGTCAAGTTTTATTATTTTACCTATAGACATGTAGTCATTCACACACTGCATTTGAAGACAGCTATTGTTTCTCCACTGATGGCTTCTGTATCTTTATATATATTCTATTGATGCCAACCCCACCCTGCCTTTTTTTTTTTTTTTTAATTTGGGAGAGAGAGCACATGTGCGTGTGAGCAGGGGAGGGGGAGAGAATATTGTAAACAGGCTCCATGCTCAGCTCAGAGCCCGACTCGGGGCTCAATCCCATGACCCTGGGATCATGACCTGAGCCAAAATCAAGAGCTGACATTCAACCAACTGAACCACCCAGGTGCCCCTACACTGTCTTGATTGTTGTTGCTTTATAAAGAAGTTAGGTAGTGATAACTGACTAAGCCATCCTGTCACCCCAACTTTTGCTTTTTTTAAATTATAATGTCTTGGCTTGGGTTTCTTTGGGTTCATCTTGTTTGGGATTCTTTGATTCTTGGACCTGGATGTCTGTTTCTTTCCCCAGGTTAGGGAAGTTTTCAGCCATCAATTCCTCAAATAAGTTTTCTGACCCTTTCTCTCTCTCTTCTCCTTCTGGGGCCCTATAATGTGAATATTTGTGTACTTGATATTTTCCTAGAAGTCCCTAAATCCACCCTCATTTTTTAAAATTCTTCTTTCTTGGGGCGCCTGAGTGGCTCAGTCGGTTAAGCATCCGACTTCGGCTCAGGTCACGGTCTCACGGTCCGTGAGTTCGAGCCCCGCGTCGGGCTCTGTGCTGACAGCTCAGAGCCTGGAGCCTGCTTCGGATTCCATGTCTACCTCTCTCTATCTATCCCTCCCCTACTCGTGCTCTCTTTCTCTTTCTCTCTCAAAAATAAACATTAAAAATTTTTTTAAATATATGTAAAAAAATAAAATAAAATTCTTTTTTCTTTTTGCTGTTCTGATTAGGTAGTTTCTACTCTGCCAGATGCTGACCTGTTCAGTTATTCTTCAGCTTTGGTTCCTATATTTTCTAACTCTGTGTTGAAGTTTGTTCATTCTTGAGTTCAGTGAGGGTCTTTATGACCATTACTTTGAACACTTTATCAGGTAAATTACTTATCTCTGTTTCATTAAGGTCCCCCCTCCCCCACCCCAGGATTTTATCTTCTTTTGTCTGGAACATACTCCTGTGTCTCCTCCTCTTGTTTGACTGTGTGTGTGTGTGTGTGTGTGTGTGTGTGTGTGTGTGTGTGTGTCTCCTGTGAATTAGAATAGCTACCTCCCTCTTTTAGTCTTGAAGAAGTGGCCATGAGTTAGGAGCATCCTCTGTGTAGACTGGTATGTCTGGCAGCTTTGGCTGGTTGGAGTGGAGCAGACATGGGCCAGGAGTGTGCTGCTCTGGGGTTACCTTGGCAGGACACCTGGGGCTTCAGGGGACAGCCGGAATTGTTGTGGGCTAGGAACCTGGGACTTGCTAGGGCAGCCCTACTAAGTTGACTAGAGTGCCTGGACCCTGCTCCCATCTGCACTATGAAGCTGGAGGGGGCATATAAAATGTGGTGCTTGCTGGCACCTCTGACCCCAGAGAGTTCCAGCAGTTCCCTGCCTTTTTGGTGGATGCCTTAGGGTTAATAGTGGATTAACAGCTATGTTTTGTTTTGTATTATTTTGTTTTGTTTTGCTGTGCCCAGTATTGGCCAGTCTATGCAGGGGCCCCTCCGTGACATCCCTTCTTTCGTCAAGTTATCACATTGGGAGTGGTGTTCCTGTGGTTACTATGTCTCTGTCTCTTCTACTCTTATGTATGTGGTTCCCCCTATCATTTTTTGTGCAGAAGCTGTTCAATCAGTTCTCGGTTCTTTTTCTGCAAGAATTGCTCTATATTTAGATTTAGATCTGGTATGTCTGGAAGAAGGCAAATTCAGGTTCTTCCTAAGCCACCATCTTGGACTGCCATGTGAAATATAATTGATTCTATACTGACTTTGTGTTCTGCAAACTTGCTAAACTCATTATTTCTAGTAGAATTTTTTTTGTAGGCTGTATTAGATTTTTTTTAAAATTTTTTTAACGTTTATTTATTTTTGAGACAGAGAGAGACAGAGCATGAACAGGGGAGGGTCAGAGAGAGGGAGACACAGAATCTGAAACAGGCTCCAGGCTCTGAGCTGTCAGCACAGAGCCTGACGTGGGGCTTGAACTCACGGACCGCGAAATCATGACCTGAGCCGAAGTCAAGCTGCTTAACCGACTGAGCCACCCAGGCGCTCCTGTATTAGATTTTTTGTATAAATAATTATACCATTTACCAATAAAGTCAGTTTTACATTTTCCTTTCCAATCTGGATAGTATTTATTTACTTAATTGTTTTTTGCACTGGATAGAACCTCTAATACAATGTTGAATAGAAGTGTTGAGTGTGGGTATTCCTGCCTTGTTCTTGGTCTTAGGGAAAACATTCAGTCCTTCAAGTAGGAGGTTAGGTATAAGTTTTTCATTAGGTGCCCTTTATCAGGTGTCCTTTATCAGCAATTCCTAAATTGCTGAGGGTTTTTATTAGGAATGGATTTTGGATCTCTAAAGCCAAAACTTTTTCTGCATTAGTTGAGATGATTATTGATTTTTCCTTTTTAGTTTGTTAGTGGTGAATTACTTTGATTGGTTTTTCATTAAACTAACCCTGCATCACTAAGATAAATCTCAATCTGATATGATGTGTTATACTTTTTATACGTTTTTAGGTTTGGTATACTAAAATTTTATTTGGAATTTTTACATCTCTGTTCATGAAAGACATTGGTCTGTGATTTTCGTGTAGTGTCCTTGTTTTGTTTTGGTATGAGGGTAATGGTGGCCTCATTTTCTCAAAGAGTTTATGTAGAATTAGTATAATTTTTTTCTATCTTTGGTAGAATTCATCAGTGAAGCCATTGAGGCCTGAATTTTTCTCTGTGAGAAGATTTTTAACTGCGGTTTCAAAGTATTTAATAGATGTAGGGCTATTCAGATTATCTATTTCTTGCAAAAGCTTTAGTACAGTGGGTCTTGTAAGGAATTTGTCCAGTTTATGAGCATAAAGTTTTTTATAACATTCCCTTACCTTTTTAGTGTTTTGTAGACTTTGTAGTGCTTGATATTAGTAATTTGTGTCTTCTCATTTTTTTTCTGATCATTCTAATTAGAAGTTTATTTATTGGTCTCAGAAATCATCTTTTTTATTTCATGTTCTATTTTCTTGTTTTCTGATCTTATCCTATTTACTTTCTTTTACTCCTTTGGGTTTCATCTCTTCTTTCTCTAATCTCCTAAGGTGAAAGCTGAAGCCAGCGATTTGACTCCTGGGATACAATTTTATTCTATTCTGATTTTTAAATTTCAATACTTTAAAGATGTTGTTGCATTGCTGTCTTGTTTATGTTTCCCATGAGAAATCTGCTTTCCTCATCTTTGTTCCTCTGTCAGTGTGCTTTTATTATCTCTGGCTGCTCTTAAGATTTTCTACTTACATTTGTTTGGGGCTAAATGATTATAATGTGCTGTGGTGTATTTTTCATCTTATGCTTGTGTTTCTTGAGCTTAGATTTATAGTTTTTGTTGAATTTTCCAACGTTGACATTATTTCTTCAAGTGTTTTTCTTTCCCCCACTCCCTTTACAGGAACTCCATTTAAACTTATATTAAACTCATTAACGTATTGTTTATTTTGAAAGCTTTTCATTTTTTCATTTAAATAGTTTCTATTCCTGTGTCTTCAAGTTCACTAATCTTTTACTAAGTGTAATTTCCTTTAATTCCCATTCAGATATTTTTCTATTTATACATTCATCTTGGTTTTTATCTCTGTAAGTATCATTTACGTCTTTTTTATATCTTCTGTTTCTACTTAACTTTTTGAACCTATAAGATATACTTATTCTGTGTTAATGTTCTTGTTTGCTAATTCTTATGTTTATTATGTCAATTCTGTGTCAATTTTGATTGTTTTATCACCTCATTATGGGTAGTATTTTCCTGCTTTTTTAAATGCCTTGCAATTTTCTTTAAGTTTATTCATATTGAGAGAGAGAAAGCACAAGTGCATGCCAGGGGAGGGGCAGAGAGACGGGGAGAGAGAGAATCCCAAGTAGAGCCGTATTTGGGACTCAAACTCATGAACTGTGAGATCATGACTTGAGCCAAAACCAAGAGTCGACTGCTTAACCATTTGAGTTACCCAGGCACCCCAATGTCTTGTATTTTTTTTATTGGACTCTCGACATTAAAAAAATTTTTTTAATGTTAATTTTGAGAGAGAGAGAGAGCATGGGCAGGAGAGGGGCCGAGAGGGAGGGAGACACAGAATCTGAAGCAGGCTTCAGGCTCTGAGCTGTTAGCAAAGAGCCCAACACAGAGCTTGAACTCGGGAATGGTGAGATCATGACCTGAGCTGAAGTTGGACACTCAACCGACTGAGCCACCCAGGTGCCCCTGACTACTTTACTTTATAACCACTGTTCTTATTTCACAGATGAAATATTTTCTTCTTATCTGAACCATAATTGTTTTAACAATTAGTCTTTCTTCCATTCCTTCCTCGATGCTGACTTTTACAACCCCCTTCTCTCTCCCTTTTGTCTTTGCATAAAGGGTTTCCCTCCCTTCTGTGCCTCTGCCATTTTATCTCCCCCAATTTACATACAGGCACCTCAATCCTGCTAAGCTGTCTCTCTCCAACTGTGGAGATCCTTCTGCCACTCTGCAGATCCACTTCCTGGGTGTTCCAAGTGATCTGACCTTAGTACAGCTGTGATGGAGGGATGAGGAAAGTCCCGGTCACTCCACTTCTCCACCATAACTCCCTTTGTCTGATTTACATTTTAATACCATCATTCTACTTTAAGGATAATGGATTATAGGGTTACAAGAGCAGTAGCAGGGAGACTTGTTAGGAGGTCATTATATTAATCTAGAACTATGCTGTATAATATTATAGCTATTGGCCGCATATGGCTATTTAAATATAAATTAAATTCAAATAAATTTAGTTCATTAGTCACACCAGCCACATTTCAAGTGTTTAATAGCCACATTCTGTCTAGTGCCTACCATATTGGATAGCATAGATTATAGAACATTTTCATCATCACAGAAAATTCTATTGGATAGCACAGGTCTAAAAGGGGGTGATTTTGGCTGGGGGTAGTATGGAACTATATGTTGGAATAAAATAGATTTGAAAAATGTTTTGGAGTGAACTGGCTTACTCATGTGATGAATCAGGAATAATTCCAAGGTGTTTAGCTTGTGTGGCTGGATGGATGAGGCTGATTAGGGAAGGAGCCATGTAGTTAGAGGGTTTTGGGAATCATATTGTGTTTTTGCCATGTTATATTTGAGGTGCTTATTATCCATGTGCTTATGTCTAGAGTGCAGATCTAAAGAGTTTCCTATTCAAGGGAAAAGGCATAAGTTAGATATATAGATTTGGAAGCGTATTGGTCTGTTAGGGCTACAATAACAATACTATAGACTGGTGATGTAAACAACATTTACTTTTCACAGTTCTGGAGGCTGGAAGTCTAAGACCAACGTATTGGAAGGTTTGGTTTCACCTGAGGCTTCTCTCCTTGGCTTCTGGATAGCTGCCTTCTTGCTGTGTCCTCACATGGCCCTTCCTGTGTGTCTGTGCTTCTAGTGCTGTTGTCTTCTTCTTATAAAGATCAGTTGTACTGGATTAGGGCCTAGCATTATAACCTCATTTAACTTTATCTTTTTAGAGGGCCTATATCCAAATTGTCACATGGTGGGGGGGGGGTCAAGTCTTCAGTTTAAAAATTTTGTGGGGGACACAGTTCAGTCCATAACAGGGACTTAAGAGCATACAGATGTTATCTAGAGCCAAAAGTGCTGAGGAAATATGTGTGTAGGGAGGTAGGGATAGCCTAAGGTCAAGCCTAGGCATAGCAGCATGTAGAGGTCAAGCAAGGGAAGTGGACCCGGCAGTAGGGGAAGGAAAGAAGCAGCCACTGAGGCAGGGGCAAAAAGAGAGAATGTGTTACCCTGGAGCAGAGGAAAGTACTTCAGGACAAAGTATTTTTTCACTTGTGAAGAGTGCTGCTGAGGCTGTGGGGAAGGTAGTATATGGTGTAGAATGTATGTAGAGTATAGAATGTTGGGGAACTGAAAGAAGAACAGAGTGGCTGGAATGTAGTGAGTGAGTATAGTAAGAGATGTATTTGAAAAAGTGGTTGGGTGCCTTGAAGACTTTGAAAGTGTTAGTTTTAATCTAAGAGGGATAGACTTTCTGGAAGAGTTATGGAAGAGTTTTAAGCAGTAGAAGGCAAAACATGATCAAGGTTTGTGTAATTAAAAAGATCACTCTGGTGGGGTGCCTGGGTGTTAGTTGGGCATCTGACTTCAGCTCAGGTCATGATCTCACAGTTGTGGGTTTGGGCCCCACATCAGGCTCTGTGCTGACAGCTCAGAGCCTGGAGCCTGTGTCAGATTCTGTGTCTCCCTATCTCTCTGCCCCTTCCCTGCTTGCACTCTGTCTTTCTCTCTCTCTCTCTCTCTCTCTCTCTCAAAAATAAATAAACATTAAAAAATTAAAAAAAAATCACTCTGGCCATTCATTGTAGGGAGAACTTTCTGGAGGAGGAATCAATAGGTCATAGTCACTGGTGGGTGCTAAAGGGGTGGTTATGAGAAGAAGGTGTCCAGGCTGGATGGCTGTGTGCTTGCTTTATTGAGGTGAGTGATATTGGAAGGGAGATGATGGCAGTTGGGGGAACTCATGAATTCCCTTTTAGACCTTTTTTATTTGAGATGCTAAGAGATATTTAGAGTAGAATGGTAATTCTTTCAAGTCTAAGAACTTTTTTGTCAAGTAGAATTGGGAAGAATTTGAATGCCTGTGTTCTAGTCTCAACTTGAATAAATGAAGCAATCTTAGAATAGATACATGGATTATAAAACAAGAGGGTCACAGTTATTTAAGGAGCTCTTAAGTACCAAAAAGTACTGGCATATATTTGCATATGCTACTTTCAGTCATTTTTAATAAGGAATTTTTAATAAGGGAATTAAAAAAAGATGGCTAAGAAAAGAGTTAATGCAAGTGATTTTGTTAGGTGTAAACTTGTTCTTCGTAGGACTAAAGGTTATGGCATCACTTTAAATCTTGAATATTATATCATTGACTAATGGAATAGACTATGACTTAAATGATAATGAATTTTCACATAATATTGGATTATGCATATTTTTTCTTTGCTTATCATTTGGAAAGAAAGTATTCTTTCGGTTTTTACTATTTCAGAGATGATCAAAAATAGGAAACTTTAGGTAGTATTTATTGAGTACTACTTATATATAGAAAATTATGCTGTCAAATACTTTAACTTGTATGGCAGTAAGATGTGAAAATTTTGAAAAAAACCTCAAGTTAGCACAATTTAATAGCAAGTCTTTTGTGATTTTGATTGCATTGGATAGTACTTAGTTTAGTAATATTTTTAGTATAGATTCAAATTCCGGAGAGAGATGGCCATCTGATCTCAAAGAGTTACATTCTTTTTTTTCATTTGAGTCGATATCTCTTTCCATTATTTTATTACAGGACTCTTCCCTGATGTGGGTGGAGGTTATTTCTTGCCACGACTTCAAGGAAAACTTGGTTACTTCCTTGCGTTAACAGGATTCAGACTGAAAGGAAGAGATGTGTATGCAGCAGGAATTGCGACACATTTTGTGGATTCTGAAAAGGTAATTGCTTGGATGATTGCATTTTGTGTTGTTAGAATAATTCCTATTGTACATGGAGGCATTATGAGTGGTTGAGATCACAGGCTTTTGGTTAGACATGGGTCTGAATCCAGGATCTGCCGCTTAAAGCTGTGTGACCTTTGAGACAGTATTTAAGCTCTCCAATCATGTTTCCTTATGTGCAAAATGGAGAGAATTATATCTGGATTCAGGGCTGTTTTGCCTGACACCTTCAGTGCCTAATTTTTAATGAATATTTACACTTTGGTCAAAAAAACCCCACACCTTCTTTAAGAAAACCTAATATATAAAGATTTAAATTTATATATAAAAAGATAGGCTTTTATAAAAACATTTTTGAAAGGTCTTCTCAATTGTGAGTTTCCTTACCAGTGCATTTAAGGGTTCCATTTGTAAAATAGTCTTAAAAACTTTTCTAAAGGGTATCTGTTGCAAGGGACACATGTTGCTTATCTGTCTCTTCTTTTTAACAATGTGGCCAATTTTCTTAGCACAGTATAGCATAGTGGGAAAGAACTGCAGACAGACAGCTTGAGTTTAAATCCTAGGTTGAATTTAGCTTCTTTATCACCCAGTTTTCTCATTTCCAAATGGGGATGGCAGTTTCTACCATAGTAGTTAAATCTCTTTGTGGTAAAAGTAAGAGAAAATCCAATTCAATGTGGTTTTGCCTCAGAATTCCCAGTAAGAGATTTGGGATTTATTCTGCTTCAACTGGCTTAGCTCACTCTCATTGAACTGGCTTATATCACCCTTGAACCCGAAAGTGGGTTAGCCTGTATCAACTAGCCCACCTTGCTAATGTGCTCCATTAATGTGTTCCATTTCTGGAACTATGGGGTGAACTTAGCTTTCCAGGATGCACATAGGTCTCTAAATGAATATCTGATCTTGAAGGAGATGTTTTGGGATAGGAGAAGGAATATTATAAAAAAGTACAAAGTACAGGGGCATCTGGGTGGCTCAGTCAGTTGAGTGTCCAACTTTGGCTCAGGTCATGATCTCGCGGTCCATGAGTTTGAGCCCTGCGTCGGGCTCTGTGCTGACAGCTCAGAGCCTGGAGTGTGCTTCGGATTCTGTGTCTCCCTCTCTCTCTGCCCCTAACCCACTTGCATTCTGTCTCTGTCTCTCTCAAAAATAAATAAACATTAAGAAAAAAAAAATAAAGTACACAAAGTTGAAAATTGTTTCCTGTACACTGTTAGGAGGGCCTTCTATCACATTTGCTTGAAGTTTCAGATCTTTCTCCATGTTTTGGGCATCCACAGTCACATTGAGTAGGGGGCAGTCCCATTCTTCTCTTTAGGTGTAATAGGAAGCAAACATAGGAGTCCATTATCTCTTCTGGAGGGACAATCTTGAATAGAGCGGAATTTAGTTAAGGATGGGAGACAGTGCTAATGCACAACCTATTCCCTTCTCTGTCATACAGAGAAAGTACTCAGTGGATTGAAAGGAGGGAAAACTTACTTATAAGAAGGGACTGGAAGTTTTCCCACAGAGGTTGCAGTTCAGCTAAGCCTTAAGATGAGTTTTGTCAGGAAAGGCATTCTGGATAGAGAAAATATGTAATGAGCAAGCTCATGGGCAGGAAAGCATTTGGTATGTTTTGGAAACAATAAAAAGTCCCATTTGTTGAGCTTAGAACAGGTATGTGAGGGATATAGATGGAGAGTTAAGTGTGGCTGTATGGTATAGCTGTGCATTGACTATAGTAGCCATTAGTCACATGTGGCAATTTTAGTTAAAATTTGTAATTCAGATCTTTGGTTGCAATACTACATTTCAAGTGTCTAATAGCCAGAGAGAAACAAAGATGAATGTCTCTCTTTCTCCTCTTTATTTTCTTCCATCTTTATCTAGTTCCTTGCAAGGTATGTGCTGTGTGGGAATGTGTGTGCATTCAACTTCAGAGAAAGTTTCCTTCACTGATTCAGCTGAAGAGAGCACATCATAATTTTAAGACAAGTATTTTTAAAAAGAATATAAGGTTTCTAAAAAAAAAAAAGTGTTTCTTTTGGGTTTCAAGTGTTTTCTTTTTTTTTTTTTTTCCTCTTTTAGTTGGGCATGTTAGAAGAAGATTTGATAGCCCTAAAATCACCTTCAAAAGAAAATATTGCGGATGTCTTAGAAGCTTACCATACAAAGGTAATCTTTCAGTATTCTAACTTCAGATTTTAATTCATGGGGAAGAGGGAGTGATTGAACAATTAGCAGTTGGTGGATATAAATATGCTGAGATTAATTTTCTTTAAAGCTTGATGGAAGGATCACTGCTTCACAATTGTTAGGATAGTCATCTGAGAAGACAACTTCTTTGCTGCACAACTGCACAGCTTATCTTCTCATTGCTGGTGAATATCAGTGCATAACCTTGTGATTGCCCTTGCAAGGGCTTTTTACAGTACACTGTGACATGTCTGTAATGGATGGTTCAGTGTTGACCCTGTTGAGCTGCTAAAAGTGAAACTCTGGTACATATCTAAATATAATAATAAAATATATTGCAGTGTCACTTGTAATTCCTTACTTATGTTATTTAACTTTCTTTTAAGAGCCAAAACTCTAAAAATGTTATATGACTTTTTATTAAACTTGATGGGTTGAATACATGCTCCCTTCTAAAACCCCACTTAATTGTAATGAAGGAATAAAAAAGGTGCAAATCCACAAAGAACAGAAAAGGAGAAAGTGGCAGGCATGAGATGTCAATATTTTGGAAGGCTGAAAACAGAAGGATGAGGGCAGCTACTTTAAATTTATTTATTTATTTATTTATTTAACATTTATTTATTTTTGAGACAGAGAACGTGGACGGGGGAGGGGCAGAGAGAGAGGGAGACACAGAATCTGAAACAGGCTCCAGGCTCTGAGCTGTCAGGACAGAGCCCGATGCGGGGCTCGAACTCACGATCCGCAAGATCATGACCTGAGCTGAAGTCAGACGCTTAACTGACTGAGCCACCCAGGCGCCCCTAGGGGGCGGCTACTTTAGATTTGAGAACATTGAAGTCTTATCTTTCAGTGGGGGAAGGCAGTAAGAAGCAAGCCAGTTCTTGCTGTGTATGCTCTGTAAGGTACCAGGGTCCTCTGAAGACTGGGGTGTGGAGATGGACAGAAAAAACAAGAGGATCCCTTCAAATTTTTATAAGGAGCAGTTAGGCCTCCACAAGTCTTCCTCCTGTAGCAGCAACTAACCTTTCATAGCCTGACTGAAGGAAGATTGGAAATTTACTCCTTAGATCAAATCAAACAGACCTTGCTGACTGAGGGAAAGGAGCAGGTTCTTCCAAAAAAAAAAAAAAAAAAAGAGGCATAACATAGTGAATAGGAATACCCCTAGCCTCTTCTTCTAGTTAGCTTCCAGACTATTAAATATCCTCTATCTTAGTTTGGGCAGCTGTAATAAAAACACCATTAAGTTTGATGGCTTAAACAATAGAAACTTATTTCTCACAGTTCTGGAGGCTGGAAATTCCAAAGATTTGGTGTCAGTTAAATTCTTGGTGAGGACCCTCTTCCTGGTTTGCAGATGACCTCCTTCTTGCTGTGTCCTTACACAGCAAAGTGAACTCTCTCAGGTCTCTTCTTATAAGGATCCTAATCCCATCATGAGGGCTCCACCCTCTTGACTTAATTATCTCCCAAAGGCACCATCTCCAAATACCATCACTTTGGGGATTAAAGTTTCAGCATGAATTTTGGGGTGACACAAACATTCGGTCAATGCCACCATCCCACTTCCAAGCAGTACATTTGAAGAAAAAGAAAAAAAACTATAGATGTTGCCACTTGAGGACTGTCCCCACCGCCCCCCCCTCCGCCTCCAGGAAACATCCAGGTCTTTGCCTGATATCTGTAATGCTTCCGACAATTGACAATTGATAATCCTATAACTACGATTGACTTTACACATAAAGCTATTTAATTGTAATACTTCACACTAAAATTTTTTATGCTAAGTGTAAAAACAAAGAAGGCACTTGAAACAAGCAGACAATGCAGGGAGGAGAAAGAGAAAGAGGGAGGAAGGAAAGGAAGAAAAACTATAACTGTTAAAATTTTTATGGTTCTGATAAGAGGAAAATATTTCATCTGTGAAATAAGAACAGAAGTTATAAAGTAAAGTATTCAGGGACGTCTGGGTGTCTCAGTTGATTGAGCAGGTCATGATCTTGTGGTTTGAGAGTTCGAGCCCCACATTAGGCTCTGTGCTGACAGCTCAGAGCCTGGGGCCTGCTTCAGATTCTTTGTCTCCCACTCTCTGCCGCTCCCCCACTCATGCTCTGTCTCTCTCTCTCTCAAAAATAAAAATTAAAAATAAAAGCAATAAAATAAAGTAGTCAAAGAATAAAAGAGAAGTGTGATTAACAAAAGGGAAAAACCCCACAACAGATTAGATTAAAATTGAAGGTGGAAGAAAACTGTAACAAGACAGAAAGGTTAATAACCTGGAAAATGAAGAGAAAGGAAGATTAGAGGTATTATTCCAAGAGGTCTAATATCTTATTATTAGGAATTCATAACAGAGAAGTGAGAGGGGAGGAAATCTTTAGAAAAATAGTATAAGAATTTTATCCAGAACTCAAGAACATGAATATGGATTCACAGAGCCCCTGAATGTTCAGTGCTCTGACTGTGAACACAGAGTGCATGAGGATTTCACCAGATTTTTGTCAAAGCATTTGACAGTCTCTCATGTTGGGTAAATATAGCGTGAATTATAGTGTGTGGGAGTTGAAGGGCCTTATCAAACAGTTCTGTTAAATTTGAGGGTATTAGTCTATAAATAAAGTCATGTTGGCCTTTTTCAGTTTTTTAGAATTTTTCTCAGTGAATTGGATGAGACTGTTGACAGCATTTTGATCAAATTGACTTGAAACTAAGAAAAAAAATTAGGTGAAAGAATATGGATTAAAAAATCACTCCCTGTGTTTTCCTTTACTCTCCCACTACTACCACACTCATAACACTTTTGACACCAAATGTGTGTGCACACATCAGGCAATTCTCTGCAACACCAGATGGATGTCCAGTAGTCAGTTTTAATCCTAATGCTGTCTACCTGGAGTTAGCATCAGATACCACACCCTAATGTCTCAGTCCCACAAAACCGACCCCATTTCAGATGCCAGGCACAAGTCCCAACTTGTCACTTCTGACTGGTTGGCCATAAATTGGGGTTCTCATGACCCCTTCCCTGGGTTTGATAATTTGCCAGAATTTCTCATAGAACTCAGGGAAACAGTGTTTTTGGTTTATTATAAAGGATACAGTAAAAGATACGAATGAATAGTCCAGTAAATGGTACACAGGGCAAGGTCTAGAAGGGTCTCAAGCCCAGGAGCTTCTGTCCCAGTGAGGTTGGGGTGTACCACTCTGCCCACTTGGAGATGTGTTCACTAACCTGGAAGCTCTCCATCCTATTGGATTTTTATGGAGGCTTTATTACGTACTCACTGTTGATTAAACTATTGGCCATTGGTGACTGAACTCAGTCCACAACCTCTTTCCCCTCACTGGAGATGGAGGGAAGTGGGGAGGTGGTACTAGTGTGGGGGAGGGACTTTCAGTCTCACCCTCTAATCACTGGTTGGTTTCCCTGGAAGTCAGCCCTTTCTTTTCCAAAAGTCCCCTCATTAACTTGAACTCTAGTGTGGTTGGAAGGGGCTTGTTATGAATAACCAAAGACCCATTTCACCTTTATTTTAGGAACCCAGGACAAAAGACCAAATACTACAAAACGATGCCCTGTTTAGAGAAATTCCAAGGTTTGGGGGAGCTAAGAGCCAGCAACAAAGAACAAATGTATGGGCAAAGACTAAATATGTATTTTTTTATATTTTTTTAAGATTTTATTTTTAAGTAGTCTCTACCTCCAAGTTAGGGCTCAAACCCACAACTCCAAAATCAAGAGTCACATGCTCTACTGACTGAGCCAGCTGGTTGCCCTTGTATTTCTTATTTTAAATCACAGGATCACAATAGAGATAAGTGAAAATTTTGAATTTCCATCCAAAGTACCAAATTTATAAAGTATAGCACGGGAGAAATGTAGCTTACAATGGGACTGGTTTAAAAAAAATAGCAGCATAATAGAACTGCCTGAAAACTAACTCAGGCTTAGTCTTATTAGTAAAAGTGTTGTACCCAGAACAAACAAGGATATGTGGAGCCCTGCTATACTTTGCTATGACCCAGTCATACCTGTAGCTAATGTAGAAGGACTGGACCTGGTTTGTGAGGGAACACAAAACTGTTCTGTGTGAGAAGAGAGGTGGAAGTAGGATTAACTAGCACTATAAACAGGAAAGGACTAGTTTGGTCCAGAATAAAAAAAAAAAAATCCTAATTGTTCAATCATTTGTGAGTTCCTTCCTGAGGTACTGTTTTCTGTCCCTGGAGGTCAGCGCTACAGAGATAACAGTCATGTAGGAATTTCCATACCAAATGGAAATTTGGACAGGATGATTTCTCAGGTCCCTTAAAATGCTTAGTTCATTGACATATTTTAATGATGTAGCATATATAATGAATTCTACATAAAAATACAAGAACATATTTTGCCGTTCACACTTTTAAGGCCTACTCTGGAAAAATACAGTCTGGATTTTTAGTTATTTATGAGCTTGTTGGATATAATTTGACTGAAAGTGATAATTTGACTCAAAGTGTATTATTAAATTTGATGACATTTTAAAGGACTTTTAGAAGATTTGGGTTACTTCAAGTTAATTATGAGATTTTTTTTCCCAAACAGTCCAAGATTGATCAAGACAAGTCTTTTATACTTGAGGAACACATGGACAAAATAAACAGGTACTTAAGGAGAGGTCTTGGAAGGACTGTATTAAATTGAATTTGCTAACATTATTACATTGTGTTTGGAAATGCACTGAATTCTGAGATTAGATAGCATAGTGCTTTTATTTTCACTTTTTAAAGTAGCTTCTTGCTTACTCTTTCAGAGGGATTAAATCCATATACTTTATCATGCTGATTCATTTTAGTGCAAAACATCTTTTTTTAAAGATGAGGCTAGAAAATAACAATTGAATTATCTTTTATTTTTGTAAAGTCATTTTTTACAGAGTTCTTATGAAGCTGATCAGCCAAGAATTTTTTTGTGCAGTGATTTGAGAGATTGACAGACTGGCTTAAGGAACATAAGAGGAGGAAAATTACTGGAAAATAAGACATCTACCTCTAATTTTAGAAGCATCAGTTTTTCACAGTTACAATATTTATTTACATATAATAGACGCAAGAAAGCAAAAAAAAGAAAAAATTGGCTTCGTGTTGAATTAATGAAAGCAGACTGCAAACACCCAGAGAGGCAGTGTTTTATTTCATCATCCTGTAAAGTATCTTAGAAATTTTTTCATTATTGAAATGCAGTTTGGGGAAAGCCTGTGTTTATATTCATTGCTATTTTGGAAAGAAGAAATTGCTTGCAGATTGGTGAAATCATGTGTTTCCTTTTTTATAGTTGCTTCTCAGCCAATACTGTGGAACAGATTATTGAAAATTTACAGCAAGATGGTTCATCTTTTGCCTTAGAACAGTTGAAGGTAATATATGGATCATTTCTGCTCTGAGTGTGGTGGATTTTGTGATAGGGAAACCTTGAAGGGCATCAGCTCCATGGTGGTGACACTGCACAGTTTTTTGGGTTTTTTTTCCTGAGCTCACTTGAGCCTCAGAAAGCAGTTTCACAAAACCTTTATCTATACCCAAGTGTCTTGTCTACCTGCTGGATGTTTATAGCAAAGCTGAGCTGTTTTTAGGTCCTGTGACTGTAACAGAGACTTCAGTAAGCATGCTTCATCTCCCTGTAGTCCTCCTTGTCCTGGGGAGAAACATTTAAGGACATTTTTATTAGAAAGGCTGGGTCATTGGAGAATAGTCTTCTTGTAATATATTGCAATTTGTGCCTTTAATCTATATATTCTATTTAATATGCAACAGATCAATATATGGTCTTTCTAAGCAACAGTGATAAAAATTAAAAAAAAATGATCCTTTTCAAACTAATAAAGAGGCCCCATCCATAGCCATAGTTGAATTTTAAGCAGTGTTTGTCAGTGTTAGGCACACTTTGATCTTTCTACAAGGTGACTCAACAGGTAACAGCAGAAGAAAAGCTGTTTTTGTATAAAGGAGTGCACACTGGATACTGATGTGCTTGGAACTACAATATAATTATGAAACTTGGAATATTTCAGACTTCTACATAAAAGAAAGAAAAAAAGTGTTTCCTTATATTTTATTTTTCTTTTTTCTAATTCAAATCTTAGTTAATATACAGTGCAATATTGGTTTCAGGAATAGAATTCAGTAATTCATTACTTACTTATAACACCCAGTGCTCATCACAAGTGCTGTCTTTAGTACCCATCACCCATCTAGCCCATCTCCCACCCACCTCCCCCCATCAACTCTGTTTGTTCTCTATGGTTAAGAGTCTCTTATGATTTGATTCCCTCTTTTCTCCTCCCTGTCTTCCCATATATTCACCTGTTTTGTTTCTTAAATTCCACATATGAATGAAATTATGGTATTTGACTTACTTTGCTGATTGACTTAGTTTGCTTAGTATAATACATTCTAGCTCCGTGAATATAGCTTCATGTCATTACAAATGGCAAGATTTCATTCTTTTTGATGCCTGATACTCGTGTGTGTGTGTGTGTGTGTGTGTGTGTGTGTGTGTGTGTGTATACACACCACATCTTTTTTATCCACTCATCAGTTGATGGACATGTGGGCTCTCTCCATAGTTTGGCTATTGTTGATAATGCTGCTATAAACATCAGGGTGCATGTACCCCTTTCAATCTGTATTTTTGTATCCTTTAGGTAAATACCTAGTGCAATTCTTGGATCATAGGGTAATTCTATTTTTAACTATTTGAGGAACCTCCATACTGTTCTCCAGAGTGGCTGCACCAGTTTGTGTTCCCATCAACAGTGCAAGAGGGTTCCTCTTTCACTGCATCCTCACTAACACCTGTTGTCTCTTGTGTTAATTTTAGCCACTCTGACAGGTGCCAGGTGGTATCTCATTGTGGTTTTGATTTGTATTTCCCTGATAATGAGTGATGTTCAGCATCTTTTCATGTGTCTGTTGGCCATCTGGATATCTTCTTTGGAAAAATGTCTATTCATGACGTCTGCCCATTTCTTTACTGGTTGGTTGTTTTTTGGGTGTTGAATTTGATAAGTTCTTTATAGATTTTGGATACTAACCATCATATATGTCATTTACAAATATCTTTTCCCATTGTGTAGGCTGTCTTTGAGTTCTGTTGATTGTCTCCTTCTCTGTGCAGAGAAGATCTTGATGAGGTCCCAGTAGTTCATGTTTGCTTTTGTTTCCCTTGCCTTTGGCAACATGTGCACTAAAAAGTTGCTCTAGCAGAGGTTAAAGAGGTTGCTACCTGTGTTCTACTGTAGGATTTTGATGGTTTCCTGTCTCACATTTAGCTCTTTCATACATTTTGAATGTGTCTGGTGTAAGAAAGTGTTCCAATTTTTCTGCATGTTGCCATCCAGTTTTCCCAACACCATTTGTTGAAGAGACCTTTTTTCCGTTGGATAGTCTTTCCTGCTTTGTCAAAGATTTGTTGACCATATAGTTGTGGGTCAATTTCTGGGTTGTCTATTCTGTTCCATTGATCTATATGTCTGTTTTTGTGCCAATACCATACTGTCTTGATGACCTCAGCTTTGTAATATAGCTTGAAATCCAGACTTGTGATTCCTCCAGTTTTGTTTTTCTTTTTCAGGATTGCTTTGGCTATTTGGGGTCTGTTGTGGTTCTGTACAAATTTTAGGATTGTTTTAGCTCTGCGAAGAATGCTGGTGATATTTTGATAGGGATTCCATTAAGTGTGTAGATTGCTTTGGGCAGTATAGACATTTCAACAATGTTTGTTCTTCCAATCAATGAGCAAGGAATGTTTTTCCATTTCATTGTGTCCTCTTCAACTTCTTTCATGTCTTCTGTAGTTTTCAGAATACAGATCTTTTACCTCTTTAATTAGGTTTATTCCTAGGTATCTTATTGTTTTTGGTGCGATTATAAATGGAATCAATTCCTTGATATCTTTTTCTGCTGCTTCATTATTGTTCGAAATGCACCAGATTTCCGAACATTGTTTTTATATCCTACGACTTTGCTGAATTCATGCATTAGTTGTAGCAATTCTTTGGTGGAGTCTTTTGGGTTTTCCACATAGAGTATCGTGTCGTCTGCAAATACTGAAAGTTTGACTTTTTCCTTGCCAATTTGTATGCCCTTTATTTCTTTTTGTTGCCTGACTGCTAAGGCTAAGACTTCCAGTCTTAAATAGTAGTGGTGAGAGTGGGCATCTTTATTTTGTTCCTAACCATAAGGGAAATGCTTTGTTCCTAACCATAAGGGAAATGCTCTCAGTCTTTCCCTGTTAAGGAAGATATTAGCTGTGTGTCTTTCATATATGGCCTTGATGATGTTGAGGTATTTTCCATCTGTCCCTACTTTGTTGAGGGTTTTTGTCAAGAATGGATGCTGTATTTTTCAGATGCTTTTTCTCCATCTATTGACAGGATCATATGGTTCTTATCTATTCTTTTATTAATGTGGTATATAACATTGACTGATTTGTGAATATGGAACCAGCCCTGCAGCCCAGGAATAAATCCTACTTGATCATGGTGAATAATTCTTTTAATGTACTGTTGAATTCACTTTGCTGGTATCTTGTTGAGAATTTTTGCACCCAGGTTCATCAGGGATATTGGCCTATAATTCTTTTTAGTGGGGTCTTTGGTTTTGGAATCAAGGTAATGCTGGCTTCATAGAATGAGTGTGGAAGCTTTCCTTCCATTTCTATTTTTTTGGAACAGTTTGAGAATAGGTATTAAATCTTCTTGAAATGTCTGGTAGAATTCCCCTGGGAAGCCATCTGGCCCAGGACTCTAGGAGGTTTTATATTTGTTGGGAGATTTTTGATTACTGATTGAATTTCTTTGCTGGTTACAGGTCTCTTCAGATTTTCTATTTCTTCTTTTTTCAGTTTTGGTACTTTGCAGGTTTCTATAGGATTTTGTCCATTTCTTCCAGATTGCCCAGTTTGCTGACATATAATTTTTCATAGTATTCTCTCTTAATTTGTATTTCTGTAATGTTTATTGTGATATCTCCTCTTTCCTTTGTGTTTTTATCTATTTGGATCCTTTCTCTTTTTGATAAATCTGGCTAAAGGTTTATCAATTTTGTTTATTCTTTTAAAGAACCAGCTCTTGGTTTTGTTGATCTGTTCTACTGTTTTTGTTGTTGTTGCTGTTTCTAGATTGTTTACTTCTGTAATCTTTATTATTTCCCTTCTGCTGGCTTTAGGCTTTATTTGCTCCTTTTCTGGCTCCTTTAGGTGCCAGATCTTTGGGCACCTTTCTTGCTTGGGTGCAAGATTTGGGATCTTTCTTGCTTCTTGAGATAGGCCTCAATTCTAATATTCGTTCCTCTTAGCACTGCCTTTGCTACATCCCAAAGAGTTTGGACTGTCATATTTTCATTTCTGTTTGCTTCCATATATTTTTTTATTCTTTAATTTCCTGGTAACCCATTCGTTCTTTGGTAGGATACCCTTTAACCTCCATGTATTTGAGGGTTTTCCAAATGTTTTCGTGTGTTTAATTACAAGTCATTGCATTGTGATTTGAAAATATGCATGATATGATCTTGATCTTTTTATATTTGTTGAGGGCTGATTTGTGACCCAGTATGTAATCTATTCTGTAGAATGTTTCATGTGTACTTGAGAAGAATGTGTGTTCTGCTGCTTTAGGATGAAATGTTCTGAATATGTTTGTTAAGCCCATTGGTGTAATGTGTCATTTAAAGCTATTGTTTGCATTGGGCATCTGGGTGGCTCAGTCAGTTGGGCATCTGACGTTGGCTCAGGTTATGATCTCGTAGTTCGGGAGTTTGAGCCCTTCATTGGGCTCTGTGCTGACAGCTCAGAGCCTGGATCCTGCTCCGGATTCTGTGTCTCCCTCTGTCTCTGCCCCTCCCCAGCTCGTGTGTGTGTGCTTGCTCTCTCTCTCTCTCTCTCTCTCTCTCTCTCTCAAAAATAAATAAGCATTAAAAAAAAAATTGTAATGAAAAAAAAAAACAACACCAAAGCCATTGTTTTCTTGTTGATGATCTTCCTTGTTTAGGTGATCTGCCCATTGTTGTAAGTGGGATGTTAAAGTCCCCTGCTATTACTGTGTTATTATCAATGAGTTTGTTTGTTATTAATTGATTTATATATTTGAGTGCTTTCAACTTGCGGGTATAGTTACAATTGTTAGCTGCTCTTGATGGATAGACCCCTTAATTATGATATAATGCCCTTCTTCATTCATCTCTTGTTACAATCTTTGTTTTAAAATGTAGTTTGTCTAATTATGGCTATGCTGGCTTTCCTTTGATGTCCATTAGCATGACAGATGATTTTCCATCCCCTCACTTTCAATCTGCAGGTGTCTTTAGGTCTAAAATAAGCTGCATATAGATGGATCTTGTTTTTTTATTCATTCTGAAACCTTAGGTCTTTTGATTAGGGCATTTAGTCCATTAACATTCAGAGTGATTATTGAAAGATATGAATTTAGTGCCATTGTGTTACCTGTGGAGTTGGTGTTTCTGGTGATTCTCTGGTCCTTTCTAGGCTTTGATGCTTTGCTGTTGTTGTTTTGCTTTGTTTTGTTTTGTTTTTTGGAGGTTGGGGGAGGTTTCTGTTTGTACCCAAAGAGTCCCCCTTAAAATTTCTTGTGGGGCTGGTTTAGCGGTCACAAACCCCTTTAGTTTTTGTCTGGGAACCTCTGTCTCTCCTTCTATTCTGAATGACAGCCTTGCTGGATAAAGCATTCTTGGCTGCATATTTTTCCCATTCAGTACATTGAATATTTTCTGCTACTCCCATCTGGCCTGCCACATTTCAGTGGATAGATCTGCTGCTAACCTTATGTGTTTACCATTGGAGGTTAAGGACCTATTGTCCCTGGCTGCTTTCACAATTCTCTCTTTATCTTTGTATTTTGCAAGTTTCACTATGATATGTTGTGCTGTTGACCTGTTTTTGTTGATCTTGAGGAGAATTCTCTGTGCCTTTTGGGCCTGAGTACCTGTTTCCTTCCCCAGGTTAGGGAGATCCTCAGCTATAATTTGTTCAAATAAGCCTTCTACCCCTTTTTCCCAATCTTCTTCTTCTGAGACTCCTATGATACCTATATTGTTTCGCTTGATGGAATTGTTGAGTTCCCTAGCGATCTAATAGTTTTGTTTCCTTCTTTTCAGCTTCATTATGTTACATAATTTTATCTTCTATATCACCTATTCTCTCCTCTGCTGCTTCATTCCTCATTGTGACTCTATCGTGTTGATTTTGCATCTCAGTTATCACATTTCTTATTTTAGCCTGACTAGTTTTTAGGTCTTTGATCTCTGCAGCAAGGGTTTTTCTGGTGTCTTCTATGCTTTCTCAAGCCCAGCTAGTAGTCTTAGGACTGATGTTCTAAATTCTTGTTCAGATAATATTGCTTATATCTGTTTTGAGCAAGTCCCTGGCTAGGATTTCTTCTTGACCTTTCTTTTGGGGAGAATTCCTCCATCTTGTCATTTTGGCTAAGCTCGTTACGTTTCCTGCACGTGAGAGTAATGCTACTACATTAAAAGGAGGTCATACACTGTCCAGGGCCTGGCACTTCAGGAAGTGTGTCTGGTGTAAACTGTGTGTACTATATTATTGCAGATTGGCTGTGCTTTCCCACTGGTCAGTCAGCTGCAGAGCTCCTCCTTGCTTGCGGGGGTTGGGGGGGGGGGTTGGACCTTTAACTCAGTGTGCTTTAATTTGTTTGTTAAAATAAGCCTGGGGGAAAAAAAAGGAAGAAAAAAAGCCTGATAAAAAAAGAGAGAGAAGGAAAAGGAATGAAAAAAAAAAAAAAAACAGAGTCAAAAAATATAATACTGATTCCAAAGGAAAAGAAAAAAAGAAGAAAGGAAAAAAAAAGTAAGCCTGATTCTATTTCCACCAGAACTGCAGGTGATGCTTTGAAGCATTTGATTTTCAGTGCACTTGGTACACGGGGATGCTTGCTGTGCTGGTCTTCTGGAGGAGAGGTCTGCATGCTTTGGCTCAGCGTCAGTCTTGCCCCAGTAAATAAGCAGTTGCCAGGCACAGGGGGCAGCGGGGTCCCACCTGCACTGGGGACCATTGTGTTGCTCTTTGAAGTACCACCATGTTGGTGTTGGGGGGGGGGTGGGAAATGGTGCCACCCTACTGTCTTTTCTCCCCCCCACTATTCAGGAAACCTTCACAGAATAGTGAGGGCAGTCACCTGGCCCTGAGTGACAGCTTTCCTGCGTTTTTCTTCTTTGGTACACAGCTGGGATCTAAAATGCAAAATCTTAAGGGATTTGACACAGCGTGGACCACCCCCCCCCCACCCCGGAGTAGAGCCTCTCCATGCTGTGTCTGACCTCCTTTGTCCCAGGAAAATAGTTCCACACCTGTGCAGTGCATGGGGTCTGGGGTGTAGCACCACTAAAAGCAGTAACGAGGTTATATGCCTTCTGTGTGTACCTCTGTCCCCTACCAATGAAAGGCCTTTTGCTGGCACCTTCCGGAAGTACTCCAGGAAGGGGAATGTTCTTTTCCAATGGACCTTGGGGATCCCTACACCATGCTTGTACTCTGGGTCCAGCTCCCTCTTCCCCAGGAGCACACACCACAGCTCTGCTCCAGAGAAAACCACTCACTTACAAAACCTCAGAGTTTGAGCTCCACATGCTGTTTGAAAAAAAAAAAAAAACAAAAACAAAACTGTGACACTCAGTATTTCTTGCTCCTCTAGTCCATGGTCCAGAGAGGTTTTCCTCTTATGTGGACCCAGTGCTGCAGTCTCTCAACCCCTCTATCATTCTCTCCCTTTTGTCTCTCCATGGAAAGGGTTCCTTCTCCTCCTCAGCACCACAGTTTTTCTGTCCTGCAGTTCACTTCCACACACCATGCACCTGCCACACTGTCTCCCCCAGCCACAGAGATATTTCTGCCACTCCGCAGTTTAATTTCCTGGGTGTTCCAAGTGATCTGACTTCGGTACAGCTGTGTTTGAGTGACCAGGAAAGCCCAGGGTCCCCCTACTTTTTCTCCTCCATCTTAACTCTTCCCCCCCCCCCCCGCTTAGACTTTATTTTTTTAAATTGTTTTTCGATGTTTATTAATTTTTGAGAGACAGAGACAGAGTGTGAATTGGGGAGGGGCAAAGAGACAGGGAAACACAGAATCTGAAGCAGGCTCCAGGCTTCGAGCTGTCAACACAGAGTCTGACACGGGGCTCCAACCCACAAACCATGAGATCATGACCCGAGCCGAAGTCAGATGCTTAACTGACTGAGCCACCCAGGCACCCCTCCTTAAACTCTAAAGAAAAGGTGTTTTAGCTCTTCCTTATCTGATAGTATTTTTCATATAATTTTAGTGTTTCAGTTGTCAGAAAACTTACAAAAATTTAAAGTTTTACTTGTGAAGACGGAAATATTTCTGCATTGTTACTATACTCTTAAGGTGGAAATCTTACGTTAGTCTAGGGTCTTACTTAGTAATTACAAGTCTGTTAGCGTTCAAGGATAGGCATAAATTAGAGTAGATCAGCCTAATTCAAAAAATTAATATCACCATTAACTTTTAGGAATGTTTGCATAAATGTGGATAATCATTTTATATATCAAGGATTCTGACTTGAAGCTGGTTCTCTTGTTTCCAGAGCAATATAGAAACTAGTATTCCTGTTTTTGTTTTTTCCCCCAGCAATGGGGCCCAATTAAGTATGCACTTAGCAATTTCATTTGAAAATAGTCATGTAGCACCTTACCTTGTAAGTTAAATGATGTCACTTTAAAGCAGTACAGATATGCAACTAGACATATCGTTTGAAAACCACCAGCCTAAGCCAAAATCAAGGCATAGAACTCAAATATTCTTTCAGTTTTCCTTCTGTACCTCTGGCAGTATGGTGATTATGTATTCAAAAAGGCAAGCCAGCCATGACAGCTGGGATCACCATAAGCACTCCCATTGGGAGGATAGGTTTTCATTTTTTTTCAGTTGACCTATAGCTCTGGTGAATGAATGTGGCTCCGCAATACTAGTATCTGCTGGGAATAACATGGTGTGAAGATCAAAAAATCCCCACTGAGGCTTCCCTGTTAGAGCTTAGATACAGGGTTCCTTTTAATTATCTCAACCAGAAGCATACATCAAGAAAAAACCCTGAAGATAGTTTTCAATGCTTCCATGAAAGATTTGCAGATCAAAATTTGAACAAAATTTTTAAAAGATTCTAATACTTGTGACAAGTATTAGATTCTAATACTTGTGACAAGCTTACTTGTCAGTAAGCTTCTAGGATTGCTCCTAATCCCTGTGGGCTCTTCAGGGATTCCTGTCTTCCTTCTGTAGGTCTATTTAAGTTCCAAATTGCAACCACCTATTCTGTGTATAAGTGTTCCTTTCCATGATTGCTCACGGGGAAGAACAAAATCTTTTCAATATACTTGGCTAATCATTAAATAAAAACATAAGCTTTTTTATCCTTTGTTTAGATTTTTAAAGTTTTTACTGCTAATCACTGTAGGATAACATGGATTTTAAAAAAAGAACAAATATGAGTAGCTTGTAAATTCTTTACAACTGATGCAATTTTCATAGTACCTTATTTTATGGCTTCTCACTTCCTTTCTTAGATTTCCCTTCAATGTTCCAAATGTTCCAATACACTTTTTTTTTTTTTAAATGCTTATGGTTGGAATTCCTCCAATCTCCTTTAATCCCCCTTTGGGTGTAGGTTGTTCTTCATGCCAAACAATCCATGTAAGCTGTTTGGGCTATTTAAACGTTAGGGAAACCTTGACCAAAGTCTCCAGTTGATATGGGGTGTGTGTGTGTGTGTTTTAATTGCGGTAAAATACATACAGCATAAAATTTACCATCTTAACTATTTTTAAGTATATACCTCACTTTTGTTAGGTATATTCACTTGTTGTACAACCAATCTCCAGAACATTTTCATCTTATAAAACTGAATGAAACTTTATACCCATTAAATAATAACTCCCTATTTCCTCCTCCCTCCAGTCTCTGGCAACCACTATTCTGCTCTCTGCTGCTGTAAATTTGACTATGCTGGATGCCTCACACAAGTGGAATCATACAGCAGTTGTCCTATTGTGACTGGCTTATTTCACTTAGCATAATGTTTCAAAGTTCATACATGTTGTAGCATGTGCCAGAATTTCATTCCTTTTTAAGGCTGAATAATAATATTCCATTGTATGTATATAATACATTTTCTTCATCCTGTTGATGGACATTTAATTTGGATTGCTTCTACCTTTTGGCTCTTGTGAACATGCTGCTATGAACATGGATGTACAAATATCTTTTCAAGACCCTTTTAATTCTTTTGGATATATACCCAGAGTGGAATTGCTGCATTATATGGTAATTCTGTTTTTAACTGTTGAGGAACCTCCATACTGTTTTCCATAGCAGCTGCACCATTTTACATTACCACCCACCAACAGTGCATAAGGTTCCAATTTTTCTACTCTTGGCCAACTCATTATTTTCTGTCTTCTTGATGGTAACCATCCTAATGGCTATGACATGATAGCTCATTGTGGTTTTTGATTTACATTTCTCTAATGATGAGTGATACTGAACATCTTTTCATATACTTGCTGGCCATTTGTATCTTCTTTGGAGAAATGTCTAGTTCAAGTCCTTTACCTATTTTTTAGTTGGGTTTTGGCGGGGGGGAGGGGTGTATGATTGAGCTGTAGGAAATGCTATCCTATGTCATCTCCCTTTTCTGGTAATAGCAGGCTTGCGAAGTTCTTCAGAGCCAATGGGAGAAGTATTTATTTTCTAGAACTGCAAGTGATATCAGTAATCAAAAGAATATGAATAGAAGAGATTGAGACACCCCCCCCCTCCCTCCCCTCCTGCCTCATAGCCCAACTGTCAACATGGACACTAAGCCAAGGAAAGATAGTTTAGTGGGGTCAGTAATCCTTAGTAGTGCTGGGGTATGAAGTCCATAGCCAGACAGAAAAATAAGAGCAAGGAGCAGTGGGTCCAATTAGTGTCCAGAAAGTGGTCCTGAGCAAATGGCCAGGGAAGCCAGTGTTGCTTTTGACTTGTTTTTCAGGTGTTTTCTTAGTTATTGATAGGATATAATAGGATGGCCTACTGTGTTAAAGGCTTAGAGGGTATATAATTCCTTTTTTAATACTAGAAAACTTTTAAAATTCTTTGGAATTTCTTTTTTCTTTTTATTTTTTTTTTAATGTTCATTTATATTTTTGAGGGAGAGATAGAGTATGAGCAGGGGAGGGGCAGAAAGAGAGGGAGACACAGAATTGAAGCAGGCTCCAGGCTCTGAGCTGTCAGCACAGAGCCTGACGTGGGGCTCAAACTCGTGAACCTTGAGATCATGACCTGAGCCGAAGTCGGATGCTCAACCGACTGAGCCACCTAGGCTCCCCAAGGAATTTCTTTTCTCTAATCTGGGACGTATGTATTTGGTTTTGAGTGCTAGTTTTGTGAAGAATAAATGAAACTCAGTTTTATACTTGAAGTAAATATGTAAGAATATGATAGGCTTCTGTAAAGAATTCATGCACTTTAAAAATTAGAGGAAAAGGAAAACTAAAAATAATAACTAGGCATAGATTTAACAAAGAGCAACAAAATATTAGAGAAATTAAATTTAAAAGATTACTAATCTTTCTGTAAGCTTTGAGAATTGTTAGTCATGTGCTACACCATTTAAAAATTGACACATATTCATGAAGAATTAAGTGCTACAGGAGTTGTTTCTCTCTTGTAAACAACTAGAAAACTGGACAAAGTATATGAAACAAGTGTTTGGCAACATTGGACAATGCAGGCAGCCTAGGACTGTGACTTCTGAGAGAAGGGAAACAAATGGGAAAGCCTTAAAATTGACTCAGCTTCCTTCTTGCAGGAATTTTCAGAATATTGATCTGAATCAATATTCTGTTTAAAAAAATTTTTTTTAAATATTTATTTTTGAGAGACAGAGACACAGGGCACAAGCAGGGAAGGGGCAGAGAGAGAGAGGGAGACACAGAATCTGAAGCAGGCTCCAGGCTCTGAGCTGTCAGCACAGAGCCTGATATGGGGCTTGAACTCACGAACTGCGAGATCATGACCTGAGCCAAAGTCAGATGCTTAACCGACTGAGCCACCCAGGTGTCCCATGATCTGTACATGTTTTAAGTGAAACTCTACAAGACCATGGAAGGAACCATAGGAAAGTAGTAGTCTGAGCATTTAACAAGACTCATACAGGTCTGGGAAGAGTTCATGTTGCCATCAGCCAGGAGGTTTACACTTTAGTAGTGGGGGTAAGTTAATACTAAAGTAAAGGCTGCCCTGAGCTCTCAAGGTAATTAATTCAGTGGGGGAAAAGATAGTCTTTTCAACAAATGGTTCTGGAACAATTAGATATCCCTGTGCAAGAGAATGAGGTACTTGACTCTTCCCTTGCACCTGTAGGGGTGGAGAAAATTCTCCTCTCTCTTCCTAGGGTCTTTAGCCCAGCCTAACAATTAAACTGACATAAGCCAGATTAATAAGAGAAAACATACAGGTTTCATTAAATTTTTACATGTACATGGGAGCCTGCACAAGAGAATGAAGACCTGAACAAATAACCAGAGCTTTTGTACCTTTTAGACAAATTTGTGAAGAATTGACCAGAAAAAGGAGTTTGGGCTAGGGGTAGTAAGTGCTGAAGAAGTAAGTAGGAAGATACGGATGAGTTTAACAAGGTTTGTACAGATGTCTTGACCCCACATTCCTTGTCTCTGGTGATAAGAATGTCTTCCTCCTGCTACAGGGAGGGCATCTTTCACATAGGAGTTTTATTTCCTGGTTCCAGGAAAACAAGGAGGGTCAGATCATTTCTTACATCCCTTTAACTCAAAATAATCAGTGTACCAAAGCAATATATCTTTAGGTTTCATGCTCTGAATTCCTTCCCACCACATGCAATTCAAAGTGGATTATGCACCTAAATGTAAAAGCTAAAACTCTACTTCTAAAAGAAAACATAGAAAATCTTTGTGACTTTGGGTTAGCCAAGATTTTTTTTTTAAGTTTATTTATTTTGAAAGAGAGCAGGGGCACCTGGGTGGCTCAGTTGACTGAATGTCTGACTTCATCTCAGGTCATGATCTCACGGTTGGTGGGTTCGGGCCCCGCGTGGGGCTCTGTGCTGACAGCTCGGAGCCTGGAGCCTATTTCAAATTCTGTGTCTCCCCTTCTCTCTGCCCCTCCCATGCTCATACTCTGTCTCTCTCTGTTTCTCAATAATAAATAAACGTTAAAAAAAAAATAGAGAGTGAGCGAGCATGCACACGCAAACTGGGGAGGGGCAGAGAGAGAGGGAGAGAATCCCAAGCAGGCTCCGTGCTGTTAGTGCAAAGCCCAACGTGGGGCTCAGTCCCATGAACCGTGAGATCATGACCTGAGCCACAATCAAAGACCTGAGCCAAAATCAAGAGTCGGACCCTTAACCAACTGAGCCACCCAGGTGCCCCAAAGTCAAGATTTTTTTTTTTTTAATGCAAAAAGCAAGAATTCCAAAGGAAAAAAATTGATAAATTGATCTTTATTATAATTAAATAGTTTTCTTTTTGAAAGACTTTATGAAGAGAATCAAGAAGCCACATATTGGGAAGAAATATATTTGCAAAATTTGTATCTGATAACAAGATTTTATCTATTTATTCATTTATTTATTTAGAGAGTGTGAGTGGGGGAGGGGCAAAGGGAGAGGGAGAAAAAGAATCTTAAGCAGGCTCCACACCCAGAACAGAGCCCATCACAGGGCTTGATCTAATGACCTGAGATCATGACCTGAGGCTAAATCAAGAGTTGGACATTTAACTAACTGAGCCACCCAGGTGCCCCTGATAACATGATTTTAATCCAGTGTATATAAATAGACTGCTTACAACTTAATGAGAATATAAACACACCCAGAAAATGGGAATTTAGACCCTTCGCCAAAGAACATGTATGAGTGGCCACATGAAATAATGTTCAAGATCCTTGATTACTAGGAAAATACAGATTAAAACCAGTGAGATGTCACTGTGCATCTGTTAGAGTGGCTAGAATTTAAAGGTTGTGCTCACTTCGGCAGCACATATACTAAAAATAGAATTTAAAGGTTGACAGTACCAACATCTACAACTTACACACTGCTGGCAGGAAAGCAATTTGGCAGTCTCTTATAAAGTTAAATGTACATTTACTGTAAGACCCAAAAATCCCACCCGAAGGGATTTATTTACCCAAGAAAAATGTAAACCTATGTCCACGCAGATGCTTGTACTTACACATTCATAGCAACTTTACTTACAGTAGCCAAAACCTGGAATACTGCTCAGCTATAAGAAGGGATGATTTGTTGATACGTGAAATGACATGGATGAATCTCAGAAGCATTGTGCCAAGTGAAAGAAAGCAGACACAAAGGGTTACTTTATGATTTTATTTTTATGAAATTCTGGAGAAGAGAAAACTATAGGGCTAGAAAACAGATCAATTACCTGGGAGTAGTGGAGATCTCTTCAGGATGATGGAAATGTTCTGTATCTTGATTGTGGGGGTAGTTGCACAACTGTAAACATTTATCGTAACTTAGGGAACAGTGCACTTAAATTGAATGAATTTTCTAAGTTCTACCTGAGTAAAGCTAATTACTTAAAAAAATAAGGGGCACCTGGGTGGCTCAGTCAGTTAAGCATCTGGGTTCAGGTTGGGTTATGATCTCATGGTTCTTGAGTTCCAGCCCCACATCAGGCTCGCTGCTGTCCGAACACAGCAGGCTTCAGATCCTCTGTCTGAAGATCCCCTCCCCCACTCATGTGCTTTCTCTTGAAAATAAACATGTAAAAGAATTTTTAAAAAATAAAAATAAATTTTAAAAAACATGACATACCACATTGTTTTTTTTTTAAGGCAGTTTGACCTATAGAAGTGGGCATTATATTTGCTAAAGGCACCCATTATATTATGCTATATATTGCTGTCAATAAGAATAATTTAATGCAGTGTTGATGGATGCATTGTGCCTTTGGGGAAGGAGTACAATAAACCTTGATGGGGAAACGCATCAACTTAGGTAAACAGGAAGAGCAAACATTTCTCCAGTGCACTGATGGATTATCAGTGATCCTAAAATACTATCATGAGCATTTAGGATAATATGAAATAGTAGTACTTGATTCTTTCTTTCTTTCTTTCTTTCTTTCTTTCTTTCTTTCTTTCTTTCTTTCTTTCTTTCTTTCTTTCTTTCTCTCTCTCTCTCTCTCTCTCTCTCTCTCTCTCTCTCTCTCTCTCTGTCTCTCTTTCTTCCTTTCTAAAATTTTTGTTTATTTATTTTTGAGACAGGGAGATAGAGTGTGAGCAGGGGAGGGGCAGAGAGAGAGAGAGGGAGACACAGATCTGAAGCAGGCTCCAGGCTCTGAGCTGTCAGCACAGAGCCCAACACGGGGCTCAAACTCACAAACAGTGAGATCATGACCTGAGCTGAAGTCAGATGCTTAACCACCCAAGCCACCCACGTGCCTTTCTTTCTTTCTTTCTGTCTTTCTTTCTGTCTTTCTTTCTGTCTTTCTTTCTTTCTTTCTTTCTTTCTTTCTTTCTTTTCTTCCTTCCTTCCTTCCTTCCTTCCTTCCTTCCTTCCTTCCTTCCTTCCTCTCTTTCTTCCTCTCTTTCTTTCTCTCTTTCTTTCTCTCTTTCTTTCTTTCTTCCTTTCTTATTTTGAGAGAGCACGAGCAGGGGAGGGCAGAGAGAGAGGAAGAGAGAGAATTCCAAGCAGGCTTTGCTCTGTCAGCATAGAGCTTGACACAGGACTTGAACTCACGAACCATGAGATCATGACCTAAGCCAAAACCGAGAGTTAAATGCTCAACTGACTGAGCCAGGTGCCCCAGTATTTGATTCTTTAGACCCTGTCTTTGCATTTTTATAAAATTGTTGATGCTTTTAAGAAATTACTAAAAAAGTCTTAAGGTTGCAAAAAGCACTCCTCTTGGACTGGCTCTAAGCCTTTGCTATAGATAAGAAAAATAAATACTAGTGCCCATTTCTTTAAAGTGCTATTTTATCTTTATATAATAATATGACCCTTCAGAATGATAAAAAATATATATATTTAAAAAATAAAAATATTTCTGTGAAACTGCAGTTTACTGTGAATTAGACTGACTTGCTCTAGTGTAGGTATATTTTATATTTCTGTTGGCTTATTGTCAATCTGAACATGTCTGGAAAAGACTTATAGAAAGGAGTACAAAATATGTAAGATGATTATTTAGAAAAATATTCACAGTTCATAGCATAGTTAATATAAATGATCTAAATATACATGAATTCCTAATTGTTAAGGTCCTTCTTGGAGTTAAATCTGACAGAGCCTAGACTTTGAGAATGTCATAAGTGACATCCTTTTTTATAAAGGAAAAAACCCTCAGAAGCTCATTTTCTAAGATCACCTACTGAATCAGAGAAGGAGCTGGAGCTTATCTATCTATATAGCCCTTCAGTCAGCCAGGAGGCCTACTTAGTAGAATTCTTCTAATTGTATCCTTATAGGCTTGTTAAATAATATTCTTTTAATTGCATCATTATAGGCTTGTTGAATATTAGTTTGCTTTTGTTTTTAAATATTATTTGTTCATTTTTGAGAGACTAAGAGAGAGCACAATTGGGGGAAGGGGAGAGAGAGAGAGAGAGAGAGAGAGATGCAGAATCCAAAGCAGGCTCCAGGCTCTGAGCTGTCAGCACAGAGCTCGACGTGAGGCTTGAACCCACAAACTGTGAGATCATGACCTGAGCCAAAGTTGGATGCTTAACTGATTGAGCCATCCAGGCACCCCGAATATCAGACTGTGTATTACTGGGTATTCTGGTAGATGCTGAAGCAGTATCCTGAGTTTTTCTTTTTTTTGGAAATTTCCCAGGATTTGATAAAACTTAACACAAAAAGGTTTCCTAGGATTGTTACCCAAAAAGCAATGATTATAATGCTGATACCATTCTTTGAGTGCAAGGACCCTGTCCTATTCACTGTTTTCTCCTCTGAAATCTCTAAAGCATAGTAAATGCTCAGTAATATTAAAGTGAGATGAGAGTGTGAATTATTTCATAAAAAAAGAAAAGGGGCACCTGGGTGGCTCAGTTGGTTGAATGTCCAACTCTTCATTTTGGCTCAGGTCATGATCTCATGGTTCCTGGGATCAAGCCCATTGTCGGGCTCTGCACTGGCAGCATGGAGCCTGCTTAGGATTCATTCTCTCTCTCTCTCTCTCTCTCTCTCTCTCTCTCTCTCTCTCTCTCTCTCTCTCCCCCTCCCTCACCCTCCCCCCCCCCCGTCTCTTAAAATAAAGAAAAAAATTAAACTTTAAAACAAAAAAAAAAAAAAAGGAAAGAAGATGACTCTTTGGCATACAGGAGACAGCTAATCTTTAAAGGGTCAGATAATTTGGTGACAGCGTTAACCAATGTTTTACCAAGTAGAAATGTGTTTACTAGGCTGTGTGGGTGCAGGATCGTATCCATACACATTTCTGACATAGCTGAAGATCCAAATTCTAATCATTCAGCCAATTTTCTGGAATAGTCTCTGTGTTCCCTTCTTAATGAATGAGGCTGTATTGTATGAGCTCCTTTAACTCTCTTCTGTCATCCTTTTGATTCCTCTAACATGTGTCTCACCTTCTTGTCAAGGACAGCATCCCCATCTGTGCCCTCATTCTGTCCTTTCCTGTCTCATTTAGGAGCTAACGCATCAGCCCTCTCCCTCTTTCAGTTATCTTCAAAATTTTACCTTCTTGGGTTAGTGCACATTTTCTTTTGCTGTTATTTTCAGGAGCTTGCCTACTTTCACAAAAAAGCCTTCTCTTGGCTGTTTTTTCTCAAACTACCATACTGACTTTGTCTGCCCCCCCCCCTCCCCCCCCCGCCATCAAAATTGCACAAGCAAGTTTTTATTTGCTTCTTTCTACACCTGATGTAACATCTTTTCCATCTTTGCTCTTTTTGGCCTTTTTTTAGCCTTTGACATTGACTATGGTTGCCTTGCCTGGTAGAAGAAGAATGTAGGCTTTGGAATTGGTAGGCTTGGGTTTGGATTCCTCTCTGTGTGACCTCTGGTTTCATTTGTATTATGTGCATACATGTGTATGTCCTTGCCTCAGAGCTGAGGGAAATCTACTTAGTACATGTTCCATCTGTTCCCTTCCCTGTTTGGCTTGGTTTCTGACATGGTGCACATCGTGTATTGCCATACCATTTATGAGGTAGGTAGTGTTACTATATCCATTTTACTAATGAGGAAATTAAGATTGATCATGTAGGAGGTCGTGGAACTGGAATTCTGCTGAGTTGTTGGACTTGAGTTCAAACCCTGAGTGTGTCAAATTGCCAGTATACTCTTTCTTTACATATGATGTCTGTCTTAGGAAATATCTGTAATTACTAATTCATGAAATGTCTGAACCAGTGGAGCTTTTCAAATGAAATTTTCTGCCCTTTTTTTTCCTCTTGTGTATTTATGTGTGTGTGCACAAGCACAGACAACTGGAGGACCCCTTACACGGCCTTTTTACCCTATTTCATCCATTCCTCCACCTGCCTCCCTCTGACAACCACCAGTTCTCTGTATTTAAGTCTGTTTTGTTTTTGTTTTTTTCTTTTTTCTTTGTTTATTTATTTTGTTTCTTAAATTCCATATATTAGTGAAATCATACAGTATTTGTCTTTCTCTGATTTACTTCGCTTAGCATTATACACACTAGGTCCATCCATGTTGTAAAAGTCAAGATCTCGTTCTTTTTTATGGCTGAGTCATGCTCCATTGTATATACACACCATATCTTTATTCATTCATCTGTTGTTGGATGCTTGAGTGGCTTTCATATCTTGGCTATTGTAAATAATGCTGCAATAAACATAGGGATGCATGTATCTTTTCAAATTAATGTTTTTGTTTTCTTTGGGTAAATACCTGGTAGTGGAATTACTGGATCATATGGTAATCCTATTTTTAATTTTTTGAGGAACCTACATAATGTTTTCTCCAGTGGCTGCACCAGTATGCATTCCTACCAACAGTTCACAAGAGTTCCTTTTTCTCCACATCCTCACCAACACTTGTTGTTTCTGGTCTTTTTGATACTGGCTATTCTGACAGGTATACAGTGATATCTTGTGGTGGTTTTGATTTACATTTCCCTGATGCTTAGTGAGGCTGAATTGCTTTTCATGTGTTTGTTGGCCATGTATATGTCTTTGGGAAAATGTCCATTCATGTCTTCTGCCTCTTTTTAATTAGATTGTTTTTGTGTTGAGTTGTATAAGTTCTTTATATATTTTGGATATCAATTCCTTTTTGGACATATCATTTGCAGATATCTTTCCCCATTCAGTAGGTTGCCTGGTCATTTTGTTGATGGTTTCCTTCGCTGCACAAAAGCTTGTGTGTGTGTGTGTGTGTGTGTGTGTGTGTGTGTGTGTGTGTACATACTCTCAGTAGTTTATTTTCGCTTTTGTTTCCCTTGCCTTAGACATATATAAAAAAATTTTTTTTTTTAGAAAAATATTTCTACTGTCAGTGTCAAAGAAATTACTGCCTGTGTTTTCTTCTCAGAGTTTTATGGTTTCAGGTTTCACATTTAGGTCTTTATCCATTTTGAGCTTATTTTTGGTATGTTGTAAGAAAGTGGTCCAGTTTCTTTCTTTTGCATGTAGCTGTCCAGTTTTCCCAACACCATTTATTAAAGAACCTATCTTTTCCCCATTGTATATTCTTGCCTCCTTTCTTGTAGATTAATTGACCGTATAAGTGTGGGCTTATTTCTGGGGTCTCTGTTCTGTTTCATTGGTCTATGTGTTTCTTCTTGTGCCAGTACCATACTGCTTGGATTACTCTAGCTTTGTAGTGTATCTTGAAATCTGGGATTGTAATACCTCCAGCCTTGTTCTTCTTTCTCAAGATTGCTTTGGCTATTTGGGGTCTTTTGTGCGTCCATATAAATTTTAGTAGTATTCTACTTCTGTGGAAAATGCTGTTGGTATTTTGATAGGGATTGCATTAAATCTATATATTGCTTTGGGCAGTATAGACATTTTAACAGTATTTGGTTCTTCTAATCCATGAGCATGGAATATCTTTCCATTTGTGTCATCTGCAGTTTCTTTCATCAATGTTCTATAGTTTTCAGAATACAGGTTTTTTTATCTCCTTGGTTATTTATTCCTAGGTATCTTATTTTTTGGTGCAATTATAAATGGGATTGCTTTCTTGTTAAGTGGCCTTTTTAATGAAATTAATTGGTAGCCAAATGAGGAAGTATAGCAAAGATAGAGTTTGTGTTTTGAGAATTCTAGATTGCATATAAAGTGCCAAACCAAGAAAGAGGACACAGGCAATTAGACATCATTGTAGTTCTGAGGTACATGACTGTGGGTTTATATAATACAGCCCTGTTGGAAAGGGAATTGGAGCTTCATTGACTTTGCAGACTAGAAGAGATCAAAGTTGGCTGTGTCACTCCTTTAAGAACACCTTTTAGCATTGTGAATGAAGTTCTTCCAGATGTTCACCTGTGATAATGTGGGCATGGCTCTGGCTAGAGAAAACCAGTGGTTTCATCAGCAAAATGGACCTCTTGTCTTCTTGCCTGTGGAAAGGAGGGGCCTCCTAGCACAGTATGCAGACTGCTTTATGGGTGCCATCAACCTTGTGGCCTGCAACCAGAAAGGCAAGAATGTGAGTGGTGTTGCTACTTGGGCATTAAATGAGATCATGTGCGTACGACACTGGGGGCAAAAGGGTGAGTTCCTGTGAAAATGAATCAGGTACATAAAAGCCTTAATTGCTTTCTCTCTCTCTCTCTCTCTCTCTCTCTCTCTCTCTCTCTGTCTGTCTTTTCTTCAGCATTGTGACTGCAGGTAGGATACTGATCTTCACTGACCTTTTCCTGTAGAGTAGCCATCTAAATTTTAGCAGCTGGTAGGTAATATACTGTCCTTTCCATTCAGTCTGTTCTCCAAATCTGTGTGCAAGACTTGAGGATGCTACAAAGAACCTGGAGTCTTGATGTGGGGAATTCTTTGACCTCAAAAAGTGAAATTTATACCTTTGAGACAGTCACTCAACACACGTGAAAACTGTATATTGCAATTATAAGGAAAAGGGTTAGGGTTAGGGTTAGGGTTACACAACATGTGATGGGACCTCTTGTAGCAGCTGTTGGTCACAGTCATACACATATGTCAGAACACTAGTAATAGCATCTTTAAATGCAGAAGGAAGTGGTATAGCACTGTAGCCAACCAGCTGGGCCTGTAATTCTATTTTATTAAATATTTAAATACTGTAGAAGCCATCTCATGGTATCTTGAATTGTTTTCTCTCCTTTTAAGGTAAGTTGATTTATTTATAGGTAAAAACTATAGTTCAGTTAAAAACACTTCTCTTTAGTCACAAAAAGGGAAGGAAAGACTACTGTATTTTGACTCCAGCTTCTTTATAAAGTAAAATGTCCTCTGATATATTTGTTGTTTATAAGATGTGTATTAATTTTATTTAAACATAATCACTGCTTACTTAGTTGGGATCATAATTTATGTCAGGCAGCTACAAAATACAGATTTATGTTATTAAGTTATAGGCACAGAATTTATTCCACTGATGGAATGATCTTTCTTGTTATAATAGATTAGAAAACTGCTGGTGCTTTGGCAGGATTAGGCTAAGGTATAATCTTACTTTTATGAAACTGTCATATGAAAGTACTGTTTAAGGAGAAAATTTTAATAAGATTTATATCAAAATGCTTATTGTAGACAATAAAGGAACTATTGGGCTAAACCTAGCAAAAATTTTTTTTCTTTCATAGGTAATTAATAAAATGTCTCCAACATCCCTAAAGATCACACTAAGGCAACTCATGGAGGGGTCTTCAAAGACCTTGCAAGAAGTATTAATTATGGAATATCGGCTGAGTCAAGCTTGTATGGTAAGAATTTTTGAAAAATAGTTATTTTCTATTTATGAAAGTAATAGATGTTCATTGTAGAGCATGTAAAATACAGAAAGCTATAAACAAGAAACTTAAAACTATCTGTAAATATACTCTGTGGAAACACAACAGGCCAGTTAACTTAAGATGTGTGGAACTATTCTTCCAAGTTGTTCTTAAGCCTTTATGAAATGGCAATTACATTTGCATGTACTATAAGAAAGCCTCTAACCTCAGGTGGAATTCAAAGTAGAAATTAACCATTTTTCAGGCATGGTCTCTGACCTTGGGATAAGAGGCATAAACTCTCTATAGCTGAGTTCCCTCATTGGTAAAACAAGGAGAATATATATATATATATATATGTGTGTGTGTGTGTGTGTGTGTGTATACAGAATATGTATATATACACCCATATATACATATATAGAATGTATGAATTGAAGTTACTAGTCTGTTACATGTTTTAGTTAATAGATTAGGACTGAAAGTTCCATTATAAATACACTTAAAGTAGAAAATAATCACCTAGAAAATTAATTTTATGAAACATTTCAGAGTCCTAGAGATTTCCTCTTGTAGACGATAAACTCTTTGAAAGCAGAATCACTGCTTTTGTGTTATGGGTAGAAGGCCTTTAGGTTAATAAATTTATGCCCTAAAGAAAATACTCTGTTTAATAACCAGGAAGCAGATATCCCAAATGGACTTTCATGTCTTGCAGTAGTTAAGGGGAGTGCCTGGGGAGCTCAGTTGGTTGAGTGTCCGATTCTTGATTTTGACTCGGGTTATGATCTCACCGTTAGTGGGATTGAGCTCTGTGTTGGGTTCTGCGCTGGCAGCACAGAGCCTGCTTGGGATTCTCTCCCTCCTCTCACTCTTTCCCTCCTCTGCTCGTGCATTCTCTCTCAAAATAAATAAATAAACAACAACAAAAAAAATAGTTAAGGTGTTCAAGCAGTTCATCCAATTATAAATAAAATTCGGTTAGTCCCTTTAATCTTAAAGTCGCTCCTAGTAGGATGAAAGTGGCAGCTGAGGTCTGTTGTTTGTTAAGAAAGGTACTATGCCAGGCACTTCACATACATCCTGTCCGTTAAATTTTACGCTATTTCTAGAATGGTAGGTATTATTCTTGTCTCCACTTTACAGATGAGGAAGCTGGCAGAGAGATGTAACCTGCCTAAGGTGGTATAGCTATTAAGTGGCAGACACATGGTGTGTGAAACCAGGTGGTTTCCCTCGGGGGCCCTGTACTCTCCACTACTACCCCAGTATACCTCACACAGTCCATGCTTCTCACTGTACATTTACTGCACTGCCTGGATTGATTGATTCCTTCCTTCCTTCAGCAAATCCATTAGCTGTGTTGTTGCCGGGTTCTGTGCTAAGTGTTATGTTGTAGAAAGAGTGACCCAGTCCTTGTTCTCATGAAATTTAGAGTCTACTGAGACTATGAAGACCAAGTAAACAAAATATGTAAAATAGTTACAAATTGTGGCAAGTGCTCCAAAGGAAACATACAGGTTGATGATGGGAGAGAATGAGGCAGGGACAGGAGCAGGTGGGAAAGACGAAGGGAAATAAGTTGTCAGAAAAGACGTCTTTGAGATGCGTGCTCATCTGTGACCCGAAGGGTGAGAAAGGAGTATGTCGAAAAGTCCCTTGGGTTTCAGCAGTGGATGATTTGATTCTGTTTGCTTTAAGAAAGTAATTATTGCTGCTGAATGGAGATGGGGTTAGAAGGATTCAAGAGGGGATGTAGAGACCAGATTTGAGTTTTTGCAGTAATCCAGCTGTGAAGTTGCAGTGGCTTCGGCGAGGGTGGCGGCAACGGAGAGAAGTGAATGATTTTGGGAATAATGTGGGAGAGGATTGATAGGCCTTGATGATGGATGTGAGAGAAGGAAAGAATGCATTTAGGAATTGGAGCTCGGAGCTGTGGGTTAGAGATTTAAGTCTGAAGCTTTGGAGATTTATTTACTTAATAAGAATGCTTACCATGTGCTAGACATTGTTAGGGGCACCAAGAATGCATAGGTCCACAAAACAGACAAAAATACCTGCTCTTATGGAACTTACTTTATAGTGGGGGAGATAGATCATAAACAGATAAAATTATAAAATATATAGTATATGATTATAAGTACTAAGGAGAAGAAGTAAAGTGGGAAGGAGGGTATGGCGTAAGGAGGAGGTGAGGGAGAGTTTGAATTTACAGATAGGATGACCAGAAAAGACCTGACTGGAAAGATGTTCTCTGAGTAAAAACCTGAAGGAAGTGAAGGAATGAGCTGTGTAAGTATCTGGGGAAGAGCATCCAGGCAGAGGCAGTACAAAGCCATGAGGCGGGGGTGTGCCTGCCTGTTCTAGGAGCTGCAGGAAGCCTTGATGGGTGGCATGGGCAGAGAAGGAGCGTCAAGTGAGTGAGAGAGATGAGAGCTAACAGGGTAGAGAAGGACTGGGCAGAGCATATGTAGCTTCCTCAAAGGCCTTTATAAAACTCTGGCTTTTGTTCTGAATAACATGGGAAGGTACTGGATGTTTTTGAGTAGAGGAGTGACGTGATCTTGTATCTTAACAGAATTGATAACTCAGGTGCTCATGTGTTGGGTATAGAATGGGTAAGAGCATATAGAAGGAAAATGAGAGAGCCCGGATCTGAGCCCCAAGAAATTTTGAATAGGGTGGAAGAGAAAAAGGACAGAGGTGGAAGAACCAGGAGTCATGAAAGCAAGAGATCAATGTTTCAAGGAGGAGGAAGCACTGTGAAAGTGCCCAGTAGGGGAGGATAAAGTCATACTCAGCATATGGCAACACTGAAGTTACAGGTGGTTTTGGCAAGCCGTTTAGAGTGTGGGGGCAAAAGTTATAGTATGGGGAGCTGGAGAGGAAATGAATAAATGGGATGTGGAGAAGTGACGGCTATATGTACACAACTCTTCTTAAAACAGAAGTAGGGTAGAAGTTAGGACTGTGGAATCAAGTGAGGTTCCTTGTTATTTTATAAGGTGGAAGATACTAGAACATGTTTATAATTGATTGGAAATGATCCAATAGAGAAAAAAGATAATGTTGATGATACCAGTAGCATTTCCTGGATACTTAACTGTGTGTCAGACACTGTGCTGGGATGTGGAGTAAGATAATCCTGTGATGCTGCTGATGATGACTGATGTTGCCATTTCATGCAAGGAAGCTTGGCATTAATGAAATTAGTAGATAAAGGTCACATAGCTACCAACCATGTAGTGGAGCCAGGAGGTGAGCCCAGACATTTGAATTGTAGTCAGTCACTGAGTTATGCTGCCGACACTGATGATGCCAGGAGGAGAACTAGAGATATGCTAGGATTAGAGGTTGAGAAGGTAGAAGGCAGTTAGAATTATCATCCTGGGAAGCAGGGAACAGAACGTGGATTGTTAGGCAGTTTTCCATGCCTGTTTGAGGTTTGTGGTCATGAACTTTAATTTTTTTTAATTTTTTAAAAATCGAATTTACTGTCAAATTGGCTAACATTCAGTGTGTAAAGTGTGCTCTTGGTTTTGGGGCAGATTCCCATGGTTCATCGCTTACATACAATACCCAGTGCTCATCCCAACAGGTGCCCTCTTCAGTGCCCGTCACCCATTTTCCCCTCTCCCACCCCACCCCCCGCATCAACCCTCAGTTTGTTCTCTGTATTTAAGAATCTCTTAAGGTTTGCCTCCCTCCCTCTCTGTTTGTAACCATTTTTTCACCTTCCCTTCCCCCATGGTCTTCTGTTAAGTTTCTCAAGATCTAGATATGAGTGAAAACATATGATATCTGTCTTTCTCTGACTGGCTTATTTCACTCAGCATAATACCTTCCAGTTCCATCCATGTTGCTGCAAATGGCATGATTTCATTCTTTCTCATTGCCACGTAATATTCCATTGTGTATATAAACCACAATTTCTTTATCCATTCATCAGTTGATGGACATTTAGGCTCTTTCCATAATTTGGCTATTGTTGAAAGTGCTGCTATAAACATTGGGGTACATGTGCCCCTATATATCCTTTGGATAAATTCCTAGTAGTGCTATTGCTGGGTTGTAGGATAGTTCTATTTTTAATTTTTTGAGGAACCTCCACAGTTCTCCAGAGTGGCTGCACCTGTTTGCATTCCCACCAACAGTGCAAGAGGGTTCCCGTTTCTCCACATCCTCACCAGCATCTGTTGTTTCCTGAATTGTTAAGTTTAGCCACTGTATGGTCATGAATTTTAAATGAAACCAGTCACAGTTGTATGATTTTTCGGCAGCAAGATTTAGCTGCTCGAAAGAAGGCAGAGGTAAATGGTAGGGACAGCTGGTGCTGGGATTTTGCCAGGAAAGACTAGAGGGAGGAAAAAGGCTTGAGGGAGTTGAGGGCATTTTTGAGGCAAGGTGACCACATTAATGGACTGGGGAGACTGGGCTGGATGAAGAGCAAGGTGAGTGGTGGAAAAGTTGTAGTATCGGTGGTGTTCAGTGGGGTCAGAGATTTCCAAGTGAAGATACTCGAGCAGATAAGAATCGGAGGTGGTGATCAGAGAGTGGGTCATAAAGGCAGTCCAGTCTCTAAATGTATATTTCAGGCTATGGCCATGGGGTGGGAGGCTACAGTGGGTGGAGGGGAGAGATCATCACTGCGAATGAGGATGCCTGGAAATTCACCATTTAATCTCATTTTCTTTCAGGGAGGCCATGACTTTCATGAAGGTGTTAGGGCAGGTAAGTGATGGTTGTCTTCTTCCTGGCTATTATGGAAATAGGATTTGCGAGCCTATACTGTTAATCAAAGATGATAGTTGTTTTATTAGTGAAAATTATACCTTCATAAAGATTGCAAAGTTGTTGCTATTTTAATATTACCAACTGACATATAAGGGAAGATCTGTCTTTAAAACCAATATTGTTTGAAAAATTCACATAACCTTATGTCACCGCTCCCTAATTTCTAAGAGGTGACCCTGCTTCTACAGTCACACAGACTGCCTCTGCTAAGTGCAGCTGAGTTTGAACACTCATTCTGTTGCTGAAACCTTTGAAAGGTGCATTTATTCCCTTGCAAGAAGCCCTCAAGTCCCCTGCCCCTCTTCTTTCTAGTACTGGCCTGGCAAAATCCCAGCAGCATTGAATCTCTACCATTACCTCTTTGCCTATACCTACAAGTTCAAAATTGACATTGAGAAAAACCATATGACATAATTGGTAACATGTGCTAGTGTTCTTATTAATTTCTGGTTTATCTTTATCATCTCCAAAGTCAGCATATTTAGAAAAAGCAAGTGAAATGGTTTTTTTTTTTTTGTTTTTAGCAAATTTGCAACAATTTTTTATGTATAAGCTCATATCCCTATAAATAATAGCTGTTTTTTATGTTGTATAAAATGAGTTCTTAACCTTTGCATGTGTTTTGCACATCTAATTTTTTAATGTTTTTATTGATCACTTTAATATAGTGCAGACTCTGTATTTACTTTATCTAAATAAAAGATTATGTTCTTTGAGCTGTAAGCTTTGATAAATACTGGTCACCATTGTAGAATTATCTTAATTTATGGCATGATAAAATATCAGAAATAAGCAGGGGTTTAGGGGCGCCTGGGTGGCTCAGTCGGTTGGGCGGCCGACTTCGGCTCAGGTCATGATCTCACGGTCCGTGAGTTCAAGCCCCGCATTGGGCTCTGTGCTTACAGCTCAGAGCCTGGAGCCTGCTTCAGATTCTGTGTCTCCCTCTCTCTCTGCCCCTCCCCCATTCATGCTCTGTCTCTTTCTGTCTTTCAAAAATGAATAAATGTTAAAAAAAATTAAAAAAAAATAAGCAGGGGTTTGAATTCTCTTAGAAGACACAGGGAATTGAGTCAGAGGAGATGGCTATATGTTTTATAGAAACCAGGTAAAATAAGCACTTTTCCCACTAATTCCCTGCAAATTCTTGCTGCATGTGGATCAGAGCCTAGACAACTATTAGTTATTAGAAGGATGTGTGTGCTATTTGGGTTTTATTGCTAAAATACTCATTATATGTTATAGCAGCCCTTCTTAAACTTAAAAAACGAAGGTTTTTTTTTTCATATTTACTGTCTATTATCTTAAGGAAACAGAGTTAAAACCAAGCAGCATCAACATTCTGATTCATAAGGCAAGAGCTTATCAAGCTACTTTCTAATGAAGAGAAAGTATACTGCCCCATCTTTAGCATAAGCTCCTTATTTTGAAAGCAGTATCCTGGGTAAAACTGTTTGGTGTTCTTGCATAATAACCAAATGTTTGCTACAGTTTGCTAATGATAAAATATGTTAGCAAATTAGATAAAATAAACTAGCAAATTAGGGGAGTGGTTGTTAAAAATTCTTACTCTTAACATCTAGAATAAACTTCTTCCTGGTTATAGAAGAAAATAAAAATAGGTTATTTCAGCAGAGCTAGAGAGTTACCAAATGGGATTTGAGTGGGTGCCTCACGAGACTTGAAAAACCCTGAGCTGTCTACATGGCAAGAACTTGTTATATCTATGCTAAGTAAAAAATTATGTCAGTTTGAAATAAAAGAACATACAGATTTGACTAATATTCTCTTTCATTTTGCCCTTCAGACTGTCAAGGAGGTAGATAGCATGATAGCATTGGCCAGAGGGCTTAAAAAGGAAGAGACTCTTGAAGAAATGTTCCAGAATTGTTTTTACTTATGCTGTCTGGGGAATGTAAAACTGTCAAATTGGCAGGGATCATAACATCAGTGTTCAGTGTTACCACTGATCTGATACTAGCTAGAATCATGTAGCTAGGCAGCCGAGCCTTAAAAACCTCTAGTATCCACATTTAATAATGCAGAAAGCCCCTTTGCTTCCTGTTTCTTGGTTTCCAGATTGCTTCTTTATTTAACTTTTTAATACTAAATTTGGTTTTTTAAGTTCAGAGTTTTTATGTTTAAATATTTTTATCATTCACAGGAATTATTTACATTTTAAATATGGTTGAAATTCCCTCCCATAACCATACCTAGTCCCTTTCTCTTTTAAAAAAATTTTTGAGATAATTGTAGATTAACATGCAGTTTTAAGAAATAATATAGAGAGATCCTATGTGCCCTCCAAGTTTTCCCAAACAGTAACATTTGTATAACTATAGTATACAGTCACAACCAGGAAGTGGACACTCGCCTACCTTTTTAAAGGAGAGGTTTGCCGATTGCCTCATACTTATGATCCTGGGGGGATGCTATGTGGCTACACTAAATGATGACTACACCGAAATAAGAGAAGTCGAGTTTCTTATGATAACCTGAAGGTGGTCTGGTATTTTAATGCAGAGCTGTGTGAACCAGAGGATTCAGCAAAACAGTATCCTCGTTTAATTATGCATAAAGTCATCCCCTTCTAAGTAATTTTCCTTTCAACTCAATGTGGAGGAGGTTAGAAGGCAGATCTGGGCCCTCCACCCTCCCCTGCCTTCCCTTTAAACTACACCAACCCTGGTTTTAGCTGTTTTATAACAGGAAGATTTCATTTACAGTTTTGTTTGAAGAAGGAAAAAGAGTTCCAAGTCTTAAACCACATTAGTTCATAGGCTATATTCAAGTTCCGGGCATCAGACTTAGCAGGTTGGGAGATAACCACATGGGTCATCATCCATCCAAATTCTGTTGGGGCTTAATTTAAAAAGAAAAATGGAACACATACGAAGATTTAAACTTTGCAGAAAAAGTGCTATAGAAAATATGCCTTGTGTTAAGGTAGTTTCTGTCAGTTCTGTAATTAAAATCTGGTAATACCTGAAAGAAATGTACTAACATTTCTTATGTCTTCACTTGACAGTTTTAATAGATAAAGACCAGAGCCCAAAATGGAAACCGGCTAATCTAAAAGAAGTTACTGAAGAAGATTTGAATAGTTACTTTAAATCTCTGGCAAGTAACGATTTGAAATTATAAAGTGGCTGGATTTTTAAGGGATTATTTTGGAGCAGATGTTGGCAAACTATGGCACATGGGCCAGATCTGGCCTGCTGCCTGTTATTTATTTTTCCACCAGCTAAGAATGGTTTCTGCATTTTTAAATGGTTAGAGGAAGAAAGCAAATACTAATATTACATGATGTGTGAAAATTACATGAAATTCAAGTATCAGTGTCCACAAATGAAGCTTTATTGGAACGTAACTATACTCATCTCTACATATTTTCTATGGGTGCTTTGAGTAGTTGCAACAGAGATTGTCAGGCTAGCAAAGCCTAAAATATTTACTGTGTGATCCTTTGCAGAAAATGTTTGCCAACCCCTGCTTTATAGATGGGAAAATTTGAAATTCTTTAGAGATTGTGGAGTTGAAATCTCTAATTGAAATGGGAACCTTATGTTTTGGCTTTGGGTAGTAGTTTGTACATTGATTAAATAAACCTATATATAGATGATTAAGAAATGGCCCTGAAATTTTTTTGTCTGTTGTGTTAATGCTTCATAGAATTTTCTGCATGAATAAATCTATTTTAAAATAATTATGTTACTGTAGAAGTGTTCCTTTTATAATATTAGAAATCTCAGGGAAAGCAAAAAGGTTTTTATGAGGTTATCTCTCTAGTATTATTAACTCATCTTTGGTCTTCCCTAAAATTAACCAGAATCCTTCCTATAGTGAAAGTGAAAGCATTATTTCTCATTGTTTTTTTTAGGATTTGTTAAACTGACAGAATGAGAAATTAAGAAGTGTGGGAAATTATTTGCCATTATGTAGTTTAAATCAGGAGGAAAAAAAAGTCGAAAGCAGGAGTTTTGTTCAAAATAGAAATACCTTCAATAATTGGTACTGTTGACAAAATAAGTTTTTCTTAAGGTACACAAGAAACTGCAGGGTGTTCCAGACTTGGCACATTAAAGTCTAGAGAAGAATGACCTTTAAAGGCCAGTTTATCATTTATAACTTGTTACAGTTTTTCCTTCATCCAAAACCCCTCAGAAATGAAGAAAATTTCAGATTTCCACAAAGGTGGAAGAACTGAGAAAGACATCAAAACTTATATCCTGCACTCCTCTTTTAGATGAGGAAATTGCAGTCTAGAAGGAGTTGCTTTAAATTTTCTATTTTTAATATTTAACATGAAGCATTCCGCCCCCCAAAAAGTGAGGAACAGATTTAGACTAAAGACAGCATGATAATGGACATGTTTACATTTATATTCTTAAAGCTCTTAAATTGGACCTGAATGATCCAAGAAATTATTTGTATTTTTATTCACTTTGTATTCATTAGACATGCATAAAATGTTGTTCTTTATGTCAAAAAATTTGACAGTATACAATGTTGAAAGGCATTTGCTTTAATAAGAACTCATAGCTAGTTAATTGCAACTAGACTTTTGTACAGTTAGAAAAAAATGTTTTCTCAAAAATATTTGGAAAAAAATATACCATTTCATAGCTAAGTCTTACAGGAAGAGAATTAGCTAACAAAATGTGAGTTTTGCAAAGTAAGAGATAGGGAGTACATCTGAGCTTGTGCCCACTTGCCCAAGGAAGATATGTTCTATTTGGCCACACAGATACATAGTGAGGGCCTTATGATTAAGCAAACAATAGATTTGTTGGAACTTTGTTTTTTAACTACTATTCCTTGAATTTACTTGATTCCTAAAACTATACAATAAAAAAGTATAGTTCCCTCATCTCATAAAATGGCAATGATATTAAGTAGGATACATGTGTCATGCTAGCTCATTCATTCAGCAGTATGTCTATTTTTAATACTAATAAGGCAATTTGACACCAATTATTCCTTTGGAACTAGGATCGTTTTTATCCCCTTCCAAATTGTGCTTTGAGTGCTAATGACCATAGGTGGTTAGCAAAGGACAGATAAGGCAACTGAAAGTGGAGCACTCTGATATCAAAGGCTTGTAACTGAAAGGTAAGAGCACACAGGAGACCTTTAACTGGAGAAGGGAGCAGGGAAGCACTTTTGCGGGGTTACGTGAGTCTGTGTAAGTGAGGGACCTGCACGCTTCCTCTGAGAATCTTCGTTTACAGTTGCCATCAGCAGGTTCTTTGTCGCCCTGGCTGCGGCTCATCTGCGCCTATCCTGGATGTTCTCGAGAGAAAAGAGTCAGTAGTTGGTCACCTGTCAGGGTGGTAAAGAAAGGAACTTGCTACTGTGTCCCTTCCCTCAGTCAAGAACAATGGAGACTTGTTTTGCAGTGTGTCTTCTGATGGAGCCTGACGTGAGTGCTGTTTCTTGGGCCCTCTTTCCCCCCCGTTTCCTTTCCCTTATGATTTGGCCACTATTCTTATTTCATCTGTGTTTGTGATAGAAGTTGGAACAAATGTCTCCCTTTCCAGTAGCTAATAATTCTTCCAGTCGTCTGTTTTATATGTTCCTTCCTTCTCAAATAGACCTTTTACTGTTCATGAAAGTTCAAAGTGAAGTAAATCCAGTATTTAAATATGAAGGTATGATAGAAGGAATCCTATCAAAGATGTTCTCATCTGTCTCGTCATCAAGGCCAAACTATATCTTGATAATGATCACATGTGGTACACATTTGCTTATCCAGTTCTTTTTCCTGCCTGCCTCCAACTTGGTTTATCTGCTAACTCACTGATTACGCAAGCCTTGTAGTTCCTTGTCCATGTTTTGACATAATACAGCATATATTTCCAAGATAAGTCTATACTACCAGATACTATACTCTGTTAAAATGATTCAGGAGTGAGGGGTTGGTGCTTGGTGACAAAACCATACTGTCATAGTGTCAGGGCAACAGAGATTATACTTCTAGCTAGATATGGATCTGAACAGGCGTGCCTGCTACCCCCCTGGGAAATAGGGGCCCAGGCACAGGAGAAACCTGAGGTTAAAACACTTAGCTGTAATAAAACTCGCCAGTCTACATCCCTATGTATGCTGAAAAATTTAGTGTAGCTATGGCTTTGTGTTCTCACCATAATATTGTATTACCTTACATACTTAATTACACCTTTTAAACAGTGAGTGACTTTGCAGCAAAAATATCTTGATGTGAGATACAAAATGAATGAAAAACAGCAACATCTAAGCTTTTGTCTGAGTCATTAGTATACTCAAAAACCTAAATTTTTCTTCATGAGCTGGAAATATGTTTTGCACTTTCAGAAAACTTTTTGTCCCTTAGTCTTATGACTTCAGATCCTTGTATAAATGGGGATGGTGAGTTTTTCTACTTTGTTTCTAGATTGCAAGTACAACAGGACAGTTCAGATCTTGGGACTAGGTAAAGTGAAAGTTGAATGACCAAGTGTCTAAAGGCAACGGAAAGATAGCACATCACTCACTTCAAAGAACTTTCTTTGTCCATGCAACCGGGAGAATTTACTCTATTTGTGGGTTTCAAAGTATCATGGTTAAAACTAGAGGTAGCATTTCCGCCTGCTTTTAAGGCCAAATACATATTTCGCAGGTCTTCTTCTGCCTTTCTTTAGATATTGGTGACCAGGGTCTGTTGGAAATAAAAGAATCTAATGCACACAGACTTAAAAAATAATTCCCTTTCCAATTAAAGTCAGTGTGCAGCAAATCTTGATGAAAATTCCAGTGACTGCATCCCAATTTTTCTACAGGTATGTCTTCTCAATATCTTCTTCCCCTCCCAAATTTTCTAGTACCATTGATCTCAAACAGTAGTTACTTGTTAAAAAACTTCCTCAAAAAGGTAGACAAATTTAAGAAAATCATATATGGCTTTAAATGCTTTAAGGGCATTGTTACCGTACACACACACGAATACTCTTTGGAGGAGCATTTGGTCTTTTGTAATACAACTGTATATACTCATGCATAGACTGGTCCCACCAGTCAATAAGAAAAATGGGAACGATTGCCCATATACCAACCTTCTGCATCTTTGAGATGGTAAAACTTAACATACATGCACTGAGAATAGGTTCTGCTTTCTACCTTGACTAGGGCTTCTGTTATTTATTTTAAAATTTACTGTATTTCTATTTGTAAAAATTCTTGTTTTCTTGTTATATCACTGGGCTGCTTAATTCAATACCACAAACATTAATGTCATGACTTCTGTAAATTGTATCTCATTCGGGTGCCGTATGTGCGATGTCTTGAGTCATCCAATGATAGCTGAGGTTAGTTAGGGCCCTGAGGTTCAAGGTGGTAGTTAGGCTTTTCATCTACAAAAATATCTTAAGGACAGGTTTCAAAGTGGACTATTTCTGCATGGGTTGCTTTCTACTGCTTGATCATTTGTGTTAAGAAGTAGGAATCCTTGACACAAATGGTTTTGACAAACAAGACCCACTGTTAATTACTGTGGCTTAAGTGCCATTTCCTTGCCAAGGCGTTTTGGGGGAAAAAAAAAACCTTCTCATGTCTTATTTGTATGTGTGTGTGTAAATTAACAAATAGTAATTTTAAAAGGAGTGTCTTTAAAATAACCATTGGATTTCTTTGGTGATTCTATTACTGCCTCAGGAAGAAAGTGCTATGACATACCAGCTGATTACTGTGGTACAGGACCTATGTTTAGCCCTTTAAATGACTGAAATCCAAGACCAAGCAGGTAGAAATCACTGTTAACATAAAAAGTGCTTAACATATTTCATGTAAGTATTGTATACTCTTGATATTACCATAGACTTTTTTTTTTTTACATCCAGACGTAGTTATTTGTATTTATTCACATCAGTTTTTGCTATTGTTTCATGTATTTAAGCTAGCACCAACTTTATCCACAATTCAAGAAGTTATCATCATCCTACAGCGTCAAGGCCCCTCACTCTCAATATATGGGATGTCATAGTACTTGATGTTATTGCCTGCCCACTGCTGCAAGGCATCACTCAGGATTTCCTGGGACAGGCGATGTGCAAATTCGAAGACCACAGTTTCGGGCCCTGATGGTTTCTTCACTTCCTGTTCGACATTAACTGGAGAAGGCATCCTAGGTAGAAATCTGTCTCCAGACATAAAGCTTTCTTCACTTGCATGCTGCTTCTCACTCTCACATGTGGTAGGAAATGGGAAAGTTTGCTTTGATTTCATGCAGCCCATGTTATGAAGAGCTTTGAAGGAAAGCAGTAGCAAAGACTACTTCAACAGCATCTTTGGAAAACACTGAGCTTGTCCATGTGATACCGACCAGCGCTTTTCCTCTCCAGGCCACCGCAGTAATCAGTGCGTCTTTTTACCAATCTTCACCTGTAGTGTTTATCTGTCAAAAGAAAAGTTTCATTTTGAAGTTACCACTTGCAAAATACTGTGTGATTAGGTAGCATGTAGAAATAGTTCTCTACCACTGTTGGTCACTTGCAGGAGTTGGGAGGTAATAACAGCTTTATCTCATCAACAGAAAAGATAACCATTCAGTAAAACTGGCAATTTACAAAATAGGAAAATTTTTCAAGATCTTGAACATTTTATAAAACTAAAAACACAGTTAAACTTTTGCTAATTTATGTGCACCAGGGTTCAGCAAACTCTAGATCAAATCCTAGCTGCCTGTTTTTGTAAATTAAGTTTATTAGAACACAGCTGTGTTATCTGCTTATGTGTTCTCTACGGCTACTTTCATGCTACAGTGGCAGAGTTGAGTGGTTTTGACAGAAACCGCGTAGCCTGAGATGCCTAAAATATTTACTGTCTGGCCCTTTACAGAAAATGTTTGCCAACCCCTGATCTGTACTGTTGAGAGAAACAAGCATATCAGACATTTGCTCCTGCCTTAAACCTCATGAGCCTACACATCTTGGACTGTTTTCAGAGTCAGGCTTTGTCCTCTGGTTAGAGGTTTACAATTCAAAGAGAATGACAACCTTTAGCCAACACAAGTTAGATGAGGCAAAGCCACCTGTTTTTTGTTTTTTTTTTTTCCTTCTGAATGAGATACTCCCTATGAAACTATATGAAAAGCTCAGATTAATTTAAAATAAGGTTAAAAGTTTCTCCCCCCCCACTAAATGTCTCACTCTCGTTTGATGTCCGGTCAGTAAGTAGACTGCAGTGCTCACAATGTGCCTTATAAGCTTGCACGTCCTATCTTAAGATAGGACTTAACAGTAGCAAAATACAAAGCAACTTCACTGGAGGGAGTGTAGCCATAAGAAAGCACAGGTAAAGTCTCTATAGGATTATGATCCTTGGTTATATCTTAGTTTTTGGACCCAAAAGACATAGCTCTAGACAAATTCACAAAATCAAACTCAGTTGACTTATTTTAGAAACTACTGATCTTAAGATTAAAAATGGATTTAAATGCATGGTAATTGTAGTTTTTTTTAAACACTTGATAGTCAAAGTCCAGAAGAGGTGACCTTTGCCCTATATTTTTTTAGATTTCTATAAAGCCTATCCAGTGTCTCTCATAATACTACTTCCAATAAGGATATATGGTGGGAAAGGGGAGGAAATCTAGCCCTCTGCTTTTAATTACCTCTAGTTCTGTATGCCTTGCTAGAGATGTATTTCAAAAAGGGAAAAGGGGATGTGTATAATGTTTGTCTGATTTACTAGACTGAACTCCCTGCAGACGGGAACTCTCCTGGTTGTACATGGCCAACATGTAATGACTTACATAGTGTCTACTTTGTACTATCCGGGATGGTTAAGGGAATTGTACACAGTTAACCTGAAAATGATTATTCAGTAAATGTCAAATAAAAGGCCAGGAGTAGAATTATCACAATATTTTGTTTTCTAGGATCTCTGGTTCTGTAAAAAGCAGCTTTATCTACCATAACAAAATAACTAGTGCCGGATGTACCCTCACAAAAAACAACTTTAAACCTGGACAAAATATGTGGGCAGATATTTTCAGGCATTGAACACCAGCACAGGACTGTGATCTTTGGGAGAACAGAAACACAGACTGTTAAACCCCTTAATTAAGCATCCTGAGATTCTGCCTGGGAGCATCTTCCAGGATTATCTTGGGGAAATTGGCCCTAACTAGAGTGTTGATGCTACTGAGCTGAAGAGATTGGGTTACTGAAACAGAAGTTTCAAGAGATAAGGGAGCTGTTGGGAGGGAGGCAGAAGTGGGGTCTCCCATCTGATGGGGTCTCATCAAGAGTACTTGTCTGAGGACTTAGGATGCGCATGTACAGGAAAAAAATTTGCAAGACTTAGTGCCGCAGAATCCTTGGAGTAACCAGACCAACCCAAATGGAGACACCTCAGTGAAACCTGACACCTTAGGAGTCTGGTGTGAATCCTAGAGCAGGAGTTGGCAAACTTTCTTAAAGGGCAAGATCGCATAGGACTTAGGTTTGTGAGCCGTATAGTTCTGTGTCACAACTATGTAGTCCTGCTGTTTTAGTGTAGAGTAGCTGTAGACAATATGTAAAAAAGTGGGCAGTGGCTATGTTCCAATAAAAGTTGACAAAAACAGTCCAATATGGCCTATGGACTGGCTAGCCTAAGGTCAAACAAACAGTCCCAAAGAATAAAATACCACTTAAAAGAAGATGACATAATCCAGACTCCTTCAAGGGTATCATCCACAACAATCATCCTAGAATAAAAATTACTTGCCATGCAAAACAGGAAAATGTGCCCTATCAAAAAACAGTTATTAGAAATAGACCCCCAAATGACCCACTATTTGGTAATTAACACAATAGAACTGTAAAGATGCTATTTAAATACGTTCAAGGATTTACAGGAGAAATGATCATAAAGAGTGAACAAGTAGAGAATCTCATCAGAGACATGGAAATTGTAAACTCAAGAACTAAAATGAACTCATCATATGAGCTATTGGATACTTAAGAAAGGATTAATGAACTTGAACATAAGTCTATAGATATATCCAATCTGGGGAAAAAGTTTTAAAATGTGAACAGAGAAACCACAAAAAAGTATGGCTTAAAAACAATGAGAAATTAGCAATGAGGAATTAGACACATTTAACCCAGAGAGCAGGAAATAAAGAATATAGGAAGGAAAAAGAATATGGGGCAATTAGAAAACAGCAAAGTGACTGACTTAAACCCTTACATATCAAAAATTATGTGGAAGGAAAGAGACTAAAAATTTCAATTAAAAGGCCAAATAGTTAAGATCCAACCCACACAAACATAGCCAACAGATCTCTGACAGTGGAGCGAAGGTGGTCTTTTCAACATGTACTGGAATTGTATAGCCACAAAAACAAACCAAAAAACAAACAAAAATGCCTTGCACCAATCACAAAAATTAACTCAAAATTGATCACAGACCTAAGTGTAAAACATGAAACTATAAGACTCCTAGAAGATCACATCCAGATGTTAAATCTAGATAAATCTAGATGACCTTGGGCTTGGTGATCACCTTTTATTTTTTTACATTTTATTTATTTTTGATAGAGACAGAGCACAAGTGGGCGAGGGGCAGAGAGAGAAGGAGACACAGAATCAGAAGCAGGCTCCAGGCTCTGAGCCGTCAGCACAGAGCCCGATGCGGGGCTCAAACTCACAAACTGCGAGATCATGACCCGGGCCGAAGTCAGCCGCTTAACCAACTGAGCCACCCAGGCGCCCCGGTGATCACCTTTTAGATGTAACACCAAAGGCATGATCCATGAAATAAATGATAATTTGTATTTCATCAGGTTAAAAACTTCTGCTCTGTGTAAGACACTGTCAAGAAAATGAGAAGCAACAGCATATCTGATAAAGGATTATCTATAATGTACAAAGAACTGTTAAAACTCAACAAGAAAACAACCTGATTTAAAAATGGGCAACAGATGTAGGGGTGCCTGGGTGGCTCAGTTGGTTAAGGCCTGACTCTTGATTTTGGCTTCTGGTCATGATCTCATGGTTCATGGGTTCGAATCCCAAGTCCAGCTCTGTGTTGACAGTGCAGAGTCTGCTTGGGATTCTCTCTGTCCCTCCCCTGTACATGCATGCTCTCTCTCAAACTTATTTTAAAAAATGGGCAAGAGATCTGAACAGACACCTCATCAAAGAAGATGGATGGCAAGTAAGCATATGAAAAGGTGTTCAACATCCTATCTTAGGTAATTGCAAATTAAAACAACACTGAGATAGCATTATAACTTATTAAAATGGTGAAAATTCAAACATTGATGACCTCAAATGCTGGCAAGAATGGGGAACAACAGAAACTCATTCATTGTTGGTGAGAATGCAAAATAGTACAGCTACTTTGGAAGACAGTTTGGTGTTTTCTTACAAAACTAAACATAATCTTACCATATGAGCCAGCAGTCATACTCCTTGGTATTTACCCAAATGAGTTGAAAAATTATGTCCACATGAAAGCCTACATATGGATGTTTATAGTAAGTTTTATTCATAATTGCCAAAGTTGGAAGCAACAAAAATGTCCTTCAGTAGGTGGACAAACAGTTGTATATACAATGGAATGTGATTCATTGCTAAAAAGAAATCAGTTATCAAGCCATGAAAAGAAAAGGAGGAAACTTAAATGCATATGACAGTATTAAGCCAATCCTTCCAACTATGGTATTCTGGAAAAGGTAACTCTATGGAAATAGTAAAAAGTATGATGGTTGTTGCCAAGGATTAGAAAGGAGGGAGGGCTGAACAGATAGAACATAGAGCATTTTTAGGACTGTGAGCTACTCTGTATGATACCACAGTGGTGCATACACAGCATTATACATTTGTCAAAATTTATTGAACACACAACAAAGAGTGACCCCTAGTGTAAACTATGGACTTTGAGTAATGATGGTGTGTTCATGTAACAAATATACCACTCTGGAATGGGGATGTTGATAGTGGGTGAGGCTGTATGTGTTGGGGTGGGGGAGTGCGGGGAATATCTGTACTGCCTGCTCCATTTTGCTGTGACCCTAAAACTGCTCTAAAAAATAAAGTCCTTTATAAAAAATCCAACTATATACTACCTATAAGAGATGTACTTTAATTAAATATGGATATAAAAGTTGCAAGCAAGAGAGTTAGAAAGGACATACCATGAAAATAGGAAGCATAAAAAAGTTTCTATAGCTATATGAATATCAAAGTAGACTTCAAGACCCGAGGGATTACCAGAAATAAAGAGGGACATTTTGTGTGTCAGTGAGGAAGGTACGACAATCATAAGTGTATATGTAGCTAGCAACAGAGCTTCAAAATACATGAAGGAAAAACTGACAGAAGTAAAGGGAGAAATGAACATTGCTCTCTTGGTAAAGGATATAATATCCAAGGGAAAAAATACAGAATTCGAATTTTGAACACTAGTATTCAACTAGTATTTGAACTAGTAACTTGAGTTAGTTAACATTTATAAAATACTATACCCAACACCTGCAGGATATATATTCTTAACTGCATATGGAATATTCACTAAGACAACATGGTGGTCTCAAAAGGTTTCAAAAGCTTGAAATCTTAGAGTATATTTTCCAACCACCACAGAATTAAATTAGAAATAAGTGGTAATAAAATATACAGAAAGGCCCTAAATATTTGGAAACTATCGCATTTCTGAATAACCCGTGGGGCAAGGAAGAAATCACAGGGAAATTAAAATGTTTTCAACTAAATAGAAACCATATCAAATTAAAAAAATTTTTTTTAATGTTTATTTTGAGAGAGAGACAGAGTGTGAGTGGGGGAGGGTCAGAGAGAGAGGGAGACACAGAATTGGAAGCAGGCTCCAGGCTCTGAGCTGTCAGCACAGAGCTCGACGCGGGGCTTGAACCCACAAACCATGAGGTCATGACCTGAGCCAAAGTTGGACGCTCAACCGACTGAGCCACCCAGGCACCCCCAATTTTTTTAAATGTATCACTAGCGCTTAGAGGGAAAGAGATGGATTTAAATGCTTCTAATAAAAATGAAGGTTTAGTTTAAATCAGTGATCTAAACTATGACCATAAGAAACTAGAAAAAGAAAAGTAAACCAAAAATAAGTAGAAGGAAGGAAATAATATGGATAAGAGCAAAAATCAATGAAGCAAAAAGGGCAAACAATAGAGAAAAATCAGTGGAACCAATGCTGGTTTTTAAGGAAGATTTAATAAAATAGAGAAGTCTCTACTCTGATCAAGAAAAGTGACAGGACACATTACCAAGATGTGAGAAAAACAGTAGTACAGATGCTATATGTGTTAAACAAACCAACCAGAGAATATTATGTACAACTTTACAACAATACCAAATTACCAAAACCAACACAAGAGAAAATAGAAAGGTTGATAGCTCATTATCAATTAAAGAAATTAGATCTATAACTTCAATCTTTCCAAAAAGAAACCCCAGGCTTAAAAGACTAGCTAGTGCTCTAAATTGTTTCAGACACTCCAGGAAGAAATAATACCAATCCAACTTAAACTCTTCAGAAAACAGAGAAGGAGGAAACACTTCTAAATTTATTCTATATCAGGTCAGGATTACACTGTTACCAGAAGTAAAGAGATTTGAAGAAAACTCTACAAGTCAATATCCCTCATGAACACAGACACAGATCACATTTTTTTTTAAATGGCAAATTCAATTCATATGTAGAATGGTTAATACATCATGACCAAGTGGGATTTATACCAGGAATGCAAGAAATGCAACAGAACATTCAAAAGTCAAGAAATATAATTCACATTTTTTTAATTTTTAGCTTATTTATTTTTTGAGAAGGAAATCCCAAGCAAGTTCCACACTGTCAGTCAGTGCAGAGCCCAGTGCGGCACTTGAACTCGTGAACTGTGAGACCATGCCCTGAGCTGAAATCAACAGTTGGACACTTAACTGACTGAGCCACCCAGGTGGTCCTATAATTCATCACTAACATATAGATTACTGGGGCACTTGGGTGGCTCAGTCAGTTAAGCATCTGATTCTTGATTTCTGCTCAGGTCATGATCCCAGGGTCGTGGGATCGAGCCCTGCATCAGGCTCCGTGCTGAGCATGGAGACTGTTTAGGATTCTCTTTCTCCCTTTGCTCCTCTCCCTAGCTCATGTACTTACTCTCTCAAAAACAAACAAAACATAAAGATTACCATAACTGGATAATCCTCTCAATAAATGTAGAAAAAGCATTTGATAAAACCACCATTCATGATAAAAATTCTCAGCAAACTAGCAATAGGAATTTCCTTAAAACTAATGTTAATGGTGAAAGTGAATACTTTTGCCATGATAGGAACAAGTCAACAATGTTCATTCTCATGATTGCTATTAATATTGTACTGGGGGAGGGGAGAAATACAAAGACTGTCCAAAAGGAAAAGGAAATTGCTTTTATTTGCAGATGATATGATTGTATATGTAGAAAATCTTTAAGATTATACAAAAAACTAGAATTTTAGCAAGGTCTCAAGATCTAAAATTGCTACACAAAAATCAATTACTTTATGATTAGGCAGTGAAGAACTGGAAGATGAAATTAATGCCACTTGGAATAGGGTGGAAAGTATGAACCCTTAGGGATAAATATAACAAAACATTAAAGAACTACACTGCATAATATTGTGTATTTGTATATTTGTATGAATAATACAAACTGTTACTGAGAAAACTGAAATAAAGTGTTATGATCTCAAAGACAATATTAAGGTGTCACTACTTCCCAAATTGATGTATATATATATATTTCTAGGCATTCATCTAAGACAAATGGAAACATGTCTGCCAAAAAACTTGTATGCTAATGTCCATAGAAGCTTTATTCACAGCAAAGCTGGAAACAACCTAAATGTCCATCAGTAGGCTTATTGGAGAAGCAAATTGGGGATCTCCATGAAATGGAATACTAGTTGACAATAAAAAAGAATGAACTGTAGATAAATGCAACAACATGGGTGAATCTCAGAAATGTGTCAAGCCAGATACAAAAGGCTGATCGTATTTCTATGAATTTTAAGAATGGACGATATTAATCCCATAAATGGAAATCATACATAGTTTTCTTTGAGTAAGGGCTGTGTGGAAGGGGTCGTGAAAGAATGTTCTAAGTGATATAAATGTATATCTTGATTAGAGTGTTGATTACATGAGTATATACATTTGTCAAAACTTTTCAAATTATACCCTTAATATCTATGTAATTTCACTGTAATTTTTACTTCAATAAAATGTATGTAACAGTTTTGAGAACATTCTGGGAGATACAAGTCCAGGGAATTGATATATTTATACCTGAAAAAGGCTGCCTGCTTGAATCAGTCACACCAAGTTTTAAAATCAGTCTAAAATTCTAACTCTTAAAGTGATGAGGCAGCATCCAGTGCACAAACCAGCTCACAGTGCTGTGTGCCTCCTGTGATAGGCATGTGATTTCCATTGCTCTCACACTGGCCTAAATCAGCCCAAACTCAGTGGTCATATTCTTCGGCACCTACAGAAAAGCAAGAACCCTCCATCTACCCACTGCTACCAGTTCAAGGGCTTTCTCACTTCCTTTAGGAACTTGGAGAGATCCCCATGGCCCTGGGATCATGACCTGAGCCAAAATCAAGAGTTGGACGCTCAACTGATTGAGCCAACCAGGCGCCCTCAACAGTGTTAGTTATTAATGCAAGTCAATAATTTAGCAGATTGTACAATTAACCTTCTTAGGACAACATGTGGGATCAGCTGTCCTAAGTTAATTTTCAGCCTACATTATTCATCTGTCTGGCTGGGAAGTTACTATGGCTATCAGCTGAAGGCATAATACAATAAATGCTGGATATTAACCAGGAAAAGTATTTTAGCTCTTGTCATTTTAAATGGCTGATTAAAGAAATCAATTTTCAAAAGTGAGCCCAGAAATAAACCTGTACTGTATGGCCAGTTAGTCTATGACAAAGGAGGCAAGAATAGACAATAGGGAAAAGACAGTCTCTTCAATAAATGGTGCTGGGCAAACGACAGCTACATGCAAAAGAATAAAAATGGACCACTTTCTCACACCAGAAATAAACTCAAAATAGATTCAAGACCTAACTGTGAGACCTGAAAAAAAATAAAATTCCTAGATGAAAACACAGGCGGTAATCTCTTTGACACCGTCCTTAGCGATATTTTTCTAACTATGTCCTTTAAGGCAAGGGAAACAAAGGCAAACCATTGGGACTACATCAAAATAAAAACCTTTTGCACACCAAAGGAAACAACAAAATGAAAAGGCAACCTACTGAATGGGAGAAGATATTTGAGAATGATATATCCAGTAAGAGATTAACATCCAAAATATATGAAGAACTTATACAGCCCAACACAAAAGAAACAATCTGATTTTAAAATGTGCAGAGGACCTGAATAGACATTTTTCCAGAGAAGACATACACATGGTCAACAGACACAAGAAAAGATGCTCAACATCACTAATCATCAGGAAAATGCAAAGCAAAACCACAATGAAATATCACCATACACCTGTCAGAATGGCTAGAATCAAAAAGAAAAACAGGTGTTGGTGAGGATGTGGAGAAAAAGAAAACCCCTGTGCACTGTTGGTGGGAATGCAAACTGGTGCAGCCACTGTGGAAAATAACACAGCAGTTCCTAAAAAAATTAAAAATAGAAATACCATATAATCCAATAATTTCACTACTGGGTATTTACCCAAAGAAAGTGAAAACACTAATTCAAAGAGATATATGCACCCCTATGTTATTGCAGCATTATTTTACAATAGCCAAGATATGGAAGTGACCCAAGTGTCCATATAGATGAATGGATAAAGAAGATATGATTTATGTGTACACACACGCATGCACGCACACAATGGAATATTATTCAGCCATAAAGAAAAGAAAAATGAGATCTTGCCACTTGCAACAACATAGATGGACCTAGAGGGTATAATGTTAAATGAAATAAGTCAGAGAAGGACAAGTACCATGTGACGTCACTTAAATGTGAAACCTAAAGACAAATGAACAAAGAAATAAACAAAAAAACCCAGACTCTTAAATACAGAGCACAAATTGGTAGTTGCCACAGGAGAAGTGAGTGGGAGGATGGGTGAAATGATAAAGGGGATTAAAAGGTATAGACTTCCAGTGATAAGTCACAGAGATGAAAAGTACAGTCTATAAAATATAAAAGTACAGGGAACACAGTCATAATATTATAATAACCTTGTGACAGTGACTACACTTATCATGGTGAGCACTGAGTAATGTATAGAACTGTTGAATGAATATGTTGTATACCTGAAACTAACATAACATTGTATGCTAATTATACTTCAATAAAAATACTGAAAATCCATTTTGTTTATACTTTAGTTTATAATCTTAAGATACATAAAGAGCTGTGAGAACATTCCTTAACCATCCAGCCAGTCTTTAATTAGTCTCTATTATGTGTTCAGGACCAATGTCTTTAAGTGCTTTCAAACTTATTGAACAAATAAAGAGAGGCAGAGTGAGACAAGATGACAGCTTATTCAGGCAATAAATAGTGTAGATGCCCAGTGAAAGTCCTTAATTTGTTTTATCTTTGCCTTAATAGGAGAAGTGGCCATTTTTTGTTTATGCCACTGGCAGCTAAATACAATATAAAGATGCCTTTCCTCCCACCACACCTTCTCCCTCACCCCCCCAATCCCAACACCCACACACACACACACACACACACACACGCAGGCAGAGCACAGGCATGCATAAAAGAAAAGTCCTTTGACTTGTTTCCCTCAATGTTACTGAGGAGCCTCAAAGCACTAAGTATGTGGAGGGTGTCAGGCCACAGCCCTGGCACTTCCCTTGGGAACAGGTCTAGCACCTACTGGGTCTTCTATTGGATCCTTCAAACAGAAGATTTAAATTACTGTAGCCCATTCATTCCGTGTAGTTCATTTCAGAGCTGTGGTGCTCCATCCTGGATGCAGTGTCATCAAACTAAGCCTCATGAGTAAGCTCCTTTGGAATATACCAGGGAAGGTGTCAAAAAAGCCATAACTTGAGTATGAGGCCCAAACACAAAGCACTAGCCAAAAAAAAGCAGCTTCTAAATATCTGCTCTGGAAATGAATAGACCTCTAAATCCCTGAAAGTCCACCTTAAATACTAGATTAACAGAAATGGTTATTACTGCTGTCCTACTTTATATCATATTCTAAGCCTCTGAACAGGTTTCCAAGATGTTTAAATCTCAAGCTATGGCTTAAAATGGGCCCTAGCCCTGAATTAATGCGAATCTTTATATAATTTAAAAAATGCTATAGTCTTTAAAAGAAGTCTTATGCATATAGGGGTGCCTGGGTGGCTCATTCAGTTAAATGTCCTACTCTTGATTTCAGCTCAGGTCATGATCTCATGATTCAAACCATGCATTGGGCTGCACGCTGACAGTGAGGAACCTGCTTGGGATTCTCTCTCCATCTCCCTCTGCTCCTCCCATGTGTGCTCTCTCTTGCTCTCAAAATAATCTTAAAAAAAAGTCTTATGCATATATATTTTTCAAATTTCAATGTAGATGCAATTAATAAATGCTAATTCATTAAAAAACATGAGTTCATTAAAAAAAATACCTGAGTTCCTAATAGGATGTTTGTCATTATTCATTCTCTAATAATGGAAACTAAGAGTATATTTTCTTTCTTGTTGGGGGGGGGGGTCCATAAAATTGGACTTTAAACAGAGGTCTTTGTCCTGTTAATATTGAGAATCACTTAGACTTTAAATTCATAACAGGGTCAAATGATGCCAGTTAAACTGGCAAACAAATGAAGTCAGATTTAATACTCTCACCAAAAAGTAAAAGCTGGAAAATATGGCAAACCAAACAGTTGGATTGGTCCTCAGGCATGCAGAACGTACACAGCGTGCATTTGCTCACCTGCACGGTGGTCTCAGGATGACTCTTCGTGAGGTCACATTTGGGGTTCGGTTTTCTCAATGGAGGGGCAGGGGAAATAACACTGTTAATTGAGAGGCTAATGTATGAGATTCTAATAAACCTGAGTAGAGCTATGTGGTAGGACTTCATCTGTAAACCGAGATCCACCTCAGACATTCATCATAAAATTTAAGTGAGCTTCCATATATAAAACATCTAGAATTGTTTTGGAACAAGCAAGGTGTTCAGTAAGTGTCATTTCCTTTCCTTCTTTCTCTTAGATTGTCCCCTAAAACTACTATTACCAAACTATTATGTTAAGCGCTTTACTGTACTTTAAGATAATTAAAGAAAGAGAAGAATATAAGAATGCTGACAGTGATTTTGAATCATTACAATCAGGTGATAGATCTAAAACAGGTGTCCATGTTTCACCCATTTTACCAAGTCCTCCAGGTGGAGAAGAGAAACAGGCATTCCTCCTGGCCCTCTGAGCTTTACTCTGGGTACATGTTTGGTTTCACCTGACCAATCCTATTTATGACTAGGAATATTGAATCTTAGTCTGCAGTAATTCTTCCAGTACTATCCATATAAATCCCTGCAGGAAAATGGAGAGTAACTACTGATCAATTAGTTGGGAAAAAAAAAAAAAAAACTAGCTGAAGAAAAAAATTTGATCTAGATCACCACTAAGAATATAAAACATTAAACATATACTTGTTTTTTTTTTTTTTTAGAGAAAAGGGGTGTGCATAAGCAGGGGAGAGGGACAGAGGGAGAGAGAAGCTTGAGCAGGCTCCATGCTCCACCCCCTGACCAGGGACTCAGTTCCATGACCCTGGGATCCTGACCTGAGCCAAATCAAGAGTCGCATGTTCAACTGAATGAGCCACCCAGGCACCCCAAGAATTTAAAACATTTAAACTTTATATTCTATATTCATTTCTTAGTCATGTCAGGCCACAGCTAAATGACACAGCTGTACTTGTGATGCATGAATTAAGCTCCATAAAATTCTGAAGCCAGTTCCTTAAACAACTGTTGTGAAATGGAGGTGGTATGAAAAACTGGTAACAACGTCAGAATATTGTCTTTAGTTTGTTACACCTGGACTGCTCTTTAGACCCTGTACCTGAAACTAGGAATTGGAACTTGAATCAGAACATGAAACCAAAACTAATGCAAAAATGAATGTTCAGTCTTAAAACTCACTGTAGGCTGAAAATCATGATCCAATCATCCTTATATGCTAAGCCAATTATTCCATAGATTCCTTCTTCACATTTGTAAAATGCTTTGTCTCTTAAAAAGGGCTTTCTTATCATTTCTCCTTCTCTCTAGTATTACTACACAAAAATTTCTTCTTTCTAAAAATTTACCTATTCTTAAGTGTGCATCTCAAGTCCACTTCCTGTATAAAGGCCATCTCACTACCTAATATCACTCTATCACACTCTTGGGTTTCCGTGCCATATTTATTTTCATCACTGTATTTCCCATTCTGCCTTGTTTACAAGTCTGTACCCATACCAGATGGACTCGTAAAGGCTTGAACATGGTCACAGCACTTAAATGCTTTCTAAAAGAAGACTGGTAATAAGTCATTGTTATTCATCCTTGCATCTCACTTCTATACGCATGCATAATGAAGGGCTTCAGTAAATGTTAATTGACTTAAATAATTTAACTCTAGATGTTAGAAAGAAATTCCTATACAGGCATACCTCAAAAAAACTGTGGGTTCAGTTCCAGACCACTGACTGTTAAAGCAAATATCACAATAAAGCAAGTGAAAAGAATGTCTTGGTTTCCCAATAAAAATAAAAGTTATGTTTACAGTATTCTGTAGTCTCCTGAGTGTGCCACAGCATTATGTCTAAAAATGCGAATGTAAATAAAAATGCTTTACTGCTAAAAACTGCTAACGATCATCTGAGCTTTCAGTGAGTTGTAATCACTCATCATAGATCACCATAACAAATAATAAAAGTTTGAAATATTGTGAGAATTACCAAAACGTGACAGAGAGATGAAGTGAGCAAATGCTGTTGGAAAAATGGTGCAGACAGACTAGCTTAACACAGGGTTGCCACAAATCTTCGATTTGTAAAAAAGGCAGTATCTACAAAGTGCAATAAAACAAGGTATAGCTGTACTCCTACAAAGAGAGCAGCAGAGTATATATAACCATACATTACAAATGATAACCAAGTGTCTGGAGCTTTTCAGAGTAAGTTATCCATCTATCTCTGTTTCTATTGAGCATATCTCATTTCCATTTTTCCTTTTACTCTTTCCCTGGTGTCTTATCGATCTTTTATGCAACAGAAAGGAATTATTTTTCCATATTTTACAAAGTACATTGATGTAGACTGTGTACGTAAGCAAGTTAAATATCCTGCCTGAGGAAGCACATAGTCTGGATGACACGCACGAGAGACCAGTTGCACTGCCTGTTCTGGTACTCAGATCTTTTGAATATGGCTTCAGGGATCTCGCTGCCATATCACAATTTCTCCCTTTCAGATTTCATGATATGCACTAAATCAGATAAACAGTGTATTTATGGAACAATTTATTTTACAAGCCCATTCTTTAAAAGAATGGTCTTAGGGCGCCTGGCTGGCTCAGTCGGTTAAGCATCTGACTTCGGCTCAGGTCATGATCTCACAGTTTGTGAGTTTGAGCCTGGTGTTGGGCTCTGTGCTGACAGCTCAGAGCCTAGAGCCTTCTTCGGATTCTGTGTCCCCCTCTCTCTCTGCCCCTCCCCACTCACACTGTGTCTCTCTCTCAAAAATGAATAAACATTTAAAAAATTTAAAAAAAAAGAATGGTCTTAAAGGCGATACGGTACAATGAACATTCTCAAACACAGGTAGTAGTTTCAACTGCTTCAATAGTAGCATAACAACTCATGTTAGAAGCTTTAAGCCAAATATCCCACCTCAGAAATCTATCTTAAAGAAATGATCAGAGTTGCCAACAAAAATTTATATATAAGCTTTTTCATGGTAGTCTTTTTATAATTAGAAGAATTGAAAATAAGCTACATGTGCAATGACATGTGATTTATCATAGGCTTATATCCTGAATATTATGTAACTGTTAAATAACTGTAGTAGATAGCCTCTACAATGGCCCCCAAGTAATCTCTGCCTCCGGAAATTCCCATCCCTTGCTTAATTCCCTCTTCTTGTAGGACCAATGATTTACTTCTAACAATAGAGTATAGCAAAAGTGATGGGATGTCATTTCCAAGATTAAATGTTAAAGAGACCATGGCTTCTGTCTTGCACTCTTACTCTGATGGAAGCCAACTTCTGTGTTATGGAGAGGCCCATGAGGCAAGGAATCGAGGAAAATCTCTGTACAGCAGGGTGCATAGAACTGGTTTGTTCCCCACTTAAGCCTTCAGATGAGATCACAGCCCCAACTGGCAACTGTGAAAGGCTTTGACAGGCAGGCACTCATCTAAGCTGCACCCAGATTCCTGATTCACAGGGACTGCAAAATTAATGTATGTTATTTTAAGCCACCTACTTTTAGGGTAGTTCATAATAAACAGATGATAACTTTTTAAAAGAATACTTAGTAGCATGAGGCAATACTCATATGTTAAGTTTTTAAATAACTAGTCAAGAGGTTTATTTATCCATGACAAAACAAACGAAAGTATTGTTTTAAAACATGTATTGTGTACTCACATATTTGTTATTTGAACTAGTAATTTCCTACATTTCCATTCACTGAAAATATTTTCAAGACTGTTATAAAGCCTATCTTGTAATATCATATAATTTTAAGTATAATTATTATTAGCTAAAAAAAGACACCAAACATTGAAAATATTACAACCTGCCTCCTAAAACATGGTAGAAAAGTTTACAAAGAATAGATTTATCCGAGTCTTAAGAACTGATAATTTTTAAAAGCAGAAAAATATATATGTATTATTCTGGTTTTTAAAATATAGATGCTTAAGAAAAAATAGAGTTAAATACAAGAAAACATGAACAGAGTTGCTCTTTGGATGGTGGGATCATAGGTAACTTAAATTTCCTCTTTATGCTTTTCTCTGTTTCCCAAAATTTTTTCAAATATATGTGTGTGTATATATATACATATATATGTGTGTGTGTATATATATATGTGTGTGTGTGTGTGTGTGTATATGTAATTTGTATCGGAAATGTCTTTTTAAAAAAGCCAACCTGATAATGTAATGTAACACATTTTATCCTTCAAACCCAGATTTAATGCTAATATGAGACTCACCATTTTGTGAAGAAAGAGAACAGCACTGGATCCACTGATCCAAGTGGTAATACTTAAGCAAGTAAAAATAGTCAATAGGACTATAATACATCTAAATTAAAAAAAAAAAAAAAGCCATCAAGCTGAGTCAAATGAGAGGGCTAAACTAATGCAAAATTGGTTAGAACCAAGCACAAGTTTGTGAGGAGAAATTGTAGATGCCTTCCATGGCACTGGTTCTAAAAGATTAAGATTTATAATCAGAATATTAAAAAGTTGAGGGAGAGAGGGAAGATGGCGGCGTAGGAGAACGCTGGCTCACCGCGTGTCCTGCTGATCACTTAGATTCCACCTACACCTGCCTAAATAACCCAGAAAACCGCCAGAGGATAGCAGAACGGACTCTCCGGAGCCAAGCGCAGACAAGAGGCCCACGGAAGAGGGTAGGAAGGGCGGCGAGGCGGTGCACGCTCCACGGACTGGCGGGAGGAGCTGGGGCGGAGGGGCAGCCTGCCGGCCAAGCAGAGCCCCCGAGTCTGGCTGGCAAAAGCGGAGGGGCCGACAGCAAGTTCCGACAGCAAGCACGACTTAGCATCTGGGAGGTCATAAGTTAACAGCTCTGCTCAGAAAGCGGGAAGGCTGGAGGACAAAGGGAGGGAGAGCTGCTGAGCCCCTGGACGACAGAGCTCAGTTTGGTGGGGAAAAAAGGTGCTTGCCGGCGCCATCTCCCCCGCCCATCCCCCAGCCAAAATCCCAGAGAACCAGTTCCTGCCAGGGAACTTGCTCGCTCCGCGCAAACACCCAACTCTGTGCTTCTGCGGAGCCAAACCTCCGGCAGCGAATCTGCTGCCCACTGCCACAGGGCCCCTCCTGAAGTGGAGGGCTTCTCCTAAGGAGAAGCGAGCTAATCCTGCGCCTCCTGCCCCCCGGGCACCTTGCCTACCCACCCCAACTAATACGCCAGATCCCCAGCATCACAAGCCTGGCAGTGTGCAAGTAGCCCAGACGGGCCACGCCACCCCACAGTGAATCCCACCCCTAGGAGAGGGGAAGAGAAGGCACACACCAGTCTGACTGTGGCCCCAGCGGTGGGCTGGGGGCAGACATCAGGTCGGACTGTGGCCCCGCCCACCAACTCCAGTTATACACCACAGCACAGGGGAAGTGCCCTGCAGGTCCTCACCACTCCAGGGACTATCCAAAATGACCAAACGGAAGAATTCCCCTCAGAAGAATCTCCAGGAAATAACGACAGCTAATGAACTGATCAAAAAGGATTTAAATAATATAACAGAAAGTGAATTTAGAATAATAGTCATAAAATTAATCGCTGGGCTTGAAGACAGTATAGAGGAAAGCAGAGAATCTCTTGCTACAGAGATCAAGGGACTAAGGAACAGTCACGAGGAGCTGAAAAGCGCTTTAAACGAAATGCAAAACAAAATGGAAACGACGACAGCTCGGATTGAAGAGGCAGAGGAGAGAATAGGTGAACTAGAAGATAAAGTTATGGAAAAAGAGGAAGCTGAGAGAAAGAGAGAAAAAAAAAAATCCAGGAGTATGAGGGGAAAATTAGAGAACTAAGTGATACACTAAAAAGAAATAATATATGCATAATTGGTATCCCAGAGGAGGAAGAGAGAGGGAAAGGTGCTGAAGGGGTACTTGAAGAAATTGTAGCTGAGAACTTCCCTGAACTGGGGAAGGAAAAAGGCATTGAAATCCAAGAGGCACAGAGAACTCCCTTCAGACGTAACTTGAATCGATATTCTGCACGACATATCATAGTGAAACTGGCAACATACAAGGATAAAGAGAAAATTCTGAAAGCAGCAAGGGATAAACGTGCCCTCACATATAAAGGGAGACCTATAAGACTCATGACTGATCTCTTTTGAAACTTGGCAGGCCAGAAAGGATTGGCACGATATTTTCAGTGTGCTAAACAGGAAAAATATGCAGCCGAGAATCCTTTATCCAGCAAGTCTGTCATTTAGAATAGAAGGAGAGATAAAGGTCTTCCCAAACAAACAAAAACTGAAGGAATTTCTCACCACTAAACCAGCCCTACAAGAGATCCTAAGGGGGATCCTGTAAGACAAAGTACCAGAGACATCACTACAAGCATAAAACATACAGACATCACAATGACTCTAAACCCGTATCTTTGTATAATAACACTGAATGTAAATGGATTAAATGCGCCAACCAAAAGACATAGGGTATCAGAATGGATAAAAAAACAAGACCCATCTATTTGCTGTCTACAAGAGACTCATTTTAGACCTGAGGACACCTTTAGATTGAGAGTGAGGGGATGGAGAACTATTTATCATGCTACTGGAAGCCAAAAGAAAGCTGGAGTAGCCATACTTAGACAAACTAGACTTTAAATTAAAGGCTGTAACAAGAGATGAAGAAGGGCATTATATAATAATTACAGGGTCTATCCATCAGGAAGAGCTAACAATTATAAATGTCTATGCGCCAAATACTGGAGCCCCCAAATATATAAAACAATTACTCATAAACATAAGCAACCTTATTGATAAGAATGTGGTAATTGCAGGGGACTTTAACACCCCACTTACAGAAATGGATAGATCATCTAGACACACGGTCAATAAAGAAACAAGGGCCCTGAATGATACATTGGATCAGATGGACTTGACAGATATATTTAGAACTCTGCATCCCAAAGCAACAGAATATACTTTCTTCTCGAGTGCACATGGAACATTCTCCAAGATAGATCATATACTGGGTCACAAAACAGCCCTTCATAAGTTTACAAGAATTGAAATTATACCATGCATACTTTCAGACCACAATGCTATGAAGCTTGAAATCAACCACAGGAAAAAGTCTGGAAAACCTCCAAAAGCATGGAGGTTAAAGAACACCCTACTAACGAATGAGTGGGTCAACCAGGCAATTAGAGAAGAAATTCAAAAATATATGGAAACAAACGAAAATGAAAATACAACAATCCAAATGCTTTGGGACGCAGCGAAGGCAGTCCTGAGAGGAAAATACATTGCAATCCAGGCCTATCTCAAGAAACAAGAAAAATCCCAAATACAAAATCTAACAGCACACCTAAAGGAAATAGAAGCAGAATAGCAAAGGCAGCCTAAACCCAGCAGAAGAAGAGAAATAATAAAGATCAGAGCAGAAATAAACAATATAGAATCTAAAAAAACTGTAGAGCAGATCAACGAAACCAAGAGTTGGTTTTTTGAAAAAATAAACAAAATTGACAAACCTCTAGCCAGGCTTCTCAAAAAGAAAAGGGAGATGACCCAAATAGATAAAATCATGAATGAAAATGGAATTATTACAACCAATCCCTCAGAGATACAAACAATTATCAGGGAATAGTATGAAAATTATATGCCAACAAATTGGACAACCTGGAAGAAATGGACAAATTCCTAAACACCCACACGCTTCCAAAACTCAATCAGGAGGAAATAGAAAGCTTGAACAGACCCATAACCAGCGAAGAAATTGAATCGGTTATCAAAAATCTCCCAACAAATAAGAGTCCAGGACCAGATGGCTTCCCAGGGGAGTTCTACCAGATGTTTAAAGCAGAGATAATACCTATCCTTCTCAAGCTATTCCAAGAAATAGAAAGGGAAGGAAAACTTCCAGACTCATTCTATGAAGCCAGTATTACTTTGATTCCTAAACCAGACAGAGACCCAGTAAAAAAAGAGAACTACAGGCCAATATCCCTGATGAATATGGATGCAAAAATTCTCAATAAGATACTAGCAAATCGAATTCAACGGCATATGAAAAGAATTATTCACCATGATCAAGTGGGATTCATTCCTGGGATGCAGGGCTGGTTCAACATTCCCAAATCAATCAACGTGATACATCACATTAACAAAAAAAAAAAGAGAAGAACCATATGATCCTGTCAATCGATGCAGAAAAGGCCTTTGACAAAATCCAGCACCCTTTCTTAATAAAAACCCTTGAGAAAGTCGGGATAGAAGGAACATACTTAAAGATCATAAAAGCCATTTATGAAAAGCCCACAGCTAACATCATCCTCAACGGGGAAAAACTGAGAGCTTTTTCCCTGAGATCAGGAACACGACAGGGATGCCCACTCTCACCGCTGTTGTTTAACATAGTGCTGGAAGTTCTAGCATCAGCAATCAGACAACAAAAGGAAATCAAAGGCATCAAAATTGGCAAAGATGAAGTCAAGCTTTCGCTTTTTGCAGATGACATGGTATTATACATGGAAAATCCGATAGACTCCACCAAAAGTCTGCTAGAACTGATACATGAATTCAGCAAAGTTGCCGGATACAAAATCAATGTACAGAAATCAGTTGCATTCTTATACACTAACAATGAAGCAACAGAAAGACAAATAAAGAAACTGATCCCATTCACAATTGCACCAAGAAGCATAAAATACCTAGGAATAAATCTAACCAAAGATGTAAAAGATCTGTATGCTGAAAACTATAGAAAGCTTATGAAGGGAGTTGAAGAAGATATAAAGAAATGGAAAGACATTCCCTGCTCATAGATTGGAAGAATAAATATTATCAAAATGTCAATACTACCCAAAGCTATCTACACATTCAATGCAATCCCAATCAAAATTGTACCAGCATTCTTCTCGAAACTAGAACAAGCAATCCTAAAATTCATATGGAACCACAAAAGGCCCTGAATAGCCAAAGTAATTTTGAAGAAGAAGACCAAAGCAGGAGGCATCACAATCCCAGACTTTAGCCTCTACTACAAAGCTGTAATCATCAAGACAGCATGGTATTGGCACAAAAACAGACACATAGACCAATGGAATAGAATAGAAACCCCAGAACTAGACCCACAAACGTATGGCCAACTCATCTTTGACAAAGCAGGAAAGAACATCCAATGGAAAAAAGACAGTCTCTTTAACAAATGGTGCTGGGAGAACTGGACAGCAACATGCAGAAGGTTGAAACTAGACCACTTTCTCACACCATTCACAAAAATAAACTCAAAATGGATAAAGGACCTGAATGTGAGACAGGAAACCATCAAAACCTTAGAGGAGAAAGCAGGAAAAGACCTCTCTGACCTCAGCCGTAGCAATCTCTTACTTGACACATCCCAAAGGCAAGGGAATTAAAAGCAAAAATGAACTACTGGAACCTTATGAAGATAAAAAGCTTCTGCACAGCAAAGGAAACAACCAACAAAACTAAAAGGCAACCAACGGAATGGGAAAAGATATTTGCAAACGACATATCGGACAAAGGGCTAGTATCCAAAATCTATAAAGAGCTCACCAAACTCCACACCCGAAAAACAAATAACCCAGTGAAGAAATGGGCAGAAAACATGAATAGACACTTCTCTAAAGAAGACATCCGGATGGCCAACAGGCACATGAAAAGATGTTCAACGTCGCTCCTTATCAGGGAAATACAAATCAAAACCACACTCAGATATCACCTCACGCCAGTCAGAGTGGCCAAAATGAACAAATCAGGAGACTATAGATGCTGGAGAGGATGTGGAGAAACGGGAACCCTCTTGCACTGTTGGTGGGAATGCAAATTGGTGCAGCCGCTCTGGAAAACAGTGTGGAGGTTCCTCAGAAAATTAAAAATAGACCTACCCTATGACCCAGCAATAGCACTGCTAGGAATTTATCCAAGGGATACAGGAGTACTGATGCATAGGGGCACTTGTACCCCAATGTTTATAGCAGCACTCTCAACAATAGCCAAATGATGGAAAGAGCCTAAATGTCCATCAACTGATGAATGGATAAAGAAATTGTGGTTTATATACACAATGGAGTACTACAGGGCAATGAGAAAGAACGAAATACGGCCCTTTGTAGCAACGTGGATGGAACTGGAGAGTGTGATGCTAAGTGAAATAAGCCATACAGAGAAAGACAGATACCATATGGTTTCACTCTTATGTGGATCCTGAGAAACTTAACAGAAACCCATGGGGGAGGGGAAGGAAAAAAAAAAAAAAAGAGGTTACAGTGGGAGAGAGCCAAAGCATAAGAGACTGTTAAAAACTGAGAACAAACTGAGGGTTGATGGGGGGTGGGAGGGAGGGGAGGGTGGGTGATGGGTATTGAGAAGGGCACCTTTTGGGATGAGCACTGGGTGTTGTATGGAAACCAATTTGACAATAATTTTCATGTATTAAAAAAAAAAGTTGAGCAATTCCTATATCTTCCATAAATTCAGTATTTATCATCTGTGATTTACCTAAATATTCCTGAATCTTACATTCTACCCTACTTATATGACTTTGGGGGCAGTGCTGTTCTATGTGTAGTGTAAAGTATGTCTTTTATTAATTCTAACACTATATGTACAGGAGGAAGGGAAAAATTGTTTGAGATTTTAGGGTTTGGTAAAATTATTTTTTGTGAAGCCAGTTCTTATTTCTTTGAGCGTAGACTGGCAGTTCATCTAAGATCCTGACCAAGATTCTTTTTTAAAAAAAATGACACCTTGAGGCTTCCAGAGAAGATGACAGGGTAGGAGGATCCTAAGCTTATCTTATCCCATGGACACATCTAGCTAACACCCACATCAGTAAAAGTAACCTAGAAAATAACCTGAAGACTGGCAGAACAGATTCTCCATAGCTAAACGCAGAGAAGAGGCCACATCAAAAATGGTTGAAAGGATGGAGATGTGGCCAGGAACCAAACTGACCCATAAGATTGTCCACAGGAGGGCGGAATACTACAGGCATGGAGAGGGAAGAGAAGACCCCACTCCAGGCACCTGCGGCATGGAGAACCCACACTGGGAAGATGGATCCCCACAATATTTGGCTTTGAAAAACCAGTGGGGCTTAACTTGGCAAGTTGTTAGAATCAGTGGGGCTTAACACCAGGAACTTTAAAACTCAGCTAGCTTGGCTCTGGGGAACCCAGAGGGCTATAGGAAATGGAGATAGCATAACAAACAGCCCTGACATACAGTACAGAAGATGCAGTTTGAAAAATGCCTGGGGTACACAGGAAGGAGATTTATTTACTAATCTCAGGGTGTGCTGAAGGGGCAGGGATCTTTGGGAGACTTCTCTAGGAACAAAAGAGGTGGTTGGCACCATTTTCCTCCTCTGCTCCCCAGATACACAGACACTTGTAGGAACCAGCGGGAACATGATCTCTACCTAGCTTGCTAATAGCATACCCCAGTCCTGCATTCTTCTGCAGTCTGATCCCCTCCAACCCGTCCTCCACAGGACTTCTACAAAGGTCTCCTGCTACAGCGGATAAGTGCAAACCTTGCTAACATCACCCACCCCACCCCTGCATAACCTGTGGATCTGCCCCACCCAAACTGCACTGGGCAGGAGTCCATCCAATGCAGAGCACTAAGCATGGCATTGTGCAAGAGCCCCAACAGCCCCAAAGTGACTTCTTCCTTGGGAAGAGAAAAAGATAACCACACACACCAGTTCAACGGTGGCACTAGCAGTGGCCTGGGGGCAGACAACTGGCCTGACTGCAGGCCCCACCTACCAACAAAAGCCCTGTAATTCAGTGCTACTGCAGCCCTGGCAGATGCCTGATCTGACCCAAATCAAGCCCAAGGTGGCCCCAGACTGGCTCACTAACAACAGAGGGACCAAACCCTGCCCACAACAGGCAGATAGCCATTGCAGATGACTGGACTGAAGGCAAATGTGGCTCAGCCACAACAGTAGGGTACATGCAACACACACAGAGATACCCCTGAAGCGCCAGAGTCTGGTGAACAGGGGACACTGCTGCAGGGCACTACAGGACCTCTTCTTCATAAGGCCACTACTTTCAAGAGCAAGGGACATAGCTGACTTTCCTAACACAGAGAAACACAGAGAGTTAGAAAAAATAGAAGATCAAGGAATATGTCCCAAATGAAAGAACAAGATAAAATCACATCAAGACAGCTAAATGAAACACAAATAAGTAATATGTCTGATAGAGAATTTAAAGTAATGGTCATAAAGATACTGTACTTGAGAAAAGAGAGGAGGGTTTCAGTGAGATCTTCAAAATAGAAAGAAAACATACAAAAGAATAAATCAGAAATGAACTCATTAACTGAAGTTAAAAGTACACAGGCAGGAATAAATAGTAGTGGAGAAAGCAGAAGAATGGAACAGCGACCTGGAGGACAGAGTAATGGAATGCAATCAAGCTGAACAGGACAGAGAAAGCAGAAGAAAGGTAAGAATAGATTAAGGGAATTTAGTGACATCATCACATGAAACAACATTTTATTCTGAAGGGATTCTGAAGGAGAAGAGAGAGAAAAGGGGACAGAAAATTTGGAGAAATAATAGCTGAAAGCTTCCTGAGTATGGGGAAGGAGACAGAAATCCACATCCAGGAGGCACAGAGAGAGCCCCCAACAAAATCAACTCAAGGAGGTCCACACCAAGACAAATGGTAATTAAAAGAGGCTTCCAGACAAACAAAAGCTAAAGGAATTCATGACCATTAAACCAGCCCTACAAGAAATGCTAATGGGGACTCTGAGTGGAAAGGAAAGACCATAAGTAGGAGTAAGAAAAGTAGGAAGCACTAAAGTAGGAAGCAATAAAATTAATTATATCTATGAAAATCAGTCAATAGTCTCACAAAATGAAAGTCTGTAAATTATGACAACATATACCTAAAACGTGGTGGGAGGGGGAAAGGATTAAAGAATGTGTTCAAACTTAAGCAACCATCAACTTAGTATAGGCTGTTATGAGCATAAGATGTTATATATAAACCACATGTTAACCACAAATCAAAAACCAGTCGTAAGTATGCAAAAAATAAAGAGAAAGGAATCTAAGTATATCATTAAAGAAAGGCAACTAATCATGACAGAAGAGAGCAAGGGAAGAAAGGAACAGAGAACTACATACACAACCATAAAACAAGTAACAAAAGAGCAATAAGTACATACCTATCAATAATTACTTTGAATGTAAACAGACTAAATATTCCAGTCAAAAGACATAGGGTGATGGAGTGGATAACAAACCAAGACCCATTCATACACTGTCTACAAAAAACTCATTTCAGACCTAAAGATACATGCAGATTGAAAGTGAAGGGATAGAGGGGAACTGGGTGGCTCAGTTGGTTAAGCATCTGACTTCAGCTTAGGTCATGATCTCATGGTTCATGAGTCTGAGCCCCGTATCAGGCTCTGCTCTGACAGTGGGGAGCCTTCCTGGGATTTTCTCTCTCTCCCTCTCTCTGTCCCTCCCGTGCTCATGCTCATGCTCACGCTTTCTCTCTCTCAAAATAAATAAACTTCAAAAAAAAAAAAAAAGAAAGTGAAAGGACAGAAAAGCATTTATCATGTAAATGGATGTGAAAAGAAAGCTGGGGTAGCAAAACTTATATAGGTCAAAACAGACTTTAAAGACTGTAACGAGACTAAGAAGGATACTGTATATTCATAAAGGGAACAGTCCAACATGAAGATATAACAATTGTAAATATTTATGCACCCAACAGGAAAGCACCCAGATACATAAAACAGCTATTATGAAACATAAAGGAAGTAACCAATAGTAACAAGATACAAGTATGCAACTTTAACACCCCACTTACATCAATGGATAGATCATCCAAACAAAATCAACAAGGAACCAGTGGCTTTGAATGACACATTGGACCAGATGAATCTGACAAATATATTCAGAATGTTCCATTCTAAAACAGAATCTACATTCTTTTCAAGTGCACATGGAACATTCTTCACAATAAGTGATATATTAGGTCATAAAATAAGTCTCAACAAATTCAAAAAGATCAGTCATACCATGCATCTTTTCTGACCACAATGATATGAAACTAGAAATCAACCACAAGAAGAAATCTGGAAAGAGCACAAATATATGGAGGTTAAAAAACATGCTACTAAACAATGAATAGGATGACCAAGAAATGAAAGAGGAAATAACAAAATACATGGAGACAAATGAGAATGAAAACACAACAGTCCAAAATCCTTGAGATACAGCAAAAACTATTCTAAGAGGTAAGTTTATAGCAATTCAGGCCTATCTCAAGAAGCAAGAAAAATCTCAAATGAACAACCTAACTTTACACCTAAAGGACCTAGGGAAAGAAGAACAAACAAACCTCAAACCAGTAGAAGGAGGGAAATCATAAAGATTAGAGCAGAAATAAATGAAACAGAAACTTAAAAAAAGCCCCAATAGAAAAGATCAATGAAACCAGGAGCTATTTCTTTGAAAAGATCAACAGAATTGATAGACCTTTAGCCAAACTCAGGAGAGAGAGAGAAAGAGGCAGAGAGAGAGAACAGGAGGGAGGAGAAAGAGTGAGGGGAGACAGATCCAAGAATTTCTTATACTTACAAAAATGGGTTAGAGTTTAGAGCAGAAAGCTGCCGCCACAGGGCAAAAGCGTCCAAGGTTAGTTAGCGAGATATTATAATGGGATCACGAGTAACTTGTTATACCACCTGAAGGAAATTACTTTTCATCTGGCACCAATATACTATTGTGCTTTGATCACAAACTCCACTTGCTGCCCAGACCCTTTGCTTCTTACACACACCAGTTAATGATTACTGTCTAATTGCTTTCAACTTCATCATGTATGTAAGATCTTAGGAGCTCAACAAATAGAGACGAAACCCCTGTTCAGGGCTCTTGTCTCCTCCCAGACATTAGCCTCTCTCATATTCAATTCTGAGTCTGCTCTCTTGGTGGACAAGAGAGAACTCCAGGCTCAGAGTCTGTGACAAGAGAGTAGACTGACAAGGAGAGACGACTCAAACAAAATCAGAAATGAAAGAGGAGTTTCAAGAGTGGTTCAGTATTCACAAATCAATCAACATGATACATCACATCAGTAAAAGGATAAAAACCATATGATTATTTCAATAGATGTAGAAAAAGCAGTTGACAAAAGACATCATTCATGATAAAAACTCTCAACAAAATAGGTTTACAGAGAATATACCTCAACATGATAAAGAATTTATATGAAAAATCCACAGCTAATATTATACTTACTTGTGAAAAGCAGAACTTTTCCCCTAAAATTAGGAACAAGATAAGAATGTCCACTGTCACTACTATTATTCAATATAGTACCGGAAGTCCTAGCCACAGCAATCAGAGAAGAGAAAGGAATAAAAGGCATCTAAATTGGCAAAAAAGAAGTAAAATTTTCATTATTTGCAGATGACATGATAGTATATACAGAAAACCTAAAGACTCCACTGAAAAACTACTAGAACTGATGAATAAATTCAGCAAGTTGCAGGACAGAAAATCAACATACAGAAATCCACTGCATTTCTATACACTAATAAGGAAGCAGCAGAAAGAGAAATTAAGAAAACAATCCCATTTACAATTGCACCAAAAACAATAAAGTACCTATGGATAAACTTAACCGAAGAAGTGAAGTACCTGTATTCTGAAAACTATAAAACACTGATGAAAGAAACTGAAGATGATACAAACAAATGGAAAGATATTCCATGGTTATGGATTTGAAGAACAAATATTGTTAAAATGTCTATTCTACCCAAAGAAATCTACAGATTTAATGTAATCCCTATCAAAATACCACAGCATTTTTCACAGATCTAGAACAAACAATTCTAAAATTTGCATGGAACCACAAAAGACTCTGAATAGCCACAGAAATATTGACAATGAAAAGCAAAACTGTAGGTATCACAATCCCAGATTTCAAGTTATACTAAAACGTTCTAGGAATCAATCAGTATGGTACTGGCACAAAAATAGACATAAAGATCAATAGACTAGAATAGAAAACCCAGGAATAAACCTTTGATTATATTGTCAATTAATCTTTGACATAGGAGGCAAGAATTTCCTATGGGAAAAAAGTCTCTTCAACGAATGGTACTGGGAAAACTGAAGAGCTACATGCAAAAGAATGAAACCGGACCACTCTTACACCACATACACACACAAATTCAAACTGGATTGAGGACCTAAATGTGAGACCTGAAACCATAAAAATCCTAGAAAAGAGCACAGGCCGTAATTTGTCTGACGCTGTCCATAACAACATCTTTCTAGATATGTCTCCTGGAGCGAGGGAAACAAAAACAAAAATAAACTATTGGGACTATACCAAAATAAAAACCTTCTTTCCAGAAAAGGAAACAATCAAAAAAACTCAAAGAGAACCTACTGAATGGGAAAAGATATTTGCAAATGATACATCTGATAAGGGGTTAGTATCCAAAATATATAAAGTACTTACACAATCCAACACCAAAACAAAAACAAACAAAAAATGTAAAAAATGGGCAGAAGACATGAACAGACATTTCTCCTAAGAAAACATACAGATGGCCAACAGATACATGAAAAGATGCTCAACATCAGAGAAATACAAATTAAAACCACAATGAAATATCACCTCACACCTCTAGTGTATGAGGCTAGACACACACACACACACACACACACACACACACACACACACACACGAAACAACAAGTGCTGTGAGGATGTGAAGTAAAAGGAACCCTCATGCACTCTTGGTTGGAATGCAAACTAGTGCAGCCACTGTGGAAAACAGAATGGAGGTTCCTCAAAAAATAAAAAATAGAACTATCATATGATCCAGTAACTCCACTACTGGCTATTTACCCAAAGAATACGAAAACACTAATTTGTAAAGATATATGCATTCCTATGTTTATTGCAGCATTATTTATAATAGCCAAATAATGGAAGCAGCCCAAGGGTCCATTAGTAGGTGAAAGGATAAAAGAGATGTGGTGTTGTTGGGATGAGCACTGGGTGTTGTATGGAAACCAATTTGACAATAAACTTCATATAAAAAAAAAAGAGATGTGGTGTGTATGTATATGTGTATACACACACACACACTATATATATATATATAAATACATACATACATACACACACACAATGGAGTATTACTCAACCATAAAAAGGACTGAAATCTTGCCATTTGCAACAAAACAGATAGATGTAGAGGGTATAATACTGAGATAAAACAGAAAGAAAAGTACTGTATGAGGAATTTAAGAAACAAAACAAAGAAATTTTTAAAAAGACAAAAAACAAGACTCTTAATTATAGAGAATTAATAGCTATCAAAGGTGAGTTGGGGGGGTGGGTGAAATAGGTAAGGGTATGAGGAGTACTTGTATCACAATGATCACTGAGTAATTTCTAAAATCATTGAATCACTATATTGGACACCAGAAACTACTATAGCATGGTATATTAATTATATTAGAATTTTAAAAGTAAATTTAAAAAATGACTCTGTGATACCATAAAAATACCAAACTTAAAAGGTCTCCACTGAACAAAATTACTTTATACTCAAAATCAGTGTGTTGAGTCTAGTTTTCTTTCAACTTCACTGGGTGTATGGAGAGAAATACACATACAACAAATGTGTATATTCAGAGCTCAAAAAAGGAAAAAAAATCAATAAATTTTTCATAGCGATGTCTTCAAATGGATTTTAACTGGATAGGGGTAGAGGAATTTAATTAGCAATGTGATTATAGGGACTTTCCTTTGCTTCTCTGTATCCTCATTTCTAAACTTAGGTTAATTCCTGCCCCAAATTCCTCCTTGAATTGCAGTAAGGAAAACCAGCGCTATAAAAATGTAGCTGCTATTCTGCTACTATTAAGAGAAGCTGGCATTTGAACAGATTATTTTGGATAACTCACACTCCCTTGTTCTGAACAGTTGTCCCAATCCTGTTCACGAAAGTCCAACCCGCAAAAAACACACAAGATTCCCCAATCTCAAAATCTTCTTCAAAGGTGGAAGCCATACACTCCAAAAACAATCCTAAAAATGTCAATTCTTGTGAAATTCTATTACAATGTGAATGCATCTCATTCCACGGGATGGATGGTATATTTCTCTCTCTCACACATCTATGAATTCATGGAGGGTAGAGACTTTGCCTTACTCAAGCATGAACTTTAATAAGTAGTTTCTAATCAAAGTTCATCCAAAATATCTAAATCTTAGTCATTTTAATAGATCAAATTATCTTAACTGACATTTTTCTGGATCATTAAATTTTCTTTACCTCAAATGCCATTAATGAATTTGAAGGAGATCAGAGTTTGCCATCCCAACACATGCCACAATGGTATAAGGGTTGCTTTGAGCCAAAGGCAATAAGCTCTCAGCACCCCCCTTTTTGTCAAAAAAGCAGGACACAAATTTCCCTTTTTAAAGGTCCTTCATCTCCTATATGAGAAGGAAAACTACTCCAGAGACAATTTTCATCATCTGAGACAACTCTTATCTGTTTAACAGGCCTTATAAAACAAATCCTGATTTATCATATATTTCCTAGTCACCTTCCCATAACTTACCTCCACCCAGGAGCCCCAAACTCCTTTTCCTTTGTCTACCCTCTTTCCCATGGTTTTCACCCTTTCTTAAGATGACATATAAGTCTCCAATTCTGTTTCCTTGAAGCACATTCCTTTGTGAACCCCCATGTGTACATAGGTAATTAAATGTTTTTTCCTCCTGTTAATCTATTATCAGTTTGATTTGCAGACCCAGCCAATGAACTTAGAAGGGTTGAGAAAGAGTTTTTCTCTTTCCCTAAAAATTCAAGATTAGTCTTTATGTTATTTAGTGAAATCAAATATTTTAGAACAAGTAGGAGGCATAAATAATAAATTAAGTGTATTAAGTACTATGCACTGAATTAATACAGTAGTGTATGTACTTCTGAATACTTAAAAGAACTATTATTCTTACGTGGAGATATGGGAAAACGGTGTCCAAATCCACTTGGAATCTAGGTCAAAAGATCCAGAATTCAGAAAGTTTTGCTCTTTTAAGTTTGATCATTCTTTCATTATGCATATGCCACATTCCTAAAGAATGTGGTCATTACAGAGTTCCTATTTTTTGTAGCTGACAGTACAGTATTTTAGGGTGGAAGTGGGATGTTGGGATGAGGTGGGGGCAGAGGTACATCTAATTTAAACATTTTTTTAAAGCCCTCTTTTTACCTATTAAATTTAACTAATCCAAGGAAGTTTCCTGTCCCGTCAATTATTCTCCTTACCACACACACCCATGCTCATTTTCTCCTTGTAGCTTCCCTTATGTTGAAACACACAACCTCCCCCTTATCTCCACCTAACACTCCTTCCCTCTTCCCTGCTTAAACCAAATCCATACTATCTTCATGGCTAGGGAAGCCCCATCTCTTTGTCCAGACTTCCTGGAATTCCTCTAACCCTTATTCAGAATTCTCTTCTTGAACTGATGTCCAGTTGGTCTAATTTCTAAGTGCTTACTCCCCAAATGAGATTAAATATTCCTCAAAGGCAACAGTCATTTCTCCTTTTGTTATTATGCATAGAGCAGTTCTTACATCCATGAGTTTAATGAATGCTAATTAAAGTTTGGCTATTTACCAAATATCCGTGTACTTCAAAGTGTGTTAGATGTTGACAGTAAAACTGTGAACTATACAGAGTTCTATTTCTTTCATCACACTTAAAAACAAAGGCCACAAACTCATGGTAGTGTTGGGTTGGTGTTTTGTTTGGCCAGTGCAATGTTTAAACTGTTCTGAATTAGAATAATTCTGAGCTGAACATTCACTCCCCAGTTCACAGGGCTCTCTCACTCCCTTGTATCCAACACCTATCCAGCTTCACTAATTTATGTTACTTCCAGCCTCTTGTACAACATCTGAAAGGGAGATTACATGAATCCAAATTAGGCCACTTTGGCATGTGGATTATTTTGAGCTGAAGGCAATTGAGACCCAGCAAATTCAAGAAAAACTCTGACCTCTCCTTTAACTATTTAAAAGAATTTAGATAGGTCATTCAAGTAAAAGTTATCTCCAGGCTCCCTATCTACATGACAGATCAAACACCTAATTGCCAAATATCTACTCCTATCATCCTGTGAATTGCCCTTCTTCCCCCTTTAACCCCAGATCCCATTCCCTAGCTCAGGGTGGCATATAAGCCTCAATTGCCCAATTTACTATTGGGTCTCTTATGGGGCTCCTGTATGGATATAGTTAAATTTGTTTTTCCTCCTGTTAATCTATCTTATATCAATTTATCAGCAAAGAACCTAGAAAGTTAGAGAAAAAAATTTCTTCCCCAACACATCCTTGATTTTACAACTTTGAATTTATAAGGAATAAATTAATTCTTAAAGTACGGCTCTTCCTATATCAGATACTGACTAGAGTTAGTTATTACTTCCCAAACTTTCAACATTATAATGTCATGATTGATTATATTTCTCCACCACTGAGTTGCTGCATACTGTTTATAGTACACTCACTATGGAAGACAGGATCCAGTTAAAAAAAAAATTCCCAAACCCAAGAGCAGATGGTATATTAAGTAGAGAAAGAAAACAGAACTGCTCAGCAACTATTTTGCTTTCTCAAAAGCAAATGATTTTTATGCAGGAAAGGACAGAAGAGACCGCATTAAGAGAGAACCTAGGTACAAGCAGAAGAAGTCACAACTTCTGGTGAATTATATTCCAGGGAAAGCCTGCATACAGAAGCACAGCAATATTACAACCTTTGAAAAAATTAAGAAAGGGGCACCTGGATGGCTCAGTAGGTTAAACATCTGACTTCGGCTCAGGTCATGATCTTACAGGTTTGTGCGTTCAAGCCCTGCATCGGGCTCTGTGCTGACAGCTCAGAACCTGGAGTCTGCTTCAAATTCTGTGTCTCCCTCTCTCTATACTCCTTCCCTACTCTCTCTCTCTCTCAAAAATAAATAAAAACATTAAAAACAAAAACAAAGTGAAAAAAACATGAAGGAGGGACATCTCAAGAAGCCAGAGACTCAGTCAGTTTCTTTTCTCCCAGTTTATTTCAAACTCTGAAACAAAAGGAAATTTGAATCCCTAGGTATTGCAGACAAGTTAGTTTGACACTAATTTCTGGCAAAATTCAAAATTTAATCAGTAAACTGAATATTCTGAGGGAAAAGATTGGGGATTTCTAGGAACTAGACATTCAAAATTCACTATGAATCAGTCATTTTTAAACTAGTATCATTTACTTTTGTGATAGATTAGGAATACTCAAGATGTTTATTTTTAGCAAAGCATTTGATTAAACTTTTTCTCATGATGTCTTATAATGAAGACTGACCTACAGGCTAGAATAGTTTGATAAATAAGGCGGACAGTGCTAACTGAATTCAGCTGATCATTGATTTGTCTCAGCAATATCTCTCAAGGCTGACTACATTCCCAAGCAGGTCTATATCTGGTACTTTCAGTACATGGGTGTTAATTCTAATAAACATCCTGAAAAGTAGATGTTACTAATATGACGTTATTGATATGGAAAATAAGTTTCCCAAGGTCACAGAGCTAGTAAGTGTCACCGTCAAGCTCTAAAACCAGCCTCCAAAAGTCCAGGGCCACTTCTACTGTGCCACACAGGCAGAATTCTAGGTGAGCCACCATGGCAAAAGGAACGGTTTCATATATTATTAATGGCTTGGATGTCTGGTGTACAAACTCACCAAATGTGCAGGTGACATAAAACTAGAAGATAGAATTAGCATGATGAATGCCATGATCAAATCTAAAACATACCTAGCAAACTGGAAATTGGAAGCTTAGTGTCACACAAGAGAAAAAAAAATTGTTCATGTTCAGGACATTTTTAACTGTATAATTAAAAAATTAATAAAGCCTACGTTGATAGCAATGTGTTGGGGGTAGGGGAGAGGGAGGGAGAGGCTGGTGGTGGTGAGGTTTTCAGTCAACTGTGGTGTATTTATTACAAAAGCCAATTAAGTGTTAGATGATTTTGTTTGAAGATAGGAATTCACTGCATTTTGCACTGTTCAGATTAGATTGAATTATTGAATTCAATTTGGGGCTAAGGATCTTCAGCACAGAGAAAGGTCTTAAGTATGGAAGGAAACATAAAAGCAATGACTTTTTCGTGAAGATAACTAACATTTACTGACTTCTAGGTAGCTATACCAAGTAGTTTATGAACATTATTTCACTTAACCCTCACAATAATTGTATAGGTTAAGAATAATTCTATTCTTAACTCTGTACCACTTTAGACTTTTCATTTCTTTACTATTTTTTGGTCATAGACTCCTTTCAGATGGATGAATTTTAGATCTTCTCTGTTGAAATATTATCTATGTAATTTCACAAGTTGGAGGACTACTGACAAAAGTAAGCCTAATGAGAAACAGGTCCAAGGAAGCAGTGGGTCAGTTCAGTGTAAACAGAGCCTTATTAATGGCAACAGAAAGAAGGGATACCTTAAAAGTGGTGAGTTCCCTGTCACTGAAGTGTTCGATGAAAATGTGGCTTGTGTGTCAGAAATGCTACAAAGGAGATACTAACATGGATTAGAGGTTGGTCTATGATTTTAAAGTACCCCTTTTACTATAAGATTGTGAGCCTAATAGGTAATTTCGGCAATTTTTGTTTGATGGCAAGATAAAAAAGTTAAAAACTGGAAATAATTGTTTTTCCAGATCGTTTTGCTGAACATGTCAAATAGAAGACGTAAATAATATTGTTTCCCATCTATATATTGATATTGGCTCTATCAAGTACTTGAAAATGACCTCATCCAAAGAAAAAAAAGGTTTATTCAACTGTTGATCTTGACGTGATTTATACTTAGTCATAATAAAAGTAGATTCTTTATTCCTCTGAATCCTTAATTACAATTTTGCTTCAGGTAAATACTGCATACACCAGATCCTAAAAAGATCCTAAAAAGATGTAGTCTTTAATGGGAACATTTACTAGTTTATAATTTTATGTTAATTTCCATAAAGGATGGGGAGAGGGCAGACAGGAAACAGAAGATAGACAACTCCTATTGTTCCGCTTTGCTTCTCGGATCCTTTAGCTAATGGCTGAAGGATCTTACAGATCTATTCCGATCCCCCCCCCCCCCTTTGCAGTATAATTCGCCCCAAGACACAGCCTCCCACAGCTCTAAAAGAGCACAAGAGCTAGTACTTTGCTCATCACATGTCATTCGGCGCACAAGCCTGACAGTTTGGCATACAAATTAAATGCTCATAGGCAAATCTTTTACCTGAAAATCTTCAGTCACTCTTCAGGTAGGAAGGAGAATGAAACTGCAGCTCAGAAATGCAATACCTCGGACTTGGGGCTCAGAACCAAGTGGAAGGGGTGGGGGCTAACTTCTCAATGAGGAGACGGAGACGTGAGGCTCTATCCGAGGCAGCTGGCCGCGAGAGGTCTGCTTGAATTAAAGTCGCCTGTAACTCCCAGGTTTCTGCCATTGAAAAACCCAAAGGGCAAAGCTGACGAGCCAAGACCGACGGACACACAGCGGTCGCCCACCTCCCAGGTGTTCACTTACACAGCACATCGCCGGGGCGGCTGCGTGCCCAACGCCCCTCGGGACGGCCGCGGGGCCGGGGAGGCATCCGGCATTGGCCGGCTGCGTGCGCTGCTCGGTCCCTGAAGCCGCCGCCCGGGGGGGCGCCGGTTGGCGTCAGGGCGGCGGGGTGCGGAGCGCAGCGCAGTCCGGCTGCAAGGCCAGCGGCGCCGCCTTCTCGCGCGCCTCACTCAAGTGGCAGCATTTGGAGGACGGGGTGTCCTTTGGCACGGCTCTGGGCTCTGGGCCCCTCCTCCAGCCGCCGTTGTCGCCGCCGACGCGCCCGCCGCGCGCTCCTCGCGGGTTCGCGCCCCGAACCAGGCCAGCCGGGCCCCGCAGGTGGCAACCCAAGGGTGCTCGGCTCCAGCACGCGCCCTCTGCGGGCCGCACGCAAGTACAAGGCTGCGAGGACCGCCACCGACACGTCGGCTGGCGCCGGGTACAAGGCAGGGGCGGGACACCACCGCCCTCATTCCCACTATCCAGAGTGCTGCCGCTTCCGCAGCAGGAATTAGATCCCCAAATTTCCAACAAAACAGAAGTGAGCAACTCACTTCGCTGCCTGCTCCTCCTCCGCCCCTCATCCGAACCACCTGAGCTGCTAACTGTTCTGGGCTCTGCCCAGGTAAGAGGAGGGAATGGTCTCTGAGACCACCGCACGACGGGCGGAGATTGCCTTGGGGAGAGCAGATGCTCGGCCCGCCACGCTAAGCGGGTGAACTCGCAGAAGCCTCGCGGCAGACTTCCCAGCTAAGCTATCTGGAGCTCAGATCTAGGCGTAGCAGTCAAACCCACTTTGACCTCAAACCCCACTTTCCAGGGCTAGGCCAAGGATTCTGGCCTTCCTAACTAGTTTGCACCGTGAGCATGCAGAGCAAAAGTGCTTGGAGCATTTAATCATTTAAAAGTACACATCCATTTTCTACGTCTCCATCCCAAAATACTCAAGAAGAACATTTTCCAAGATTGTTTCTCAAAACAAAACACCTCTAGCCAAACACCATTTTCTCGCTCTTTAAACTATTGAAGTCACTCTCTCAATACATGGCCATTATTCAGTTGTGTTTCCCTGTGCGTTCCACGTGGTGCCTGCATCTGCCCCGCATGATTCCTAGCAGCAGTAAAAGCCCCAAGAAGACTACAAAAGAACCATTATTTTAGTTGTGTTCTACAGTGGAGTGGTCATGCAAAATCCATGCTTGGAGAGACTTTAGGGACAGCTTCACCTGACTCCTTCACATTACAGATGAGGACCCTGAGACTCACAGCTGCAAAACTAAATGTGAAAAAGAAACACCTGAACCTACAAAGCCCACAATTTGTAGACTAACGTGAAGCTTAGGTCTCTAAAGATATAACATGGGAAAGAATATAGTTAGATTGCTGAGGAGTTGAGAGCGTACATTATACAAAATCTAGCTCAGAATCTTTCAGATTTTAAGTGCACCGAGCATTCTTACTACTATGTTTAAATTAACTAAGGTGACTTTATATACAAATACAGTAGCCCAGAAATGTAATTTTTCTGCATGATAAAATGATTAGTGGAATTGCAGTGGGTACATTCTGACACAGAATGTGAATACACTTATGTTGATTTGTCTGATATGTATCAAATTTTAATGTATACAAGTTGATTATACTAATACAAGCAAATTTTAGTTCTACATATTTCAGGCATATCATGCTAAATAATTATGATCAAATGCCAGGATCCACCTTTAGGCCTAATTCTTCACTTAACCTATTTCATTACTTGCCTTTTTTCTTTCCCAGCATTAAGCCTTTACCAAACTAGTGCTGGAATAATCCATGAGACCTCTGGGTTCCACACTGAGAGCTCAGTGTCAGCTCTTGATGTGCTCAAGGCAAGAAAACAGAAACTTGGAAATTTGTGTTTCACTTCCCAGTTACCCCAGCAGAAGTGGGGGAGGAAAGAGTCTCCGGCCTTGCCTAGAAGAGAAATAACTTCCCTAGGCGCACATCCTCTTCTTTCACTCAGTTCAAAGGTACAGTGGATCTGGGGCACCTGGGTGACTCGGCTGAGCGAAGGACTCTTGACTTTAGCTGGATTCATGATCTTAGATTCGTGAGTCCGAGCCTGGTATCAGGCTCTGCTCTGTCCAGGTTCTGCACTGACAGCACAGAGCCTACTTGGGTTTCTGGCTTCCTCTCTTTCCGCCCCTCCCCCACTTGTTCTCTGTCAAAATAAATAAAAATAAACTTAAAAAAAAAAGATACAGTGGATCATCTTTACCAAATGTTAGTTGTTCTCTGACCCTTTGGTCTAAAAAATGGAGTCATGTGGAAGCTTTGTGCTGGGCCTCCCTGTTCCCTGTGGGTGGCACTTGTCACAGGGGCTGTTGTTCTGGCCAGATCCAAGCCAGGCTCTCCCTCCATCATCCTGGGTCTGGCCAAGACACAGAAAAACCCGAAAGCAGCCCTTGCCACCTGTCTGCGCTGCCTCTCCAGATTGGCCTCATACTCAGAGTCCCAAGTCTAAGGTGGTGTGGACCGGCCAGGCTGCAGACTGGCGGGGCCTTATTTGGGCTGCTGGCTGACCCCCACTGCTAGAGGTACTTGATTCACTCAGAACTAGGAAGGATGCAGGCCCTGAACTCACTACGGCCGTGGGAGAAGCTGCTTTTCCGAGTGCTTTTGAGAAGAAACCTGCCTCCAACCTTAGGATGTCAAAAGGTAAGCAGAGCCTTGGCCTCTCCTCGGGACTGCAGGTCATGCTTTGGTCAATATGGTAAGAGCCAGAGCTAAAATGGCTCGGAGGAACCGAGCGCCCCCTGCTGCTGGGGCTCAAAAAGGCTGGCTTTTCCTCAAAGCCACCGCAGCCTGGAACTAGGAGCCAAACAAAGCCCGGTATTTCTGCTCTCCTGTTATCCTCCCATCCTGGCTTGAACAAGATGGTTGAGGAGGGAACCCGGAGCTCATCAAATTGGTAGTGACGCCGACTGTACGATTTTGAAATCGTGCTAAATAAAACTTTTAAAAACTGGAGAACAGGGGCGCCTGGGAGGCTCAGTCGGTTGAGCGGCAGACTTCGGCTCAGGTCATGATCTCGCGGTTCGTGGGTTCGGGCCCCGCATCGGGCTCTGTGCTGACAGCCTGGAGCCTGCTTCAGATTCTGTCTCTCTCTCTCTCTCTCTCTCTCTGCCCCTCCCCTGCTCACGCTGTCTCTATCTCTTAAAAAATAAATAAATGTAAAAAAAAATTAATAAAAACTGGAGAACAAAGTGAGAGAGGAAATGAAAGACCCCAAAGACAGCCCAACTTGAATGTGGTTAGGGTGAGGGAGCCTGGGCTCTAACAAATGTGCAGCGGGTTTTCTTTCTGAAGGGCATGGAAGGAAGCATAATTAAAACAGTAACAATAAAATACTAGAATCTGAGCACAAGCAGTCTGACCCCAGAACCCATGCTATCAACAGCAAAGAGGTATTAAGCTGGATTGAGGACTGTATGCCAGATAGTAACTTACCCTTGTAAAGAAATCCCATTTCCAACCCAGCCACCTACAACACTTCCACTCTGGACAGTTCAGAGAGAGGTAGGTAGCTGACTCCCTCCACTGGTTTCTCCATCTAAACCCTGAGCACCTCTAACTTCCATTCCTGCTTCAGGTTGACCACTCAGAGCTTACATCTCTGGGAGAAGCAAGGGAGGCCATGCCAGCGAGGTAGAAGGAATCTTCTCTCTAAAAGAACTCTAACTAGTGAAATGATGTGACCCTGTCAGGAGAGATCTGGTCACCAGGACTCACCTGCCATTGGGGCTCTTACTAGAACACCAAAGATCAAATGTCTTCATTTGCTTTCTGATAACAAAGTGATGAGGACAGGACAAGTAGATGGCATAGTATGTGAATGTTCATATAGAGACTAGAGCATGCATGTCCATTAGAGAGTTATGGAAGTCACAGAAACAATTTATAAAGGATAAAAAATGAGGCAGAAAAAAATTACCATTATGATACACCATCATGGGGTATAAACTGATTGACTAGCACACAGATAAGACCTATGAGAAACCTCATTTTAACATTTTGATTTTCATAATAATAAAACTATGTTAAGATAAAAATAATGCTTTTATTTTATGCATATACAAATTAAAATTGTATCTCCTCATTTCTCATAAATAGTCCACTAGTCCAGGGCGGGGGGGTTGGGGGGGAAACCAACTTCTTAGTGGTTACTGGAAACAAGGCTATTTCCCACATATACTTTTCACTGATTCAGGTTTTATGAATTATTTTTTATGTTTAGGCTAAAATGGTCTCTCCAAAATATGTCTTAAACATGCTAAGATATTTTAGATTTGGCTGAGAGACCCAGATATCTCCTCTGAGTAGGCGACAGACATATTTTCATGTCAGGCCCTAGACTAGGGTTTTAGGATTCAAAGCTATAAAAAAAATTCAGCAGCAGAAGTGACACATTGATTCTTCAATTTTTTGTAGCCCAAGACACATAAACACATTTCTTGATGAAGAACTAGCTGTAGGTATGAAAATGGTGTCATCCTTCACTCCTGAAACTTTTTCTGCACTCCATGTAATACTCCTAGTTTTTCCTATGCCATAGCAGGCTTCAAAATCTTGTTATAAACCTTAATTACACTGTTGTGAAAGACCTATGCTTGGTCAACATTTTCTCGGAATCAAAGAGCAAATTATCAGATTACCTGACCAGCTAAATAAGTGCCAATATAAACCCACTGGGAGAATTTCCCATTTTAATATTTTAATATATATCTGAATATGTTTAAAAGTTCTTATGCCCAAAGTAAATTTTCAAAGCTTCATTTGAGGCTATTCTAGTCTTATTCATTATGTCACTGAAATGAGAAGTGATTTACATTATCTTCCTTATAGGAAAGTCAAGAATCCAATCACCCCTCAGAACTTCTCTTTTCCTGAGGAAAAAATGTTTAACTTTTTCTCACCGAATTTCCTTTACTCATGTTTGTCAGGCTTCACTAGACCCATTCTTGTTCTCCAGATGCAATTAAATGTCTGCCAATGCAAACTAGGGAAAAATTTCAAATAAGAGTTTAACTAGCACAGAGCATTAGATAGAGTATTAAGGAACAATATTTCCTGACTATGTATTATATAATCCAATTCTGTTCATTAACAATTAGACAAGTTGTCAACTGTGCCATAGGCCTATTTCTTCTTCTCCCTTGTTTCATATTTCCTTAAAGTTCTACATTCTCAGTTTTAGTATTGTGAATAAAAGGAAAACTTCATTTACAATGGAGTTAGGGGACCAGCAGGGGGAGCTCTCGTGCCCTACCACTGTTGTCAATTGCAGACTCCATAGGAGGAGAGGGACTTTGAATACTATACTACCCCAGCAGCAGGAAGAAGAAAGGCTTTCCTCCTTCACCAGCAGTAGCCCAGTCAATGAGAGACTGTCACTACTCAACCAATGAAAAGCTACTATGCTTGGAACTCCTAGTTTTCATGGACTTTTTGTTTATAACAGCCTTCCCAACTCCTCTCTTTCTTCCATATAAGTGCGGTCCTCTCTTTTGTTCTCTGGACTTGCCTATGGTTTTGCTGTAGCTTGCCTGTGCCCGACTGCAATTGTCTGCCATTTCTGAATAAATCCATTTTTGCTGATTAAAATAACTGGCAGTTTTATTTTTAAGGTTAACAGTCTTTAAGCTTATTAATGTATATTTGTCAGTAAATAAGTCTCCTTGTACCTATGGAAGATCTGTCTGAAGATCTTTACACTAAATTAAATATATTTTGGAGTCTTTATTTTAAATCACCATCAGTGCTCTATTTCTCTTGTATAAGTAAATTTAATATCCCCCCCCCCCAAAAGGTAGAAATGTCTGGAAATAAATTAGCATCTTATTTTTAAAAATTATTTTGCTGTCTTTAATGGTGACCTATATTTGTCCTCTCCCTGTATTGTAAACATCTTGAGGACAGGAACTGTGTACTTTATGTATTCTATGTACTTATTTCTGGTGCCTGGCATATGGAAGGTATTAAATGTTTGCTGAATTGAACATTCTTACTCTGCTGTGGTGCTTACTATGATTTCATCTCACTTTAAACAGAGGAAAACATTACTACTTAGATCCATGGGTCTGAGCTTCTTTAAGTCTTTAACCATGTTTATTTGGACAACCATTTCTGGCACTGAGATGGGGCCAACTTCATTTGATTACAATGTGGGTATAAGACATTTAAAACCAGGTAAATACTACAATCATTGCTCCAAAATTTATTATTTCAGACATCATATTGTATTATATGTTTTTTACTTAGGGCATATGCGTCTTTCATTATGACTCATTATCCATTGTCTGAATACCATGGTTGTTAAAAATAATGTTCTAGTTTGATCAAAATAGTTCAGCTTCCCTCCTGGAAATGTGGAGATTCTGGATAAAAATTCTGGATAAAAAAATTTTATTATTCCCATTTTCAAAGTATATTTAGCAAATATTTAACTTTAATATAAAAATTATTAAACATTAAGATGTTTATTCAAGAATTTAGGGGTATTAGAATAGGTATCTGAGGGGTATTCACATGGTTGAGGGGATTAATCTACATTGCTCTCATGGGAAGAACCACCAGGAAAAAATCATGGCAGGCAGATCTGGATTTAATTAAGAAAGGACTTTCTAAATAGCACTGCTAGGAATTTACCCAAGGGATACAGGAGTGCTGATGCATAGGGGCACTTGTACCCCAATGTTTATAGCAGCACTCTCAACAATAGCCAAATGATGGAAAGAGCCTAAATGTCCATCAACTCATGAATGGATAAAGAAATTGTGGTTTATATACACAATGGAGCACTATGTGGCAATGAGAAAGAATGAAATATGGCCCTTTGTAGCAGCGTGGATGGAACTGGAGAGTGTTATGCTAAGTGAAATAAGTCATACAGAGAAAGACAGATACCATATGTTTTCACTCATATGTGGATCCTGAGAAACCTAACAGAAGACCATGGGGGAGGGGATGGAAAAAACAAAAGTTAGAGAGGGAGAGAGCCAAACCATAAGAGACTCTTAAAAACTGAGAATAAACTAAGGGTTGATGGGGGGGGGGGGGGGGGAAGAAGGGGAGGGTGGGTGATGGGCATTGAGGGCACCTGTTGGGATGAGCACTGGGTGTTATATGGAAACCAATTTGACAATAAATTTCATATTAAAAAAAAAAAAGAAAGGACTTTCTATTGGTTAAAGTTTACAACAGGACAGAATGGTTTGTGGGCTTCCTCTTAAACCAGAAGTTAGGTAATCTATCTGGAACATAGCATGAAGATTTTTAAAAGGAATAGTAAAATTCTATATCTTCTAAGGAAATTTCTCCAAAGCCAAGATTCTATAACTTAGGAGTTATTTTACAATATGAAGACATGTGAGCTGGCCTTTGGACTGCATCCATTCCAACACTAAGGCATCATCTTGATGTCTTACTGTGTGTGCCCTGTACAAGGGCAGAGAGAGCCCTCCTATATTTGTTGCTAAGGAAGCAGTTTGTCATCTTTTAAAGATTTTTTCCTTAAAACAAGCAAGTCTACTACCACATGTATTAATTGGTATGCAAGGAAGAATTCTAGCTGATTCAATATAAGCAACAGTCTATCCACATGGGGATATTTTATGGCTTGTGATATTTCACTTAACTGATAACGTTGCTTGAGGAAATAGGGAGCTACTATAACTTAGAGGTAACAATGATAATGACTATTTACTGAGCACCCACTATGTGCTGGGAGCCACAATGGCCTTCCACACACTATCTCATTTAATCCTCACAATAACACTTTGCGGTATGTATAATTTCTGTTTCAAATATGAGGAAATGGAAGCTAGAACTTGAATTTGAACCCACGCCTGAGTCTAAAGTCTCAGTTGTTCACACAATGGCCTATTAAATCTGGCCGCAGTTCCAGGCAGCATTCCTCTTATACCTCTCCTAATCCATCAACTCTGATGGGCAGTACCCAGTGCCATAAATATCTTCTTTAAAATGCCTCCTATAAATGCTCCCATGTACCCAACATCTTAAGGAAACTCCAAAGGAATCCTCTGATATGTCTATCAGAACTGAAGTGTTTTTTATTTATTTATTACTGATAAATCTTAAGCAAGGTTCTTGGATAGTCAGCTTGGATTTTCCTGGTAAGTGAACATGGGGATATTATTCTTCCAGTTTTACTGATGAAGAAAACAAAAGGCATAAAGCCTTACCACCTTACCTCAGTAGTCATAAATGTAGTAGTAGAGATTGTAGTAAAACTTGTTTCTCTCAGATGTTGCCTTTGTAGCTCTATTCGCAATTCTTTGGTCTTTTCCAAAGCTTCTTTTCATGGAGTTTTAATGACAAGTTTCTCTTCCATGTAAATGTTCCACATTTAGGGCTTATTTCCTTCCCAAGATTTTCACTCCATTTTTGTCCCAACTACTTCGTTGCCTAGAGTGGCTGAGGAGAGTAATATTGGTAATATGTCTACCAAAACTAAAGTCCTTGGTTTGGAATAGTTGAACTGATACCATCTTCCTTCTTTCTGGCTGTGATTAGAGAGTACAACTAATAGTCTTCTAAGGTCACTACTGGTTCTGAATAATAAACTCCTATCATCTGATTATAGGTCTTTTCTTTTTGGCAGCTGAACAAACAAACAAAAAGTAACCTGTTTATCCAAGAGTAAATCCAGAATCTATTCCTATTTCAATGCACTGGCAAATACAAGAGAATACTTCCACTGCTCAGCTCTGCTTCTGCATAACCATCTGTAAAGCCGTGGGGGGACTGTCTGTATTAAACTGTTACATTTTATCTCATAACTGATTCCTGCTCCAGGAATCAAAGGTTGATGAAAGGTTAAAAAAAAAAAATAATAAAACCCCCCAAACAAAAAACTAATATTCTGTCATATAGTGAGTCTGACAGATCTCTCTATTAAAAGGACATGGCAAAAGTAAAAAAAATGAATGATTATGCCTGCAGAACACTTGCTACTTGTTTAGATTATAGGCCTAGGAAGCCCAGATGTGTTATGAAAAAAAATCTAGTATAATTTTAGATGGAACGTCCATTAAATTAGTAGGTATGCCATTTGGATAGAGTAAAGAAATGCCTTTTAAAGACTGGTACAAACTGCATTCTGGGTTCAATCATATTGGGCCATCCATGCAGGGCTGATAAAGGCAAGCACGGTGACAAGTTAATAGAAAGTGTTACTGATAATTTCTGGAGGCAAGGATTTCTTTGTGTAAAGTCTTCCTTCAAGCACTGGCACTGGTACTGAAATTAGTGGAAGCTTCTTTTCAACAGCAGCTAGAATTGAGTTTCTTCTCTACAGCTGGCTCAGTCCTGCATAGCTGACAAGACTGACAGACGACTCTAGATATGTAGCTGTTCTCTCCACAACTTAAACAAAAATGAGAAAAGCAGAATACGTGGCCTATTTTAGAATTACCTCCAACTATAAAAAACAGCATCAGAAAATTACCCTTTAAAAACAGAAGATGGGTTGGGAACTCAGAAAACCACTGATGATTGATTAAATAGTTTTCCCTTTCATATTTGCATTCACTTTTTCATCATGTATTATTTTTGAGAAAATGTTTAATTTAATTATAAATCTAGTAATCAAGAGACTTGAGTTAAAGCGATGGTTTTATCCCTAAATAATTGGGAAGCTTCAAAAGAATTTCAGGTCTCTTAGAAAAAACTATTTGCTTATCTATGAATCAAGACCAACTATCAAGTTACATTTTAGCATTCTTCATATATCAGTATTTTATTAGGTTTCATTGAAGACTATTAGTGATTGACCAGAGCTAAATTAATTCTAACCATTAGTTCTTTCAAGATTAAACAGAATAGAGGTGACTGGTTGGCTCAGTCTGTAGAGCATGGGATGCTTGACCTCAGTGTTGTGAATTCAAGCCCCACGCTGGTCATAGAGCTTACTTAAAAAAAAAAAAGGGGTGCCTGGGTGGCTCAGTCAGTTAAGCATCTGACTTCGGCTCAGGTCACGATCTCACGGTTTGTGAGTTTGAACCCCACATCGGGCTCGGTGCTGTCAGCACAAGCCTCTGTCTCCCTCTCTCTCTGCTCCTCCCCCCCCTCTTAAAAATAAACAAACATTAAAAAAATAACATAAAAGATTAAACATAATAAAAAATCAGTATGTTATTCAAAGATAGAACTTCTTACTGTTTTTTCAATATATTTCCTTTCAATATTTTATATATTTTACAGTAAATATTTACCTACTCATACTTTATGTAGTGGTTCTTATTCATATACAGTTCAATCATATGACTTTGACTTCACATAACATGAAATAGTATTGAATTTTTCTATAACTATTGGCTATAAATTTATAGAATTTAGCTGACTGAAACCACAGTTCCATTTAGGGAAACAATCTGGAATATAATACATTTCTTTCTGATTTGAAGCAAGTATGACTAGATTTTTACATAACTGCAAATGGATGTGTGGCATCATTTGAAGATTTCACTGTTTACTAAGAATTAAAAGCTGTTCATGGAATTTATACACTTTACCTAACTTGGAATCAGACATTCCTCATGCTACAGTCCTTTTGTGGTTATTATTTAATATCTTTAATTTTTCAAAGCCTATTTCTCTTTTTAAAAATCCCAGATGAAGAAAGAGAGCTACAAATTACATAAAACATTTGCCTTCTTGTCACTTTGCCTCGTCAGTGTGGGTCAAACACAAAAGTCTAGTCATACTTGCATTAAATGAGAAAGAAGTATGCCCTAAAATTCTAATTTGTTTCCCATTCCATAAGTCAACACACAAGTTTTATTTAATCATACCTTGTAAATATCACTGGAGAAAACAAATTTCAAAGTATGTTCTTTCAGCATAAGCTATGGTAAGCTATGCAATTTTCATAAGAATTGTAAAAAAAAGACCAAGAACCCAATACTTTGAGCTTGGCATTTTGAGGTGGGGGATCCTCCAGGAGTAACATGAACATATATGCCTATGACCGTGACTTAAAAAAAAAACCCTTCTTCTTGTGCCATCAAGGCAAGTGGGAAAAGTTGGATAGGAATAGAGCATGGTGATAATGGAACAATATCTAAAGGCAGTTCATAAATAATCATTAGCTTAACCTACTCTGAGGCCTTTGAATATGTAGATGCTTGCAAAGCAACTTAACTTGAGAAACAAACCAAAAAGATCAAAGTAACCTGAGATTGAAAGTCGCATTAAAACCAGATCCATGAGAAGATCAAATACTCCATGATTGTCCTCAAAAAGTTCATAATTACATCTTCAAAAATGAACAAAAAGAAACCCAAAAATGAACTGCCAGTGTAGCTGCCTGGATCTAAAGAATGGTGTCAACTCTCAACTTTAAATTGGAATATTAAAAGGAAGTGTTTAATAAAGTTTTATTTGCAATGAAATTCAAAACCCATAAATGATTTCCAGTTTGGCATTGACAAATTCTCGTTCATAGCAGCTTAATGTTTTCAGATAAAGGCAGTGGTTTCAGAAGTTAAAGAACAGAAGTTCAGGGGGCCAACAATGGCTTTTTAGAATTGATTACTACAACTTGAATCTTTTTGCATTTTTCTTCACTGACTTCCTTGACATTTTCTCCTTCCATATATGCCAAGTTTTGTGAGTCACTGAATTCAGCTTTTTTTCTGTAAGTGATCTCTCAATCTGAGATAATTGAATGTTATTGGCAAGCTCTATTACTTTACTTCATGTTGGCTAGAGCAATGTAGTTACAAAGCAGTCATCAGCCTAGGCCTCAGGGAAAGAGAACTTGGAACACCACGCTTCACAAAACAAAGGATCCTCAAAGAAATGAGTCCCACTCCCAGCCAAATATGACAGAACTGTGCCACTCTAGCAGCACCGCTTCCCAAAGAGAAATAGGGCACGTCCTGAATTTGATGAAAAGCATCTAAGATCTCCAGATATTGATCAAAAAGTGAATATTTTATACTCACAAAAATGCCATTGATAGTGATTTGTATAGAAGTGAGACTACAACAACTCAGCACAACAGACTCATCTAGAACTTGCATGACCCTCTAGGAGGTCTTGCCCTTCGGCTCCACTACTGTCAAAGGCCCTTGTACACAAGACCCCAAGACAGGTCAGACCACATGGGACTCTAAGGCAGCTACAGCACCAGTAGAATTTGTACCAAACTGGGTGGAGGCCTATCATGTGCAAGGAGGAAGCCAAGTGCTTCATCACAACTCGGACCACCTCCCTTCTCTAGTTCCCTTACACCTTTGTTTCTCAGCTCTGGTGAAATCCCACCGTTATGCTTTACCTCAGCCCCTTTCACTGCAGCCCTGAGAATCTTAATCCCATTTTCCTCAAGCTCCTATACCCTCATCTTGTCCTAGAAACCTCTCCTCCAGGCCCAATGGGAATCCTGGCCCTCCCCTGAAGATAAGCTTTCTCCTGCAAAATGAATAAAATTCTCTGGCCCACTCCTGTCTGCCAACGTGAGCATTTCCCTGCTTCTTAAGGCCTTTGCCCTGTGTTCATACTCTCTGCTACACTTCATCGCTTTTTTATGTCAGCCTGTTATGTCACTTTCCCTTGTTCAGCGGGAACTTCAGGGCCTGCGTTCACCCTTTCTTTCCACCTAGTGACTGCTTAATGTTGGAGGTGATCTTGTCCATGTTGAATAGAATCAAAAAGATAAACTTCTTAGTGATAATATGAGACTGTGGATCACCTCAAGAATTTATAATTTTATCAATAATGTTAAAAGTAATGTGATTATAGTTTGTGTATAATAGAACTCATCTAAAATATATAAGTATTTATATAGAATTATAAAAATAATTTCTTACTGGTTTCTGTTCAATAAGTAAAACAGTATTTAAGTTGCTTCAAATTAATTAGTGTAAAAAATAGTATGGCACCCAATTTTTAAAATGAAACTGCTTATTTGAAGGGTCTGCTTACATTCTAAAATGTAAATTTAACTTCTGCTAAAAAACTGTTCTTTCATGACCTGATATTTAGAGTCTTACACATTAAGTCTTGTATACTATCACTATACTTTCTCTTGTTAGCATTAACTTTTTAAGTTCTAGAGATGTGTGGAAATAATCTTCAGGTGTCTTTATAGATGTATTATTATTATATCCCCATTAACTTAGATTTTTCCCCCCCAATGAATATAGCTTTCTCTTCCCTCAATCAGGCATTGTAATTAAAAAATATATACAATTAAACTGAGGGTTGATGGGGGGTGGGAGGGAGGGGAGGGTGGGTAATGGGTATTGAGGAGGGCACCTTTTGGGATGAGCACTGGGTGTTGTATGGAAACCAATTTGACAATAAATTTCATATATTGAGAAAATAAATAAATAAATAAATAAATTAGTAAAATAAATAAAAAATATATACAATTAAAAAATAAAAAAACCAAGGTGAACGTAAAACTCATGTAGAATCCACTCTTCCCCTCAGAAAGCCATTCTTTCATAAATAGCTCTTGGGATTACAGCTTACATAATTTTTTTACTATGAATAGTAAATATGCTTCTTCCATAAGGAATAAGGTTAACAACCTCATGTGTAGCGGTTCTTACTTTTTCTAGTATACAAATATATTCTAGATATATAGCATGCTGTGTGGTGTGTGTGTGTGCATGTGTATGTATATGTGAACAAAATTTAGGTGGTCATTTGTTTTTATAATAATAATATCTCATTATATATGCTTCTGTGTGTTAATATTTTTGTACTACACAGTGTTATGAAAATATCTCCAAGTAACTGTTTAATGTTGGAGGTGATCTTGGCATAAGGAAAAAATATAGTAATTTTGAATACAGATGTGTGAAGCCTTGGGTAACTTAAAAAATTGTGTTTTAGTTTTCTTACCTGTAAAATTACCACCACCTACTAAGTTGTTGTAAGGACCAAATGAGTTCCTAGCTCAGGGCACATGCTTCTTAAGAACCTTATTTACTTCTTTTAATGGCTGCATAATACTACATGATGTGGGGGTGCCATCATTACTTAGTCACTCACCAACTGAGGGGCATTTACTTTGTTTTCAGTCTTTTAACTATTACAAACAGTGCTACAACACACATAATTGTATGTAGATCTCATCTAGCAGTGATTTTATTTCCATGGGACAGGATCCTAAGAGTGGGAGAGATAAATATATTATTAATTTCAATGGCTAAGTCATATTTCTTTTTAAAAAGGCTGAAACAGTTACCATTTCTGCATACAAGAAAGTACCCTTTCCCTGAATGTCTTCAGCAAGAGGTACTTCCCCTTTTCACTTTTGCTCATCTAATGGTTATACAGTAATATATTGATATTATTTTATTTGCATTTCCCTAACTCCTAGCAAAGTTGGGCATGAGTTCATGTTTAGTGACCTCTTGGATTTGCTTTCTCCCAATCTCATTTGCCCGTTTTTTCTTTTTGGCTATTTGTGTTTTTATCCATTTGTAAGTACTTTTTATATAGCTTAAACCTCTATCATGTATTTCAGGTCATTTCCCTAAGTTATGATTTCCTTTTTAATTTTATTATTATTATTATTATTATTGAAACTTATTTGGTTTTTCTTTCTTTTTTAAATTAATTAATTTTAAAGAGAGAGAGAGCACAAGAAGGGGAGAGGGGCAGAGGGAGAGAGAGAATATTAAGGCTTCACGCTCAGCATGGAGCCCAACATGAGGCTCTTGGGGCTCTATCCCACAATGCTGGGATCACGAACTGAGCCCAAATCAAGAGTCCAATGCTCAACCAACTGATACACCCAAGCACCCTGATTTATTTATTTATTTTAGAGAGAGAGAGAGAGAGAGAGAGAGCACAAGTGGGGGAAAGGGACCAAGGGATAAAAAGAGAATCTTAAGTAGGCTCCCCACTCAGCACAGAGCCCAATTCAGGGTTTGAGCCCATGATCCTGGGATTATGACCTGAGCCGAAATCAAGAGTCAGATGCTCAACCAACTGAGCCACCCAGGAACCCCCCATTGCTTCTTTTTTTAAAGTTAAGTTTATGTTGAAGCACAACGTTCATTTCCTTTTGGTTGATGTTTAATCCTTTTTAAATGGATTAAATTTTTAAATTATGTGTGTATTTTCTTTCATAGCTTCTAAGTCCTATCTCGGTTAATCAACAACTTGAGGAATATTTCTTGCATATGAAACCTATTATTTTTTCCTTCTTTTCTTTAATCAACCTGGAACTTCTTGAAATACTCTTTTCCAGATGAATACACTGTTAGGTCAGCACCATTTTAAAAATAACCCATCTTATCCTTTTTAACTGAAATACCATTTTTGTTACATATCAAATACCCACATGTACTGGAATCTATTTCTGAGCTCTCTCTATTCTGTCCTCTGACTTGTCTCTTACTAAGCCCAAACCGAAGCCAATATAAGGAGGTTGTGATATGTTTTAATCTTTTAAGGCTAATCATTCCTCACGAGTCTTATATTCATGTATTATCTCACATAAACTTTAAGATCACTTTAGCCAATTCCTCCCAAATATTAGTCAAATTTAAATTACAATTATATTATATTATATTTCCTTAATTTGGGGATAATTCATGGTTTTTTCATATTGTATCTTTCTATTTAAAGACATATTGTTTGATTTTTTTTAATTAAAAAAATTTTTTTAATGTTTATTTATTTTTAACAGAGAGAGAGACAGAGCATGAGCGGGGAAGGGGCAGAGAGAGGGAGACACAGAATCCGAAGCAGGCTCCAGGCTCCGAGCTGTCAGCACAGAGCCCTACACGGGGTCGAACTCACAGACTGCGAGATCATGACCTGAGCCAAAGTCGGATGCTCAACTGACTAAGCCACCCAGGCACCCCTTGATGCCTTTATATAACATTTTATTTTTTTTTAGATGGTCTTTTGGGTTTTTTTTTTCTCTTTTATAACTTGTTGCTAGCAGAGAAAAAAGGTAATTTACTTTTGTTTACCACCTTAGGTCAATTCTGACCCCAGTATTTCAATGAACATTATAAATTTTCCTCACTGTTCAAGCTGTCCTTATTCTCATCAGACATCCTCACTTCCTACTTCATTAAGAGAATTGAGGTTATCAGCTTTCCAGACTCCTGTATGCATAATCACCTGTATTCATACCCATTCTTAACAGCTTTTCCTCCATTCTTGGAGGATGAAATTTGTTTCTTCCTATTGAAGACCAGGCTATATTAACTCCAGCCAACCCTTTCGATTTCCTTGAGGACCTTGCTTTATTAGTTATGCCACATTTTCTCCTTTGTTTTCCATCTCTGCTTCTTGTTTCTTTTCCTCAATCTCTTCTCTGTGCTCTGTTAAATTTCTCTTTTCTGTTGTGGAGAGGCTCCTTCAATGATCTTGGCCTGATTCTACAGTCATTCAGTCATTTCCAGTTATCAGAAATACATAATTTGGATTGTTTAGTTTTTCTCCCATCCTCCCTTAACTTAGGTTAAAACTATGGCTCTGTCAGCTTAGAGTGAGAAGGACAGACAAGGCTCTGGCTCCCAGAAACTGCCTCAGCCTCTTTCTAGCTCTTCTGTATTTGTAGAGAGAAGAAAGAAAAATGTCTCTTTCCTGGACTGGGGCAAATTACAGTGTTGTGAGTCCCTGCTTCTGTGACTAACACTGAGTGTCCATCAATGAACTGTGAACATGTTCAAATGCTGGCTTTCTCTTCTAATACTTGTATGGATTCTTAAATAAGCCTTGGAAAAAGGGTCTCAGGTGGGAGATCTGCCTGCAGGTATATATCTCTTCTCCATTCCTCATTAGCTCCCACATGGGCAGTCTATCTTGTTGCCTGGAGTGGACTAAGTCTCTGCTCAAATTGCCACAGTATTTTACAACTTCTCCCTGAGAGTGGAGTTTATTTCTCCACCCCTTAAATCCAGACTCAACTGTATAACTTGCTTTGGCCAGTGGAACATAAGAAAATGTGACTTTTGAGGTTTGTGTGCATGATACAGGTCCTACTGCTATTGTAAAGCAAAACTCAGCCCTAAACAAAATATACTCCTAAGGCAATGCAATTCAGTAAAGATAAAAATAAAAGGATGAGGGGTGCCCAGATAGTTCAGTTGGTTAAGGATTTGACTCTTGATTTTGGCTCAGGTCATGATCTCATGGTTCATGAGATCAAGCAACACGTGGGGTTCTGCACTGACAGAATGGAGCCTGCTTGGGATCCTCTCTCTATCCCCCTCAAAATAAATAAATAAAAACATTTTTTAAAAAGGATGAGCAAATACGAACAAAAAGAAAGTATGGACCATGGTTTTGATATGTATGAATACATAATCCAAACCAAAAAGCAATTTTATTTTTAAAAAAAAATTTTGTTTTTCAACGTTTATTTATTTTTGGGACAGAGAGAGACAGAGCATGAATGGGGGAGGGGCAGAGGGAGAGGGAGACACAGAATCGGAAACAGGCTCCAGGCTCTGAGCCATCAGCCCAGAGCCTGACGCGGGGCTCGAACTCCCGGACCGCGAGATCGTGACCTGGCTGAAGTCGGACGCTTAACCGACTGCGCCACCCAGGCGCCCCCCCCAAAAAGCAATTTTAAAAGACCTCAATGCTAAAGGGAAGAATTGACAAGGAAGATATGATATGAATATCTATGTACCAAATAACTTAGCAATAACTCTCATGAAGTAAAAGCTATAGAATATACAAGGAGAAACAGAAACGCACTAAAAATAGAACACTTTAATATACTTTCCAATCCAAAATAGATCAAACGGTTAAAAAAAAAAGATATGAAGAGATGGAAATAATCACAGAAACAAAGAGGATTAAGAAGTTACTGCATACAACTCTAGAAAGTAAATAAACCTGGATAAGATGGATAATGTTTCACGAAAATGTAATCAACTAAAACCCCAGAAGATTTGGAAATTCTTCAGAGCTCAATTTCCATTGAAATAGATGAATTAGGTTGTAGTAGCGTAAGTATAGTTAAGAATACCAAAGTTAAACACTAATACTAAAATTGTGTGTTAGAATTGAGGAAAAGCCTAAAGAAGTGGTTGCAAACTAATTGTTGCTTTTGTATGTTGCAAATGTGTATTCCACCCCTAAAAAGTACCATTGTCTTGTCTCACAAAGGAATCTTTAGAGATAGGTAATTCTAATGCTATTTAAACTGTCCCAGATATTAGAAAAATGAAAACTTCCAGATTATTTTATAAATTATGACTTTGATACTAAAACCTGATAAATTGCAAAAAAAATGATCATTTTTACTGTTGAATATCAATTGAAAAAGATAATAAATTATTAACAAACATTAAGAGAATAATGGATCATAATCAAATGGGTTTCCTCCCCACCACCTGCACAAGAATGGCTCAACAGTACAAAATATATTAATGTGTTATAACGTATTAAAGTATCCATGGAGAAAAATTCTGTTCATGTACATAGCTGTTGAAAAGGCATTTGATAAAAATCAAATCTACTCTAGATTCTTTAAAAAGAACTCAAAATAAGAGTTGATGAAAACTTCCTTTATATGCTTATACATATTTTATATCAGCCCTAAGGCTAGCATATTTCCTAATGGAGAAACACTGGAGATGTTTCTCACAAAGTCAGGAAATAGGCAAAGATGTCCACAATCACCACTACTACTTCATATTGTCTAATTGATTGTCCAATAACTCCAATACCACAGATAATTAAAGGTGTAACAGTTGGAAAAATAAAAACTACATATTTGTAGATAGTATGATTGTACACCTGGAAAATCCAAGAGATAGCAAATGAAAATGATGACAAACAATTCAGCAAGGTAACAATGAGACAGGGAAACTAAAGGACTCCATAAAAATCTGCCTTTTGCTCCTTTTTCCTGCTTCTGTTTTTGCTAGGACCTGCACCCCCCCCCCCCCCACCTTACACATGTCTTGTAAAGAGCATATATCCTCCATGTAAGGGATAAGGAGTTAATGGTTCTCTAGGATAAATAACATCTAAAGAAGGACCAGGTGAGAATGACTAGAGGGAGCTATCAAATGCACATTCCAGACTATCAGTGCTATACATTTCAATGCCAAGACCCCCTGACTCCAAGGAATGACACCTGGGCTCTTTGTTCTAACTGGTTCCTGAATGCTTGTACATGTACACATACATGAGAACTCCATCCTCAAAAAAAAACCAAACCAAAACAAAACAAAAAAACAAAAACAAAAAAACAAAAAACCCAAAAAACCCCACAAAAAAACCCACAAAAAAAAAAAAAAAACAAAAACCAAAAAAACCCTGATCCCAAAGATGAGACTCCCTCCTTTCCTTTCTGAGTCTCTCAGACACTCACTCTGTCTCATATCTACTCTCTCTAGATCTTCAGTAAACTCTGCTTTCACCTCCAGCTGGCTCACATTTGATTTCCTTCCTGTGTGAAGCCAAGGACCCTCTTGGATGGTCCTCAGACCTAGTCTGCTGGCATCAAGCAGAATATAAATTTATTCATAAAGAGAAATTGAGCAACATACAGAATTAAAATAAATACATACAAATTTGACTTAAAATAATAAACAAGTAAATCCCATTTCAATAACAATAAAATTCAAAATAATCAAGACTTACTATGAAATATGCAGAACTAAAGGAGAATTGTTCTAATACAAAGGATATAAAAGTTAATCTGAACAAATGTAAAGACATACTGTGTTCTTTGATAGGAAGATTCAATATCACAAGGCAGTATGTTACATTTATAAATTACCAAGGAACAATTATAATAAAAATACAGGTGATTTTCTGGAACTAGATAAGCCAGTTTTAAAGTTCTCATGAAAAAAACACATGAACAAAGAAAAATAGCCTAGAAAATTCTGATAACAATAAGGGTACTATCCTTACCAGATATTAAAACATGCTAAAGTAATTTAAATTACTATGTATTTGCAATTATAAATGTAGACTTCTGAGGAAGATGGTACAGTAGGAGGACCCTAAGTTTGCCTTGTCCCATGGATACAACTAGATAGCATTCACATTAGTGTAAATAAACCAGAAAACACCCTGAAGTCTGGCAGAACAAACTCTTCACAGCTAAGTATAGGGAAGAGGCCACACTGAAGAAGGTAGGAAGGGCAGAGATGTGATCCAGAGCTAAAGAGACCTACAGGAGTGTCTGCAGGAGGGAAGGAGCCAATAGCACAGAGAGTGGAGAGAAACAGATTCTCACCCTGGTGTACCCACATGGGAAAGACGAATCCCCACAACATTTGGCTTTGAACACCAGAGGGGCCAGATTTCATGAGTTCTTATAATCAGCAAGACTTAAAACCTAGAACTTTAAAAATCAACGACTTGGCTTTGGAAGAGCCAGAAAGGTCAGAGAAAACTCAGTTCCCTCCCTTAAAGAGACAGAACAACAAATAGCCCCTCAGAGACACAGCATAGAAGCAGCAGTTTGAAAAATGCCTAGGGTATATAGGGTATATAGGAGGGTAATTTGTTTACTAACCTCAGAGTGGTCATAAAGATATTCCCAGATTTGAGAAAAGGGTGAAAAACCTCAGTGAGACCCTTAACAAAGGGATAGAAAACATAAAAAAGAATCACTTAGAGGTGAAGAACTCAATAAATCAAATAAAAAACACAATAGATAGAGAGCAGAAGAATGGATCAGCAAACTGGAGGACAGACTAATGGAAAATAATCAAGCTGAACAGGTAAGAGCAAAAAAATGAAAACAGACTTGAAATGAAATGAAATAGACTAGAAATGAAAATAGGCCATCAGGCGTAATAACATTCACACGATAGGGATTCCAGAAGAAGAAGAGAGAGAGAAGGGGGCAGAAAATTTATTTGAAGAAATAATAGCTGGAAACTTCCTGAATATGGGGAGGGAGACAGAAATCCAGATCCAGGAGGCACAGAGAGGCCCCAACAAAATCAACCTAAAGAGGTCCACACCAAGACACATGGTAATTAAAATGGCAAAAAGTAGTGATTAAAAGAGAATTTTAAAAACAACAAGAAAAATAAAACAGTTGCATACAAGAGAAACCTCATAAGGCTACCAGTGGATTTTTTCAGCAGAAATTTTACAAGCCAGAAGGGAGTGGCATGATATATACAAAGTGCTAAAAGGAAAAAAACCCTGCAGCCAAGAATACTCTATCCAGCAAGGCCTTCATTCAGAATAGAAGGAGAGATAAAGAGTTTCCCAGACAAACAAAAGTTAGAGGAATTCATGATCACCAAACCAGCCCTACAGGATATGTTAAAGAGGACTCTTTGAGTAGAAAAGAAAGACCATAAGTAGGAGTAAAAAAAGTAGAAAGCACTAAAGAAGTAAAAAATAAGTATATCTATAAAAATCAGTCAAGGAAATCACAAAATAAGTTTGTAAAGTAGGACACTATATACCTAAAACATGGAGAGTAGAGGAGTAAAGAATGGGTTCAAACTTAAAGTGACCATCAACTTAATACAGACTTCCATATGCATAAGATGTTATAAACAAACCAAATGGTAACCACAAATCAAAAACCAGTCATAGATATGCAAAAAGTAAAGAGAAAGTATATCACTACAGAAAGTATATCAAGTATATCACTACAGAAAGCCAACTAACTGTGAGAGGAGAGAGCAAGAGAAGAAAAGAAAAGAGAAGAACTACAAAAACAACCACAAAATACGAAACAAAAATGGCAGTAAGCACACACCTGTCAATAATTACTTTGAATGTAAATAGACTAAATACTCCAGTCAAAAGATACAAGGGCACAGAAGGATAAAAGGGCAAGACCCATCCATATGCTGCCTACAAGAGACTCATTTCAGACCTAAGATACAAGCAGATTGAAAGCCAAGGGATGGTGAAGCATTTTTCATACAAATGGATGTGAAAAGACAGCTGGGGTAGCAATACTTATATTGGACAAAATAGATTTTAAAACAAAGACTGTAACAAGAGACAAAGAAGGACACTACATAATTATAAAGGGAACAATCCAACAAGAATATATAACAGGGTACCTGGGTGGCTCTATCCCTTAAGCGTCTGACTTTTGGCTTCAGCTCAATTCATGATCTCATGGTTCATGAAATCAAGCCCCACATTGGGCTCTACACTGATGGTGTAGAGCCTACTTGGGATTCTCTCTCTCCCTCTCTCTTTGCCCCCCCAAATAAATGAACTTAAAAACAAATAAACTTAAAAAAAGAATATAGGGGCGCCTGGGGGGGTTCACTCAGTTAAGCGTCCAGCTTCGGCTCAGATCATGATCTCACGGTCCATGGGTTCAAGCTGCATGTCAGACTCTGTGCTGACAGCTTGGAGCCTGGAGCATGTTTCAAATTCTATCTCACTCTCTCTCTGCCCCTTGCCTACTCACATTCTGTCTCTGTCTCTCTCTCTCTTTCTCTCAAAAACAAATAAACATTAAAAAAAAAAAGAATATATAACAATTGCAAATATTTATGCACCCAACTTGAAAGAACCCAAAAACATAAAGTAGTTAATAACAAGCATAAATAAAGTAATCAATAGTAACACAATACAAGTATGCAACTTTAACACCCCACTTACATCAATGGATAGATCAGCTAAACAGAAAATCAACAAGGAAACAGGCTTTGAATGACACATTGGACCAGAGGGATCTAACATATATTCAGAACATTCCATCCTAAAACAGAATACACATTCTTTTCAAGCTCATATGTAACATTCTCCACAATAGATCACATGAGGCCAAAAATAAGTCTCAATAAATTCAAAAAGATGAAAGTCATACCATGCATCTTTTCTGAACACAATGCTATGAATCTAGAAATCAACCATAAAAAAAAATCTGTAGAGAGCACAAATACATGGAGTTTAAATAATATGCTACTAAACAATGAATGGGTCAACCAAGGAATCAAAATATACATGGAGGCAAATGAAAATGAAAACACAAAAATCCAAAATCTTTGGGATGCAGCAAAATTTGTTCTAAAAGTGAAGTTCATAGCAACACAGGCCTACCTCAAGAAGCAAGAAAGATCTCAAATGAACAACTTAACTTTACACCTAAAGGAGCTAGAAAAAGAAAAACAAACAAAACTCAAACCAGTAGAAGGAAGGAAATCATAAAGATTAGAGCAAAAACAAACGACATAAAATCTTAAAAAAAACAATGCAAGAGATCAATAACACCAGGCGCTGGTTTGTGTAAGTCAATAAATTGATAAACCTTTAATCAGATGAATCAAAAAAATATAAAGAGAGAGAAAAAACTCAAATAAACAAAATCAGAGATGAAAGAGGAGAAATAACAATGGATGCCACAGAAATACAAAGGATTATAAGAGAATATTATTAAAAATTATATGCCAACATATTGGACAACTGAGAAGAAATGGATAAATTTCTAGAAACATATAACCTCCCAAAACTGAATCAGGAAGAAGTAGAAAATTTGAACACACTGATTACCAGCAATTAAATTGAATCAGTAATCATAAAACTCTCAACAAACAAAAATCCAGGACCAGAGAGCTTCACAGGTGAATACACCCAAATATTTAAAGAAGAGTTAGGGGTGTACCTGGCTATTTCAGTTGGTATACCATGATTTCAGGGTTGTCAGTTCAAGCCCCATGTTGGCTGTGGAGCCTACTAAAAAACATTTAAAAAAAAATAAAGAGTTAATACCTAGTTTTCTTAAACTATTCCAAAAAATAGAAGAGGAAAGAAACCTTCCAAATTCAAAATTCCAAATTATATGAGGTCAGCATTACCCTGACACCAAAACCAAATAAAGACACTACAAAAAAAGAGAATTACAGACCAATATTTCTGATGAACATAGATGCAAAAATCCTCACCAAATATTAGCAAACTGAATCCAACAATACATTAAAGAAGTCTTTCACCACGATCAAGTGGAATTTATTCCTGGGATGCAAAGGTGGTTCAATATTCACAAATCAATCAATGTGATATAGCACATAAACAAAAGAAAGGATGAAAACCATACGATTATTTCAGTAGATGGAGAAAAAAGCATTTGACAAAGGACAACATCCATTCATGATAAAAACCCTCAACAAAGTCACTTTAGAGGGAAAATACCTCAACATAATAAAGGCCATATATGAAAAACCCACAGCTTACATCATACTCAATGGTGAAAAACTGAAAACTCTCCCTAAGGCCAGATGTCCACTCTTACCACTTTTATTCAACATAGAACTCAGAATCCTAGCCACAACAATCAGACAAGAGAAAGGAATAAAAGGCATCTAAATTGGTACAGAAAAAGTAAAACTTTTATTATTTGAAGGTGACATGATACTATATGTGGAAAACCCTAAAGACCCCACCCAAAAACTACTAGAACTGATCATTGAATTCAGTAAGATTGCAGGACACAAAACTGATGTACAGAAATCCACTGCATTTCTATACACTAATAATGAAGCAGCAAAAAGAGAAATTAGGCAAACAATCCCATTTGCATTTGCACCCAAATAATAAAATACCTAAGAATGAGCTTAACCAAAGAGATGAAAGACCTGTACTCTGAAAACTATAAAACACTGATGAAAGAGGATAGAGATGACACAAACAAATGGCAAGACATTTCATGCTCATGGACTGGGAGAACAAATACTGTTAAAATATCCATACTACCCAAAGCAATCTACAGATTTAATGTAATCCCTATCAAAATACCAACAGAATTTTTCATAGAACTAGAACAAACAATTCTAAAATTTGTATGGAACCACAAAAGACCCCCAATAACCAAAGCAATCTTGGAAAGAAAAAAACCCCAAAACTGGAGGAATCACAATCCCAGATTTTAAGTTATACTACAAAGCTGTGGTAATCAAAACAGTATGGTACCAGCACAAAAATAGACACCTAGATCAATAGGACAGAATAGACAGCCCAGAAATAAACCCATATTTATACGGTCAAATAATCTTAGATTAAGGAGGTAAGAATACACAATAGGTAACAGTCTCTTAAATAAATGGTTCTGGGAAAACTAAACAGCTATATACAAAAGAATGAAACTGGGCCATTTTCTTACACTATATACAAAAATAAACTTAAAGTGGATTAAAGACCTAAATGTGAGACCTGAAACCATAAAAATCCTAGAAGAGAGCACAGACAGTAATTTTTCTGACATTGGCAACAGCAACATTTTTTTCTAGATAGGTCTCTGGATGCAAAGGAAACAAAAGAAAACATAAACTATTAGGACTACATCAAAACAAAAAGCTTCTTCACAGTGAAGGAAACAATCAATGAAACCAAAAGACAACCCACTATATGGGAGAAGGTATTTGCAAATGACATATCTGATAAAAGGTTAGTATCCAAAATATATAAAGAACTTATAGAACTTAACACACACACACACACACACACACACACACACACACACACACAATCCAATTAAAAATGCACAGCAGAAGACAATGAACAGACATTTCTCTAAAGAAGACATAAGGTTGGCCAACACATGAAAAGATGCTCAACATCACTAATCATCAGGTAAGTGCAAATCAAAACAACAATAAGATATCACCTCATATCTGTCAGAATGGCTAAAATAAAAACCTGAAGAAAAAAAGTGTTGGCGAGGATGTGGAGAAGAGGAAACACTCTGTGAAGGGAATGCAAACTGGTAAACTAGGGTGGCCCCTGTAGGAAACATTAAAGAGTTTCCTCAAATGTTAAAAATAGAACTACCATATGATCCAGTAATTCCACTACTGGGTATTTACCCAAAGAATATGAAAATACTAACTTGGAAAGATACATGCACCTTTCTGTTTATGGCAGCATTATTTACAAGAGCCAAAATGTGAAAGCAATCCAAGTGTCCACCAACAGGTGAATGGATAAAGAAGAAGTGGTCTATATATACAATGAAATATTACTCAGCCATAAAAAAGAATGAATTCTTGCCATTTGCAACAACGTGGATGGAGCTAGGGAGTATAATGCTAAGTGAAGTAAATTAGTCAGAGAAAGACAAATATCATATGATTTCACTCCTATGTGGAATTTAGGAAACAAAACAACAAACAAACAAAAAAGAGAGACAAACCAAAACAGACTCTTAACTGTTATCTCATGAGACTACAAGCTTCATGAAGGCAGAACTGTTTTTCTCAGTACTTTGAAAAATGCTTGGCACGTGGTAATCAGTAAAGGTTTGTGAGAAGAAAGAATGAATTAACCTCCATAAACTTGCAAAATGATATTCTTATCCTCTTTTTCCAGATATGGAAATAGAGGATCAGAAAAGTTGGGTGATCTATCCAGCATTCCAAAACATGGTCCACATCTAAATCCTGTGGTTTTGAATGCTACACTGTCTCCCAAATGCAGAGGGGCTTTTCATGAAAATAAATAAGAAAGGCCTGGAAGCGGCGTAGGTAGCTAAAGAGGAAGGCAGTCTGGTTCTTGTTAATGAGGTTATGGTAGCACCGGGCGTTGTATGGAAACCAATTTGACAATAAATTTCATATTTAAAAAAATAATAAAAAATGAGGCTATGGTTATAGAAAAAGAGCAGGCTCAGTTTGAGGGGGCTGGAGATGAAGTAAGGTCCTTGGGGTTTCAACCTCACATCATAATAATGATGTGATGAGGGAAGTAGGTTTGCAAAGGGATAGGGCTCTCAGAGGATCCTGTGGAATGGAAGGAAGAGACTGGACAGCAGGAGGAAAATGAGCCAGAAAGAGAGTGAGGCTTTCCAGCAGCCATGGGGATAAAAGCATGAACGTGTGGTTGACTGAACGTAAGTGTCTACTTTGGGAAGTCTTTGCAGACTCCAGGAACAACAAGCTGGGACAGAATCAGGGGCGGGAGGGGGGATGGTGGTGAACTGCTCAGGTGTATCAGAAGGTACTCAACCAGGATGAGTCTATGGTATTTACTGTATTCCTCTAAGTTTTCTGAGCACTCTTCTCCCTGGAGAGACTTCTACTTACTAGCATGGCCTGTTTGCCCCTCATCAAATTCTGGCATAACTCCCAGTTCCTCTGGACTCCTGCTTCACTGCTATGAGCTGAGCTACATCCTGCTGCAGAGGCCAGGGGCAAGAACATAAATCATGCTCAGCTCTGGAAGGAGAGGAGTGTCTGCACAAGAAGGCCAGGGATGGATTTTCCAGGGGGAGAGTTAAAAGTTTAAAGTTTCTGATGTATATATAATACCACATCTTATGCTCTCAGAAGTGGGTGTAAATTTATCTGGGTATGGTCTTAGACCACTTAAGAAACTGGCAGGTTTAAAAGGAATGGACAAATAGCTTTTAAAACATAGAAGCTCCTGACATCAGACATATTCCATTATGGTTAAAAATCTGTGTAGTTATATTTAGAGAGGGACAAAAAGGAGTAATATTAGGTTTATTGTGTCCATCACTAAAAAGCAAAATGTTTAGTATTAAGAGTTTCCAATAAAAACTATACCTTAAAACTGGAATCCAAATAATCCCAAACAGGTAGTGAAGTGTATAGAAACAGGCTGGTGTCTCCTGAAAGGCAACCACAGCTGGCTCCCAAGCCCCCTTTGCCTGGAAACAGTTGCTAGGCAGTATTAGATTTGCTCACAAATGCACTTTTCACCCAGTGATGGGTATTATGATAAGATACATGCCACCTCCCAATCAATTTTTCTGCTCCTGTTTCATTAAAGGCAAGAGACTCTGGTCAACATTATTGATGACGGCACTGAATTGTGCCTGTCTATTTCCTGAACAAAAAGATTAAGATCTTTGCCTTCTAGGTCTGGGAGTATTTAGAAAAGTCTGAGAGCTACATATTTCCTTTGTTCTTAATTCCTTTGAGGCTAGTGGAAATGCTGTCCAGGGACCAGAATAATGGAATAGTGGATGTGAGACTCATCGTCCTTCAGGTTCTCTGATTGATTCACAAAAAAACAATACTGCAATTCATTTAATTTGAACTTACTTTAAAAATATTTAGAGACAGATTCTGAGAATTTGAAACATATAAAGAAAACAAAGATATCATTCTAGAATTCTAAGGTGTTACTTTTGTATTGATGGCAGTCATGTGCTCAGTAATGCAAAAATAAAAGGCAAAAGTATGATGGCCCTTTTTCCAAATGGAGCTCTGTCTGCTACATCTGCCAAATCATTTATTGGATGTATTTCCATCTTTTGTACTCAACACTTCAAAAAACAAACATATCTTTTCTTCAAAGCACCTATGCTTCTAATATTCTCATTTTTGCTAAAAACACCTTCACATTCCTCATCCCGCAGACTTAAAATCCTGGAGCTATAATTGCCTCCTCCCCTATATTTTCTCCATGTCTAATAACCAAATCCTGCTTCGTATTTCTTTTGTTCTCTCTTCCACTGAGCCATCCTGTCTATTGTTTTCCTGCATCATTTTATTCTGTTCGCCTCTATCTATCTATCTATCCATCTATCTCCCATTTTTTAGTCTGGAATTAAGAAGATCTAATCTTAGCCTCTCAAATGCTTAACCAGCCTCCCGCTCTTGTCACCCCACACCTTCTTCAACATTCCTGGCACCCAGTAGGTATTATTCCCTGCTTTCCTCTGTTCCTCTTCAAGTATTTATTCCTGCCTCTATACCTGTTTCACCTGGAATGCCCTTAAATGCTTTTTGTCTCTAATCATCCCCAAATTTCGTCATCCCCTAAAGCTATTCTAGATTCCCACTTTCTCCATGGACCTTTCCTCAAGTCTCCAAACACACTAACGGAAAACTCTCACTTGTATCTTTCAAAATTAGTCAGTTGGCATCTCCATATGTTCTAGAATGGTAGTTAATCCAGAATGTTGTCATAATGAGAACTGATACATGTACCTATTCTGTACTAAGTTAGCACTAATCTAAATACTTCCATTTGTTAAATTCGATTTTTCACAACTTCATGAAGTACATACGATTATAATCCCTATTTTTTTAAAGTTTTTTTAAATTTCAAGTTTTTATTTAAATACTAGTTAGTTAACATATCTGATAAAATTGGTTTCAGGAGTAGAATTTAGTGATCCATCACCTACATATAACACCTAGTGCTCATCACAACAAGTGCCATCCTTAATACCCATCACATAATACCTATTTTTCAAATGAGGAAATTGGGACACAGGGCAGCTATATAACTTACCCAAGTTCACACAGTAAGTGGCAGAGTTGGGAATCAAACTCAGCCACGCTGGTTCCAGAGTCTATGCTAAACCACTAATCCTCATAATAGGTTCCTTGTAGTCTTAAAATTCCTACACATTTGACCAAAGAGAAAACAAGAAGGGGAAAGATTCAGTAACCCACCCTAAGTTACATAAAGCAGCATTTCTCAAAATGTAATATGCTATGAATTACCCAGGGGTCTTTTAAAAATGCAGATTCTAATTTAGTAGGTATAGGATGGAGACTACATGTCTACATTTTTAACAAGTCCTCACATGGTACTAATTTTACTGGTCCACATACCACACTTTGAACAGCAAGTACAAACAGAAATGCTAGCTGAGACTTATTCCATCCAGTGTTACCTAAACATTAAAACAGGTAAGGTGGGAGAAAATGTGCCTGAGACAATTTGCTAGGAAAAAAAATACCCCATTTTGAATCATCTTCTTGCAGATCATAAGGGATGAATAAACTTTATAGTGCTTTTTTCCACATGAATTTTTATTTTGTAGTAGTATAAGAGCTACATTTAAATAGTTTTAAGATTTACCACCCCTCTCAAACCTGTGCAAGTATTGAGCTTGTGCAAGATTTATCATCCATAAATTCACCATTCATGTCTCTATATCCCATCAATTAATTGCTCTGGGTAGTGGTTTAGGGATATGGGGTTGAAGGAGGAAAGAGTATTTGGGGGGAAATAGGCTTTCTGAGACCTCAGAAAGCTGGAGTTCAGGACACTACTTGTGGATCTGGGCATTCATTCTGCTTTTTCTTCTCAATGAACTTGCTGCTGAGAGAGTCGTAGATGTCTTAGTTGTTTTTTCCAATGAGGGCATATATTGTCCAAGTTCTTCTTAAATAGTAAAGTATGTCCCTGGTACAAAAAGTACAGGATAGGGGCACCTGGGTGGCTCAGTAGGTTAAGCGGCTGACTTCAGCTCAGATCATGATCTCACGGTCTGTGAGTTTGAGCCCCGCATCAGGCTCTGTGCTGGTAGCTCAAAGCCTGGAGCCTGCTTCTGATTCTGTGTCTTCCTCTCTCTCTGCCCCTCCCCTGCTTGCTCTCTGTCTCTCTGTCTCTGTCTCTCTCTCAAATATAAGAAACATTAAAAAAAAAATTTTTTTTAAAGCATAGGATAACATAAAACTTCCTGGATCTGAAAAGGCTTACCTTTTGCAGCTAGTATTAAAACTTGTATATCCCTCTTTTAAGGGCTCTGGTGGCCAAGGGAAGCTGCTGAGATATGTGGCCAGCTGACTTCCACTAAGCCTCTATGTCCTGGGCCAAATACACAAATCCATCAGAAACTTCAGGACAGTGAGTAGGTATATTCTCTTTCTAGCCATCTATCATCTATTTAAGCCTACAAAGTTAAAAAACAAAACAAAAAAGGATGACAGTTCTTCTGATGTCATTTCTTTCTTTGTTTAAAAAAATGTTTGTTTATTTTGACAGAGAGAAAGAAAGAGGGTGAGCAGGGGAGGGGCAGAGAGAGAGAATCCCAAGTGCTGACAGAACAAAGCCCAAAGCGGGGCCTGATCTCACAAATCATGAGATCGTGACCGGAGCTGAAATCAAGAGTTAGACATTTACTGACTGCCCCCTTTTTCCTACCACTCTGGCCCTCTCCACATCTGTGATTTTGTGGGCCAAATTCTGTTTGCTTCATCTTCCCTTACCTAAAGTCGTAGTTCTGTAACCTACTCTATTTTGCCCTTAAACAAGTATGTATCCAGGAGCTTTTATTATGGACTTTAAATAACATTAATCACCAACTAAAGGTATCTTTTTGTTGTTAGAGAAGGATGTAAAAGAAAACAGTATTCCTTACATTTCTCTTAGATGTATTTAGAATGCCAGATAAAATAGCTCTTTGAGACCTGAAAAATAAACTTTGTGGGTTTCTCTCATATATGAGAATCAGGAATTATTCAAAAATTAAGCTTTCTTTAAAAGGACACTGCAAAGATGCTTTCGATTTACTATAGTATTTTTACACATATTTATACAACATGATTTTCTGTTAATAAAATTTTAATTATATAATGATACTTTCCAGTATGCAATGTACTCTCATTTTCAATATATTACTTCTGGAGTAATTAATAAATCTGAATTATTAAAGACATTATTGTTTGTAAAAAGATTTTGAGGGCCTTCAAAAATATCTCCTCATATATTTTTCATAGCTTCATTATATAAGTAATTTTGTTGAAAATCTATAGCTCTGAGAACTGTCATGCTGTTTCATTAATTTGTCTCCTCTTTCTAAAATATAATTAAGTGCATGGGGGAGGAAGGATTTATTTTGGTTCCCTCAATATTATGCTCTTTAATTTATAGAAAAGCATTTTGCCCCACAAACTTTTATTTTAGTAGAAATTGTCTTTTGCCATGTCAGCCACCATGATCTTTGTGTCACAGATTTCCCAGGATACATCCCAAATGAGTGCTAGGAAAAGAGAAAGCTCTCTCAGATAATTTACTATTACAGCATTGATTTCTGTATCGATTACAGAGTGGCTGATTTCATAGCTTTCTTGGTTCACTGCATTTAAAATCAAGTCCAAATTTGTACTTTGTAGAAAGTTGTTTTAAAGAGCACACAAAAATCCAAAACTGTTTCATTAGGATGACACTGGAGACAAAAAATCCTCTAAATTTTATAGAGGCCATCATTTCACTGACAGAGATGGGCTTCCTACAGTCAACTTACTGCAGTGAATCTTGCTTGCAATCATGAGTTATCTGTATTTGGCAATGCTATGGACTCCCATACTCCAACATTTAGGAGCACATAAACTTGAAAGAATGAAGACATTTTCTGAAGATGCACTTAAATTAAATGCAGAAGACCTGAGGTGGAGAAAGAATTTGAAAGCCAATGCTAGTATATATTGACACCCTTCATGAAAGCACAAGACTGATTTTTATTACGTACAGAATAACCAGATTTCATACCCAAATAACAAGCAGCTTTGCCAGAAAAAAAGATTTGGGAGGAGCAAACAAAGAAAAAAAATTCACAGGTAAAGTTTTGCATTTGGCAATGCTACAGACTCCCATACTCCAACATTTAGGAGCACAAAATAAAACTACATAAAAAGAAAGGTTTTATATAAGTGAACTAAAAATTAGAGTACTAAGGAGCAAGAATGATTTGATAATGAAAATCAAAAAACAATTAAATTAATTTTTAAGTATATGCTTAAAAAAGATTGATGAAAAATGAGGGAAATTAAGATACAAGCAGACTTTAAAAGTGAGATCAAGATACACAATAATTAAAAGGCTCAAATTCTTACACAGAGACATTTCTCAGATATTCCACATTTTGTATGAAGAGAAGCGATCCTTTTAACAGGAACAAAGCCTCAGTGGTGCTTTGTCAATCAATTTTCCATGTTAATACAATAGAATATGAAATAGTAATCAATACAATGAGTAAGAGGCATTTCTAAGAAATAAAAGCTATGTCAGACTGTAAAAAAAAAACAACATTATTGTTGAGTCAAAGAATAATGAGAATGATACTTAGAATCATGTTACACGAAATATTTACTTGGCTTCAAGAATAGTAGGATTCGAATCGCTTCAATCACAGAAACAAAAAGCAAGTCAAAGTCTACCTTAAGATGGAACGGATTAAACCAGTAAACAGAAGAAATGAGTCCAACTAGTGTGAGAAGATCAGCCAGGGCAGGCCCAGCAAGGTTTTACCTCATCTTTAAAGAGACCAACAGGGAAGTGAGCAGAAGTTTCAGACAAGATAGAAAATGCTACCTACACAGGCGTCCGATTCCAGTCATCCTCTCTCCATTTCTAGCCCCTGGACAACACTCCTCGAAGACCAATCTTCCCATGAAGGACAAGAGCATACTTCTCTTTTGTAGTTATTTTCACTTTGAATTCAAATAATGGCCTATAATGAGTGCAGCCACTTTTTTCCTAATAACAAACTCACCACTAGGTTGCAGTCTTAGCTCAACCGCTTCTTTAAGAATATCTGCACGCAGTAAACCATTTTAACGATTGAGCACATACTACTTCTCCCTGGTGACAAGAACTGATACAAGCCACACTCACTTTATCAGTTCAGCAGCCCAACTAGATTCTGTAACAGATACAGTATTCTTCAAGAGCATCAAAACTCACACATTGCTCCCCTACCACCTACCCCCTCTCAAAAAAATCCTCACAAGCTGCCCATCAAAAAAGAAACAAAACAAAACCAAAAACCAAAAACCAAAAACGCTCACTCATCAGCAGGCAGCCTCTTAAGAGCTTTCCTCCACTACAAGGCACATGATCATGTAACCAACAAAAATCATTTCTGGAGTATTTTAAGCTGCTATTTTCAATATAGGATCAACAGTTAAATAACAGGTACATCATCACTTCTCTTCATTTCCAGGATTTTCTTGGGTCCTAAGATCCCATATAAGACCTCCATTGGCCTTGTGCTGATCCCTTTGAAAAGTCCCCCTTTCTGTAAGCATTGTGGGCACTTCCACGAGTAATTCCCCAAATGAGCTTCAGGTAATGTGCATTCTTTTATCTCTAAAACCATAGTTAAAAAAAATTTTTAACGTTTGTTTATTTCTGAGGAAGATAGAGACAGAGCACCAGCAGGGGAGGGGCAGAGAGAGAGGGAGACACAGAATCTAGAGCAGGCTGCTGGCTCTGAGCTGTCAGCGCAGAGCCCAAAGTGGGGCTCGAACTCACGAACTGAGAGATCATGGCCTGAGCCAAAGTCAGTCAACCGACTGAGCCACCCAAGCGCCCCAAAACCATATTTTTAAAGGAAATTTACACTCTTTGTTTTTTATTTTATTTTATTTATTTTGATAGAGAACATACAAATGGGGGAGGGGCAGAGAGAGAGGGAGAGTGAGAATCCCAAGCAGGCTCCACTTTGTCAGCACAGAGCCCTATGCAGGCCTTGCACTCATGAACCACGAGATCATGACTGTAGCCTAAATCAAGAGTCACATGCTTAACCGACTGAGCCACCCAGGTGCCTGGACACTTTTTATTTTTAAAGGGAAAACCCAGGGATGGACAAATAATAATAATAATAATAATAATACTAAGGAAATGAAACAATAATGTCTTATTTGTAATGTATTTGAATCCTTTTGATTCCTTATCTAATGGAAGTGCTCCTAAATGTTGTATTCTCCTTCCATGGATGACTCATAAGTTTTGTGGATGTTTTTGGGTGGGGAGGCAGGAAATAGCCGTCACAAATTCTTTTGGAGGAAATGCTTAGTTATTTAGTTTGGAATAAATTTTTTAAAATATTTCCAATGATACTAAATCACCCAATTATAATTTAAAATAAGTCATACATATCTATAATTCTCCCAAATTCCTACAAGGTAAAGCAACTGGGAACAATCCCATAAAATAGACAACATTCATTTAGAGCCTAATGCAGGCCAGACCACACAGTCAGTGCTTGCCACACAGTTTCATTTAATCTGCTCCCAAACCCTGTAAGGTAAATTCTTTTACTATCCAGGTAGTCTTCCCTTTGCATGGTAGATAATACAGGACTATAAAAATGTGCAGGCTGAAAGTGTGCGGAGAGTCTAATAATCAATGGGAAAAATTACAATGGTCCATGATTTTAAAAACGTTTTGTCAAAGCTTTTAAAATTCTCTTATTGTTAGATTCTAAATATGTGAGGAAATCTAAAAATTTATAAAATTAGTAAATTAGTATACTGTAATTTAAAACATTAGAAACATATAGAACTGAAGTATTTTATTTCTTATTGAGATTTAGTTATAAACACTAAGTTATAAACACTTATGGAGAGTAGTCTGAACAGCTCCAGCTTCCTTCTGCCTGTCATGTATCTTACAATATGGATCCAGCATCTTTCTTACTCTTTGGCAAATGGACATAATCTGTTTTCAGTCTGGATCAGCTTATCCTTTATCAATGTCATGACATATCATTGAGACTTCCTTTCGTGGGAAGTTTCTTTTTTAATTTTTTTAACATTTATTTTTGAGAGAGAGGGAGAGAGGGGAAGAGAGAGAGAGAGAACGCACATGAGCACAAGTGGGGGAGGAGCAGAGAGAGAGGGAGACACAGAATCCGAAGCAGACTCCAGGCTCCGAGCTGTCAACACAGAGCCTGAGGTGGGACTCAAACTCACAGACCACGAGATCATGACCTGAGCCCTAAGTTGGACGCTTAACAGACTGAACCACCCAGGGCCCCTAGCGGGAAGTTTCTTGCCAGCGTCTTGTTCTGCGATGTCTTCCCCTTTTTCTTCATAATTACTTTCCTCGTGTTGCTAAGCAGCCTTCACTGTTTCTCTGGTTGCAGGTCTAGGGGCTCTCCACTGGCAGCAATACTAACATTCCCATGGTCAGCTACTTCTTTCACTCCATTTATGTTTGATTTCAATTTCATTTCTAGCATCAGCACTTTTCATTTCTTTGCTGCATTTCATGTTCTTTAGCTCATTTCTTCTTTTGGTTAGCGATTTTTGTAAAATGTCACATGTGTTTATCCCTGCCAAGGAGGCAATACAATATAGGCTTTGCGGTCTGTGCATGAAGTGAATAACAGGTGCACAGTGCCAATCAGGGACAGACTTTGAAAAAGGTGATGTGATAGATTATTGACTGTAATGTGCGTCTATTATTTTACATGGCAATTTGAGACCGAAATGCTAGCAACAAAGTTTGTATTTTATGCAATTACTCACAGTTACTACATGTGGTAACTGCTGTTTGAACTGTGTTGTTGGGAAACTGGTATAATTTAACTAAACGATGGTGACTGAAATGTGTACATGTCGGAACCGTGCAAAGCAAGGACTGCCTATACTTATTTTAAGTAAAAGAAGGACAAGAAAGGTTAAGTAATTTTACTGGTGTCATATACAGCAAGTAAGGAGCCAAACTAAGTTTCAACCTTAATTTTTTCTAGCTGTAAGACTCAGGTCTTAATATTTTTTAACCTCTTCATCCCTTTCACCTATTTACCCACTCCCCTACCACTCTCCCCTTTGGCAACCACCAGTTTGTTCTTTGTATTTAAGCACTGTTTGTTGGCTCATTTGTTTTGTTTTTCAGATCCCACATATAAGTGAAATTGCATGGCATTTGTCTTTCTCGGACTGACATATCTCACTTAGCATAATACACTTTAGGTTCATCCATGTTGTTGCAAATGACGAGTTCATTCTTTTTATGAAAATATTCCATTGTGTATACATACCATATTTTCTTTATCCATTCATCTATCAATATATACCTAGGTTGCTTCCATATCTTGTAAATAATGCTGCAATAAACATAGGGGTGCATATATCTTTTCAAATTACTGTTTTCATATTCTTTGGTTAAATATCCAAAAGTGGAATTATGGGATCATATGGTATTTCTAATTTTTTGAGGAACCTCCATACTGTTCTCCTCAGTGGCTGCACCAGTTTACATTCCCACCAACAGGGCACGAGGATTCCTTCTCCTCCACATCCTCCCAATGCTTGTTGTTTCTTGTGTTTTTTACTTCAGCCATTTGACAGGTGTGAGATAGTATCTCCTTGTGGTTGAGGTCTTGACAATTTTGAATTGCTTTGTTGACAGTGCCTTGAGTTCTGCTTAGTGATGTGTCTCTTACTTTTCAGCTTAACAAAGTGACAGTATCTTACATTTTGAGGAATATTTAACTACTCCCTAGTCTGTGTTTCCCAAACCGTGTTCCAAGACATTGCTAATAGGTATGGTAAGGACCCTAGAACAGTGTCCCTGGGTATCAGTGGGGCATTAAGGAGGCCAGACTGAGTGGAGGAGGCAATAGGAGAAGAGCCAGAGCTTTGGAATAAGAGAGGAACCAAGAAGCTAGGCCATGTAAGATCTTATAGGTCTGCATGAGGATTTGGTCTTTTATTCTGAGATGGGAAACTACGGAATGATTCTGAGCAGAAGATTATGGTGTAAGAGAAATGAATGAGCATCCTTCTCTTCTCTCAGGCCTGGTAATTAATGGGAAGGAGGTGCAGGGGAGAGAGGTAGACAGAGAGAAAAGCAGACATGAGAACCACTCTGCTGTCTTGGCTTTGACCTGGCGATGGGGAGGAATGCTCAGTATGTGAGGGAAATACTGAAGGTAAAGGAGCAGTGCTTGCCCCACTTTGGAAGAAAGTTCTCTCAGACTGTCCCACCCCACCCCATCCCACCCCGACATGGAGCAGTTACAACATGTTGACATAGCATGATCAGATAGAGAGTTGCCAAGAGGTTACATTTCTGGGCTGAGAATCCTTTTAAATAGTGGCCATGCAGGGAAGGTAGCCAGAAGTTGGCTACAGGGTAGACTTCTCAGGTAGGGCTATATTGCAGTCACAGATTTCAAAGGGGAGCCTTGATAACTCAAAGCATGCTCCCTGGATGGGCTGCGTCACCACCATCACCACCTAGGAGATTTTTGAAAAATTTAAAGTCTCAGGCTCTACCTAAAGCCTACTTACTCCAGGAATTTGTATTTTTAACAAGCTATCCTGGTGATTCTTATTCCTGTTAAAGTTGGAGAGTACGTGTCCCTAGCATCATCAGGAGCTGAAAGTGAGGCTGAGTCCATCAGTGAGTCCCACAAGGGCCTTTGCCTAAACTAGAAGGAACAGCAGCCTCCTTCAGCCACCAGGCAGACAGACTGCCCAGCATGCAAAGGAGGTAACGAAGGTAGAGCACTGGGAATGCCAGAGGCCTATCTTACCCCCATGCCTTCTGGTCATATAAGCCATATACCTCTCTTAATATAATAATAATAATAATAATAACAATAATAATAATAATAATAATAATAATAATATATCTTATTTCAGACATCTGACCTTCTTGGTGGAAGGAAGAGGATAGATAAGACACTAGGCATTTTATGCAAGTGAACCCAAGTACTTCCTAAGACAACTACAGTTGACCCTTGAACAACACAGGGGTTGGGGGCACCAACCCCCTACACAGTCGAAATTCCATGTGTAACTTTTGACTCCCCCAAAACTTAACTCCTAATAGCCCACTGTTGACCAGATGCCTTACCAACAACATAGTCAACTAACACATATTTTGTATGTTATCTGTATTCTATACTGTAATCTTACAATAAAGCTACAGAAAAGAAAATGTTATTAAGAAAATCAGAAGGAAAAGAAAATACACTTGCAGCACTGTACTGTAAAAAAATCTGTGTATAAGTGAATCTGAAGTTCAAACCTGTGTTGGTCAAGGGTCAACTGTATTTAAAATATTGGATGGACGTGTAAACTAGATTGGACTTTCTGTTTTGTTTTGTTTTTTGAAGCAGCAGATGGTGAGCATGGGAAGAAGACAAGATTGGCTACAAAGTGACAAAGCTTCCGAGTTATCTGCACATTTCGATTATTGTATTACAATTACATGTTAGCATGCATTATCAGTCTCCAAGAGTGAAAGACTGTGCAGTATTCCCACACTTATTTCAACACAGGACCCTGTGTGTTTCCTCCAAGAATAATAAAAACTAACCCTGATTGCATGCTTACTATCTGCCAGGGACTATATTAAGTAAAAATACACCCCCAATAACACTATAGAATAACCCCAAAGTAGTTTCTGCACCATTCCCATCGCAGCAGAGGAAATTTGCAGTGAAGCTCAGGGGTGCTCCTCACCTGCATAGGCCTCTTCCAAGGCCCTGTCTCTAATTTTGTATTTATAGTTTTGCATGTTTTTCTTTTAAAGGGCCACTATATTTCAGCTCCAATATCCCTTGCTACCTGACTGCCACCTACATGCAAAGTCCGTAATAGAGCTCACCTGGTAAAGAAAAATAACAGGAGAAAAGATCTGCATTAGCCATTTGCATCTTAGAGATTAGGACACTGAGATATGGAGATATAAAGCGATATACAGATAGTAAGTTATTCAGTCATGCCATCAGTGTACCTCAAGAGCCGGAATTTGCACCCTAGTCATCTGACCCCACATCCCACACCCTTAATCACTAGGCTGTACTGCCTCCCTTCAGCTTGCAGTGTTATTTCCATTATAAACTAGTTTTGGAATGTGTTTATAGTAGACCAGGTCAGGCATCTTGGGGGGAAAAAATTAATCCACCTACATACACCCATACAGAGTTAAGTAGCCACATGAGAGTTTAAAGATAAAGCAAACCCAGTTCTGCCAGATGGGAAACCAGGTTCAGGCTGCTGGCTCCCACTTTACCTCCAACTGTGGGCCAAAAAGGACCAGAAGAGGGAGGAGGAAATTTATGAAACCGAGAGCCATGTTCAGCAATGGAAACCAACCTTGTGAGTGCTCCTTATGAATGAGAAGGTAGTATAAACCCAATGTAGATGGAAAATGGTGGTGAGGGTAGAGGGAAGGGCCAGAAGGTAGAAGTAGAGATACGGATTGAGGTTGATAGTGCTGATGGCAAATTCTTCTTCCCCTCTTACTCTCCTGTGGGAACCTAAAACTGGGAGTGGCAATCATAGTCAGTCAGCCAAACTGGGGCCAAAACTAGAATATATCTCTTCATTTTAATGTTGGAAGTTTGACCAACATTAAAGGCTTACAGGTTTGTAGAGAAATAAAAGCTCTGCAATATGGGACATTTGCTGTGCATTAACACACACACACACACACACACACACACACACACACACACACTGCATGAGCATGAACCTCCCAGACCTAGAACATTACCCATTACATTGATATCATGGAGCTAGAAAGCAAGAGTATCAGCTGGAAACAACCGCATTAAGATAGGAATAGTGCCTGGATCTAGCTGGAGTAGAAGTCAGAGGAGGTAGTGTGTAACTGTGCATTTCCTGTATTCCTCACTCCCTGACCAAGAAATGAAATAAAATATAAAGGTGTTTGCTCTGAGACATGAACAGTGCCTCCAGTGCAGGGACTGAGAACACCTCCAAGGGAGGAGTGGGCCACTGAAAGGGAAAATAGAACAATGGAACCCTGATTAAGGTACACATGCATTTCTTCTCTCCTCCCCTGTCTTCTCATTCCCTCTCCACTCATTTTTTCTCTTCTGTCTCATGCACACATGCACATGTGTGCGCACACACACACACCCTATGAGAAACATAAGCCAAGGTTTAGGCTTTTGTTCAAGGTAAATGTCACTAACCAAGGCAATCCACTGTGCCAAAAAATAAAGATGAGCTTAAAGGGAAAATTAATTAGATCTCTAAGGAAGGTGAGCATTTTGAAATAAAGGTAACAAACTCAGACGACAATAGAAGTTAACAATTTCAAAGATAGGGACACCTGGGTGGCTCAGTTGGTCAAGTATCAGATCTTGGTTTCAGCTCAGGTCATGATCCCAGACTTGTGGGATCAAGCCCTGCATCAGGCTCCACACTGAGCATGGAGCCTGCTTGCAATTCTGTCTCCCTCTGCCCCTCTTCCCTGCTCATGCACATGCTCTTTCTCTAAAATAAAATTTTTAAAAAAAATTAAAAAAAGAAAACAATTTCAAAGACAAAGAAAATTCTAAATGTTTCCAGAGGCAAAAAGAAAATATAAAAATAAAAAAAGGAAATAAAAGTAACCACCTTCAAATCAGGAATCACAGAGGGATTAGACTTTTCAACTGCAATACTGGTTAGAAAACATTGGAGCTATATCTTCAGAGTTCAGAAGGAGAATACATTTAAACCTAGAATCTTACTTCTAGCCAAATTATATTTTAAATGTGAGGAGAAATAAATATTACAGAAAGTTTACCATACATCCTCTTTGAAATAACTATTATAGCCCAAACTCCAGAGGAAAAAAGAGACAAATTCAGGAGCAGACAGTGAGATAAATGTGAAAGAGTAAAGAATTGTGTACTTTAATTGTTTAAATGAGCCATTACTACAAATAAGCCCACTTGACCAATATGAATCTGGAATAAAAATGCTAAATCATACAAATAGGATCTTGGCGTGCACAGATGTAGATAAAAATGTGTTAAGAACCAGTTAAGATTATCTGTTTGAGGAAAAGACTGAGATATTGATAAACTTTAGATAGTTCTTCTACTTTAGTAACTTTGAAGTAACTGCCAGGGAGTAAAAGTAGAATGAGTAACTTTCTCCTTTTTTTTTAAAGTAAGCTTTTTTAAGTAGGGCTTGCACCCCAGCCTCATGACCCCGAGATCAAGACCTGACCTGAGATCAAGAGTTGGATGCTTAACCAACTGAGCCATCCAGGTGCTCCTAGAATGAGTAACTTTCAGAACAGAGGAAGCAAATTTGATTACCCAATAAAGGAAAGAAAAGGAGAAAAAGAAACTAAAGTCAGGAAGAAAGCATTGTGCTTCTTCCTAGCTTCCCTCATGGTTTTGTATCTAGGCAGTTACTTTGGAAAGAATCCCAAAGAACTGGGGGACTTGCCAGTAGGGGACTGGCAAGAGTGACACTGAGAGGAGGGAAAACCAATTTAACAGAGTCCATTTAAGACTGCTTTATCAAGTCAATCACAATGGTGGGCAATTGGGGCTCAATCCACTAGGGTCTTCTGAGAAGCCAGACAGGATGCACCTTAGAATTATCTACTCAAAGGATAGAAGAGAGGAATATTTATCTTCCAGCTCCTATGCTTCATTGATCAAGGGTTGCCCATGGTTGTTAATTCATCTGCACTTCTTGGTTCACTCATCTGTCACATTGGTGAAAGGTTCTTGCAGGTGTCCCAGGCAGTGGTGGTAAAGTCTTGGAGTACAAAGCAAGAGATCCATAGTGCAGCTGAGACAATGTACTGTCAGGTTATATCTTTATACAGGTGGTGGCTTCAACAAAGCCTGGAGTAAAATGATAAGCCGAAAGATGACACAATAATTGTAATGATAAGCCTTATAAAGGGGTTCAATGCATCAGGTTAAAGAAATGCAGTGCTATGTTATTTAAAGGATGCATACAAAAATATTAATATACTGAGCTTCCAAAGACCTGACAACCTATATTCTCTGACTTTAATGAAATAAAATTAGAACTGAAAAACAAGGTTCTTCGGGGAAACTCCTGCTTTTATTATGTCTTCTTCTTCTACTTTTTTTTCTTTTTTTGGCAGGGGGATATAGTAAATTTGGTTATCTGAATGAGTCCTGTTGAAAACAACTAAACATATTGAATAAATTTGTTAAGTTTTTAAATTTATTTTGAGAGAGGGAGAGAGAGAACAGGCAAGCAAGAGAGGAGCAGAGAGAGAGGGAGAGAGAGAATCCCAAGCAGGCCCCACACTGTCAGGTCAGAGCCTGACGTGGGGCTCGATCCCACAAACCTGAGGTCATGAGATCATGACCTGAGCTGAAATTAAGAGTCAGACACTGGAGAATTTTTAAAAATCTTCCTAAAACTAACAAACAGCCAACAAGATTTTAAGGAGTTACCAGGAGTTACTAAAGCCTGAAGGGGACAAAGGAACCTAAAGAGGTAAGCCAATATAGTGTCCTCTTTGGGCCTGAAAGTGTTTGCCAATCCCAGTGTATTTAAACTTCCATTCTGATAACTTCATTTGAGAAAAAAAAGCCCAGCGTCACACAAGGTGAAGAATCTAAATACTATAGACACTTTCCATAATGATCTGGGCTCTCACAAAGTTACATTCTGAGACTAAGTGTTAACTAGAAATGAACCAGCACTTATGGGGTATTACAGTGTACATTTCCATCATTAACATAGACCCAGGGTCCTTAAGTCATTTTGGGGGGGGGACCTTAAGTCTTAAACATGGATTAAGGTGTCCCTGATATGGTAATATAATTAAAGTAATATCTCTAGGTATTTGGCAGAAACCAATTTGAAACTTCTGGAAAAAAGTAACTTTATGCAAGATCTCAGAATATCCTTGTAATATTTTTGAAAGTACAATGGCTATAAGGCAGCCCAAAATAACCAAGTTAATAAACAAAACACTATAAATGAGAACTGGGAAAAGCAATAGACAAAAGAAACAGATCTACAAATGTTCAGATACCAGAATTATCAGTCAAAGACTGTAAAATAATTATGTTTAAATAAATAAAGACAAATTTGGAGGGAAAGTTTGCAAGGAAAAAGAACCTATAAAGATTAATAAATCATATTTAAAAGGAAGCGAATTAAGCCTCTAAAACAGAAAAATACAATGTCCCAAATTAAGAACTCAGTGGATAGGTTAATCAGTAGATTACATTCAGCTAGGAAGATAAGTAAAGAGAAAATATCCAGAATACAGCATTGGGAGATAATAGAATATATGAAAGAGGGTTATTTATTTATTTATTTATTTATTTTTCAATACATGAAATTTATTGTCAAATTGGTTTCCATACAACACCCAGTGCTCATCCCAAAAGGTGCCCTCCTCAATACCCATCACCCACCCTCCCCTCCCTCCCACCCCCCATCAACCCTCAGTTTGTTCTCAGTTTTTAAGAGTGAGGGTTATATTTTTAAAGGATAAAATAAGAAGGGTTGGCATATCAAATTGGTGTCTTATAAAGAAAGAAAGGAGAGACCAATACTTTAAAAGATAATGGCTGAAAATTCTACAAAGACATACATTATTCTATAAATTCAAGAAACTCAAATAGCCAATAGACAAGTATAGCTGATTTCTGTACAGCAATAATGCAAACTAAAAGTAAGTCGAATGGCATCTTTATTGTGCTGAAAAAGAACAGTCAAACCATATTCAGTAGCAATATTTTTCAAGAATAAAGAGATTCTGTGAAGAAAAAAAAAAGAAAGCATTTACTACCAATATACTCAGAGCAAAAATTCTAAAGCATCTACGAAAGAAATGAATAATGAAGAAAATGACAAATACTTAGGTAACCTATATAAACAATGGGTAATGTAAAACAATAGAAATAATGTCATGCCAGGTTTAAAAAAGTATATATATTTTCTGTAATGGTGAATCTGGTAATTCCAATCAACGCACCTGCTGAGAACTAGGAAAGCTATATTGGAGAGCCTAAGAAGAATTACAGCACCAGGGTTCAGGAAAAGAAAAAAACAAACATGGGACAGCTGATATTTGGGACATGTATCGATTCCGGAAGAATCAGCTGATAGGCTACAAGATGAACTGAGCTTTTCACAGATTCATAGGGTTAGTAGGATAAAAACTAGACTGCAGGGCCAATTAAGCAGTAATCTGGGACTTGTAACACTCCCTGCTTCAAATGGCATCCCCAAATACTGCACTCCAGGAGTAAATGTGAACTAAAATAGAACAGTCAGCTTCAAATCACCTCAATAACTGGATTAAACTAAAATAGTCTGGGTCACTAATGCACCTAGACACCTAGACAAGAGTAAATCCTCTCTGGAGGAAAAACAGCGTCATGCTGATCCTCAAAATATTTCTACAGTTCTTCATATTCAATTATAGTATCAAGCTAAACAAAACCCAGGCATACTAGTAAACATCCCCAAATAGTAAGAGAAATAATAGTTAAAAGAAAGAGATATACAAGGATAAAGATGTTATCAGATAGTGGTAGTTAAAATAATGCCTAATATCTTCAGGGAACTAAAAGCAAGATTTAGAATTTTGGCAGGGAACTAAAAACTATACAAAAGAGCTGAAAAGAAAGTCTAGAACTAAAAAGAACAATAACTGAAATTAATAATACGATGGATTGCTTTCAAGGCAGATTACACATGGCTCAAGAGAGAATTAATGAACCAGAAAACAGATCACAAGAAAATATCCAAACTGAAGGACAAAGAGAAGAAAGTTTAGAAAATAGAGGAAACAGTGTAAAAGAAGAGAATAAAGAATAAACAATAAAATAAGTATATGGATAAATAAAATTATAAATAAAATAGACTGCATAAAATATAATGCCTTTTGAATAAATGTATGAATATACATAAAAATATATGCATATGTATGTATGTATACATGCATGCATGCTTACATATATATGCATATACCTACATGCATGTATACCATATACATATGCATGTGTATATATGTTGAGTGTCTTCTGTGAGACTCTTATCCACTCTACTGGGTTGTCTCTGAACAAATTAAGGAAAGATATTTTCAAAAATATTTAGGACTGAATGAAAAGGCTTACTAAAAAGCAGGAAGATGTAAATAAATAATATACTAAACAAAAAGTGAAACTAGCCAAAAGAATAACATATTTTTAAAAAAATAATGAAAGCACATCATAAACTACAAGTTAGTAAATCTGAAAACTTGATGAAATGAAAACAAATACTGAAGAAAGAGAAAATTTTGAAATTTACCAAGGTGAAAGAAAACTTTAACAGACCAATAGGTACTAAGGAAATTTAATCAATTATTGAAAAAAAAAAGTTTACAAGTGGCCATGTCTGGGCTGTTTTACAGATAAGGTCCACAAGAAACCCATACCCTCCAATTAAAGCTAACCAATTAATGTTATAATGCTACTTCATACCAGATTTAAAAAGGATAGACAGAGAAAAGGAGATTATGGGTTAATTTTATATATAAACAAAGATGCAAAAATACTAAACAAAAAAGTAATTAAACCCAACATGCTATAAATAACAATAGTAACAACAAAACATCATGATCAACTAAGGTTTATACCAGGAAGGTAAAGTCTAGAAGAGAGAAGGCATATAACTAACTCAATAAACTTTAAAAAAGAGTTTGATAAAATCCAACTACTATCTGTGATAAAAAGCTCTTAAGAAGGAAAAAAAAAGTTAGAGAGGGAGGGAGCCAAACCATAAGAGACTCTTAAAAACTGAGAATAAACTAAGGGTTGATGGGGGGGGTGGTGGGAGGGAGGGGAAAGTGGGTGATGGGCATTGAGGAGGGCACCTGTGGGATGAGCACTGGGTGTTGTATGGAAACCAATTTGACAATAAATTTCATATTAAAAAAATAATAAAGAAAACTAATAAAAATTTAAAGAAAATAAAAGTAGGAATGGAAGGGAATTCTTTTACTCTGATAAGGGAAATATATAGCAAGATTCATATTAATGGAGAAATTTTAGAAGAGTTCCTTTTACATTTAGAATCGAGATAAAGATCCTATTATTGACGTAGAACACTGTATGTCCTGGACAATAGAAGACAAGCCCCAAACTAAATAAATTAAATAAATAAAAAAGAAATAAGTAAAATATGAGATTTATATACAAAAATTTGTAGTGTTGCTCTAACAGAAAATAAGATATTGCAACAGTAATAAAAACATTAATAAGTTTCCCTACATAAACCAACAATGAATGCAAAAGAAAAATCTATTCTTTAAAATTCTTTAAAGGTCACAAATAAGGTTACAACATTCTATTAAAGGTTATAAATAATGGAGGGATATACCATGTTTGATTGGTATATGATTGGAATGACTCATGCAGAAGTGGGAAGGAAGTAAGTTGTTCTAAATATAAGAACATGGAATCTAAAAACATAACATGAGTAAAAAATAAACAGATGTAAATTTATACAATGTATGTAAAATTTATAAACAAAAACTATATTATATATTTTTTAAGATATATGGGTGTGTGTGCACACATACATACATTCCTCATATGAAATCTATTTCTTAGTCATATGTGTTTTTATATATATCCATATATTCTATTTTAAGAACAAACATTAAAGACCCAGGGAAGCTTATTATTGCTTTCACAAGTGCCTTAAATGGTAACTTAGGCTGGTCCTGAAAGACTTAATCTCTCTAAATACTTAGCTTAGTTTACTCAGGGTTAGAAGAGATGATGCTGGCATACTCACTAAGTTAGAATGATAATAAAAATCTTCCAAACACATTTACAGTGTAATATCATACCTCTGCTTGGGTATATTAATGCAATATCCCTTGATGGCTAATGGACACTGGGCATTCTGAGGCTCAGTCTTCTATTTGAGATGATGTACTACTCAGTAATTCGATTACCAGTAATGGGACTCAGCCATGAGAAGGAATCTGATTTCGTCTCTGAGGTGGAAAGAAGCAAGCAACAGACAGATTCCAACACAGGTTGTGTTTTGTTTTCAAAATAGATATTTTGATGATGTATATGGGTCACCTGGCAGCTCCTATTCATCACTCAATTTCTAATCTCCTTGCTGTGACCATGCACAGCACAAATCAGACCATTCCCATGCCTTGAGGGGTTCTCTGCTCTCTTAGAGGCCCAAATCACCTACTTCTGGCACAGAATTATAATCATTGCTTTCCAATACTTGACCAATGGTTCTTTAGAAAGAAAGATTAGGAGTCCTAAAGAAATTGTTCTGATCTTGAACTGTCTTTGAGCTTCTAAATGCTCTGAGAGTTAGCCCCTGGGGCACAGTGGAAGCCCTCTCCCCAATCTCTGTGCCCCACATTCTTACTCTTCTCCTTAGGGGTGTGTATCAGATTTTTTCTTAGACTTCCATGTATGTAACAGGGTAAGGATGGCTCTCAGAGACGGTAAAAGCAGCAGATGTCTCAGCATCCATTAGCAGATATAAAACATGGTCAGAAGCACTTCATGCCCCAAATTTATGTTCTTAAACATCACTGATTACAACTTCTAGATCATTTTTGAGACTAGGTGAATCTATGATACTAAATAGTGATGTTACTTATGTGAGTCATCCTGTATAAAAGAAAAAAATGTTATGATTTTATAATTATTTTTTACATTATCCACTACTGTATTTGTTCACCTCATGTGATGTCATTGTTGTTAATTAGTGTTACTGTAACTTTGATTTCAACTTACGTCTGAGCAGAGTCTGGGCTAACTCTGGATTTAAGGGAATTAAAGGGCCTTTAAAAATAGTTAATTTATTTCCTGATGTCTAAGAGGAAACAGTAGTGTTACAGCAGGGTGTAAAGATAGCTGTTTCATATGGGTCTGGAAAACAGTGCTCTTTGTTCTCTGTGAGAATTTAAATATAGTGATATCATGGGGATGCTTGAAAGAAAGATTAGGAGTGATATCACTCCTAGGAGTTTTCTGGGTGATTTGTCATTTCACAATGTGGTATTTTGTCCAAATGTTGTCAGTTTTCAAGATTAAAGTAATCTTATTAAAAATAGCTTAACATTCTTTGGTCAAATATACCTTCCCTATGTGATACTTATGGAAGTATCATATATTCCACATTCTGATGTTGGGCTACTCCATTCTGTTGTGATTTTCTCTTGATCTCATCCTACACTAGGCCAGTGGTTTTCAAAGTGTGGTTCCTTGGGCCAGCAGCATTGGTATCACATGAGAACTTGTAAAAATTCAAGTTCTCAGGCCCTACACCAGAACTATTGGATCAGAAGCTCTGGAGTTGGGAGTCCAGCAGTCTCCAGTTTGTGAGAGAAACTCCAGGTGATCTGACGCACGCTAGTTTGAAAGCCTTCGCCCTTGGTCAGTTCTACCCTCAACACGTAGCACCATGGATGTAGTTTCATGGTAGCACCACAAAAATTAGCCCAATTTTCTGATGCTAGGTTGTTGCATTTTGTTGTAATATTCCCTGTGGGTTTGTAAGGCAAGTTCACACCCTGAAGTTACAATTTCTTCAGAATGAAATGGACAGGTCTATCCCATGAACTGTAGAAAGAGGCAGATCCTGGGATAGGCAATGGGGACCTGGAAATGAAACCACCTACCCCATGCAGAGGGATCTTGTGAGACCATTGTCAGCAGAGGTGGTGGCATAGAGGCCCAAGGAGAAAGGAGCCTGTGTGACAGTTCTTGGGTTACTGTCAGAACAAACCTGAGAAAATAGTGTAGAGGCCTAATTCAGGATGGGTGCTGCAGGCATGGTAATGTTGGCAGTAGAGATGAATGTTATACCTAGAGGCTGGTGAAACTCAAATATGCATTCACACCTGTTGGACTGCCTACTTATCACAACTTCCTTTACCCCTACTTTGCTGACCTATAATTCTAACTCAGTGCCTGGTTCTCCCCTATCTCACACTGTACTGACCTTTCCCTTGGCCCTCACATTATAATATATAAAAATCAATGAGATTTGAAAGGCAGGACATACCGTTTCACAGTTAAGACAAGGATACTGCAAAAACACATCTTATTAATTCTCATTCTTCCTCCATTTTTCTTATGACACTATAAACCAACACCCATGAAGTAATCAGAAACTGAAGAAAGCATAAATCTCACCTAAGAATTTTGAGAGGGATAATAAGGCCTTACCCTTCACTGGTAAGAATTTAGGAAAGTGAGGCAAATTTCAGTTAGAGTTCCAGTCAACTTATTTAGCCTCTTTGACTTTTCTTTGAAAGTTATACATTTATGTTTTAGGGGTTTTTTTTAATTTTGATTTATTTTTGAGAGACAGCGCACAAGCAAGGGAGGCGCAGAGAGAGAGGGAGATAGAGGATCTGAAGTGGAATCCATGCTGACAGCAGTGATCCTGACACAGGGTTTGAACCCACAAACCTCAAGATCATGACCTGAGCAGAAGTTGGATGCTCAACCAACTGAGTCACCCAGCTGACCCTACGTTTTACGTTTTTAAAAAGAGAACAATTTCTTCTTTTTATCTTGAAATGAGGTCTTTATGGAATTTTGTTAAGAATCCTAAGGAGTTCAGAAACAAAACCAAATAAAACAACAACAAAACAATGTAGATGAACAACATAGCCTCAAATACGTGTTCCATCACTAGATTTTTATTCTAACTTCTTAATCTCCCATTCTCTTTTGATTCCAATAGACACTCCTAGACATTTCTTATGGGTTTTATATCCAGGCTGCCAAGATGAACATCTTATTTAAGACTTTCCTTGATTCAAATGCCAATCCAGTCATTTCAATCATTTCAGCTTTCCCTCAGGGAATATCCAGAGTGGAGTTGCCATTTAGGCACCAAGAGTAACTAGCAGCTAAATCACAGGGGAACAGCTTGTGGTCCTTCCAAACATTTTCACAGAACATCTTTTATTATAACAAATTTAGCTTTCTTTGTATAACTGAAAGTGATTGCATTGGTTAATAGATCTTTTTGAGTTGTCCTTATGTAAAATTTGGACACGTCCCTAAATTTCTACATGGAGCAGGAACTATGTTATCAGAAGAGTTTAGTGACAAATATACTGGATTATCAGTAAGGACAGCTGGCTTTGTTACTTAACTTCTCTAGGCCCCACTTCTTCATCCATAAAATGAATGAATTGAATTCTGATCTTAACTAATATTTAGTAGCCTTTAAAGTCTAGTCCAGACATAAATATTGTTGATGCTGTAAAACTCAATTTGATCTGTTCTTTTGCATTACCTCGCATTGTCTGGTTGAGTTTCTTTGCACAGAATAGTAATAAATGCTACTGGATGACTCTTAGACTATGTTTCCAAAACTGTGTCCTGGCATTGCTTTCTTGAGACACCCACGCCTGACTTTGTATGACTCCACTCTTTCAGCAACGCACTTCTGGAACAAGAAGTACTCAGCTGGTGAAGGATGAGGCTGGACATCATCCTGAAATCAAATAGACTCATCTAAATAGCCTACGTCTATTGGCAAACCAGCCCAATTCCATAGTTCTCAAACTAAAATAAAAATCCATTTTACTTCCTTCTCTGGCTTGAAGTCCCGAGGCCAAGTACATCGGGATGAATAAGGCAAAACCTTGGAACAACTTCCATGAAAACTTGTTTTAAATAATTGCTTATTTTATGCCAGATGTTCTGTCATATACTTTAAATATTTTTTTATTCTCTTAACAACTCAGTGAAGTAAGTATTAGCATTCCCATTTTACAGGTGAAGACATAATCTCAGAGCAATTTGGTGACTTGTCAAAGATCATGCCCCTAGTAAATGATAGAATCGATTGGAACCCAGGTCAGTTTGGATGCTCTTTCCACTATATCATCCTGCTTCTCACATTTTAGATATTGACCAAGAAACATATAATATTAGAATACAGAAGCATAATAGCATAGACATTTGAGTAAAAAGAACATTATTCCATATAAATATGGCCTTTCCTTTCAGTACACCTAGATGTGGCCCACACAGCTGCCAAAGATTACTTAGCAGTCTCTAATTTCAACCCTTCCCTCTCCAGCTTATGTTTCTTGCTGGCAGAATAGTAGGATCTAGGAATAGAATCTCCTCAGTTGGGTGAATTTAAGCTGTTCCTCAGTGATGGTCACCACTTAACATTACCACAACAAAAAACACACCTCTTGAGTTGCTAGACAATCGTTTGCCCTAAATGCTAACGAAAAAAGATATTTTAGTGAACTATCAGTCCCTGGTTGTTGTTTTTTTGGGGGGGGGGGGTCAGACAGAGACAAAGAATGTAGTCACTTCAAAGCATTTTGTTGAACAGTTACATTTCCTGGACATGTAGAATGATGATACTGATTGCTATGAGGTACCTCAGTTGGACTGTAAAGATGATTTGCTCACACAAGAATTAATCTAGATCCAAGAGATAAAGACGTTATGGCTGCCAAATTCAGAGTCATCCAGGAGTGTAGAAGATAAGTGATAAGGAGAGAGGACAGAAACTTTTAAAGATACCAATGTCTAAGGGCTTAAACAAAAATTAAGAACAGAGAAGTAGGATAGGGCAAAGAGAGGTCTGACAATCAGATTTAGGATTAGGATGAATATTGGCACAGATGAATAATGGCACAGATGGATAGAAATGCAGGAAGGGGGCACCTGGGTGGATTCGTGGGTTAGGCGTCCGACTTTCCCTGAGGTCATGATCTCGTGGTTCTTGAGTTCAACCCTGTGTCGGGCTCTGTGTGGACAGCTCAGAGCCTGGAGCTTGCTTCAGATTCTGTGCCTCCCTCTCTCTCTGCCCCTGCCCTGCTTGTGCTGTTTCTCCCTCTCTCAAAAATTAAACATAAATATTAAAAAAAGTTTAAAGAACATTAAAAAAAAGAAATGTAGGAAGGAGCTTTTTCTAGGGTAGGAACTACAGGAACTCAGTAAAACTGAATATGTTTTATAAGACTGAGAACATATATTGGAATATGTGTCACTCCAGTGACAAAATTTTCAGATATCCTTGGATCTCATTGCCATTTGGGCTGCTCAGAACAGATACCATACAGGCATTAAGGCCAGTTAAATTAAACATAGTATAATTGTCCTAGTATGATGTATCTATAGTTTTAATTATTATAATATCTCATATTACATACCTCACAAACAAGAAACACAATGCATACTTGCTTATTTTGCCATAACTTAAAAAGTTGATAAGTCAGATGGTAATATTGTCACATAGCATGAATATTACCATTATGTTCCATTGTTCCTACTACTGCTTCTTGCATCAGTTCTTTGTCATTCATTCCTGTCCTCATTCATTCATCAAATACTTATGTCTAGAACTTACTCTGTGCCAGGAAATCTGCAAGATACTAGAGGAAGAGAGAGGAGTATGAGAAAGGCCCCATCACCAAGGAATTCTGTTCAGTGGGATAAACAGACTCTCAAACCCCAAACCTCAGTACAGGGTGACAGTGGTGGGTCAGAGGCACATTTGAAGTCTGTCAGGACTTTAGGGAACCTTACAAAGAAGCCCTAATGGCCCACCTGAGTGGGAAACAATGAATTTGTGCCAGTATCAACGCAACTGGCTGCTAGAGAAAAATAACAAAATATATCAACCCAAGTAAAGAAGCAAAGAAATCAAGTGGATTTGCTAGAAACCTAGAGATTTGCAAGGTTGTAGCACAGGAGAAAAAAAGACATTGAGAGATTTAGGGTATTTTTCAATAAAGAGCTCAGTCTAAACTACCTAGGCAAGAAAGAAAGCTAAAAGTGGTTGGGAGAGTTTGTAGATCTCAATGAGATTTTAAGGACAGGAATAGTGAATTAGGCATTTTGGCTCAATATATCAATTAGCCAATAATCAGGGTATACATATAACTTATTTCTCAAACTGGATGAAGGGGAGCACAAGAGATGATTAACAATTACTCCAGGCAGCAGGTGTATACTGGGATGACCTTAGGAGGCGTAGCTGCCCTGTCAGTAACCTTGTGCTCGACACTGTATGAGGCACTGGATATACGATGGAAAACAAGGCAGAAATGGGACCTGACTTCATGGAGTTTACATCCTACATGAATGACAAACACTGAACTAGAAACTATAACTGTGTCTAGTGTTGCTAAAAAGACAGGTGAAAGCGCCACAGGGTTTATTAGACAGGAAACGATGCCCTCTCAGAGGCTGGCAAAGGGTCTCCTCCAGAGAGGACGTCTAAGCTGAGACTGCAAAGGTGAGTAGGAATTTGAAGGTAAAGATATGAGCGTGAGTGTCCAGGCAGAGGGAAGAACATTTACTAAGGCGTTAGGAGGGGAAAGAACATTACATTTGACTTCTAAATTCTAATATATACATTTTTTCAAATTCTTACGATCATTTTTCTCATTGTTTTCTTCCCTTATGGTTTACATTCCATCCTTCATCCCTTTGAACATTTTAAACATACTCTGTAAATTTTTCATCCAGGTTATTCTACTCTTCCAAGCTGTGGTTCCTATTTCTTTCACCAGCTGACCTTCATGAATAGTTTGTTTTATAGCATGGTTTATAAATTTTAACCATGAGCTAGTCATTAGAAGAGAGGTCTCTGTGGGGAAGTGGTTTACAGGCTGCTTTTGTTTTGCTTCAACTTGAGCAAAAGAATTGGCTCCCTTTTTAGGTTAATTTCTCAGCTTCAGTTTCCTCCACTTAGGCCATGTGATTTCAAATTCTCCATCTGTGAATGGCACGGACCTTGGCGTTTGATTTCTTACAGGTGATGTCCTCTCCTCTGTGATCCTGGGATACTATAAACCCTCTTCTTGTTGTTCTGGGCTGATGGGCAGAGTTCCCTTAGTCTTCATTTCAAAGTCAGTACAACCTTTTGTGATTCCCAGATTTATCTAAATAGCTCAAACTTTCCTCTTAGGTCCCAGAACATGGAACCTTCTTCCAGGAGACTTCTTAGAACCAATTCCAGCTCTTAAGGCCTGTATCTGGTTCAACAATTCTATGATGTGTGTGGGGCGTGAGGTTCTGCTTAGCACTCTGACTTAGAGTTCTGTCTTTAATTCTGATTTAATTCTGAGAACTCTTTCTTGGCTTCAAGCTCAGCAATATAAAGAAGCTTTAAGTGATATATATTTTCCATATTTAGAGCAGAAGGGTGAAGAATTCTTTCATATCAGCTCATGTTACAACATGATAAATTTGGGAAACTTTTAAAAAACATATTCATTCATTCAAGAAATATTTATGGAGCATCTGTGATGTTCTAAGTATTACAGAACTGAAGGGTAGAGGGTAAAGGTAGAGGGGCATGAGTTAAGATTGAAGAGTGATATGAAGTATGAAAATCATGTTAATAATCTGGATTTTTTTTTTCAAAGCAAATGAGCAGCTACTGAAAAACTTTATAGGTTTGTATTTTGAAAATGAAGAATAGAGAATGGATTAGAGCCCAAAAAGAGTAGTGTGTGTCTGTGGGTGGGGGAAGTGTATGGTAGTCCAGCAGGAGATGATGGTGACTTGAACCAGGCAGGGAGGGTAGATAAAAGTGAATGAACTCAGGAGACTTTTAGTAGTGAATTTAGTTAATACTTGCATCCAGACTTAACTGGGGAAGGGATAGGGATGAGTCAAAGATTACTCCCAGGTGCTTGGCTTGAGTAGTTGTTAATACCATTTAATGAAATAACACAAGAAGGAACAAACTTGATCCCAAGTTTGTTTTGGGGCATGTTGAGTTTAAGGCAGCAGACAGCCTGGTGGAGATACCAAGTAAGCTGCAGGCTATCTGGGTTGGGGCTCAGAGCATAAATCTGAGCTGAAAATAAAAAAGAAACTGAATTGGGGGTGCCTGGGTGGCTTAGTCGGTTAAGTGTCCAACTCTTGATTTTGGTTTAGGTCACGATCTCACAGTTCATGAGTTCAAGCCCTGCATCAGGCTCTGTGCTGATGGTGCAGAGCCTGCTTGGGATTCTCTCTGTCTCCCCTCTCCCTCTGCCCTTACCTGCTTGCTCTCTCTCTCAAAAATAAATAAATAAAATTTAAAAAAGAAAAAACAAGAAAACTGAATTGTTTGGGGTAGATGAAATTTTCTGAAGAGAGACAGTAGAGTAGAAGAAAAAGAGGGTTTGTGATCTACCTTGAGGGATTCTACTCACTTGACAGTTGGGTAGAGGTAAAGAGGAGCCAAGAAAAGAACAGCTGGAGGGAAGTATTACATGAAGGATGACTTTTTTCCCCTTAAGAAGGAACAGACTTGAGAATATTTATTAGCTAATGGGAAGGACACCAAAGAAGTTATTACAGAAAGGAAAGACATTTACCAACATAAAATTTCTGACAAACTGGAAGAGGATGGGGATTCAGAGCAGAGGTAAAGGATTGGCCTTTAATGGGGGGACAGCACTATAACAAGAGGGGAAAAGGAAGGACAGATACAGATGCAGATAGGTTTGTAAATTGATTTTTGAAAGATTGTGGTAGTTCTTCTTTGTGTTATTTTCTCTGTAAACTAGAAGGTGAGTTCATCTGCTCAGTATAATAGGGTAGGTAGTAGGACAGAGGCTTGAGGAGACAGAGTTTAAGACAGAATGGACCATAAAGACACAGTGGGATTTCCAGGCAACATTGACAGCTCATAAGTCTTCCAGTTCATATGATTTTTCTCTGCTAGTGTTCTTCATCCTGAGCATAAACATAGAGGTGGGTACCTGGCTTTGCCAGGCTTGGGACTTTGCCAGACAGGTGCTAGAAAAGGACAATGAGTCACAGTAAGTTAGAATATTGACATGAAAGTAGCTAGTTAAGATGATGGATTATGGAATACAGACTGGACAAGGGAGGAAACAATATAGGAGGGAGAAGACGAGAAGATAATAGAAGAGTGCTATGGTCTGCATGTTTGTATAACCCGAAAATTCATAGGTTAAAATCCTAACCCCCAAAGATATTGATATTAGGAAGTCAGACCATAGCAGGTGCTCTTGTCATGAGGGTGGAATCCTCATGAATGGAATTAGTGCCTTATAAAAGACGCTCCAGATAGATCCCTAGGGCCCTTCTGCCATGTGAGGACAGAGAGAGAAGGTACCGGCTATGAACCCAGAAGACTGCTCATTCAACTTTGCTGGCACTCTGATCTCAGACTTCTAGCTTTCATAACTGTGAGAAATAGTTTTCTGTTGTTTATAATCTACCCGGTCTGTAGTATTCTGTTATAGCAGCCCAAACAAACTAAAACAAATGGTCAATGGACTGAAAGTTGGAAGTAGTGATAGATCCAAGCAAGTCAGCCAAAATGATCAGAGTCTATAAACTAAAAATGTGAAGTTTGTAGAGGTGGTTTCAAAGGTGGAAGACTTTCCAGGGATGAGTTCCAGAGTCTCACTCTGGGAATGGTATCTATATTAGTCAAGATAATATAAACTATCCTGCATTAAAAGATTAGTGCCAATCTCAGATACAAATATCAAATAAAACAAAGCTTTATTTATCATGCATGCTGCTTTTTTGAAACGCTTCCAGGTTTCTATGACAGAGGATAAGACTACACCAAGTTCTTAAATGCCTTGGTCTAGAAGCAAAACATGTGACTTCAGTTCACAATCCTTTGTCCAGAAGTCATCATATGGCTTCATCTATTTGCAAAGGGGCTGGGAAACTTGAAGGAGTGCATGGATATTAAATGAGAAATTAATGTTTCTCCATGGCTGCTGAGATGGATGGAGGTGAAGGTGATTACAAATAAAGTCATTATGGAAGGGCATCCTTGATGATTGTCAGAGTTGTAGGAGAAAGAAAAACTGAATGAGGTGCTATAGCATTTAGTGAAAGGAAGTGCCATTGCAAGTTGGTAGATAAGAGCAATGAGAAGGAAGAGAGTTGAATGGTGAATCCAAACTTTTTAAGAAGAGAAGGATTTTGCCCTGGGTGGAAAAGCAAGTGTCTAGGAAAATGCATTTGGGAACAATAAAGAAATCTATCACTTCAGCAATAGGAATCCAGCTGTGCCACTAGACTGCAAGGGAATCAGGACTATTGCCCAATAAAGTCCTGTGGAGAGATAAGAATGGCCATATAGCCAGTCCTCATAAACACATATGGTTGTTTCTGTGATAGGAAATTACTTCTGACTATTAATTGATATTTTTTCGGGTATTTCTTTGTCTTTTGTGTTTAGCCCTTACTAGTTAGCTAGTTTTTGCTCATTGCCTCAGTGTGAGGATTGTAGCAAAGTGGAAAGCCAAGGGCCTTTAACACTACTCCTAAATTCTAGCCTACAAATGGCCCAAGCCATGAAAATAATGGAAAAGTGTGATGGGCAGAACAACAGCCCCCCACAACGTCCATGTCTTAACCCCTACAACTTGCAAATATGTTAGGTTATATGGAAAGGGGGAATTAAAATTACAGATGGACGATGGATGAATGGATAAAGCAGATGTAGTATATATATACAATGGAGTATTACTTGGCAGTCAAAAAGAATGAAATCTTGCCATTTGCAACTACCTGGATGGAACTAGAGGATATTATGGTAAGCGAAACTAGTCAGTCAGAAAAAGACAAATATCATATGACTTCCCTCATATGAGGACTGTAAGATACAAACCAGATGAACATAAGGGAAGGAAAGCAAAAAATAATATAAAAACAGGGAGCGGGACAAAAACATAAGAGACTCTTAAATATGGAGAACAAACAGAGGGTAACTGGTGGGGTTGTGGGAGAGGGCATGGGCTAAATGGGTAAGGGGCATTAAGGAATCTACTCCTGAAATCAGTGTTGCACTATATGCCAACTAACTTGGATTTAAGTTTAAAAAAAAGATTACAGGTGGAATTAAGGAGACTTAAATCTATCCACAGGGTCTTTAAATGTGGAAGAGAGAAGCAGAGGAGTCAGTATCAGAGTTAGACAACACAAAAAGGCTTGACTGGCCATTGCTGGCTTTGAAGATTAAAGAGAGCTATGAACCAAGAAAGGTTAGTCATCTTTAGAAGATGGAAAAGGCAAAGAAATTCATTTTCCCTTAGAGTCCTCAGAGGGAGTACAGTCCTACTCACACCCTGCTTTTAGCCCAGGGAGACCTATTTTAGACTTGAACTCTAGAACTGTAAGATAAATTTCTATTGTTTTTTGTTTTTTTTTTCTTAAATTTTTTTTTAACGTTTTATTTATTTTTGAGACAGAGAGAGACAGAGCATGAACGGGGCAGGGGCAGAGAGAGAGGGAGACACAGAATCGGAAGCAGGCTCCAGGCTCTGAGCCATCAGCCCAGAGCCCGACGCGGGGCTCAAACTCACGGACCGCGAGATCGTGACCTGAGCTGAAGTCGGACGCTTAACCGACTGAGCCACCCAGGCGCCCAAAATTTCTATTGTTTTAAGCCACTAAATTTGTGGTGATATGTTACAATGGCAATAGCAAAACTAATAACAAAAGCAAAGAAAAAGTTTTAAGAATTGGAAATTTAAGGAGGGAATTATCTGGGAAAAGGGAAGGGAGAACAACATCAGAGAAGAAGCAATGATAACATGGATATTTGTTAACAGCAGATAAAACAGCCTTGTACCCTGCTCTCTGGGCCAACATACAGGCAGGCAGCTAACTCCCTGAAATGGGGTTGTACATATGATCTGTGCTTTATACCTGGTGAAAGTGCAGGGAGACAGCAAGACCACTAAGCAGAATGGCTATGTGCTGTGATAGTCTGAAGGTGTCTTAATTGGCCTCATTAAGAGTTCTTATTTTGGCCAATAGTACTTTGCCCTCTTTTCTCCAGTGCTATATCCTAATATTCTTTTTGTTTAGTGTGATAATTTTGTCAACCTGTCTAGACTGAACTAAATTTCTTGAGTTTTCTTTTCTTGTAGGTTAGGGTGAGCAACAAAAGCCATTCTTGTGGGGAAATACGGAGGGTGGCAGGAAAGTGGCAGCCATGTTGTAGTTCAACTATATTGTCACTTCTCTACTGGCTGGCTCTCTTTATTGGTGAGGCAGTGCCATAGTTGAAACTGGGTCACCTTCACCTAGATCCTCCTCAGCCTCCCTGAATCCTGAGGTGGGGGTTTAACTCCATGAAGAAAGAAGTGGCTTCTGCAGACCACCTACCCCACCAAGGTCAGAAGCAACAAGAACAAAGGTGTCAGACCACCTGTGAGGCTCCATCTCAAGCCGTAGGTTCTAGCTGGTTCTTGCTTTCTCCTACATCATATCTATCTTTTCTTCACAACTGCCTGCCTGTTGGACTTCAAGCTCCAACATGAGATAGGAAGACAATGGTTTACAGAAACTGCTTAACTAGTTCTCAAACTCCATAAGGTCAAATCCCTGTAATAAATCCCTTTGAATATGAGATAATGTACATGTATATATACACCCTGTTCCTCTGAATCCTTGAGTTTCCATCTTATTTGTTTCTGATGTTACCAAAAATTCTTTTCAATTTATGTGATTTGTAGGAATTATATTTAGTGCCTCTCATGGATTATTATCCATTATTATAAGTAATTATTTGTTTCTTACTTAAAACTATCTATAAAATGCCTCTCCCTACTGCTCCTTCAACATCCCCCCCCAAAGCCTTAAAGGATCATTCAAAATACATAACTCAGATATAATGCTAATAAAGGAACCAGTCAGTGATCCATGAATAAATTATGAATAGTGACAGAAGGCAAGGCGATGTTTGTGATTCAGCTCAACAGACTTTGCTGGCAAGAAAACATCCTGTAATCAATCCTTTGATTTCTGGAAAACAGAGTTCAAAATAAAAAATGAAGTAATCCTGCAAATACAGCCAGAAAACATAAAACAAACACTTGCAAACTTAGAATTCCACTCCTCTTGACCCCTTTAAAAAATACTTAACCTACGTGGAAAGAGTGGGGGATTTGAGAGTCAGATAGGCCTGGGTTTCAATCATGGTCCTGGCATTCCATATTCTGTGGTTTTGAGCCAACAATTTAACTTTTAAGAAGCTCAGTTTTCTTATCTACAAAATGTCAGTAATAGTACCAGCCTCATAGGATTGCTGAAAAGATTAGAAATAATATGTAAAAGTTCTGGCACGTAAAAGGCACTTGGGGCGGGGGGTGCTACCTCCTATTACTAAACAGCTCAAATGGTACATGCATCCCCTTTGTTGTCTCCTGGGTGCCTGGGTGGCTCAGTCAGTTAAGCATCTGACTCTTGATTTCAGCTCAGGTCATGATCTCACAGTTCGTGAGTTTGAGCCCCACATAGGTCTCTGCACTGACAGCATGGAGTCTGTTTGGGCTTCTCTCTGTCTCCTCTCTCTGCTTCTACCCCGCTCACACACTCTCTCTTTTTCCAAATAAATTTAAAAAACTTTAAAAAATTTTTTTTAATTTATAAAAAATATATCTCTGAAAACGTCTTGGAAGATCCCTACAGATGGATGCAATATACTTTGGAATTGCTTTGGGACTCATCTCACCTTCCAGCCCCAAGACCCACACCCACCAAACCTTTCCTACAGAGTCTAAGGTCACACTAAAGGATGTAGGAGTTCACCCTCTTCATAGCTGGGGGAGGATGGAAGCCCAGGCGGGAGCGTTGGAGAAGAGCATCAGAGAAAGCAATGCCCTAGTCCTTCAGCAGACAGCTGCTGCTTCCGTAGCTGCACTGGGTGCTCCGTCACACGACAGGGGACCACAAAAAGAGGTCAGGCCCTTCCTGGCCCAGTTTAGAGTGAGTGGGTGAGTAGATCGCTTTCCTCTCTGACTGCTTCCAACCGTTTTCCCACCTTCTTCTGTAGGTTCCCACGGTCAGACTACCAAGCCCAGGAATTCCCAAAGTGAAGATACACTGACAGCTGTGTTTGGAATCTATTTAACAGCATTTTAACAATTACACAGGGCCAAATCTGACCTTTAAATTACAGGAAACTTATCCCCAAAAGACTGAATGAAAAGGAAGAGATCACATAAATAAAAAGTATTCCCTAAATGAAATGAAATTATGGATGAAGAAAGGAAAACATGCAAATAAAACATTATCCTATCACAGGCAATAGTTTAAAAAAACTCTGGGGCCAAGAATATAAATCTTTATTCTATAATACAAATCTTTATTCTATAATCTTAAACAGAATTCTCTTGTCCCCGACTTACACTATAAGGCATCCAAGAATATTTATTTTCTGATTCTTGCCACATGTATTACTACTATTTTAGCTTAGTAGAGTAGTGACTTTTTTTTTAAACAGTAAACATTCATCTATTGCCCTGATAAGCCCATCTGTACTGTCTAAACACTTTTTACCTGTGGTTTAAAGTTTCTGTAGATGTGTGGCCCAAGAGAACACCACCTTTATGAATATAATGAATTATTATAGTCCTAAGAATGAACTATTGATAACACAGCGTTTCTAGTACTTTTGCTTCTAGCAAAAAAGCCCAATATAAGTGGAATTTTATTCACAGAAGTTAGAATTAGACAACAGAACTCTGGTTTTAATAGCCAGTCTTTTACTCTGATGAAATACAAAACTATGCCCAGATCAGATGAACAGTGTTCTTAAAAGGCTACTACTCTGGGTTGGCAAGGATTTGGGGTAAACAGTCACTTTTGAATATCCCTGTTACACATCCAAATCAATACGTCTTTCTGAAGAAAGATGGAAAAAGGATTCAAATTCTTAAAGATGTATTTATTGAAAATGTGTCTCTTTTTTCTTTAATTATTTTTAAATGTTTTTATTTATTTTCAGAGAGAGAGAGAGAGAGAGAGAGAGACAAGAGTGTGAGCAAGGGAGGGACAGAGAGAGAGGGAGACACTGACTCTGAAGAAGGCTCCAGGCTCTGAGCTGTCAGCACAGAGCCTGACACAGGGCTCAGACTTGTGAACTGTGAGATCATGACTTAAGCCAAAGTCAGACACTCAACCGACTGAGCCACCCACGTGCCCAAAAATGTGTCTCTTTTAAAATATATATTCTTTATATATTTATATATAATATATGTATTTACAAAAAAGACATCAAGGATATATTTTGCAATGTTATTATGACAGAAATTTGAAAGAACCTAAATGTCCTACAATAGAATATTAATTAAATTGCCAAATATTAATATGACATGATGCTATATAATCATTCACAATAACATACAAAAATATTTAGTGATGGGAAAATATTCACATTGTAGTCAGTTAATTTGTTTACTTACTGAGTATATAAGCCAAAATGTTAACAGTACTTATTCATAAATGAAAAGATTACAAGTGATTTTTGGTTTTAACCTTGTGCTGTCTATATTTTATAAATTTTCCATGATGAATATGCATTACACTGCATTCAAATTCTGTTAGGTATTAAAAACTATTCTAGAAACAGAATTTTTAGCATATTTATATTTGTGTTTATTAAATTTATTTCAAAGCTTATGCAAAATTACAAAAACAAATTTATGGAATTTATTTATATTTATGTTTGTATTTATTATTAGAATCATGAAATTTCATATTTGAAAGGGATCACAGGGATATTGTGAATTCTAGAGACAAAGTTTGGTCTCTAGAAATTTAAAAGACATAACTTACATCATTGAATAGACTTTTAAAATCACTAATATAAATTATGACCTCTTTAGTCCTTAAAATGGTTCCACTTGGGCCACTTCTGATTTTTTTTTTTTAATTAAAGAGGATAATCTCTACTAGTTTGATAAACTATCTTTTACTTTAAGAAACAGAGGAAACAGCTCTTTACCTTTGAAAGTAGGTCACTTGTAACATATTTCAATACAGCTTAAAATTCTTTTGAATTACTGTCTAAACATCATGGTAGTAGGATTCCGGTGAAGTAACACACTTTCTAAAACAAATTTGTATATCAGATGTCAAACCGGAAATTCTGGTAATATTTTTTTAGTCTTCCAGAATTAAACTACAAATGAATTTCTGTTTCTGTCCCCAAATGTAAACACGTACCACTGATAGATTGCCTGATTTATATAGCATCAAAAAAAAATGTCTTTTTAAATGCAATACATGGTTGAACTTTCATGGGCATTGCCCATTCTTGGGAATACTAAGCAAAAATTCCTTCTATTAATGTGGTGGCAACTAAGCAGTAAAAATACCAAAGTCTTTTCATAAAGGGCACACCTTCAACTTTTTTTAAAACTACCTACTAAGTGTCAGGTATTGTGCTAAGTGCTGAGGATAGATACATCTGTAATAGGCCAGAGTTCCTGCCCTCGAGGAGCCTACAGAATAGAATGAATACCTGAAAATAAGCAGGCAATTAGATTAGATTGTCAAATTCTATTCTAAGAGAAGTACTCTTGCTAGGGGAGAAATCGGATAGGACGCTGGTAGAAACCACTTGCGGGACCTGTTTAGCTCATACACCTTTCCCTGAAAGCTGCCTTCTATTTTTGCACCACAGCCCTGTCTGTACTATGTACCAAAAAGTCCAGCCACAGATGAGGTATTCCTGCATGGAGAGGTACATACCTGACCCAGGCTGGAACTCATCCCAAGAGAAATCTGATCAGTTAGCTGTGGCAGTTGAATAAGTACAGTTATGTAAAATCAGGGGTTGTTGGGGGTGGTTGTTGGAGGCTACATACAAGTAGAGAAAAGAAGGCTACTCTGCTGGAGTTGGAAGAAGAAATGGAACTCAATCCACTTGGGAAGAATCCTCTTACAAGGGGCTCACCATTGTGGCTAGCAAGTTGGTGCTGGTTTTTGTTAGGAGGCCTTAGTTCCTCTCCACAGGACTAGTTGAGGAATGACAGCTGGTTCCCTCAATCCAAGAGGCCAAGGCAGAAGATGTAATACTTTTCATAACCTTGTCTCTGAAGCTACATACCAGTGTTTTCACTGTTATTTGTGACCAGCCATCCTGCTTAACTGGACTAAGACTTTAAAATGGTAATGTTGGAAATGGCGGCAGCAGCTAGTGCTGCCATTGAGAGGGGCAATATCAATCTTTCTCAAAGGGATAGGCAGGTATGTATAAGGAGGAAAGGACAGAAGAAGACTAAATGGGCCGTCATATGCCTGTTAAGAACTACTTTGTGCTAAGTAGTGTCATGATGGGGATGCCACATACATTGGGCCAAAGGATCAGAGACACTGCTCTTCAAGGTATGAGAAGTTCCTGATACACTCTTAGCTTTTGTATAAATGTACGGATTTGGGGGAGAGGTTTTAAGGCAGATTGAACCCCTTTAGAGTAGTCCTAAATAGAATCCTCGTTCTAAAATGTCCTAAATTTCAGAGTTTAAGACTAAGGACTTAATCCTAAAATTTAGGGTTCTGGGGAATCCTATGATTTTCTGGGAGTAACATTGACTTTTTTGGATGGCTATCTTCTAGCATAATGGACACAGTGTTCCCATCTCTTCATATGTACAGTCTCTATGTTTTCAGAACAAAACCATAGGATATAATTTGATAATGGGCAGGGTATTTGAAATTAGAACTGTCATTGAAATCCATACTTTCTCTTAGATATATAAACCAGTTCTTTTATGTTTCATGTATATAGCAAAATAACTATGGAGGAGTATAAGCAATTAATAGAATTTCAGGGTTCTTGAGGACGAGTGGCTTCTAAAGAAGCTAACTACATTTTTTAGGTGTTCATAGACTAAAAAAACCTCCCCAAACAAAAAACAACCCTTCAGGATAGGGTTGAATTTTGTGTTTTGTTTTAATATCACACATTTAAAGAAATATACAATATTATATTTTCATTACAGTTCTCAGAGGTGAAAAACATAATGTAGTTAATTAAATAAAATAAATTCTCCTAAGAACCCCAGAGTCGATAGAGGTAAAATGATCTCTAAGGACAGGAAAAAGAAAGAAAGAAAGACAAAGAAACAGAACAAAAGAACATTGCAGTGGGTTTTCGAAGTACATTGGAAATCAATTCAGATAACATCTGGGTACAAGAGAGGCTCTATGTAGTCTCAAACAGAAAATCAAAACAAAGGGCAGATATAAACTGTAAATTAGAACATAAAAGAGAATCAGATTTAGGGCACAATGTGACTATAGTGACCCCTGCTGGAGTCTTTTTTTTTTTTTTTTTTTTTTTTTTAACTGAAGAAGCCAAATCAGGTCTGTGTAAGGATAAAAAGTTTTCATAGAATAATTGCATTTGGAAGCTAGGAGAGGCTTAGAGGATATGTAGCATTATCTCTTTAATTCATGACTGATGAAATAGACTTTGGTCCAGAGAGGTTAAACGACATGCTTTAGGTTACAGAATTGGGATTAACAGGAAATAGACATCTGCTGAGTTCTTGGGCCTGTTTACACAGATGGAGTTTTATGTCACAACAAATAAAAATGTCTATAACCCACAAAATGAGGAGGGCAAGCAAAACCTCAGGAACCTGGGTTTTAAAATAAATTATACATTTGATTTGGTAAATGAGGACTCAACTTTACTAAAAAGAAAAATTTCTAATTGATATTAACATGACAGTTTTTTTTTCTTTCCTCTTTGGCCTGTCAGTTTATATAACTTCATATCAGACTCAAGTTTATTTTTGGAGTGTTAAGTTGTTCTGTCCTCTACTAGGTCACCTGTGTTCCCCATCTCTGCTATTTTGATCTTTTTGAAATATTACTTTGGGTTTGAGTATGCTTTTTATGTCCTTCCCCATTCTTTACCCCTAAGAAAACTCTTGATAATGTACTAAGAAAAAGGACAAAAGAAAAATAACACAATGGTAGTGGTTCTTACACCAGGATTTTCTGGAAAGCCTGACTCTGATTCTTACCCTTTACTCAGTGCCCTGGAGTCACCCATTCCAGCATACCCTTTGCTGCTTTAACTTTCTTCCATCAATCAACAGCTCTCTCCACTCCATAAATCAAGAGTTCCCCCAGGATATCATGACAATGGGATTTGCGCATTCATTCTCTTGTCACTCTACTAGAAGGTAAAATCCTGGTCCCAGCTTATAGTCTTAGGCAGTTATGGAACCTTTGGCAAAGCCACTTTACTCCTTCTGCATTTCAACTGTGTCATCTTTAAAATGTATATAATCATATCAGCTATACTTCACAGTGTTTCAGTGATAATAAAATGAAATATCGAATGAGCTTTGAAACTGTAAAGAATTATGTGCAGGATATATTTGAGACATTATTTTTATTATTTCTTTGTAATTTATTTCCTCTACAACTATTCAAGCAGGTAGCCAGATTATTTTCTATTTCTTTACTTCTGGAATTTTTTTGCATGGAGAAATCTTAATTTGAGGTTAAAAAAATTCTTCTTATCTTTTATAGAAAAGATTATATTAGGAGTTCTGGAGAAGGAAAGAAGAGGAGGGCATCAAGTAAAGAGAACAAGATAGAAGATAGAAGTTTGAAGACAGAACAAGATAAAAGTTTGTCCCAATATGACCAGATAGATTATAGAAGTTTATTGATTTCACGACCAATGGGGACACAGTAGAGCCTACCCTGTACCTATGGAAGATGGCAAGGCCACAAGGTAGAAGACTTCATGATATATGTGTTAAAACCTGACTGTCCACTTTACCTGGCAGAGAGATAAACAGAAGTAGAGATCTACATTGATTCACAGATAAGTGGCTATTTGGACAAGGAGGCTAGAAAAAATAAGTCAGAGGCTTGAAAAAAACAGGACTGGTAGACTGGTTAAAAGGAGATCTGAAGAAGAGTTATATGGATGGGCTTCTCAGAGAGGGGAGAGTGAGGATATTGTGTCCCATATAAATGCTTAATAAAAGACATCCACTGACAAAAGATTTTCAGTAATCAAGTAAACAATATGACAAATCCTGTGGATATCAGTTAGCTGTCTTTCCCAGCCACCCTGGTGCTTGTATAATGGGCTCAGGAATATAATGATCCTGGCAACAGTGTGGGCTTAAGAACACAGACTTCACCACACCCTTCACCAAGCCTGATCTGGCTACTATCACTGATGAGTGCCTATCTCACCAACATCAGAGACTAAATTTCTAAAATGGCACGAATCCCAGGATCTGCCAGCACCTGATGGCAGATGTATTACACTGAACCTATATTATCATAGAGGACAAGACACTTAACTTGGATATGGATTTGCCTTCTTTGCCTATAACGTTTCTGGTAGCACCGCTATCCGTGGATTTAGGGACTTCCTTGTTCACAGTCCTAGAATCGCATAATATATTGCTTTTGACTAAGAAATTCCATTTAAAGAATTAGAGTTGAAGACATAGGTCATGTCCATATGAAGAAGGTGGTTTGATAAAATGGTGGAATGCACTATTGCCACAAGTGGGACTGGGAGCTGTCACACAAGTTTTACTATATTCCCTAAGCCAGCAACCAATATATAATGCTATTTCTTCCATAGCCACACTTAGCTCTAAGAACCAAAGTATAGTAGTGGTGACTCCTTTATTGTAATTCCTATTGACCGAACTCATGCAACTTTTGTTTCCATCTCCACAATTTGTTCTTAGTTTCCAAAGGAAGAATACTCTCTCTAAGAAATAACAGAAGGGCTCCACTGAATGGGATTTGAGATGGCCACATTAGCCACTTTGGGTTCTTCATGCCACTGAACCAACAAGCAAAGGAGGGGGTTACTGTACTGGCTGGGGCAACTGATCCTAATTATAAAGTAGAAAAAGGGTTGGTACTACAAAGCAGAGAGGGAAGACTATGTCTGGAGGTCCAGGGATTCTCTGGGCAGCTCTTAATACTCCCACATTCATGATGAAAGCTATTAGAAGATTAGAGCAACCTAAGCCAAGCAAGAATCACTAACGGTTCAGATGTGTCAAGAATGAAAGTTTAGATCACTGTAACTGATAAATAATTATGACCAGCTAAAGTGTAGCTGACAGTAGGAACAGGGTAAGGGTAGTGAAAGAAGGGAGTTGCAAATACCAACTATAGCTCATCAACTATGTAGAAATGAGGACTGTAATCATGAATATTTTTCAGTTTTTTTCTTTTTTATCTTCTTCCCTGAGGAACTCCAGGATTTGAATTTAATTATGGAATAGGCCTGGGTCTGGGTACAAGGCGAGTCATCACCCTCTGACAAATCGACTATCTCAGGTAATATTATATCAGGTTATTAAGCAAAAATAAAGATTATATCAGACAGAGGAACAAATGTTACTTCTACTGACAGCAAACACTCAGTGAGATTTGGGGACTCAACATAGCTGGATCATTGGAACCTACCCAAGTATTTCTATTTTGGGGATACCATGCTCCCAATCGGTGCTTAGAAAGTCTACATTGTAATGCATAAAGCTGTAAAATCAAATGTAGGTTTGATTTTTGGTACCTCAGACCCACTGATACAAGAAATAAGGCTTCTTCTTTTTTTTTTAAGGTAGTCAAGGAAATTTTCTGATTCTCTGACAGTACCTTGAGCTAATAATATAAATCCCTGAATTTATCACTTTCTTTATGTAAGTTTTCCAGTATACTCAGAACAACTCCCAGGCCCTTAAACTCATAATTTCCACCATGATATTTTACACTAATAATCACTTAATTTCCCAAAGTCTTGTCATTAAAAGGCACCTGATTCTTAGAAACAATAGGTTACGTTTTGAGGAACATTTTGTCACTGCATGCATGGTATAGACTCCTGGTGTCCATTTTTTCCACTAACAGTGAGGTCATTCCTGATTTCAGATCTAATCTTTGTATATATTAATGTCCACTATATGCTCATATTATATGATAGGTTGCTCGGGAAGAAGAGGGACACACATGAAGGAGAGCAGTGGCCCTCGACCTCAAGTATGTTGTGAACTTATAATCAATAGCTAAAAGAGTTCTGCCAACCTCCAGATAGCACACAGCATTCTTTGAGCTGCCTCATTCTCTTTTCATTAGATGACCAGTGGGCACTATATCTGTTAAGCTGAGTCAGAAAGGAAAGAAGATAATTCTTACAGCCCCAAGTAGTGCCACCATATTTCTCACAGAAACAGTGTTATAATGATGGTTAAGCTTCCACACTAATTCCTTAAAGCCTATTTGACACAAAAGGTCACTGAAATACAGTCCTATTTGAATATAAAATACAGTACATTTCTGAAAAAATTATGAGTAGGCTCTACTTACATAACCAAGAAGTCTAATAATCATCCAGACATTGTTTCTATTACAAAATATACTTTGAGTCTAATCTGAGACATTACAAATATCCTTCCCTTTAGGTTTAAAGGGAACATAACCTCAACATAATAAAGGCCATATGGAAAAAAATCTCACAGCTAATATCATACTCAACGGTGAAAAGTTGAGAGCTTTCCCCCTAAGATCAGGAACAAGACAAGGATACACACTCTCATCACTTTTATTCAACATAGTACTCGAAGTCCTAGCCACAGCAACCAGACAAGAAAAAGAAATAAAAGGCATATAAATTGGTATAGAAGAAGAAAAACTTTCACTATTTGCAAATGCTATAGTACACAGAAAACCCTAAAGATTCCACCAAAAAAACTACTAGAACTGATAAGTGAATTCAGTAAAGTTGCAGGATAAAAAAAATCAACACACAGAAATGGGTTGCATTTCCATACACTAATAATGAAGTAGCAGAAAGAGAAATTTTAAAAGGTGGTGAAAGACCTGTACTCTGAAACTATAAAACGCTGATGAAAGAAATTGAAGATGACACAAATAAATGAAAAGATATTCCATGCTCATAGACTGGGAGAACAAATATTGTTAAAATGTCCATAGTACCCAAAGCAGTCTATAGTCAATGCAATCTTCATCAAAATATCAACATTTTTTTACAGAACTAGAATAATCCTAAAATTTGTATGAAACCACAAAGACCCCAAGTTGCCAAAGCAATCTTGAAAAAGTAGAACAAAACTGGAGATATCACAATCTCAGATTTCAAGATATACCACAAAGCTGTAGTAATCAAAACAGTATGCTAGTGGCACAAAAAATAGACACAAAGATCATTGGAACAGAATAGAGAGCCCAGAAATAAACCCACATTTATAAGGTTAGTTAATCTATGACAAAGGAGATGAGAATATGCAATGGGAAAGAGACAGTCTTTAACAAAAGGCATTGGGAAAACTGGACAGCTACATGCAAAAGAATGAAACTGGACCACTTTCTTACATTTTCAAAAATAAACTCAAAATGGATTAAAGACCTGAACATGAGACCTGAAACCATAAAAACTCTAAAAGAGAGTACAGGCAGTAATTTCTCTGACATTTGGCAATAGCAACATTTTTCTAGATATGTCTCCCAAGGAAAGGGAAACAAAAGTAAAAATAGACTACATCACAATATAAAGCTTCTGCACAGCCAAGGAAATAATCAATACAACTAAAAGACAACCTGCTGAATGAAAGAAGATATTTGCAAATGACATATCCAATAAACGGTTAGTATCCAAAACATATAAATAACTTATACAACTCAACACCAAAAACACAAATAATTCAATTAAAAATTGGCAGAAAACATGAACAGACATTTCTGCAAAGAAGACATACAAATGACCAACAGACACATGAAAAGATGCTCAATATCACTCTTCATCAGAGAAATGCAAATCAAAACCACTATGAGGTATCAACTCACACCTGTCAGAATAACTAAAATCAACAACATAAGAAACAAGTGTTGGTGAGAAGGTGGAGAAAAAGGAACCCTCGTTCAACTACATGGATGGATCTAAAAGGTATAATACTAAGTGAGATGAATCAGTCCGGGAAAGACAAACACCATATGATTTTACTGATGTGTGGAATTTAAGAAACAAATGAAAAAAGAAAAAAGCGAAACAACCAAAAAGCCCCAACTAGATTCTTAAATATGAAGAAACTGATGGCTACCAGAGGGAGGTGGATGTGGTGTGGGGATGAGTGAACCAGGTGATGGGGATTAAAAGTACACTGATGAGCACCATGTAATGTATAGACTTGTTGCATTACTATATTGTACACCTGAAACTAATATAACACTGTATGTTGATTATACTAGAATTAAAAAAAATAATTTAAAATAATTAAAAAAAAATAAATAATTTAACTATAAAAAATAAATATCCTCTCCCTTCCCCTCTCACCTAGCATGCATATCCCACACTGACATTCTGGCTAAGAGGGAATCATCCTCTCCTGGTCACCTCCCAGCGATGCCATGTGGTCTGGCAGGAAACGAATCAGTCCTGAGTAGTTGTAAGAAGAGTCCTGGTGGTTTGGGAATGTTTGGCAGCGGAAGGCAGAAGATGGGTTTTCTGAGAATGGCTGAAGGACACAAGTGGTGCCAACACTAAGCAGTCCTGGGATGGCTTCGGGTGCTCTCAAGAGTGGTGCTGCTTCTTGTGATGCTGTCTCCGGAGCTGCCAGTCCCCAGCCCCAGCTTTAAGCTTCCAAAGTCTGCAGCCTAATGGGGACTTCTCCTCAGTCCTCCACAAAACAAGAGATTGCTACTGTACTCATCTCTGATGTACTCTGAAGTCTTTCCGAAATACTCTCCCCTTGCCATTTTAGTTTTTTGGAAATTCTCACTCTTGCAGGCATCTTCCTTCTCTGTCTCTGCCAGTTTCATGTTAACAGCTATCAGCTTTTCTGAGTGAATTCCTGGCCCTTTCCCTCACCCCCGCTCTCACTTGGTCTGTTTTATTGCAATTTGGCTCCTTTTATGAGCAGAATGGTCGCTGTTGTTGTAAGATTTATAAAATCAATAAAGTCAGTGGCAGAAAGGAAAGGAAGGAAGGAAAGAAGGAAGGAAGGAAGGAAGGGAGGGAGGGAGGGAGGAAAGAAAGAGGTTGACTGGAAAAACCAAGGAGTTTTCCCAGGTCCCTTTTAATTCATTTTGTGCACGATGAACTACAGGAGGAGAGCACGAAGGGCAGCATTCACTCCATTTATTCCAAGATGAGAATCCTCTTCTCAAGGTCACCTTTTACATCTTTCACAATAAGTATTTTGCAGAATGCTAAGTAACTTGCCAAGGGCCAGTCAGTAAGACAGGGTCAAAGTTAAGGTTCAAAGTCAGGTCATTCTTACTCCAAAGCCCATATTGGTTCCTCTATATTCTTCAGAACTTTCTACAAAAATATAATCACTTCAAAAATAATCTATAAGTGGCATTTTCCACCATGATAAATGATAAATGAAACTGTGCCTTACCTCAAGGTTCCTATTCACTTTAACTTTTAAGAGCTGTGGTCTCAAGCCAGACAGCACGTTGTAATCACCTAGAAGCTTTAAATCACCTGGGCTCTACTCCAGACCATTAAACTAGACTCTCTGGAGGTGGGACTTTTTTTTTTTCAAAGTTCCCCATTTGATTTCAAGGTACTCTAGGGTAGAGAACCACTGTGTAGTATGATAGAAAGAAAGTAGGCTTCCAAGTCTTAGGCCCAGGCTTGAAGTTGAGATCTGTAACTTGCTGGCTGTGACTGCTAACAAGGTATTCAATTGCTTTAAATGTTGCATGAAAGAAAATTCATGAGGGTTAGAGAGAATGTATTTGAGCATCTCACATTATGTCTGGCATATGGTGGAACCATACTAAATGGTAGGATTAAGACTGGACACTGTTATAGAGGAGAGAGAGCAGGGTGGGAGTTCGATAGACCTGGTTTCAAATTCTAGCACTGCCATTTTTAGTTTTAGGTATGTTGAATGTTCTGTGCCTTAGTTTCCTAATTTGTATAATAATTAAAATATTTCCTATGTTATAGAATTTCTGTGAGAATTAAATAAATTGTGAAACACCTGGCACATCTGTTCTGTTATTTGTAACTGGACTATGCTAGTAAAACTCTACTAAAAACAATCATAGAATGTTTGTAACATTTAGAAGTGTTCTATTTTAGACACAGAAATGTATAGGTTCTGTTTTGTACAATACATTCAGGTAACAGTATAGATTTTATTTTCTTAAGTTTATTTATTTATTTTGAGAGAGAGAGACAGAGACACAGAGAGAGAGACATAGCAGGAGAGGGACAGAGAGAGAGGGTGAGAGAGAATCCCAAGTAGGCTCCACACACAGCACAGAACCCAATAAGGGGCTCAAGCTCAATGACCGTGAGATCATGACCTGAGCCAAAATCAAGTCAGTTGCTTAAATGACTGAGTCACCCAGGCGTCCCTAGATTCTATTTATTCTGTACTATTTCCTACTCTACTATAGAATAAACATCACGATTTGGTGGTCAGTTATCATAAAGGGGCTTACTGAAGACAGGGCAAGTTGAACCTACTGGGTTATTGAACTATAACAGAAAAGCCAGCATCGGGATTCTTCCATCCTTGCTATGAGGATGAGCTATTGCCTGGACCTGACCCAAGTGCAGATCAAAGTGGCCCTGAACACAGGAGGAGTGGGGCTAGAATGTCACCACTGCCTTCATGAAACTGAGTCTAGAACAATCATTAGCTGCTCAGTGCTGTTAATACTGTTGTAGGAGGGGGTTGCAAACAAGATGAAATGTGTCAGCAGTGTTAAAACAAACATCTCTGCTCCATCTTGAGAGCAAAGTCTATAAATAGTAGACCTGAACATGGCTCACACCAGACCCTTGTGTAATTATCTGTCTTCACAGGATGTGCCTGGCACATAGGACTAAAGAACCTGGAACAGTGCCTGACATATACAAGGTACTCAATAAGTGTTCTGACCTGTGTCCTCTGCCTGGAACACTTCCCCAACTGGAACTAGATGTTAACATTTATTGGGTCTTACCAAGTGCCTGGCCCTGTACTAGGCACTTTATATAGAGATCATCTCATTCACCTGGCAAACTCTTGCCCATCCTTCAAGATCTAGCTCAAATGTCACCTATTCTGTTAAACCTTCTTGACTCCCTTAGGCAGAGTCCTCTGTGCTTTTGCACTGACAGCTCTTTGCTCAATCCTCAGAAGAACACTTACCACCTTCTACTTTAACATATCTGTTTACAAGTCTGTCTCCCCCACTGGAATGTAAGGTCATCAGGGGCATCGTGTTTTTATTAATTTTTTTTGTTACTGGAACTTAGCACAGCATCTGATAAAATTAATTTTCAAACCCCTCTGTGATTCTGCTGAGTAATAAATCACGCTGAATGCATTTGTTTAAAAAAAACTGCACCCGTGTAAACATAAAGACAGCTAATATTTTTATCCAACTGGGAAAGCAGCACAATTTTTGTATAACCTAGGGAGAATGCATTCTACATCATAGAATTTGAACTAGTGAAGAAATGGGAATATCAGGACCTATCCGCACATAACAGCTATGAGAATCAACACCTCACAACAAGTGCCTAATATGTCTCCACTAGAATCTACTTTGGGACTAAACGGGTATTCTAGGACATCTATGTTACCTGGTAACCATATTCTGGCAGGAATTATATGCTGCAACAGGGAAAGAGAAACACAAGAGGATTTATACATAAACACAAACATACACACAAGGCTCACTTTTCACTGAAAAGTGAAATTTTAAATTATTATGAATGTTGAAATAACTTTTGCCTTATAGAGTTTTGTGAGGATTAAATGAGATAACGTGTATGAAGTTCCTGATATAGTGACTAATTTATTGCTAGTTGAAAAAATGGTAGCTATTTCATTATCCCACAACCAGGAAATACTCTATTATAACTTCCAGCTTTCTGACTCCTTTATTCCTACTGAATGATGTGGAGTAGGGAGCTTAGTGAGAAAAATTCTTTGACTCCAGGTGTTTGACATGAACAAGTGGTTGAATGGTGGTGTCATTTACTGAGATGGGGAAGGCTGTGTGGGGGAAAGAATTGGTAAATCAGGCCTTCTGCTTTGGCCATGTTGAATTGGAAATTCCTATTAACTATCCAACAGAGATGTAAAGTAGACTGTTGAATATAAGTCTGGAGCAAACACCAGCAAATATTTGATATTAAAAGTCATGGGGTTGGATGAAATTTCTATGAAGAAAGCGTATGTGTATTGAATATAACTTTTCTTTTTTCATTGTTATAAAATCTATTCTGTTCTAAAATTTGCTTTCTCCACTTAGTATATTATAGTCATCTTTCCATGTCAGTATATACATATAGATCTGCTTAGAGATACTGTAACTTATTTATTTTAAATTATTAGACATGTACATTATTTCTACCTTTTCAACATTATAAGCTCTACAAATATTTTTGAGTTTGTGTAAGTTAATCTGAGGTCAAATCCAAGAAAATGGAATTGCTGGGTCAAAGGGGAATAACATATTTAAAAATTTGAGAGTGCCAAATTGTCCTGCAGTGTGGATAAAAATTAAAATTTACACTCCCACCAAGAGGGAAGGAAGAGGCTATTTTCTTGTGTTCATCCTGATACTTGAATGAGAAATGGAATTTCACTGGTATTTTAATTATATTTTTACTTAGGAGTGAGGTTGAATACTTTTTATAGGTTCATTAGAACTTAGTATTTATGTTTTGCCATTTTTCTATTGGCTTAACTTTTTCTTATTCTTAAGGGTCCTGGATTGAAGGTAAGAAGAAATTTAGCCCTTTTCCTGTCATTGTTGTTTCATTTTTCCCTTTGTTATATTTGTCTTCTAAGGGGACTACTAACTCAGGCACATATGGTTTTCTGGTACTTTACTTGCCTTCCTGCTGTAACAATGAGGCACATTTTGGATCACAAGGTAGAGAAGGGGAAGAGAGTACAATAATCTTGCTAAGTTGAGGAAACAGAAATTGGCGAGGCTGAGGATATTGTGTGGCAGAGTTCCAGAAAGGAGGGAGCTATGCAAAGAAAGACTCCAGAAGTCTGCACAGGGGTTCCTTTAAATCTAAAATCAGTTATAAGTTAACAGAGTGAAGCTTCAAGGGCCAGGGGAACCATAAGTTGAACATTCTTCAGGATCACAAAGAACTCTAAGTTTTGACCAGCCATAGTAGAAAGACTTATTGGATATTCAGGGCATTAAATGACCTTAGAAAAGTCATACTTCAGTAATCGGACTAAACTAGGCCTGGAATAAAGGCTACTGTAGATCCACACAAGCAAAGCTTGAAAGTCAAAACATCCAGCTATCTCCAAGTAACTTAATGGCTTGTTTAAACCAACTTCAACACTCTAAAGGAAGAAAACAAAATTCAAAAATTTTGCAATATAACATTTACAATTCCTTACACCCAATTAAAATTGACCAGATATACAAATGAGAGAAAAAAAATGTGACTCATAACCAGGAGAAAAAAACAGTCAACAGACACACACACACACACACACACACACACACACACACACAAAAGACATAGGTAATGGAATCTGCAGACAAGAATTTTAAAACAGTCATTAAAATATGCTCAAAGTTCTCAAACATAAACACAATAAGGGAAGTAAAGAAAGATATATTAAAGAACCAAATGGATTTTCTAGGAATGAAATACAATGTCTGAAATGAAAATTTCACTTGATGAGACTAATAGGTGATTAGACACTGCAGAAAAAAAAAATCAATGAACCAGAAGAATAGTCATGGAAGCTATCAAAACTGAAGCACAGAGAAAAGAAGAGAATCAAAAATAATACAAATAGAAACTCTGTGACCTGTAGGACAACATCAAGTTGTCTAATTAATTTATGTGCAATTAAAGTCCCAGAATGGGATGGGAAAGAAAAAAGTATTTGAATAAATAATGGCTAAATTTTTCCAAATTTGATGAAAACTATAAAATCCCAAATCCAGAAAAGCCAATGAAGCCAACAAAGAAAACCACATCAAGGCACGTTATAATGAAGTGGATGAGAACCAATGATAAAGAAAATAATCTTAAAAGTAGTCAAAGAAAAAGACAAGCTGTACAAGAGCAATGACATGTTTTACTACCAATTTCTTGTGGGAAACAATGTTATCTAGAGGACAATGAAATGGCATTGTTAAAATGCTTAAAGGAAAATTTTGTTAATAGAAAAGTCTACATCCAGTGAAAATATTCCTCAAAAATAAAAGTAAAATAATGCCTTTTTCAGACAAACAGAAGCTGAGATGACTTGTCACCAACAATCCTGAAGTAAAAGAAGTGTTCAAGAATATTTTTTTAGGCTTAAGGAAAATAATTTCATATAGAAACTTCAGTTGACTCCAGTAGTTCTCAACTGGTGACAGTTTTATCTCCCAACTGGTAACAGTTTCATCTCCCAGGGAACTTGTGGCAATGTCTAGAGACATTTGTTTGTTGGCAAAAAAATTGTTTTCAGGTTGGCATGACCTGGGGGAGAGTTGTTATTGCATCTAATAGTACAGCCAGTGATGTTGCTAAAGATCCTACAGTGTATAGGACAGTCACAGTAAAGAATTATCCAGTCCAAAGTGTCAATAGTGCTAAGGTTGAGAAATCCTGGTCTACCCAACAAAATGAGGAACATTGAAAATGATAAATATATGCATAAGTATAAAAACTTTTTCTAGAAAATTGACTGCTTAAGGCAAAAAATAATAATGAATGTATTAGGAGATTTATAATGTAGGTATGGCAGCAACCACACAAAGGATGGGAGAGGAGAAATAGAAGTATATTGTTATGAGGTTCTTACATTATACATGAAGCAATAAGATATTATTTAAAAGTAGACTGTGATAAAGATGCATATTATAAACTCTAGAGCAACCACTACATACATAAAACAATCAGGCATTGTGAATAAATCAATAATGGAGATAAAATTAATCACTAAAAGATAATCTGAAATAAGATAGAAAGAGAAAAACAAACAAAAAAACCCAGGTGGGACAAATAGAAAACAAAAGCAACATGCTAGACTTAAACTGAGCCATACAGATAACTGCACTAAATGTAAATAATCTAAATACTCTAATTAGAAGGCAAATGTTGCAAGACTGAATTAAAAAAAGGAAAACTCAATGATATGTGGTCCTCAAGAAACACACTTTGAAAATAAAGGCACAAATAAAATTACTACATGATTCCACAATTCCATTACTGGGTAATTTACCCAAAGAATACAAAAATACAAATTTGAAAAGATATATGCATTCTATATTTATTGTAGCATTATTTATAATAGTCAAATTAAGGAAGAAACACAAGTTTCATCAATAGATGAATGGATGAAGGAGATGTGGTATATATATACAATGGAATATTCCTCAGCCATATAAACAAATGAAATCCTGCCATTTGCAACAGCATGGATGGGAGAGTATAATGATAAGTGAAATAAGTCAGAGAAAAACACATAGCATATGATTTTACTCATATGTGTAATTTAGGAAACAAGACAAAGCAAAATACAAACTAAAAAACAGACTCTTAACTATAGAGAACAAACAGATAGTAACCAGAGGGGAGGTGGATGGGGGGATAGGTGAACGGGATTAAGAGTACACTTATTATGAAGAGCACTGAGTAATGTGTAAAATTGTTGAATCACTATATTGTACACCTGAAGCTAATATAACACTGTATGTTAACTATACTGGAATTAAAATTTTTCAAAATAAAAATAAACATTCAGACACAGATAGGTTGAAAGTAATTGGCTGGGAAAAGAAATTAGTGCAAACACTAATCTTAAGAAAAATGGAGTAGCTATATTAATATCAGACAAAGCAGAATCCAAGACAAGGAATACTACCAGAGATAAAGAGGAACATTGCATAATGATAAAAGAGTCAAATTCATCAAGAAAGATTAGAACTGTAAATATGAATGCATCCAATTATGCAGCTTCAAAATACATGAAGCAGGGGCGCCTGGGTGGCGCAGTCGGTTAAGCGTCCGACTTCAGCCAGGTCACGATCTCGCGGTCCGTGAGTTCGAGCCCCTCGTCAGGCTCTGGGCTGATGGCTCAGAGCCTGGAGCCTGTTTCCGATTCTGTGTCTCCCTCTCTCTCTGCCCCTCCCCAGTTCATGCTCTGTCTCTCTCTGTCCCAAAAATAAATAAACGTTGAAAAAAAAAATTCAAAATACATGAAGCAAAAACTGACAGAAATGAACAGAGAAATGGTCAGATCCAACATTTTAGAGCTGGAGACTTCAATACTCCTCTCTCAGTAACTGATAGAACAAGTAGATAGAAATAAGTAAGGATGGGGTGCCTGGGTGGTTCAGTCAGTTAGCCAACTGACTTGATTTTGGCTCAGGTCATGATCCCACAGTTGTGAGATCCACCCCCACCACCACATTGGGCTCCACACTGGGCGTGGAACCTGCTTGGGATTCTCTCTCTGTTTATCTTTCTCTTGGAGCTCTTAACCATAGAAAACAAACTGATGGGTACCAAAGGGGAGAAGGCGGAAGAGATGGGAGAAATAGCGATGGGGATTAAGGAGGGCATCCTTACACAGAACGTCTCAGAATAAACACACGTGGTTTCTAGCCTCTGTCCCTCCCCCACTCGTGCGTGTGCTCTTCTCACACTCTCCCTCTCTCTCAAAAAAAAAAAAAAGAAGAAGAAAAAGAAATAAGTATATATAAAACTTAATCATATTTTACCTAATAGACATTTTTTGAATCCTACAGGCAACAATAAAAGGATACATATTCTTTTCAAGTGCTCATGAAATACCCACCAAGATAGACCATCTGCTGGGTCATAATACCAGCTTCAATACATGAAAAAGGATTGAAATCATATAGAGTATGTTCTCGGATCAGAACAGAATTAAACTAGAAATTGGTAACAAAAGTTTATCTAGAAAATCTCTAAATATCTGGAAATATCTAAACAACATACTTGTAAGTAACCATTAGGTGAAAGAACTAACCACAAGAAAAATTAGAAAATATTTTATGTTGGGTACCTGGGTGGCTCAGTTGGTTAAGTGTCCGACTCTTCATTTTGGCTCAGGTCATGATCTCTTAGTTCGTGGGTTTTAGCACTGTAAGGGGCTCTGAGCGGACAGTGGGGAGCTTGGTTAGGATTCGCTCTTACTCTCTCTCTGCCCCTCCCTCTCTTGCTCTCTCTCTCTCTCAAAATAAATAAATAAACTTAAAAAAAAAAGGAAAATATTTTGTACTGTGCATGACTTTTTTTAGAGGTTTTCTTTGCCATGCTGAAATGAAAAACTTTTACTGAGGCATATTTATCAAGCTACAATAGAAAAAATTGATAAATGTGACTAGTGAATTTTAAATTTCCATCATGGCAAAGAAAACCTTAAACAAATTCATGTGCATATATATTCTTAGACCGTAAGGCACCACTTCAAAATTTACATAATGGTATACAAAAAGCACTCACATTTTTCTTTTCATACTTTTCTAGTTTCATTTTTGAGATTTAAATTTTTGACTTATATGAAATTATCCCTGCTTTTATGGAGCTTACAGCCAGGGGTCCATGTGACTCTTGGTCTGTCTCAATACTAATACATAATGCATCTTTTTAGTGGCCTAACTTAAAAATGACCCTTGCTTGGTTCTATTTTTCACTCCTTTTTTTTCGGTGTCACTTCTCTACCTTTTTATTTTCTGTCAATAACATGCTATTTTAAATGACCAGTTCTTAAAATGTTTTCATATCCATGAATGTTAGTCCCCTCTCATTTCTCTGCCTTTGCAAAACTTACCTAGCTATTCTGAAATACTTCTTATGTTTAAAAACTGACTGCTATTTTAAGTGGAAATTACACTGCATTTGTAGATTAAAGAGAATGGGATTTATACAACATTGAGTCTCCCTATCCATGAATAGGATGTGTTGTTCCATTTATTATGATTTTTAATATTTTCTTCATATGGAGCAGCAGTTTTTTCTTTATATTTTACAATCACTTGGATGGAAAAATACAGATGTTTAGGCCCTACCCCCAAAGGCTTAATTGGCTTGGTGGCAAGCACAGGCGTTGTGTATTTATGAAGAGCTTCACCCCAGTCAGGGTTAAGAACTACTAATGTAGAGCCCACATACCTCTAGCTGAGTTCTCCTTAGGTGTTTTTTTATCTGGTTTGGTTTAGTTTTGGCTATTATTTTGAATGACATCTTTTTTTGTTCATTATATTTTCTTGTTATTTACTTTTGGCATAGACAAAATCTGTGATTTCAGACTGTATTAATTTTGTAACATGCCATCTTACTAAATATATATATATTTTTCAGTTGATTCTTTAGTTTTTTTTTACAGGCATTAAATTATACCATCTGTAATATTGTCTTTTATTGTCCTCTATCTGTGGCTCTTTTTTCCCCCTATATTTGCACCCCTTATCCTCCTATCTTGTCTATTTTTCTTGGCTAATAATGCCATAAAAACGACAAGTAATAGTTATAATTATATATATATGAAGTTATGAAGAAAATTTATGATTATATATATGAATATATAATTCATATATTTCCAATTTTAATGAAATATGCATAGTGTTTTATCATTAAACATAATACTGATTTATCACTTTAACAAGCTCTCCATCTCCTCATATTTTACTGAAGGTTTTTAAATAAAGACTGATCCTAATTAAAGGACTTCTGTCATGTGCCTTACAGGAATCTATTAAGACAATCATGTTCCCACCTCCTTTTACCTATTAATATGTTGAAAGATATTAATAATTTCAGATATCGAACCATGTCTGCACTGCTGGAATGACTGGGCTTGGCTACAGTATGCTGTTCTTTCAATGTGCTGCAGAATTGTACTTGCTAATACTTAATTTAAAATTTTGTGTCAATATTCTTTTCTTATTATCATTGCCAGGTGTTAGCATCAGTACTATGGGAGCTTAAATTTTTTTGTAAGCTTCCTGTCCATTTATTTTCATTCTTTAATTTACTAAAATTCTAGAAAAGTTAGCTTTCAGAGTGTTTTGCTTGTGACTCACAATAAGAAATGCAGCTTTAAAAGGAAACCTGGTATAAATATATACATTGAACCAAAAGTTTCACCTAAATAATACTTGCCTTTACTATGAGAATACACTTTATATTGTTATATTTCAGTAAAAAAAAAAAATGCTCACCTGAAAACACTATTTTGAAAAATACTATCTGTCCTTTGAAGATTTGCAAGAATCATCTATAAACTGGCACATTTCAGAGACTAGTTCTTTGGTAATTATTCCATGTTCTTTCTATGTTATGTTTTTCTCTAGAAAATCTTTATCATCTTAATTTCACACAGGTCTTTAAATTTATTTGTATAATACTTCTCCAGTATACTCTTAATTCTTTAATTCTCTCACAGTGTCTATAAATCTTCCCTTTTTTAATTTAGAATATTTGTGCCTTATTTGTTTTGATGAGCTTAGCTAGTGTATTATGGCTTTTTTTATAGTTTATTTCGTTGCTTTGGGGATTTTTTTTGAGTTTTTTTAATTTTAATTTTAATTTTTTTTATTAAGTAGTCTTCACGCCCAGGGTAGAGTCCAACACGGGGTTTGAATTCATGACCCTGAGATCATGACCTGAGCTGAGATCAAGAGTCAGACACTTAACTGACTGAGCCACCCAGGTGCCCTTGTAGTTCATTTTCTAATATTTTTGAGTTAAATAGTTTGCTATCTCATGTTTTCTAGTTTAGCAATACATGTTTACAGCTATTAATATCTGCTAAACACACTGATAGTTATATCCTATAGGTCTTGGTATATAATGTTTTAATTATTATTTTCTACATAGTGTTTAATTATTATTTTGTACACATTATGCAATATCAGTTTTACTTCCAATTTGTACCCAAAATTCTTTTAAATAACTTTTGTATTTCCAAGTAGTGGAGACATTGAATTTTATTTTGGTTATTCATTTTTGCTTAATTACACTGTTATCAGAGACTGTGGTCTAGATTATTTTTAATTTTGGGAATTTATTGAGAAGTTTTTTGGGTAGGAGCCAATATATTTAGTCAATTTGGTAAATGTTTCATGAGTTTTTTAAAATAAGATTATCAGTTAACAGGGTATCTATTTCATCTATTCCATTAACCACATTTATTTCATCAACCTTATTGACTTTGTTGCTCCGGTATATTCTTACTAACTTTTGACAGCTTGATCCATGAAGTGAATTAAAGTAGGCTGCTACTATTTCATGTCTGATCATTTTTCCTTGTATTTCTGCAGTTTTTCTTTATTTATTTTTGCTATTATATTATTCAGTGGTTGAAGATATATGAAAGGTGTATCCTTTCTGCAAATCCTTTGCCATCATAAAATTTCCCTATTTGTCCTGTCTTATCTGCCTTAAATTTTGTTTATCTGTGATTAATATCATGACCCCAGCTTTCTTTTTGTTAGCATTTACCTGGCATGTTTTCCCCCCACATTTTTCTTTCTAGTTTTTTTTTTTTAGTCATTTTGCTTTAGATACTCCCCTTGTGTACATCATATACAGCTGACTCTTGAACAACACAGGTTGTGTTGTGCAGGTCCATTTATACACAGGTTTTTTTTCAGTAAATACAGTACAGTACTGTAAATATATTTTCTCTTATGAGTTCCTTAACCTTTTCTTTTTTCTAGCTTACTTTACTGTATATATAATACATTATTTTTATTTAATAACATACAGAATATGTATTAATTAGCACGTATATTATTGGTGAGGCTTCTGGTCAACAGTAGGCTATTAGTTAAGTTTTGGAGAAGTCAAAAGTTATATGCAGATTTTCGACTGCATGGGGGTTGGGGCCTCTAACACCTATATTATTCAAGAGTCAACAGTATACTCATCTCTCACTTTACAAAATTTCAATTAATAAATTTTCAGTTTTGCAAAGATTTCTAATACAAATTAACATTAATTATATACATATTGTTAGGTACAACTGATATTATTATTACATGTTGACAGTGATTTTAACATTGAATATTTACTAAGTGCTTACTCGGCACCAGGCACTGTTCTTGGCACTTTATCTCATTTAGGCCTCACAATGTGACCTATATTTCCATTTTGCAGAAAAGGAAATGAAGGTCACTTAATTTGGTCAAAGTCAGAGAGCTCATAGAGACTGTTTAGGGAAGAGTATTTATTTATTCACATGTTTTGGAAAGGGGAGGTTTTATAATCTTGTTTCCAGTCTCTCATTTGTCCACCACCCTCCAGCCTGCCTCCCATGTACATAAATTGTTCCAGCTATACCCAAGAAACTGTTGGTTTGTCCTACTGTCAATACTCCATTCCATGATTTCACATTTGCTGAGTGCTGTTTTATAACTATTATCCACTGAAATGGGGCAATGTTTTCTATAAATATACTCAGTGCCTACCCACAACCAAACACTAGGTATTCTGCAAATATTTGATGAAATGAAATGCTAAGTAGATCCTTTCCCACATTTTTTCAAGTATTTACATTTCACCTGTTTTCTTATCAGATTTCTCATCTGAGTTGGAGTGCAGATGAAAAATATTAGATTTCTTCATACTGAAAACCAAGGTACAAAATTTGAATTATGGTAGATTTAAGTTCATGTGCCATGTAAAAATGTCCAACATTTAACACAGATTTCGAGTTTCAATAATAGTAAAGCATTAGCTTTACTTACAGATTTTATTTAATACATTTCTGTATGTTACAAAAAAAGAGAGAATGTATATAAAACTGAATTCAAGGTTTAAGTCCTTAGACCTTAGAACAATTGGTAGTACGAGTGATGTAGTTCTTAGAGTTCCCAGCAGAGGCCAGAATGTTCATGTTAAATCTAATTAAATGAAATGTTTTTCCTATAATTAAAGGTGGTATGTTTTTTTAAACTAATAAAAAAAGGTCAGAGCTCTCTATGGTTAAAATTACTAGAAACTACTGACTTATTCATTTGAAATTTCCAGAATGCAAGTATATAATACAAAATATTGAAAAATGAGTTTAACAGAAAGGGTGACATTCTATAACAAAAGGCTGACCCCCAATATCTAAGCAAATGGGCAATCAAAGTATGTTTAGTCAGTAGACACTAAAACTCCTATACTAATTGCCAAATGCAGGTCATTGGGTCTTTCAGTTGCCAAGCCAGACTATGGACTGGTTCCAAGAACAAAGGGCACCACTGTGGCATTGACCCAGGAAATTGAGCACTGACCTTATTTGTTAATTTTAGAACATTAAAAAAAAATCCTAACTCAATGTAAAAGAAATACTTGGTGCTTCAAAAGTACTTCAATGCAAATTACCTTTGTAAATCAAACAAGCTTTTTAAAATTTAATAATTTAAGTTATGCAACCTTTCTCTGGGCCTCAGTTTCTCCATGTGCTCACAAGTAGATTAGACATGACCATCTTAAAATTCTTTTATTTCTAAAATTCAGAGTTTTTTCCCCCTAGGCAAAAAGCATCATTTCCCCCGCCCCCTTGTTTCCAATTCTTGGCATAGTACCTATCATAAACCAGGTGCTAATAAGTGTTTAATGAACAAGTAAATGAAAACATGACCAAATGGATATTATTTTTTGAAGAGTTCTTTCTAGGAATTTACAAAAGAATTTGGAAACGGAATGCTTCTGGAAGCCAATACTCTATGAATTATAAAAAACAATGCTGTAGGCAATTCCAAAAAAAGAAGAAAACATTTTCTGAATACTCTTGGAAGGAACTAAACTCTTCTAAGGCTATCATTACTGCCAAGCCACTAATTGAGTACAAAGGGAGTTATTTTTTTAAAAAAGCATTTTAAGATTTTACATTTTAAAACCCAAATCTAAAAAAAGTTAAAATATTTCTTTTTATTTCCAGAAAAACACTCTTTATTGAGACTACTATGGTTTCCAAAGGCCCCCAAAACAAAACCCTGAAAACTGCAAGATTTTCTCTTGGGAAGTGGTTCTTTACCAGAAAGCTTAACTCAATAATAAGGGTAAAGATTTTAAAACAAAAGATATGCCTTTGCCAATGCAATCTATATTGTTATCTGCTCTGGAAACCCTGTGCTTGTTCTAAAGTAAATCAAAATATTATGAAGGAAATCGGTCATCAAAAATAATGAATATTAACTTCTTATTACACTTATTATATTTCTCATTTGTAAATTTTAAAAATTTGACTTCATTAAATTTTGGGAAGAAAATGTATAGCTGCAGGCAGAAGTTTGTGCCTTCTTAATCCAGGATGATGGGCAATGTGTGGAAATGTAGGCTGAAAGTGAGGGTGTGGCTGGAGCAAATTAGAGAGCCCAACTCAAGACTGGTATAACTTGCAATCAGGCAGTCTGAAATATTCGACATGCTGTCTCACTGCATATACATTCAACATACACAAAAAAGAAAAACAATTTTTTTAAATATTTATTTATTTCTAAGACAGAGAGAGACAGAGCATGAGCAGGGGAGGGGCAGAGAGAGAGAGAGGGAGACACAGAATCTGAAGCAGGCTCCAGGCTCTGAGCTGTCAGCAGAGAGCCCGACGCGGGGCTCTAACTCACAGACTTCGAGATCATGACCTGAGCCGAAGTCGGACGCTCAACCGACTGAGCCACCCAGTCTAAATTTTCTAAAAAGAAAATTTAGCTCCAGCAAAAAGAGATAAATTAGTGAATTACAGACTTTTTCCAAACTAAGCCACTGTCTTTGGGCAAAGAACTGAAGTAGCTATGCTTATTTACTATGGATAAAATAGGAAATTATTTGAGCCAGGTTCTCAAACTTGAATAATGTAAAGATACCTTTCCAAAAAATTTTTTTAAAAGAATTCCCATGAGTAAAAGGTAACCCCTATCACTCTAGGTGGCACTTGAAGTCAGCTTGATTATAGCAAAAACAAAACAAAACAAACAAAAAAACAAAACCCTCACCTGTAAACACTGTATTTGCAGACAGTGTAGAAAATGAAGACATTGAAGCAGTAATCAGATGTAAGGTGGTTATCTGGATGATCTAGAAAATGCATAAAGAGCTAAGTTTTATGAAATTACTTATGGAACTCACAGACATCCCTGGGAGCTAAGGAACTTTATTTAAGAGGGCATTCTGGGAAATAGGTTGACCTCTGGCCCACCTTGGCTATTCACTCAAAGAGCTATGCCTTCCTGGGTAAACTGAGGTGATAAACTCTATCCCAGTTTTGGAGGAAAGCTCCTTCTTTCTCGTATGAGAAGAAAGCAGGGAGAGAAGGATCACTGAGAAACTTAGTACTTTACAGAAAAGAATGTGAAGGAGAAGTGAAGACTATGGCACATATAATCAGTTCTCAGTTCTCTGCATTGGGTCAAGGTAAAAAAGATTGTTCTACCTTTGCCTTGCTTAAACACACACACACACACACACACACACACACACACACACAGACATACACACTGCTCTTTTGAGATTTCTTTTCTCTTCTCTGGCTACCTTTGATACTCCTGAAAATCAATTTGACCTAAATATGACCTATGTTGGGTGGGAGCTCTCGTCTTAAGGTCTTAAATAGTGGTGTCATGGCCACTCCCTAGCAAGGTCCCCATTAAGAGCCACACGATGTCTAAGGGTAGTCATAATTCTTAAATGCAAAAGCTCCCCTGGGACGTTCAAAGTGCTCATTGCTCTACCAGAGAACTACTAGAGGTGGCAAAGACAACAGGGACCTGTAACACCAGTCTCCCTACCAGTTGGCAGAGGAGGGACCCCAGGAGAAATGCTACAGACCATCATCAGCGCAAACTAAAAACACAACTAGAGTCACTTAGAAAAGCTATAAATAACTAATTCTACCATTGGAAAATTAGGAAGTTGATGTTTCTTGTATTTAAGGAAACATTCATTCATTTATTAGTTTAATTATTAAGTGAATACCCTTTTGCCAACATAATTATGTGCTGGCTGTTGAACCAAGAACTGAAGACACAAAAATGAACACAATAATTCCCAGCCTTTAAAGAGCTCAAAGTCTGTTTGGAGTTGCAGGAAGACAAGTAAGGGGGAAAAAGCAAGCAATTTAGGATTTTAATAATAAAGGCATGCACAACCTATACAATGTTAGCACTAACTCTTTGAGTATAGCATCTTTTTTCAATGGAAAAAATGAGAAAGCTAAATTATAACTCTATTCTCTGCATTTCAAATCTCTAATAAATAAATTAGAGTTCCTACTTTGGAAAGGAAAGAGAGCAGAAATCACATTTTGAAGTTTTTTTTTTTTTGAGTTAATTCTACCTCTAAAGTAGGGTAGAATGCAGAAACTTTACTATCTGGGACATTATTATGAAGCATTGCCATAATATGGATGTTATTATCTCAAGACTGAACTGAAGACCATATACAAAAATTCCTCACGACCACAGATTTCAGTCAATACCCTAGAATTGACAAATGTGAAAATGTTCTCTCGATATACTGTAAGTTGGTAGTTGGTGATTATAGTAGAGTAATATTTATATTTCTGCTCTTGGCTACAATTATGTGTCAGTAAATAAATACACAATGTTTAAAAATTCCCATATTTGATTTCTCATTAAAAGCAAAGCTACAGGTACTAGGAAGAGGGTATTCAAGTTACAGGGAAACAATATTTAATTGAAGTATAAACATTATCACTTGGGGCATGGTTCTCAAAGTGTGGTCTGGGAATCTCTGGAGTGGAGACCCTTTCAGAGAGTCTCTGAAATAAAAACTATTTTCATAGTGATGCTAAGATGTGTTTTTACTACTCTTATTTTTTTTCTTTTGTGTACAGTGGGGTTTTCCAGAGGCTCCATGACATGTGACAACATCATCACTGTCAGCAAATACAATATATGCTTGTGAATGCTTATATTTTAAAATTTCTCATTTTTAATTTTGTGATACGTTAAATATTGATAACTATGACCAATATAAACAAAACCTTTTGAGGATTGTTTATAATATTTAAGAGTGTAAAAGAATCCTGAGACCAAAAAGTTTAAGATTTACTACCTTAGAGGATAAACCTCAGCTGAAGGGGCACACCTAATCAAATCTCTTCATGTTTTACACAAAGAAACTAGACTGTAGGTTTTATGATGACAGTGATAATTTCTGTCTGGCTCGTTGTTTTCTCCTTAAACTCCAGCACATTTCCAGGTACATGTAGGCATTAAAATATTTCATAAAATAATAAATTAATACATACATACATACATACATACAAGGACACCTGGGTGGCTCGGTTGGTTAAGCATCCAACTTCAGTTCAGGTCATGATCTCAGTTCATGAATTCCAGTCCTGTGTCAGGATCTGTGCTGACAGCTCAGAGCCTGGAGCCTGCTTCAGATTCTGTAACTCCTCTCTGTCTCTGCCCCTCCCCCACTCACTCTCTGTCTCTCTCTCTCTCTCAAAAATAAACAAACATTAAAAAATTAAAAAGAATACATACATACCTAGATTCATAAATGAAGGCTTTGCTAATCAACTCATTCAAGGTCACATAAAACCTCAGCAGCAAAGTCAAAGTATATTTCAGGTCTCTTATTCCTATACTGTTGGTCTCTCGCTCAAGAATACTTTTGTTTCTGTTAATTTTTGTTCTAATCTATTTAAAGCATTAGTAATTGGACATCAATGTGGGATGACTACTTTCTCATGCTGCTGTGTGAGTTGGACACTATAACACCATACAGTCTTTTTTTCTGGCCTTAAGCATAATTAGCACAGAATGACACTAAAGGGCTGTCATTACAAGGAAATGGCAAGAGTGATCAGATAAAATACCTTTCTGTTTTTTTCCTACAACAGAGTTGAATAACTCATGATCCATTCTAATTCCTAGTCTTCTCCTTTCTTTGGCCACATCATTTAAAATCTGGCAAGCCTTAGTATCCAAAATCTATAAAGAGCTCACCAAACTCCACACTCGAAAAACAAATAACCCAGTGAAGAAATGGGCAGAAAACAATGAATAGACACTTCTCTAAAGAAGACATCCGGATGGCCAACAGACACATGAAAAGATGCTCAGCGTTGCTCCTCATCAGGGAAATACAAATCAAAACCACACTCAGATATCACCTTACGCCAGTCAGAGTGGCCAAAATGAACAAATCAGGAGACTATAGATGTGGAGAGGATGTGGAGAAACGGGAACCCTCTTGCACTGTTGGTGGGAATGCAAATTGGTGCAGCCGCTCTGGAAAACAGTGTGGAGGCTCCTCAAAAAATTAAAAATAGACCTACCCTATGACCCAGCAATAGCACTGCTAGGAATTTACCCAAGGGATACAGGAGTACTGATGCATAGGGGCACTTGTACCCCAATGTTTATAGCAGCACTCTCAACAATAGCCAAATGATGGAAAGAGCCTAAATGTCCATCAACTGATGAATGGATAAAGAAATTGTGGTTTATATACACAATGGAGTACTACGTGGCAATGAGAAAGAACGAAATATGGCCCTTTGTAGCAACATGGATGGAACTGGAGAGTGTGATGCTAAGTGACATAAGCCATACAGAGAAAGACAGATACCATATGTTTTCACTCTTATGTGGATCCTGAGAAACTTAACAGAAACCCATGGGGGAGGGGAAGGAAAAAAAAAAAGGAGGTTAGAGTGGGAGAGAGCGAAAGCGTAAGAGACTCTTAAAAACTGAGAAACTGAGGGTTGATGGGGGGTGGGAGGGAGGGGAGGTTGGGTGATGGGTATTGAGGAGGGCGCCTTTTGGGATGAGCACTGGGTGTTGTATGGAAACCAATTTGACAATAAACTTCATATATTGAAAAAAAAGGAAAATGCAAAAAAAAAAAATCTGGCAAGCTTTATATTTGTGTACTCAGTAGTTCCCAGATTATAAAGAGTAAAGCCATAAACCTGCTTGGGGAAATATGCTTTATACTCTCAAAGTTATTTTAAAACACCCCCTGGTATTTGTATCAGAGATGAGAGAAGTTTGCTTACTACCTTACTTACGGTTACAGAAATGTGAGGCCCGAAGTGCCTTGGGTGGCTCAGTCGGTTGAGCATCCAACTCTTGATTTTGGCTTAGGTCATTATCTTGCAATTCGTAAGTCAGAGCACTGTGTCAGGCAGTGCAGAACCTGTTTGGGATTCTTTATCTTCCTCTCTCTCTCTGCCCTCCCCCCAATCTCTTTCTCTCTGTCTCAAAAATAAATAAATAAACATTTAGAAATGTAAGGCCCACTCAGTGCAAAGAAGCATAGGGGAAAGAAAAATACAAGTCTTGTGAAGTGCTGCATTAATCACCTAAAATCTGATTCCTATGAGAAACTGCTTTTAAAGATGGCCAACCTAAGACAAAGCCAACAAGCTGGTTGACCAACTTCTCCCAGTCAGCTAAAAGAAATTCTTCTCTGCTCACTCATCCTAATCACACACTGTCCTGTCTCCTTCATGAAACAGCCAAAGCCAGGCCATCAGCAGTCAGACCACAGTGAAGGTTCCTACTCTGAGGCCTTGGGAAGGTTGCAGTCCCAGGCAATATATGGAGAAGCAATATATGTTCACGAAATTTCTTCAGTACCTCTTAACTCATTCAATGTTGATCAAAGTTGGTTAGATATAGATTTTCAATATTCACAGTAGTTATGTTCTATAAAGTCACTGCCAGCACTGAACGAGTGATTATTGAACCTCTGCTCCTAGAGGAAATACAAGGCTACATTCCTGTGAGCCTCTGGTCACAACATTTTTACCAACCAATCAATATATAACCCTGTTTATCTGTTTAAAAATATCCTATTTAATACATACTGTGGATTCATTAACATTGAACTCACAGCCAACAGGTTATAGATAACTCAAGCCTGAATAGAGCTCATCTAACAACATAGTTTTCCATAAGGAATTTTTTTTCTAAGACATCACAACCTTATTTCTTAAACTCTAGTAAAACATATATAACATAAAATTGGCCTTTTAACCATTTTTAAGTATAGAGTTTGGTGGCACTAAATACATTTATATTTTGTGCAGCCATCATCAACATCTACCTCCAGAACTTTTTGATCTTCCCAAATTGAAACTCTGTAGGTATCAAACAGTAACTCTCCCACCAACCCCTCCTCAAAGTCCCTAGCAACCACTATTCTACTTTCCATCACAGCCTTCTCGTTCTTAGGAGCACAGCACCTTAGCACTAGGCACTGGGGACCACTATAAACAGTGGTCCCACCAAAAAATGTAAAAAATGTGGTACTAAATAGATTGCAAAAAGGGCATTTGTTTACAGTATGAGAGCTGAAACAAGTCAGAGCATTGTCTTGTATGACCTCAGCTGGGAACCTGTGCCTTAGAAGATTCAAAATTTCACCATTCTGTGCATGTGCATGACTGGCCACAAAAGCACCCTGTGCATTGATTTTGGGTTAAAAATAAATTTTAGCAAGTAGGCAAATTTGCAAATATGGAATCCATGAATAATAAGCATTGACTATATGTGGAAATGACAACCTTTCTTTATTCTATGTAGTAAGAATAAAGAGCTGAAATATGCCTGCAACAGGCCTGCCTTAGAAAATTCTAGTTACCTCAGAGGACTAAAGAGGTAGTCTACATGAATTGATAATTGGCAGCTACAACCAGTTCTAGTTCATGGGGAGGATATATTTAAGCATAATCCCAAACCCCTCTGTAGGAAACAAAGACTGAGCACTCAAGTAACAGTTACCAATCACTTACTATATGACAGGCACTATATTCAGCAATTTACATGCATTATTAAATTACATCCCTCCAAAGCTCTCTGAGGAAACTGAAGGTTAGATAAGTTAAGTACCTCATCCATTATCACATAGTTAGAAGTGGCAATGTTGAGATTTGAACTCAGGTCTGCCTGACTCCAGAGCCCGGGTTCCCAACTGCTATGCAATTCTAATCAAGTTTAAAAAAAAACAAAACAAAAAAACCTTGACTTACTCAGAAGTATACAGGAACATATGTTACAATGATTATAACCTTGCCAATATTTATACATAGAAAAATAAATTTACTAAATAAAACTTTATAAGCCTGATCTAATATTGTTCCACAATAGAGTATCTGAAACCCTTCAGGCATCTGGTTTGTGTCTGGTTTTCCTTAATCTTTAATGATGGGCAAATCTAATGCATTATGTAAGGCCATTTTTTCTCAAGAGATGTAGATACCTCTTAAGAATTTGATGAAAATGCATTAACTTTTCAGGCTACTGAGTTGCATTTTAGTGCACTGAGGCAGTAAATTAGTGTACAATGTGCAAAAGTGGTAGTGACCTAAAAAATAAATATTTGATATGAGCCACTGCATTCTCTTGGGGGTGGGGGTAGGTAATGGATTAACTCTCCTAGGAGTCCTTAGCTTCCCAAAAAGCAGTAGGAAGAAGAAATCTCCTGTGGCCTGGAAACAGCTTGTTTCTCACTGGCTATGTTTGCTTAGCTCTTTAACAGTTCATTTGATTAGATCTTGTGGCTCCCAAAGCTAAGGTTGAGAGTTTGATCCCTACACAGGCCACTTAAATTTAGAGAACAAAAAGCTCCATTCTCTGCTCCCAGACCTTACCCCAAATCCCTGCCAGGTGTCTGCCCTCTGGTCAAAATGAGAAACTGGCAAAGGGGTGCAAACCAATCGTAGTATTGGAGAATGTTAAAAACGGACACCCCTTTATTATGATGCTCTTTCACTTTTATGTGCTGACAGTATTTTGATATAATTTACATAGAATGGATACTAGGCTTTTTACTTTTGCCAATGGAAATCTGAGGCAAACTGTGCTTACGTGCTGCATTGCCAGTCGTAAAACCCATTGTCTTCTTATTCTGAGTTCAGAGATTTTTTTCTACTAGCTGACATTATCCTCTTGGTAATAAACAATGAAGAAACACATCTTCTGAATAATACTAATCTGCAGCTTTACAAGAGGAAAGAACTGAATAGTAATCAGCCAAAAATTGAGCACCATTTTCATAGTAATGAAAAACATTAAATTATTTAAAAATAATTCCATGTGTAATATAACATTATAATAAGTTGATTTTTAATGTGTGCTAAGAATTTAAACAGGAAAACAAGCCTCTCAAATTTTAGCTGCCAATCTTTTACTAGTAACACTATCTTAGCTTTTCTTTAAATTCAGGTCTTCCTAACTTAAATTCATATTTCCCTAATAACACGGCACTTAAACATAATTTAATACAGTAAATAAAATTATTTTTACTTCAAATGCTTGCCTAAATAACAGATACTCATTTTAATTTTTAAGGAAGTAACATTTCAACTTTTTAAGCATGAAGTGTAAAACTATGATTTACTTATTTAAATTATAACCTGAGTTTCACATGTAAAGATTAAGAAGATTTAAGTGTAGTTTCTATTATTGTTAACATAGACTTTATTTTTTTTCAAATGTCACATATATCTTTCATTATTTGTAGATTTATTTCTTTTATGAAGTAGTCGAATGAATCAGCTCACCCTTGACTGTAACAAAATACTGTTTGGTGACTTGTGACAGACAGGGTTTTAACCTCTGACAGCGAGATTCATTGTGGAGCAAGAGCCAATCATAGATCCTGACGACACTTGTCTCATCAAAGTTGGAATATAAAAAGCCACTTGGAATACAGTATAAAAGATTCACTGGTGTGGCAAGTTGTCTCTCAGACTGTACAGGCATTAAAATTGTGCTTGGCATTACTCAAAAGCAAAAGAAAAGTAAAAGGAAGAAATAAGAACAAGGAAAAAGATTGTATTGATTTTAAAATCATGCAGAAACTGCAAATCTATGTTTATATTTACCTGTTTATGCTGATTGTTGCTGGTCCAGTGGATCTAAATGAGAACAGTGAGCAAAAAGAAAATGTGGAAAAAGAGGGGCTGTGCAATGCATGTACTTGGAGACAAAACACTAAATCTTCAAGAATAGAAGCCATAAAAATTCAGATCCTCAGTAAACTTCGCCTGGAAACGGCTCCCAACATCAGCAAAGATGCTATAAGACAACTTTTGCCCAAAGCTCCTCCGCTCCGGGAACTGATTGATCAGTACGATGTCCAGAGAGATGACAGCAGTGATGGCTCTTTGGAAGACGACGATTACCACGCTACCACGGAAACGATCATTACCATGCCCACCGAGTGTGAGTAGCTCTCTTAGTGTATATCAACAATTCTGCTGACTGTGGTTCTAGTGTTTATGAGAAACAGATCTATTTTCAGGCTCTTTTAACAAGCCGTTGGCTTGTATGTAAGTAGGAAGGAAGAGTTTCTCTTTTTCAAGATTTCATGGGAAATCTACTAATGAGACTGAAATCTGCTGCACTAAAAACCCAAAAGGAGATAAAATAAAATGTTTGCATGGCATTAATGTTTAGTTAAATTTGACAAATAGGAAATGCTTATGCTTTCACTGCTCAGTACCTGCAAGGCAACGATTGGGAGATACTACAAACAATGTTAAAAACCTACATGAAATTTCATGATTGCATTTAGTTGCCTGAAATAGGCATCTGTAATAACAAGTTTTTTTCTCTAATAAAAGAGAAAAACGTCTTCTGCTAAATGCCTAGAATGACTTCTGTTATTCAAAGCTACTCCTCACAGTGTTTTTATGTTCTTTACAAATTAAAATATTTAACTTTGAAAGCTTTTACACTGGAGAGTATAAAAAATGTTTTTTTAATTTAATGTATTAGTAAGACCAGTGATGAAGTGACATAGCAGAATGATAATCATGAGCTTATTATTAGAAAATGCCTAAGAAATAAACATTTTAATTAAACAGGTTATGGCTCACAAAGTCCCACTTCTCCCTTGACCCTGGCACTATTGTTGAGAGTCCCTGGTTTGCATGTTTCCAGGAAGGCACATTGCTCAATGGCCTTCTAAAATATTGTTTTCTTCTTCATATGAGGAAGGAGGACTATTACCTGTAGTATCTACCTTGCTTCTGAAAGAGAAGATATTTTGTACCATTGCTTTTTCAGTCATTTCAAAACGACACTCAAGGAAAGGCAGACAGTCATCTTAACAGAGAAGGCAAGACAAGAAAGATTTTATGCTATGTATCTGCAGTCTTGCTTTAAACAGTGCTTTTATACACTTGAAACCTGACTCAAAGCAGTTTCAAATACTGTTTTGCTTATTAGGCAATCATGTTACAATGCAACAAATAATTCTCTTTTAAGACTCTGCTATCTAGTCCTGGAGTAAATTTACCTTATTTGTAAACAATCTTGGAAAAACAAAAGGGGGGAAGAAACTGCTTGTGCTGCTTACAACGACAACCTGGCTCTAAAGACCGTGTTTCTAACTTTTGAGATAAGCCTGAATATAACATGCACATTTTTGTGCTAATTACCTGATTCGTTTTGTTCCTTTAGGGCTATTCCAGAGCCAAAACATAACAGATGTGCTATATTTTCTACTAATTCCCAAGGCTCAGTTAGTTGCTCAGCGTGTCTTGTCCCCAGGTAATTCAGGCCTGGGGGAAGGGTTCCTTCTTCCAGACTGATTGGTACAGCTGCTCAGTAAGTGTAACTACTCAGATTCCCAAAGAATTCTAAGTGGATGTTCCTCCACGGTGTCTCTTGTTCTCTCTAATCATCATCATTTTAAAATTTCATCCACTGCTCATTCTTTCATAGAATTCTCTTTAGCCCACAGTTCTCTGAGAGGGAGCAGATTCCTCATAAACAGCTGAAAAAACATATATCTAAAAAATTCTGAAAAGCTAGAGTAATTATTTTCTTTGATATTTTTCTGAATTATGAATGAAATCCTACATGGTTTTTCACTTTAAAATATGCATTCACTATTCCAATGGGGGAAAAATGCTCACCAATTTTTTATTCATTTTTTATGAGAAATAATTTCAATAACTATTTTTCTTTTCTTATTCATTTATAGCTGATCTTCTAATGCAAGTGGAAGGAAAACCCAAATGTTGCTTCTTTAAATTTAGCTCTAAAATACAATATAATAAAGTCGTAAAGGCTCAACTGTGGATATATCTGAGACCCGTCAAGACTCCTACAACAGTGTTTGTGCAAATCCTGAGACTCATCAAACCCATGAAAGACGGTACAAGGTATACTGGAATCCGATCTCTGAAACTTGACATGAACCCAGGCACTGGTATTTGGCAGAGCATTGATGTGAAGACAGTGTTGCAAAATTGGCTCAAACAGCCTGAATCCAACTTAGGCATTGAAATCAAAGCTTTAGATGAGAATGGTCATGATCTTGCTGTAACCTTCCCAGGACCAGGAGAAGATGGGCTGGTAAGTGATAACTGAAAATAACATCTAGCAGCAAACATTGCTACATTTTGATTCATCATGTGAATGAATAATAGTGGAAAAATCACTACCCATTTCCTATGCTCATAAACCAGACAAAAGTATCTTACTCCAATGGTAGCTCTGTACCCAATAAAAAGTAGGTGTCTAATTTCATATCCTATGAAACACCCTCTTGATACTTTTATTTTGCATGAGGATTAAAAAAAACAGTTATGCCATAGTCCTTAACTTCTTAGGGAGTTCTTTAGAAGCGGGGATGAAATATAAAGTGCTTTTCATTGATATGCTACATGATTTCATGGATAAAAACATGAAATCTTCATAGTGGATTCTACTACATAGCCAACAAATTTAAACATATCTTTTTATCCCAGAAAAGTGCCAAATATATTGAAATTTTTTGGTTTAGAAAAGCAGAAAAAACAAACTTGAAAAATTATAATTAAAATAAAATGCTTTTATTTATAGCATGATATGTTTATATCTTTATTTATGTTTATATAAATATGATATTTATAGTATGATATGTTTAGGCCTATGTCTTATTAAATGTATCATCTTCAAGGTTTCTCATAATAAATATGTTTATTATTTTGTAGACTGTTGACTGATGTACATGTAGATTACTTTGTGAATTATCCCTAATGAAATTTAAATTTCCAAGCTACTTAACATTTGTCACCTAGCTTATTTCGAAGCTGCCTTACCATTTTTGTGCAAGGGTTTACTTAGGTGATGCCAACTAATTAATATCAGACCAAGCAGATGACAATACTTCATATATTATAAAATTTTATAAAAACCATTTTAAACCCTAGTATAAGTTTAGAGTTACTCACTGTTCTGCTTTCACAAACTTATTTAATGTGACCACACTTTTTACTTCTGAAACCTATTGACATAATTTAGAACAAAACATGATACTTGCAAACAATAAATGCTATCTTTTTAGTCTTTAAATGGTCTTGGTTTTAAAGAAGTATATAATTATTAAGTCAGATCTACTTTATTTTTTTAGTTTTGTTTTTTTTTTTAAATTTACATCCAAATTAGTTAGCATATAGTGCAATGATTTCAGGAGTAGATTCCTTAATGACCCTTACTCATTTAGCCCATCCCCCCTTCCACAACCTCTCCAGTAATCCTCAGTTTGTTCTCCATATTTAAGAGTCTCTTGTTTTGTCCCCCTCCCTGTTTTTATATTATTTTTGTTTCCCTTCCCTTATGTTCATCTGTTTTGTCTCTTAAAGTCCTCACATGAGTGAAGTCATATGATACTTGTCTTTCTCTGACTAATTTTGCTTAGCATAATACCCTCCAGTCCCAACCATGTAGTTGCAAATGGCAAGATTTCATTCTTTTTGATTGGCGAGTAATACTCCATGATATGTATGTATATATATATATATATATATATATATATATATATATATATATATACACCACATCTTCCTTATCCATTCATCTGCCGATGGACATATCTTCCTTATCCATTCATCTGCCGATGGACATTTGGGCTCTTTCCTTACTTTGGCTATTGTTGATAGTGCTGCTAGAAACATGGGGGGGGTGCATGTGTCCCTTCGAAACAGGACACCTGTATCCCTTGGATAAATGCCTAGTAGTGCAATTGGTAGGTTGTAGGATAGTTCTATTTTTAGTTTTTTGAGGAACCTCCATACCGTTTTCCAGAGTGGCTGTACCAGCTTGCATTCCCACCAACAATGCAAAAAGAGATCCTCTTTCTCTGCATCCTCATCCTCGCCAACATCTGTTGTTGCCTGAGTTGTTAACGTTAGCCATTCTGAAAAGTGTGAGGTGGTATCTCATTGTGGTTTTGATTTGTATTTCCCTGATGATGAGTGATGTTGAGCATTTTTTCCTGTGTCAGTTGGCCATCTGGATGTCTTCTTTGGAGAAGTGTCTATTCATGTCTTTTGCCCATTTCTTCACTGGATTATTTGTTTTTTGGGTGTTGAGTTTGATAAGTTCTTTATAGATTTTGGATACTAACCCTTTATCTGATATGTTGTTTGCAAATACCTTCTCCCATTCCGTCGGTTGCCTTTTAGTTTTGCTGATTGTTTCCTTTGCTGTGCAGAAGCTTTTTATTTTGATGAGGTCCCAAGGTCAGATCTACTTTAAATCAAAACATATTCTTTAAAAGATTATATAATTTTCCAAATGATATATATTTCTTTAAATGTGCTACATAACAGGTGATTGACTCACAAAATGATGTGATTTTTTATAATATTAAATAACAATAATTACCAAGTCGATTTTGATTTTTATTTTGATATAGGATAAAAACCATTATTAATTATTTAAGAAAGTACTTTTTATGGGTATTATTTTAATGATCAAAGTTGGTAATGCGACAGAAGTTTAAATTATTATTAAACAGGGGCGCCTGGGTGGCTCAGTCGGTTAAGCATCTGACTTCAGCTCAGGTCATGATCTCGCGGTCCGTGAGTTCAAGCCCCGCATCGGGCTCTGGGCTGATGGCTCAGAGCCTGGAGCCTGCTTCTGATTCTGTGTCTCCCTCTCTCTGCCCCTCCCCCGTTCATGCTCTGTCTCTCTCTGTTTCAAAAAAATAAATAAACGTTAAAAATAAATAAATAAAAATAAATAAATAAATAAATATTAAACAGATTATTATTATCAAACAAGTTAAACATAATTATTAATATGACCTACTCCTCAGATCTTCCCATATAAAAAGATAAGTCTCAAATGCATTAAAAGATTGGGGCAAGGGAAGAACTAGCAAATTATTGTTTAAATATATGAATAGAAACATTCAGTGAAAAAATAAAATGAAATATTTTTTGTATCTTCTGAATCTGTCCCTCTCTTCCTCAGAGTTTTTCTTTCCAACCCAGTATGCACACTACCACCTTCATTACCCTACCTCTCTTTTTCCTATTACAATCCATAAAGGGCTGGGAGGTAACTATTTTGCTCTGGCTTTAATAGCAAGTTTCCCCAATTAAAGATCTAGGGAACAGAGGATGGATGAATATACTTATCCCTCCAGAAGTCATCAGACATATTTAGCCAACATATTTAATTAGAAGAGAGAGAACTAACTGCTTTCTTCATCCCTGCTGTCCTCCCTCCTCCCTGACTCTCCTCCCTCTGTCCCTTCCTTCCCATAAATATTTTCAGAGTATCTGTTATGTGCCAGGCATTCAGATACTCAAACCAGTAAACACAAAAATTAAAAAGACATAGATCTGACCACAGGAGAATTAGCATTGTTGCTATGTTCTTATGAGCCATAAGGGAAGAATCACACCTAGTGTAAATTAAAATTCCTTAATGCCGTGCCTTTAAAAAATAAATGTGGTATGAGCAAAATGATTAATTTCTTCAATAATGACTTCTTGAAGTAGGAAAGTGTTTCAGGACTTATTAATATTACTGATTGTTCTTTTCCTTCTCATGCAGAATCCCTTTTTAGAAGTCAAGGTGACAGACACACCAAAAAGATCCAGACGAGATTTTGGGCTTGACTGTGATGAGCACTCAACAGAATCTCGGTGCTGTCGTTACCCTCTCACTGTGGATTTTGAAGCTTTTGGATGGGATTGGATTATTGCACCCAAAAGATATAAGGCCAATTACTGCTCTGGAGAGTGTGAATTTGTGTTTTTACAAAAATATCCTCATACTCATCTTGTACACCAAGCAAACCCCAGAGGTTCAGCAGGCCCCTGCTGTACTCCCACCAAGATGTCTCCAATTAATATGCTATATTTTAATGGCAAAGAACAAATAATATATGGGAAAATTCCAGCCATGGTAGTAGATCGCTGTGGGTGCTCATGAGATTTATATTTGGTTCATAACTTCCTAAAATATGGAAGGCCTTCCCCTCAACAATTTTGAAACTGTGAAATTATGTACCACAGGCTATAAGCCTTGAGTATGCTACAGTTACTTACGCACAAGCTCAGTATATGGACTAAAAGAGAATATATGCAATGGTTGGCATTTAACCATCAAAATAAATCATACAACAAAAAGTCTTATGATTTCCAGAGTTTTTGAACGAGGAGATCAAATTACTTTTATGTTCATATGTATTACAACATATCTAGGTAAATGAAAGCAATTCTCCTTGTGTTCTCGTGAATTAAAGGAGTGTGCTTTAAAGTCTATTTCTTTATGGTATCATTTAATATCTACAGTAAAATCTGTATGTAGTATTGGTAAAATGCAGGATTGTTAAATACTGTCATCTGAATCATCCTCCAACACTTGAATTTATATTGTACGATAGCATACTGGTAAGATGAAATTCCACAAAAATAGGGATGGTACACCATTTGCAAGTCCCCATCCCTATTATGATCTGTACAGTACACTAACAATCCATGCCAATGGTGCTAATACAATAGGCTGAATGGCCGATATTATCGGGTTTCTTGAATAAAAAACATTCAGTAAAATAGTAAGTTTCTCCTTTCTTAAGGTGCATTGTCATACACCTCCAAATGGGGAATGGATTTTCTTTAATGAAAGAAGAATCATTTTTCTAGAGGTCAGCATTCAATTCTGTAGCATACTTGAAGAAACTGCATTATCTTAAAAGGCAGCCAAAAAGTATTTGTTTTTAATCAGAATTTCAAAATTACAGCCTGCCTTTGCAACACTGCAGTTTTTATGATAAAATAATGGAAATGACTGATTCTATCAATATTGTATAAAAAGACTTTGAAACAATTGCATTTATGTAATATGTATACAATATTGTTTTGTAAATAAGTGTCTCCTTTTTTATTTACTTTGGTATATTTTTACGGTAAGGACATTTCAAATTAAGTCTTAAGGCACAAAGACATGTCATGGATCACAGAAAAGCAACTGCTTATATTTCAGAGCAAATTAGCAAATTAAATAGTGGTCTTAAAACTCCATATGGTAATGGTTAGATGGTTATATTACAATCATTTTATATTTTTTTACATTATTAACATTCACTTATGGATTCAGGATGGCTGTATAATGTGAATGTGAAATTTCAATGGTTTACTGTCATTGTATTCAAATCTCAACGTTCCATTATTTTAATACTTATAAATATTATTAAGCATACCAAAATGATTTAACTCTATTATCTGAAATGCAAAATATATATTATCTGAAATGCAAAATAATAATATGATGATATCTTAACAAGAATTGTTAATTGTTAATTTTATTTTATAATTTGATAATGAATATATTTCTGCATATATTTACTTCTATTTTGTAAATTAGGATTTTGTTAATCAAATTCATTGTACTTATGACTAAGTGAAATTATTTCCTACATCTAATGTGTAGAAACAATCTAAATTATATTAAAGTGTTTTCACCTTTTTTGAAAGACAAGTTTTATGTTATAATGGTTAATTCTGCATTTCTGATTTCACTTTATTATAAAATTCTAATGGTTTAGCAGAAAAGTTTGGGTTAGGAATTGTAAGTCTGCTGCTCAAGTTCTCATAAGTGAAATTCCCATTAAATTGGTTCTGGTCAAGTTGCTTTAAATACACGAAAGCAAGAACTAGTTATACTTGTTTCATTTCTCTTTATCTTGACCTGAAAACTATTTATATGTTTTCATAGGTTCAATTTCCAAATGCATTGCTGTTGGCAAGGATATATAGTCCTAGAGTTACAAGTTCTACTGAAGCCACAGGGACAGAGAGAAGCTGAATTTATTTTTCTTAGCATTTAATGATACTGGCACGTTTATTTGAACTTTGGGGGCACCAATTTTCAAATTGAATTGAAAAACAATTATAAAGTACCTAGAAATCCTTAAGTGTAACACTGTATGTAATGTCTTTGAAGTGGACTCTCTTCAGTACACCCTCAGTAGTTTAATAACTTTGCTATAAAGCAGTCTCTAAGTCTAATAGAAGAGATAATCAAAATTCTATCTAGTGTTATGGTTCCTAAATAAGTAATTTATAATTAATGTAAATGTAATTTTTAACCACCAATGATATTACAGCAATTTACACTCATACAAACGAAGTGTAGTACTTTTTCTAACTTTAGCATGAATATATTTAACATTGACCAGTCTAGAGCTGTGAGGGGGTTGCCCCTGTTGAGTGAAGGACCAGCTATGGTGATGGGGAGAGGCCACTTTCAGTTACACACACACCAGAACCTACTTCTTCTAGGGCCATGGATACACCTGATCCCAAAGTCTGGGTTAGTTGGCCCATTCACGTACCTTGGGCTCTGGAGTACAAATAACTGGGGACCTTGCTCTCTGTCATGGGAGGAACAAACACCCTTGGTTTCTAAAGACCCAGTCACAGGACTCCCCAATCTTTATACTCACCTTTACCAAGGAGCCCCAGGATCACACCAGCTTCACTGTGTGGTAGCCCTCTTTGAAGCCCATATGATCATGAAAGAAAGCAGCAGGATCAATCTCTTTTGTGACAGGACCTAGGCATTTCCTTTTCTATTTTGCTAAGGTCTTAGAAATGGCAAGAATACTCATAACTTTCATTGTCAGAACCTCAAGAATATCCACTTGTGGTATCATAGTAACCTCTGGGATTTTCAGAAAACATCATGTAAAGTTCAATCAGTGCATCAGTTTTAATATTCTAACTGTTTTGTAAGACTTCTCATACTTCCTACCGACCTATAGTAGTTAAAAATACATACATGCATACATGAATATAAAAACAAAAACCCTTCCAAACTGAACAGTCCTTTTTGTATTCAAGTTGGTTTTTACACTTTTGTATAGAACCTTATTTTCTTAAAAGAAGGCAGTCATTTGATATTGACAGTATTTAAATTAGAGCCAAATTACTCAACCCTAAAAATGAAAACAAATTTATTTCACTTTAAATCATGACAGACACATTTTAGGATGTCAATGACCCTTTTGAAATCTGTTGAAAACTAAAGACAGTCTCACCAGAAGAAATAAAACTCACAACTTTGCATACAATTTCAGGGAATTTAGGGCCTTCCTAGAGTGCATCCATAGAACCTAGTTTATAAACGCTTGGGAAGGATCTTGTATTTTTCTTCCTAAGATAAATATTATTTATGAAGTAATAAAATATATTTATCATGGCTGTTTCCCAATTAATCAGTTTTACTTGTTAAACAATTTGAGTGTTACAAAAGGAATATAAATTTCAAATCAGCCTGGATGTCTTAACGTGCTAAAACCCTTATTATTTACAAAAACATTTTGTTTCTTAAAGACTATCCAATCACCAACTGGCAACTCTATGATAGGTTAAACTAGATAACTAAATAAAATGGACTTCAAATTATAGAAGCATATTCTTTTTTATGTTTCAAAAACAAAATTAGGATATCATCAGGACTAGTGATGTGTGGGTATCAGAATTAGGAGGGTATGAGATGGTAATATTTATTGAGCACCACATTTGTGCCACGCACTTTTGTGACATGCTCAGTACATAAGACATTATTGTTCCCAGTTAACAGGAGAGAAAACCTTGAGGATCTGTGACAATGGGAGGTATCTCAGTGGCCAGCCTGGATGTGAACTAAGAGCAGTTTAACAAAATTTATTGCTCTGGTTACAATTCTTCACCAAGCCCTAATGGAAGAGTGAAGCTATATATTTTTTAATGTTTATATGTTGTAATATGTCCTTACTGGATTTAGCGTTGGCTTCTGCAAAAGGCTCTGGGGCTGCATTTTAGTGGGGGAGAGTAGAGCTGGTATTAATGAGAAGGAGGACAAAGACAGGGTGATTAGCATAGCACAGAAATGGGCACAGAGAGGTGGAAATGGGTCAGTGTTATGTGAGGTCTGGAACAAACCTTAGAAATCATCTGATTTATATATGACAGAATTGAGGTCTAGAGACAGGGTTGCCCAAAGTTGTAAAGCGAATTGCTTCAAGAACTGAGACAAGAGCTCTAAAATGCTAGAGAGGAATGAAGGGTGGGTCAGAGTGGGAAGAATGATTCCAGAGGACAAAATGCAGGAGAGCTAAAAACAAACAAGAAGCTCTAAGTCATGGTTTGTTTGCTGGGAAAAGTCAATACAAGACACTAAATAAATGTTCATAGGATTATCACAATTTACATCTATTTAAATAAATTTTATCGACCTGAAGATTTTCCTGGATAGATAGTCTCTAATGGGAAATCTATGGTATTATGCACTTAAATCCATTACTTTATTGTATATAGTAATAACAAGTAAATTAATAATAAATTAATAATTAACAGTTTTCAAAGTGCTTTCACATTAATGATGTAATTTCATCTTCATATTGCTGAAAGTTAACTATTATCATTGTAACACTCATTTCATAGTGGGAACTGAGGCTAAACAAAATTAATCAAACGACCAAGGAAACATAGTATTTATATTTGTATTTTGATTATATAAGAAATAGGAATCTAGATCAGTTACACTTGTTTGATCATTCCAATAGTACTTATTAAAAGTGTAGTATGTTAAAAAATTCATTTAAAATATCAGATGATCACTTTTTTTAAAGTTTATTTTTGAGAGAGAGAGACAGAGCACAAGCAGGGGAGGGGCAGAGAGAGAGGGAGACACAGAGTCCAAAGCAGGCACCAGGCCCTGAGATGTCAGCACAGAGCCTGACACAGGGTTCGAACTCATGAACTGCAAGATCATGACCTCGGCCAAAGTCGGATGATTAACCGACTGAGCCACCTAGGCACCCCATCAGATGATCATGTTTTAAAATAAGACACATGTTGGGTCGGCTTTAGCTCAAGCGGTTACTTCGCATGTGGTTCCTAAAATAAGACACATGAATACTACCCTATGATACAACTAAGAATTAAACCATAGGCTAAAATGTGATATGCAACCATGACTTGCCTGGCAAGTACATATACTTACATGTATAGTGTTAAATTTCATTTCCATGGTCACTCAGTTCTAGTTTACGCACTGCAAAACATATCAAAGTAAACTACATTCATTTGGGTCATCTCTGTGTAAGATGTCAAACAATGCAAAATGATACTAAATTTAGTTCATTCATGTCTGGATGGAATTTTACAGAGAATGTCTTTGGAAAATGAACACATTGTAATTAGATAGCATGCATGATTTATAGCAAAATTATCTTTCTTGCCATTTAAAACACTAAATGGAGGGAATATTTACATTTATTTTACTAGGCTACCTATAAAAATAACTCAATGAATATTATATCCTGTCAAGAACACAGGATACTCTTGAACATAAGATTTTATATATGAAGCTGCCTATTTCATTTGACAGGCATAAAATGTATGTGTAATAATGATAAACAACTCTCTAATAATCTGCTATAAAAGTCATACAGGCAGCCATACATCACGTCAGCTATGATGGAACATTACACTAAACATTCCTGATACAGAAATGCATAGCTTGGCAGTAAGCAAAGATGTACATGTTTAGTTTCATTGATTCCGGTTTTGGGTTACTGTAAGACAGAAAAGTTTTTAACAATGTAATGCTATTATTTCTGCTCCATAATAAAGGTAATTTTTTATTCAACAACACATACGTATGTACTTTCTTAAAAAAATTGACTTAACAAAATTTTATTTTATTAGTTCTACATATGCACTCTAGGCAAAACACGATTCACTAGATTTAAGTTATAGAGATCTAAATCATATTCCCAGATTCTGATCTTAAGGAGGTGTTGAAAAGTTCTCCTAAGAAGGAACAACAGCAATTTTGATTCAATTAATCATAAAGGTAACTTTAAAATTCAAACAGATGAAACTACTAAGTAACTTCTTTATTTTCCCTAACCATTCAAGATTATTCTATTAAGAAAAAATTTTTCCAATAAGTGTTATGTTCTTTTTTTTTCTAACATCTTATGAAGGACCCTATTCAGAACAAAATTTGATTATGCGGTTTTGGCCATGGATCCTCTACAAGACTTTCCCAGATCCGCTCCCACGGACACTAACTCCAACTGAGAAGCCAAACGTCTCTTGGCTCTATTCCCATGGAACTCAAAATTCTGGCATCCTCCACCAGCCAAAAACAAAACATGTCAATACAAGAACGTTTGCCTACATCATGACATCAGATCCTCATAATGCTGAGACAGAATTCTGAAAGTAAAAATCAAGCATAAAACACCAATTTACTGAGCACACTGAAGTGACTGTGGGAGAAAATCCAAATTGTTAAACGGAAACAATCAGGCAGTCATTGAGGCAACTACTTGGCTTCAAGCTCCAAGAATATCTTCCTGAAAAGCTTCATACTTCTCAGCAGCTCATTACTCAAGTAATGGCATGAGTTATATGCTTGCCTGTACCCTAAGTAAAGGATTCTATTAATGAACCTTAGGTCATCATGGGCTCTAAACCAGGCCAGGTGCCATGGGATAGAAATTATAACAAAAAAAAGTAGATGAGGGTAGTCCTCCCCACTTGTAGATGTGCCTTGGCAGCCAGCAATATTGTCCCAAAGACTAGAATCTACCAGAACCTGTGTATTACAGCAAACTGAAGATTTTTATAGCTCCAGAATCAGACAAAATTCCGAGGAAGTGGCATAGGACTGATTGATGGGAATCAGGCTGGGTTCTCATCTACTCATAGGCCAAGATGTACTCCTATGACCGAAACACTGCAAGTGGGACTTTCCTGGAAGAAACAGTCCTGCAACTGCAGTGCCAGAGGACCTCTCTTCTTTGCTGATAAAGGTGGGTAGACTATCAACAGTAAGCCCCCACCTTGCTTGACCAGGTGTTTGACTACAGATTCCTGGTACTGGCCAAAGAGTGGTGTCATTGCAGGGCAGAATGTATGCCAGAGCCTGGAATATGGCTTTATATCTGTTGACACAATGTATACTGTGTTGACACAATACATATAGTTGTTGACTAGGTATATTACCTAGTTAGTGTACTTGGCTCCCATATACTCTATTCATCTTGGCAACAAATAAACCACCCATAGGATCCAAGAAGCAGGAGCATTTATTTACAATAAGAAAGCATATTATGTAGATATTATCTACATTTTTATTTATTTTAAGAGAGATTGTGGGGGAGGGACAGAGAGAGAGAGAGAGAGAGAGAGAGAGAAAATCCTAAGCAGGCTCTGTGCTGCCAGTGCAGAGACTGATACAGGGCTCAATCCCATGAACCGTGAGATCATGACCTGAGCTGAAATCAAGAGTTGGACACTTAACCGACTGAGCCACCCAGGCACCCCTTCTTATCTCCATTTTTAAAATGAAGAAGATGAGGGGCACCTGTGGCTCAGTCAGTTAAGCGTCTGACTTCAGCTCAGATCATGCTCTCACCGTTCATGAGTTTGAGCCCCACTTGGAGCTCTCTGCTGTGAGTGCAGAACCTGCCTCCGGTCTGTGTCCCCCACTGTCTCTGCCCCTCCCCCACTTGTGCTCTGTCTTTCTTTCTCTCAAAAATAAATAACATTTAAAAAAAACAAAAAAATCCCATATTCTTAAAAAAAAATAAAATGAAGAAGTTGAGTTCAGAGATGCTTGTGACTAATGAGTGACTAAGAGATTCATACATAATGGAAGAAATACAAATGCAAATGTAGTGGTACAATTTTTCAATCATTAGCTCAAAAGTGAAAAAATATGACTTTCTAATTGTTGCACAACTTATGTCAGCTTTTAGCTCAAATCCCCTTGTGATATATTACCATTTCTACTTTATAGATGCAACATTATAATGTTGATGGGGACTGCGTTAATAATATTTATCACCTCCCTGCACCTCACCCAGAAAATGATGCACAATATCCCCCTATGGTCAAATCTCCATACTTAGAGGAGGATTGTAATGTGTTTCTCCTCCTTATGTCCAGCTCAGCCTGTGAGATAGGGCACCAAAAGAGGCTAATGACTGAAGCTTCTCTCTTTCCAACAAATTCACTCCAATCATCAGCTCATGAGATCTTTATGTGAGAAGATGTAGTAATAAGTTCTGGCTGACCAAATCTATGTACTAACCCTTTATATTTCATTCCTGAACCCTATACTCTTGGACTTAAAATTTTGCTAGATACTTGCAATCTTATTTTATTTTATTTTTTGTGATTCTGATCTGAAAAGCACCCTCTGGAAAAATGTAACCTTTTAATAAATCACAGCGTTCATTCTCACTAATAATAAAAATGTAAATTAAAATTACTTATCCTTTCATTTACAAATGCAGCACATTTTTATGTTAATATCTAGTGTTATTAGTAAGGGTGATCAGAAATGAACACTCTACACATTTCCTGACCAGTTGCCTTCCAATATCTAACAAGACCCTTAAAGTTTCCATACAGTGATTTTATTTCTAAAATTTTACTCAAAGAAAACAAAGGTATAAACATTTTTGTAAAATCACAATATTATTATTTTTAAAAATGGGTAATAACATATTCCAACAATAAGGTATGGTTACATTGATTATGATAGATTTCACAATAGCATACTCAAATTTAAAGACTTGTGTGTATAGATATACACATGATGTATATATGTACATACATATTTCCTTATTTATTTAAAATACTTTCAGCTGTAAGTAACAGAAACCCCAATTCAAATATAGCTGAAGCAGTAGAAAACGTGTTTTCTTGTATAAGTGCAGATGTAAGGCAGCTCTAGGTACAGTAAGATCCGTAGCTCAATAATATCAGTGAAGAGTTAGACTCCTTCTACCTCTCTGTCATCCTCTCAGTGTTTGCTGGGCCTTAACGCTGTCACCTTGTATGGTACAACATGGTTGCTGCAGTTTGCATGACAATATCCATGTAGACTGAAAGAAGGAAGTGTGTGTGTATGTGCATGTGTATGTGAAAATTCTTTTTGCAGAGTCAAAGGATATGATTTTCCTTAATTTAATATATATTCCCCATTTATGTTCTCTAAAGGTTGTACCAATTTATATTTCCATTAATAATGTAGGAGATTACATATTTTCCCTTCCTATTTCTAGTCTGATAGGTGAAAAATGGTATCTGATCATGATTTTAATTGCATTTTTCTTATTTTGACTGAGATGATTAATTTTTTTTATGTTTAAGAATCATTTGTACTTCCTTTTCTGGTAACTGTTTTTCTCTTTTGCTCACTTTTTCTATTAGGTTGGTAGTATTTTTTTAAATCTACATAGTTAAGAAATTAGCTACCACTACTTCAGATTTTTATTTTGCCTTTTGACTGTGGTTTCTTTTGTGTGTGTGTGTGTGTGTGTGTGTGTGTGTGTGTGTGTGTTTTAACACAGAATTTAAGTGTTTGTATGATGTCACATATTTTAGTCTTTTTTTATGACTTCCCGTTTTTGTTTCGTACTCAGAAAGGCCTTTTCCACTATGTCTTTATATTTTAGAATGCATCTTATATTTTCTAATATTTTTATGGCTTATTTACTTTAAAAATCTTTAATCCATCTCAACTCCATTTTGGCATAGTGTCCAATTTATTTTCCTTCAGATAAAGATGAGTATTCAGTTGTCATCATTTACACTATCTTTCCCACGAGAGTGATTTGAAATGTGGAATGGTGCATAACAGACACTTATCTTGACCACATAGATCCTTAGATCCAAAAAGTTATTTCCATAAAATTAAGCAATAACACAGGATGCCTAAGTGTCAAATCAGGCACTCTCTTGAAATCTAACCATAATCAGTACAGATGAATGTGAAAACAGTAGAATGATTGGCAACAGTGTTTCTGTCTGGTCAGAAATGACCAGCTGCAGCCCTTCTCATATATTCATCCATTTATTCCCTCAAAAATGTTAAGTCTTCTATTGTCATATGTTAATTCCTACTTCACTTTAGGTGTGGGATATTTAGCCCACAACAATCAAATCCTTCCAGGATAGTGTCCCTTACCTCTACAGATGCCAAGCCAAGATCCCTTTCTCCCAGGACCTCAGAGGAAAAATATTACACATATCCTCCCCCTACAAAGTAACAAAGCTTCTCCTCAGTTACACCTCAGCTTCCCAAAGAAGCAACGTTTCCCCCCTACTATTATCAGAAAAGGAGGGCATGAAAATAATTCAGTATGTCTCTGGTACTTTTCCTCTGAGATAATATCAATTCTGTTAATATTTGTGTGATACCCGATCAGATTTTACCCATTCATTGAGTCCTAGATACTACTGCAGGAACCGAGAGAGGGGAGGAGATGCATAAATAATGGCTCTCACTCAAGGAGCTCACAATCTAGTGAAAGCAGAAAAGTAAACAAATTTAATAAAATGTGAAAAGTGGTCTACACATGGTGCTGTGGGAGAGGAGAGGAAAGTCACCTCAGTCATACTGGGAGTTCACTGAGGACTTCAAGGAGGAGATGATGTCAGCATGTCTTTAATGATGAGTAAAAGTCTGATGGATGAACAAGGAGAAGGAATAAATGAGGAAGAAGAAGGAAGAAGAGCATTCCAAAACAACTCCCTCCCCCCCCCACCCCCCCCCCCCACGCACACACATGCAGGCATGGAAGAGCATGATGCCTTCCAGGTCCTGAGACTATTTCAGGATGGTTGGAGGGACAATAGGGCCTCAAGGATATACTGAACATACAGTATATGCCTTGTATATCTGCTTAAGGAGTTCGTGCTTTAATATGGTCAGTGATGAGAGCTTGTGAAAGATTTTAATCAGGAAGCAAAATGGTTAGATATAAGTTTTTTAAAAAACCTACTTCAAATAAGGTATTTTAACCTCTTTTGTGCCAAGGTCCCTTTGATGTCTGATGAAGCCTGTATATCCCTTCTCAAAATAATGGCTTAAATTGTAATTATAAAAATACTTTAAATGTAATATAATAAAATCTGATAACACAAAAACTTAATGAAATAAATAACAACACCTAGTAGCGAGATGAATAACTATCATAATTTAAAAGTCGTGATGGGCATAAATGAGATACTTGCAAAAACTACAATGTGACACAAAATATTTGTGATTTCTGTTGGTGACATGGCCACACATATAAATACTTTTGTGCTTTCAAGCCTACGTGCAGAATGGAAAGAAATGCCAAATTTTGGTTAAATAAGAGGTAAATAAAGATATAATTTCTCCCACACAATTCTCAGATCCTCTGAATTCTATATAACAGTATAAATGAAGACGTCTAGGGGTGGAAATAGGGATAATGAATTAAAATTAGAAATCTATTTTACTAGTCTAGAGGAGAAGTGACGACGGTCTAAATCTAAAACCTAACATTAACTGAGTAATTACTATATTTCAGACACCGTTCAAAGTGTTTTTCTACAATTAACTCATCTACAGAGTTAGGGCTATTATTAATCTATATTTAACAGGTAAAGAAACTGAAGCACAGAGAGCTAAGGAAGTTCATACATTCACATAGCTGGTGAGTTAGCAGAACCAGGTGTGAACTGAGGTAGTTTGATTCTAGAACTTCACTCTCACCCACTATTGGGGCACTAAAAATAGTTGTAATGAATGTAATTAGAAACATGTAAGAAATAGAGTGAACAAGACATGGAGAAGCAGGAAGAGAGGAATCTACAAAGAAGCCCAGATGAAGTGAAGATATTGTAAAAATATTTGCCACGCAATTTTTTTTTCCTTCTTGGTAATTCCTTACCCTCCTCTCCCAGTCGATTTGTGGTCAAGGAGGGTAAACCATGAGGCTGAGGCTCATTGTCCCTGGGAAAGTAGAGAAAACACTAACTAGGAAATTGGGATATGATATAATTTTTTTTTCCGGGCAGAAGGAAAGAGAAAGAGTAAGAAAGTGAAAGAATATATCCAGGTATTCTTGCTCCTGTTTTGGGGTCAAAACTTGGCTGAGAGAAGTAAGTAGAGGGGAAAAATACAGACAAATCTGAAAGAATCAAAGAATACTGACACTGGTGCCCTGATTCCTGTGCAGCATGGAAACTCAGAAACCTTTAAGAGACTTCCTTTGCTTGACATGGTCCTATATCTAGTATGATGCCAGAGTGGCTGAGTAGCGGTGACTTGGTAGATGGCTACAATAAAGGACATTCACACGGGATCCTGAACTCTCCAGACAGTTTCTAAGAAAGTATCTAAGAACCTCTAGGTCTCCAAGTGGGGGGACAGCATATTGAATGGGCTGCTGGACAGGCTGCTGGGTTCAGATGATGATGACAAAGTACAGAAACCTCATAACTGGAAGCAATAGTGTGGTCATTGACAACAGGTGCCAGCACAATGCTTCAAAAGTTAAGTGAAACCAGCAATGTATCAGTGGCTACCAGACAGGATACTCAGTCACCAAGTACCCTAGCTAAATTAAAGTAGATACATCAAGAGGAAAGGATGATGCCCTTAGGCTAAGCAAAACAAATCACCTCAAGAAGCCTGAGGGGAAGGAGCAGAAAACCCTTCTGCAATACCAGGAAGTTAGGTGAGGCTTTCTGTTCCAGATTCATTTAGAAAAGCCAAATAGGCATAAGGGGAGAACCCTTTGGAAATGAAGAATGTTGAAAAAAGTGTAATAGCCCCCCGCCAAAACCTAAATTTTTTGGTGATCTCTAATTTATTTTTATTTTAAAAATGGGTAAAATGACACATGACATAAAATTTACCATCTTAACATTTTTAAGTGTACATTTTAGTAAGGTTAACTATATTCGCATTGTTGTGGAACAGATCTCTAGAACTTCTCCGTTGTGTAAAACTGAAACTATAAACACATGGAACAACTCCCTCCTCGTTTCCCCCTCCCCACCACCACTGCCACCACCTGCAGCCCCAGGCCCACACCATTCTACTTTGTGTTTCTAGGAGTTTGATTATTTTGGATATTTCTGTAAGCGGAATCTTTCAGTATTTACCTCAAAAAAAAAAACAACTAAATTTTTAACTGTAAAAGAGATAACTTTGATGAGCAAGTTTAATCATTTTCTTTTTTTTTAATTTTCTTTTCTTAATTTACATCCAAATTAGTTAGCATATCGTGCAACAATGATTTCAGGAGCAGATTCCTTAATGACCCTTACCCATTTAGCCCATCCCCCCCTCCCACAACCCCTCCAAGCAACCCTCTGTTCTCCATATTTAAGAGTGTCTTATGTTTTGTCCCCCTCCCTGTTTTTATATTATTTTTGCTTCCCTTCCCTTATGTTCCTCTGTTCTGTGTCTTAAAGTCCTCATATGAGTGAAGTCATATGATATTTGTCTTTCTCTGACTAATTTCACTTTGCATAATAGCCTCTAGTTCCATCCACTTAGTTGCAAATGGCAAGATTTCATTCTTTTGGATTGCCAAGTAATATTCCATTGTGTATATATATATATATATATATATATATATATACCACATTTTCTTTATCCATTCATCCATCGATGGACATTTGGGCTCTTTCCATACTTTGGCTATTGTTGATAGTGCTGCTAGAAACATGGGGGGTGCATGTGTCCCTTCGAAACAGGACATCTGTATCCCTTGGATAAATGCCCAGTAGTGCAATTGCTGGGTCGTAGGGTAGTTCTATGTTTAATTTTTTGAGGAACCTCCATACCGTTTTCCAGAGTGGCTGCACCAGCTTGCATTTCCATCAGCAGTGCAAAAGAGATCCTCTTTCTCTGCATCCTCGCCAACATCTGTTGTTGCCTGAGCTGTTAATGTTAGCCTTTCTGACAGGTATAAGGTGGTATCTCATTGTGGTTTTGATTTGTATTTCCCTGATGATGAGTGATGTTGAGCATTTTTTCATGTGTCGGTTGGCCATCCAGATGTCTTCTTTGGAGAAGTGTCTATTCATGTCTTTTGCCCATTTCTTCACTGAATTATTTGTTTTTTGGGTGTTGAGTTTGATAAGTTCTTTATAGATTTTGGATACTAACCCTTTATCTGATATGTTGTTTGCAAATATCTTCTCCCATTCCGTCAGTTGCCTTTTAGTTTTGCTGATTGTTTCAGTCATTTCTATCATTAGAAAGAGTGGAGGTTTCAAAGCAAGATGAGACCAGTTTAAGGAAATAAAGTTACATCTCTTCAACCCCAGTTTGTGACTATTACAATTCAGCCTCACTAGATGGACCCTAACGAAAAAGACTCCTTAGGCTCTGGAACTGGACACTCAGGCTCAAGAGCAACATGGATATCAGCTGAGCCTTGTCTCTTAGAAAGCCAGCATAACTCCACTATGATGGTCTTGGCTGTTTTAAACCATTCTTCACACCCACAGTACTAGCTGCAGGTACTCCTTCTACCCTGGCTTTGCAGTCTATTCTCTAAATAGGCAACACTGTATTTAGGACCTGAGCTGTCTCTGCCTTCCCCTTCTGAAAAGTCTCAATACTTTGAAAATTCAGAGTTCAAGCAAAGGGAAATGCCCTTCCAAACTCTGCATAACGTTTCTATTTCTTCTTTCTTTCTACAGGTTTCTGGCCCACCCCTCACACTGACTTGATTTTCCAATCTAAGATTTATAATCACTCTATGGTGCAGATATAAGCTGTGTCTGAAATCTTGGGCATCCTAGACGGGTTCTGAATGACTACAGCATTTGGTGCAAATAAATATTACTGTGGGACTGTGTCTAGTCTGGGTAGCTATGGCAAAGAATCATATTAAGTTTTAGAAATCCAAAAGAAATCAAGTCTGCTTACTCTGTGGGTAGACTTCAAGGCTGTCTGATCCCTAGGAGTGAGTCATTTCAGGTTTCACTGGAACTTTCTCCCAGTTTTAGGAATCATCAACAACATCCTTATCCAGCAGTTATTCGGCCTTCTCTGAAAATAAAATGAGACCTTACACCTTCTTGGTTGGCAGTTTATCTGTTGTGTTGTGCTATAAATTTCAAGGATAGTTATATAGATTTTTTATTTTAAAAATTGCCAAAATTTGTTTAATAGCAGAGAGTAATTCCTGTGCACTTCCATCACAGACTGGATAAAGCTTGCATGTTGCTAAAGCTGTCGTGTACTTGGTCTTCTAGGAAACTGTTCCAGTCATTTTAATTTAATCTGTTATGCTTAAAGATAGAGATCTGGTATAGGGCCTCATTGTGTGTGGCATTCAACTAATGGCAGTTGAAAATGAGATGTCGATAATAATAATAATATATCTGAATCTATTCTACACCATCTCAAAGCAAGAACTAAATAAGGCACTTTTAATTTTCTAACATAATTGAAAATATGCCGTTCTCTTAAATACAGGATTTTTCAGAACTCTGATGACCAAAAAAAAGTACTATCAAGAGCTGGAACTCCTGGCTTAATCAAATCATTTCACCAGGTCAAAGGATAATGTTCTAGGATGCCATTGTTTACACTTCCCTTCCAAAATACTTACTGGCAGTGATTACTTTTTCAATTTAAAAATAACCTATTTTAACCCTACATATAAGGTTTGTTTCTTCAGTGGCAGCTTCATTTAACCAGAAAAATGAATGTTCTGGAATCTGCAATCTTTTAAGATACAGCCTGAGTTAAGCCCTGACTTTCCTAAATCCAAACACGCTGCAAAGATCAAGTCAGCTGTACTGCGCCATGGCCCACAGCCACGTTGTGATTTTGGGAGCACATGGTTGGCAGGGCTGGACTGAGGTCTGTCCAAGAGAACTCTAGCCAGGACCTTGCCAGCAGTAGGCAGCAAGATGTCTTGATAGTTGCCTCAGTGAGTCTCATTGCTTTGAGTAATAAAAATAGCCAAGCACTTTAGATCAAAGATTTATTGGTAACAGAAATTTAAAACTCCAGAATTTGGATAGTTTTCTTAGTTTGAAATTTCACACTGAAACTCACTGGATTTTCCCCTTAAATGGTGAGGCCACTTTGGGAAACAGTTTAGCCATTTCTTATAAAAATACCCCTACGCATCCTTTGACCTAACAATTTCACACCTAGGTATTTATCCAAGAGAAATAAATACATATATATCCAGGGAAAAGCCTGTATGTAAATGCTCAAAGTTGCTTCACTCATAATAGCCTAAAACAGGAAACAATCTAAATGTCCACCATCTGTTGAATAAACAAATTATATAGTACATCCATAAAATAGAGAAAACTGAACAATTATTGATACATGCAACAGCATGGATGAATCTCAAAAGCCTTATATTAAATGGAAGATACCAGACACAAAAAGCTCCCTACTGTTTGACTCTATTTACATGACATTCTAGACAAAGGCCAAACTCCAGTAACAGAAACAAACCAGTGGTTGCCAGAGGACGGGTGGGTAAGGAGACTGGCTATGAAGTGGCATGAGGGAAATGTTTGTGGTAATAGAGACGTTCTGTATCCTGAACACATATAGAACTGTGTACATTTATTCCAACTCTTTGACCTTTACCCTTTAAAAAGCATACAGTATATTTTATATAAATAAGACCTCAATAAGTCTGCCTTTAAGAAAATCTGGGGCAGGGACAATGCGTAGGGAGTAGATGAAACAAGCCTGGCCATGCGCTCAAACGCTGAATGCTGGATGATTGGTCACAGGGAATGCACTGAACTATTCTCTGTAGTTTTGAATATATTCAAACTTTTCCATAATTAACAGTCAAAAAAATTATTTTTGCACTGTAGATTGCTAGGTTTGTGCTATTTACAATCCTCCAACCATCTTGCCACATTTTTCCCTGGAGTAAAGTATAAAACTTGTGGAACTTCACATGACTGATCAAAGAAAAGAGTCTGTTAGCTAATTTTCAACGTATGTACACCAATTAGCAATCATGAAAACTACCTCATACCAGTCAGTAAAATTATAGTCAAGATTTTTATTTTTACTTTATTTATTTATTTATTTATTTATACCTTTATTTATTTTTGAGACAGAGCATGAATGGGGGAGGGTCAGAGAGAGGGAGACACAGAATCTGAAACAGGCTCCAGGCTCTGAGCTGTCAGCACAGAGCCCGACGCGGGGCTCCAACCCACAGTCCGCGAGATCAGGACCTGAGCTGAAGTCGGACACTTAACCGACTGAGCCACCCAGGCGCCCTAGTCAAGATTTTTAAAATTAAGTTCATTAGAAGCAAAAATACTTAGAAGTGCCTCTATAGATATTTCTCTGGTCCTTTAAAAATTCATCTGAGACAAAACACTTATTTAAATATAACAAAATTGGAATGAATAAAGCTGTAATTATTCATTCAATCATTCATGCCCTAAACATCTCTAGGTGTCTACTACATGTTAAACACACAATAGTCTCTCCTTTAATGAGCCCACAGATACAAATACAATCGGCTACAACACAATTGCTAAATGTGTGGAAAGAAAAATTAATACTGCCGAGTGGAGAGTGGATATGGCTGGAGAGAGACAGAGGACTAGAAAAGAATCTGCAGATACTCTAAACCTAGAAAGATGAGTTAGAAGTTTACTGGGCCAGGAGAGAGGTGTGGATAGAAGGGGAGGGTGAGGAGAGAGGAAGGGAGAAGTAAAGGGAACAAGTTCTAAGGAGATGGGACACCACAAGCAAAGATATGAAGGCAGAAGGACAAAGCATATTTGAGAACTGCAGAGGCAGAAAAACAAAGCTGAATAATTCATCTATAATCAGCCCAATCTGTTATTGTGCAGTTTATAAAGGCATGATGATAATAAATTCATGAATTTATTCCACAAATAGATTAACCAGTTTTGCCCCATGGTCACAAGTTATGTCCCCAACTCTGGTCAGGTAGTCTGCAAAGGTATGCTGTTAACCTGGAGGCAAGACTCTGGACATATATTTATTGCCTTGACTGGAAGTCAATTTAAATTTCATGCCATCATTATTTTTGTCTATCAACACATACATTTGAGATTTACTCTGTTTCATCTTTTCTTAGCAATCTAGAAGAAGCTGTAGAAGGAGAGAATAATTTGCTAGTTAAATTTAAGACTCCCCATAACCACTAACCAAGGAGCACTATCAAGCCATTTCCTAAGCAGCACAATCATGTTCCTGATAGAGAGTAGAAGCTTGCAATCAACAAAACTACTAGATTATTGTTAAAAAGTTTGCTTCTTTGTTCTACCTGGCTAAAATCTTGTTGTGGTTCAGGCTAAACTCACATGTACAGTTCTGCACATCATCATGATCCTTTATTGAGGGAAAAGAATTTATTATATGATACCAGTGAGGATCAGCACTTTTATTTCTCCTCTCCTTCACCCATTACCAACTAGGGAGGGCTGGATTGGCTTCTTTCATTTTTGACTCTCTAGTATATAAAGTAATGATATTTGAATGACATATTAACTACATTTAAAAACAATCTTTTCAGTAATATTTGAGTGATATAAATTCTTATACATTTAAGAGCATAGCATATTCATGCTTCTAAGTTAAATTCCAAGGAGAGACTACATTAAAGGAATGGACCTACTTATCCCGTGGGTGATAAGTAGTAGGAACTTGATGCTTTATAGTATCTGATGACTCAAAAGACAGACAAAACATTTCACCAGGAAAAAAAAAACAACCCTCCAATGTAATAATAAAGGAATCCACTGTGAAAAAACATAGATGGTCAATTTTAGGTATAAAGTCATGTAGTCAAAGAGCAGGCCCAAACACACTTTTCTACTATACAAGCACACTTGAGCCTATTTAAAAAGGCATGTAAGTAGGGGTGAAGGGAGTTCAGGTCAGTTAGTCCTTGGCACCTCGATCAAGATTGCCAGCATAGTTATCAATTAATGTTGCAGTGGTTTCAGTAATGCATACACGTGCCAAGTAGGAACTATACTGAATCTGCCACTTCATTTTACACACGATCCTGAACACCTGTCAGGTCGTGATGATTTTCAGTCACTACTGACCCAGGATAAATTTTAACAGGTGACAGGCTTTGGATCAAATTACCAATTCCCTGAGGCATCCAGTCCTCCCAATCCTAAGTATTTTTGGCATGATTTATATGCTCTTTAGCTTCCTTTATAATGTAATTTAGAGTTAGGTCAATTCTAGAACTATTCCTGAAATGTGAGAAATACTTAGTGTTAAGTTTTCAAAATCTCCTTAACAGAAAACTATAAGCAATGGAACATAAAGGAAAAATAGTTGTTTTTATTATGGCTTTAATGCTTTACTATGCAAAATAAAAGCAGGTAAATCTATGTTGGTCTCATAAACTGGATATGAAATTTTAGCAGTCTATAGATCTAAATGTCTGAGGAGAGCTGAATTATAAAGATATGGCAAAAACTAATTAGTATGGGACTTAAGATCCTTCACAATGAGGGGTTAGCTTACTTTCCCAGACTTCTCTATACTGACCTTCCCTACCCCACACTTTATACTATTGAATACTCAAGTATACACAATTTGCAGAAAACACTATTTCCATACCTTCAAGCCTTTGCTAATATTGCTCCTTCTGCCTGATACAGCCATTCCCCCTCTGCCTAGCCAAATCGTCAAACTTCTGAACCCTTACTTCTCGGTCTCAGCAGATGATAATAGCTTTCGACTTCATGGCGGAGGGGGTGGGGAGGGGGGAAGCCAGTTTCCCCTGTTTGTACATGCCAGAAAACTGAGTTATCTTTGGTGGACCCTCTCTTTCACATTTCCAAATCTACTCCATCACTAAATCTTGTTAGTGTTCTTAAAATCCCAGAAGCCATTTACTTCTTTTCATTTCCACTGTAATCCAGCTTGTTAAAACCACCATTACATCTTGCCTAAAAAACTACATGCCAGACTAATTGGTTTCTCTACTTGTATTCCTCCTCTCTCCAAATACATATCCAGAAGGCACCAAAATGCCTCTTCCAAGGCTGATATTGGAAATGTGGTTCACAATCTAGGCATAGTGTGGTGATCCAGATGTTAAAGCTGAGTTAGTAAATCCATATTTGGCACATCTATAGTAGGAGCTTGATGGAAAGCTAAAGCCCACATGAGGAGCTGAAAGTAGTTATGGGTAACTTGTTATTGTAAATTGGTGTGGGTTTGAATAAATTCCCAAGACAGAATTGACTGTCATTTATGTTCATGAGTGTCTAGATGAGTCTGCACATTAGAGGTGGTATTTGACTCCACAAAAATGCCAAAAGAAACAATGTAGCAAGAGATGAGAACAAGGACAGAAATGCGGGGACTCTTATATTAAGGAATAGGAAGAGAAACCAGAAATCTGGCAGTAACAGAAATGGAAGAGCCAGGAAAGTAGTGTGTGTGTGTGTGTGTGTGTGTGTGTGTGTGTGTGTGTATTTATTACAAAATTGGATTACTTCTTTTTTTTTAAATTTTTTTTCAACGTTTTTTATTTATTTTTGGGACAGAGAGAGACAGAGCATGAACGGGGGAGGGGCAGAGAGAGAGGGAGACACAGAATCGGAAACAGACTCCAGGCTCAGAGCCATCAGCCCAGAGCCTGACGCAGGGCTCGAACTCACGGACCGCGAGATCGTGACCTGGCTGAAGTCGGACGCTTAACCGACTGCGCCACCCAGGCGCCCCCAAAATTGGATTACTTCTGATAGATCCTAGAAAACCTAGATAATAGAATTCTACATTAAAAAATGCACTTAGTTAAATTTGGCAATTGTGTCTGTACCAATAAGAAGAAGAGCTATTAAAAACCAGCAGCAAGGATAATATTAAAATAGCAAGTACAGTAATGCAGGCATGAGGTGATTTTGTACCAAATGAAATGGTTAACTCTATTTAAATACTACTGTATTTCATATTTACGTATGTAACATGGAAGATCTTAAAAATAGAACTCTCAGGCATCTTATCCTATGAACCTATTTTTCTGCAAGGCAAACAGTGTCTTACCTTTTATGAAAGAATAAGGAATCTTTATGATTTTTTCTAATGTCTGTAAACATCAAACAATATAGAAAATACAAGTAACAAGTAAAAAGCCTCTATAATCCCTCCTATGTAGCCATACTGTTAACATTTGTGTGAACACTCCTCTAGAAATGTATATTCTTTCTACACACACACACACACACACACACACTTCTACATATATATTAAGGGTTAGCAAGCTACAAGGTGGCTGCCTATTTCTGTAAATAAAGATTTATTGGAACATAACCATGCTCACTTGCTTACACATTGTCCATGGCTACTTTTGTATTTGAATAATATGACAGAGACTGGATGACCCACAAAACTTAAAATATTTACTACCTTTTACAGCAAAAGTTTTCCCACCTTGATATGCAGAATCATACTACACATGCTGTATTTTAATCTGCTTTTTCATTCAACAATATGTCATTACTATTTCTACAGATCAATAAATACGGACCATCATTATAATGGTCACACGGGATTCCATTATATAAAGGAATCACAGTATATTTAATAAATTTCCATTGATGGATATTTAGAGTTTTAATTCTTCTAATAATCAATGCAACCACAAATACCCTTACATAGACATTTTACCCCACTTGATCATAGCCTTAAGATAAATTCTTAGAGAGAGAATTGTAGGGTCAAAAATTCCATATATGTTATATTTGATGCATATTTCCAAACTGCTTCCCGGAATAAATTGAAACAATTTTCACTTCTATCAATAGATCATGAAGGTGCACAGTTTTCTCTAACCCCTAGAAATCCTGAGGATAAGCAAATATTTTGAATCCTGAAGGAAAAAAAAATACACCATTCGTTTCCACTTGTATTGCTTGATTCTTAATGAGGTAAAACATCTTTCATGAGCATTGGCCATTTGTGTTTCTTTCTTTGTGAAATAATGGACTGCATTACCTTATATTCACATAAAATGTACATCATGTACTTTGCCAGTTTTTGTGTTGGAACATTTCCTAAACTGATTTGTAAGTGTGCCAGATGTTAAATAATTCAACAAATACCTACTAAGATAAAAGAGAGGGTGTGACTATTTTCCATACTAAGAAGAATCAGGTTGGTTCCTGCCTTCATAGTGACAATCTAGTGAAGAAAAGAGTTATCATTTTGTCTGACATGTAAAATGCAAAGACCTTCCTAATATTCAGTGAACTGTTTCATAAACATCTCTTGGTTAGAGCAACATCATGAACAAGTCAAATAAATTCATTTGGAAATTAATCTAATCACAGGAAACAGCTTGTCTCTAAAACCTATACATTAAGAATCCTACTGAGCAAGTTCTTAAAGTTTCTAGGATGTTAATGCTAGATTTTTATGATCAGAAAAATCATTTTTTAATTTTTCTAATGCTTGTAAACCTCAAACAATAAAGAAAAATATAAAGGAGAAAATAAAAACCACCTAAAATCCTTTATACAAACATGTTTTTATGTTTATTTTCACTTCTCCCCACCAATCATACATATCTGAAGCATAGGGCAGGGAATGAGGACAACAGAAAAGCTAAGCAAAGAAAGGAAATTAAAACAAACCAGAAAATAAGAGAAATTTGTGTGGAGAACAAGGGATTATAATAGAAGAAACATCTCCGCTCTTGAGATTTCATCTGGGATACAAAAAGCAGGCAGGTAAGAACTGAATTTCATGTACAAAATTACATTTTAAAGTTCTACAATGACTGGTCTGATCATTTGCTGTAACTTTGCACAATAAAACAAATAAAAAAGTATCCTCCCATTGAAATTTATGGATTCTGAATATTGTTATGCAAGAAAGAATTTAAAGAAATTCTAAACACTTTTATTACCTGTTATAAACCTAATAGTAGACTGCCATATGCTTCTAGTTCTTGCAAAATGTACAGGGGAAATTGATAATCAAACACCACTGATGACAGATATTTATATCAAATTCACATAACTATTCCTAATTATAAATATAGATATACATTCCAGGATTATCCACAAGTATGTACTCCTATTAATACTTATTGCAGTTACATATGCACATTGAAAGGAGATATGCCCTTTCACCTTTTACGTACTACTCAGAAATATTAGAGCATCACCAGCTGCCTGAAAGGTCACACTGAATTTTGGGTGCTAATTGTGGCAGACTTATGTACATCACTTAATTTAAAAATAAAGATGTTTTAAATCTTCATTTTAACCTACTTCCTCCTTTTTAAATGGAAACCAAAAGTTTACTAAGTGGTCATGTTTATATGTACTCCTCCCTGTATGCAGAATGTGACTGGTATAAAGTGTGTGAAACCTGATAAATTAGTTAGTTGAAACCTCAAGTCAAGTTTGCTCTCTAGTACATACGGCCACCATATGATTCCCATTGGCTCTATTAAGAGTAGAGCATTGTGCATGCATGTCCCAGTCTTGGATATGGAACATGGTGTGGCATGTGGGGTGAGGGCAGGGGTTAGGGGGCAGGAAATTTTACTCTTTTAACAAATGGTGTTGAGTATAAAGTTAATGCTGAGGTACATAATCTTTCCAAGGGCCAACTTAAGTACTTGTATTTTAGTGCATGCAATAAAACCGTTCTCAAATTCTAATCATGGAATTTTGGATCTGGGTTACACTGAAATCCATAATTGAGGTATATATAAAGAAAGGACTTAAGAAAATTAATGTGTTTTATGGAATAATAACATTTATTATATTTTTCAAAACGTAAGTACTTTAACATAAAAAAAATTTCATTAAGTTACAGCTACCCTGTACTAACTCCCTCCAAAGGCCATTTACTTTTGCATCTTGTTACTGCGGTTCCTGTTTTTCCCTTTCAAGTGAATTTTCTCTAATCTTTTCTGTTTGGAAACGTTTTTAATTCCTAAGGTATATACCATTTCTGCCAAGAAGCCATCCCATTACCATCCTCCAAGCTGAATTATTCTTTCCATTTGCCTTCTTTTTGCACTTTCCCTGCAATCTATTCACCAGCTATTTACATTATACTTCAAGGCACAGCCGGTTTAGTTGTTTACACTTCAGCCTTTCTCACCAGACTGGTTTACAAGCAGTAGATTGTAAACTACTTAAAGGCAAGAAATGGTTTTATTAATCTAGGCATTCTGTGAAGTGCCTAGCACACTAAATGACCAAAATGTTTATTCAATTTAATTCAATACACTTTTAAAAAAATATTCAAGTATAATTAACATACAGTGTTGCACTAGTTTTAGATGTGCAATATAATGATTTGACAATTCTATACATTTTTCAGTGCTCATCAAGATAAGTATACTCTTAATCCCCTTTATCTATTTCATCCATCTCCTCATCCACCTTTCCTCTGGCATCCATCAATTTATTCTATGTGTTTGCATCTGATTTTTGGTTTGTCTTTTGTTGTTGTTTGCTTGTTTTGTTTCTTAAATTCCACATATGAGTGAAATCATATGGTAAGTATTTGTCTTTCTCTGACTGACTTCTCTCACTTAAAATTAAACCCCAGTGAGATCTCACTTTTCACTTGTCAGAGTGGCTAAAATCAAAAACATAAGAAACAACCAGTGTTTGCGAGGAGATGGGGAAAAAGGAACCCTCATGCACTGCTGGTGGGAATGCAAACTGGTGCAGCCACTGTGGAAGATGGCATAGGGGTTCCTCAAAAAATTAAAAATAGAACTACCTTATGATTCAGTAGTTCCACTACTGGGTAATTCAACAAACTTTAATACGAACCTACTTTGTGCACAACAGCCAGTGTGCCAGATATTTTTCACTAACACGCAGTTCCTACACATTCACACCCCTGTGTTCATCCTTGAACCACCGGTAATAGTAGTGAGGAGCTTGAAAACTAGTAGTGTTTTAAAACTATATAAAAATAATTATTTATTGTGGGCATGTGATATGGAAAGATGGAAAGTAGGAAGAGGAGTTAAGAATCTGAAGGCAACAAGGGGCTAGGTTCTGAAGCATCTCCTGTGCCCTGCTAAAGATTTTGAAACATACCTTGTATTAAATAGTGTGTGACTGAAAGAATTCAAATTTGCAAGTAGTCCAATTACTTTTGGAAAGAATCACTCTAGTATTAACATAGAGTGTTAATGAAAAAGAGATGAGGAGCCCCTGGGTGGTTCAGTTGGTTAAGCGTCAGATCTAGGCTCGGGTCATGATCTCACGGTTCACCAGTCAGGCTCTACTGACAGCTCGAAGTCTGGAGTCTGCTTCAGATTCTGTGTCTCCTTCTCTCTCTGCCCCTCCTCCGCTTATACTCTGTCTCTCTCTCTCTCTCAAAAATGAATACAACATTAAAAAAATTTTTTTAAAGAAAAGGATGAGACTAGAAGCAGGGAGACGAAGTATGAGGTTGTCACCCTAAATGGATATTTGGGAGAAAAAACTAACAGATCTTAATGATCAGTTGGATGTGAGAGCTAAAATGGAAGACACGTCTAAAAAGAATATGCCTCCACCATGGGCAATTGGATAGATAATGATGTCCAGTGTGGAGATCAGAAATACAGGGGAAAAATTAGGTTTCACATATAAGATAAATTCTATTTTTAGGATGTTGAATAAGCAGTGAGCACAGAATATAACCAAGGTTATATGCTCAATAGGAGACAAGAAATAGAAGAAGTCTAGTAAGATTGAGCAAGAGCTATAAATGTGATAGCACTAGTGTGTAGAGGGTAACTCATGCACTGGAGATAAAAGAGAGTCAAGAATAAAATTTTAGGAGATATCAAAACTTCAAGGAAAAGCAGAAAGAGGAGAAATCTTGGAGGTTAGAAGAAGGCATAAAAAAAGAGAGAAGAGAACTAAGAGAGCAATATAAATGGAGGAGAGAAACTTTGTAAGAAAAGAAATAGTGGCTAGGGAAAATGGTAGTGAAAATTTGAATCACAAAACCTCCCTTCCTTAAAAATACAATAAAATGAACAATAGCAAAAGCAAAATACACCAAAACGAAAACAACAAAAATAACCAAATCTGAAAAAATATATACTAGTAGCACTCAGACTAAGAATGATACAAAATTCCATACTATAAAATTGAAAAGTATTATCCAGATAAAGAGGAAGAAGATTCTAATAATTAACAGTTGGCAAAAAATGCCTCTGCCAAATTTGGGGAATAAGATGAGTTTGTAAACTCTGAAAATTCTCATGAATGCTTCCTAATCTGAAAAGAAGCAGATCGAGAAGGTTGTTACAAAACCCATGGAAATAGGAGAATTGCAACAGGTGTCATTTCCCACCATCATGGATAAATAACAAATAAATAAGGGGAAAGTTAGGATCTGGCATTTTGGTGGCGTTTTTCTGTTTGTTTTTATGTCATTTCTGATGGTGTGTGTGTGTTTGTGCATGTGAATGCACATGTGTCAGGTAGAAAGATATAATAATGGCCTATAATCATCCAGAGCTAACCATCTCCATTAATAAACAGTGATTTTCTAGATAAAGAAATGAAGACAAGAAATAATAAGGAGTATACCCTTGAAAAATGTCTTTCACCTGGTAGGATGAAAAACTAGGTATTAATAGCATCTTAACCAAAACCCTTAAGTTTTGCTCAACACCAGAAAGGACTGTCATGGTTAGAAGTAAAAGTTTAACATTCACCTTGAATAAGAGATTACAAAGTCCGAAGGATTTTTGTCCAAGTAAAGTGAAATCAGGTACAGAATGCTTGTTTAATTACAAAAAGGAAGAGTAGAAAGTAAAGAGTAGAGAAGAAATCCAAATATCATGGTTGCCTACAGACACAGCTAAGTATTCCCTGCCTACTCACACCTCCACTTTGAACAACACACATGCAGAAAAGTAAATGTTTTATTTCTTAAACAAGTGATGAACACATGCATGTTCGTTTGATTATTTCCAAAATCTCTTATTTCACATAATTTAAAAAAATGTGATAGGACATAAGCCCTAAAAAATATGCCTTCAAACTAAAGCTCTAAAGGAATGATATAAACATGATCTTTCAAAGTGGAAGGGAATGAAGAATAAAAAGAGATAGCATGACTTCTATAAATATACTACAGTATAAAGGAAAACTTATGGAGGGAGGGAGAGGAGAGAGAAAACATAGCGTGCGGCAAACAAATGAAGAATGCATTCTGAAAGTAGACATCCCTCCAGGAAACAGAAGAAAATTTTCAACAAAGCTCTCATATTAAAGAGAGCATGAAATCTGTAGAGCAAGAAAAAATTTAAAAGCTCATGGCAAAATGGAATGAGGTTAAAATGGAGACTGACAACAAAGAAAAGGAACTGAGCATGAAAACAATAATATAGAGCTAACAAAAAAGACATACTAAGATATGGGGTACCTGGGTTGCTCACTCAGTTAAGCAACTGACTCTCTTTTTTTAAATAGCATTTTTATTTATTTATTTTTAAGTGTTTATTTATTTATTTTTGAGGGGGTGGGGAAGAGAGGAAGACAGAGGATCCAAAGTAGGCTCTGTGCTGACAGCGGAGAGCCTGATGTGGGGTTCCAACTCACAAACTGTGAGATCATGACCTAAGCCGAAATAGTCAGTCCCTTAATCGACTGAGCCATCCAGGCATCCCAGCATCTGACTCTTCATTTCAGCTCAGGTCATGATCTCCTGGGGGATTCTCTCTCTCTCTCCCTCTCTGCCCCTCCCCCACTCATGCTCTCTGTCTCTCTGTCTCTCTGTCTCTCTCTCTCAAACAAGTAAAACAATCTAAAAAAAAAAAAAAAAGAAATACTAAGATAGACAGTACTGAAAACCTAATTGTCAAGGAAAAGGAAAGCCTTTAAAAAGTGCCAAAGAATGAAGAAAAGGACAAAGATTAAATCAATTATAGAGAAAATACACACATAATAGGCACTTAATAAATATTTAGTGAATGACCAAAAAAATGGGTTGAGGTTTTATTATGGAGAACTTGAAATGCAGGGTAATAAGTCTATCCTACATATTATATAGGAAATGAGGACACACTGAATCTTTTGAGTGTGTGTGGAAAGGGTGGATGTGATAGAAAGGACAGTAAAAATTAATGTGATAAGAATATTGTGGTCTTTTTTTTAAATCTTATTTATTTTGAAAGAGAGAGAGCAAGAAGGGGAGGGGCAGAGAGGGAAGGAGGGAAAGAGAATCCCAAGCAGACTCTGCACTGTCAGTGCAGAGCCTGACTTGGTGCTCGATCCCCCTATCCATGAGATCATGACCCGAACCTAAATCAAGGGTCAGACACTTAACCGACTGAGTCACCCAGGCACCCCAAGAGTATTATGTTAAGAACAGTAATCTGGCAGATGAATCAGAGAAGGCATTCCTGGGAGGCTAGAAGATCAATAAGTAGATGATTGAATTTATTGAATTTGTGGGATTTCAAAGAATAACTGTCTGATTTTTGTTTACCTTGCCTAGTAGTTCCCTATTTGTCCAGACATGGAACAATCTGGGCTAGTTTTCATCTTATCTATAACCTACTAATAAATGATTGCATCTTGTGGACAGGTATTTTCTGATAGAGTTAAAAAGAATAATTATTTGGATTACCAAATCTTACTTAGAAACTTTTTAAAAAGCCCCAACCAATCTCAACCCTGTGTTCCATAGTAGTAATAAGTATAGATAGAGAAAAATACAGCAGTCAGAATGTAAGAAAGAGTTGGAGGAAGGCAATTATATTCAAGGCAAATAAGACATTCAGCTCAAAAACAGAGATACAAAAAGGATTTTTTAAATAATTGCTAATGCTGATTCCCTGGTTTGGGGACACAAATGTAATTCCTCTAGACATAATCATTCCAAGCAATTATAAATAAATTTAGAGATTTTCCTTTACAACAAAGTAAAAGACATATACATATGGTGCATCAATAGTCTCAGTTAGAAATAACAAATGGCTGGATTATTAGATGCATGTGGTATTAAAACCAGATATTTTAGAATATATAGAACCTCTTAGACTAATTTGGAAGTTTATATATGACCCTACAATCAACTTGAGTTAATTCAAGTATCCACTGGGAATTACTCAAGCCTAGATGAGGTTCTGAACAAATAATATGTTTGCACTGGCTTTCAATGACATAAGTCTGAATATGCCTCAATGTGCCTTCTCTTCAGAAATGCAGTCTAAATATACTTTTTCCAATTTAGCATTGCATAGGAGTTGTGCCCACTCTACAATTGCACAAGGTATATATAAGCATGACTTTACTTCTCTGTGTCCTTGTATATGGAGTGGAATGAACTAGGCATCTTGATAAATGAATATATGCCAGTTTTGTAAACCTTAACTTGGTTTTTCACTCAAAAAAACTTTTACGATTCCAAGTGTGTATCAGCCACATAATTGCTTTATCTAGATGCATATCCTTAGGAAGTCCACATTTACTAGGATACTGCTAATTGACAACAGCTCCAATAGGAGCACCATGGTAGTCATGCTGCCCTCCTACCTCATTACTTCCCCACACATGTCATTTGTATTTGCTTTAACATCAGATACACTCACTATTGCATCTAGTGCCCCCTGGAGGACATCTTGAATTTTATAAGGCAATAATAGTATAGATTTATACTTATACTTATTCCCCAGGTATGGGGAAATTACTACAAGGAAAAATTGGTATGTTTCCTCTTTAATGGAGTTTCGGTGGTCTCTCAGAAAACATCTAAAAATTGTAATCATCACTAAATTAGAAAATGTTATATTCTAACTAAGATATCTTTACTTCAAACTATTAAAAATGGATTGGTAAATTTTTATACATTACTTACAGCACAGTGAATATGATCTTTTGAGGTTCTGTTTATACTCCAAAGGAAATCTAATATGGTTTTCTTTTTCCCTATGTTCCTAGGAAGATAATCCTCTTAAAACTAAAGAGATTGTTCTATTATAAGAAACAAATTTAATTTTAAAAGTTTGATGTTTTAAAATAAAAAGAAAATATTGGAATAAAAACAGAGAAGGATTTTTCTCCAGAATGATAAATCTCTATAATATTTTTCAAGCTTTCCCATCAAAGTATCTCTTTTTTTCCTTCCAGTTTTACTAAGATATACGTGACATATAACATTGTATTAATTGTAGGTGTACATGATTTGATATATGTATATATTGCAAAATAATTACCATGACAAATTTTAAGTAAAATATTAAAAAATGTAATACAGCATTGTTTCAAAAGAATAATATTCTACCATTAAGTAAGTTTTAACTCCAACAATACAAGGATGATACTATATCAAGAAATCTGCTAACATATTTTCTACATCACCAATTAAAGGAGAAAAACTGTATGGTCATAACAGTAGATGCCAAGAGGTATTTATATCTAAGATGACTTAAATGTGATAAAGATTCTTTTCTAAAAACCATAGCAAATATCATCTTAAGTAAGATACAAAAATAATTTAAATCAGCATCAGATATCAGAAAGTGATGCATACTATCTAGAAATTCCAAGAAACCATAATAAAATTCTATTGGAAATCATACAAGAATCTAAGGTGATTAAATATAATAAAATCAATAGCCTTTCTTTCTGTAATAGCAATAAACATCGAGAAATGTAAATGATAAAATGATCTGTTTTACATAGAAATAAAATCTATAGGGTGTTTAGAAATCAGCATGGTATTGGCATAGAAATTCAGTTATTAGATATATACCCAAAAAAACTGAAAGCAGGGAGGGATTCAAACAGATATTTGTACACTCATGTTCTTAGAAGTATTATTCACAATAGCCAAAAAGTGGATGTGACCCAAGTGCTCATTGATGGATGAAAGGATAAATAAAATGTATCATCTACATACAATGGGAAATTATTCAGCTGTAAAAAGGAAGGAAATTCTGACACACACTACAACAACATCAATAAACATTGAAGACATTACATCAAGTGAAATCAGCCATTCACAAAAGGACAAATACTGAATAATTTCACTGATATGAAGTACCTACAGTAATCAAATTCATAGCTACAGAAAATAGAATGGATAGAATGGAGAGTTATTATTTAATGGATACAGAGTTTAACTTGGGGAAGATGAAAGATTCTGCAAATGAATGGTGGTGATGGTTGCACAACATTGTGAATGCACTTACTGCTATTGAAGTGTATACCTATAAATGGTTAAAATGGTTTAAAAACCGTCTTTGGTTAAACAGAATAGATCTGAGTATAGATGACAAATGTGGTGTCTCAATTCAGTGGGAAAAGGATGTGATACATAATAAATGGTATTGGCTCAATTGGCCAATCATCTGCAAGAAATAAGTCTGGACCTTGATCTCACATCACATACAAGCTTACGTACAGGTTGATTAAACACTTAAAAGTAAAAAGTATGACATTAAATCATTAGCAGAAAAGTTTAAAAATGACACACATAACATGTTTGACCAAGCTAAAATAAAAAATATGTATGGTATAAGAGATTATAAACAAATTCAACAGACTCAACACATTTAGGAAAAAAATATTTCCATTGCAGAGATTCCTCGAAAACTTAAAAATAGAATTATCCTATGATCCAATAATCACACTACTGGGTATTTACCCCCACCAAAAAAATTAATTTAAGGGGATACATGAACATCTACGTTTATTGCAGCATTATTTACAATAGCCAAATTATGGAAGAAGCCCAAGTATCCATCAATGGATGAATAGATAAAGATGTGGTAGTATATACAATGGAATATTACCAGCCATAAAGAAGGATGATATCTTGCCATTTGCAACAGTGTGGATGGAACTAAAGAGTATAATTCTACACAAAACAAGTCAGTCAAATAAAGATAAATACCATATAATTTCACTCATATGGAATTTAAGAAAAAAACAGCAAAGATAAAAAAGAGAGAGGCAGACAAACCAAGAAACAGATTCTTAATTATTGAGAACAAACTAATGGTTACCAGAGGTGGGTAGGAGGGTGGATGGATGAAATAGGTGATGGGGATTAAGGAGCACACTTATCATGATGAACACTGTGTAATGTATAAAATTGCTGCATCACTATATTGTACATAGGAAACTAATATAACACTGTGTGTTAACAGTACCAGAATTAAAATTAAAAAACTTACAAAAATATTTCTATTGCAAATAACAGATAATGGGCTGACTTCTGTGATATAGTAAGAGCTCTTAAAAATTGCTAGAACAGGGGTGCCTGGGTGGCTCTGTCAGTTGAACATCCAACTCTTGATTTCAGCTCAGGTCATGATCCCAGGGTCGTGGGATTGCACCCTGAGTCAGGCTCTGCATTGAGCATGGAGTCTGCTTGGGATTCTCTTTCTCTCTCCTTTTTTCTTGTTGCTCAGAACCCAAACCTTAGAGATATCCCTGACTCTTCTCCTTTCCTCATAGCTTTAAAATTACTTCCTATCCAGGAGCATGGAATCTTTTTCCATTTCTTTGTGTCATCCTCAATTTCTTTCATAAGCTTCCTATAGTTTTCAGTGTATAGATTTTTCACCTCTTTGGTGAAATACCTCTATGGTATTTTATGGTGCAACTGTAAATGGGATCGATTCCTTGATTTCTCTTTCTGTGGCTTCATTGTTGGTGTATAGGAATGCAACCGATTTCTGTGCATTGATTTTATATCCTGCAACTTTGCTGAATTCATGAATCAATTCTAGCAGTTTTTTGGTGGAATCTTTTGGGTTTTCCATATAGAGTGTCATGTCATCTGCGAAGAGTGAAAGTCTGACCTCCTCCTGGCCGATTTGGATGTTTTTTATTTGTGTTGTCTGATTGCAGAGGCTAAGACTTCCAACACTATGTTGAATAACAGTGGCGAGAGTGGACATCCTTGTCTTGTTCCTGACCTTACAGGGAAAGCTCTCAGTTTTTCCCCATTGAGGATGATATTAGCGTTAGGTCATTCATATATGTCTTTTATGATCTTGAGGTATGTTCTTTCTATCCCTACTTTCTGAGGGTCCTTATCAAGAAAGATGCTGTATTTTGTCAAAAGCTTTCTCTGCATCTATTGAGAGGATCATACGGTTCTTGTCCTTTCTTTTATTGATGTGATGAATCACATTAATTGTTTTGCGGATATTGAACCAGCCCTGCATCCCACGTATAAATCCCACTTGGTCGTGGTGAATAATTTTTTTAATGTATTGTTGGATCCAGTTGGCTAATATCTTGTTGAGGATTTGTGCATCCATGTTCATCAGGGAAATTGGTCTATAGTTCTCCTTTTTAGTGGGGTCTCTGCTGGTTTTGGAATCAAGGTAATGCTGGCTTCATAGAAAGAGTTTGGAAGTTTTCTTTCCATTTCTATTTTTTGGAACAGTTTCAAAAGAATATGTGTTAACTCTTCCTTAAATGTTTGGTAGAATTCCCCTGGAAAGAAATCTGGCCCTGGGTTCTTGTTTTTTGGCATATTTTTGATTACTAATTCAATTTCCTTACTAATTATGGGTCTGTTCAAATTTTCTATTTCTTCCTGTTTCAGTTTTGGTAGTGTATATGTCTCTAGGAGTTTGTCCATTTCTTCCAGATTACCCATTTTATTGGCATATAATTGCTCATAATATTCTCTTATTATTGTTTTTATTTCCATTGTGTTGGTTGTGATCTCTCCTCTTTCATTCTTGATTTTATGTATTAGGGTCCTTTCCCTTTTCTTATTGATCAAACTGGCTAGTGGTTTATCAACTTTGTTAATTCTTTCAAAGAACCAGCTTCTGGTTTCATTGATCTGTTCTACTGTTTTTTTTGGTTTCGATAGCATTAATTTCTGCTCTAATCTTTATTATTTCCTGTCTTCTGATGGTTTGTGGTTTTATTTGTTGTTCTTTTTCTGGATCCTTAAGGCATAAGGTTAGGTTGTGTATCTGAGATCTTTCTTCTTTCTTTAGGAAGGCCTGGATTGCTATATACTTTCCTCTTATGACTGCCTTTGCTGCATCCCAGAGGTTTTGGGTTGTGGTGTTATCATTTTCATTGACTTCCATATACTTTTTAATTTCCTCTTTAACTGCTTGGTTAGCCCATTCATTCTTTAGTAGGATGTTCTTCAGTCTCTAAGTATTTATTACCTTTCCAAATTTTTTCTTGTGGTTGATTTCGAGTTTCATAGCATCGTGGTTTGAAAATATGCACGGTATGATCTCGATCTTTTTGTACTTACTTAGGGCTGATTTGTGTCCCAGTATATGGTCTACTCTGGAGAACGTTCCATGTGCACTGGAGAAGAATGTATATTCTTCTGCTTTGGGATGAGATGTTCTGAATATATCTGTTAAGTCCGTCTGGTCCAGTGTGTCATTCAAAGCCATTGTTTCCTTGTTGATTTTTTGATTAGATGATCTGTCCATTGCTGTGAGTGGGGTATTAAAGTTTCCTACTATTAAGGTATTATTATCGATGAGTTTCTTTATGTTTGTGATTAATTGATTTATATATTTGGGTGCTTCCACATTTGGTGCATAAATGTTTACAATGTTGATACTACCCAAAGCAATCTACATATTCAATGCAATACCTATCAAAATAACACCAGCATTCTTCACAGAGCTAGAACAAATAATCCTAAAATTTGTATGGAACCACAAAAGACCCCGAATAGCCAAAGCAATCTTGAAAAAGAAAACCAAAGCAGGAGGCATCACAATCCCAGACTTCAAGCTATACTACAAAGCTGTAATCATCAAGACAGTAGGGTACTGGCACAAGAACAGGCACTCAGATCAATGGAACAGAATAGAGAACCCAGAAATGGACCCACAAACGTATGGCCAAATAATCTTTGACAAAGCAGAAAATAATATCCAATGGAATAAAGACAGTCTCTTCAGCAACTGGTACTGGGAAAACTGGACAGCAACATGCAGAAAAATGAACCTGGACCACTTTCTTACACCATACACAAAAATGAACTCAAAATGGATGAAAGACCTCAATGTAAGACAGGAAACCAACAAAATGCTCGAGGAGAAAGCAGGCAAAAACCTCTTTGATCTTGGCCACACCAACTTCTTACTCAACATGTCTCTGGAGGCAAGGGCAACAAAAGCAAAAATAAACTACTGGGACCTCGTCAAAATAAAACGCTTCTGTACAGCAAAGGAAACAATCAGCAAAACTAAAAGGCAAACGACAGAATGGGAGAAGATATTTGCAAATGACATATCAGATAAAGGGTTAGTATCCAAAATCTATAAAGAACTTATCAAACTCAACACCCAAAAAACAAATAATCCAGTGAAGAAATGCGCAAAAGACATGAATAGACACTTCTCCAAAGAAGACATCTGGATGGCCAACCGACACATGAAAAAATGCTCAACATCACTCATCATCAGGGAAATACAAATTAAAACCACAATGAGATACCACCTTACACCTGTCAGAATGTCTAACATTAACAACTCAAGCAATAACAGATGTTGGCAAGGATGTGAACAAAGAGGATTTCTTTTGCGTTGTTGGTGGGAATGCAAGCTGGTGCAGCCACTCTGGAAAACAGTATGGAGGTTCCTCAAAAAACTAAAAATAGAACTACCCTACAACCCAGCAATTGCACTATTGGGCATTTAGCCATGGGATACAGATGTGCTGTTTTGAAGGGACACATGCACCCCCCCATGTTTCTAGCAGCACTATCAACAATAGCCAAAGTATGGAAAGAGCCCAAATGTCCATCGGCAGATGAATGGATAAGGAAGATGTGGTATATATATACAATGGAGTATTACTTGGCAATCAAAAAGAATGAAATCTTGCCATTTGCAACTAAGTGGATGGAACTAGAGGGTATTATGACTAGTCAGTCAGAAAAAGACAAAAATCATATGACTTCACTCATATGAGGACTTTAAGAGACAAAACATATGAACATAAGGGAGGGGAGGGAAGTGAAGGGACAAAACAGAAGAGACTCATAAATATGGAGAACAAACTGAGGGTTACTGGAGGGGTTGTGGGAGGGGGGATGGGCTAAATGGGTAAGGGGCACTAAGGAATCACTCCTGAAATCATTGTTGCACTATATGCTAATTTGGATGCAAATTTAAAAAATTAAAAATTAAATTTAAAAAATGGTGTCAAGGAATACCAACTTTGTAACTGCAATTCTTGAATATTCTCTAGTCCTCTGACACAATCTTGTCACAGACTAATCACTCATTCATCTTGTGAATAAGTGATAAGAACATAAAATATTATATATTTAGGGCTATATTTTTCTCACTAGACATAGTGGAATGTTTAAATGGCCATCTTTAGGTACCTTTAGGGCTCATTTGCACCTCCACTGGATGATAACGGAAACTCATACATATTGAGCACCAGTATAGTACATCAGATACTATCAAGAAAGAAGGCTAAAGGACAAAAATTCAGATAAGAAACAGTATCTGCCTCCCTTCTTCCCAATCCCAACTAAATTGACCAAGGAAAATATAAAAATGAGGAAAAGTTGAGTTAGTGTTTACAGCTAAGGAAAGAATGCCAAATGCTCCAAAATTGAAAATATTTAAAGGGAGTTCTAAACTAAAGGAGGACACTACAAGGTGCCTGCCATTCACTTCCACAGGAAAACAGTATTGCCTTTTGAGAATAAAAAAATGCAGACTCTAAACCCCATGGTCTTCTCTCCTAATTTAGGGACAGAAATGGGAAAACCATGAGACTAATAGGGAACATGCCACTGGGAAATCTTTTGTCTGCCCTACAATGGCAAAATATAAAGGTTGTGACAGGACTCTGTAGGTAACAGCATCTGGGTTACGTAGAAGTCCTGTGGCAGAGATGCAGGAGGCTGAGGAGAAGGTGGTGAGATTACTCCCAGAGTGGTAGACCTGATACCTTAAGCAATTGATCCTAGAGCGCTGTCCCTTGAGTTCACTGAAATATCCAATAAAATCTTGGTACTTCTCCCTCCCAGAAAGGTAGACACACTCAAAAGTTTATACTAGAATGTCCTCTTGCTTCTCCTCCCCTTACTGCTTCCCCTTCTCCATGTGTATCTGCTGCTTCTGCTACTGTTTCTTAGCTGATTCCTTCCTTTGCAAGGGGTCCTGGTAAGGCAGAAGTGCCCTAAGCTCATGGTAAAATGATTATAATCACATGACATAATCATATAATCATATGATATCAATGGAAATTAGATGATATCTAGGGCAGAGGTGTGAAAAACAGGTGTTTGTTGTTTTCAAAATAAAAGGATGAAAAAACATAAAATAAGAAACAATATGATATAAAAGAAAATATTTCTTGACACAAAATAAGGAGAATATTAGTACCTAAGGGGAAGGAAGGCATACTTTTGAAATAGATCTGCTGGAAATAGTATTAAGTGCTAAGGTAAGTGATAAAAAAGAGATCATAAAAGGCCTTATGAGGCATTGTAAAAATTTTGACTTTTATTCTGTATAAATTAAAACTAGGGGAGGATTTTGATCAGAACACTTATATTATGTGGCTTACATTTTCATATACTCACATTGGCTAAGTTGAATGTGATTCTAAGAGAATAGATTCTTCAACAAGGATGGAAACAGAGAGATTGGTTATGTCATTACAATAATCCATGCCCCCTTCCCACCGCCAACTGATGACATCTTGGATCAGGTAAAATCAGTGATTAACTGTGAGAAGTGACAAGATTCTTGAAATTATAAACTGAGAGTTAAAATTGAATGACAGAATAGGGGTGCCTGGGTGGTTCAGTCTGTTAAGCATCTAACTTTGGCTCAGGTCATGATCTTGCGGTTCACGAGTTCAAGTCCTGCATCAGCCTCTGTGCTGACCTGCTTCAGATTCTGTGTTTCCTTCTCTCTCTACCCCTCCCTTGCTTGTGCTCTCTCTCTCTAAAATAAATAAACATTAAAAAAAAAGATTTGGTGACAGAATAGATGAGGGTAATGAAAGAAAGTCAATTAAAATTTATTATAATTACTAAAAATAACTTGGAGGACAATTTTATGTATATATATCACTTGTCCCATATTTCTATTTTTAGGAATTTAGTCTATGGAAATATTCATATAAATCCCCAAAGATATATTTTTTATAACAGGAAAAAGTTGGAAGTAATCTAATTGTCAAAAGAAAACTGTTTACATAGATTATGGCAGAATGATGTAAGTAAATAAATGCAAATAGCAACAAAAAAAGAATTAGCTCTATAAGTACAGACATGGAAGGATATTTATGAAGTTTAAATTAGAAAAGGTGGAAGAAAAATGTAATTATTTACATAAATAGATAGTGGTCTTCCTAGAATATCCAAAATGAACTTTTAAAATTTTAAACTAAAAAGAGGTTAGTAAGGAATTCAGATGCCAGACCAACCTGCAGAAGTCGATAGTGTTCCTATCAAAAAATGTAATGAGAAAAATAGTTTTCTGCTTTTAATTGCAATACACACTATAACTCACCTAGGAATAAAACCAACAAGAAACACTAAATACCTTTTAGGGGAAAAAAAACTAGACAATTTAATGAACAACATAAAGATCCAGTATTCCAGGACATTCATAGCACTGGAGCACTGATGGCATAGTTTGCATATTTCTGAATCCTCACATAAAAACAGAAAAAGCAACTAAATTAAAAAAAAAATCAAAATTCTATAGGCATTTACGAGAAGGCTGGGTGACAAAGTATTCCCAGAAAACCCAAAAATCAAACAGGCAAGGACAGACCTTAAGACATTTAAGAACTTAGCATCTGTGAAAGTAAAGACAGAGGGAAAAATAAACCATCTGATGGCCCTGATAACCAAAGTCAATAGCAGGTATTCAATGGAAAGCAGTGAGTTACCTTGAGAAGAGCAGATGTGTAGTCCAGTAGCGGGTAAGTACAAAGCGTCCATGATAAGGGTTGGAGCTGACTAGCCCCTATGAATTCATAAAACTGAGCCACTAGGACCGCTTTCTACAATGGTTTCCCACACTGAAGAGAAACTACAGAGAGTGAAATAAATTTTCAACAAGATAAGAAAAAAAGAGATGAAGAAAAGAGAAGGTCTAGATAAAAGCAGAGGACAAAGTTTCTGGCTACAGCATAGTGATGTGTTCAGCCAACACTCTCCCAAAAAGTAACTATAAATTGGGCAAATGCACAAAAATAACCATCTCATCACTCTGGAAATTACAGACAGAAACAGTCTAAGAAGCATTTTAATGCTTGCTGTATGGCTGAATGTCAGGTAAAAACAGTAGGAATGTGTGGTGTCCGGGCCTGAGGCTGTACCTACCACATCTGTCTTGGTCTGTGTAGAGGTTTTGTCAGGTGGGGCAAGCTGGGAGGATTGGCAGCTTCTCTGCTACCTTCAAAAGGGGATCACTTGATTTGGAATGGCATTGCCGATAGAAGGGACTTCCCAATGGCTGCCCAGTGGGGGACAGCCAATAGCTTGACTCTACTTCCCCAAGGTTTCAGCCTTGGCTGGGCAAGTATATTACTGACTGAGGCTGTATATGTATGCAGTGGGTAAGGAGTCGTCCCAAGTTAATCACACACTCCTGAGAATTTACTCATGTGGCATACAGGAAACTCAAAAGGGCTCCATTGAAAGTAAAACCTGAGCCAGGTATGAAAATGTCCTGAATGTGTTCCCCTGCCTACATATAGATCTATCTGTAGATCCTAGAGCTTTATTGGCTCAAGGTATTTGAACACAATATTTGTCAATCAATGATAGACTACTAAACTATGCAGATGAAAGGCAGAACCTAGAAAGCCAAGTTTGCAAATAAAAACAAAATTTTTAAAAATGAATAGAGACATCAGTGGTAACACTCCACAAGGGAGATTTCACAGAATAAGCCCAGGCAAGTAACTAAACAAATGAACAAACAGAAACCAAGCACGACTTTATGGGATTAAGAGGTGGGAGGAAGGGGGAGATTAAGCATTCAGAATGCTACAGTACATTACCTAATATGTTCAGTTTCCAACAAAAAAAACTATGGGATATGCAAAGAAACAGGAAAGTGAGGTCCTCCTTAGAAAAAAAGCAGTCAATAGAAATTATCTCTGAGTGTCTTCAGATGCTCCAGATGTTGTGATTTAGCAAAGATTTGTAAAGCAGCTACTACAAATATGTTCAAAGAACTAAAGAAAACCATGTATAAAGAATTAAAGTATGACAACAAAGAATCAACAGATAGAGATTTTCAATAAGGATGCAGAAATTATTAAAAGATGAAAGAAATAAATAGCAAATCTGGAGTTGAAGATTAATAATTCACTATAGGGTTTCACCAGCATATTTGAGATGGCAGAAAAAACAATCAGAGAAGTGATGATAGAGCAATTGTAAATTATACAGTCTGGTGAACAAAAAGAATAAGGATTGAAGAAAAATGAATAGACCCTCAAAGACCTGTGGGACAACATCAACTGTACCACCACACATGTAATGGGAGTCTCTTCCAAAAATAAGAGCACAAAAGAGCAGAATAATATTAGAAGAAATAATGGCTAAAAAAATCCTGAATTTGAAGAAAAAAATTCTATAGATCCAGGAAGCTCAACAAACTCCAAGTAAGATAAATACAAAAAGATCCTTAAGTAGACATTACCATAGTTTAAAAGTTGAAGGATTTAAGAGAAATCTTGACATCAACAAGAAAACAACTCATACACAAAGTAGCACCAATACAATTAATAGTTGACTTTTCATTAAAAACCAATGTAGATCAGAAGGCAAGAGAATGACACATTCCAAGTGCTGAAATGAAAAAATAGTCAACCAGTAATTCTATACCTGATGGAACTATCCATCATATATTAAGGTAAATCTCCAGAAGAAAAAGAGTACCTTTCTCATAACAGTTCCAAGAAAAAATCATGGAATTGAAACTTCTCAGTTTGAATTGTCCTCACTAGGGTCACATATGCATGACTAGACCTCCAGTCACACGAAATGGATATAGGAAAGGATATCTAAGGAGTAATAGAGTACTATTAACATAAAAGGAAATAAATCCTGGGCAGGCAAAAATAATGACCAACTTTTAGTCAAGTCACATGTGGTATGAAGAAGAGATGACACAGTAAATTTAGAGTATAGTTTGCTTGGTTGTCCAGTGTCCCTTCTCTCTCTTTTGATAATAGCAAAGTTTTTACTTATGGAAATTATTTACTTCATATGGTTAGTGGGACTGACAATCACAGGATTCTTACCACAAAGGTGGTCATGTTACCCAAGTTAGCCCATCTTCTTTGGGAAACATAATCATTAGGTTTGAGGTACAAAGACCAAAGGTGGTTGTAACTGAATTATCCAGCAGTCTGACCATTGAAATCCTGAGGATATTAAAAGAGATGGCCCAAGATATCTCATTTCTAGTGAGTGTAAAAGTGAATTCCTGTACTTCTAGAAGTCTAGCTACTGAACTCTTACTTTGATTCTGTGAGCAAATAAGTATATAACTATAAATGTCCTTCTATTGTTTATGTTAAGGACAATTCCTGCTGTAGGCAACCTCAAACACTTACAACTGGTCTAGTTTTGTAGGCTCTCTTAAGAGTCCACATTACCTCAGATGTCTAAGAACAAAGACTTTTGTCAAAATCAATGCCTGACCCTAAAATAGTAATACACCAAAAATATTTCAGTCATGGAAGGAAGACTGTGAGAGGCCACAGTCCCCAAATGGACAGTACACTGACTTCAAATCTGTACTTGTGTACCCTATCCTTCTTCAGATACCTAGTCCCTAGAGTGTCAAAAAAGAAAATTAAGCAGTCAGATGCAGGGAAAAACCAAACCAAATCAAATCAGATCAAATCAAATCATTCCCAGATAAACAAATACTGAGAGAAATCACTGCTAGTACACTTGCCCTGCAAAAAAAGTACTAAAGAAAGTCCCCCAGGCTCTAAGAAAGTGACTGAAATCCATAGGAAGACGTGAAGAGCACTATAATGGTAAATTTGTGTGCTAATATAAAAAACTATAAAAATATATCTTTTCACACAAAGTTATATTTTCTAACCACAAAGAGATTCAATTTAAAATTAACAGAAACAAATCTTTGAAATCCTGAAATATTTGAAAGTTAAATGCATTTCAAAATAACCCAGATGTCAAAATAGCTATCACAAGGTAAATCAGAAAACACAAGGTACCAAAATCTATTGGAAGAAACTAAAGCAGTGCTTACAGCTGACCAAGAAAATAGAAAGACACAAGTTGTCATAATTAGGAATAAAAGAGAGCATATCAATTCTGACTCTGTAGAAATTAAAGCTTTAAATAAATAAATATTATAAACAACTTTATACCAATGAGTTAGACAAATTTATGGAAGTGAAACATTCCTAAAAAGATATACAGAAAGAAAGATATAAAGAAAATAATTTAAAAAACAGAAGTCAGTCAGAGAAAGACAAATACCATGTGATTTCACTCATATGTGGAATTTAAGAAACAAAACAGATGAACATAGGGGAAGGGAAAAAAAGAGGGAGGCAAACTGTAAGAGACTCAATGATAGAGAACAAACGGAGGGTTGACAGAGGGAGGTGGATGGGGGATGGGCTAAATAGGTGATGGATATTAAGGCATGCACTTGTTGTGATGAGCACTGGATGTTATATGTAAGTGATGAATCTCTAAATTCTACTCCTGAAACTAATATTACTATATGTTAACTAACTAGAATTTAAATAAAAATTAAAAAAAAGAAAAAGTAAAATTGTCCTTTTCAAAACTCTTTTTTTAAAAGTTTATTTATTTTGAGAGAGAGAGAGAGAGAGAGAGAGAGAGAGAGAGAGAGAGAGAGAGAGAGATGGACAGGAGCAGAGAGGGAGAGAATACCAAGCAACTCTACATTGTCAGTGCAGAGCCCAATGCAGGGCCCGAACTAACAAAAAACAAGATCATGACTTACTTGAGCTGAAGTTGGATGCTTAACTGACTGACCCATTCAGGCTCCCCTTAAAATTCTTTTGCTATTCTATGTTCTTTATATTTCTATAGAAATTTTAGGATCAGCTTGTCCATTTCTACAAAATAAAGTTTGCTAGGATTTTGATAGGGATTGCATTGAATGTATAGATTAATTTAGGCAGAAGTCCATCTTGATAATATTGAGTCTTCCAATCCATAAATATGAAATATTTTTCTACTGATATAGATCTTTAATTTCTTTTAGCAATGTTTTGGTTTTTTGTATACAAGTCTTGTGCTTCTTTTGTCAAATTTATTTGAGCCATCTTGCTCAATTTGTTTAGAAGTTATAGTAAATTTTTTTGAGGATTCCTTGAAATTTTCTACATCCAGAATCAAGGATACTTTTCCAGATAGGGTTAAACCTCTCTTAAAATAATCCCCATGTATTTCATGACTGTGTTATTAGGGTAATACAAATTCAGAATTGTTATATCTTCCTGCAGAATTAAAATTTGTATGTAGTGACTCTTCTTATCCCTAATGATGTTTCATGTGTCAGAGTTTGTCTAATAGATATATAACTACTTCAATACTATTTTGATAACAGTAAATCTTGGATTATGAGTAACTTGTTCTGTGTTCTGCAAGGCGAGCAAACATTTCTAATAAATTTTAATAAACGAGCAATGTCTTGCCATATGAGTAGTATGTGATGCCAAACACCATATGATCACAACTGAGCCAATGGTTCTTGAAATTTGCCTTGATATACAAGTGCTTTAGATTACAAGCATGTTTCCAGAATGAATTATGCTCACAAACCAAAGTTTTACTGTATTTGCCTAATATATATATATTTTTCTATTCTTTTACTTTTAATCTTTCTATATTCTTGTGATTTTAATTGGTGAGTTCAGCTTGTTACATATATTGAGACTACTTATATTTCTGGACTTGTTTCTATAATCTTACTTTATGCTATTTGTTCTGCTTTTCTTCTTTGCTTCTACTTCTTTTTTGGAAGGGGGGTAAACATTAAGATTTTTACACGGGAAGTTATGCACTCTATTTCTGTTCTTTTAGTGGCTACCCTTGACATTGTATGTATCATGCATATTTAACAAAGCCTAATCTAAGATGCTGTCTTAGCCCTCTGGTAATTAGGGAAAAGGCTAAGCTACTCAAAGATACAATGTCTTAACAAAAAGTTGACTTTTCCTTCATGTAATAGTCCTGAAGCAAGCAGTCCAGGTTAATATGGTGGCTCTGCTCATTAGATAATTCAGAGCCCTAGTCTGCCTCTATGTCATTGCATTGTCACGTCAATCCTCACCTGCATTGTCAAAGCTGGATTGCTACCACATCTACATGCCATAGGAAGAAGAGAGAAAATCCAGCGTAGGCAATTTTCTTTTAAGCCAATGAGGCCAGACGTTGCACACAGCGCTTCTGTCCAATAGCAAGAAGTTAGTCATATGGTAGTATCTTACTGTAAATCAGAATGGGGATTGTAGTCTCCTGTTGGTAAGACCATGTGCTAGCAAGAAGGGGGCAATAGATCTTTCATAGACAAGGAGGAGTCTGACCATCTAAATAGTTATGCATACTTACTTCCCACACGTTGAAAAGACTTAATCTCTTCATGAATATAATCCAAGATCCTCTCTAGTCCAAAATCCAAGCTATCTAGGTGCTGCAAAATTCTCTCTGTTCAGTTCATATGAAGCTCTTCATAGTCCTGTGAACAACATATTAATAGACAAGTTATATGAACCTGAACCCTAATATACAATGATGGTACACCTTTTGGATAAGGAAGAATGGAAAATACAAAGTCATCACTCGTCCAATATACAGGAGGAAATAACCCTGGGCAAGAATTATAAAGAAACTCTTGACCTAGTAGTAAAGAAATTTCCTTGGTTACATGCTAGTTTTGAGCACTAAGAAAAACTCCCTTACCATCTATGAATTCTGCCTTTGCCTTCTAGATGTTCTTCATTGTTCCTAATCTTCAGTGGCTATACCTGATTTTAGAGAGAATGTAGGTAGGGTAGAGAGGAAATTGTGGTGGGGGATGGTGCACTGTTTTAACAGCCCACTTCATTACTAGAGTAGGTTTGGGACCTTGAGAGTTGCTTTAAATATTGAACAACCACAGCTTTTCACAAGATCTTTCTGATAGACTTGTTGGTGGTATAATTCTCAAAACTACTCAGTAGAATTCCATTCTATTTATTTCCTGTTTGTTTATATGCCAGTAATCACATTAAAGGTTTTGTTGTTGTTGGTTTGTTTAGTTTGTGTTTTTTGTTTTGTTTGTTTTTTGTTTGGTTTTTTTTTGGACAAAGTTTCTAAGCCAAACTTTTCCTGACATCTTGGCTCCTTCTCACCTTCTTTCTCATTTTAATTACAGCTACTTTGAGGTTATCTGAAAAATAGGTTTACGTTAGAAAGCAACATACTTAATCCAATCTTTGTCAATGATCGGCTTTCTTTGAGGAAGCTTTAGGGAAATGTTTAGAGTTGTAATTTTATCTCATGTTATTTCTTTTAATTCACTACTAAAAGCAATAAGGAATATGTGTTGGCTGCTCTTGCTGCTTTTAGCAAGGTATTATAAGAAAAAGATGAGCTAAGGCAAGAATATGCCAATTTGCAAGCAGAGAAGGAAAGGGATAGAGAATCCAGAAATTTGAGCCTCACAAGCTGGAAAGAGCCAACTGCTTCTGTACCCCAAACAACATAAGATCCATTGCCTTACTACTAAGCCCTAAATTTTGCTAAGCCAAGTGCCCCATACTTTAGGTTTCTGTGATTGTTCCACTTGGTTCAGGGACTGATTTAGTTAAGGTTAAGTTTAAGTTAATCTAAGAAAGAGCTCTAGAAATAGAGAGTAGAAAGAGCTCTGAAAATACAGAGTTAAATAATGTAAATTTCTATCTCAAGTAATGGTCCTAAGATATGGTCAGGTTAGCAGTATGGGTCTGCTTTTTTAGTCATTCAGGGACTTAGATGATTCCATTTTATTGTTCCACTATTCCCTACAGTCTGCATTTGTACGGTCAAAGTTAGGACTCTATATTGTCTATGTCTCAAACATCAAAAAGGGGAAAGAGAAGTCTAGGACAGGTGATTTTTTTAAGCAAATAAAGTGAAAAGTGCACACATGACTCCAATTTCATATTATGTTGGTCAGAACTTGACATATGGCCGCCTCATTGCATAGGATGTAGGGAACTGATTGAATGGGCATTTTCCCAGAAAGAAGGGGAAATAAGATGTAGGATCTGATCTTTTTTTAGGAGAGACACACCTACAAATTTCTGTCCCTGAATATAAATACCTTAGAATACTTTAACTATGGCCAATCCCTTTTAATTTATATGATATTGCTCAGAAATTTGCCTTTTTTGGAGACCCCCCAAATAGATAATATTGTTATTTTTATGTGGATGTTTGTTTCAACTTACTTACATGTTTACCAACTTATATACACCCATTTTTGTCATTGTATTAATTTTTTGTTACTGCATAACAAATTACCAGAAGCTTAGCAGCTTAAAACAACACCCACTTGTTCGCATACAGTTCTGTATGACAGAAGTCTGGCAAGGCAAGGTTGGGTCCCTGCTAAGAGTATCACAAGGCTGATATCAACCTGTCAGCTAGATTAAGTTCTCATCAGGAGGCCTTGGGGGAGAAAATCCTCTTCCAAGCTTATTCTTTTTGTTAGCAGAATTTGGTTCTTTGGGGTTTATGACTGAGGTCCCCCTTTTCTTGCTCATCATCACCCACTGGTCCATCTCAGCTCCTTTCCACATGGCCCCCATAGGCAGTTCACAGCATGGATGCATGCTTTCATGGCCATCCAGGGAGTGTCACTCTGACTTCCTCTTCTGCAACCAGCTGAAGATAAATAAATATTAGCATATGCATATGCTAGCTTCTCAACTTTCCTTTGAATTAGTCATATCATCTTACTGAGTCAAATAAAATCTTTGATACTTGTTTATTTTTAATTTGTATGAGTTGTGTTTTTTAACATGTTTGAAAGTTATACTTTAATAGTGGTATCCAATAAAAACAGCACCTAGCCAGAGATTGCCCTATTGTAAAAATTGCTAGTCATTCAAGCCCCATAGAAGAATAAGAGTCTGTAACCAGATTTTTAGTGCCTCACTATTAAATATGAATAGTGAATTTTAGCCTCCAACGTGAAAATGTAGCAAAAAGAAGAAATCAAATTAGGAGGAAATTAAGAGAATGCTGGAGCAGAAGAAAACTTTAAAGAAATGATAATTAAATCTTCAAAAAACTTTCAGTTCTGGGCAAGGTAGAGTAAGCATATTCAACCACATTCCTCTTGCTAATTACAAAAAAACAAAAAACAAAAACAAAACCATGGACAAAATGCAACTCTGAAAGGTGGAAAAAAGAAGACAGACTGACTATGGACCATGGAACTGAAACCTATGTGACTATGTGAGTATGCTATTTTTTTCTTGTTTGTTTGTCTTGTATATATGCAATGGGCACAGATAAAAAAAAAAAAAAAAGCCCCAAAGAGAGCCCTACCCAAAGAACTAGGAAGAGGGTGGCTCTGAAGAAAAGAATTCTTTTTACTATACCCTCCCAACTCCAAGTAAACATAATGAAAGGAGCAGTGGTCTTTCCTTCCATACCAGACACTTGGGATAGAGCCCTGTTGACAATTCCTAACTTGCACTAAGTAGAAAAGCAAACAGAAGCATCTCATCCTCTCCCAAACTAAAGAGTGACCAAAGGATTAGAAAGAGGAGAAAAAAGACACTCAACCTTACTAATCATCAGGGAAATGGCAATATATAAGAATCACAATGAGATCACTTCACACCTATGAAGATGGCCATAATTAAAAAAAAAATACCAGTTATTGGTGAAAATGTTGAGAAGTTGAAATCCTTTTATACTGCTGTTGGGAATGTAAAATGATGCAACTGCTATGAGAACAGTATGATGATTCCTCAAAAAACAAAAACAAAAACAAAACAAAACTACCATATGATCCAGCAATCCAACTTCTGAGTTATTTAACCAAACGAATTTAAACCAGAAACTCTAAAAGATCTCTATACTCTCATGTTCATTGCAGCATTGTTCATAATAGCCAAGAGGTGGAAAAAATCTAAATGTCTATCACAAATAAAGAAAATTTGGTACACGCACACAATGGAGTATTATTCAGCCATAAAAAGACTAAAATTCTGTAATGTGCTACAAAGCACGGATGAAACTTGAGGACATTATACTAAGTGAAGTAAGCCAGTCACAGAAAGACAAATACTGCATGATTTTATTTATATTAGGTTTCTAAGGTAGTCAAATTAATCAAAGCACAAAATAGGAGTGTGTTTGCCAGGGGCTGGGTGGGGGAGGAATAAGTGGGAAGTTACTGTTCAAAGTATATAAATTGTCAGTTACGCAAGATGAAAAAGTTTTAGAGATCCGTTGTACAACATTGTTGTAACAGTAAATAATACTATACTTTATATTTAAAAGTTTGTTAGGAGGGTAAATCTCATGTTATATGATTTTCAACACAATTTTTTTTAAAAAGTGGTATGACATTTTTAAAGTGCCAAAAGAAAAAAACAAAGAAACCTGTAACCCAGAATTGTATAGCAAGTGAAAAGTGCAAAAACAAATCAATGGGAAAAGGTAATACTGGAAGAATCTGAAAATTGCTTATGAGACCACTTCTATGTGGTGGGGGGGGGGAGGAAGAGAGACAGAGAGAGATTGAGAAGTTTAGAGGGACAGAGGGACTGAGGGATGGAGAGATTGAGATTGAGAAACTCAATTTAAACCACCTCATTAAAACCACTTTACTAAACTTCACACCTTAAACAAAAAGTAACTCAGTATGGGGGGGCCTGGGTGGCTCAGTCGGTTGAACATCTGACTTTGGCTCAGGTCATGAACTTGTGGCTTGTGAGTTTGAGCTCCGTGTCAGGCTCTGTGCTGACAGCTCAGAGCCTGGAGCCTGCTTCAGATTCTGTGTCTCCCTCTCTATCTGCCTCTCCCCTGCTTGCACTCTGTCTGTCTCTCTCTCTCAAACATAAACATTAAAAAAAATTTTTTTTAAAAGTAACTCAGTATGGATCATGGATCTAAATGTAAAATGTGTAACAGTAAGGTTTTTAAAAGAAAATCTTCATAACTTAAGTAAAGAGTTCTTAGACATGATACCAAAAACAATTCACAAGAGAAAAAAAATCAATTAATCAGATTACTCAAAATTCAAAACTTTGTTTTGTGTAATACATTCTTCAAAAAATGATAATACAAGCCAGAGATAGGAGGAAAATATTTGCAAATCACATATAAGCCACAGGAGAGAAAAAAATACAACAATTTAAGAATCCTTTTGGGTGGTCAATCATCTAAAACAAGTTTCAGAAAAAGAGGAGAAATTGGAAGAAACTAACAAAGAAATAATACAAGAAAATTTCCAAAACTAAACAACATAAATCTCAAGGCTGAAATTACCCAATGAATGAATACCCAGTAAAATGAAAGAAGAAATCTAGAACAAGGCACATTTCCATAAAATTTTAGAAAACTGGGAATAAAGAGAAAGTCTTAAAAGTTTCCTTAGAGAAACAATAAGTAATACGCAAAAGATCAAGAATACAAATGGCATCGGACTTTTCATCAAAAACATTAGTTCCCATTACCACTAGGATAAATTAAGAACAAAAATCATGGCATGGCCCAAAGCTGTGCATGGTCCTAGACCTGCCCAGCTCCCATCTCCTACTATGTTCCTTTTTATTTTTCTTTAATTCACTTACACCAGTTACACTGGCTTATTTTCGTCTCTTTCCACCTGCAAAACATTTATACCTGTTGTTTCCTTTATATAAAAGACTCTTCTCATTTCAACTAGCTTATTTCACTCTTTCTTCACATTTCAGTAGTTATAATGTTTTTAGGTAAGTCATTGATTCAAATTCTCCTCTTAATGCTTATAAAATTTTATATGCCACACCCCACAGTACTTATCTCAACCATTTTATTTTTTAGTATAATTTTATTAACCTTCAGATGTTATTTTATTTAAAATATCAGCAGTAGTTGATATTTTATCACTCTGTCCTCTGAGACATTGCCCTTGTAAGACTTTCAAGTGCCCACATGCTCCTTTTTTTGTTTGTTTATGTTACTGAATACTACTCTGTCTCTTTTGAGATTTTTCCAGACCTTCACAACTTTGAAATGTCAGAATGCCCCAAGGTCCAGTCCAATGCCTCGTTTACTTTTTATTTGCACTCATTCCAATGACTTCATCCTGTCTCATGGATTTAAATCCATTTATAAACAAATGACGACCAAAATTATGTTAACAGCTTGGATTTCTCTTCTGAATCCAGAGTTGAGTGTCCAAATGTTTGTCTACTTGGACGCCTAGTAAGCATATCAAATCTTTTTAGACAAACATCATTTTTAAAAACATGTTTCAAAAACATCAAATTTCAATATTTGAAATTATATGAGTCTGAGATGACTTTACTCTATAAAAGCCCTCTGGATGTCTTCACCTGAGAGTAGATATTTGCATGAAAATCAATGGTTATCAAACTGAGTTAGTCCAGAGGAAAATATTCAATTATTTCTCAACACTATAAGCTGAAAAAACGGCAGGGCAGAGAATCATATTGTATCCTACATTAGGGCAAGGACAGTGGACTATCTTATTATATATTCATTCCATTATATATTCAGCATCTAGCACAATGACTGAAATATAGAAGGCACTTCATAAAGATTTCCTAATTAAATAAATTTGACCTAGCCATTTAGGCTATTGTTGAAGATTACAAACTAAAGTGGAATGAAAGGCAATTCATGAGAGAAGAAAACTAAAAGGCCAATAAATATACAAAAAGATGATCAACCTCATGGGTTATCAAGAAAATGCAAATTAGAGCAACAGAAAGATATAATTTCATGCTTGCTATAATTACAAAATTTTTAATATCTGGCAATAGTGTTAGTGAGGATGTACAGAATATTCATTTTATATGCTAATGAATATAAACTGGTACAAATACTTTGGAGAACAATTTGACAATAGCTTATGAAAATATGCATACCCTATGACCAGTACTTACACTCTTAAGTACATAACTCAAAGGAACTCTTTGCATAAGGGCATAACTCTTGCCTAAAGGCATATGTGGGAAAATATTCATAGCACTATTATTTAAAATAGCAACACTTTGAGTAACCAAAATGGCCATTAACAGAAGAATGAGTAAATTGAGGCAGCATATTAATGCAATGGAATATTACTCAGCAGTGAACATGAATGAAATACTTATGTGTTTCAATACAAATATACATAACACAACATAAAGACAACACTGAGCAAAAAGGCAAGTTGCAAAAGAACACATGGTGATAACATTTATGTTAAGTTTCAAAACATGCAAAGCTATATTGCTAAAGAGATTGTTAAAAGCTATATTGCTAAAGAGATAAATATTTAATAAAAGTATTCCAAAAATATCAAAATGATATCAAATACAATATAGTAGTAATATTTGGAGGAGTCATGGAAAAGAAGACAATATAATCCAGGAAAATTACATACAATTTTAACTCTGTTAGTAATGTTTTATGTCTCAAGCTGGGTGGAAGATATATAGGCATTCATTATATTATTCTTTAGTTTTCTTTAATCCTTTTTTTGTAAATTTTTCTTTAAAGAAAGTGAGAGAGAGCATGAGTTGGGGTGGAGAGGCAGAGGGAGAGAGACAGAGAATCTTAAGCAGACTCCATGCTGAGTGATGTGGGGCTTGATCTCATAACCACGAGATCATGAGCTGAGCCAAAATCAAGAGTCAGACACTTAACCATCTGAGCCACCCAGGCACCCCTTAAAAGTTTTATATTAGTATCTTTTATTCTCTTCCTGAACTATACAGGAACATCTGCCCTTCTTTTGATTTATATTCTGTTGTTCTCCAATATTTTAAATAAATCTTTTTTATCATTAAACATTATTATTAAGACAATATTTCTTTGTTCTTACATCTCAAACATTTTATCTGGGATCACTTCAGCTCTGAATAAAGTACATCCATGGGAATTTCTTCTGTCAAATTCTGCTTATTATAATCTCTATTCTATTGTGATAATTATCTTATTTCATTCTTGTTTTTGAAGAATCTTTAAATCAGGTATAGAATTTAGAATGGTGGTTATTCTTTTAGCTCATTAGAGATACCATTTCAAGGTCTGTTTCTGTTAACAGTAGCTCCTTTAAAAGTATTTTTGTTTTTCTTTTTGGTTTTTCTGCAGTTACAGTCTCATCTGTATGTCTAGGTATATTATCAGTTCAGGGAAATACCAGGTGTGCAAGAAGAAAACTAAACACAAAGTAGTTCAATATTATAGGTAACAATCTAAGCTGCCTATTCCAGGTTGGTAAGTGGGCTCTCCCCTACACTGTTATTCAGGAACCCAGGTTCCTTCCATCTAGTTTCCCTGCCACCCCTATGGTCAAAACCAGGTTATAGGCATATTCCTATAAGAAGAAGAAAGAAATGGAGGTAGCCTGTTTCTTTCTTTTTTATTTTTAATATTTATTTATTTTTGAGTGAGAGAGTGAAAGACGGGGAGGAACAGAGAGGGAGACAGAGGATCTGAAGCAGGCTCCATGCTTACAGCAGACAGCCCGATTCAGGGCTCAAACTTACGAATCCTATCATGACCTGAGCTGAATTTAGAGGCTTAATCAACTGAGCCACCCATGTGCCACTATTTTTTTTTAATTTTTAAAATTTTATTATTTTTTTAATTTTAGAGAGAAAATGTGAGCTGGGGAGAGGGGCAGAGGTGGGGCGGGGGGGGGGGTGGATCTTAAGCAGTCTCCATGCTAAGGATGGAGTCTGACATGGGACTCAATCAATACCACAACTCTGGGATCATGACCTGAGCTAAAATCAAGAGTCGGAGGCTCAACTGATTGAGCCACCCAGGCACCTCTAGACTTTTTATTTCTTAAGGTCTCCAGCTGAAAGCATTATGTAGGTAAGAATTGAGGCAATAAGTCACATCTAACCATAAAGGAGACTCAATAATATAGATTAAACAGTCATGTCTCTGGCACTTCTGTTACTAAGCAAGAAAGGGAAATTGCAAATTGGTAAATACCTAGCTGTTCTTACCACTCTACGTGCAGAATCTCTTTACAGTAAAATTTTGGATTGAGTAACTTGTTCTATGAGTGTTCTGCAAGACAAGCAAACATTTCTAATAAATTTTAACTTGATAAATGAGCAATGTCTTGCAATACAAGTAGTATGTGACACGGAGCCTCACACAATCCCAACTGAGCCAATGGTTCTTAAAATTCACTTTGATACACAAGTGCTTTGGATTATAAGCATGTTTCCAGAAGGAATTATACTTTCAAACCAAGGTTTTACTTACTTATTTTCCTTGGGATTATCTGGGCCACTTGAATGTGTGATAGTTTTTATAATTTCTGTGGAATTCTTAGCTATCCTTCATTGGTATAGAAAATTTTAAGATTATTATAGATTCATGTGAAATTATACCAAATAATGCAGCAAGATCCCATGTACCTTTACCCAGTTTCACTAATGGTAACATCTTGCCAAACTATGGTTTGGTATAAAAACCAGTATACAGATATTGATACAATCCACCAATCTTATTCAGATTTCCCAGTTTTACTTGTACTTATTTGTGTATTTATTTCTGCACAATTTCATCACATGTATAAGTTCGTGTATACACCACCACAGTCAAGATACCAAAGAGTTTCTTTACAAAGATCCTTCGTGTTCTTTTATAACCACTCCCACCTCACTCCTGACTCCTCCTCCCAGCCCTCGGTCCTGGTGGTCACTAATCTGTTCTCCATTTCTAAGATTTTGTTATTTGATAATGTGGTATAAGTGAAATCACAAAGTATGTAATATTTTGGGACTGTTTCTTTCTCCTCACTCAGCATAATCTCCCATAATCTCCCTGGAGATTTAACCAAGTTGTTGTATGTATCAATAATTCCTTTTTAAAAAAAATTTTTTTAATGTTTATTTTTGAGAAAGAGAGAAGCAGAGTGTGAATGGGGGAGGGGCAGACAGAGGGGGAGACAGAATCTGAAGCAGGCTCTATGCCCTGAGCTGTCAGCACAGAGCCTGATGCAGGGCTCGAACTCATGAACCACAAGATCGTGACCTGAGCCTAAGTCAGATGCTTAACTGACTGAGCACCCAGGTGCCCCTATAATTCCTTTTTATTACTGAGTAGTACTCTATGGATGTATCAAAGTTAACCATTCACCCACTGAAGGACATCTGGGTTGTTTCCAAAATGTAAAATATGGTTTATACCACTGTTTTATAATGGTTCAAGTTATGCAAAGATATCCAATATATACAGTGAAGCATCTTACATAGAGCTCTTTTGAAAATTTTTAAATGGATTTTTATGTAAAGTGTTAATACAGTTTAGTTTTTCAAATGACAAATACATGCTCATTGTAAAAGTTCAGACACTATCAAAGTGCATAATACAGTACATTGATTAAAAAGTAAATATCCACCTTTATCCCCCTCCCCCCCCTTTCTCAGGGGTGACTACTGTTAATAGTTTAAAGTGTATATTTATCCAAGATCTGGTCAAATCTAAAAGTTTTTCAGTTGATTATTTTTCATTTGAGAGAACTCATAGTATCTGCTGGTAGTTTTTTTTTTTTCTTTTCTAATGTTAGTATTGCTTACATTTCTTCCTTTATAACAATGTTGAAAATGAAAAAATACGTAGCATCCTTAATTCCTGCCTTTAGTGTTTCTAACTTGAACACATTCATGTATCTTAATAGGTCTTACAGCAGTTTTCATTGTTTATATTAGATTGATAAAAGTTACTATGAAGAGACTAATGTTCATCTATTTGTATAAAAATGCATTGTATATTTTATACGATATTTTAAATATGTCCTAGTTGAGTCTGACACTTTGTTTATAAAAATCTTAAAAAGTCAAAACCTTGGAATAATGATGTAAATAAAATCTCCCTAATGAATATATAAGCTTTATAGACCTTTATACAAAAGTAAATATATTGTTTCCTGGAAAAAAAAGACTTCTCTTTTAGTCTTTAAACAAACTGTTCTCTGAACTAGTACGGTAAAGGCAGTCCGACTTGAAGTCAATTTCAACAAGACCAAAAAACTAATGTTAAGCACACTCCTAAGCTCTGAAGCCAGTGTGTATGGTAGTGTCTGGTACAGTAGATATATCCTTTGGAAAGAAAACATGCTCAAGCTCCCTCCTCCTTTGCCTGGCTCTCCTCATTCTCTTCCCAAGGAACAATCATTAATTTGATTGGTCATAGTCCAAAACAAATACTGGGCCATGTATGTGTGGAAAGACTGGGTGTGGGTGTGGGTGTGGGTGGGGGTCCCTCCCTGCCTTCTCTTCTTTTGTATAAGGCTGGAATTGGTAGGAAGACCTGATTTGAAAGAGTAAGAGGAATGTAGTTTGACACCCTCCCCCAACTCGTCTTATGTATTAAACTGCCTCTGAAACCCAAACAGGCAGAATTTGGGCATTTATAAGTATTGGTCAAAGACACTACTGGCCAAAGACTGGGCAAAACCCCAGCATAAACTTCTAAAATTTGGTGTAGATTGGGGTGCAAAGCTGGGCATTATTTGGAACAGAAAATAAACAGGCATGAAATTTTGATCTAGTCTGGAACTGGAGTTAATCAAAACCTCTTACCATTGATTTTAAAATAGGCATCTCCATAGGCATGTTACACTTTTATTAAAAAAAAAAAAAAAGGAATATCAAGTTAGTGGCCACAGAGGTGGGGATAAGAACCTAACTATCCTGACTTTAATACCCTCTGGTAAGTCACATGGTAGGTATCACTCAAGAAAACAAAGCTGTCTGCATCAATATATTTCTTTTTGAAAACATAGTCTCTGCCAGAAGTTAACAAGCCCGAGTTAGTGTCCAGGAATCTGACCAATTATACTAATTTATCTTCATCTCTGGAAAAGGCAAGAAAGTATCTTCTCTTTCAAAGTGTAGAATCTCTCTTCTGCTTTATTGTTAAGATTGGATCCTAGCAATCACTGCCATAACAGATTAGAAATAGAAGTGCGTGTGATGGGAGGGAGGGAGGGGTAAGAGAACTAACTCCACTCTTTTTTCTTTTAGCTCACTCCATCTCTTTGCTCTTCCTGAGTATATTATTTTAAGGAGCTGCCTAAGCCATATATTCTACTCCAGATTATCTAAGAACTCTAGCTCTGTATTTGGAGTTTCAGATACAAGATAATCTAATAATAAAATGGATTTGGATTTTTCCACTTGCAGTTTTCTCTTATATGCATATTCTTCTTCAGGAAACTTTCGAGGATGGGTAGTTTACCCAAGGCAAGATTTAGGCATCTGGGTCTCTTGAGCTAATGCTTAACAGCAATGCTCAAAAAATAGTAATTATTATCAATTAATGATCAAACATATGGTATGGAACAAAGATAGAAATTAATATCAGATCAGTTTGGAACTGGGTTCTGTCAAGGCAAGTTGAACTCTGACTGAATAAAAAACATACTTGGATTTCTTTTTTTCATTCTTTTTGATGCCTATAGGCGGAAGTGGCTCAGTAGTGTTTTCGTGTGAAAAGAATGTGAAAAAAAATCTACACAAATGTTACATTAAAATTCTTTTCATTTTATGAAGAGACCATTGAATATAATAAGTAATGATACCACAAATATTTCTGGGTATGTAGTTTTTCATTTCAAATGAATATAACATTATCCACTCCCTCCAATACAGAAATTATAAATGGATTTTTAAGCTAATGAATCATGAAATATTTTTGTTGAGTTACAAGTGAACCAAATGGTCATATTTATTTTAACACCTGGAAGAAGTCAGGATATGCACAGCTGGCTGTTAGCTTGTCACACATTCCTAAGTTTACAATTACTACTAGTGTTCTCAAAGTCCACTGACAAACAGTTGCAGGTGGCCAAGATGTTTTTGTGTGGAAACAGCTTTACTCAGCAAAATCTAATAATGTATCGATAATAGCATTTACTTTGGAAACTATCAGTATTTAAAATTGGCAATTTTCAAATATTTTCTTAAAATTAAAGCATGCTTACAAATACTGCTCTAATTTTTTGAAAAATTCAGTACATAAAGGAATATTTTAAGAATAGTATCAAAGGGAAAAAAGGAATACTGTCAAAGAAAAAGTTAACCTGTTAAATCAAGTCTATTTATTCAATGTATTTCTTATGGTGGAAATAGCTGCATTCTTACACTATATGAAAGATTGCCTATACCGCTATAACTCAGTCTCTAGAGCATTACTTCTACATGAAACACAGCTAGTATTCCAGAGGAGGGGAATATATATCATTTTACAGAAAGATAATGTTCAGGTATTTAGATGATATTAAAAACTAAATTTCTATATTAATTTAAATTGTTTTATATAATTATTTTTTAGTTTTAATTAAATATTGATAGGAAATATTTATATGCCACCTCTGTTTAAGAAAATAACATTACCACTTTAGTTCTTTGTGTCTTTTCCTGAACTCATTTCCTTCCCCTTTGCACCTCAGAGGTAATCACTTTCCTGAATTTTGTGTATTTCAGTTTCTTGCATTTCTTTAGGTGGTACCACATAAGGTTGCATCCTTAATCAACTGTTGTTTACTTTTGAATATTCTAAACATTATATAAAAGAAATAATACTGTAAGTATTTTTTTGACACTTACTTTGTTCAACACTGTAATCCCGAGATTCATCCAAGTTATTATGGGCAGCTGTATTTAATGAATTTTTATTGCTGTATATAATTATGCCATATAAAAGTACCAAAGTATATTTATCCATTCTATTATTGATGGGCATTTGGCATGTTCCCAGTTTTTGCCTAGTGTTACTAACAATTTTGCCCAACTGTCTTGGTTCGCATATCCAAGAGTTTCTAAAGGGTATATGTATATACATGTATATACACACACATGCATGAAATGTCAAAATTATATGTAATATATGCATTGTTATGTCAAATTATTCTCTAATTTGCTTTTTACTAATTTATACTCCTACCAGCAGTATGTAAGTATTTCAGCTGCTCCATCTCCTTGTCAATACTTTATATTCTCAGACTTTAAATATAAGCCAAACTGGTAAGTTTATAGCAGTATCTATTTGTGGTTTTAATTTGTACTTCTTCAATTACCAATGAGGTTGAGAACCTTTTTGATTGTTTAACAGCCATACTGATAACCTCTTATGAAGTGTTTCTTCAAGTCTCTTGTTCATTTTCATTTGGAATTGCTTGTCTTTTTCTTAACTGAACAGGGAAGAATTATTTATTTACTCTAGAGATTAGTTCTTTGTCAATTATATGTTGCCAATTTTTTTCTCAATGCCTTGTCTTTTTACTCTTTTTATGTCTTTTGATCAACAGTTCCCCCCCCACACACCAACTTTTTTTTAAAGTAGGCTTCATGCTCAGTGCAGAGCCCAGTGTGGGGCCTGAACTCATGACCCTGAAATTAAGACCTGAGCGGAGATCAAGAGTTAGACGCTTAACCAACTAAGCCACCCAGATGCCCCAACAGTTCCTAATTTTAATGTAGAACTACTTACCCATCTTTTCCTTGTTTGAAACTATTTTTCATACTGTTATTCACTTATGAAAAAGTCTTACTACTGAAGCTAAAAAATTGTACCATAGAAATTGAGAAAATATCATAGTTGTTCTATCACAGAATATACTTTAAAAATTAAACAACAGAAATACATATGAAAAATTGTGGCATAGACAGATGGCTAGGTAAATGATTATTTTTTCTAGTTTTGGTGGCAGTTGATATATTAAATTAGTTTATTGGCTGATAAATCTGGAGCTACAAAAAACACAGGTTTCTGCAAAGTTTTCTATAACTTATCACTTAACTGCAATAAAACACTGGTGAATATTGGTTGTAAAGGACACATTTGTAATGTGAATTAATAATGGAGCTGATGTAATTTGTTTACCAAAAGGGATATATATGTGTAAGTATAGAAAGTTCTGTGTAATGGGAGTTGAGGTGGGTGGAAAAAGGGATTTTTTTACTTTTCATATCTAACCTTTCTGTAATATCTAAACATTATAATATAAACATGGACTACCTTTATAAGAAAAACATGTTTGATATTCTTCAAGCTGAATTTATTGTAAAAATCTTAAAGTGATTTAGATGTGTATAGTATTAAATTTGTGATTTTATTATAGTGCAACACAGATCAATTTTGTAATGTTTGTAAGATTTGAGAGTTCTTCTAACTGCTCTTGAAAAATATACTAGGCAAAATAAATTCAAAAGTGCTGAAACATTAGCAGTTGAAAATGGACTATATTATAAAGAATTTTTTTGAAAGATCTTTAGATAGACTGTGGATCCTGTTATTTCCAAAATGGAGAGGCAGAATATATCAGCACTAGACATCATTTGTGAACATAATTTTTCGCAAGAAAACAAAGCAAATGGCTAACAATGATATTCACTGTGAACATATCTATCTGGTGTTGTTCTATGTTAACTTTCTGAGTTACCCTAATTTTTAAGAAACTTGTATTGGATTAAGTTTTGGGTTTTTTTGTTTGTTTGTTTTGATAGCGCACACTTGGGAGCACAAGGGGGGAAGGGCAGATAGAGAGGGAAAGCGAGAACTTAAGCAAGTTCCACGCCCAGCATGGAGCCCCACCCAGGACTCAGTCTTACAACCCTGAGATCATAGCCTGAGTCAAAATCAAGAGTCATAGGCTTAACTAACTGAGCCACCCAGGTGCTTCTCTTCCTGTTTTGTCACATAGTGGTGTTTCTGATAAATTCTGTGTTCTTAAATCTCATCCCAGTAAGAATTTGCTAGCTGAATAGGTTAAAGAGAAACCTTTTAGAGGACAAAGATAACCGGTAATTCATTCATCAGTAACAAACACATGCACAAGTGTATGGTCTAATTCTGAGCAAGAATGCAGAGATCAATTTTGCTGATAATGTTTGAATATTAGAAAAGTCATTGATGGTCAATAGAACTGCAATATTCCAAATCAATTAATATGAGATATGCTAACAGATGTCTGCAAAAAATAATAATTAAGTGAGCTGAATTAGTCATTACAATAAAAATGATGCAAAGGTGTGTTATTGTAACAGTTAAAACAATATTTAATATTCAAATACACTGTGATTTAATGTTTATATATTTGTAAGGTTTCTCACATAAACACATCAACAAACCAGGAGAGAAGTTTGGTCAAACCATGTATGCTGATGTTCTAATTTGCAAATTAAAATTTGATGAAGGTGATGTACCTCTAAGCAGCTCATACCAAGAGGATAAGAAAAAAGGACTTACAGAACATTCTTTCTGCTTCTAGAAATACCTGACCTGGACTATATTTCTTCCCTTTCTCTTGCCTTCCCTCTAACCTTGATTCCCAACCTTGATGATATTACTACATCTTCACCCAACTTCTCTGTCTCAACATACATTACCATCACCTCGAATTTCATTCTAACCCTCTGACACTGTTTTCATTTTGGCCATGCACTTGTGTGCTTCATTCATTCATTCATCATCACAAACAAAAGGTGGAGGTTACCAGTGAAGAGCTGGACTCTGAACCCAAGTGCTTGTTTGTATCTTAGTTCTGCCAATTATTTATTAGCCATTAGACCTTTGGGGAAGTCACCTAACTTCTGTACATCAATTTCATTATCTGTAAACATTAGGGTATTAACAATACCTGTCTCATAGATTGTTATGAGGGATGAATTAATATTATGTAAAAGTCTTATGAAGTGCCTAATATGTAGTAAGAATCATATAAATGTCAGTTGCTTTTATTAACATTATTGGGGTCATTTGGGCATTTATGTGCCAAGCATTCTTGGCATATTTGGATTATATTAGTAAACTAGACAGACAATGCCCTTGGGAAAGTCTTTTTTTTTTAGATGCAAACTGTCCCCTATTTCCCTATCTCAGACTCATAAGTGGACCCTGGACAGAAAGTCTTTGGCTAGGGATGCTATCACATTAGTGGGCACCAAAAATGTTAAACCATCAAGAAAAGATAACAATCCTCAGGACTGGCACAGAGGACAAAGCCACTTATTTCTAATTTCTGTTATTATTATATTCTTTTCCTCTGTTTTGACATTAATTCTAGCTCGCATTTTCCTCCTTTCTATTACTACAAACTACCATTTTCAAGGCAAAATTTCTTAAAAACATACATGCCTGTAATTATCTTATGGTTGCCTATCCTAAGGAAGTGGAAGTATCCTGCCTCAAAATGACCATAAAAATAACTGTAATGGGCTGGTTTTAGATATTGAAAGATTGCTCTTTCCATTCCCTATTGTTAACCTTCTTTTACTCATTTCTTTTTATTTATAAATTTTGCCCTCAGGGAATAGAGCGGATAAAAAAAAATCTAACTTCTTGGCTTACAAGTCCAAAATACAATCTTCATAGAATGGTTTTTATTTCTAATATCTAGGTACTCTCTCAAGAAGAAAAATTGTTTTATTTCAATTCCCAGTGACATCTGATTTGGAAGATCAGAAGCTCAAGCTCTAAGGATGTATCATTGACCACCACAGGGCAGGGGGAAGAAACAGGGGGCTAACCTAAGCCTCTTTCTTACTTTGAGCAAATGTTGTATTAAAAACTAAGATGATTCTCTAACTTTAGATTTTCAGCCCTTGGAAGGGCATTTGGGGAACTATTTCAGGACCGTGAAATGTAGGTCATAGTACATACAGATGTACTTCCCTACTGTATGGCTTGGGCTTTAAAGTACTTCAAGCATTTACCAAAGGATTAAAGAGTTAAATGTAAAAATGAAACCATAGAAGAACTAGCAAAAACACAAACAAATACTTAAATAACCTTTGGGTTAAAAAGATCTTTCTAAGCCTAACACTGAAAGTATAACTAAAAGAAAATTTTTTTGTCTTTTTCAGGGAGGGACTAAAAATTTTAAATTCATGACAGTAAAAAATACCACAAAATTATGGCAGTACTTTGTTAGATATATGCTATATATATATTAACATGCTATATATGTTTTATATAGAAGAACACTTAAACTAAAAATATCAAGACCCTAATAGAAAAAGTGAAAAGGCAATATGTTTTGAGGGGTGGGTATATAGATGTGTGTGTGTGTGTGTGTGTGTGTGTGTGTCTATATATACACACATATATTTATACTTATATACATGTAAAAATGTGAATACATAAAAAATAAGTAGAGCCCATAAAAGTACAGACACATATTCATAGTGGGTAATCCTGAGAGGAAGAACTACATGTACTTTTATATTGTTCTCTGTATTAAAGTTTCTTTTTTGGTGGGGGTGAAGTACATGTTAATGTAGCAATAAGAAAAAAACTCACTTTAAAGAGTTAAATGTAGGGGCGCTCTGGTGGCTTAACTGGTTGAGTGTCCCACTTCTGCTCAGATCATGATCTTGCAGTTAGTGGGTTCTGGCCCTGAGTCAGGCTCTGTGCTGACAGCTCACAGCCTGGCGTCTGCTTCGGATCCTGTGTCTCCTTCTCTCTCTGTCCCTACCCCGCTTGCGCTCTCTCTCTCTCAAAACATAAACATTAAAAAAAATTTTTAGAGTTAAATGTAAAAAATTAAGCTTCAAAAGAAAATAGAGATGTACAGAAAGCCCTATGTCCTCTGATCTGAGGCAGAGACAAAGTAATAATTCTTCTTCTGATATGAATCTCATTTTCTGAATGTGTGAAAACTAAGACTTGTTAAAAAATATTTTGTAAATTGTGAATTAATTTCTTCCTCTGTTAACTTTCAGGATTTTATTTGCTGGTGTGCAGTAAAGTTAAGAATGCTAAACATTTTTAATTTTCCCAAATTACAGCAATTAATATTAACGAATTAATATTTACATACTGCTTATACTGTATTTACAACTGTGGTAAGTTCTATGGGAAGAAAACAAAGATACTTAAGTGTTAAATATCTAATAATTCAAACTTTCCACTAAGTCATTCTGGCATGACCCAACAAATGATGATTTGGTAAGCTTCCTAGTCAAGAATCTCAGCAATATAGACTTACTGTTTCAAATTTTCATGTAACATGCCATCTTCAATAAAAATAATACTACTTGTCTATCATTAAAGTATGCACTTTTGAATAATGGCAATAGATTTATTCTTCACATAAATTTGAAAACTCTGGTTAGAATCAGAAATCACCAACAGTCAACTAACTTAATCCAGATAGGGTTAAATCTGTAATTGTCATTTAACAATGATGATGGTATATAACGAACATTTTTGAGTGCTTAATACTCAAGTATTAAGTACCAAGTTAAGCACTTAATCATTATCACTTTTTAACTTCTTGAAAAATTTATGTTCAGAGGTTATACAACTTGCCCAAAGTCATATATTTAGTGTGGCAATTCCAATCTACTACTGTCTGGCTAGTAAGTGCCACATACATCGTGTCTTCATTAAATATTTCATACATTTAGCTACCAAGCAATACTAGACTAAATGAAAATGATTTAAGCACTAGTAAAATAGTTTAAAATCATATGCTTATAAAAATACGTGAATACTTAGTAATCCATGCTTGAAACTATTCAGAACTGATGAAGTACAAAAAATACAGGAAATAGTCACACATCAAGCCAAAACATATGCAGATGGGACAAGATGAAACTTAAGGGATCAAATTAATCTTTTTTCTGTTACTAGTTTTTCATATATGGCAAAACAAAAATTCATTTGTTAGATCTAATAATTGATGCATTCATTGCTAAATTTGTTAACTTTGGGGAACAAAAGAAAATAATTTCTCAATCTTAAGTACTTTTGTTATGCTTGATCACTTAATCCTCAGCAATTTCATAAGATAGGTATTTTTGCTCCCTTTAAAAAAAAAAGAAAGTAAATAAACTAGGGTTCAGAAAGTCTGAACAACTCATATAGAGCTGATAAATGACAGTTATTTGTTTCTAGGTATACATGACCCCAAAGTTGCACCAGGCATAGTTTAATGTTAACATAAGATAGCACAATTAGGAGATTAATAAACTATACTTTTAAAATAATGTTTGTGTGTGTTGATCATGGATTACTATACTTACATATTGCAGAACAAGCTAGCTTTCTGGTATGAAATTCAAGACTTAGAGGAATGAAAACATTTGCAAAGTGTAAACTCTTTTGCTTTAAATTCTCTATTTGAAGATTTAAGAAAGAAATAACTTTTTATCATAATACATGCACCTATTTTTCATGACTAAAAATCTAGTAACATAAATTCAGAATTTTTCAGAATTTTGGATTGAAAAGATTTTATGAGCTAAAAGGAAAAACAGGATGTTTAAGATAAATATCTGAAAATAGACATTTTAGTTTCTACTTTTTTGCCTCACAATGTACAATGCTACAACATAGCCAACACTTTCAGGTTGTTAAATCAAAATCCTTTCTTTCAAAGACTTCTTGTTAAAAAAGTAGGAATATAGAAAAGCATCAGAGTGAACTGTCTTGTTTCATGTAAAATTGTTTCATGTAAAATTGTTTCATGTAAAATCAGCAATAGAAGCATTTTTAATGCTACATTTATGCTATTTTATTCTATATATTATATTCTCATCATCCTTTAAGGTTACTACTTCATAGAATCATAGATTTTAAAGTTATTTAAGACAATCTAATCCAATAACTTCATTTTTATAAAGTAGGAAATTGAGATCCAGAGAAATTTGATGAATTTTTCCGTGACTGTTTTGTGAATTAGTACCTGAGTGGGGAATGAAATCTAGTTTTCTTGATATAGTGTCCAAAACTTATGACACTATATCACCATACTACCTTCATTTCTATTTTGGATAATGTCAAGTGGTAAACATAGCATATTTAAATCCTGGGTCCCCAAGCAAATATTTCAGAAGTCCCCACTCTTCTACTGAAGACATTAGACATATTCTTAGAGTAGATGACTACTTAATATTTACCCTAAATGTATAATGGTCAGGTATAAATAACTTCAGAATAAACAATCTCCTGATGAAAGGGATACAGATTATATGCAGTCCCACCTACAATGTAAAGTATTCTTAGGGAGTACTGAAAACAGTAATAACATATTTGGATATTGACTTATGATTTTATTTTTTTAAATATTTTTTAATGTTTATTTTTGAGAGAGAGAGAGTGCACACAAGCAGGGGAGGGGCAGAGAGAGAGGGAGACACAGAATCTGAAGCAGGCTCCAGGCTCTGAGCTGTCAGCACAGACCCTGACATAGGGCTCGAACCCACAAATGGTGAGATCATGACCTGAGTCAAAGTCGGAAGCTTAAACCACTGAGCCACCCAGGTGCCCCTGGATACTGATTTATGATTCACAATGTATTTCACATATTATCTTAGCTGAAGACTGTCAACTAAGATTGTTTTTGAAAATCTTTATTACTGAAGTATATAACTTAAATACAATAAACCAAAACAATATGGTTTGAGGTTTTTTAGTTGTAGTTTTGGTTTAAGACAACAAAGATTTACTATCAGTCTGTGTGGTTTACTATGGGAGTGGCTTAATTGGGTGCTTCTGGCTCCAACTCTCTAATAAAGTTGCAATTAAGCTTTCAGCCATGGCGTAGAGTAACCTGAAGGTTTGAGTGAGGCTGAGAGATAGGCTTCCAGGATGGCTAGGAAACAGATCCTAGTTCCTCTAACTACATAGGCCTCTCCACTGAGCTGCTTGAATGTCCTCACAAATTGTCAGCTAGATTCCCCAAGTTCAATGAGTTTTGAAAAACACATACACCTGCATAACCACTATCACAATCAAGATACAAAACATTTCTTTCATCCAAACAGTTCCCTCAGGAACTTCACCTCACTTCTAACTCCAGAAGTGGTTTTTTTGGTTGGTTGGCTGCTTTTGCATTATTCATGAACTCTGTTGCAGTCATAGACGCAGCTACAGAAATATCAGTATACTGGGTTACCATATACTTATTTCTTGCAGTGCAGTTCCTATTGAACAACTCTGCATCAAGGGACAAAAGACCTTCAATATGCATGTGAGGAGAAGCAGGATGGAATATTAGTCTCCCCAACAAACTTGCTCCAGTGTATGGTACTTAGAAATGGTATAACATTCTCCAGTTTTAACATTTCTCTTCATCACTTTGTTGACCTGGAATTCCTGGTCCTGTTCAAGATGCCCTTCTAGTTTGGCTTTCTCCTGCTGCAAAAGCATCAATTTTCTGGAAAGACCATTAGTGAGGAACTTTTCTTCCTTCTTGTAATTTACAGTAAGGGCATCTTTCTCCTTCTTTTTGAGATTCATTCCTGTTGTGTGTATCGCTAGATCATTCCTTTTTATTGCTGAATGGTGTCTTATTATATGGAAGCACCCACAACAAATTATTATACTTTGAATTTTACCAATAAAACATTCATTTTTTTGTCTTGTTATGTAAATGCCTACCCAATATCCTTATTGTGCAAAGTCTAAAATATTTGCTACCTAGACCCTTAAAGAAAATGCTTGCAGACCTCACACCAGCTGCATAGTCATGAACTGGGACCTTGCTAGAAATGCAGAGTCTCAAACAACATTGTAGAACTACTGAATCAGAAACTAGATTTTAACAAGATCTCAGATAATTCATATGCATATCAAAGGTTGAGAAGCCCTATTGTTTTCTTTTTCTTACAATTCTAACAAGAAACAACACATATCTACCGTATATGTAAAAGTGCACGAGTCTGTGCATGTGTGCATTGGTAAGCCTAATAGAATCATTCATATCTATGACTTTCAGAAAAATTTTACTGGTATCTAAAATAAACTCATAAAAAACAAAATATGGAGATATATATAGGTTGAAAATTCTAAGTCTTATTTTAAAATTCTTTAGATAAAATGTTTATTATTTTACCATCTTAAGGTTATAAAATAATTCTTAAAAATTCCTTGTTAAAGCAGTTTCCAAAAGAGCAAATGTAGCACAAATAAAAACCGTTCTGTCTTCTGTACAAGGATGTACCAGTGATTAGTAGAGATTAACAGATGATCATCTTCATGCATGTGATCAACAAGACCAAAAGGTCAACAGGGTTTTAGTTTACCATATGCTGCAAAATTCATGCAGCAAACCTACTTGGCATTTGCTTACATTATACATACCTTTTAATCAACAAATTAGAAGTTAAATAATAAATCATTCACTTACATTCCTACTAACATTTGTTCAATAAGTACTGCAATATGATGATTCTTCTTTATGCAAAATAGTATGATAAAGCGATTTTCAAAGCCAGAGAAAACTAATTTATATGTAATTATTTTAAATTTGCTATAGCAATAACAAATGGCATTTTATTACTAAACTCAGATGTTCAGTTTGTAATCATCCAACCAGCAGTTCTAACTTTTTGGGTTTCCTAGTTGAACATTTAAAATTAAATTTATGTAACTACTATTTTAAAGAGTTTCACATTTTTACTGATTTAATTCTATCAATTCTAAGTTACTATTTGAGACTCAAATTCTTCAAAATAAAGAAAACATTTAAATCTCTTTTCCATATTTATTTCATTAATGCTAGCTAGAAAATAGCAATTTCTCCTTTTCAAACTATCTTTTCCAGAATTTCTTGATTCACTTTGTATCTTTTTGCACACATGTTAGTTCTAAATATATATCTGAACTCTAAATGACTTCTGTTCATATTAATAGTCCATAACAAGCTATTAAGTCTTCCTTACAACAAGCAACAATATGCCAAAACACTTGCTCTGTAGTTTAGCACTTTCATGAAAAGAACCTATAAACTACCACAAAAATAAGTATAAAACAATCATTCCTTCATTAATATATATTATGCTCTCCATTCATAAAACAAAATTCAGCAATAGTCAGAAACTACCAAAGAATTATTCAAAGATCAGGATTTTGGGGGGGGTTTATTTCATCTTATTTAAAAACGTGTATGTATTATGCTTAAAACAAGATTATTTGGTCCCTTTAAGTCTTTCAGATATTTACCTAAATTAGTCCCACTTTGGAAAGTGAAAGTTGTTTCTATGTTATGATTAAAATCTTATCTACTCATATTTATGTCTCATTTTTCAGATTAAGTTGAATTTGTGAAAAAAACATAAAATAGATATACCATATGTTATAATATCTAGTTTAAAAAACAAGAACTTATTAATGGTAAGAAAAATACAATCAAAAGAAGGGTTACATTTAAAATTGTGTGCTTCTCTGGGAAATGCAAAAATAAAATAAAAAATATTATGGAAAAAGAAATACAAGCAAAATGTTAAACAGAATTCTAGGTTTAAATATAGGTGTTTGGAGAACACATAGGTCATAATGTAATAAGCCCTCATTTTAAAAAGTCAAGTTTTTCACTATGAAAGATACCCTTTCGTATTTGTAAGGTAATATATGGAGAAAAATAGAAATCATTAATGATGCATGAGTCAGAACATTGGTTTAGAGTAAAAGCCAATTACAATTACGGAATCTGCATCTGTTCATTACAACTTTGTCAGTTTTCCAGAATATGAGGCTAGGCAGTTTTTACAAATGACGTAAATGGAAATGTGTTTAGAAACGGCTAAACAATTTGTGCAACACACAAAAAATGCGATGTTACAGCTAAAAAGGAATTCACTCGTCTTCGCATTACTATTTATATAGACTCCTCTTGGTTCTATTTCTATGGACTTTTCTTACTCTGCATAATTTTGCCATTAAGAGACTGACTCAACATTCTATGAATGTTTAAAATTTCTACTACTTTTTCTATTAAGATACAAAACATCTCCTACAAAGGTGTATAGAATGGTTTACAAAGAATCTAAATAATTTTGAAAAATTGTATTAAATTTGTCTGATGAGCATGTGACAAATGTTTAGATGAATAATCTTCCTAAAGCCATCTGTAATACATGGGCTCAGCTTTTTGGAAAACCAATGGATTTCATAAGCCATGTCATTTAGTTGAAAAGAGGCTGTCTGGATTAGTGAGAAAGAAAATTCATTTTGGGCATATCAAGTAGACTAAAAATGACAATGTGATACAAAAAAATAACAAAGAAATAAGTCTAAAGAAAGTTAGAAAGAATTTTAGAGATCAGATAAGCATTTCCTGAAGTGTGTTCTATGATACCATGGTCTCTAACAAACTGAGGAAATGGGTTTTATCATTAAATAAGCTTCAAAGATACTGCGTATTTTCCTTCCTGTAAGAGATTTACAATGCAGAATAATAGAGTATGAAAGACTCTGTGAGAAAAGTGCTGGAAAAAATATCAACCTGATTTTTGTACATGAAATTCCCACCCCTTTTTGAAAATTTGAACACTCATACTTTTCTACAGAAGACAATTTAGGAATGTTTTAATAGATAATTATAGTTATATAGGCAGCAAAGTGTTAAAAGTAAAAAATGGCTCACATATGAAAAACTATTAAGTTAAAAAATGATCTGAGGAATTTAAAATAAAAATAATAATAACATAAGAAAATAAAAAATAATAATAACACCTGCGCGGCTCAGTCGGTTGAGCGTCTGACTCCGGCTCAGGTCATGATCTCGCAGTTTGTGGGTTCGAAACCCTGAGTCGGGCTCTGTGACTGCTCAGAGTTACAGAGCCTGTTTCAGATTCTGTGTCTCCTTCTCCCTCTGCCCCTCCCCGACTTGTGCTCTGTCTGTGCCTCTCTCTCAAAACTAATAAACATTAAAAAAAATAACAGCAAATTGAGTCCTTCCTTTAGCTATTATTCATTCATTCAACAAATATTTACTGAGCATTAACTTAAGTGCCAAACATAATGCTAGGAGGTACAGTTTTGACTTTCTAAGAAGTTACTCGTACTTCATGTTTATATTTCCCCCCAAAAGACTAGGAATGTTTTTTGAGAGATACTTGAATAAACTGCTAGTTGCAACCCTAATGTAATCTCTCTCTCTCTAATGATAACCTGTTGCATAAGCACTGACATTATTAAAGGTATATAACAAGCAAGAAAATAACCAAATTCTAGCAACAAATGCAAGAAAAACAAGTGGGACTACAATAGACTAAAAAAGCTTCTGCAGAGCAAAGTAAACCATCAAAATGAAAAAGTAACATACTGAATGAAAGTATTTTCAAATCATTTATCTGACAAGGGGCTAATATCCAAAATATATAAAGAACTTATACAACCCAATAGCAGAAAACAATCCAATGAAAAAATTGACAAAGTATCTGAACAGACATTTTTCCAAAGAAGACATACAGATGCTCACGTGTACATGAAAAGATGCTCAACATCATTAATCATCGGGGAAATGCAAATCAAAACCACAATGAGATATCACCTCACATCTTTTGGCTGTTACCAAAAAGACAAGAAATAACAAGTGCTGGAAGGATGTGGAGAAAAGGGGACCCTTGTGCACTATTGGTGGGAATGTAAATTGGTACAACCACTATGTAAAATTGTATGGAAGTTCTTCAAAAAATTTAAAATATAATTACTATGTGATCCAACAACTCTACTTCTGGGTATTTATCCATATAAAATGAAAATACTAACTTGAAAAGATATGTCCACCGCAGCATTATTTACAATAGCCAAGATATGTAAACAACCTCATTGTCTATTCATGGATAAATGGATAAGTAGATTGTGGTGTGTGTGTGTGTGTGTGTGTGTGTGTGTGTGTGTTTTCTTTCTTAAAACAGAATTGCAATTAATGACGATGGAAGATTTGATAGAATTAGAAAAAAAACCCCACAATATTATTCATCCATAAAAGAGAATGAAATCTTGCCATTTGCAACAACATGGATGGACCTCAAGGCCATTATGCTAAGTGAAATAAGTCAAAGACAAATACTGTATGATCTCTCCTTTATATGGAATCTAATATATACAAAGAACAGATTGGTGGTTGACAGCGTCAGGGGGTGGGGACTGGGAGAAATGTGTGAACTGTCATTTTTGATTGATTTTAAATAAACCCGATAATAATAATAAAATCCCAGGGGTGCCTGGGTGGCTCAGTCGGTTAAGCATCCAACTTTGGCTCAGGTCAGGATCACACAGTTTGTGAGTTCAAGCAGCAGAGCCCCCTTCAGATTCTCTGTCCCACTCTCTCTCTGCCCCTCCTCCACTTGCACTTGATCTCTCAAAAATAAATGAACATTAAAATTAAAAAAAAAATAGGGGTGCCTGGGTGGCTCAGTCAGTTAAGCGTCCAACTTCACCTTAGGTCATGATCTCACGGTTCACGAGTTCGAGCCCTGCATCAGGCTCTGGGCTGACAGCTTGGAGCCTGGAGCCTGCTTCTGATTCTGTGTCTCCCTCTCTGTCTGCCCATCCCCTGCACATGCTCTGTCTCTTTCTCTCAAAAATAAGTAACCATTAAAAAAAATTTAAAAAAAATTTTTTTAAATAAAATCTCAGGGCCAGGGAAATTCTTTTAAGCAAAAGAATCTGAAGTTACATCTCTTCTGCTCACATTCCATTGGTGAAATCTTTGTCACATGACCATGGCTTTGCTGCAAGGAAGACTGGGAAATCTAGTCCAGGCCAGGCAACCATATCTTAGTTATGGCTCTGTTATTATGGAAGAAAGAGGAATAAAATTTAGTAACTGTGCCTCCTAATGGTCTATATATATCTGTAAAAAAAAAGACAAATTATCTGTTCCCTCTCGGCCAATATCCAATGGTAATGTGGGAAAGGATAACCATAATGAAACTCTTATTTGGAAAAAGGAAGAATTAGAAACACTAACAGTCATTGATCTGTATCAGCTGTTAAACCCACTTAGTAGATATTGCAAAGACTCCTACCCCTGACAGTAGATTAAATTCCTTGAAAAGACTGACTGCCCTGATTTTGCTGATGGGGAGAATTACTATCACCACCATCCTCTAGGGGCCTATCTTTGCTCTTTGGGAATTTCTTTTTTGTCTATGATTCCCCATGATAACATACAAAGAGGAAGTTGGGGAAATATTCTTCTTGGTAGCTATACCAATTTCATATACTGGTTCTTGCTGCTGCAGGTTTTTCTAAACATTATCATCCTTTGTGTCACCTAGAGGGTTTTTTAAAAAATGTTTATTTATTTATTTTGAGAAAGAGAGCACACGAGCAGGTGAGGGGCAAAGTGAGAGGAAGAGAGAGAGAATCCCAAACAGGTTGCACACTGTTAGCATAGAACCCAAGTTGGGGTCAATCCCATGAACCGTGGGGTCATGACCTGAGCTGAAATCAAGAGATGTTTGCTCAACTAACTAAGCCACCCAGGCGTCCCACTTAGAGAGTTTCTAATGCTGCACTGGTTAATGCTCAACTATTGTCTCTGGGATTTCCCAAACCATTGGCACCCATTATGCAAGTTCTGATGCTGGCACTTCTTTATCCTACAAGAAGAATTTAAACCTTCATTAATATAAAACATTTATGCCTTGAGGCGCCTGGGTGGCTCAGTTGGTTAAGTGTCTGACTTCACCTCAGGTCATGATCTCACCGTTTGTGAGTTCAATCCCTGCATTGGGCTCTATGCTGACGGTTCAGAGCCTGGAGCCTGCTTCGGATTTTCTGTCTCCCTCTCTCTGCCCCTCCCTTGCTCACACTCTGTCTTTCTCTCTCAAAAATAAATAAACATTAAAAAAATTTTTTTTTAATTTATGCCTTGCTGCTCTGGGCTTTTTGCAAATAAAATAATTTTTTTTCATTTCAATGGCAAATAATGGTATAATATTTTTGAAATCTTTTTTAATGACAACTGAACTTAACAAATGTAATATCAACAGTACATATAACCCAACCAAAATGATGTTGATATGAGTTAGTTTGGGTAAATTCCTGCATGTTTCCACAAGTATAAATACATGAGAACAGATGCTTGACATACAGGGATTGTAATTCACTATTCATTGTAAGATACTCCTGATTTCCAGAATGTTAAAATATTAAAAAAAAAAAAGGTGTGTTTGGAATTGATGATTCGAAAGGATATCTGCATCTCCATGTTCACTGCAGCATTATTTATAATAGTGAAGACATGAAAACAATCTAAACATCTATCAACAGATGAATAGGTAAAGAAAATATAGTGTGTGTGTGCGTGTGTGTGTGTGTGTGTGATGGAATACTATTCAGCCATAAAAAAGAAGGAAATCCTGCCATTTTTGACAACATGAATGGAATTTGAGGGCGTTAAGTGAAACAAGTCAAAGAAAGACAAATACTGCATGATTTCACTTATATGTAGAATCTAAAAAACAAACAAAACCCAAACTCAGAAAAAGAGATCAGATTTGTGGTTAGCAGGGGTAGAAGTAGGGGAATTGAATGAAAGTGGGGGTTAAAAGGGACAAACTTCAAATTATAAGATAAATAAGGGATGCACATTACAGTAGTTAACACTGCTGCATGGTATATATGAAAGTTGCTAAGACGGTAGACCCCAAGAGTTCTCATCACAAGGAAAAAATATTTTTCCTTTTATTTTTTTAATATCTATATGAGATGATGGATATTAACTAAACTTATTGTGGCAATAATTTCATAATATATAAAAGTCATTATGCTGCACACCTTAGTGCTGTATGCCAATTATATCTCAATAAAACTGAAAGAAAAAGAGAATTGATTAAAAAAAAGGAAATAATGCTAATTATATGAAACCTCTTCTCAAAACTGAATATAATAAGGGATCCTGAACCAAAGTAAGAGCAGTAGGATGTGTAGCGAAATTTGGAACTCTTTTTCTTTTGCTGTAAAGGGCATTAGTGGAACAAGCGGCACAATTAGAATCTCTAGACCATAACTGTCTAGTAGAACTTTATGCAATGATGAAAATGGTCTAAATCTATGCTTTCCCATACAATAGCCACTGAACTGCCAAGTGCTTGAAATGTTAAGTAGTGTGACTGAGGAACCAATGTCTAATTAATTTAAGTAGCCACACATGGCTAGTGGCTATCATATTGGAAAGCACAAGTATATAGATTAGACAATGATACTGTATCAATGTTAATTTACTGATTTTGATAATTGTATTAAGTTTTCAAGACTGTCCTTAATTTTCAGAAATATATAGTAAAATTTTTAGAGGTTAAGGGGCATTATGTGTGCAGCCTAAATGGTTCATAGCGTTTCAGAGAAAGGTAAGAGAGAATGCTAAATCAAATGTGGTAAAATGTTAATATTTGGAGCATCTGAGTAAAGGGTATAGAATTCTTTGTACTATTTTTGCAAATTTTTGTAAGTGTAACATTACTTCAAATTAAAAGTTGCAACTGACTGAGCCACCCAAGCACCCTAGTTAGGAAATGCAAAAGACATATACTTACATATTCAAGGTAAGCCCCCAAACATAAACCCAAATAAATCTGTACCAATACATATCATTGTCAGACTTCTGAAACTAATGACAAAGAAAAAAATCTTGAAAGCAGCAAGAAACAATTCAGATGACAGTAGATTTTTCATTAGAAACCATGGAGGCTAGAGGGAAGTGGGATAACATTTTTCAAGAGCTACAAGTAAAGAGCTGTTAACCCAAAATTCTATATCCATTAAAATTCCTTCAGGAAGGACAGATTAATCAAAACATTCCTAGATGAAGAAAAACTAGCAGAATTTGTCATCAACAGACCCACTGTATAAAAAAGCTACAGGAAATCCTCTAAACAAAAAGAGAATAATAAAAGAAGAAATCTTGGAATATCAAGAAGGAAGAAAGAATACAGTAAGCAAAAAGTATGGGTAAATACACTACACTTTACTTCTTGAGTTTCTAAATTATATTTGACAGCTGAAGTAAAAATTATCACATTAACTACTATGTCTCTAAATGTATGTAGAGCAATACTTCAAACAATTATATTATAAATGGGAAAAGATAAAATAACAGAAGGGAAATAAAGCTTCTATACTTGAACTGGTAAAATGACAAGAGCAGTTGGGTGTGTGTGTATGTGTGTGTGTGTGTACAGCAACAGCTAGAGCAACCTCTAAAAAACTATACAAAGAGAAACTCAAAAACACTAAAGATAAATCAAAATTCTAAAAAATGTTCAGGTGACCTAGAGAAAATCAGAGAAAATAAAATAAAAATGAAAAAACACATTAAACAGAAAAAAGAGGCAGACTTAGGTCCAATATATTCATAATTAGACAGTGGCTGTCTAAAACAAATTTAACTTCAGGGGTGCCAGGATGGCTTAGTTGGTTAAGCATCCAACTCTTGATTTCAGCTCAGGTCATGAACTCAGGTTTGTAAGACTGAGCTCCACATCAGGCTCTGCACTGAGCATGAAGCCTGCTTAAGATTCTCTCCCTCCCTCTCTCTCTTCCCCTCCCCTACTTGCACACATGCATGTGATCTCTCTCTCTCTCAAAAAAAGTGTATATATATGTGTATATGTGTGTGTGTGTATATATATATATATATATATATATACATATATATATACATATATATATACATATATATATATATACATATATATATATAAAGAAATACGACTTCAAATATAGTAATGTAATCAGGATGAAAATAAAAGGATAGAAAATATGTATAATGCAAACATAAATCAATAGAAAGCAAGTGTGGCTCTAGTAGACTGCAGAAAATTACTAGATACAAAGAGTGACATTATATGATGAAAAAGAGTCAATCCATTAAGACAATATAGCAATCTGAAATGTGTACACACCAAACAGCAAAGCTGTAATATTTGAGGTAAAAACTGACAGAATAGAGGAAATAGAAAACCCACAATTACAGTTGGAGATTCCAATACTCCTCTCTCAACAATTGATAGAACTAGACAGAACATTAGGAATGATATAAGATCTGAACAACACAATCAATAAACAAGATCTAACAAACATTTACAGAATACTCCACTCCTAAAAGTAGAATATACACTCTATTCAAATGCCCATAGAACATATACCAACATAGACTATACCTTGGGCTGTAAAACAAACCTCAACAAATTTAAAATAATTGAAATATAATAGAGTATGTTCTCTGATCACCATGGAATCTAACTAGAAATCAAATATCAGAAGGATAATGGGAATATCTTCAAACACCTACCAACAACAAAACATACTCCTAAATAATCCATAAGTCAAAGACAAGTCTGAACATAATTTAAAAAAATACACTGAACTGAATGAAGTGGGAATAAAACACATCAAAATATGCATGACTCAGATAAAAAGGTACTGAAAGCAAAAATTTTACCCATTAAATATATTTATATGAAAAGTCTCTTATCAATAATCTGTTCTCACCTCAAGATCCCAGAAAAAAATCAAAATAAGTCCAAAGCAAGCAGAAGGAAGGATATAATAAAGATAAGAAATCAATGATATAAAAAGTTGAAAACCTATAGAGAAAAATGAAAGAAATTGTGAGCTGGTTCTTCAAAAAGAACACTAGAACTGACCTCTTACAAAACTGACAAAGCAAAAATAGACAAAGACAAAAATTACCAATATCCAAAATGAAATAGTGATGTCATAACAGACCTGCAAGCATCAAAAGGATAATAAGAAAATATTACAAAGAACCCTGCCCACACAAATCTGACAATTTGGATAAAATGGTGCAATATCTCAAAAAACACAAACTACCATAACTCATAATATGAAATAGATAATATCCAACATAATCATAATTACCTTAGACTGAATAACCCATCATTTAAAAAACTCCACATGTAATAAATCTCCTGGCGCAGGAGTCTACCAAATGTTTAAATAAGAATTGACACAAACTCTGCACAACCTTTTCCAGAAAAGAGAAGAGGATGGAACACTTTACAATTTATTTAATGAAGTTAATAATAGCCTGACACCAAAATAAAAAAAAAACAGTATATTGAAAGAAAACTACAGACCACTATCCCTCATGAGTATAGATGCAAACATCCTTAAAGTATTAGTAAATAGAATTCAGCAATATATAAACAGGTTTTTTTCTCTATGATCAATGGGGTTTATTCCAGGGATACAAGTCTGGTTCAATACTTGAAAATCAATTTATTCCTTCATTATTAACAAGATAAAGAAAAATCACTAGATCATAATGGTCAATGCATAAAAAACATCTGGCAAAATTCAATACTCATTTTATAATTTAAAAAAACTCAGAAAAATGAGAATAGAAGGAGCTTCTTCAACTTGACAGAATATATACAAAAACCTACAGCCCACATTACAGTCAATGATAAAACAGAAGGGAAAAACTTAGTGAGAAATCCTTAAGACAGGGAACAAGTAAAGGAATGTCTTCTCTACACTACTTCCATTTAACATAGCTGGTGGAATGGTAGAAAAAACAAAAGGCACAGAAACTAAAAAGAAAGAAAACTGTCTCTATTTCCAGATGATATGATTGTCTACATAGAAAAGCCCAAGGAATCCACAAAAAAACTTCCAGAATAATTTCAGCAAGGTTGCAGGATATAAGATAAACACACAAAAACCAACTGTACTACTATATACTAGAGATAACCACATAGACACAAAATGTAAAAAGTACAGTACCTTTTATAACCATTCAAGAAAAATGTATAAGCCTAACAAGTTATAAATCTAACAAGACATACAGTACTTGCATGCTGAAAATACAAAATGGTGATAAGAGATAAAAATCCTAAATAAATGCAGAAACACACTGTATTCATGTATTAGAAGACACAATATAGCAGCAATTTCAATAGTCTCCACACTGATATTCAAACTTAATTCAGTTCCTATCAAAAATCCCAGCAGGAATTTTTATAGATATAGGTGAGATTATTCTAAAATTTTTATGAAGAGTAAAGAAACTAGAAAAACTAAAACAACTTTGTAAAAATAAAGTGACAGGAATAGAATGCCCATTTTCAAGGCATTATATAGACACAGTAATCAGGACATTATGATATTAGATGAGGGATACACAGATAGATCAATGGAATACAAATAAGAACCAAGAAACACACCATACAAATGTGCACAACTGATTTTTGACTAAAATGTAAAAACAATTCCATGAAGCAAAGATAGCTGTTTCAACAAATGATGCTGGACCAATTTGGTGTCCATTAACACCAATTTATCTAAGTTTCACACCTCATACAAGAATTAAATCAAAATCAATCATGGGTTTAAGTGTAAAATATAAAGCTATAAAACTTCAGTGCCATTGAATAAACCAGATTTTACATTGTTTTGGAAACAACCCAGACGTCCTTCAATGGGTGAAAGACTAAACAATCACAGTGGCACATCCATATTATGGAATACTAGTCAGCAATAAAAAGTAACAAACTACTGATACATGCAACAACTCTCTGGATGAATCTGGAGGCTGGGTTATGCTGTGTGTGGGGGTGGGGGCGGGGGGAACATTCCCAAAAGGTTACATACTGTATGATTCCATTTATATAACATTCTTTAAATGACAAAACTGCAGAAATGGAGAACAGATTAGCTGTTTGTTGTAGGGTTACGGGAAGGCGGTGGGAAACAAAGTAGCTGTGGCTGTGTCAGGTTAACATGAGGGATCCTTATAGTGATGGAAATGTTCTGTATCTTGACTGTTTTAACATCAATTGTTCTAGGTAGGATATTGTACTATATAGTTTCGCAACATGCTATAATTGATGGGAACTGGGTAAAAGTTACACTCTCTGGTAGTATTATTACTTAAAACTACATGTAAATCTACAATTATCTCAAAATAAATGTTCACTTCAAGAAATAAGAAAAAAAAAACGACAAAATACTTCTGCCTAAGAAATCTTTGTACTATATAAAATGATAATTTTATTATCTTTTATTCTCTGTGTTGGATAATTAATTTTGATGGAGACAAATAAAAAATAATTTGAATAAAATACCAATGTTGAATATAGCATAACTGATTAAATTTAGCAAAATATGTAAAATATTCATTTAAAACTGACAACATAAAAAATGATATTTCATAGTCTTGTAGGCAAAAATATATGTCTATGCTTCTTCTCATATTTCAGACTTTTATGCAAGAACATTTTTCCCCTTAAAAACCACCTTATAATGGGCCTCTATTATATTAAGTTTCTACCAGCAATACCTCATGACATTGCTGATCCTAGTTAATCTTATAAGCATTCTCATCAGTGTCAAGGGAAACTACATTGAAGTAACCATCTGTTAGAAATGGAAATCTTAAAACTCTCTACAAAAGTAATTAGCGGGACACTTTTAGATTTCTAGAGTTTTTTTTTTTTTTTAATCAACTGCATACAAACACCATTTGCTAGCCTTGATCTTGACCAATTAATTTAAGCTCACTGAGTGAGTGTCAGTTTCTTCATACTATAATATGGGGTACTTCTTACGACAAATGACAAAAATAAACTACAAGTATAGAAGTGGTTAGTAATAATATCTCACAGGGAACAGTCTAATAAAGTTTAATAATAGCTGATACTTCTGGGGTAAGGCATAAATAATATAACATAGGTATAAATTATATCATGCTGCTTTTTAAAATCTCTTGAACCAAATAAAGTTTCCTTTTTGGGAAGGGGATCAGATTGTTGGAGTTGTCTTCACAAACTAGCCCAATTAGAGTAAAATCATAAGGAGGTATTTGTAAATCTTTTCTAGTGTAGACTATGTCACAATACCTGTGACACTCCTCATGATGTTCACTATCACTGACACAGTCATCGTGTGGTAAGAAAACCAAACACTGGAACTCTTCCTCTTTCCATGCATGTTTTAGTTATGTCTTCTTTTTAGGCAAGAGGACTAAATGAGATAACTATCACTTTGGAGTACACACAGAGTGGCTTCAAAGAAAGGAACCAAAGTTTACTTTGCACATAATTTCCCTTCTATATAATGCTAGTGTTAGATGCTAAAGGCAGGCAAAATGCAAAGTTGTTAAGAACAAGAGGCCTGAGGGTGAAAATGCCTGGGTTTAAATCCAGTCTCCACCACTTCCCAGCTGTAAGATTTGATCAATTTACATCATATCTCTACAGTAGAATTTCCTCATCTACAAAAAGTGGCAAGAATACATAATATATATAAAGTTCTTTGCATAAATAAATACTTTCAGATATTAAGAGTAAAATTAATCTTATCATTAATAATAAAACAATCTTACCTAATACAACTGCTTAAGTATAAAAGTGATAATTACTATTGTGGCATCTAAAATATCTTTTCTGACAAGGTAAGATGTAAGGATTAAAACACAAACTACAAAAGGGTCACTAGAACTGAAATAATTTTCAGGGTGATTTTGCATGAATATGGTCATTATTCTAAGAAAGTATTATGTACTCTGCTCCATTTATATTTGATAAAAGAACCATAATTTCCTTTTTAGCTTATTGATGGCAATTTTCAAGCATAAAATTAAAAAAATTGCTACTTATTTAATAACCATCTTCATATTCAACAATTTATTTAAAAAACTTTTAAAAATTATTTATGCTACCTAGAATATTAGTCAATTCAGAGAGAGAGTAAGAATTTTATAAACATATGAATCTATGAATCAGTCTCCTTAACAGTCAAACTGAACTGATCTTTAGAAATCAAATTGTGATAAACAAACTACATTATGAATACTTTAAGATTAGAAATTAGATCTCATCTGGGCCTGGGAAGGAGAAATTAACTAAGAAATTCTATAATTGTAAGTAACAGCTGCACAGTCAATATTTAATCACTATATTGTGAGACAGTTCAGTAGTGGAAGACAGGATTAACATATTGCTTTAAAACATTCCATTACTTTCTGCATCTGTTTACTGATAATAAAAGACACAGCTGTTCTAAACGAAACACACTAACAGGTGTAAAGTGCCAATTTGGCATTTTACATAAAAGTTACTCCTCATTTCCTTTTGGAATACTCTAAAATTATACTGTAAGAACAGCTACCAATAACTTAGAGAATTTTTTATACTAACTTGGATCATTCTAGTCATTGTGGAAAAGATACACTTCTTTCTTCATGAATTCAAGATTATTTTTAAACAATACACATCCTGAACTAATTATAATTACCCCAGATGTTTTCCATAAAAATGGTCACACATCTGAACAGGGTTTCTTTAGCAACTGTTCTATATCAAATTTACTGCAAAGAGCATCAAAATTATGAAGTAACACTGTATCAGATTTGTTATGTTTAAACTACAAATGATAATGAAGCTTGAGCTTATAATTTATTTTGACAAGTATTCAGCTAATCTGTAGCCATATATATTTAATCCAAGGCCACATAAGGAAATTCAGTATTTTTATAATAAATTCTCAATAATCACTCACCTAAAGCAAGTCAGCGTAACCAAAGTTTGTGAATACCACATAACATTAACCAAATAGTTTTTTTATTTTTTTGTTTGCTCGTTTTTAAAACATCATATGCCACAATCAACTTAAAATATCTCAAGTAAAAGAACTAACTTTATTCTAGGAATTTAATAAACATGGATAATTAATTTTTAGATTTTACAAATTATAACGGTGACATTATGGGACAATTACAAAATCAAGGTCAATGAAAATACTAAAGTATTGGTGATAAGAAAGAACACTGAAATATTTTAATTTGGTTATTATATTTACTTTAATATATAAAACTTAGAGAGGAAATGTTAACGTAGGATATCAAAGAAGTCCAAAGCATTCCAATCTCTTTCTTTTCGTTTCCTAAAATAAAGACATTTGTCAAATTAGCTTCAGAAAAAGAGGTTCACTAACATTTACAAATACTTAAGAGAGTCCTTGAGACTATGTCTATATTTTGAGATATACACCTAGGGAAAAACATATAAGATATATACATTTTAATTATTTAAGATTATATAAAGACTTCAGATCTTTCCCCAATAGTTCTGTTTCCTTGTTAGCTAAGTTACAAATTTAAACAAAATACTCTACAGCTTTGCCATAAAGTGTCCTCAGTCAGGTCATTTAGTTACAACTGCTTTATGGTCCTTCTGGAAACAAGTTATGCTCAGTGAAAATTCTATTAGTTTGCTGCTTAAGTTTTGAAAAGAAACACAGGAAGCAAAGTTTTACATCAAAAGAATACAGAAAAACATCAATTTTACTGCAGAATCTAACAAAGCTTAACTCTCTCTATAATGTGGTAAAATCATGTTACCGTAGCAACATACCACGGGATTTTCTGATTTGTAAAATAAGTCAAAGTATATAGTCAATAATCCAAATCATATGATAATAATATTCGGGAGTTGTTTATATACATTTCGTAAGGCTCTCAGTCTTCATAAATTTAGTTACTGTATATGATGATTTATCCAAGCTATCTTAATCTTTATCATATTTAATTATCAAGAAAGGGTTTTATTATTTGGAATTTCATTGAAGTATATGCTGTGGTATACTAAATACAAAAGCACAATGTATACTTTAAAGAATTTTTAAATTTCTTTCTCATACAAGATTATGTTAAATTGTTTAATTATAATAATTTTAATTATTATATTCTAATAATTACATATTTATTTTGCAGTCTATTTATGTTCATAAGGAATTGTGGACCGACCAATTTGTGTTAATAAAAGAAGCAGCTGATATAGATATAAAAGAAAAACTATGAGAGGAAAGAATCAAATAGAGCCTCTCTTAGAAAACTGAGATTTTAAAGTACTTGCTAAAGCAGTTAGGTGACCTAACACCATTTTGTCTCTAACAAAATCACTTGTCAATTCATTAAAGACAGTAGGAATGACAGTTCAATGCCTTAAAAAGAATTAGCCTTTAAAGAATACAGAATGAGTGTTTCTAGCAATGAAAAACTACTGAATTTTAAAAAGCCATATTGTATAAATTTAGTCAAATTTCTACATTAGGTATAGGTATGGGGAGAATCATGAGATCCCGGCATGGGGGTTACATTACATAGCACTTGAGTAGCCACTGCACTTCACCTAACAATCAAGTAGCGAGTTACAGCTGTGGCTTGAAAAATTTCAGGATGGTAACAAATCAATAAATTCTCTAAATCTCTTTCATAATTTAATAATCTTACTGCATGTATCTCCTACTTCAGTCTTAAAAACTAATATATTTGCTCCCAAATTAGTAACAAATACATAATTAGAATCAGATGTTCAGCTAGGTTCTAATAAAATGGTATGTTAAGACTAGCAAAGCTCAACTTCCTTGTTCTATACAATTTCTTTTAAAATATCCCTAAGTATTGATTGTTATTTCTAAAACTATGATGTGGTTATCCATTGTAAATTCTGAGAGCATTATTAAGTCTAACTAGTGTGCTTTCCGTCTACTTACTATGCCATTATTTCTTCAGATGAAGTAAATTCTTCCTCCCATTCATTCTCTGTTTTTCAAAGACTCAAAATTTTGCATCACTATATAAATCCATGTAGAGTAATACATAGAGGACTTCATTTTGGAAGGGTATATTAGAACCTTAACTTAAACGCATGGAATTAATTCTGCCTTTACTTGAGATGTGAACAGTGCTTGAAAAGGAAACAGAGATTGAGGTACATATAGTTTATGTCAGATTACCTCCAACCTTTAGTGAAAAGAGTAAATTACAAAATACTGCTTATAAGTACCATTCAAAAAGTTACATATGTTACATATCACCTTGTTTTATATCCCAAAACAAAAGCCGTGTCTTTGCTTTCACTGAAAATTTAAATAAACAGCTTTATTTGCTACCATATTAGCAATTTAGTTTCTGATTTCAATATTGATTAAATACTGATTAACAGTAAAGGAAATTTAATTATGCTTTAATTGTTATAATTAAATAAAATAAGACACTCATAAATATAACAGACTACTGATACATATTAATCCAAAGAGAACTATTTTTAGTAGTAAATAAGTGAATTGTAAAGAACTAAAATTTCACTGTTAAGTATACAGTATCAGAATAGGTGAAAATATTACCTACTAAAAATCAAAAGGGATTTTCAAATTGTTCTATGACTGTGTCATTTGAATTTTTCCAGGTTAAAAATTCATATAAAATAAAAACAGAGAGGAAGACAAACCATAAAAGACTCTTAGATAAAACAAACTGAGGATTGTTGGAGGGGTATTGGGAGAGGGGATGAGCTAAATGGGTGGTGGGCATTAAGGAGGGCACTTGTTGGGATGAGCACTGGGTGTTATATGTAAGTGATGAATCACTAAATTCTACTCCTGAAACCATTATTACACTATATGTTAAGTAACTAGGATTTAAATAAAAGAAAAAAAATAAGGCATGACATTAAATAAGAGAAGGCATGACATAACTCAACAACAAAACTATAGGGTTGCTATTATGATGCACTTATGTAAATATTTTTATAATCATCAACTTCTTGACGTGGAGTGGTCTGCTGATCACAGAGTAATGCCTCCCCATTACCAACCTGTAGTACCAAAATAAGCTGAGGTGTCCTGACAGGTATTTATTAGCTTTCTAAGGGCCTTTCTAAGGGCCTGTTTTGTGCCAGTGCTGCTCCAAATACTGTCATAAGGATTCTTCTGACCAAAGCATATATTGTGGATAAATACTGAGCCTTTATTACTTCTGTAGACAGAACAATGAATAAAGTCATGAACATAATATGCTAGTGTGGCTAAAAGTTTGGTTGATGTAAAATATCTTGCCCTGATGGTGATACATGGCCAAAATTAAGTGAAAATGTGTTTATGTTCTTACATACTTGTTAATATATAATGCCTTAAAATTTTTTTAAATGTTTATTTTTGAGAGAGAGAGACAGAGCATGAGCGGAGGAGGAACAAAGAGAGAGGGAGACACAGAATCCGAAGCAGTCTCCAGGCTCTGAACTGTCAGCACAGAGCCTGATGCGGGGCTCGAACTCATAAACCGTGAGATCATGACCTGCACCGAAGTCGGACACTTAACCAATGAGCCACCTAAGTGCTCCAATATATAATGCCTTTTACAATTCAAAACAGATCAGCCTCCACTAAAATGTTTCTATATTAATACCTGTGATTCTTCATAAAGTATATCCTTAATTTTTCAAATTAGTAAGGTGGTTGTAATGACATGGATGGAGCTACAGAGTTATGCTAAGCGAAATAAGTCAGAGAAAGACAAATACTATATGATTTCACTCATGGAATTTAAGAAACAAAACAAATCAGCAAAGGGACAGAGAGAGAGAGAGAGATAAACCAAGAGACAGACTCTTAATTAAAGAGAACACACTGATGGTTACCAGAGGGGAGGTGGGTGAGGGGCTGGGTGAAAGAGGTTATGGGGATATAGGAGGGCACTTGTAATGAGCACCAGGTGTTGTACGGAATTGTTGAATCACTATATTGTACACTTGAAATTAATATTACACTATGTCTTAACTAAGTGAAATTTCAATAAAAACTTTAGGGGTGCTTAGGTGGCTCAGTTGGTTAAGCATCCAGCTCTCAGTTTCAGCTCAGGCCATGATCTCATGGTTTTGTGAGTTTGAGCCCCACATCAGGCTCTGCGCTGACAGCATGGAACCGGCTTGGGATTTTCTGTCTCCCTCTCTCTCTACCCCTCCTCCACTCATGCTGTCTCTCTCTTTCAAAATAAATAAATAAAACTGAAAAAAAACTTTTAAAAAAGCAATTAAAAATATAAACTCAGATGTCGTATATGACATATTTATTGCACAAACTGAAAGATCATCAATGCATTAGTCTGGGTGTCAAAGGGAGGGAATAGAGATAGATTAAGAGAGAGATCAACAGACAGATGGAGGGAACAGATACAGACCTTGGAGTAAACTTTTTTTGTTTGGTGATTTCTGAATACATTTCAAATTCTTATGATAGTACAATTTGGGAAAGTATAGTTCACTATGGAGCTATTGGCTTAAATTCAAATTGGCCTGCCTAGGTCCACTTTTAAGAGAGTATTCAGGTGAGTGTAACGACACTGTGAATCAAGACTTTTGTGATACTATGAAGCCAAAATAAACAAACAAACAAAAAACAATAAAGAAATACACTGTAACCAATGCTGGGATAAGGCTGCAACTGTTAACTTTAACCTTGTTAAAATTAGTTACCAAAAACATTCTCTTATTCTCAAACATTCCCTATATAAAAAGTAGAGGTTATAAATTACCATGGCTTTTATGTAAACAGTGCCTCTAATGTTCTAAAGTCATTAAAATAGGGGCACCTGGGTGGTTAAGTTGGTTAAGCCTCCCACTTCAGTCCAGGTCATGATCTCATGGTTCCTGAGTGTGAGCCACGCATCAGGCTCTGTGCTAACAGCTCAGAGCCTGGAGCCTGCTTCAGATTCTGTGTCTCCCTCTCTCTCTGCACCCCCCCCCCCCCCGTTCATGCTCTGTCTCTGTCTCTCTCTCTGTCTCAAAAGTAAATAAACCTTAAAAAATTTTTTTAAGTCATTAAAATAGCTTTCATTTGTATATTGATTAATTTATTTTTTGAATGCTTATTTTTGAGAGAGACAGCAAGTGCAGGGAGGTGCAGAGAGATGGAGACACAGAATCCAAAGCAGGCTCCAGGCTCTGAGCAGGCTCCAGAGCCAGATGCAGGGCTCGAAACAAGAGCTGTGGGATCATGACCTGAGCTGAAGTCAGATGTTAAACCCACTGAGTCACCCAGGCGCCCCTGTAATATTTATTTAGCAAAATTTCATAATTCAAAGGTAAATGCCCTATCCATTTCAAATGATAAGTTCTTAAATGAATAAAATTTGTATCAGAAAGCTAAACTCAAAATATGCTCAATTTCAGAATAATTTATTCATAGGGGGCTAATTCAAACATAGAGCTAAAGCAAAACATATTTGTTCTAGCTAGATATTGGACCCGTGTTACAGAAAACATTTTTATACATGAAAAAACACCTTTAACACAACTCTAAATGTAAAAGTTTTATAACTATCACTATTGAAATCAGTAGCTTTCATAAAGGGTTTGAGGTACATACAAAACATATTAATAACCATTAATATCAATAATTTTTTGTATATAAATATCATTGCTTACCATGTCGATATTGACTTCTTGGCCTAAAAATAAAAGGTAATTCAGATATCAAATGATATTAAATATTGTCAGATAGTGGACCCAATTTTAAAAACTGGAAGATGGGGGGATGGGTTAAATGGACGATGGGCATTAAGGAGGGCACCTGTTGGGATGAGTACTGAATGTTGTGTGATGAATTGCTAAATTCTATTCCTGAAATCATTATTACACTATATGTTAACTAACTTGGATTTCAATTAAAAAAAGAATAAATAAATAAAAATAAAAACTGGAAGAAATACATCAATATTTACATAAGCAATCTAAGCTGTTCCTTACAGTAGCTATCATTATTGAGCACTATCTATGTGTGCCAAGTGCTGTGTATATAAGTCTTTACCTGGATTATTTGTAACCTTTAGGTCATCTCTGCAAGACTGGCATTTTCCAAAATGTATAAATAAGGTAACCATGAGATTAACTGAAAAAATTGGTACATTTCTCAGAATAAAGGCAAAAGGCATAGTTATGCTTGGAGTACAGGTGTTCTAGGAAAACTACAATACATGGTCACCATACCAATGAAGAAACTGCCTCAGACAGACTCATTCAAAATACATTCAATGGACATTTATTGAACAAATTTTGCACAGTGTGTTAGTTAATGGGAAGGGCACTCTGACTTTGCAGAGCAGGTAACTGTCATATTTGCTTTCGAAGCCTCACCTCTAATCACTATATATACTACCTACAACTCATAAATAATTTGTATCTCTAAGGCTTTATGTTTTTCCAAACATTTTCACATTCATATACCCTTTGATTTTAAAGGTATATACTTATATATTACCTGTTCACTTCAACCAATAACTCTTATACTTAAAAAGTCCTCTTAGAAGTCTGATATACATTTTTATTTTCTACTAGTTTTGCTCTAGTTTGACATTATATGTGTGTGTGTGTGTGTGTGTGTGTGTGTGTGTATAATTTAATACACCCAGAACTTTGAAACACAGTATGAGATAGGATTCTAAGCTTTTTTGTCTAAATTAATAATGTAATGCCTGAATATGGTTCTGAATAAATCATTACTTCACCAATGATTTATAGCACTTGTTTTTTCATTCTCGTAGGTTAAATCTGAGTCACCAATTTCATTCCATTGATATCTGCTTAATCCCATGTTATTAATATATTATCTACTGAAACTATGTTATTATTACTTGGCCCTACTACTCCTTCTATCATTGCTATTTTTGTCTATTTATTTTTGTAGCTTAAAGTTTCAATCAAGATAATCAAATTTGAAGAAAAAAACAAAAATTGAAAAAAAATGAGACAAAAAGACAGTTGTAAGTATGAATGGTAAACACAGAAGCTGATAAAATGTTGGTTAATTTAACAACTGATATAACATTACTAAGTTTTGTGTTAAAATACTGAAACAAATGCTAGATAAAATATTTTAACAAGAAACAGCCTTGGGGGCTCTATGGGTAAAGTTAAATTTATGTAATTCAGGGGGAGGAGAGATGTTGACTAATTTTGTTAAAAAAATTTATAGTCCAGGATATATTTTAAACATTTAAAAGTAACCATAAAAAATAAAAAAACAACAAACACCAAGAACAACAACCAAACAAAAAACAGAAATAAAGTCCATAGCTTCCAAACTAAGGGAAACTGAAAAAGGGAAAGTAAATTTAATTCTTTTAAGCAGAAAGCATTAATTGAAAGAACACACACACACACACACACACACACAAAACAAAAAGCATAAAATAAGATAATGGCAATATGTCCAAATACATCAGTAATCCCCATAATTATTTATTATTTTTTGTAATTATTTATTTTTTATTTATTTTAAAAAATTTAAAAAAATTTTTTTCAACGTTTTATTTATTTTTGGGACAGAGAGAGACAGAGCATGAACGGGGGAGGGGCAGAGAGAGAGGGAGACACAGAATCGGAAACAGGCTCCAGGCTCTGAGCCATCAGCCCAGAGCCCGACGCGGGGCTCGAACTCACGGACCGCGAGATCGTGACTTGGCTGAAGTCGGACGCTTAACCGACTGCGGCACCCAGGCGCCCCTATTTTAAAAAATTTTAAATGTTTATCTAGTTTTGAAAAAGAGAAAGAGACCGCATAAACAGGGGAGGGGCAGAGAGAGAGGGAGACAGAATCTGAAGCAGGCTCCAGGTTCTGAGTTGTCAGCACAGGGCCCAGTGCGGGGCTCAAACTCACAAACCGCGAGGCTGTGACCTGAGCCAAAGTCAGACACTTAGTCTACTGAGCCACCCAAGTGCCCCATAAATGTAATTATTTAAATTCACCCATTAGCAATATCATATTGTCAAGGAGATTCACAAGTTATATCCCCAATATTGCTAAAAGACTGGAGATAGAGAGAAACCATGCTGTCACCTGGTTTCAATCTTTTATACAAAATAATTTAAGTGTAAGATGGTACAGATGCTCTTCTAAGATATTATTATCCCCTCTTATCCTCACCAAAACACTATCTCCCAAACTGAATATAAAGATCTCTTATATTGGAAACTGGGTTTCCAAAATGCTGGTAGCCAGGTTTACCCTTTAAGAAGGAAATTAAACTATTCTTCCTTGGGAATATGACCAGCCCAAAGAAAAGACCTGAATTCTGGCCTGGTCCACAAAGGAACAGTTGTCAAATAACCATTTAACGAAGCCTTCAATAAACAAGTCCCACCCAACCAGCTATTTAATGTCTCTTATTCTTAGTATAAACAGGCAGCCAAGGATAAGAAGACATGTGAGAAAAGACACTAACATAAAAAACTGAACTGCAAACTAAAAGAGGAACTCAGAAGGAACAAAGGGATATGAAACCTTCAAAAGAACTCAAATTGCCTATGAAGAAAGACGCTTATTCATTTATTATTGATGGAAGTGCAAAATGGTAGAACCCCTATTGATAGGGTTTGGCTAGATCTAACAAAATTTTAAATATATTTACCCTTTGACCCAGTGTTCCTATTTCAAGGATCCATCCTGAATATACATCTCCACCAGTAAAAAATGACATAGGCACAAAGTTATTCATTAAGGCATTATTTGTAATAACAAAGACCAGAGCAATACAAATAAATATATTAGGGTACTAGTTGAGTAAACTGTAAAATCTCGATATAATAATATGCAGCCATAAGAATAGAGTGAGGAAACTATGTGCTAATTTGGAGCCATTTCCATGATATATTGTTAAATGAAAAAAAGCAAGATGCAATACAAGCTTGTCTCATGAAACAAAAAAAAGCTCAAATAAACCTAGTCTTATACTTAAAAGAGCTAGAAAAAAAAGAACAAAGCCCAAAGCTACTAGAAGGAGGGAATAATAAATACTATAACAGAAATAAATGAAAGACAAAAAAAAAAAAAAAAGAAAAGATCAATGAAACAAGAAGCTGGTTCTTTGAAAAGATAAGCAAAATTGATGAACCTTTAGCATAACTCATCAAGAAAAAAAAGAGAGAAAACTCAAATAAATAAAATCAGAAATGGAAAAAGAACAACTGACACCACAGAAATACAAAGAATTTTAAGAGATTGCTATAGATAAATGCCAACAAATTGGACAATCTAAAGGAAATGAATAAATTCCTAAAAACAGATCTTCCAAAAGTGAAACAGGAAGACATAGAAAATTTGAACAGATTATAAGAAATAATTTTGAAGTGATTGTAAGAAATGAAATTGAATTGGCAATTGAAAAACTACCAATAATAAAAAAATCCAGGACCACATGGTTTCACAGGTGAATTCTACCAAATATTTAAAAGAGTTAATACCTACTCTTCTCTAACTATTCCACAAATAGAAGAGGAAGGAAAACTTCCAAACTCATTCTACAAAGCCAGCATTACCCTGATACCGAAACCAAAGATGCTATGAAAAAATAAAACTATGGGCTGATATCTCTAATGAACAAAGATGCAAAAATCCTCAACAAAATACTAGCAAACCAAAGTCAACAAAACATTAAAAAAAAAAATTCACCATAATCAAACTGGATTTATCCTAGGGATGCAAAGGTGGTTTAATATTCACAAATCAATTGATGTGATATGTCACATTAAAAGAAAGCATTTGCCAAATATAACATCCATTCATCTCAATAACGTGGGTCTAGATGGAACATACCTCAACATAGAGGTCATATATGAAAACCTCACAGCTAACATCATCCTCAATGGTAAAAAACTTAAACCTTTTCCTTTAAGATCAAAAATAAGACATGGATGTCTACCCTCACCACTTTTATTCAACTTAATACGGGAAGTCCTACTTTCAGCAATCAAACAAGAAAAAGAAATAAAAAGAATCCATACTGGGGCACCTGGGTGGCTCAGTCGGTTAAGCATCCAACTCTTGGTTTTGGCTCAGGTCATGATTGTGTAGTTTATGAGTTCAAGCCCTGCATTAGACTCTGTGCTGCCTGTGGGGGTTTTCTCTCTGCCCCTCCTCCACTTGTACACACTCTCTCTCAAAATAAATAAATAAATGTAAAAAGAAAATAATCCTTACTGGTAAAAAGTAAGTAAAACAGTCACTATTTGCAGATGACATGATATTATGCATAGAAATCCTAAAGACCACCAAAAAACTATTAGAACTAATAAATGAATTCAGTAAAGTCACAGGATACAAAATTAATAGAATTTTATTGCCTTTCTATACACTAATAATGACACAGCAGAAAGAGAAATTAAGAAAACAATCCCATTTGCAACTGCCCCCAAAAGAATAAAATACCTAGGAATAACTTAACCAAGGAGATGAAAGACTTGTACTTTGAAAATTGTAAAATATCAATGAAAGATGACACAAATTGAATAATAATCCACACTAATAGATTGGAAGAATACTGTTAAAATATACTACACAAAGCAAGCTATATTCAAAGCAATGCGCATCAAAATACCAACAACATTCTTTACAGAACTAGAACAAATAAAAACTAACATTTGTATAGAACCATAAAATACCCTGAATACCCAAAGCAATCTTGAGAAGAAGGAACAAAACTGGAGGTGTCACAATCCCAGATTTCAAGATATACTAGAAAGCTATAATAATCAAAAGAATATGATACTGTAACAAAAACACACACATAGATCAATGGAACACATACAGAGCCCAGAAATAAGCCTATGATTATATGGTCAACTATATATGACAAAGAAGGCAAGAATATACAGTGGGGAAAAGACAATGTCTTCAATAAATGGTGTTGGGAAAACTGGATAGCTACATGCAAAAGAATGACATTGGACCATTTTCTTATACCATACATGAAAATAAATTCAAAATGGATTAAAGACCTAAATGTGAGACCTAAAGCCACAAAACTTTTAGAAAAAATATAGGCAGTAATTTCTTTGATGTAGTCCTTTGCAACATTTTTCTAGGTGTCTCCTCAGGCAAGGGAAACAAAAGCAAGAATAAACTACTGGGACTAAACCAAAATGAAAAGCTTTTGCACAGCAAAGGAGACCATCAACAAATGAAAAGACAATCTACAAAATGGGAGAAAATACTTGCAAAAGATATATCCGATAAATGACTAATATCCCAAAACACAAAGAACTTCTACAACTCAACATCAAAAATACAAATGACCCAATTAAAAAAATGGGCATAGGACCTGAATAGACATTTTTCCAAAGAACATATACAGATGACCCAACAGGCACATTAAAAATTTTTTTAATGTTTATTTATTTTTGACAGAGGGAGAGAGAGAGAGAGAGAGAGAGAGAGCGAGCATGAGTGGGGGAGGGGCAGATAGAGGGAGACACAGAATCTGAAGCAGGCTCTAGGCTCCGAGCTGTCAGCACAGAACCCCATGCGGGACTCAAACTCAAAACTGTGAGATCATGACCTGAGCCGAAGTTGGATGCTCAAGTGACTGAGCCACCCAGGCATTCCTCACAGGCACATTAAAAGATGCTCACTATCACTACTCATCAGGGAAATGTAAATCAGGACTACAATGAGATATTACCTTATACCTGTCAGAATGACTAGAATCAAAAAGACAAAGAATAACTAGTGTTGGTAAGGATGTGGAGAAAGAGAAACACTTGTTCACCATGGGTGGGAATGTAAATTGGTAGAGCCACTGTGGAAAACACTATGGAGGTTTCTCAAAAAATTAAAAATAGAAATATCATATAATCCAGTAATTCCACTATGAGGTATTTACCCAAAGGGGGAAAAGACACTAATTCAAAAAGACATATATATACTCCTATGTTTATTGTAGCATTAGCTACAATAGCCAAGGATGCAAGCAACCCAAGTGTCAATGAATGGATAATGAAGATGTGGTAAACACACAGACACACACACACACACACACATTCCTTAGCCATTAAAAACATGAGATCTTATCCTTTAAGACAACATGGATTAAGGATATTATAATAAGGGAAATAAGTCAAATAAAGACAGACAAATACTATTTAATTTCACTTATATGAGGAATCTAAAAACAAAATAAATGAACAAAGAAACAACAACAAAAACTCTTTTTTTAAAAGCTATTTTTATTTATTTTGAGAGAAAGAGAGAGAATGCGAGCAGGGGAGCGGTAGAGACAGGAGGAAAGAGAGAGAGAATCCCAAGCAAGCCCTGCACTGTCAACATGGAGCCTGACGTGGGGCTCGAACCCATGAACTATAAGATCACGACCTGAGCCACCCAGGTGCCCCCAAAACTTTCTTTCAAATACAGAGAAGAAACTAGTGGTTGCCAGAGGGGAGCTGGATGGAGGGATGGGTGGAATAAGTAAAGGGGAGTAAGAGGTACAAACTTGCAGTTATAAAATAAAGAAGTCATGGAGATGAAAAATACAGCATAGAAAATACAGTCAAAATTATTATAATAACGTATGGTGACAAATGGTGACTACACTTATCATGGTGAGCAATGTACAGAATTACTGAGTCAATAAGTTGTACACTTGAAACTAATATTGTATGTATATTATACTTCAATTAAAAAAATCAAGGTGCAGAACAGTGAATAAAATATGCTGCCTTTTACTCAACAAGTAGGAATAAATTACACATATGTATATATGTATTTGGATATTTTTGCAAAGAGAAACAATGGAAATATACAAAACTAATAAAAATGATTCTCTATAACAATGTCTATAAGAATGGTATGGTGGAGGGGAGGGAATGGAAGTAAGACTTCTTTAAATATATTTTTAATTTAGGTTTTGACTTTGAATATTAAAAAAATGTTTTATATAGCTTAAAGTAAAATTAAACTGTGAAACTGAAAGCAAATTGAAGCAAAAAAACAAAAACAAAAAATCCCAAACTCTGTTACAAAACCACCCGTAAAACCACACAAAAGTCATATCAAATATTCTTACAATACTGACTTTCTTTTAGATATAAACAAAACATGTGAAAAAGTCTTAAATTTCCATCAGCACTTTCACAGTTGGCAATAACCTTGGTATTGACTTCTAAAAGTAATTTTACATACATTGTAAAATAAAACAAAATAACATGTTATGTTACAAGAACTCATATTTTTAGGGTAAGAAAAAAATTAAATATGAAAACAAAGCAGTAAAATAAAACCCTGAAATATTTTAGTTGAGTTAGAAATTATTTATTTGAACTCAAGAGTTTTTTTTAAAAAAAGACATGGGTGGTATGTATCTCTATCCATCCTTGCCACTCAGGAAGCCGAAAATTATTAAGATCATCCCAGTGAAGGAGTACATCTAAAACACCTGCCATGAGGTTCCATATGCCATTCTGAACAAAAAGAACCAGGAAACATGGCTGATTTACAGGGGCGAGGGAAGTACAAGATGAGCCTGGGCATCATATATGTGAAAAAACAGTGATGTGCTCAAAGACTATATAACAGGACATGTCAGAAGGACATAAAACCAGCTTGAAAGGACTTTTAATGGCTAGGTTTGGGACCATTTTAGTTTAAAAGAGTATTTGTGGTTGGCGCTAAGATACTAAATTAATAAACATTCAAGAATCCATAGTACCAGTTAAAGGGAAAGGAAGAAAAAACCCCTCATCTGCCACCATAGAAGAGAAATATCATATGACTTTTATAGTGAAAATTGGTAAATGTTCCAGAATTAGACATTCATCCTGTTTTTTGTTTTTACCCTAGCTGATGAGGGAGAGCTTTACCTTACAGAAAAAAAAGAAATCAGCTAATAAATATAAAAAGAACAATCCAATTAGAAATTGCTATTCTGGGGGCACCTGGGTGGCTCAGCCGGTTGAGCATCTGACTCTTGCTATTGGCTCAGATCATGATCCCACGGTTATGGGATTGAGCCCCATGTCAGGCTACACACTGAACATGGAGTCTATTTAAGATTCTCTCTCTCTCTCTCTCTCTCTCTCTCTCTCTCTCTCTCTCTCTCTCATCCTCCTGCCCCTCCTCCTTGCTCATGCGTGCTCTGTCTCAAAGAAAAAAAAAGAAATTGCCAGTCTGGAACCTCCAGTGTAATAACCCATTTAGGAATATTTGCACAATACCAAAGTATCTTCCCACAGATTACTCACTAATTGCAAAGGAAAAGGCTATCTTTACAATGATGAGGTCAAGTAGTCACCACCTTCACCAAATGATCAAACTTAGCATCAAGTGGAACAACCTGGTATTACACCCTTTTGCTATATGTAAGATGAAATACCCAGTATCACCTATGAAGTATTCCTGCCAAAAAGATTTAACCTGAATCTAATCAAATTATTTGAGCTTAGAAATACAAAGCATAGAACAAGTAGAAGAAAACCAAGAGAAAACAAACAAATCCAGGATATAATTCTTTCCTCAAGACAACTTTCTTGGTCTCCTTAAAAGGGCAAAGCCATATAAAAAAATGAGAGAACTGTTCAATATGAAATGAAACTAAGAGATAAAATAGCCAATGCAATGAATGAATCTGACTGGATATGAATCCTAAAAAATCAGTTCCACAAGACATTTTTGGATTGGGAAAATCTGAATATGGATGGATAATAGGTGATTTAAGACATTTATATTAATTTTCTTACGTGTGACACCAATTTTATTTTTGAATAATGTTCTTATTTCTAGGAAATGCATTCCATTAAGAGACACATCTTGAAGTACTTCAAGATCAAGTGTCATGAGGATTACATCTTTCAAACAGTTTAGAAAAAAAATACAAATGTGGATAAATATGGCAAATGTTAACAACTGTAAGTCAAGAAGGTGAGAATATGCGTAATCATAGTACTGTTCTTTCAGTTTTTCTATATGTTTAAAAATGTTCATAAATTATTTGAAAAATTTGGATATGAACAGTTGATATTAATAATAGATTAGCACAAATCTTTTTAAAGTTGGAAAATAAAGTTGAGAAAATTTAGAAAATACAGCATAAAGGCAAAGAGACAGAAAATTATCCATATATATGCACATGTGTATATGTGTGCATGCATTATCTATCAATCTATACATCAATTGAAGAAAAATTTCATAAAACAAATTTAAGAGAATACACACAGAAAGAAACCAACTAAAAAATAAGGAAATATCTCAGACTAAAGAACATAAATTTAAAACTGAAAAGGCACATGGAGTGCTCAGCACAATGATAAAATCAAATCCTCACCAAGACACATTATCAGGAAATTCCAGAATGGTTAGAATAAAGAAAAGGTCCCACAAGTTTCAAGAGAGAATAAACAAGTCAGATACAAAAATGATTAAGACTTAAAATGGCTTCAGACAGCACCACTAAAAGCTAAGACAAAAAAAAAGTAATGCCTTTAAAGTTCTGTGAGAATTTTTTTTTTCCATACTAGAATTCTATATCCTGCTGAGTAAAAGCAATCAGATGTAAGTGATTTCAGGCATGGGAGGTCTGAAAAACTTTCTTATGTACCATTTCTCAAGAAATGACTGGAGGACATGCCTCACTAAAAAAGGTAGAAAACAGGAAAGAGAAAGACATTGGAATTCATGAAACTATATTGAACTCCAGAGAGATGTAAAATGAAGCCCCAGATGATGTTAGATCCCTGGGAAACAGCTGGGAATGAGGCATAGAGAATGACCAATTCAAAGTACAGCAGGTCAGAAGCCTCCAGTGAGGTAACTTTAAGAAAATAAAAATGATAGATTACATAATATGTGTAAATGTACTGAAAAGCAATTTAGACACTTGGGAAGACTTGGGGAATAAGTGAATGACAGACGTAAAAACCCCAAAAGAAAAAAACACACAAAGAAAATATTTTTATATTTGATCTTGAAATAGGAAAAAGTTCTTTGAAAAAGAACCTATTATTTAATTTCTTCTTGGTCTATAGACCCCTTGATTATGATACAATGTCCTTCTTCATCTCTTGTTACAGCCTTTAAAGTCTAGTTTCTCTGATAGGAGTATGGCTACTCCAGCTTTCTTTTGACTTCCAGTAGCATGATAGATAGTTCTCCATCCCCTCACTTTCAATCTGAAGGTCTCCTCAGGTCTAAAACGAGTCTCTTGTAGACAGAAAATAGATGGGTCTTGTCTTTTGGTTGGAGCATTTAGTCCATTTACAGTGTTATTATTGAAAGATATGGGTTTAGAGTCATTGTGATGTCTGTAGGTTTCGGGCTTGTAGTGAGGTCTCTGGTACTTTGTGATCCTTGCAACGTTTTACTCACGGAGTCCCCCTTAGGATCTCTTGTAGGGCTGGTTTAGTGGTGATGAATTCCTTCAGTTTTTGTTTGTTTGGGAAAACCTTTATCTCTCCTTCTATTCTGAATGACAGACTTGCTGGATAAAGGATTCTTGGCTGCATATTTTTTGTTCATCACATTGAAGATTTCCTGCCATTCTTTTCTGGCCTGCCAAGTTTCAGTAGATAGGTCTGTGACTACCCTTATGTGTCTACCTTTGTATGTTAGGACCTATTTATCCCTAGCTGCTTTCAGAATTCTCTCTTTATCCTTGTATTTTGCCAGTTTCACTATGATAGGTCATGCTGAAGATCGATTCAAATTACATCTGAAGGAAGTTCTCTGTGCCTTTTGGATTTTAATGCCTGTGTCCTTCCCCCAGATCAGGGAAGTTCTCAGCTATGATTTGTTCAAGTACACCTTCAGCCCCTTTCTCTTCTGGAATTCCTATGATATGGATATTGTTCCGTTTGATTGCATCATTTAGTTCTCTAATTCTCCCCTCATACTCTTCGATTTTTTTAATCTTTGTCTCAGTTTCCTCTTTTTCATAATTTTATCTTCTAATTCACCTAGTCTCTACTCTGCCTCTTCAATCCGTGCTATGGATGCCTCCATTTTATTTTGAACCTCATTTATAGCATATTTTAGTTCCTCATGACTATTTTTTAGTCCCTTGATCTCTGTAGCAATAGATTCTCTGCTGTCCTCTATGCTTTTTTCAAGCCCAGCGATTAATTTTATGACTATTATTTTAAATTCCTGTTCCATTATATTGCTTAAATCGGTTTTGATCAATTTGTTAGCTGTCGCTACTTCCTAGAGTTTCTTTTGAGGAGAATTCTTCCGTTTTGTCATTTTGGGTGGTCCCTGCAGTAGCTCCAAACTGCAGGGCACTTCCCCTGTGCTGTCTGGAGAAACGTGTGTTGGTGGGCGGGCCGCAGTCAGACCCAATGTCTGCCCCCAGCCCACCTCTGGGGCCACAGTCAGACTCGTGTGTACCTTATCTCCCCCTCTCCCAGGGGCAGGACTCACTGTGGAGTGGTGTGGTCCCTGTCGGGGCTGCTTGCACACTGCCAGGCTTGTGGTGCTGCTTTGATGGGATCTGGCTAAGGGTGTATTAGATGGGGTGGATCCGCAAGGTGCACAGGGGCCGGAAAGGCAGGCTTAGAGCTAGCTTTGCCACTGGTGGTCCCCTGTGGGAGGGGCCCTGCAGCACCAGGAGGGAAGCAGGCCCATTGGAGGGATGGATCCACAGAAGCACAGCGTTGGGCATTTGCACGGTGCAAGCAAATTCGGTGACAGGAACTGGTTCCCTTTGGAATTTTGGCTGGGGGATCGGAGAGGGAAATGGCACTTGCCAGCGCCTTTGTTCCCCCATCAATCTCTGTCCTTTTGGGACTCAACAACCCTCCCTTCCGGTGTCCTCTTGCCCTCCCCGCTGAGAGCAGAGCTGTTGACTTTTAACATTCCAGATGTTAGTCCCACTGGCTGTCAGAACTCACGGAGTCTGGCCCCTCCGCTTTCACAAGCCAGACTTTCGGGTCTCTGGCTTGCCTGGCGGGCTGCCCCTCCACTGCCCCGGCTCCCTCCTGCCAGTCCTTGTAGCACGCACTGCCTCTCTGCCCTTCCTATCCTCTTCTGTGGGCCTCTTGTCTACGCTTGGCTCCGGAGAGTCCATTCTGCTAGACTTCTGGCGATTTTCTGGGTTATTCAGGCAGATGTGGGTGGAATCTAAGCAATCAGCAGGACGAGGTGAGCCCAGCGTCCTCCTACACTGCCATCTTCTCAGCTATATCTCCTGTTGGATTTCTGATAGGGATTGCATTAAATCAGAAGATTGCTTTGGGTATAGTATAGACATTGTAATAATATTTGTTTTTCTAATCCATGAGCATGGAATATCTTTCCATTTCTTTGTGTCATCTTCAATTTCTTTCATCAATGTTTTATTATTTTCAGAATACAGGGTTTTGACTTCTTTAGTTAGGTTTATTCTTTTGGCTAGGTTTATTATTTTTGGAGCAATTATAAAGGGGATTATTTTCTTAATTTCTTTCTTCTTTTTCATTATTGGTAATAAATCTATTGGCAATAGATTTCTATACACTGATTTTGTATTGAGCAACTTTACTGAATTCATTTATCAGCTCTAGTTTTCTTGTGGTCTTTAGGTTTTCTGTGTATATTATGTCATCTGCATATAGGGCAAGTTTTACTTCTTCCTTACCAATTTGTATGCCTTTTATTTCTTTTTGTTATCTGATTACTGTGGCTAGGTCTACTAGAACTATGTTGAATAAAAATGGTGAGAGTGGACAACCGTGTCTTATTGCTGACCTTAGGGGAAAAGCTCTGTTTTTTCTCATTAAGGATGATGTTAGCTGTAGGTTTTTTATGTATGGCCTTATGTTGAGGTATGTTTCCTCTAAACCTACTTTGTTGAGTGTTTTTCTTTTTTTTTTTTTTAATCATGAATGGATGTTGTACTTTGTCAAAAGCTTTTTCTGCATCTGCTGAAATGATCACATGGTTCTTACCCTTTCTTTCTTTTTTTAAAAACTTTATTATTTGAGAGAGAGAGAAAGAAAGTGAGAGAGCACACACATGGGGGAAGGGCAGAGAGAGAGGGAGAGAATCCCAAGGAGGCTCCACATTGTCAGCACAAGCCTGGTGTGGGGCTTGATCTCACGAACCATGAGATCACGACCCAAGCAGAAATCAGGAGTCAGACACCCAGCTGACCTAGCCACCCAGGCGCCCCTCCTTTCTCATATTGATGCAATTGATGTATCACGTCGATTGATTTGAGAATACTAAACCATCCTTACAACCCAGGAATGAGTCCCATTTGATAGTGGTGAATGACTTTTTTAAGTGTATTGTTGAACATGGTTTGCCAGTATTTTGTTGAGGATTTTTCCATCTATATGCATCAGGGATACTGGTCCGTAGTTCTCTTTTGTGGTGTCTTTATCTGGTTTTGATATCAAGGTAAGTTTGGCCTCATACAATGGATTTGAAAGTTTTTCTTCCTTTTCTATTTGTTAGACAAACTTAAAAAGAGTATTAACTCTTTTTGGTAGAATTTGCCTGTGAAGTCATCTGGTCCTGGACGTTTGTGTGTTGGGATTTTTTATTTTTAATCAATGATTCATTTTCTTTGCTGGTTATCCATCTGTTCAAATTTTCTATTTCTTTTTGTGTGTATTTTTCTGTTGTATTCTGCATTCTTCAAATTTTCTACAGTGAACTGGAATTAATTTTATAATTTAAAAAGTTTCATGTTTGCAAAAATTAAGAAACACACAGAATTGAAAGATAAATTCAAATGACTTATATGATACTAACCAGTTGTTTCTTAGACTAATTTCTCTCTTAAATATTCATTTCCTCCCTTTAAAAATGAGAATAATTTCACATTCAAAGAATGACTCTGAAGAGTATATGCATGAGTGCACTCACATAATTCCTAACATATTCAATGCTTGGTAAATATGTTGAAAGAAATACAAAAATCTAATGGTCTGAGAATTCATATTTCAAGTAAAATGCAAACTCTCCCATGAAGACCTGAATCAAAACAAGTGAAAAATGTTATTCATTCTTTCACTCTGTTCACTCTTACCTGCAATCCAGTTCAAATTGGACAAAAACATACCACTCTAAATTTAATATAAAAGGCAAACCAAATTGCTACCTTCCTTCCTTGGGGCATCTGTCTGTGTAAAGTCCTCCCTTATACTGGAAAGAAATTTTCAAATTTTGCTCTAAAATTCTCTCTTCCTAAAGTTGAATGTAAATGCTAGAGAGGACTTATTCAAATCCACATTTGTTCAAGCAGATGCTGAATGAAAGTCACTGAAGCACAATTTCCCACAGCTGATGAGAGCTTGGAAATTCATACACAGTACTGATTCAATTAAACAGATAATTATCAACTGACCATAGACTGGGATGGAAGCACTTTTAACATAATAAATACCTAAAATTTTAATAGTGGTCAAGGATTCAAGGTTTTTTAATTGTAGACTATAGATATTAAAGACAAAAGATAAGAATTTTCTTTCACTAGAAGAATCTAAAATTACCTTATGTGCTACAGGATTTTTTTCCCATTATGTCGAGTTTCAGATTTTATTGTGTGGCAGGTATGGGAATTGTGAATATCAGTCTTATGACAAATGCATGATTCTTCCTATATCCTGTATTCATTCAGCCCCTGAGCTACGTAAATGTCTTCATTTTCACACTTCTAAAATAAATAATACAGTTCAAAATATTTCTCTAAGCACGGAGACAAATGGAAACCTGAGTCACCATGTACTTACAACAAACCATCAACTTCTTAGGAAATACAACTGCAGCAGTCCTTAGCTTCACAAGACTAAAAATCCAGATTTAGAAGACAAATAAATTATGACATAATTGTATCTTACTCTTATCAAACACTTTAACAAACTTTCTTTTAGGTGAAAATTTTATTCCTGAATTTCTTTATTTGTAAATCTTACTTATTGGTGATAGAGTTTTAAAATCAGAGAGGAGTTTTAATCTCATCCTTTTGGAGAGAAAAATGACAGAGTCACAGAAGTATAGTTTTTAGAAGCAATAAATGAAAAAAAAAACCCTATATAGTGTTTTGACATATATGATCTTGTTTCACCTGGACAATCCTATCAGATGATAGCAGTATTCGTTTTTTTAAGTAAGAAACTAAGGTTCAAAGAGGATAAATGACTTTCTTTAGGTCAATGAACTAGAAAGCACCAGAGCCATGATTTGAACACAGGTCTTTTCACTCTAAACAGTGTTCTTTGTAGTATACAAAATCATTTCTTCTGTGCCATATTTTCTCTCAGGGTGGTTTGTGTAAATGCAAGGATTAAATGCCAAGTCTACTAATGTTAATAACTGCACCATCATTTAGAAAACCATTCCTTATTTTCAAATATCTTTTCCCAAAAGTGACTCTAAAAAACAGGTTCTGGCCTCAACATGGCCAAGATGACTCACTAGGAAATTGTTTTTGCATTTCTCATTAAGGAATCCAGTTAGGTAATCTTTTCCCATTCTGTGTTAACAACTTTCATATATTCAGAGATGACTAAAAGAAACAAATAACTTGTCCTTATAACAAAGTATAAATGTAACCATAATTTTGTAAACAACTCTGCAGAATGTTAGCATGGTGGGAAGGGAGGTGAATCAAGAGAAAAGAGATCTGCCGGGAACAAACCTTGGGTTAGTCACTTCAACATGCTGTGCTTCGTCTGCAAAACAGAGTAATGACCTATAGTATATCTGTGAGAATTACACAAAAATGTATATGATGGCAATTTGTAAGGCATCTAGCACTGTATAAATGTAAGAAAACAGAATTCATGATTTTTTCATGTATTGCCTAATGCAGATACTAACCACCATTTAATCAAAATATATAGTTGAACCTATTTTAAGCTATACAAGAGTTACTAAAAAGTGTACAGAAATCAAAGAAAGCAAATCTTGAATGATCTTTTCACTTACATATATTACTTGTAAATTAAAATTTTTACATATTAAGAATGACTCTAAAATGCTAAGTTTACTTTCTATAAATCATATACATTATCAGTCCCATCACTTATTATCTGAAGTGTGTCCTAACAGGCAATGTATCATCTCTTTTTCCAATATAGAATGATCTAAAAATTTGAATTAATCTAATGTTTACACATAAAAGGCATTCAAATATTTACTGACTCTAATGGTGATGTTAACTATCAATTCTCAAAGAATTAAAATATAATGAATGAGATATACTTAACACAAATTACAATAAAAAAACTTAATTTTCCTTAAATGATAGAAACTTCTCTTCAAGATCTTCCCTTGCTCTAAGAATTATTGTTATGTATACAAATTATTGTGTAGTATTTTAATAATAATTCAGCTATCTATGACTTGTGGTTAGAAATTTAATTTATAAGTGTGTTTAATATCACATTATTAAATGCAATCATATTATTTTCCATATTGTTAATATTATTATTAAGTTTATTTTTTTATTTTGAGAGAGAGAGTGAGTACAAGCAGGGGAAGGTAAGGGAGAGGGAGAGAGAATCCCAAGCAGGCTTTGTGCTGTCAGCACAGAACTGGATGCAATCTCAGGAACTGTGAGATCACGACCTGAGCCAAGATCAAGAGTCGGATGCTTAACCATCTAAGCGACCCAGGCATCCCTCTTCTATTATTTTGGATTAAACTTATCCTATATAACCTCCCACAATAATTAAAATTAAACCCAGTAATATATTCTGTATGTAAAGTTTTTGTATCTTTCAAAGAAAATTATGCAACACAATATATAGTTATGTAACATATGCAGCTATCTTGCTCAACTTTTATTTGCTGATCTTCCATTTATAAATGTTTCCTCTATAGTTTACACTTCCAGTTTTTCTTATACTCAAGATCCTTAAAAAAACCTATTTTACAGTACCTTGTAATATAATTCTATTAAACCATGCTATTTCCTTCCTTCCTCACTCCCCAATTATTAGTTTCTTTCTCTTCAGTTTATCTTATCATCTCCTTAAGAAATAATTAACAAAGAATCATTTTTATTTAATGCACTTGAACAAGGAAAAGGGAAGAGAATATGTGCTGCTAAGATGTGCAGGAAAACTGATATCCTTCCTATTGTTGGTCTTCCCTACTGACTAAATTCAAACAAAAATTTTGGGTCATGAAAAAAAGAGATAGCAAAAGTTGAACACCAAAGTATGGACTTTCCATGGCTGACCGAAGAAAAAGATAATTCTGATACCTATTACTTATAAATTGTGTTTATGTCCTACACATGTCTACTTTAACATTTTGAAAGCACTCACTTTTAATAGTGACAGTACATACCAGTTGACATATTGAATCCAAAGCTTTAAGGAAAAAATAAAGAAAAGCTTTTTGAGAAATTTCTAACTATGCAACTATCATGTAGCAAGTATTTCAGATTTTGCATTAAAAAAAAGACTTTTTAGATTAGAAAGGCAGGAATTACCAAGAATTTTCTGGTGGTTTTCTGAATTCTTCATTTGTAATTATACCAAACTTCTTAATTCTCATATTAAGTCTCTGAAAATGAATAAAATATTTTATAAGTTTAAGAAACTGTAGTTACATTGGAAACAAAAGATAACTAAAGACAATATTCCTAGTAATAATTCTCAGGAAAAACAACAGATAAAATAATTAAGAACAGTATTTAGAATAGTCAGATATCTATATGATATGTAGAGAATAGTAAAGAAATATACAATTTTCACAGATTAAGATGAATATAATCTCTTAGACTTCAAAGAATCATAAAGATGGAAAATTTGGCCTACCATGTATTAAAATTTCTCATATTGCAATAATTATAAAAAGTTTAGACCTGATAACAAAATAGACTCAACAACGCTAACCAAAAATAATAATAACTCATTTATTGGGCATATAGTATGAGTTAATCAATGTGTTAAATGGTATATATGTCTTATTCATATTTACATTTGATTTAATGACATATTTAGCTCTTGAAAAAAATTTATTATCTCCATTTTATGGATAAAAAAAGCGCAGAGGTTAAGTAATTTAATCAAGGGCATAGAGCTAATATGCTTGAGTGCATAATTTAGCATATGATCTAGGCATTTCAGGTAAACACGAATTATTGAGACAAATGGCTAACATTTTAGAAAAGAAAAGTAGATATCCATGTCATTTCTCATACCAAATGAATTTTCATAAAGATTTTCATTAATAATGTAAAAGTAGCAGAAAAAAATAATAATATACATTTATATAATTTTTAATTGTGATTATTTTTGTTAGAATACCAAGGGAAAAAAATTTTAAAAAGCCTCTACAATATTTGATTACATAAAACCCTAAAACATCTCTGTGGCAAAATATACTACCATCAAGTTAAATACAAATAATAAACCGGTAATATTATTTTCAACAAAATAGAACAAAGTTTTACTCTCTCCAGCAGAGTAGTTCTATAAATAATAAAACTACTGGTACTCTAAATAGAAAAAGAAATTGGTAAAAAACAGAACAGGGCATTCAAAAAAGAAGACACAGAATGCTCAATTAACATACAAAAATATTTCATATTCACTAGTAATCAATAAAATGCATACTAAAATAACAGCAAGATATTTTACTTGCCTGATGAGCAAAGATAACTGGCATTGGCAAAGGTGTGGTAAAATCTCCACTGACAATTACTGCTGATGTGAGAGTTAACTACTACCATCTTTTCTGGGAGTAAATGTGGTAACGTATAAAACATCTTTTTAAAATAGTCATATTCTTAGGTGTAAAAATTGCACATCTTACAAATTTATCCTAAGCAAATAAATAGGCACATATTTTTATAAAAAAAGTTTGTGGGCTGCATTGTTTATAATGGAGAGAAATAACTGGAAGCAAACAAAAATGCAACAATTCGATATTGTTTAAATAAGTTCACACAAATCTATATGATATACTATGCTATGATTTAAATGGTAACACAAATCTTTACTGATATGGTAAACACATATTTACTGAACTGGTAACTGAAATGGCAACACATATTTACTGATACGACAATGTGTTCATGATTACTGATCAGGGAAGCAAGACATAGACCCCCATGTTTAATATTATTTTAATTTCATGAATGCTGTCTATGTGCATAAAAAAAAAAAAGACCTTTTAAAAGAACAGAAATTGGGCCTGGGTAGGAATTTAGGTAACCTTTTCCCTTTTGGTTTTGAATTTTTCACCTTCTCTAAAATGAATAGCAACACTTACACAAATTAATCTAAAAAACAAACAGGAGGTAAAAAGGAAAGAAGCAAATACAGATAATGCTTTTATAATAACAGGTTATAAAGGAGAGAGAGAATGAAGGTAATAGACAATGGGGTAATAGATGAATAAAAAAGAGAGACAGTAGATTCACAGATACGAGGGTTGAGAAAGAGCAATAGCCAAACAAAGGAAAACACACAGCTTGGACCATAGAAAAAAAATATTTCAAAATTATTATACAAATAGGTTTGAATCCATGGTCAAAGACCCTTGAACAATTATAGATAAAAAAAAGAGTGGATGCAAAAAATCCACTTATTACCCTATTTCTGACAATATAGTTACCAATGATCTCAATAAAAATAATAATGTCATGGCTCAGGAAACATATGACTTAATATTTTCCAAGAATCTATATGAAGGACAGAAATGAACATAAAACAGAATGATTAAGCTCATTCATATGAAAGTACTTTGTAAACTGCTCAGATTTACAGCAGTGATACTACTAATCTGTAAAAACTGAGTCTTTGAAGTCAGCCCAGAATGAGAACTGATGTATGAAAACTATCGAGGCAATGTAAGAAACTTTTTAGATACGCTTAGAGCAGGAAGTGAACAAAAAAGACCTGTTTATTTCAAATGATATGTAACTCTGAGGAAGTTGACCTAGATAAAACAACACAGATAAGCTTCTGCTCTGCTTCCTTTTCCTTGCCGTATTAAAAAAAAAAAATTCAAATTGGAAAAGGTGGAACAATTATGCAAAACTGACACTGTAGATACAATGTAGATACATTACAGGATCCTATAAATTCTTTGAATTAAAAGTCTCCAAGTGGAGTACCTGGGTGGCTCAGTCAGTTAAGTGTCTGACTCTTGGTCTCAGCTCAGGTCTTGATCTCAGGGGTTGTGATTCAAGCCCTGAACTGGGGCCCACAGTGGGCATGGAGCCTACTTAAAAAAAAAAAAAAAAAAAAAAAAGACAAAGGAAAAAGAAAAAAGTCTCCAAGGAAATCCCAGATCATCCTGACATGAAAAATAGGTGATGATAATACACTGGCAGCTCAGAAGATCTTTAACCCTTCAGAAGCAGGGATATATACATATATATATATATATATATATATATATATATATATATATACACACACACACACACATACATATATATATATATATATATATATATATATATATATCCATGCCCCAGTTCTCGACAAAGAAAAATCAGTAAATGGTATCCTCTAGAACTAATGTAACTTTCATGTACATGGGCACACTGAATCATGGTCTATGAGAAGAATATCCAAATTTCTTGGAACACTAAATGACTGAGGTCTAAAGGGAAGTCTCCATTCCTTGCAGTGAGAAATAGTTTCAAGCACTCGCAAGAAGCTAGACAGACATGAAGAAAATGAAGAAAAGATGAAATCTGTTCTTCTTCTACCAGCAGTTAAAATGTTTCCCAGAATTAAAGGTACTAGATGACGTATATCACTCTGCAATTAAACAGAGCTAAGGTGTGTACCTGACCTCCACTAGAAAGTGGTCCTAATGCTCCATTCCCTCCATCAGTTCCTATCTTTATTTCCTCCTATCCTGCTGGATCCTATGTCTATCGTATTCTGTTAATGATTCCCTCTCTTCTGTACTTTTACACATTCTTCTCTATGCCTCTTTCCTAATATATAAACATGTTCAAGGGTGTGGTTTTTTTTTTTTTTTAGTATATTTAAATCAAAAATTCTCACTTGGCTTCGTGTCCTACTTTGGCTAACACACTCTATCCTCATTATATTATGCTTCAGGTGTACACTCTTCTTTTCTCATAAACTTGTCAACCCTCTAAAATAAGATATACATTCTTTCTGGTCTACTGAAAGTACTCCTGCTAAGTTCACCAATGGTCTCTAACCTATTAAAACTAAAGGATATTCTGCAATCCTTGTCTTATTTGACCTCTCCTGAGCATTTAATACTGACTTTACCCTTCTTCCTGAAGTTATCATTTCCCTTGGCTTTTGGGATGACTGTTGCTTGATCTCCCCTGCCTCTGCAACATTTTTTTTTTTGGTTGCCTCATCTCAACAATATAGATGGGCTCATCCTGTTCCTTAAATATTAGTGTTGCTCAGGATTCCATTCTTATTTTCTAAATAAATGTAGTTCTAAATTTTCTTCCTCTCAGTATGCTCTTTGAATAACTTATCTATACCAGAGGCTTCACTTACACAATTATTTCAAGTCTGCATTTTCAGCTACATCCTCTGCTCCAAGTCATAAACATGGTTTACTAAATATCTAAATGTGCATGGTCCCTAGGCACTTAATGGGGATAAAACCAAAACAAAACCAGAGTGTAACTTTCAAATGAGTACAAAACAAACAAACAAAAACTTTCCACTGGAACCAAAAGTAAAAACATCCACAATCACAGTAAAACATTTTAACATCCTCTTTCAGTACTCAATATCTAACAAAAAAACAAAAGTTCATGCATGTTTGTGTTAACACAATTAACAAGCCTCAGCTGATCTAATGAAAGGGTGTGTGTAGTGTGTATGTGTGTGTGTGTGTGTATAAATCCGCACTCAACAAATGGATGTTCTTTTCAAGAACATTTGTAACAGATTTATTTTCTAAAGCTGTAATAATTAAAAACTGTGTATTAACTCTAAGACAAGCAAAACCAATGAAATAGAATAGGGAATTCAAAAATCAGTGGAGGTAGGATATGCCTCAGTAATAAATATCATTAGGATAACTGAAAACTGATAATCTGTATGATAAAAAATATTTGAATACATACAAAATAAATTCTAGATGAACTCAATTCTTAAGTGTGGCAATGTTGAACTTTAGCTGAACCCTGTGTTCTCTGAAAGGAGTGGTAGTTGAAAAATCCCTCCACTTTTTTTGTGTTTCCAGAACCAATTAACTACAAAAGATCACTCTGTTCTAACTTATTGCTAGATATGACCCACTTCTACCCTTCTTCAGTGACTATAACTTCCTTGTTTACCTGCCTTTATAAAATTCAGGTCCCCTTCTTTTGAGATGTTCCTAATGAATGTTGTCACTCCTGCAATACCCTCAATAAAGTCATCTTTTTAATTTCTGGTGACTCTAATAAGTATGAAAAACAAAGTAGAAGAACTCTTGAAAGAAAACATGAGAGAAAAACTTGTTAACACTGGGGCAAGTAAGAATTTCCTGACTGACGTGGATAAACTTCAAAAATACCGTTCAAGTGAAAAAAGTTGCAGAAAAAACTCTGCATTTATATATTATATAAAGTTTAAAAAGTCTGTGTGCATGTGTGTAATTAGTGATACAAAACTATGTGATAAAAATTTAAACTATGGACAAAAAGGATACATATCAACTTTAGAATAGTTATTACCTGTTGTGAGAGAGGGAAGTGAATAGCATGGGAGGGGAGCAAGTTTTGCTGGATATATATCTTCCTCTTTTTTTAAATATGAAACTTATTGTCAAATTGGTTTCCATACAACACCCAGTGCTCGTCCCAACAGGTTCCCTCCTCAATGCCCATCACCCACTTTCCCCTCCCTCTCGCCCCCCATCAACTCTCAGTTTATTCTCTGTTTTTAAGAGTCTCTTATGATTTGCCTCCCTCCCTCCCTCCCTCTCTTTTTTTTTCCTTCCCCTCCCCCATGGCTTAAAGTTTCTCAGGATCCACATAAGAGTGAAAACATATGGTATCTGTCTTTCTCTGTATGACTTATTTCACTTAGCATAACACTCTCCAGTCCCATCCACATTGCTACAAAAGGCCATATTTCATTCTTTCTCATTGCCACGTAGTACTCCATTGTGTATATAAACCACAATTTCTTTCTCCATTCATCAGTTGATGGACATTTAGGCTCTTTCCATAATTTGGCTATTGTTGAGAGTGCTGCTATAAACATTGGGGTACAAGTGCCCCTATGCATCAGCACTCCTGTATCCCTTGGGTAAATTCCTAGCAGTGCTATTGCTGGGTCATAGGGTCGGTCTATTTTTAATTGTTTGAGGAACCTCCACACTGTTTTCCAGAGTAGCTGTAGCAGTCTGCAGTCCCACCAACAGTGCAAGACAGTTCCTGTTTCTCCACATCCTTGCCAGCATCTACAGTCTCCTGATTTGTTCATTTTAGCCACTCTGACTGGCATGAGGTGGTATCTGAGTGTGGTTTTGATTTGTATTTCCTTGACGAGGAGTGATGTTGAGCATCTGTTCCTGTGCCTGTTGGCCATCTGGATGTCTTCTTTAGAGAAGTGTCTATTCATGTCTTCTGCCCATTTCTTCACTGGATTATTTGGTTTTGGGGTGTGGAGTTTGGTGAGCTCTTTATAGATTTTGGATACTAGCCCTCTGTCTGATATATCATTTGCAAATATCTTTTTTTGATTCCCAAACCAGACAGAGACCAAGCAAAAAAAGAGAACTACAGGCCAATATCCCTGATGAATATGGATGCAAAAATTCTCAACAAGATACTAGCAAATCAAATTCAATAGCATATAAAAAGAATTATTCACCATGATCAAGTGGGATTCATTCCTGGGCTGCAGGGCTGGTTCCATATTCACAAATCAATCAATGTGATACATCACATTAATAAAAGAAAAGATAAGAACCATATGATCTTGTCATTGATGCAGAAAAAGCATTTGACAAAATTCAGCAACCTTTCTTAATAAAAACCCTCGAGGAAGTCGGGATAGAAGGAACATACTGAAACATCATAAATGCCATTTATGAAAAGCCCAAAGCTAGTATCATCCTCAATGGGGAAAAACTGAGAACTTTCCCCCTGAGATCAGGAACACGACAGGGATGTCCACTCTCACCGCTGTTGTTTAACCTAGAGTTGGAAGTTCTAGCATCAGCAATCAGACAACAAAATGAAATCAAAGGCATCAAATTTGGCAAAGATGAAGTCAAGCTTTCACTTTTTGCAGATGACATGATATTATACATAGAAAACCCGACAGGCTCCACCAAAAGTCTGCTAGAACTGATACATGAATTCAGCAAAGTCGCAGGATACAAAATTAATGTACAGAAATCAGTTGCATTCTTATATGCTAATAATGAAGCAACAGAAAGACAAATAAAGAAACTGATCCCATTCACAATTGCACCAAGAATCATAAACTACCTGGGAATAAACCTAACCAAAGAGGTAAAAGATCTGTATGCTGAAAACTATAGAAAGCTTATGAAGGAAATTGAAGAAGATATAAAGAAATGGAAAAACATTCTGTGCTCATGGATTGCAAGAATAAATATTGTTAAAATGCCAATACTACCCAAAGCAATCTACACGTTCAATGCAATCCCTATCAAGCATTCTTCTCGAGGCTAGAACAAGCAGTCCTAAAATTTGTATGAAACCACAGAAGACCCCGAATAGCCAAAGTAATATTGAAGAAGAAGACCAAAGCGGGAGGCATCACAATCCCAGGCTTTAGCCTCTACTACAAAGCTGTAATCATCAAGACAGCACGGTATCAGCACAAAAACAGACACATAGACCAATGGAATAGAACAGAGACTCCAGAACTGAACCCACAAAAGTATGGGCAACTCATCTTTGACAAAGCAGGAAAGAACATCCAATGGAAAAAAGACAGTCTCTTTAACAAATGGTGCTGGGAGAACTGGACAGCAACATGCAGAAGGTCGAAACTAGACCACTTTCTCACACCATTCACAAAAATAAACTCAAAATGGATGAAGGACCTGAATGTGAGACAGGAAACCATAGAAACCCTAGAGGAGAAAGCAGGAAAAAGCCTCTCTGACCTCAGCCACAGCAATTTCTTAACTTGACACATCTCCAAAGGCAAGGGAATTAAAACCAAAAATGAACTACTGGGACCTCATGAAGATAAAAAGCTTCTGCACTGCAAAGGAAACCATCAACAAAACTATATCTTCCTTTTAAAAAGGATTTACAGAAGAGACACCTGGGTGGCTCAGTCAGCTGAGCGGCTCACCTTTGGCTCAAGTCATGATGTCACAGTTCTGAGTCTGACCCCTGCATTGGGCTCTGCGCTGACAGCACGGAGCCCGCTTTCTATCCTCTGCCCCTGACCTCTCTGCACCTCCCGCGCTCTCTCTCTCTCTCTCTCAAAATTAAATAAACCTTTTTTTTAAAAAGGGTTTACAGGGAGTCTGGGTGGCTCAGTCGGGTAAGCGTCCGACTTGGTTAAGCATCTGACTTCAGCTCAGGTCATGATCTCGTGGTTTGTGAGTTCGAGCCCCGCGTTGGGCTCTGTGCTGACAGCTCAGAACCTGGAGCCTGCTTCAGATTCTGGGTCTCTCCATCTCTCGGCCCCTCCCCTGCTCATGCTCTGTGTCTGTCTCTCAATAATAAATAAACGTTGAAAAATAATTTAAAAAGTTAAAAAAAAAGGATTTACAGCAAAGTTTCAAATAGCTAAGGAATTTTGTTAAAACACAGAATTGTGATTCAATAGGTTGGGAATGGGGGGTAGGCTGAGATTCTGCATTTCGAATAAACTCCCAGGTGATATGTTAATGCTGCTAGGCCAAGGACCACACTTTAGATCCTTGAATTTAAAGAAAATAGGGCTAACTTGATTAAACCTAAATGGTGAGCATAAAAGTCTATTATATTCTGGTATGTTTGAATTAACTCATAAATAAATATGAAGTTGAAGAGAACTTCTGGCAGCCTCCTTGAGGCACCACAACGCAGTAGTAAATAATCCCTGTCTCAACTGTATATACATACATTTAAGGCTGTTCTCATTTTGTGACACAGACTATATGTTTACAAATACACAAACACATAAAAAAAGGAGATTACCTGAGATTCTAAAAAAATGTCAGGAGAGTAGCTTAAATTCTTATAACACTAATTATTAATAAAATCATTAATATGTTATTAATAATTAATTAGTGGTAAAATTTTACTTTTTTTCATTTTTTTCATTTTTTCATTTAGTTACTAAAGTTGACAAATTTCTTAGTTAATTTAATCCTAACCTCTTCATCTGATGAGATACTCCTGAGGGACACTTTTTGAGGTGACCTTACACTATTAAAAAAATGGAATAGCATTAATTCAGATTAACATTTAGAATATAATAATTCAGATTAATTTGTAAAGTGACATAAATGACTTCACTAAAATCTCTGCTTAATAATTGTATATTTTCTGTACTTGAAGATGTGGGTTTAGGAAATTTATATCAATTGATTAAGACGATCATTAAGCATAGAGTATAAAGTCTCTGAAGGCCAGAGCTTTGGTGTGGTTTGTTCTCTATTTCTTAGCATCTAAAACACTCCTGGTATATAAAAGCCCTTAACAAATAACTGTAAAATAAATAAATAAATTTCATTTAGTGATTCCAGTGTACCAGGATGTTTTAAAGCCTCTAAAGATAAAAACAAAATATGGCTTGTCCTTCAGGTGTCAAAATTTGGTGGGGATGATGGACACATAATTTTTATCTTATATATTATAAAATTATACATGTAAACAATACTGATGTATTTAGAAACCTATATATTTTTATACAGTAGAAAAAAAAGGAAGGTCATGTAAAAAAGGAGGAAATATATATTCAGAGAGAGGAACTATATATAAAGAAGTGTATAATGTGAAAATAGGTGAGGTGGCAAGGATGGTAAAATAGGTACAAGATGCTATGAAAACACAATAAGGAGAGAATGCTCAATTTGCTCAAGAAGATCAAGAATTAATTCTCAAGAATTAACATTAATTTTGAGTGTTGTAGGATAAATCAAAGTTTCATGGGTGACTCTGAACTGACCTGGGATAGAGAGGTAGCAGGTAGCAGAAAGTTGGGAGACAGATATTCTAAAGAGAGGAATGTGTAGAAAAGCAGGAAAACCAACGAGTATTTTAGAAAATGTCAAGCAATTTAGCATGTCAAAACTTGGGGTAGAAGAGAAAAAAATGATTGGAAATGAACTGAAAATATAGAAGCCAGGCTATGACATGCTTGATACATCATACTAAGAATTTTGATTTATAACAATGATTATAAGCAAGAAGAATGGTTTGATTAGATTTGTATTTGAGAGTCTTTGGTAGCAACAGGAAATATGAATAAGTAGGTAGGACTAAAGAAAAAAAGAGGTCTTTCAATATGGTTGAGGCCAAAAGTGATTAGAGTTTGGACTAGGACAGTAGTTTTGATGAGTGAAGCAATTCAAGAGCTTTTTGGAGGTAGAACGGACAAGATGATCATGGAGATGTTAAAACAGCTGCCATATTCCTGACTTGGGAGATTGAACGCAGTGTGCAATAGTGATTATATGTATACAGATGCATGTGTGCTAAAAGCATATATATATATATATATATATATATATATATATATATATATATATATATATATGACAAAACATGTGAACAGAGAAGTGTGTGGGCACACAAAAAAGATGGAGAAGACAACATATAAAATGAAGTATATATAATGTGTATGTGAAAGAAAAGATGGAAACAGATGGAAAAATATGTTTGTGGGGATGCCTCTTTTTTTTTTCTTTTTAAGCAGTCCTCATTTTCACTTCAAGTCACCTAAAAGCTGTACTTACAATTCAGGCAATGTCTAGTTCTCTAAATGAGTTAACATATATAAAGGGCTTGGAGTGCCTGGGAGGATCAGTCGGTTGAGCGTCTAACTTCAGCTCAGGTCATGATCTCATGGTTTGTGAGTTTGAGCCCCACATGAGGCTCACTGCTGTCAGTGCAGAGTCCGCTTTGGATCTTCTGTCCCCCTCTCTCTGTGCCCCTTCCCTGCTTGTGCTCTAAAATAAATAAATCTTAAAAAAGAAAACATATACAAAGGGCTTAGAATAGTATCTAGTAAATATAAGTTTTGAATTAATTTTAACTATTTTATTATTACCCTGAACCCTTGGAGAGCTTTAGTCCCTACTCTCACTTTTCTACTTCATTCCATTCTGAGTTCAAAAGATTTGGTACAATCTCTAGGTTACATGTAACTTTTAAATTCTTCAACACTGTCACCCAATTAAAGCATTTTGTTGAAATAAAGATGATCTGCTTATTCAAAACAAGGAGAAGCTGGAAGAAGAGCTTTCATGAATTGTCGATTTGCTCCCAGAAATATATAAAACTTATGCACCCCAAGTAGGTTATTACAGTGACAGTGGTTTCAGATCTGGCTTAGAAAGATACTTTATGTCATTGAGAGTTGATGCAATCTGTTTCTAAAATGGAGTTATCAGTAAGAGAAGAATTTGAGAAGAAAAAGATAAAGAAATTCAATACATTTCCAGAGATGCTTAAAATGTACCTTCAAAATGTTCTTCTTTTCTTTGAAGAGTTAGGAATAATCAGACCAAAAATATCCATATAGTACAGCAAACTTCAATGAAAATATAAATTATTTTTAACTACACAGGAGCTCTCTTTCATTAGCTTAGTAGAAAATTAACTGTAAATTCATACTATCAAATTATTGTCAGCATCTAATCATTAATGGTTTCTGACTCTAAGATACTGTCATGATGAGTTACTTACCAAAAATGATATACATTTGTTATACTTCGGTGCACAGTGAAAGATTAAGCATTTTTAAAATACTTTTTAAAAAAAGGAAGGAAGGAAGGAAGGAAGGAAGGAAGGAAGGAAGGAAGGAAGGAAGGAAGGAAGGAAGGAGGCAGGGGCAAGGCAAACAGGCAAAAAATAAATAAAATGCTTTGGTTTTTAACTGTTATATTCCCTTAAGAAATAGGACAAAAGAACAAGGGATGTGAACTCATATTCACTGAGTATCTACCATGTCCTAGGTATTGTACTAGTTGCTTTACATTTCCCTTATTTTGTCTTTACAAAACTTGGCAAAGTAAATTATTTTCCCTATACAACACAGAGGATGCACATAGAAGTTGAATAGTCTACAGTAACAGAGCTAATAAAAGATACAGCTGGAATTTAAACCTGAAGCTTTCCAACTCAAAGGCCCACATTCTACACTACTGGTGATTCATAAATATAGGACATATATGTCTTATATTTGAATAAAAGTTATCGGTTTTAAAGAAATTTGTGTATTTCACTGACATATCATGTGCTTCTTTTGAACAACCATCTTCACTTATAGTTTCTGTTTCTTCCTCCTTTGGGGAAAAGAAAAATGCATATTAGGTTCAGGCTTAACATGTATATGAGAGTACGCAATTCTCTCCCAAAATGTATATCCCTAAATTGCCTGAAATTCAATTATTTATAGAGATTAATTTCAGGGCAACTGATTCATTTTAAAATCCAAATATCCTAGTCATCCACACCATAGTTTTTCTCCCGTTATGATAGAATGTATCTTTATATCATTCACATTGATACAAGTCCCTTTCAATCTAATTCTTTTTAACAATTGGCCAAGATCAACCAAATTAAGACAGTAAGTATAATTGGTAGTTGGGAAAGAAAAGAACAAACAAGAGGTGATCTGGAAATATTCAGGCCTCTGTAGAATGCAGGAGAAAGTATAGAGACTACAATAAGAATATGGAGCCCAGAAAGGCTATAGAGAAGGATAATAAAATATACATTTCCCCCAGGCAAAACATCAGAAATTTGCTATTATGAAAATCAAGGTAAATTAAATGAATTTAAAGCATCTTTTTGTCCATGTGCACCATGAACTCGACATTCTTGTTAAGTATGGTTTGATCATCATCCAGAGTCACTAATGAACACATTTTACTGACAAATATTAGAACTGAAAAATGAAGGGGTCCCTGGCTGGCTCAGTCAGAAGAGCATGCAACTCTTGATCTCGGGTCATGAGCTCAAGCTCCACATGGGGTATAGAGATTACTAAAAAAAAAATAATAAAGTTTTGAAAAAAAAAAAGAATCATTTAGAACTGAAAGATACAAAATAAAAATATATGCCTTAAAATTTACTTTGATTGAATTTAAGTTTTGAATAATGTATTTTTATACCTCAAGAATGTCAAATTCTTCAAGCTCTTCTAAAGAAAGTTCTTCTATGTTGAATGAACACAATGAACATGAGATTACTAAGACACTTAAGATATAATGTAAATGGAATTTTGCAGTGTGATTTTTTTCAACTAACCTCCTTATCTCTATTCTTATCCATTCCAATTCATTTTCAACATGTTTTAAATTAATATTCTTAACACACAGTTCTGATTATGTTACTTCCCTGCTTAAAAATTTTTAGCTGCTCTTACTAAAGTTGAAAATATTTAGCCTGATATTCAAGGCCCTTCAAAATTTGCTTCCAAATGAACCTCTAATCTTATTTCCTAGGACTCTCCTTTGGATGGGGACTAAGAATAGTATTGGTTTGTCAATACCTCCAGACTTGAAATTAAAGGGAGAGTGTGCTAAATAAAATGTCATCATTCAAATATACAGATAATTATAGATTGCTTTGTGGGTTAGGCACCATGCTAGGTGATAAAGATAAGAAGAGATAAAATTATACCCAAGAAAAATTACAATAGTAAGTGACTTTAATACTAAGTATACTAAGCATTAAATAAATGGCAAACAAAATAAGTGCTAGGGTTTAGAGTTTACCTCACTGTTTTGGAAAACACACACACACACACACACACACACACACACACACACACACACACACACAGGATTTTGGCCAGCTGAAGGATGTCCAGGCACTGGGATTAATTATTAGTGCAGAGTCCTATAAGGTATGGGTGAGGAGGAGAAAGGGAAGAACTTTGGCAGTGATCAAACAATACAGGTTCCCTCCAACCCGAGGGCCTCTTCCCTTCTTCCTATTGACTCTGGCTGTGCTCTCCACCCAGAGAGCATTTTCATCTTGTCTTTTCTGTATTCTTTCACTTTCTTTTTCCTTTACTATTTAATTTGAATGTCTTCATCTATGTTAATGGTTTTGATCTCATTTTATTTGTTCTTTAATGGTAATCATTGCAAGTCCTTTTTGGAAATAGTGTTCAAGTCACCTTTTCTTTCCTGTTCCAATTTTTTTTCCTTTAAAAAACAAACAAACCAATTAAAAAATGGGCAGGGTATCTGAACAGACATTTTTCCAAAGAAGACATACAGATGCTCACGTGTACATGAAAAGATGCTCAACACCATTAATCATCAGGGAAATGCAAATAAAAACCACAATGAGATATCACCTCACACCTATTAGAATAGCTGTTGTCAAAAAGACAAGAAATAACAAGTGTAGGCAAGGATGTGGAGAGAAGGGGACCCTTGTGCACTGCTGATGGGAATGTAAATTGGTACAACCACATGCAAACAGTATAGAGATTCCTCAAAAAATTAAAAATATAATTACCATATGGTCCAACAATCCCTATTCTGGGTATATATCCCCTCAAAAATAAAACTCTTATTTGAAAAGATATATGCACCCCCATGTTCACTGTAGCATTATTTACCAAGCCAAAATATGTAAGCAACCTAAGTGTCTACTAATGAATGAATGGATAAAAAAATTGTGGTTTATATATATAATGGAATATTATTTAGCCATAAAAAACATTTGTAACATTTGTCAGTTGTAATAACATGGACGGACCTAGAAGGTATTATGCTAAGTGAAATAAGTCGGAGAATGATAAATACCATATGATCTCTTATATGTGGAATCTAAAAAACTAATAGGTACAGATTGCAAATTGGTGGTTGTAGAGGCTAGGGGTGGGGAGTTGGAAAAATGGGTGAACTGCTTTTTTTAAATTTAAATAAATGGAATAAAAATTATGTTAAAAGTATACTCAACATAATATAACCCATGATGAAAGAATGTGAAAATATTTCATTAAAAGTGAGAAGTGGGAAAAAATAAAGCAAACAAAAAACCATGCCAACAAGATAAATTCCCAGGCCCACAGCCCAGCTGTGCAATTTTCTTTGTGAAGCTGATCACCCTTACTGATGTGATTTTCATTTATTCTGAACTTCCCTGCATTTTTATTCCTCTCATTCAAAAATATTGATTCTAATAGAGTTATTTGTGGACTATTCTCTTTTAATAGACCAAATCTTCCTAAAGGCAGAGATTATGTTTTATTTAATTTTGAATCCCTCTGGGTCTTGAATTCCCTAAGGTGGTTTATGACAGATGTCTGATGAAAATGGAGTGAGTGAATAAATTTAAAATGTCACTAAAATCATTCTTTATGAAAGTGGTAAAGTGCCCAAAGGAGATTCCTTTAAGAAACTATTGTGGAGAGCAATATATAGACAAATCATAGCATGAATCAAAGAAAAAAGAAAAGTTAATATTCAGTAAACAATATTAATCTTTTTCTCACTCATAGTTTGATCCCATGGATAGGTGACAACATGGACAAGTGAAAATGGAAAATTCTCATGATATGTGGAAGAGCTGAAAATCAGATATTTAAATAATCCTCAAAAGTAGTATTATCTCCAATCTCAAAAGCATGATCATAAAACATAAATATAAATTCTTTAATGCTAGAACATTTTTATGAGAAGAAATTAAAATGCCAGATATTTCATAAATAAATTTATATTTAAAAAGACTACAATATTTTGTATGAAAATTTCAGATGAATTTGCAACTCCTATATTGATCATTTTCTGAAAGATCAACAGAACATTTTAATAAGTCTCCTCAAACTGGCATAATATAAGTGTTCTGTCTCTGTATAATAAACCACTTCAGGGGCGTTTGGGTGGCTCAGTCGTCTAAGTGTCTGACTTAGGCTCAGGTCAGGATCTCACATTTCATGAGTTCCAGTCCCACGCGGGCTCTGTGCTGACAGCTCAGTCTGGAGCCTGCTTCAGATTTTGTGTCTCCCTGTCTTTCTGCCCCTCCCCTGCTCGCACTCTGTCTCTCTCTCCCTCAAAATAAATAAACATTAAAAAAAATTTAAAAACCACCTCAAAACTTAGTGGTTTAACAATTTATCTTTTGTGGTTCTGAAGGCTGAAGAGCTCAGCTGGGCAGTTCTCACTGGGGGTGTTTCATATAGTTGTAAACAGATGATAGCTGAGGCTAGAGACATCTGAAGGCATCTTCCCTCAATGTCTGACACCTGAGCTTAGGATGGTTCAACAACTGGGAAAAAAGTAGTCAAGCATCTTTTCTCCACCTGGCTAGCTTGTGTTTTCTAAAACAGACTCAACGTAGAAAGAATGACTTCTGAGTTCCCCAGGGAAGCTGTTTCAAGCAAGCCTGCAGGAAAGCTACAAAGCTTCTATGACTTCGTCTTAGAAGGCATATAGTGTCACTTATAATCTAATGGCCAAAGTAATCATAAACTAGCTCAGATTCAAAGAAGTGGAGGAACATTCTTCACCTCTTAATGCGGGAATGGCTTGTGGGTACAAGAAGGTAAGAATTGATGGGGGCCATTTTGGAACCAGCTACCTCAGTAACATTTCTGAGAATATAGAAGTCCAACTTCTTAAATAAAGAATGATGTCCCATAAGAAAATCTAAATCCAACTTCCCAATGGAAATTGAGAATAGAGAACCATAAACAGAGTCATAATTCTGATTATTTGATTTTCAGTATATGTTTGTATTAAAAAATGTATCTGTATTCTATTTCAAGAATCTAGCATTTAGCCAAAGGATTATATGCACTCTTATTAACCCAGTGCACATAAATTGTGTTAACAAATAGAAATGTGAGAAATGCAGAATATCAGATCCTACTCTAGACTATCTGAGCCAGTAGAAATGTGAGAATATCAGATCCTACTCCAGAACTACTGAATCAGACATGAATTTTAGGAAGATGTCCAAAAGATTCAAATGCACAGTAAAGTTTTGAGAAGTATTGACTTGGGGCCATACTCTTACACTAGTATATACAGGGCATCCTCAAACTTCTCATCTGAAGAAATCTAGAAAATATGAAGTATCCTTCTTCCAACTTTGGAAGCAGAGAAGTATTGTACATTCAATTTTGGTTTTAAGTGGAAAAAATAGCTACAATCTGATTGTTCCTATAAAAAATCTTTGACAAATTAGAAACTACATGTATGGAGGGGAATCTTACTTTTTATGTGGGACATCAAGGATCGTCACTATGTATGTGGGAAAATGTTTGATCTATGATAGTTCTTTTTATGTAATTAGGGAAGCTAAGGAGACAGATCCAAAAAAGTGCAAGGAACTTAAAAATGGGTAATAAGGAACTTATGTACATTCAGCTATTTATATATAAAGACACACAGAAATGTTTTTTGATATTATTATTAGTGAATTACTTAAAATATATTTTGGGGCAGAATAGGATCATTGTCCTGCAAGTTAACTTGCTGTTATTTATCAACATCTTTAGATAAAATGAAAGCAAATTTAAAACCAAAAATGTCTTTTAAAGGAATAAACGTTTGAAAACATACCATTTTCTTCCAAAAATATATTCAATCCATTCACAATTTCTTGCTTGCTTCTTAACTCATCACTCATTTCTGTGATCTAAATTATAAAACATAAAATGCCTATGAGAGAGTTCTTCAAAATCAAATCAGTTCAGCATTAAATATAATTTTAAATTTGACAACTATTATTTTGTTTTGCTAATCATCTGAACGTAAATTTTCTAGGAAATTATATTTGAATTATTGAAGTCCTTTGTAAGTAAAACTATTTCATTTAAGGAACAACTAGAAACTTTAGGTTGATTTCCAAAAGGCCCCAGATACAAGCCTAGATTACAACTTAAACACCTGATCTAATAATTTTTTTAAAAAGGGGGGTGCCTGGGTGGCTCATTTGGTTAAGCATCCGACTTCGGTTCAGGTCATGATCTCACAGCTCGTGAGTTTTAGTCCCTGCATCAGGCTCTGTGCTGACAGCTTAGAGCCTGGAGCCTGCTTCGGATTCTGTGTCTCCCCCTCTCTCTTTCCCTCCCCTGCTCCCATTCTTTCTTTTGCTCTCAAAAATAAATAAAACATTAAAAATTTTTTTTTCATTTTTAAAAAGATACTGAATGATTTTCCTAGTCCGTGAGAAACTCAGAAGGATTAGCTGAAATTACTCTGACTTCTTAGTGTAGGAAGGAAAGCCAAAGGAGCCTCCATTCTTCTAATAATGTTATCACCATAAATTAGCCAAATGAGGAGAGACTTCTTTTCCACTTTAATTCTATTATGGCATCATCCCATGTGGGGGCAAACTGAAAACCCCCACAAGGCTATGAGGGCCTCAATACCTGTCAAATAGACTCTGTTAGCCTCCACAGAACCTTTATCTCTTTTCATTTGGATCACTCACATTGTCTGAATTCTGAAGTAGCCCGCTAACTTGCTCTATCTGGTTTTAACTTGGCTAAAGTCTTCTGAACCTTACTGTGTACTTACCTGCTTTGAAATTTAATGGATTTTCACAACACTTATGATAAAATTTCCCAAATCCTTAGAGGCCTCAGACCCTTTATGATCAAGGTACTGCCTATTATTCTAATCAAATCTCCATTTACTCAAGATCCAATGATGTAGAATTCCTTGCATTCATCAATGCACTGGCACATGCTGTACCGTCTGCCTGAAATACCCTTCTTTTCTTTCTTCTCCCAGCTAATTCTTTATCAAGGCTCAGCTTACTAGTTTCTCCAAGTTGAAGTGGGTGCCCCTTTAAACTCCTGTAGTATATACTACATATCCTCCTAACATTCATCATATTAGATTGCAATAGTTTTCTCCTCTAGAGGGCAAAGGATGTCTTCTCTTTTCAGCACTGAGCATGACACTTGGTAAATGTTATTGAAAAAACAAGGAAATGAATATACAATTAGAGACAGAGGAATTTGTTGAGTGATTTCTAGTCCACTTTGAGTAGGGTGGAAGAAATCTATTCCACTCACCTCTGCCACTGATTAATTTAAAATATTTTATGGAAAAAGTGGGCTAGTTCAGAGGTACTTAAACATGGTCAATAGTAACACAGGGATTAACTCAATTAAATAACTGCAACAAGGTTATTCCAGGTCCTGCTAATGAACATTCAAGACAACATAGAAAGAAACAAAATCATAGAATGTTAGAAATGATTGTGTACTTGGGGGTCAAGTTCAACATCTTTACTACAGAGATGAAAAAATAAGGAGCTAAAAGGAATGAACTTGAGATTGTTGGGAGAGCTCTGATATAGGATAGGGTAGTGGTTCCAATTTGTGTGGCTCAAATTTGATAACCACTGGGACAGGAGTTTAAAAACTAGAAAAAGTATCCTTACATGAATCTGTAGTGGCTTAAGGAGTAATAAAAAGTGTAATAAAAAATAAGCAGAGAAAACAATCTCAAGGCAATAGTGGTGAGAGTTAAGTGGTGTGTTGTTAGTATTACTGGAAACAGTAAAGGTTTAGAATATTAAAAAATTTTTAAGTTTAGGTTGAGATCAACCAACAGATCTAGACCAAGGTAACAGTTAATTCTTAATTATTGATGCTTATGATAGGAAGTAATTGACAATACCAAATCAGTTTTTATTTGGCTTTGCAGTACAAATTTATTTTTTCTTTCACTACTTACCTTTCTTTGTTTTGTTTATGGTAATGACATTTGAGGTAGAACTAGTACAGTACTAGATCATTTAATTATTTGTCTGCAAAATTGGGTTGGATTAGGCCACCTCAAAGATTCTTTTTATTAACTATGAATCCACCAACACTGGTTTGCCATAGTCAATCTAGAATGCTCCAATTCCAAGAATAAGTCTAATTCATTTAAATACCTTAATATTATTGGTATTTTAATTTGCCCGGCAACTTTGGTTTTTAAGTTAGTGGGTCAAAATTTGGGGGCCCAATAAATAGGTCATATTTACATTTTTACTTAAGAAATGTAGGCTGCTGGTGAGATAGTTGGCAATTTCTAGCCAGAAAATGTGCATAAGATCACAGAGAATCAAACAGCCAGTGAAAATAACAACAAAAACCTGTCCATCTGAATTAGGGCCTAACATTTTTCAGGTTAAACTAAACGTCATAGGCACTGCCGGACCACGCGTGGCTACCCTCAAAGCAAAAGGGCCAAGCAAGAGAGGCCTGCAAGCCTCGCCTCTGCATGGCTTTGGCGTCACTTCTGCGCTCCAGCTATGGGTGGGATCTTACACTAAGCCCTTGGGTCTCAAGAGCACTTTAAGAATTCACTCCCTGAGGGTCGTCCCTCTCCGCGGCCAAACCGCAAGCTAGTGAGAAAAATGGGCCATTTGGGGTGGGCCTTTCTTTCTCTCTAGATCTCCTCCCCTTGCCCGTAATGCCTAGCGCCAGCTGACCAAAATGCATCAGCCGTTACCAATATCCTGGGAGCCAGGGCTTGGCCGTCGCTGCCACCCGCTCCCGCCATTTTGTCCGGTGGTGCCACGGCGGCCGCAAGGGCTTGTGGGGGATGGGGAAGGAAGCCCGGCAGTGCGCTGGGCGGGGCTTCCGCAGACTCCTAAGATGCCCAGAGAAGGGGCCTCTTCTGGACCAACCGGGATCCCACCCACCAGACTCGCTGAGAAAGCGTTGCAGCCCAAAGGTGATGTAGCATTCCTTACAGCGGCGCCAGGAAATGTTTTATAGTTTTCATTTTACCCCTTATGTTTTTGTTGTCCCTAATGATTCTTGAGGGCCATTTCTCATGGCAGGATGTGTAATAGTGGTAGGATTAGAGTCTCAATAGTACTTACAATCTTAAATTTGTTGTGAAGATTAAATGAGATCATACAAGGTAAGTGCATAGTGTATCTAGCAAATAGGTAATAAATACCTGCCGTCATTACTACTAGTCTCATCGGGCATGACCCATAACTGCAAAGAAAAACCTTTGTTTTAGAGGCCATTGTAGGACCTGTTGCAACAACTGTTATCAGCTACAAAATGAGTACTAAATTTTGCTTACATACATTTGCTGGTACAAATGTATGGTGCAAATTTCATCTTTTATGTCTCTGTAGGCTTCTCTCTTTCTTCAATTTACCCAGTGTTTTAAAAAGGATTACTACCGGGGCACCTGGGTGGCTCAGTCGGTTGAGCGTCCGATTTCTGCTCAGGTCATGATCTCACAGTCCGTGAGTTCGAGCCCTGCGTCAGGCTCCGTGCTGACAGCTCAGAGCCTAGAGCCTGTTTCAGATTCTGTGTCTCCCTCTCTCTCTGAACCTTCCCCCGTTCATGCTCTCTGTCTCAAAGGTCAATAAAGGTTAAAAAATTAAAAAAAAAATTAAAAAATAAAAAAAAGGATTACTACCAGAAATGTCTCCTAGAGAGGGGCCCCAAACTTTGAAAGGAGGTAATGGAAAAAATATATACTATTTAGGTTATGGGTAAGAGGACTGTGCTGGCAGGAAAAAAGGACTGTCTACAGGTGGATTTCTAGGGTATCACAATTTGTACCCAGGTAGATTTCCAGGGTATCACAATTTGTACCTCTTAACACAAGGGTCTTAAGAATTTAAAACTTCTTGGGGCACCTGGGTGGCTCAGTCGGTTGAGCAGCCGACTTCGGCTCAGGTCATGATCTTACGGTTTGTGAGTTGGAGCCCCGCGTCGGGCTCTGTGCTGACAGCTCAGAGCCTGGAGCCTGTTTCGGATTCTGTGTCTCCCTCTCTCTCTGACCCTCCCCTGTTCATGCTCTGTCTCTCCCTGTCTCAAAAACAAATAAAAGGTTAAAAAAAAAATTTAGAATAAAACATGAGGCAAGGTCTTTGTGATCTTTGCTTAGAAAAATAATTAAAAAAATTTTTTTTAAACTTTTTGGGGCGCCTGGGTGGCTCCATTGGTTAAGCGTCTGACTTCAGCTCAGGTCATGATCTTACGGTTTGTGAGTTGGAGCCCCGCACCTGGCTCTGTGCTGACGCTCAGAGCCTGGAGCCTGCTTTGAGTTGTGTCTCCTCTTGCTCTGCCCCTCCATGCTCACACTCTCTCTCAAAAAAAATAAAAATTAAAAAAAAGTTTTTTAGGTGCACCTGAGTGGCTCAGTCGGTTGAGCGTCCAACTTCGGCTCAGGTCATTGTCTCATGGTCTGTGAGTTCGAGGCCCATGTTGGGCTCTGTGCCGACAGCTGGGAGCCTGGAGCCTGTTTCGGATTCTGTGTCTCCCTCTCTCGCTGACCCACCCCATTCATACTCTGTCTCTGTCTCAAAAAAATAAACGTTAAAAAAAATTTAAAAAAAATTTAAACTTGAGATGATATGGAATACGGAGATCATGTATCCAGTATAGAACATTTTACTTTATAAAACGAATTTTTTGCAAATTAAGTGTTTTGGTGCACTGGGGGATCTAGTTTTTGAAAGGACACAAACACAATGAATAATGTTAACCTAAATTTTGTTAAATCTCTGGATCTTCCCATGTTCTCTGACAAATGTTGACCCCAAAACCCAATAATTTCCATTTAAGAGACAGCAATTTCTAAACTGTTACCCCAAAATAGAGGTAAATGGCAGGATTTTGAAAGCTAAACTTCTTTTCCTCTAAACTTCATTTTCTCACTTTCTCCCACTCCCTGTCTCCCCATCATACTTTAAACAACATTGATAACTTCTGTCAGATATGCCAGCTCAGTCTGTGTGATTTTTCTCTGCATGGCACCGACCCAGTGTAAAAGTCCACTCAGGCTGCCATAACAAAATACCATTAGACTGGTGGCTTAAAAGCACAACATTTATTTTCTCACAGTTCTAGAGGCTAGAAGTCCAAGATCAAGGTGTCAGCATGGTTTGTGGTGAGATCTCTATTACTGGATCATGAAGGGCCACCTTCTCACTGTATCTTCACATGGGGGTTGGTAGGAGAAAAGGAGAGGGTGAGCAAAAGCTCTGGTGTCTCTTATCTTATAAGGGCACTAATCCTACCATGAGGGCCCTTACTCTTATGACTTCATCTAAACCTAATTACCTCCTAAAAGACCCTATTTCCAAATACCATCACACTAGGGGTTAGGACTTCAACATATAAATTTTAGGGACATGATTTAGTCCACAGCCCTTAGTAAATCAACCACCCAAGAATACTAGGTATTTGGAGTTTGGGGTTTACAACCAATAATTGTTATGACAGCTGGTTCTTCAGAATAAAATGAACAGTCAATGTTAGTTTATTTAAGTTTTCCAGTTTTTGAATCCTTTTTCAACATTTATTTATTTTTGGGACAGAGAGAGACAGAGCATGAACGGGGGAGGGGCAGAGAGAGAGGGAGACACAGAATCGGAAACAGACTCCAGGCTCCGAGCCATCAGCCCAGAGCCTGACGCGGGGCTCGAACTCACAGACCGCGAGATCGTGACCTGGCTGAAGTCGGACGCTTAACCGACTGCGCCACCCAGGCGCCCCGAATCCTTTTTCAATATGCAAGTCAGTAAATCCTCACTTATAAAATAACCATTTAATACATGATAATACAAAGATGGTTTAAAACTGACTCGTTTTATTATCAATTTTAATAGGAACAAATTTCTTAAACATATTTAATTAGGTAGCTTCTGGAATATGGATTAAATGATGAAAAAACGGGCGACCATGAACACACCCTTTAATTTCATTTCCAAATTCGTGCTTCATTCTGTACATAATGTCTTGGATATCCTCTTTTGACAAGTACATCGGCAACTGTCTAGATAGACGCACTGCTTCTCCCTGTGAAGAGAAAGCCATACATTTTACCATGATACACCCTGAAGCAGAAAACCTGTTATTTCTGGCAAGAGAGAAGGCAGAAAATTGATTATATTCTTTTTATTACTCATTTACTCACATATGAAGCACAAATTATGTTAGTCATTATTGTAGGTTCTACACACAGAGAAGAATAAGACAAACAACATCCTTGTTCTTGTGAAATTTATATTCTATTCTAGTGCAGAGAAACAAAACATAAAAAGACAAAGAAAATTTCAGTAAGTAATAGTGTGCAAAATTAAACTAGGCAACAAGATAGAGAGTGATTGTGTGGTTAGGGAAAGCTTCTTCAAGGTGACATTTAAGTTTCAATTTAAATAAGAAATAATGCAAAGATCATGGGGTAAGAAAAGCATTTCAGGCAGAAGTAACAGAAAGAACTGAATGGTCACTGTGGGTGTAGCATAGTTACTAAGTAGAAAAGGGAAACAAGAAAGGGAGTTAAGTAGGGGCCAGATCACCCTTTAGGACAGGATGAATGCACAGGGAAATAACCAGGGGGTTTTAAAGCAAGAGCCTAATATTTGCTTCACATTTTAAAACAATCAGTTTTGCTGTTGTGTGAAGTATGGTTTGAGGCAGGTCAAGAAGAGAAGCAGTCTTGCAGGCAATTACTACAGTCCGGACTGGTGAGTCTTTGACAAGGGTGATAGCAGTGGAGATGGAAGGAGGTTTAAAGACTCCTGACACGAGCAGGAGGTAGAGTCAAGACTTGCTGGTGGACTAGTTATGATGGATATAGACCCAAGGATAATGTCTGCATTTTCAGTATGGTGATGCTGTTTTCTGAGATAGGAAAAACTGAGCGTTTAGGGATAAATAGTATTAGCAAAGCTAGCTTCTTTTAAGATTTATTTAAAAAAAATTCTTGTACTTCAAAGAACTTGAGCCTAAGGGTGCCTGGGTAGCTCAGCTGGTTAAGCGTCCAACTTCAGCTCAGGTCATGATCTCAAGGTTCATGGGTTTGAGCCCTGAGTCTGGCTGGCAGTTTGGAGCATGGAGCCTGCTTTGGATTCTGTGTCTCCCTCTTCTCTCTGCCCCTCCTCATCTCACACTCTTTCCCTCTCTCTCAAAAATAAACATTAAAAATTTTTTTTCAAAGAAGGTGAGCCTAATATTATTCTCTGCAACCACACACCCTCTTCCCTTTATCTTTCCAACCATCCTACTCCTCTCTAACTAAACCTATTCTTTTCTTTAATTTGACCTGTAATCTCCTCAATCCCTCCTTAATTTTCTGCCTCACCAGCACCTTTCTTATCTTTCCCTACTTAAGGTCCTGAATAGTTAGTGAGACATTAAGGATATTATCTCCAGCTTCCTGCATTCATTTTTGATTCCTACTAGAACCTAATTCATCTTTAGGTTCCTCTAGGAACCATATTTATTCCTCTAGGACATAACACAGTTTCTTGTATATACACTATGGGTTCAAATTTGCTCACTCACCCCCTTGTTCTACATATTCATCTTGCTAATTGCTACAGCTGGATAAATTGTACCAAGCACTGTTAGAAAATTTCCAAACTGTCCTGGCTGGATCCAATACCAGTGTTAGCTCTTATGAGTCCTCAATGCCATTTGGACATCTTATTCTTCTCTAATCAACCTTTTCTTATAGTACCTACAACTCTTATTTTCAGATATTCTCTACTACACTCAAATCCCCAATGCCTCCCCAGCCTCTTCACTCTCAGCAGATAACTTTTCCTACTCCTTTCCCACATGGATCACATACATCACTTCTCTCAAGTTTACCTCAAAATATTTTTACTTTCATTTTCCCTCTCTTCTGCTCTTAAGAGAACAGTTTCTCCTTTCTAAAGCTTATATCTTTTATCCCATCTTCCTTCCTGCCTCTTTTGGAACATCCGCTCTCCAATCTTTTATGTCAGTCTTTCCCATCAACAACACAGAAACACAGACAAGTTAATCTCTCTTTTTTTAACACCATGTGACTTGCAGCCTACACTTTTTCACCACTGCTCTGCTGTTCAGCCATTGGCAAGTCTTCTCCTGACTATTTCTCTATTATTATTGCTATCTAGCAGCCATACCTGATGGTCTTCTAGCAACTATTACCCTATAGAGAATATGATACTAATTACTCATTTTGAAATTTCTTTCGTTCCTTCACTTTTATATGTACCTCTGTTTGGTTTTTCTTTTATTCTCCTATCTTTTATTTCTGATTCATCTTATTCAGCTTGAACTTAAATGGAAATATGCCTGTAGATCTTATGGAAGTTCTTTTTTTCCCAGGCTCTCTTCCTTAACAATCAATCCACAATTGCCTTAATGTAATGAGAAGTATAATATTAGTAAAAATATTTATATCTAAATATCCAACCATTTTTGTTATTTTTGAAATCGTATTTCTTTCCACATGGTTCGTCAATACCCAAAACATGCCCCTCAACTCCTTCAACCTTCGTTTAAGTTTATACTACCTCTTTCGTAAGAAAAGATTCCTTTGAAGCCATTAGAAACTATCCGTGTTAAATTGCTCCCACAATAGGCTAGGAAGTTCCACAAGGCAAAGCTCTTGAAGGACTCACTGAATACTATTGAATACAATCTTCAGAAAGGGTAAAAAGTGGACTTTCCAAAAGTCTGACCCTCAGAATGCAATGGGCACACACCATGGTAAGAGTCTGACCAAAAATGGCCCATTTTTTTTAAAAGGGAGAAAACAGATTTTATTTACATTCAGGTTTGTTTTTAAAATACCAAACCTAAGGGATAGAACTTCAAACACAATCACTATTGTTTTCCCACTACTATCATATACTTGAACATTTAAAACTTTATAAGCTTCTTCCATCCTCTATTACTTTAGAATTCATTTTTTAACCCACTGTTATATTTCTTATTTGTGGTAAATATTCCTAGAAAACTAAAATTTCCATTTATTCAATAATCTACATCTTTCACTCACTCTCCCTTTTTGCTCTTGAAGAGATCAGGGCTTAAAATCCTTTATAGACAGGTATTTGGTGTAAAAGTGGAGAAATTTTGAATCCTTTCTTAAAAATCAGAAAAACTACTCCAAACAAAAAACAAAAACAAACAAACAAAAAACCTCAGAAAAACCATCACTATAAAGGGTGTCCTTCATAGGGCTCTTCCTCAATATGTACTCATGAAATAATGTTACGGTAAGGATCCATGATAGAGTTTACTACAACCAGTTTATGATGTGAAACTTTTAATGAAGTTTTCTTTTTTTGGTAGTATTTCTTCTTGCAAACATATAATAAACCTAACAGAAACTTTACTATTTTGAATGTTTACTATTTTATTGATAAACAGTTAAGTATCTTAAAACCTAAACAACCTACATAATCTAATAATGCATACCTCCAAATAACTTATCACTTTACGAGGTCTACATTCATAAACTTCCTTTGCATTTTTGTTTAATATGGCATTAAGAATTTCTTTTAAGTCCATCACTCCATAGAATGGGAGACAATTAGCCATTTCTTCTATTTCCAAGTAGTCTTCAGCAATGGAAACACCTAAAAGAAAAATAAATAAAACCACATGTAGATATAGTTTTGTTTGAATTATATTCCAGAAAATGCCTATTAAAAACAAAATCACTGTGAAAACATTTAGTGAACCTTCCTTAGAATTTAATATAGTCAGGACAAAGTTTTGTTCCTTAGTTGGAGAACAAATGATAATTTCCCATAGGATTTCACATTAAGTCATAAGTGCTCATAGACACCACATGTGCTTTGTATCTCTGTTATTGCACTTCTGTTCTCTCCATTTGTGTAGAACACTTCCTACTTTGGAGAGAATATGGAGTCCCATGATATTTATTAAAATAAAATTGATTTAAGTGTTTTAACAACTGTTGCTGTTCAAATTCTATTCTACTAGGTTAATATCTAGCTTAAAGGCCTGAATTATCTCTGTGACTATTTTAACTTAATTATAAAAATATTCATAGTAATTTATTTTTTCCAACTTTATTGAGATATAATTGATAAACACTATACAAATTTATGGTTTACAAAGTATTGACTTGATACACTTATATATTACAAATGATTACCACTATACTAACTTATTAATATATCACTAACTTGAAAAAATGAAATACTAATGTTTTAAATGTTTTAAATGTTTTAAAATATTTTAGTAAAACAATATTTAAAACTGACATTATTTATTAAACTACTTTAATTTAGTGATTAAAATAAAACTAAAAACTAGATTGGATATATAATGGGGTAAAATACCCATAACAATATAAATTCCAAAGGATCAAATTTGGCTTTAGAATGCATTTTAAAATGCTGCAAAATAGCAGAGATTGTCTTCTTTGGCTCTGTGTAACACTGTTAATATTGAATTTCATACCATGGTTACCTAGAAGTAAAGAAAATGAGACAGTCCAATGTTGGATAAGTGGTAGCTATCAATAGATAAAAAAAAAAAGGAGTGATGTAGCTTGAAGAGTTTCAGATCCTGACATGTCAGTGATCCTATACCTAATCTGCTTCCAGTTACAGATCAGTTCCTTGACCTGGATAAGATGCAGTGGTGGTATAATAGAGGAGGCATCCTATGTTCCTCCTTGGAAACAACTATAGAGTAACAGAAGAAGATCTATAATTAAACATTAAGGGATAAAACACAAGAGTTGAATGAAGGGAAATAAAAGGGGAATTTAAATGGGACTTGATACAGGGTTTAGGTAGGCAAAGAGGAAGAAGCAGAATATTCTAGTTCACATATTTTTACACATATATACAGATAAGTAAATTACAAAAACATCAGCTAAGAGACTTTCCACTACGCTGGTTCTGTACCTTTTATGCTATGATTAGACTGAAAAGTCTAATACTTACTACATTTGCCCTGGAAAATAATACACATTTCACAGAATTACTTGTGGATGTGAATAAAGTATTTGGCAACAGATGAGGAAATTAAGCAATATTTTAATTTCTAGATTTGAAACAGATATAGGAAACTTAGCCCATCTTGGGACTCAAACCCACGAGTTGTGAGATCATAACCTGAGCCGAAATCAAGAGTCAGATGGATGCTTAACCGACTGAGCCACCCAGGTGCCCCGACAAGTTTTCACCTCCTAAAATATGGAATTCTTGTTGATGTAAAACAAAACGCTATTCCCATTAACAAGCAAAATTCTTAGGATCACATTCAGAATCTTCCCTCAAAGCCAGATGTATTACTCTTCCTCTTTTTTAAATGTCTTTATCTTTATTCAACGATGTTTTCTGACAACTGGCAAACTGTTTATCCAAAGTTAGTCTAAGACAACAAACTCTAAAAAAAGAAGTGGTCTTTAGGAAAACATGACATAAAAATTAATGAAGGGAAAAAAAGGGCTTAAAAAAGAACATGAGAGTTTTTAATCTGATGTGTTTGTTATTGGTAAGATAAATAATGCTGATGACAATCTAAGTAAAGTTAATTCCAATCAAATCAAGTCAGTTTGCAGATAAGTCTTAGTCATTTTTATCTCTGGTGCCATGCAAGGTACCTGGTATTCCAAAGGCCTTAAAAAACACTTCCACAAAGCTAAGAGCTGAAAGCATCTGTCAGATAGAAACTTACCGGGTAACTCAAAAATAAAAAAATAAAAAAATAAAAAGTTGGCTCTCCTAACTTAAAAAAAAAATTGCTGTGAACCTGCGGAGTTCTGTGGTTCAAGTTGTGCAGATTGCTGTGTTAATCCTCAAATCAGTTTTATAGGTATGCAAGATGGCTTGGTGTTTGGTGTTGATTTGGCTGCATTTCAGGGATGGGAAATGCAAAAAAAAAAAAAAAATTGCTGTGATAACATCTTTCATGAAAAAAAAAAATGGCACCTGCCAGCAATACCACATAGTTAATCAGAAAAATAGATTAAGAAAAAAATATTTAACTACATATATACATACACACACCCCTAGCTTCACACTTCAAATAATTTAAAAAGATGTTAGGGGTCCCAAGGAAGAAAGATTTCTATGACTAAAAGAAATGAGGACAAGTCCTTTCAGAAAGGGGTACTGGAAGATGGCAAGAAAAGAGAATATTCAAACACCTACCACTGTCAAATACTACGCGTATTGATTCCTGTAAGTACCTAGTTAAGTGCTAACTACTTTATAAAGTAAATATCTCCACTTTAAAAGAAGCAATATAATAAATTAGTTAAAAGGTAGCCTATAAAGATGCTTGGGTTTAAATCCTTGTTCTACCACTAACCGTGTATCTTTAAGCAAACTTCATTGTGCCTTGATTTTTCCATCTATAAAATGGAGACAGCAATAGAACATACTTCATAGGGCTATTAGGAAGATTAAATTAATACATTTAATATTTAGAATCATGCCCTGTACATTATAATTATTCAATAATTATTAGTTGTTATAATGAGAAAATATTGAGGCCAAATGACTTTCCCAAGAAAACCCTTTAAATGGCAGAGTTGAGATTTGGACTAGCTTTTCACTCCAAATCTAAATATCCAGACTGAGGTAGAAGGTAAGAAATTTCACGGTAGGTGTTCCTAAAACTGCAAAAGTCAATGAAGTTAAAGTTTGTTGCACCAAAACATTTTCTGCATATATCTAATTTCATAGTTTTGTATATTGTTTTTACTTATATTCTTTTTATGTCTCAGTAAAACATTCCTGTAAAAATTTTCAACACTGTTTTGGTTGAACTTTATTTTTCTACACCTTGGTCATGACAGCTTTAGGGACAAACAGGAGAAGGGACAGTGGGATGACTCTGCGCAGCACCTTTGATACCAGATGAAGGGAAAGTAGTAGGACAAGATGAACATAGGAAGTTAGGGCAGAAAAAAGTTAAATATGGAAGCTATGAAAGAAGAGAGAAAGGCCAACCAGGAAAACTGAAGTCTCCTAGCCAGAAGGATTTACTTTTCTCTCCACCCAGTGAATTGCCACACAAAGTAAATAGTTTTATCACAGTCTTTTTAGCAAAGCAATGGAATCAAATCACTCACTCTCCAAATAGTAAGATTGCTGATGTTACAAACCCAACTGGCAAAACAAGTAAAAATCCTTTTAAAAAGGTAAGAGAGGTCCACTTTTGTTAGACCTTTCCAATATACTACGTATATCTTTCCCATCTAAAGGAGTATTAAATAATTTAAACAAAGTAGGCAGTTTGCATTTTGTGACAAAAGAGGTCAAACATTACAATGAAACTACTCGATTAGTTATGAAAACACAAATGCCAGGTAATATACTGAAAGAGATGCCAAGGTTGCTTGTTTCCAACAGAAGTGACCTTTTTGAAATATGACTTTTTACATACATAGCTGACGCTGTACTTTTCATGAAATAAAAATATACCATGATATGTACATTATGAAACTCAAATGTAACTTCTGGAACAAGACTTATTTCCAAGTCAGGAAATATTAAATCACATTATCATACCTGGTATTAATTTTATCTTGAAACCATTTGCTGTAAGACGAGGATCAGACAGGTAAGTTGATCCACTGTGTCTCTGATCATCTGTGGTCATTTTACATAAAATCTCTAAGTAATGAGATCCATTAAAAAGACTGAAAAAGAAATTAATGGTCTTTTAACTTATTAAATATGTAAAATTAAATAAGAGGATTTATGGGAAAAAGTTAACCCAAGGGCCCTCTAAAAATCATCAGTAACCAAAATACAAAGATATAACTAACCCTGTAAGAAACTTTATTTTTTTACATTTCTGTATCTTTAGAAGACCTACTGTATACCGTGAACAGAAAGGAGGAAGACTAGTCATAAAAGACAGTTTCTATTTTTCAGAACATGACAAACTAAATGTGAAATCAAAAACTGTGCTCTCTCAAATCATACAATTGAAAACTTTATAAATAATGCCATAGCTATATTATTGTATCATAAGGTTGTTGTGAAAATCAAAGGGTTTAGTAAAGCTCTTGTAAGTCCTCAACAAACATTAGCCATTGTTATTGCTATTATTGAGCTCTTATTTTTTATTTTATAGAAATCTAAATTACTCCATTCCTGCATTACAACCATAGTGAGAGGGGTGCCTGGGTGGCTCAGTCGGTTGAGCAGCCGACTTCGGCTCAGGTCATGATCGCACAGCTCCTGGGTCTGAGCCCCGTGTTAGGCTCTGTGCTGACAGCTCAGAGCCTGGAGCCTGCTTTGGATTCTGTGTCTTCCTCTCTCTCTGCCCCTCCCCTGCTCGAGCTCTGGCTCTCTCTTTCTCTCAAAAAATAAACATAAAAAAAAAAAAAAAAAAAGAACCATAGTGAGAAAACTAAGCCCAGCCCATAACTACCCTGTCTTTGACACAGTTATGAAAAACTTACATTCATTGTGGTGGGGATGTCACATTTGATAAGAAGGGTGAAAACAATTTTGAATTCAGCTTTGTTGCAGTTCATGTTCAAATAAGAAAGCTTTTTTTCAGGCTAGTATGGGCCTCCAAAAATAATTTTTAATGTATTTGGTTTTGAAAAACAGAATGTAACAGGAAAATATTTTTTAAAACATATAATTTGTACAAGCACACAAAATGAATTTTGAACTTTAAATGAAAGTTCACAAATACCATTTAGAAAAGCAATCAAGTTTAAAATTTCAGATACACTCTAGCTCTTTTTAAGGGGAGAAAAGAGAAAGTACGATCAGATTTCTGAACTGTTTAATATACCCCAAATCTGTATTAATTCTTTTTCTAATTCTTCAACAGTTTCCTAAGCCAATCTTAAAAGAATACTACGAAAGGATTCTACTATGAAAGAATACTATGCTGGATTTTAGTGAATGTGATTACCATGGCCTTAATTAAAAAAGGTAGCCTTGGGACAAATGTTTTCCTGTGTCCTGGCCCTATTTTTTCTTCTGGTGGCAGGGTTTTTAACACAAGCGTTTTAATATATTGTATAAAAGATTTTGTTGTAATTTATTCTTGGGAGTTCTGAAACAATTACCTAGTGATGTGTCCTAGAGAACAAATCCTCAATATCTTTCTAATTTCAGGTTTTTAATCTCCTTTATCATACATAAGATTCTCTCCTGTGTCAGACTAAAAAAGAGGTATTAAATATAAAAAAGGCAAATGTTAATAGTTATTAGTCTCTTTTACAGAAAATACTTTGCTCATGTAGGATAAAAGGGAAATACCCCATTTTGCAAAGTATAATAAAATCAGTTCAGGAAACAATCATCAATGGATGAATCCATTAAATGGAAAGGTTGATAGGGAATTTTAAGGTATAAAAGTAGGCTGTCAATGGCTGAACCCAGTGATAAGTGCCTTTTGATGTGATGAAATACAAAGCACATAGCACAACCTATTGAACTGTGATACTAAAAAGGATAATTTAAATCTATTCAATCCTCTCGGGCTGTCTTCTGTTTAAATATGGGAGAGAGAGAAACAAGTTAAACACCACCTTAAGGAAGCAAAGGGTCAAACTGAGATAACAGGATAATCTAATGAACAAATGACTGTTATCAACAATAAGTTAATGGTGTGATATTTAGAAGAGATTTAAGAGACATAACAAAATGTGATGGCTGGACCTTGTTTAGATAAAAATTAAACTTGATACATTAAAAACTATAAAAAAGAGGGGTGTTTGGGTGGCTCAGTCAGTTGGGTGTCTGACTTCGGCTCAGGGCACGATCTTGCGGTTAGTGAGTTGGAGCCCTGTGTTGGACTCTATGCTTGGAGCCTGGAGCCTGCTTCAGATTCTGTTTCCTTCTCTCTCTGCCCCTCCCCCACTCACACTGTCTTTCTCTCTCAAAATAAATAAGCATTAAAAAAAATTAAAAAAAACAAACTATAAAAAAAGACATTTTGAGACCATGAAGAACGCTTTCAAGGAATTAATATTGTGAAAGATAGGAACTGTAGTTAGGTAAGTCATTTTTATATTTTTTTGGCTTTGTCTGTAAGACAGTAACACGGAACTTGTAAACATGTCTATTCACATCTCAATGGTCCAGTTCAATTACCTGGGCTCAAAGAGACAGAGTTTGGAAACATATTCTCTGACTGGGCAGCCATGCATACAGCTAAGAAGGGGAAGGAGAAAGTGTAAGTAGAGAAGGGAGACTGGATCCTGAACAGAGGTATTGGTCTCCTCTCGATGCTGGATACCTGTTATGTACTGTTTTGATCAGTACATACAAAGCATGACCATTCCAGCCAGTTATCATGTCTTTCCAGAGGCCAAAGAAAGCAGCTGATCATCCCTTGTCTCTTTCCAAAGCCCTTTAGGTAAGTCATTTTTAAGAGAAAGATACTGAAAGATGTTTGGGTGGGAACTGCCTAAAAAATACTTAGGAAAGAAAATATGTATGTACACATACACACAACACACATACATATACACACAGCATACATATACATTTGAAAGGATAAGTAGACAAATGTGGGAAAATCTTGATAATTGTTGATCAAGGCATTCATTGTATAATTCAATTTTGGTATATGTTTAAAATGTTAAAAGAGTGTACAATGAAAGAGAGTCATGGCAACCTAACTTCAAAATTACCCTTAGGAAAGTCACTGTGTACAGAAGAATTGAGGTTATTTATTAATTGCAGAAGTAAACTATCTAGCATACTCTAAAATGAGTAATTTAAAAACAATTCCATTAAAGATTAGAAAATCAAATTTTAAAAAGATTTCTTTAAATAAATCTTTTTCCTACTAGGAAACTTTTCCCTACTAGAAACACTTCCAACTTGTTACTTTCAATTTCTAATCTAGTATGGATTGATAAATGTTTTGAGAGTTAAAAAAAAGAATTATATTATTTCACCATACCTCTCTGTTAATATAATTGGCTTTTCCAGTGGCTCTGCAGGAAGTTTATGATTCTCAATAAGTCTTTTAAATAGGAGGGCTTCTTCTACTCTGTAAGGATTTAATAACATTACCTCTGTTTTGGATGTAATTAGCCACCCATCAGGAAACTTGAGATTGTGGATCAAGCAAAATTCGTCCTTCTCTTCTAAGTCAAATTTTTGTTTCTCAAAATTTTTTTTTAAGTTTTCCATAGAAAAGGGGATCTGAACTATTTTAACATTTTGGTTCTTTCTTTTTTCAATTTGGCACTGAAAAAGGTCTTCAAGTTTTGGCTGATTCGATAATGAAGTTTTCAATTTGTGCTTCTGTGCCAAATGCCATGCACTGGTGGGCTTTATCTTTTTTCTGCCATCTTTTAATGGCATTTGTGACTCTTGTTCAATGGCTCTCTTGATTTGCTTATTGTATCGTTCCAAATCTTTAGTAGCCTTCTCTTCATATCTATGAATAAAGATAAAATATAACTAATGAGGCCATAATCAGAAATATATTAATCATCTGAAGTAAATTTTATAAAAAGTAAAGCTCTGGTATTCTAAATCTGATAATGATGAAAGAACTTCCCGTACATAATTATGATAAACTCTGCACAAAATACAGAAAACAACCATTTAAAATAGGCATGAAGAGCAACCAAAAACAGGCAGATATTGGAATAAATTCGACATTTGAAAAAAGAGATCCAGAGGTGCCTGGGTGGTTCAGTTGGTCAAGTGTCCAACTTTGACTCAGGTCATGATCTCACGGTTTGGGGTTTGAGCCTCATGTTGGGCTCTGCAAGTGGGGAGCCTGCTTGGGATTCTCTCTCTCTGCCCCTCCCCAGCTTACGCTTTCTCTCTTTCCCAAAATAAAGTTAAAAAAAAAAAGATATCCATATTTATACAGATGTTACACAGAAGACAGCCCCCAGCATTAAGGGGAAGTGGCAAAAACTCAAGAAATAAGCTGCACTTTAAAAAAATTTTTTATGATTTTTATTATTTTTATATCACATAATATTATAAGTTGCACTCTTATTAGCTTGAATCACCAGAACAGAGTTCCTTGCTTCCAAAACAAATGGAAATTGAAGGAGAAAATCCCATTTGTGGCAACCCAGAGGAAAACAACTGCTAGAATGTTAAATGAGCTAAAAAGAGATTTTAGTGACTACCACTCCAGGGTAAATGGAGTTTCGAGTTTGAATTCTACATAATTAGATAGCTTAGTAAACACTATGGATTTTAAATTAAAACTGGAGTAGGGCCAGGGTAAGGAAAAAATTATGTCTTAGAACTAAGGAAGCTAGGATTTGCCCTAGGATTAAGGGCCAAATTTAAACTCTCTCTCTAAGGATATATAAAACAGCCTCCACAAGCTCAACATGATCTGTCAGTAATTTAAATGCTTGGTAGAAAAAAACATGAATACACTTCAGAAGAAGATAACAAAACCTACAGTTTCTTCAACAGATCACCCACAATGTCCATTATATAATCAAAAGTTACCATTCAAGCAATAAAACAAGAAAATGAGAGTCACAGTCAAGAGAAAAAGTGGTCAGTAAAACCAACCTCAAGATCATTCACTCAGATGTTGGAATTTGCAAAAAAGAAAAATTTTTTTTTAAAATTAGGTTTTAATAAATATTTAAGGACTTAAGGCAAAAGAAGATCATAATGAGAGAAAAGAAGGGGAATCTAAACAGAGAAGGGACGTTACAAAGAACCAAATGGAAATGGAAATTCTAGAACTAAAAAACACAGTATTTGAAATGAAAAATTCCCTGGGCAGGCTTAGCAGATCAGGGATGGCAAAAGAAGGGTTAGCAAACTTGAAGACAGATCAGTAGAAGTGATCCAATCTGAACAATGGAAAGAAATAATGAAGATTAAAAAAAAAAATCTCAGTGGCCTATGGCACAACAACCTCACATATATGTAATTGGGAGTCCCGGATAAAAACCATAATAGTGAGGGGAAAAAAAATTGAAGAAATTATAGCATGGATGTTGTAATTTGTATAAATGAAACCTTTTATTACAGATCCAAGAAGGTCAGTGAACCCTAAGCAGGATAAATACAAAGTCCACGGCTAGGCATATGAAAATGAAATTGCTCAGAACCAAAGATAAACACGAAATTCTGAAAGCACTGAGAGGGGAAAAAAAGACAATACAAAAAAGAATACAACAAAAGATGGATATAAATTCTCATCAGAAGCAATGTAAAGCCAAATGACAGTGAATAACATCTTTTAAGTGCCAACAGAATATAGACTTCAATGCTACAAAGCCAACAGGTCTTTCGAAAATGAAGATGATACAAACATTTTCAGATAAAAGCTTAGAATCTTTTGCCAACAATAATTGCACTGTTAAGGGCTGATACCAGATAGAAATTCTGATCTATAGGAAAAAATGATGAGCCCCAAAAAATGGTAACTATGTAGGTAAAAAAGAAAAAGGATCTTTTAATATAATTCTCAGGGCTTCTGGGTGGCTCAGTCAATTGAGTGTCTGACACTTGATCTTGGCTCAGGTCATGATTGCAGGGTCGCCGGTACAAGTCTTCCATCAGGCTCTGCGCTGACCACGGAGCCTACTTAAGATTCTGTCTCTCCCTCCCTCTGCCCCTCTCTTCGTTGTTCTCCCTCTCTCTCTCTCTCTCTCTTACTCTCTAAAAAAAGGTTTTTTTAGAGGGTGCCTGGGTGGCTCAGTTGGTTAAGCATCCACCTTTGGCTCAGGTCATGATTTCATGGTTTGTGGGTTCAAGCCCCATGTTGTGCTCTGGGCTGACAGCTCAGAGCCTGGAGCCTGTTTCGGATTCTGTGTCTCCTGCTCTCTGTGTCCCTCCTCCCCTGCTCATGCTGTCTCTCAAAATATAAAATAAACATTAAAACAATTTTTTTAAAGATGTAACTAAATAAAATAGTCAATTCGACATCTGAAGAGTTCCTTACACATTTACTGTAATATCAACATGGAATAAACAATTCCCTGAGCACTATGTAAGAAAATGCATACACTTTAATACTCCATGTACTAAATAGACACTAGTAAAATTAAAATTCACTATGATAGCATGCAAAATAAAAATTTTATGATTAAATTTATAATGATTCATACTTAAATATTAATTTTTTCAGTTGCTATTTGTTTCTCATTTTAGAGTCATCAGTGAAAAAATAAATTCAAATAAACTCAACACATCCAAACCATTTAATTTAGTTCATTTCAAAGGTACAAGATAATGAATATTTTAAAATTATACTGGGTAAAATGTCTAGAGATCTTTTTTTTGGAGGGGGGGGTGGTTAATGATAGCAGGAATAAAATGAAACTTCTAGAGCAAATCAAAGGTAGTCTAACATTGTGATTATATAACCCTTTCCTAAAAAAATAAGATGCCGGAGTCCTACTCTCAGATTTTCTAATTGTCCAGGCCTAGGTTGAGGTTGAACAGCACTGTTTTTAAAAGGCTCCATGGGTGCTCGCTTCAGCAGCACATATACTAAAATTGGAACGATACAGAGAAGATTAGCATGGCCCCTGCGCAAGGATGACATGCAAATTCGTGAAGCGTTCTATATTAAAAAAAAAAAAAAAAAGGCTCCATGGGTGATTCTAATGCATACCCAGACCGGAACTGAACTTTGGTGTCCAGCAAAGTGTAATAGTCAAGAGCACAGACCCTGGAGACAGACTCTCTGGTCTGGTTCTGCCACTTGGTAGCTCTGTAAACCTACGCAAATTATTTAATTTTTCTGTGCCTCAGGATAATTGCCTGTAATATATAATTAACCTACATCTACTTTACAGTTTTGATGTGAGCAATAAAATGAGTTACAATGTGTCGAGTACTTACAGAGTAATGCTTGGCACCACAGTAAAGGATTACAAATGTTTGCTATCATTTTCTATCAAGAAATACATCTTATAATGAATGGGGGAACATGGCTGACTACAGGTTGGTAATTATTTAAGCAACTTTACTAAAAAAATTTTAAATGCAGTTTTAAATTTGAGACTGGAGAATTAACATTATTTCTAATCTTAAGTAACTCTTAAGAAACTGGCTAAGTTCTATTGTAGGTAATATACATGAAACATTTTAAAGGAGAAATTTAGATATGTGTTAGCAAGTAATGATATTCTTGGGAGAACTATATTAAATGTTAAAGGTGAGACTAAGAGATAAGAGACTACAACATATTGTGTAGTTTGTACTCAGTACATGTTTGTTAAATGCAGGAATGTTAGCTGGATAGGAAGTTAAGAAAGACCTTGTTTCGCTGTAAACTAGATTAAAAAAAAATTATCTCTGGTTACTTACCAGGCTATACTCATAAAATTCTGTACCTAATTTTTTCCTACTTCTACTTAGAATCTGAAGTTCTGGATTAGCTATACAAAACACACAATTTTTGACAGTTTATTTTCAATAGGTACTATAAAAATAAGTATTTTTAGCTCTTGGATATTTGAATTCAAGATTTTTCCCTTACAGTGAAAAATGAGTTCAAGATGAAGGTCACCATTTGTAATTAATTATAATGTGTAAATTTTCACATATGGTACTAATCTTGTGATTTACTCAAGAAGTCAATTTAATTAGTTCCTTGGGAAATATAAAAAGCTATGTCCAAAGGAATATTAAGTAAATGTTAAGTAAAAACAGCTGCTACCTTTGACTTAATGTCATTAAGGGATTCAGTAACCTGAATGGAAAATATTAATTCTGATTTGACCAGTAATCAATTCAAATGTTTTTGTAACTACAGGTTACCTGTAATTATGTATATCATTTTCAATACTCCAACTAAATATTATTATTTTTTATTTTAGGTAAAAATATGTTCATAGCTACTACAAATGAAAAGTTCAAATTAACATCAATTGACTGAAACCCCGGTGACAGGGCACATGGTCTAAATATGGTTTCTAATCCATATTTAGAAATGAAAGGAGAAGAAAGGAAAGGAAAAAAAAGCAAAGGAAAATATATCCAGAAAGGAAGAACTAAAAAATGAAGTACCCCTACTCCAAAGTCTGTCCTATGCTCTCAGCAGAAAAACCCTGATCCTAGACCTTATTCAAACTCTGTGTTATGGCTTACAGAACCTTCCATAATCTGGCCTGCCTTCCCTCCACTTACTTTACTATACTCTCTCATATTCTGTTCTTGTCAAAGTGGCATCTTTTATTTCCTCAATAACACTATTTTCCTTCTAGCTTCTGAGCCTTATGTACCATTTTATCTAGAAAATTCCCTACACCTTTCTGATTAATTTCTATTCAGGGAATCATTCATTTCCTGTCTCATAGATGACATTAAGCCCAACTGCTAAGTATTTTCATAACTCCTTGTGTTTATTTTAAAACTCATTGTCTTCTATCATTACTGTTTGTGTCTTCCTCACTATACTGCATCATGTATATTTTATTTATCACTGTATCTGAAATGATTAGCTAGAGTACATAGGTCCTTGTATGCAGAATGTCTTTAATAAATACTCTAACTAAAGACAGGAAGGAAAGGAGGGAAGGAGGAAGAAGAAAAGGAGAAGGGAAAAGGAAGGGAAAGGAGGAAGAGAAGGAAGAAGTAAGGGAAAGAAACAATAAGAAAAAGAAGGGAAGGGAAAGGAGGAAGAGAAGAAGAAGGGAAAGAAACAGAAGGAATAGGACAAAAAATGAAGAGAGGATAGATGGAAAGTCCATAGAAGTCTCTTATCCATAGAAGAGGAGTCTACTCTGATATCCCTTAGCACTTCTTACAGAATTTAGGATCACGGAAAGAATTCCAAAGTAAATACTACAAAAAAGTGGTAGTTACTGTGATTGCTGAGTGTGATCTCATTTTTGCTCTACTTTCTCACTAATCATAATTTTGGACACAGCCCTCATGGTCCCAAAACCCCTGGCCCTGGAAGATTGTAACACAACATTTTGTGACACACTGTAGCTCTCTGATTCCAAAATACCTGTATTTTCTTCTATTTCTGGCCTCCAAATTAATCTTGATTAAGCAAGTGAAAAATAATGTCAGTAACAAGTTTTCTGTTCACAGGTTAAAAACTGAGTAAGATCATGAACAATTATTTACTATGTGCCATTTTTCTTATAACACACAAAATCTTATTTAATCCTTCCAACAACCCAAGAGATACTGCCCACACATTTTTAGAAAAAGTCAGCAGAGAAAGAAACTCAAATTAAAACCTGGTGTAGTTCCAGAGGTCTGCTCTTGACCAACACTGCCTCTTTTGTCTACCTGATGGCAGTAAGACAGAGAAGATTCTGGATTCCAGAATACTGTCTGATGATAAACATATTTTTAGATGAGTTCTATTAACCATAATCTTCTACCTTGAGGCCTACAAAAAGAAACAATGCTGACACACACTCCCCAAAAGTCAACAGGAACAATACCTGCTGTTGGGTTGTAAGGGAATGGCTATTCTAAGCTGTTATACTGTCACTACCTTCCAGGAAAGGGAAGCATCTATGCCTTTTTTCCCTATTCTCAGATAATACTCAATTCATCATCTCTCTGCTGGTCAATGCAATTCAACTTTTGTGGGCCTGCTGTACTAAAGTTAAATGCACTGATCTTTAAAATGCCTGTATCACTTAGATAAAACTAAAGACAATCACAATGTGTGAACCTTATTTGCAGCCTGATTTAAATAAACAAACTTAAAAATTTGATATTTATGAAGTAATCAGAAATCCAAACACTGAATATTTGGGGATATTAAGCAATTCTTGTTTTAAAAATTATTATGAGTGTAGTAGGGCTATATTTAAAATAAGAGTATCTTATTATACATGCTAAAATGTTTATGAAATATATGATACTATCCTAGGATGTGCTTCAGAATAATAATGGTAAAAAGGAAAAGTGAAGTGCATAGAGGTACAGATGAAACGAAACGGACCACGAGATGATGGTTCGTGAAACAAGGTATGGGTTCATTGTCTGCTTAGTCTATTTTTGTGTATGTCTGGGAAAAGAAAAAATACAACCATCCCCACCAAAAAAGAAAGAAAAAATAAATAAAAAGTAAAGAGAGAAGCTAATTTATGGAGGCTTTGCCTACTGGTGTTAATCATTATTCTTTTAAATTGAGGGTAAGATTGAATAAGTTAATGAAAAAGTAAAAAAACAAAACAAAAAACTGATCTAGTATCCACATAATTTGTCGATCTAAATGGTAAGTTGCATTTAAATTGTTTTCCAGATGTTTCATGTAATATTGATATGCCCCAAATACGAATACATAATTGGAAGTATAATTCCACTCTTTCATTTTCTGGTGGGCTAGATCACTTAAGACATAGTACTCTGTATTTATAGTAAGTGCCCTCAGTCAACTATAAACACTCATCATATTATTTTATGATATTTATTTAGATCATCTGATCTAAAGGTGGCACGTAATATGTAGTTATTTTAATCAAAGACAGATCAAACCACTTATTTACCTACCAAAAAACCTCACCACAGTTTATTAGTTGCCAACAAATAAATAAAAGATTTTAGAAGGAATCCTTGAATTATACTGAAGAGGGATAGCATTAACTCCACTAAACCGAATCTGCAAAAATATTGTAATTTTTATACTGTGTTACATATTTTGAAGACCAATTTAAAAAGGGGAATGGTCAAGATATTTCTTAAAACCGCCACTGCTACAGATGTTTTAATGCATAAGCTTTAAAAAGAGAAAATCCTGTCATAGAAAGATTGTTTAACATAAAATAAGAAACAGAAGAAAATAGTAGTTTTAAATTAAGAAGAATGGAAAACCTTGAACTTCAAATTTCAATAATAAGACAGTAGTTAAGGCTTGTAGCAAAAACAAAAAACAAAACAAAAAACTAAAAACCTCTAAATTTAAAAAAGTGATGCCAAAATTGGTACTCTAGCCAAACCAAAAGGTATTTTCCATTCTGCTTTTCCATAAATAAGAAGTTTAATTTTTTTTTTTTAACCCAGTGAGTCATATAGAATGGAAATATCTCAGCATCAGGTCACATGCAAGCTCTGGAAACTTACTTCAGTTTTTCCTCTTCACTCAATGTCTTCCACAGTTCTTCAATTTGTACTGTTGCATCCTCCAGCTTTTCTGTGAGAAACTGAGCACGATGATCTTGAACAAAAAGGGCACTTGCTGACATGGGTTTCTTGATTACTCGATTGCTAATTAAGTCATAAGCTGTAAGCTGTCCAGATTTGTTGTCTACCACATTTGATTTTTTGTTACAGGAACCTTCACTGAGATTCTTTTGTTCAGGGCTTGGAGAAGTATTATTACTTAATTTACACGGTGAACTTTCTTGAGGCACTAAAATTTTCACAGGTTCAATGTTTTCTCCCATTGAATTTTTAAGTGTATTTCCCTTGCTCCAGTCATCTGCACAGATTTCCAAAGACTTCTCAGGACCTGCTGCTTCCTTATTTTTCCCACTCTCATCTCTATTGCTTTTATTGCCATTTTCTGATTGGGTGTGCTTAACAGCATCTACAAAACAAGTTTCACTACATTCCTTCTGAGCATCCTCACATGATAAATTATTCACTGGGATCTCCTGAAATGTATTTCTAGTGTTCTTATTAATGTTAGAATTTTCACTATTAAAATGATCATCATAATGGTCATCAACATGTAGCTGATGACTTAAACAATAATTAGTGTTTTTCCCAGATTTATCATTATGCACATCATTTTGGAAAGGAATGGCTGAAGTATCAACATTTGGATAATTATTTCCAGATGATTCCATCTTATTAAAAAGCACATCTGTTTCTGTTGTATTACTAACAACCATGTCAGCTGAGGAAACATCTGTTTTATTATTTTCATTTGTACCAGGTAGTGATCCGTAACAAGTCGTCATCAGATTTTCAAGAGCAATTAAAACAGATTCCTAAAAATATAAATTAACAAATGTTACAGAAAATTATGAAAATAATAAATAAGCTAGATTTAAAATATTTAAAAATACATAAAAACTCTCACACATGAAAATGGTTAGAGCTGCATAAGATTATAAATAACATAAATTTTAAAAAATTATCCAAAATTACCTTATTCTGTAATAATACTTGACTTTTATCTGGTGTTAAATTTACATCCACATCAGCTGTAGGAACATCAATTTTCAGAAAGAAAATGGGATACAAACGAGTGGATTCCTTTAGGCACTTCAGACTGTAATAATGTCGGATTAGCTAGAAATAAAAATACCATGTATATAAGGATAGTATTGCCATCCTTAAATACAACCAAAAGAAGTACAGTCAGCTGAGAAACTGAGTGGATGTAACTTCTTGTTAGGAAAAGCAGTATCTAAATGGTACTACTCATTTAGAGCCCTTGAACTTGCATGAAATACAAGTATATTCATTAGGAAGTACAAATATTCAATGTAACTGGCCTCATGGTTAAAAGATCATAGTGTCATGGATGTTATCAAAATCCAGGCTTCAAATCCAAACTCTGTTACTTCCTGGCTACAGTGGGCTAAGAAAGTCACTAACATTTCAGTTTCTTCACTATAAATGAGGATAACAGTTCATCACAGAATTGTTGTGAAGTCCTATGTAAGACACCTAGCTCAATGCTTAAAAAATATTACTGTATCTCTTTTTCTTTTCTTTATATTTTAGAGCAAATCCTTAGAAGTAGTCCTCATAATAAGCTGACAAATGACAGGGCTAGTTTTCATTTCTGATCCAAGCAATATTTTTTTCCCAAAATAGATTACCTTTAATATGTCTTTTTGATGTACTGGTCGACTGTTTATAAAGATAAAAGTCCTTTCTGGGGTTGAAAGACTTGTAAAAGAGTGGTCTGCATCTTGCTTTGGAAGAAATCCACTTAGATAAATCTGCAATTATAATAAATAATTACAGAATTAATGTGCATTGTCAACAATGACTGTGGTTCCAGGGGTCTGGCTATATACAAGCGTTATAAAAAAACAAAATGGATTTTCATCTTATGGTCTCAAGAGTTATATACTTGCTGATAACCATGCCTTGAACATTAACCTTAAATGAAATACTGAAGCATATATTACATTGATGTTCTCAGTCTCTCTTTCTACAACTCTATTTTAAGGAAAAATTAGCATTCATAAAAGCTTCATGAATGAGCATATGCCTTACTGTCACAGACATACAGCATAAATACTGATCTCTGTTCAACCCTATCTTCTTTAGACTTTTAAAAATTTCTTTTAACATTTAAAAATTCTTCATATTGTGATTTTCTTTTAGCTGTTTGTCCTTTTTAGCCAGCTCTTCATGTAGAGAAGTGACTAGTTTATATCTTTATTCTGAGTGGGCTGTGAAGTCAATCTGAATTTTCATTTCTCAATTAAAAACCGTCTTTTACTCTTTGACACTGATTGCAATACTTTATTTCCATTCTTGTTTAGAGAACCTATCTACAATCAAACCAATTATTTTTATGCTTTCTCTATTTTACAAATGTATGAAGAGGAGACAGAAAATGATGAAGGATCCTAGAAAAAAAATACCAGAGAAAAGAGAGAGATTGAGGAGATAGAAGGCAAGGAAAACGCTCCTACTTTTTACCTTTAAAGATAATATAGAGAATTGTTAAGAATACAGGATAGAGCCAGACTGACATGATTTAAATCCCAGCTCCACTACTAACTACGGGACCTTGGTCAAGTTATTTAAAATACAAGCCCTATAGTCTCTTACATGGAACAACTAGAAACAGATGTATTTATATTAACCTGTTTAAAAAAAACCCACTAATAGTAAAATTTCAGCTTAGGTTTAGGAAAGTGAGACTGTCAGTGGAGATGCTATTTTTAGGTAAGCAGAAACCACGAGGCTCTTCACTAACATAGTGAGTAGGCTGCCATATAAGTCTATGGCTATCCCTACCCTTGGAAGTAAGTGTTTAAGGAGCTGCATCACCAATTTTAGAACACTAAGTGCATTACTGTCACAGTGCCAAACTATGCCAATTTAAAAAATAAATTAATAAAGCTGGATAATCCATTACAAAATACTACTTAATTAACTGTAAAACTTCACAGCATTTATAAATGGTTGTATCATATACCAGGTAACTTGAGACCCTTCTTTAAGTACCTGCTGAGCATCAGAAAGCACCTGTTTAGTCTCTGAAAGACTTACTGGGTTTGTGGACTTAAAACAAAAAAACCTTCCCCAAATAGGTAAGAATAAAAAATAAAATGAAGAAAAAACTGGTGATATTACTAATGTTTTCTTTTTATACCATCTTAGTTGTCCACTGAATAATTATTATTATTACCAAATACTGAGCTTTAAAAATGGCTTAGGATAACCTTAAGAACTAACTATTATTTAAGTTATACAAAAAAGTAAAATCAAAGAGTAGTCTTAAAGTGCTCTAAAAATGAAAATCATGGTAGTTTATGGAAAAAGAATGACTGTTAGACCAAATCAGTGCAACCAAATAAAAAATTTGACTATACAGGACTCTCTGCCTAAATATTCCTCAACCTAGAAAACAAAACAAAAAAAAAAAAGAAAAGCAAAACATAAATACTTCTCCCCTGATTACTCTTCAACTGTAGACCTCTCCCTCTTTACCCTCATCTCCAACCTCCTATAATCTGGCTACTACTACATCTCCAATGGACACTCAGTCAACTTTTTGACTCTCTGCAGATCTTGACACCATAATTCTTTAATTTGGGAAGCACCACTCTGCTTCAGCCTTCTCTTTTCATCTTTCTGCTTCCCCCCAACACTTCCTCTTAGTCTGGTTTGCTGATTTCTTTCCCTTTGCTTACCGCCTATAAATGATGATGGTCCTGAGTTCTATCATCAGAGCCTTTTTTCTTGGTCTCTACTCTCCAAGTAATATCATTCACATCTATATAGATACACCAGCGATACTAAGATAAAGATGTGCAGCCTGTATTTCTTTCACCCCCCAAATGCTTTCTATTTTTAACTAGCTGTCACAAAAATCTTCTCAATCTCACCACATTCAAAACTTGATAAAATACTTCACCCCATTGCTGTCCTGCTGCACAACTGGTTTCTCCTACGTTCCCTTAGCATGATAATGAGCCCTGCCACCTATCCAATCTGTCAAACCTATCTCCTTTCCTCTACTCTGATTCTGTTCAAGTAACCCTGACTGGTGTCCTAACAGTAGTCTCCTCTTTCAGTAAGCCTCAAGAACACCAGGGAGTTCTATTTCTAAAGTAATAATTTAAGTACTTCTGCTCAGAACACTGGAATAAGTTCATGAAGGAACTCCCTTCTCCCCACCCCATCACAACTGCAAATATATAGCAGTGATAGATAAAATCAACTTATACAAAAATTTCAAAAGACTGAACCATTTAAAAGTAAGACAAATACAAGATGTTATGGATGCAAACCATAACAGAAAGTGATGGCTGAAATCAAAAGCCCTATGTGCTCTAGGATCACAAACCAGCTGTCAGAAAAAAAAATTTTTGTAACTATGTGTAGTAATGGATGTAACTAGACTTACTGTGGTGATCATTTTGTAATACATACATATTTTGTTGTACACTTGAAATTAATATAATGTTATATGTCAACTATATCTCAATTTAGAAAAGAAACTATTTATGCCAGTTAGAATTTAAATTCTGATGTGGAAACAGGGACAGAAAATACATACAAGGCAAGAGATCAAAATCAGTCTTTCCATATGAAATGGGCTGCTGAGACACCTCCCTTTCACCCCTTCAAAAATGCTTAAAAATACTGTGACCACGGTTTGTGGGGCTGCTTGCAAGGATTATAGGAAAGAGCATGGATAACTCCAAAATCAAAAATAAAGCTAAGCCAAGTCAGCTAGGAAAAGAGGTCTGTAAAATCTTGGCAGGATGAAAGACATGAACTACCTGGTTTTAAAATGGGGCCTGGAGGGTGGTGGTATCTGCCAAACCACAGAGAGGGAGAAGGTCGAGTGAGTAAAAACAAAATAACAAAAACAATAAACTTACATTCATGATGACTGTGCAAATTAAAATTTCAAAGTATATCAAACAGCAGAGAATGAAAGAACATTCTCCCACGAAAGTAGAAACAGTACAGCAATATGAAAAGAACTTTGAAGTTAGTATGTGTACTATACTTTTAAGAGTGAAGAAAAAGCAGGGGTACCATCCAGGTATCAAAAGCGTCCAACTTTTGATCTCAGCTCAAGTCTTTTTTTTATTTTTAAAAATACTTATTCATTTTTGAAAGACAGAGAGAGATAGAGCGCAAGCAGCGGGAGTGTCAAAGAGAAAGGGAGACACAGAATCCGAAGCAGGGTCCAGGCTCTGAGCTGTCAGCACAGATCCCAATGTGGGGCTCTAACTCACAGACTCGAGATCATGACCTGAGCCGAAGTCGGATGCTCAACCGACTGAGCCACCCAGGAACCCCACAGTTATAATTAAGTTTAAAAGAGAAGAGGAAAATGAATAAATTCTAAATCCTGGAAATACACAGATTTGGGAATAAAAATCAGACAGCACTGAGGAATTCACCAAGAACTTGGCATGGAATAATGCAGAGATAAAAAATATCCAGAGAAGACAGATGCCAAAAAACAAATATGAAACAAAATAAAGCTTTAGGAGCTCCCTTAAGCCAACAAAGCCACACTGGGAAACTCCTAATAAATGCTACCACAGCAGCAGTATAGCTGGGATCACCACCCATAATTAAGAGACTGTACAACATGGAGTGGCTGTAGTTAAGAAACGGACCTTCAACATTGTAGGAAGAGATATATAAAGATTCTCTATACCCAAGGTTCCCAATGACCAATGTGTTTGCCATCCCAGTACAGTGAAGGGGCCTTGGTGGCAAGTGTCCCAACTTGAAGGTATGTAATGGGATAAAAGTGAGATGAGGGGGGACAACTATTAGCGTTGACAAGCAACTTAAGATTGCTTTTGGGCAGGAATGAGAAGAGGTCAAAGAAACTCTGATATAGGACAACCCTCCTTACAAGCCCAGGAAGCATGGAGTGGTGATGGGTGGCTACTGGCAACATAAATATAGCACCTATTTAAATATGCAGTACACAAATAGAACAGGGATTTGATTAGATGATCACTCACTAGAGACACACTTAAAAGGTTATTATTCTGACAACTCATGGAACTGGAATGATTCAGCAACACATGCTTTCTAAATTACCCTATTCCTCCATGCAAGAATAATCACATGAAGGTGTAGCAAAAGTTTTGATATCCAAGATGGATTACCAGCAGTCCTCACACAATTCTATCTCAAGAGAAAATTAAGGGGCGCCTGGGTGGCTCAGTCAGTTAAGCGTCTGACTTTGGCTCAGGTCATGATCTCACGGTTCGTGGGTTCGAGCCCGGCGTCGGACTCTGTGCTGACAGCTCAGAGCCTGGGGCTTACTTCGGATTCTGTGTCTCCTCATCTCACTCTGCCCCTCCCCTGCTCATGCTCTGTCTCTCTCTATCTCTCAAGAATAAATAAACTTTAAAAAAAAAAAGAGAGAGAGAATTAAAAAAAGAGAAAATTTAAAAAAACAATGGGCAAGCAGAGATATGGCAACACATCTCAATACAGATTAGGGGAAAAAATTCTCAATTGCAAAACTAATGGGATAGTTCCAATCACACATGAAATCATAACTGACCAAGGTCTAAATCTGTTTTTCATACTTGAATGTGCACTGGGAACCTTGTTAAAATGCATATCCTGATTCAGTATTCTGGGACGAGGCCAGAGATCCTTCACTTCTAACAAGCATACAAGTAACGCCAATGCTGCTGGTCTTCAGACCAAACTATGACAGCTAGAATCTCTAGAGCACAATACCAAAGACCCGGAGTCTGGATCTCCTGTCATAAGCTTCCTGGGTTACCAGTGTCAACAACAAAGTCCCACGAAGCCACGAGGAACACAGGGGAATTTACTAGCCCAAGACAGTACCTTTACTATCCCAGGTCAGCCATCATAACCAGACTAAGGTGGCACTAGGTTATATTGAAACCACTGAACAACTATTAAGGGAGCTCTGAAAAACAGGACACATGTCAGATCATGGCCATGCTCCAGGTACTATAGCTGGCCAGTAAGGATGGCCTGAATTGTTCTTCAGGCAGAGAATATTAACTGAGTATAAACTCCCACCTAAGGCTAATAAAATGATAATAATTAAGAACTCAATACTGCAAGAAAAAGAGAAGAACGAGTAGTAGAAAAAGATTTCAACAAATTATGAAAAAAGAAAGAATAGAACAGAGAAACCAACTGCCCAGCACAACAGACAGCCTTCAGGTTTAAGGTCAACAGAGCAGCAAAAACAAACAGATTCTATTTTATAGACTCTTCTGTAAATAAACTGAATAAGAATAATTATAGACTCTTCTATAGAGACTGAATAAGAACAATTGATCTAATTTTGTGCTAGAAAGGAAAAAAAAAAGAAAAAGAAGAAGAAAGGGAATGGAGGGGGCAGGGAAGGGAAAGAAATGAAATGAATTTCCTGAGAACTAGAACAGTGAGTATGAGTGCAGTGTGCTAAGCCCCCACCCCATGATGGTATTTGTGACTCCCCCAGAGTCTGGGAACAGGAACAGGATCTTGATTAATTAATAGTCAAGTAAAGCCTAATAGTCAATAAGTCTAGCCACAAACACTGAGTTCCCAATTAGATTTCTTATTCACACAAAAAGATGGCTTGGAGGTAAAAGACCTGAAAAGCAAAGCAAAATTGACCTCCTAAGCAATAGATAGTTTAAGAAACAACTTTAAAATAGAAACAAAACTTAGCATCTCTAAAGATTCAAGATTTTGTATCCACAAAACAGTAAGAAGTTGTGAAAAAGCGGTAAATTTAAAAATGCCTTTGGAAATTAAACATAAAGGTTTCAAAATATTCAGAAGGGGCAAAAGAGGGTCAGACATCTCCAAAAACTTACAGAAAAAATATGAAAACCTGAGAAAAATAGTAAGAGAAAAGTAAGAGGAAGTCCTAAATCAATAATAAGGAGTTTAATTAAAAGAGAAAAATTATCGAGGTGCCTGGGTGGCTCAGTCGGTTCAGCGTCTGACTTCGGGTCAGGTCACAATCTCACAGTTTGTGGTTTGAGCCCCGTGTCAGGCTCTGTGCTGAGAGCTCAGAGCCTGGAGCCTGCTTCGGATTCTGTGTCTCCGTCTCTCTCTCTGCCCCTCCCCCACTCATGCTCTGTCTCTCAAAAAAAAGGGGAAAAATTATCAAAGTTATGACAGCTAGAAGTATATAACCCAGAGCTGAAAAAGATATATGACTATTCAGACTCAAGAAGTCTCAAACCAAGTGTTCAGTATAAAAAGCAAATGAGTAATAAAAGACACATCTATAGACATGCTTAAAAAACTGAACACAAAGATCCTAAAAAACGTTCAGAAAAAAAAAAAAAACACAGATCAGCTAGAAAGAAAGAATTGGAATGCATACATCTTCCCATCAGCCACAGTGAATGGTCAAAGACATTAAATGCCTTTAAACTTATTTTCTCTGCTAGAACTGATACATGAATTTAGCAAAGTTGCAGGATACAAAATCAATGTACAGAAATCAGTTGCATTCTTATACACTAATAATGAAGAAACAGAAAGACAAATAAAGAAATTGATCCCGGGGCGCCTGAGTGGCTCACTCAGTTAAGCGTCTGACTTCAGCTCAGGTCACGATCTCGCGGTCCGTGAGTTCGAGCCCCGCGTCGGGCTCTGGGCTGATGGCTCAGAACCTGGAGCCTGCTTCAGATTCTGTGTCTCCCTCTCTCTCTGCCCCTCCCCTGTTCATGCTCTGTCTCTCTCTGTCTCAAAAATAAATTAAAAAAAAAAAAACGTTAAAAAAAAAATTAAAAAAAAAAAAAAAAAGAAACTGATCCATTCACAATTGCACCAAGAAGCATAAAATACCTAGGAATAAATGTAACCAAAGATGTAAAACATCTGTATGCTGAAAACTATAGAAAGCTTATGAAGGAAATTGAAGAAGATATAAAGAAATGGAAAGACATTCCGTGCTCATGGATTGGAAGAATAAATATTGTCAAAATGTCAATACCACCCAAAGCTATCTACACATTCAATGCAATCCCAATCAAAATTGCACCAGCATTCTTCTCGAAACTAGAACAAGCAATCCTAAAATTCATATGGAACCACAAAAGGCTCCGAATAGCCAAAGTAATTTTGAAGAAGAAGACCAAAGCAGGAGGCATCACAATCCCAGACTTTAGCCTCTACTACAAAGCTGTAATCATCAAGACAGCATGGTATTGGCACAAAAACAGACACATAGACCAATGGAATAGAATAGAAACCCCAGAACTAGACCCACAAACGTATGGCCAACTCATCTTTGACAAAGCAGGAAAGAACATCCAATGGAAAAAAGACAGTCTCTTTAACAAATGGGGCTGGGAGAACTGGACAGCAACATGCAGAAGAATGAAACTAGACCACTTTCTTACACCATTCACAAAAATAAACTCAAAATGGATAAAGGACCTGAATGTGAGACAGGAAACCATCAAAACCCTAGAGGAGAAAGCAGGAAAAGACCTCTCTGACCTCAACCTCAGCAATCTCTTACTTGACACATCCCCAAAGGCAAGGGAATTAAAAGCAAAAATGAACTACTGGGACCTTGTGAAAATAAAAAGCTTCTGCACAGCAAAGGAAACAACCAACAAAACTAAAAGGCAACCAATGGAATGGGAAAAGATATTTGCAAATGACATATCGGACAAAGGGCTAGTATCCAAAATCTATAAAGAGCTCACCAAACTCCACACCCGAAAAACAAATAACCCAGTGAAGAAATGGGCAGAAAACATGAATAGACATTTCTCTAAAGAAGACATCCGGATGGCCAACAGGCACATGAAAAGATGCTCAACGTCGCTCCTCATCAGGGAAATACAAATCAAAACCACACTCAGATATCACCTCACGCCAGTCAGAGTGGCCAAAATGAACATATCAGGGGACTATAGATGTTGGCGAGGCTGTGGAGAAACGGGAACCCTCTTGCACTGTTGGTGGGAATGCAAACTGGTGCAGCCACTCTGGAAAACAGTGTGGAGGTTCCTCAAAAAATTAAAAATAGACCTACCCTATGACCCAGCAATAGCACTGCTAGGAATTTACCCAAGGGATACAGGAGTGCTGATGCATAGGGGCACTTGTACCCCAATGTTTATAGCAGCACTCTCAACATTAGCCAAATGATGGAAAGAGCCTAAATGTCCATCAACTGATGAATGGATAAAGAAATTGTGGTTTATATACACAATGGAGTACTACGTGGCAATGAGAAAGAATGAAATATGGCCCTTTGTAGCAACATGGATGGAACTGGAGAGTGTTATGCTAAGTGAAATAAGCCATACAGAGAAAGACAGATACCATATGGTTTCACTCTTATGTGGATCCTGAGAAACTTAACAGAAACCCATGGGGGAGGGGAAGGAAAAAAAAAAAGAGGTTAGAGTGGGAGAGAGCCAAAGCATAAGAGACTCTTAAAAACTGAGAACAAACTGAGGGTTGATGGGGGGTGGGAGGGAGGGGAGGGTGGGTGATGGGTATTGAGGAGGGCACCTTTTGGGATGAACACTGGGTGTTATGGAAACCAATTTGACAATAAACTTCATATATTGAAAAAAAAACATAAAAAAAAACTTATTTTCAACCTAGAATTCTACCTCTACCAGACTATTAAGAGAAGTACAAAATAAAGTCATTCTTGTATATAAAAGTCTACCCCTCATATCCCCTTTCTGTGGAAGTTAACTAAAGATGTATATGAGAAAAATGATAACAAAGACTAAGAAAGAAAAAGGCATGGGATATAAGAAATAGTGGAAACAACTAGTACTCCTATGAAAAAAAATTCCATTCCAGGATAAGATCTGTGCAGAATGTCTGATATGCGATCAGTCCAAATAAGAAATTGGGTTCTAAATCTAATTATTTAAAAAAAAATGGAACTCTAGCTATAGTTGGAGTAAGTAAAAGTGCTGGATTTTATTGCTGACAAGACGAAGAAAAGTTTCTTCACTTAAAAAAGGGAAAAAACCCAGATCTTAGAAACTCCAGAAAAAGCAAGAAACTATATAAGAGTCCACAGATAAAGCAAAGAAAAACATGACATTTTGAGCAATAAATACAACAAGAAAGGATATTCTATTTAATTGGGACAATAGAAATAGTCTCATTTGTATGGCATGGATACATAATGTGGATTCTTAAGAAATGTGATCCTAGAACAATACTAGGCTTTACAATGTAAATTATTTGTAGCCATAGTAATATACTCCATATAAGTTTTCAACTTTTAGAATCAATTTTCAAACAAAAGATGGAAAACTTAAAAATGGTTATAAAAGAAAACAAATTGCTTGACAACATAAAAGTAGAGTGGACACAACTGAGAGAGGGAAGAGCAAGTAAGAGTTGGAGTGTTCGTAACCTCATCTAACATTATAGGAACTCAAGAAGCACTGTCTGAAGCTAGAGATCAAGAAAAGAAAGATGCAGAATCTATTTAGAATAGGAAAGGGAAAACAAAGGTAAGAGAACTCAACTCTTCTTTAATACTGAAATGTAAACAGATAAGATACTCAATTGAAAATCATTATAAAAAAAATAATGTAACCACAATGCTTAAAATTAAAAACAAATACAAAGATAAAAACAGGAAGTAGGGATAGGGAGAGAGGGTTAAATATAAGCTGTAAATGTTATGTTCTTTTTTTACCTATACATATATTTAAGTAAAATGTTACAAGAACTTATTGCCACCTCAACTCCCCAGAAGAAAAATAATTGAGTTTCATTGTTAAACCAGAATTATTAAAGAACACTTTGTTGTATACCTGAGATTCTTCACAGTGGTACTGAAAGGATTCCATGTTGCCCATAACAGCAGTCCCCAGAACAGACATGAGAGCCATCTTATGATCAGATACTCTAGTTTTCTGCCAAATAACCGCCTAAGGACAAAAGACACAGATAACTTTGAATACAATTTAGATTTACTAAATTCAAGTACTACACCATTTATTTCTGTATTTAGCATTCATCCCCAGCTTGTATTTTCAATATCATTTAGAAGAGAAGCATGGGCTATACAGTCAGTCAGAACTCTGGTTCTGAATTTTAGTAACTGTATATGTTACAGCATAAAATCTATTTAACTTCCCCTAACCTCGGTGTTCTCTCTACAAGATGACTAACAATATTTATCTCCCAGAATTTTTGAAACATGAAAATATACAATGTAGGCAAACACAAAGGCCAGTACCTAATCCTAAACTTTAGAATATATAATTCAAAGTACATTTAAATTGTTAAGCTAAATGATTTCTGTAAATACACTTATATAAAAATTTGAGATAATGCATGCTCTTTAAAATTATCTTTGGGGCGCCTGGGTGGCTCAGTCGGTTAAGCGTCCAACTTCAGCTCAGGTCATGATCTCACAGTTTGTGGGTTTGAGCCCCACGTCGGGCTCTGTGCTGACAGCTCAGAGCCGGGTGGCTGTTTCAGGTTCTGGGTCTCCCTCTCTCTCTGCCCCTCCCCTGTTCACGCTCTGTCTCTGTCTCAAGAATAAATGTTAAAAAAATTTTTTTTTTAATTAAAAAAATAAATAAATAAAATTATCTTTCTATGTTACTTCTATCCCGACTTTCTCCAGGGTTTTTATTAAGAAAGGATGCTGAATTTTGTCAAATGCTTTTTCTGCACCGATTGACAGGATCATATGGTTCTTATCTTTTCTTTTATTAATGTGATGTATCACATTGGTTGATTTACAAATATTGAACTAGCCCTGCAGCCCAGGAATGAATCCCACTTGATCACGGTGAATAATTTTTTATTTATTTGAATTTATTTATTTGAATTCGATTTGCTAGCATCTTGTTGAGAATTTTTGCATCCATATTCATCAGGGATATTGGCCTATAGTTCTCTTTTTTTTGCTGGGTCTCTGTCTGGTTTGGGAATTAAACTAATGCTGGCTTCATAAAATAAGCCTGGAAGTTTTCCTTCCCTTTCTAATGAAAAGCCCACAGCTAATATCATCCTCAACGGGGAAAAACTGAGAACTTCAACATCTCACTATTATGTATTGCTTTGAAAGTGATCTGAATTAGAAAAAAATATACAAACTACATGAAATCTAAGTATTAAAAAATAGTAAATAATTAAAAACTGAGGTATAGGTTTAATGTGTATATTTCTAAACAAAAAATTATGTCTTGATAACTACATTTATACTTAAAGGACAATACACTGGACTATTTAAAACTGTCACTGCTCCAGGAAACATGGGATGAAGAATCACAAGAACATTTCTAATCTTTAATTTCATTACATATAATATATACTTATCCCAATTAATTAGAGAAACTGATTTTGAATTTTTTCAGCAAATATTTACTGAGCATTAACTTCATACCAGATTCCATGCTAAAAGCTGGGAATACAAAGATGAAAGGACAAGGAACTGGCTCTCAACAAGCTAAAAATATAAAAGGAAAACAAAATATTAAAATAATTATAATGCATAATACCTCCCAAAAAACAAAAATCCAGGGCTGGATGGTTTTCCAGGGGAATTCTACCAAACATTTAAAGAAGAGTTAACACCTATTCTTTTGAAGCTGTTCCAGAAAATAGAAATGGAAGGAAAACTTCAAACTCATTCTATGAGGCCAGCATTACCTTGATTCCAAAACCAGACAAGGACCCCACTAAAAAGGAGAACTATAGACCAATTTCCCTGATGAACATGGATGCAAAAATTCTCAACAAGATACTAGCTAACCAGATCCAACAGTACATTAAAAAAATTATTCACCACAATCAAGTGGGACTTATACCTGGGATGCAAGGTTGGTTTAATGTCCGCAAATCAATGTGATATATTGTGTTAATAAAATAAAGAGTAAGAACCACATGATCCTCTCAATAGATGCAGAGAAAGCATTCAACAAAATACAGCATCCTTTCTTGATAAAAACCCTCAAGAAAGTAGGGATAGAAGGATCATACCTCAAGATCACAGAAGCCATATATGAGAGACCCACTGCTAATATCATCCTCAATGGGGAAAAACTGACAGCTTCCCCCTTAGGTCAGGAACATGACAGGGATGTCCACTCATACCACTGTTATTCAACACAGTATTGGAAGTCTTAGCCTCAGCAATCAGACAACACAAAGGAATAAAAGATACCCAAACTGGCAAGGAGGAAGTCAAACTTGCACTCTTCGCAGATGACATGATATTCTATACAGAAAACCCAAAAGATTCTACCAAAAAACCCAGCTAGAATTGATTCATGAATTCAGCAAAGTTGTAAGATATAAAATAAATGCACAGAAATCAGTTGCATTTCTATACACGAATAATGAAGCAACAGAAAGAGAATTCAAAGAATTGATCCCATTTACAATTGCACCAAAACTCATAAAATACCTACAAATAAACCTAACCAAAGAGGTGAAAAATCTATACACTGAAAACTATAGAAAGCTTATAAAAGAAACTTAAGAAGACACACACACACACACACAAAGGAAAAATATTCCATGCTCATGGATTGGAAGGACAAATATTGTTAAAATGTCAATACCACCCAAAGCAATCTACATATTTAATGCCATCCCTATGAAAACAACACCAGCATTCTTCACAGAGCTAGAACAAACAATCCTAAAATTTGTATGGGACCAGAAAAGACCCTGAATAGCCAAAGCAATCCTGAAAAAGAAAACCAAAGCTGGAGGCATCACAATTCTGGATTTCAAGCTGTATTACAAAGCTATAATCATCAAGACAGTATATAGTGGCACAGAAACAGACACTCAGATTGATGGAACAGAACAGAGAACCCAGAAATGGACCCACAAACATATGGGCAACTAATCTTTGACAAAGCCAGAAAGAATACCCAATGGAATAAAGACAGTCTCTTCAGCAAATGGTGTTGGGAAACTGGACAGCCAAATGCAGAATGAACCTGGACCATTTTCTTACACCACACACAAAAATAAACTCAAAATGGATGAAAGACCTAAAAATAAAACAGGAAGTCATCAAAATCCTCGAGGAGAAAGCAGGCAAAAACCTCTTTGACTTCGGCCACAGCAACTTCTTACTCAACACATCTCTGGAGGAAAGGGAAACAAAAGCAAAAATGAACTATTGGGACCTCATCAAAATAGAAAGCTTCTGCACAGCAAAAGAAACAATCAGCAAAACTAAAAGGCAACCAACGGAATGGGAGAAGATATTTGCAAATGACATATCAGATAAAAGGTTACTATCCAAAATCTATAAAGAACTTACCAAACTCAACACCTGAAAAACAAAGAATTCAGTGAAGAAATGGGCAAAAGACATGAACAGACACTGTTCAAAATAAGACATCCATATGGCTAACAGACACATGAAAAAAATGCTCAACATCACTCATCATCTGGGAAATACAAATCAAAACCACAATGAGATACCACCTCACACCTGTCAGAATGGCTAACATTAACAACTCTGGCAACAACAGATGTTGGTGAGGATGCAGAGAAAGAAGATCTCTTTTGCACTGCTGGTGGGAATGCAAAGTGATGCAGCCATTCTGGAAAACAGTATGGAGGTTCCTCAAAAAATTAGAACTAGAACTACCCAACGACCCAGCAATTACACTACTAGGTATTTATCCAAAGGATAAAGGTGTGCTGTTTTGAAGGGACACATGCACCCCAATGTTTGTAGCAGTGCTCTCAACAATAGCCAAAGTATGGAATGAGCCCAAATGTCCATCAACAGATGACTGGATAAAGAAGATGTGGTATATGTGTAAAATGGAGTAGGGGCGCCTGGGTGGCTCAGTCGGTTAAGCGGCCGACTTCGGCTCAGGTCACGATCTTGCGTTCTGTGAGTTCGAGCCCCGCGTCGGGCTCTGTGCTGACCGCTCAGAGCCTGGAGCCTGTTTCGGATTCTGTGTCTCCCTCTCTCTCTGATCCTCCCCCGTTCATGCTCTGTCTCCATCTCAAAAATAAATAAACGTTAAAAAAAAAAAATTTTTTTTAAAATGGAGTATTACTCGGCAATCAAAAAGAATGAAACCTTGCCATTTGCAACTATGTGGATGGAACTAGAGGGTATTATGCTAAGCGAAATTAGTCAAAGACAAGTATCATATGACTTCACTCATGTGGAATTTAAATACAAAACAGATGAACACAGGAGAAGGGAAGCAAAAATGATATAAAAACAGGGAGGGGGACAAAACATAAGAGACTCTTAAATACAGAGAACTGAGGGTTGCTGGAGGGGTTGTGGGCAAGAGGCATAGAAGAAGACACTTGTTGGGATGAGCAATGGGTGTTATACGTAGGGGGTGAATCACTGCATTCCACTCCTGAAATCATTATTGCACCATACGCTAACTTTGATGTAAATTAAATAAAAATAAATAAAAATTATAATGCATTATAAAAACCGCTATTACAAAACACAGAGGAGGCAGTATAGAAGAAACCTAGGTCTACTTCACAGAGCCAAATGCATGTGCAGTGAGACCTGAAAGGAGCTGGCCATCCACAAATCATGGGAAGGGCAATGCTGACAGATAGAAGGGCACATGCAACACATGGAAGCATAGAGAATATGCCTTTGCTGAGGATGGAAGCTGGACAGAAAGGAGCAAGATCCTGAATGAACTATCATACCATGGAAGCAAGTTTATGGTTTATCTTACATGCAATGCAGAGTCACTGGAGAAACACATCTAGTTGGGAAAATGCCTGATCACACATAGATATCAGAAAAAGATCTTTGGATTTTAAGGACATTATGTTAAGTGAGAGAAGTCAGACAAAGAAAGATAAATACTGTATGATATCATTCATATATGGAATGTAAAGACAAACTTGTAGAAATCACAGAATAAAATGGTAGTTACTAGGGGATGGGGAAATAGGACAGATGTTGTTTAAAGGTACAAACTTGCAACAAGTAGTAAATAAGTCCTAGAGATCTAATGCATAATATAGCAAATACTGACAACAGTATTACATAATAATCATTAAACTTGTTATGAGAGCAGAACCTAATTATCCCAACCACTAAAGAAAATTATGTAATATGACAGAAATACTTATTATTGCTACAATGGTAACTATATTACAATATATAAATGTATCATTTAACATGCTGTAAATCTTTCTTTTTAATTAAAAAAAATTTTTTTTTACATTTTATTTTTGAGAGAGAGACAGACAAAGCACAAGTGGGGGAGGGGCAGAGAGAGACAGAGAGAGAGAGAGAGACAGACAGACACAGAATCCAAAGCAGGCTCCAGGCTCTGAGCTGTCAGCACAGAGCCCGATGCGGGGCTTGAACCCACAGACCGTGAGATCATGACCTGAGCCGAAGTCAGATGCTCAACCAACTGAGCCACCTAGGTGCCCCATAACATGCTGTATATATCTTAAATTTATGTAATAGGTAAACTGTATTTAAATCAAAATGATCTTTTATAACAATGATTTATTGAGAACTGAAACTAAAGTAATATGGATTTTTAAAAATGTGACTGTATTAATCCAACTCAAAGTGTCTCAACTTATACTGAGGACATGCAAAATTGAAGTCCACATTCATAAAACATTCCCATTCAGCCCTGAGGACTGTGTGTGATTCCTGGCACACTAGCTGTAAAGCTAACAATTTTTCTTCCACTTACCAAAAAACAAAGTGGAATACAAGTTAGTGAAAATGACATTTACAGGATTATTCCTCTAGTTTTTTTTTTAAGGTAAAACATTTACAATCTCTGGTATTTTACTAATATTAATACTGTGGTTGAGACTGGTCTAGGTAATAGAACCACACATATTGCTAAGAGGGGAAGAGAACACGGATAAACTAAAGGACATGAAATAGACTTAATGTGACTTGGTGACTGACTGCATGTGGAGAGGAAGAAAAGAAGAATCAGGAATGCAACGGTGTCCCTGGTATCAAGAACACTGTCATATACCCAATAGGGCACAACAAACAATTTGTTGAAGGAATGAACATTTGTAGAATACATTTTTCTAGAGAAAAGTAACCTGAGTGGAATTGAAAACGACTTCTTTATTTTTAAAAATTAAGACTGTGGGTTGTCATCTCACTACATGGGTTAGAAATTATAGTCTTTGGGGCACCTGGATGGTTCAGTAGGTTAAGCATCTGACTCATGATCTCAGCTTAGGTCTTGAACTCAGGGTAGTGAGTTCAAGCCCCAAGTTAAGCTCCATGCTGGGTGTGGGGGCTTAAAAAAAAAAAAAAAGGAAAGAAATTATAGTCATTGTCTACTAATTTACTTTAGGAAATCCAAAGGAACCTCTATTTTTCTTTCATTTTTTAAATATTACACTTTTATTGAGATACAATTCATAAACCATACAAATTCTCCCATTTTAAGTGTATAAGACAATGGTTTTCAGTATATTTACAAGGTTATGCAACTATCACAACTAATTTTAGAACAATTTTATCATTCCAAAGAGAAACCCTGTACCCATTAACACCCTCCATTCTCTGCCACCTTTACCCAAGGTGATCACTAATTTACCTTCTGTCTCTATAAATTTGCCTACTTGGGGTTTTTCATATAAATGGAATCATACAATACATAGTTTTTTGTGAGTGGTTTCTTTCACTTAATGTAACATTTTCAAGGTTTATCCATGTTGTAACAGTGCCCCCTTGTTGTTGTTGTTTTGAAGGAGATTTCACGATGTTTGGCTTTAGATGTCTGTGAGATTTTTCCCTAGATCACATGAGATTTGTCAATAGGGAATGGGGGGAGGATTAGGGGGGGAAGTAGAGAGAATTTTAAGCAGGTTCCATAACCACTGCAGAGCAGAGCCCAGCATGGGGCTCAATCTCACAAACCATGAAACGATGACCTGAGTTGAAATCAAGAGTCAGACACTTAATCAACTGAGCCATCAAGGTGGCACTCTCCTTCCTTTTTTAATGATTAAGTAATATTCCACTGTATGGCTATATTTTTGAACTATCCTTTCACTGGATGATATATGTTTGGATTTTTTCTACCTTTTGGCTATTATGAATGATGTGGGTATGAACATTCATGTGCAAGTTTTTGTGTGAAATACGTTTCCATTTCTCTTGGGTATGTTCCTAGAAGTGAAATTGCTGGGTAATATGGTAACTAGTTTTTGAGGAAATGCCAGACTGCACTCTTTACATTTCCTGTATGTTTGCACGTAAAAAGACAAAGAACTGCTGGATTCTTTCTTTTTTTTTTTTTTAATGTTTTTTATTCATTTTTGAGAGAGAGAGAGAGCAGAGGAGGGGCAGAGAGAGAGAGGGAGAGAGAGAATCCAAGCAGGCTGTCTGTGCAGAGCCTGCTGCGGGGCTCCAACTCACAAACTGGGAGATCATGACCCGAGCCGACATTAAGAGTCGGCCGCTTAAACAACTGAGCCACCCCAGTACCCCTGCTGGCTTCTGAATTATAGCTGTTATTTTAAGCCAGCTATTAGCTGGTGTTTTAAGGAACAATATTCAAAATAACAGAAAGTAGGTAAAGTTCTGAATAATGTACGGGAATGAAGTGCCCCTGCTTCAAACTTTCCATATCACAATTTACTCTAAACAAGGAACAGTTGAGCAATAACAATTTATTCACAAAAAGTTTCTCTCTTTAAAGCTACATCTCTGATATATACATGTAAAGATGTTTTAAAAAGTAGTCAAGAAAATATTTCAAGAAAATTAATGTTTTAAGATTTCTAAATTTCCTGCACTGAATACACATAAAACTTGTAATACTTCTAATGTAAATATATAATTTTAGTTTGTATTAGAGTGCTGCCTAAGGTGATGCCTAAAGATATAAATCTTAGCTGCTGATTAATCCAAACATGTTATTTCACTGCCTGACCTGATAAACAGCTAGTGCACAGGATTGCAAAAAGATCACTTGAAGAAATGGGTTCTAAAAAAGCTATCAAACATAAGAATCATTAAATGTAGAATTTCTTTTCTTAAAGTGAACATGGCTAGTAGTTCTGGAACAACATTTCACAGTAGGCGATTATTGCATCAGATCAATGGGGCTAATTTAGGAGCATTTTCTAAATGAGTTACAGTTGGGATAGCAATAAATGATAAAGAGGTCTGCCAACAAATTAAATCCTCACTTCAACTTAGGCAAAGTAAAATTCATTTTCAAAAAAAAGAACCCATTGTGAAAACAATGGATGAAAAATTTTTTAAATGTGGTAATTAAAAATTAAGGATCTTTGTTTTTAAAGAAACTCAATTTTTAAATACTGTATTTTCTACAGCAAAGTTTTTAGTTTAGTTTGTTTTCTCCACCATTTCATCAATCCTGTATTCTTTTCTAAAAGAGATTTTCTTTTCACTTCTTGAAGTTTTGCATATATTTTGCCCTAAGGCTGAAAGCTTAACATGTGCTAAAAATACACACACATACCCCCATATGTTTTCTATCTAGGTCACACAAAGTTGGAGCATCTGGATGTGCCAAGTAAGAATCTGACTCTAGTCAGTACGATGACAGTGCAAAAACACCTCAATAAAAAATATATTATTACATGCACATTAAGTAATTGATTGACATTAGCCAAATATATCTTGTCACTCTTCCTATTTCATTGACATATACTATTTGAAGGAAGTGATTAGATGAGATACTCAGTATTAAAGTAGTAAGCCTCAACTGTGAAGTCAATTTGCAATAGCAGGAAAAAGGAGGCTGCACACAGGTGATGTACAATTAACTAAAAAATGCACTGCTACTAACACTGCCTGACCAAAGGTGACTCATTCTAGAATATGAAATAAAAAGTATACATATTGGCCTAGACTGCAATCAAACCTTTGAAACAGATAATATGCACAGATATACTAATAAGTTCCCACCTGAATTTCTTTAAAAAAGCTTTAACTACTTCCAATATAATTATCACTACTGCTAAAAGAATATCACATTGTATTAACATCATAAACATTCATATGACTTGATTCTTGCTATGTACCCACAGACTAAAAAAGGAAGAGTAAAATTTATTCAACACAAGTCTGAATTTAGTATCTCTTATCCTTACTTTTACTCAGCTTCAATGTCTCTTATTTTATATTCATTTTTTGAAATAGAGTATACATAATAATTTTTCCTGAAGATTACAAAGAAATTAGTACCAGTAACTTCACCTATGGGAGGGGAGGCTTATAGGAGCTAATTAAGAGTAATTTTTTCACTGTACCTTTTCTTATTTTTTTTTTGGTTTTTGAACCCTGTAAAGATAGGATTTTTCAAAAAGTTAAATAAAAATTTAAAAACATGAAATTAATCTTTACAGAACTTTCAAAGGAAGATTGTAGACACTCTCTGTGGTCTTTAAAACAAGAAAGATTATTTCCAAGATTTGATTAATCTTATTAGAAATGTTTTTCTAATAATCTTTCAGATTAGCCTTTCTGAAAGCGCTTTCATCTTGGAACCCTGAACCATCACTTCCATCCATATTTAACTTTACAGAAAAGGTTATGTGCAAATCAAGCTGCTTTTGCTTTGTAACTATTTGATTTCAGCTTTTCCTCTTTATTCTCACTGAATAGAATACCTTTTCTATTACAATTTATTTTTCATGAGATATTTCTTAATTAAGACAAAACAAGTCTTAACAAATTTAGGCAGATTGAAACATATCAAGGAATTTTTTCTGACCACAATGGAATGAAACTAGAAATCAACAGGAAGAAAAGTAGAAAAGTCACAGTATGTGGAAATTAAATAACACACTCCTAAACAACCACTGAGTCAAAGACACAAGAATATCAGAAAATACTTTAAGGTAAATGAAAGACAATGTACCAAAACTTATGGGATGCAGTAAAAGCAGTACAGTTTATCCAGAGCAATAACACATTAAAAAAGAAAGATGTCAAATAAACAACCTAACTAGCCCAACCAACCAACTTTTCTAGCACCTGAAGGAGCTAGAAAAACAATAAAATAAGAGCAAAGTTAGCAGAAGGAAGGAAATAAAGATTAGAACAGAGCAGAAATAAATTAAAGAGAAAATAGAAAAACAGCAGAAAAAAAACCTAAGAGTTGTTTTTTTTGATACAGTATATTAACAAAATAAAGGATAAAAATTGCATCATTCTCTCAACAGGTACAGAAAAAGCATTTGATAGAACTCAACACCATTTCATGATTAAAACTCAATAAACTAGGAATAGGAGGAAAGTACCTCAACATAATAAAAGCCATCTATGAAAATCCCATAGCAGTCATTACACTCCATGGTAAAAAACTAAAAGTTTTTTTTTTTTTTGAGATCAGGAACAAGACAAGGATGCCTGTTTCTGCCACTTCTATTCATCATACAACTTAAAGTCCTGGCTAAAGCAATTAGGCAAGAAAAAGAAATAAAAGGCATCCAAACCAGAAAGGAAGAAGTAAAATTGTCCATGTTTGCAGATGACACGATCCTATACATAGAAAACCCTGAAGACTCCATCAAAAACCTGTTAGGGGGTACGTAAGTGGCTCAGTTGGGTTAGCATCTGACTCTTAATTTCAGCCCAGGTCATGATCTCATGGTTCATGGGTTTGAGACCCATGTTGGGCTCTGCACTGACAGCACAGAGCCTACGTGGAATTCTCTCTCCCTTTCTCTTTGCCTCTCGTCTGCTCTTTCTCTCTCTCAAAATAACAAAAATATCATATTAAAAAAAAACTTAGAACTAATAAATTCAGTAAAGTTGCGAGATACAAAATCAACATACAAAACCAGCTATCCACTAACAATGAGCTATCTGAAAAAGAATTAGAAAAACAATCCCATTTACAAGAGCACCAAAAAGGAAAAAAATACTTAGGAATAAATTTAAAAGGTGAAAGACTTGTAGGCTGAGAACAACAAAACACTGACAAAAGAAATTAAAGATGACAAATGGGAAGGCATCCTGTGTTCATGGATCAGAAGATTTAGTATTATTAAAATGTCCATATTACCCAAAGCACTCTACAAATTCAATGCAATTCCTACCAAAAATCCTAATGACATTCTTTATAGAAATAGAAAAACACAATTCTAAAACTCATGGAACCACAAAAGACCACAAACAGCCAAATCAATCCAGAGGTAAAGAACAAAACTGGAGACATCACACTACCTACTTTCAAAATATATTACTACAGTAAACACAACAGTATGGTACTGGCATAAAGACAATCATAAAGGCAGACGGAAAAGAGTAGAAAGCCTAGAAATAAATCCATGCATATATGGTCAACTGATATCTGATGAGGATGTCAAGAACACACAATGCAGAAAGGAGAGTCTCTTCAACCAACAGGGCTGGAAAAATGATATCCATATACAAAAGAACGAAGTTGGACCCTTATCTTACATTATACATAGAAATCAATTTAAAATGAATTAAAGACTTAAATATAAGACCAAAAATTGTAAAACTCCTAAAAGAGAAGACAGGAGAAAATCTTCATGATGCTGATCTTGGCAATGATTTCTTTGATATTACACCAAAAGCACAAGCAACAAAGAAAAACAGACAAGAGGGACTAATCAAACTAAAATGCTTCTGCACAGCTAAGGAAGCTATCAACAGAATGAAAAGGCAACCCATGGAATGGTAGAAAACATGTACAAACTATATATCTAATGATTAATCTCCAAAGTATGTAAGGCACTCCTATAACTCCCTAACAAAAACACTAATACCAATGAAAAAATGGGTGAAGACCTTGAACAGACATTTCTCCAAAGAAGAAAATATAAAAGGCCATCAGATATGTGAAAAAATGCTCAATCTCACTAATCATCAGGTAAATGCAAATTAAAACCACAATGAGGTATCACCTCACACCTGTCAGGATGGCTATTATCAAAAACTGAAAAGATAAATATTGAGAAAGATGTGGAAAAACTGGAACCCTTGTATACTATTCATGAGGATGCAAATACTATGGAAATAGTATGGAGGTACCTCAAAATATTAAAAACAGAACTACTATATGATCTAGGAATCCAATCTCATGACAGAGTATTTATTCAAAGGAACTGAAAGCAGGCTCTGAAAGTGGTATTAGCACTCACATTCACTGCAGTATTACATACAACAGCTAGGATGTGGAAACAACTTAAATGTCCACTGACAGATCAATGGTTAAAGAAAATGTAGTATATCCATTTGATAGAATATTATTCAGCCTTAAAAAAGGAAATTCTGTAATATGTGACAACATGGAGGATTCTTGGGGATATTATGCCAAGTGAAATAAGTCAGTCACAGAAAGACAAATCCATGAATCTGCTTATATGAGGTATTAGTTAAGTTCATTAAATCAAAGAATGGAATGGTAGTTATCCAGGGGATGGGGGGGAGGGGAAAATAGGGAGTTACTAATGAATGGGCATCAAATTTCAGTTAAACACAATTAAGTTCTAAAGATCTGCTGTGTAACATTGTACCTCTAGTCAACAATATTGCACCGTATACTAAAAAGATTAAGAAGTAGCTCTCATGTTAAGTGTTCTTGACAAAATAATGTTTAGAAAGAAAGAGATAAACACCAAATCCAGAGATTCTGAGCTTCTAATACTCCCATCAGCTGGCTCCTGGTGTTTCCCTGATGGTACTTCTCTTCCCAAGCATCCTGTTTTATTCAGGCAAATGTCCTGGTGATAGATAACCTTATTTTCTAATTTTATGCCTTTTTTTTGATAGAGAGGGGGAGAGAGAAAGTGTATGCCCGCATAGGGGTGGGACAGGTCGGGGGGAGAGGGAGAGACAGAGAGAGAGACAGAGAGACAGAGACAGAGAATCTTAAGCAGGATCCATGCCCATAACACAGTGCAACACGGGGCTTGATCTCACAACCGTGAGGTCATGACCTGAGCCAAAATCAAGAGTTGGAGGTTTAACCAACTGAGCACCCAGGTGCCCATTGTGCCTCTTTTTAAAAACAAGCAGTAAGTTTTGGGGCACCTGGGTGGCTCAGTCGGTTGAGCGTCTGACTTCGGCTCAGGTCATGATCTCGCGGTTTGTGAGCTCGAGCCCCGCATCGGGCTCTGTGCTGACAGCTCAAAGCCTGGAGCCTGCTTCAGATTCTGTGTCTCACTCTCTCTCTGCCCCTCCCCTGCATGCTCTGTCTCTGTCTCAAAAATAAAAAAAACACTTAAAAAAAAAAAAAACAAGCAGTAAGGTTTAAAGCTAACAACTAACATCCAACTTGGAGATGATTAACTTTCCTTTCTTAATTGACTAGTTACCAAAACCTTTATTGATGAGGTAACAATAACTTCACTTCAAAACCTCATTTTTTGTTTGTATTAGATTCTTTTTAAAGTGAAATCAAAATTATGTCAGAGTAATACATGAAGGTAACTACATATTAAAAGTGAAAGTCAGATACACCCATCCAGGGATATAAAAGGGATGTAGCATTATCATTTTCCTAGGCATGTAAATTAAATAAATCAGATACCCTCAGATCTTTTGTGTTCATTTTCCACATGCAGTCAGTCAACCAGTCTCATTGATTCTTCCTTATAATGGCTATCACAGACACCCTTTGCTTTCTTTGTCAATGTATTTATCCTTATTCAGGCCCAAGGTGCCTGGACTTTTGTTACAGCTTAAAGCTGTAACACTTACTGCTCAAAGCCTCCTACAATTCTTTCCTGCACACTACTGCCAAACTAATGTCAGAGTTAACACCTTGATCATTTCCCTATTCCCAATTTTCTATTAAAAAGAAACAAAAAAGATTCAGCCTAGCATTCTTTTATATTTTTTTATATTCTTTTATAATCTAGCCTCAAATTATCTTTCACTTATCTATCTTCCTCTACTTCTCTATATAAAATACCTGACTCACCTAAACTGATTTAACTGCCTCTAAATGTGCTCTGTACTTACCTACCTATACCTTTTATCTTCACACTATTTCTCTACCTAGAATGATTTGATCCATTTATCCATATTAGCAAATTCTATAATATAGACTCACCCACCTGGGGCGGGGGGGGGGGGGGGTCCTAGATGAAATTACAAGTTGTGTCTACTTCACTACAGGTTGTGTCTACTTCAATAATATCCACATCTGCCTAGAGACCAAAGTCAGCCCTCCCTTTTCTCAGACTTTCTATGAGTTCCCCAGAAGGAAAAGGAAGTGTTTCAGGTCTAAGAGCCGATACTTGCTATTTTGCTACCTCTCTGTTCCAGTTGCTGTCTTTAATCTTTAGTGACCTCATCAGCCTGTATCATAAGTGCTTAACTACCTACATTTACAATTTAGTATGCACTAGTGCCACTCATGTGATGGAGCACTCCTGTCCTCCATGCTCTGAACCCTTGATTACATTCATTTACCACCTATTTTTTTTGAGCACCTACATGAAATACTACTGTAGGCTCTAGGAGTGCAGCAGTGAGACAGTAGTAAAACACCTTTCCTCTCATGGAAATTATATTCTAGAGAAGAGAAAGACAATAAATCAAGATAAGTACAATATATACCATATTAGATGGTTATGAGTTTTAAGAAGAAAAATAGAGCAGGAAAATGTGTGTGGGACAGGGGAAATAACTGCAATTTTAGGGTGGCTAAAGAAAGCCTGAGAAGTTTTAAAAGATGAGATTGAGCCAAATGTATACAAAAATCTTCTAGGCAAAGGAACTACAAACACAAAGGTCCTGAATTGGAAGTATGACTAACAAGTTCAAGGAACAACAAGGAGGTTAGTTCAACTGAAACAAAGTGAGTAAGAGGAAAGAAATAAATGACATCAGATGAAATGGTGAATCAGATCATCTACAAAAGGGAAGCAAACTACAGGCCAAGGGGCTGACTGCCTTTAAATGTTCTTTTTGAAGTTTTCCAGTCTGTGGCTGCTTTCATGCTACAAAGGCAAGGCTGAAGAGTTGTAAGAGACTGTATAGCCCCCAAACCCCAAAATATTTACTATATGATTCTTTTTTTTAAACAAAGTTTACTGACCTGGATGTAAAATTGATAGGCCATTTACAAAGGCTTTGATTTTACTCTGATATGGAAACTCATTAAAGAGGAGTTGCATGATCTGACTTACATTTTTACAGAATCACTCTAGTTATTGGGCAGTAAACAGACTTAAAACAGCAAAGAAGGAAGTGGAGAGATCCAATTAGGATACTATTAAAAAAACCCAGGTGAGAGATGATGGCTTGAACCACAGTGGTAGTCACTGACATGGTGAAATCTGGTTAGGTTTTACATATATTTTGAAGGTAGGCCTACAGAATTTACTCTTGAATCAAAGTGAAAGAGAATCAATAGTCAAGGATAATCTTAAGGCATTTGGTTTGCCACCTAGAAATACAGAATTCTCATATATTGATGGGAAAGGCTGTGGAAAAAGTTCCAGAAGAGGAGATACAAAGCTCAGTTTTTGACAAGTTAAATGTGTCAAATTATCATTACCAAATATGCAGAGGATTTCTGGGTGGTAATCAGACTCTGGAGTTCAGGAGAGAGTTATAGAATGGAGATAAAAATTTAGGAGTCATCAATGGATAAATGATATGTAAAGTCATTTGAATAAGCACACTATGAAAATGTGTATATACACACACACATATATACAAGAGAGTAAACTGTAGGACACTAAAAGTTTAGAAGTTAGGATATGAAATGCAACTAGAGGACTGATGTAGAAAGAGAGAGAGGAAAAAAACAAGTTGTGCAGACTTAGAAGCCAAGTTAAAAAGTGTTTCAAGGATGAGAAGATCAACTGTGGCAAATGCTAACTAAGATAAGGACTGAGAAGTGACTACTGGATTTAGCAATGTGGAGGTAAATGGTGTCCCTGACAAGAGCAGTTTTGGGAGAGTGGTAGAGAAAAACTGAGAGAAAATAGGTTCAAGAGAGAATGGGAGGACAGTAATTGGAGACAATGAATAAAAACAACTATTTCTAGAAGAGGTGCCAAGTCAGCTTTTCCTAGGAACGTGGGGAGTACATCCATAGTGATGGAAGGGAAGGCTGATGTATGGACACAGCTGCAGATAGGTGGATAGATTTGTGGAAGTCCTTTCCTGATTGCCTCAATTTTCTCACTAAAATAGGGTGTAAGGTCAGATGACAGTGAAGACGGAAAAGAAGGTGTTGGCCGTCTGAGGACAGGACAGATGAAATGGCCATTTGGGACCTTGCCAATCAATGTGTAGTTCATGGACAGCAGCAACCACATCATTTGGAGGCTTGTTGAGAATGTACAATCTCAGGCCCTTTCTAACTTACTAAATCAGAATCTGCATCCTGAAATCCCAGGTGATCTACATACACATTACAGTCTGTTTAAAGCATTGATGTAGGAGATCAGGAGAGAAAAATGCACTAGAGAAACACAGTATGACTGCCAGGCAGCACTCAAATTAGTGATCATGAATTTAAAGTCATGATGGGTGTGTATTTTCTTCTACAACATTCAGCTTGGTTCAGGCACCAAGAGGACAAAAAGATGGCTTTCACCAGGATTTGGTTAGTCAAACAAGCACAGTTCAGTGAGAGAGAAGCAAGAAACTAAGGGAGTACCCAAGGACAGCATGATAATTATGGACCTTATAATTTAAGCAGAGAAATGAGGAAAAAATGGATAAAAAACAATTAAAAGATGGTAGGATCAATGGATCCAGTAGAGTCTGAAGGTTGCTGGATGGAATAAGCTGGGAACACAGGAGGTCATGGTCAGAGAGTGAAATACTTAACAATGAAATTATGGAGGAAGTGGTTTTTGGCAATAACAAAGTCTATGGTATAGCCACTGGAATTAATAGCTACAGTAGGGTGGAAAGAACATCACTGGAGAAAAGCTAAAAGATTTGAGAAGCTAGAAAGGACTATGTGGATACTGAAATCACAGAGTGATAGTGATCTAGGGATCTAAAGACATGAAATTAAAATCTGAATGAGATTTTGGGTTGGAGAGAAAAAGGAATGGTCTGGAAGTTGCAATGAGGAACAAGGAAGTGAGAAACAGATGAGAGAAATCAGTCACCATTTGAAAGGGCTGCAGAGGATATAGTGTTCTCAGGGAAAGTCAGATTCCAGAGCAAGAAAAGGCTAAGGACACAGAGGATTTTACTTGTGACTAATCATGAAATGGGACATTTCAGGACATGGGGATATGTAAGAGACAAATGATTTGGATGAGAAAAAGAGTCCAGGGTGATAAAGAATGAATTGAGAGACTCAGCCTTCTTGAGTTGATTGACATAAAAGCGAATAGAAACATGATGAGATTAGGGCTGGCAGTCCCAAAGCACTTCACAGTTGCAAGACTTTGACTCTTAAGGGAAAGACTAGAGAGGTCTTGCCAGGATTGAGAGTTCTGGAAATACCATCTGACACACAGATAAAAGCATGGAGGAGAGAGAGATGGTCTTAAAGATTCCCTGTTGATAACTACCCATGGACATCTACACCTCACTGCTCTGGGCTCTCATCTGGCTCCTATCAATAAAAAAACCTAAGGAGAAGTGTTGCTTTCTGTCCAGATCAGATACCTTCACTTACTCATAGGGTTTTTTTCAGAAATTCTGCTGACCCTCTCCTGCCTCACCATCTACATTTAGTATGGAACTGAATTCCAGCTATAAAGAGGTTTTAAGTTTATTTTCATGAAGCTCTTAGGCTTTAGGCAAGTTCTCTAAGCATTTTGTTACAGGTAAAGTGACATTTTATCTATTCAGAGCAAGAAAAAACTCTTGTTCATGGGGGTCAGACCTATCTCCACACACACTGATCTACACCAGCATCAGCTCCAGTCCAGCCAAGACATTTGTTAAACATCCACAGAAAGATACAGATCAAAATACATCCACCATGAAGTCTTCCTTGACTATTCTAGCCTGAAGTAACCTTTCCCTTTTCATAGTATTTACCAATATCATTTGATAATCAGTAACTTTTCATTATTCTTTTCATCTATTTAAACGTTCATACACTTTCACATCTTCCTCACTTATTCTGTAAACTCCTATCATGTAATTATTCCATAGGCTATCACATAATTATTCCATAGCACATACTCAAAGCTCTGTATCTAGTAGCTGTGGAAAAGCTATAGCAAAGGAGAATAAATATTGCATTAAGAGCTAAGAGAATTGAACTTTAGCTCATCTTATGCTACATTAAACATTTAAGTTATTAGGCAATCCACTCACATGGTCACGTGAAGATAAAATGGGAAGGGATAGAGATAAAAATACTCTATTTGCTAAAAGGTTTAGGACAGGACAAAAAAGATTTTCAGTGGTCTTTTCTAGATGTAAAGACCTAAAAATCTAGGAGGCATAAATGCTTATATTTTGTGATTTGATATATAAATCACCTTCTTAGAACTTCTAAGTGATGGAAATGTGAAGCTCCAATTTTTTAAGAAATGAAGTGCTTAAGATTTATGTAGACATCCTTAAAACTCAAAGAGGTTTAGAGTTGAAAAGGGCCTTAGAGATCATGTGATCAACTTTTACTGGCCTAAGCTCAAAAAGCTAGATTTGTGCAGAATTCTCTGGAAATTACTGATCAGAAGAGAAATCTACTGTTTTGAAGTAGAGAAATGTATTAGGATAAATAGTAACTGTAAGATGTATTTGGTTAGAGAATTTGTGAAGGAATAATCATATAGTTCCATTTAACTAAGTTAATAGAAACAAAATATGTTAAATTGATAACTTAAAGACTATGTCCCTGTCAAGTGTTTCCCACTCACTGTCCCTCCATGCAATCTTTATGTATTTCCTCACTAGTTCTAATGAAGACATATCAACGACTTACATGCCAAGAAAAGAGACTAGAACAGTATATATGAATACAAGTGAGAATATACTCTGTAAATATCTAAGAGGTCACTGAAGAATCTAAAAGGATGAATCCTCATATTATATAAAATGAATCCTTTTTTGAGGATTCATCCTATTGGATTCTCCAGTGACGCCTGTTCTGAAAGAGGCCAGAGTGTTCAAAACTGGAGCTTTATAAATTTTTGTGATTTTGATTTTAGCACCATGTATTTCATTTAGTATTTTACTGTGTGCTATGCACTGAGTATTAAGGGGAATATGAATTAGATGCAGTTCTCCCTCCCACAAGAGTCTGCTGAGAAGGAAAGATAGTACACAAATCATTGCCAACAAAGCAAAAATGACATAATAGAAATATGTAAATAATGTTACAGAAGACGACGAAGAATAATTATGTCTTGCTGGGGATAGGGGAAGAACTCAGAGATTCCTTCAATATGGATAGTATGGATAAACATCAAGATAAAAAATAAACTACAGTAGGGGTGCCTGGGTGACTCATTCCACTGAATATCTGACTATTGATTTCGGCTCTGGTCCTGATCTTAACGGTTCGTGAGATCAAGCCCTGTGCTGGGCTCTGTGCTGACAGCATGGAGTCTGCTTGGGATTCCCTGTTTCCTTCTCTCTCTGCCCCTTTCCACTCGTGTGTGTGTGTGTGCGCTCTCTCTCTCTCTCAAAATAAATAAATTAAAAATAAAAACAATAAATAAGCTTAAAATATACTATGAAATGTGACTTATGTATGTCTTTCATCTTTTCTATATAAGTTAACAGAAACTAGGTGAAAAGTAAAAGAATATAATAAAGAAAAAAACAGAACCATTTAAAGAATTTAGTTATCATTAATTTGCAGGCAGCAAAAAAACAAAACAAAACACAACATCACCAAAAAATCCCAACCAACCAATCAAGACTGATAATCAACCTCAAGCTAACCTGAAAACTATTCTGAATGGACCTCCACCTTCATTAATTAAAAACAAAACAAAACAAAAAACAAAACCCACTCAAACTTTCAAAGTTGGAACTAGAAGAAAGAAAGGGAATTTAAGGAAAGGGCATTTGAACTACAGTCTTGAACTGGAATTTCCTGTTGACTATACTGCCTCCATAACCTTGCTTGGGATGTGGGTAATACTGGCCCAACTGTGGACTTTTTCTTGATTCCTCATATAGTACAGCTGAAACAAAACTGAGACATTTAACAATATTTGTGTAAAAGGCTGAGAGTTACAAAAAAAAATAATAATAATACAATGAACAAAGAGAATATCATGAATGTTGGGGATACATATTATAAACTACTACTTTTTAATCTTCAGTTTATAATCTAATAAACATGTCCCTTCTTTCTCATTCTTGGTCACCCCCTTCCTCCTACATCTTCAGCCACCACCACAAAAGAGTACCCTCCTAGCGACCCAGAAAACTATGTCAAGAGAGGAAGCCACTACACACACTACCAAATCTCTATGGCCAGTTTTCTGGGTTTCTGTTTCCAGCTAAGGTCCTGCCTCTTCCCAGATTGACTGATGCCAGAGATATTCAACTCTTCAAAGCTGTGTCATCATTCTTCCAGACCTTAAAAATAAACTGATCCCAATAAGCCTTCAGAGTAATGTGACATGGAGGTAGGGTAGGTAGATGGAAAGTCACTCCTTAATTACTATTCTCTTGTAACAGTTAAAACCTTCTGGTATCAATGATAATCCAATTCAGCTTTTCAATACCTGTGGGCCTCTAATTATCAAGACAAAATTCAATTCAAAACAATTTTTACAACCATAAATAGTATTTTAGGCAGAAGAAAACATTCACAAAAACCAACAACCATGAAATATGAAAGTACCCCTTATTTGAAATCACAATTTAACATTATATTCTAAACTAGTCGTCTACAGAACTATTCATGCATATATGAAAGAGCTAGAATACTAAATTGGTTTCATATAATCACACTGAGAAAATTTTTTAGTTCTAGGAAATAACTACATTATAAATGAAAATATACACAGCAGGACTTCATAGGAATTCAGTTATTACAACTAAAGCTGAAGACTATAGTGCTTGTTTAAGGAATGGCTCTAACATTTCCCCAAATAATATCTACTTTAAATAAAGTCACTGAATCCACTTGTAAATTATTTCCCTTTGGCTGTCTCATTATTCAATATGCTTTCAAGGAACATGGTGATGAAAGAAGAAAAATACCTCTTTCTAACATAACCATACTGGCAAGAACATCAACATTATCAGTATTCAAAGAATGTCTTGGCAGGTTAAACCTTCATAAAAAGAAGGAACACTATCTAATCCAAGATGTCAAAATAGCAATAGTACTTCTCATATTATGTGCAATATGATTGTTTATAAAGTAGAAAAAAATTTCAAGAAAAGATGTCAATATAGTCATGTTTAAATTTCAAGCAAAGGCAAAAAATTCTTCTGAAAAGCACATAAAGAATGATAAACATGTTTAAAAGAAAAGGCTAAGAGGAGAGCAGGACTCAATGTTCAAAGAGATTTATGATATGTGCCACTGCCATTCTGGGAGGTTTAACAATATATTTCAGCATTTGAGGCACAACAGCACTACTAAGAAAGAAAAAAGTGGCACAATAATTTGTACTAAGAGAAGGAAGCTTGAAGACAGAGTGCTTCTTCTAATTCAGTCCTTGATCTTGTGTAATAATACTAATACTTAATTTTACTGTAAGATTTTTGATAATCTCACATTATTTTCATGGTAAAATGCTCTCAGCATACTCTTTAGGATTTGAACTGAATCTGAAATTACTGAAGGCTTATCAAGGGACTTGTGTTTATTCAATGTAAGTTCAGATGTGCTGTCCTCAAAAAATAATAAAATGCAGCATATTATAAAATACTACCTTCCATTCTCAAAAGATAATGCCTGTACTGGTGATCGTACAGTGGTTGGAAAATAATATAAACTTATCCAAAACTTAGAAAATATATATATTTGACTTTAAATACTCATTTCTATTACATGAGGCAGAAATCTTGTTTTATTCTATTTTCTCCTTATTGTTGCTTTTCTTTAAAAACAAGAAGTTCCTATCTTCATATTTTACCTTTTTCATATGTTTTCCCTTCCCAATCACTTTCTTCTGTCCTTGATCTTTTCTTAACTTGGGTATATTCAGCTTTTAATTGCTAAATGTCCTTTGGATAAAGAGGTCATAGGGTTATTTATACTACCGGGATGAGCCTCCATCTATCAACATCCTGAGGAATCATAGCATGGTAGAGCAGGAAGAGATCTCAAGGTATCATGTGGTTGAGTTCTATGGTAGCAGGAATAGGTGGCTGACTAATCTTAATGTTTTTCTTTCTTTTCTGTTTTTTTTAAAATGACCAAAGATTTTGATCATAAATATTCCACCAAGGTTTGGTTTAAGACAGAATCATCTTAATAACAAGTAAATAGACACAGTATAGAAAGAATGCTGGATGAAAAAGGATTCTGACCCTAGTACTACTAATTACTGTAAAGTATATAACAATTTCTTTGATTCCTCTGAGCTTTAAGTTCCTCCTACAAATAGAAATAATGCTGCTTAACTTACAAAGTTATTAGTAAGTGTTCTGAAACCTGGAAAAGAACTATATATACATAAGGTATTCAAATGAAAAGACAAGACAGCAGAGTGGAAATAGCCTGCACTCTGTAGGCATGTTAAGTTTCAAATCCCATCTCAACAATTTACTAGCTGTGCAACACAGAGCAAAGTATTAAACCTCTCTTGAGTTCAGTCCAGAGGACAATGGTAAATTGATATGTCTACTTCACTCAGTTGTTGCTGTGGATCATAGGAGTTTAATGTACCCAGGATATGATGTAGCATTGTGTAGGGCCTCAATAAATGTTAACTCTCAACTCCCTATTGGGTTTCCATACTTGTGCTTTCCTCTCTTAAATATTTCAAGTGCACATGTGGAATTTTATGAAAAACAGAATAATCAGAAAATACCTTTCATTCTATCAAGATTCATCAAGCAACAAGAATTTCTTAATCAGCCTCACTTGAAAACTGGGAAGAAATGAGGTAGTTTCCTTTAAAAAAACAAAAAAAACTCTTCCAAAGGAGAAACAGTTTGTAATAGAAGGTGAAAAATGTCACTAAATTGTGAACTCCTTAAAGGAAAAGAACAAGTCTTATACATCTGCATATTTAGGTAGCACTCAAATATTTCTTGGATGTCTACTGGCAAAATCCCTGATCTCAGAAATTATGAAAGGTTCAATCAGATTTCATCTAGATGTCAGATAAGAAAGTAAAGAGATTCTTTATATAATAAACTAAACAAATGTGGACAAATTTTTGCAAGAAGACTTTACATATCTGATTTTGATAAAATTGTGCCTTTATAATATCATATACCGAAAACTCTTATAGAAACATAATAATACTTACCTTGTTATGTATAAAAACAATCCTTAAGTCAGGTTTAAGTATACCATAGCTTATGAGGAGATCCTGGATCTTTTTTATTTCATCTTTACATTTTTTAGCAGTTGAGTAAAACTGCTTTCTTACAGGTAGATTCTTAAACAATCTTAAAGCAGTCACAGTTGTACCTGTTGGCAGATAAGAGGAAAGCACATTTAGATGTGAAAAGAACTTCACACATCTTCAAATCTATATACAATATATTCAACCCCTTCTATCACTGAAGGCCAGTCCTCCCCCAACTCCGGGAACCCAATGTGGCTCAACTTTGCAACTTACTCTGATCCTCTGCTAGACTCCTATTTGTAACTGGACTAACTTGGCTAAGTATTATCTCTTCTGTGTGATCTAAACAAGAATAATCTGATTTCTACCACCACACAGAAACATGGGCTCACCAGAATGTAGTATCTTAATAATTTGCTGATATTCAAACCACCTGGAATGATGCTTAGTCTGCACCTTAAAATACAATATATAGGTGGTATAAGGCTAAAATATAGCAAATGTGATAACCTTAATTACTACACTAAAAATTCTTATCTGAAATAATGTCTAACTGTCTGGTTTAATTTCATCTTCTGAACAACAAATATTCAAAACACAGTATAATCTGACACAAAGATTTTCTTTTTACTAGTGTAGTAACTAAAAAGTTGAATAAAAGTATAAATATTATAATGCTTACATATCAGATTAATAACCAGCTTTTGTTAAACACACACACACACACACACGCACACACACACAATTAGGCCTGATATTTTCTCATTACTATACCATAAATCTGTGTTTTTTAAACATTGAGGAACTTTTAAAACTACCAGTCATGAGCTAATCTCAACTTAGTAAATCAATCCTCTCATGTGATTCTAATGCTGTACTGCCAGGGTTGAGAAACAAAGCACTGAGAAGTCAAAAAATCAATTTAGTGTACAGTTTTCAACTTGGCATTACTGACATTTGTTGAGGGGGCTGTCCTGTGCATTGTAGGATGTGTAATTGTATCTCCGGCCTCTACCCATTAGATGCCAGCAGTATCCAACTCAGTCATGACAATAAAAATGTCTCCACACAATGCCAAATGTCTCTTGGGAGGCAAAACTGTCCTTGGTTGAGAATCACTGATTTAGTATATATAGCAACTAGTATTTTTTTAAAATTAAATAAAGTCTAGAATATACTAAACAAGAGCAGAAAATAGAGTGTATCACACATAGTAAGAGTATATACTGCATCAAGAATTTTTTGCTTTGATTAGATTTGTAGGATTAAAATGTACTATGTGAACGAAAGTCAGAAAGGCTAAAAGTTGCTGCAATAGGTCAATCTTTGACCTACTGCTCACAAAAAAGAACAAAACAGAATGGCAATCATGAGGAAAATATAAGACTTAGAAACCCTAGCATAAAATCAGGAGTTCCAGGAAGAGAAAAAGAAACAAATACAGGTTTAACTAAACAGAAGAAAATTTTCTTGAATTAAAGTCTTTAGTACAAATTTCAAGAGCTTACTACAAGCAGGAATATTTGTGTGTGTGTGTGTGTGTGTGTGTGTGTATGTATATATGGAGAAAGAGACACCACACTTCCACTGGAAATCCTAAATTTTAGGATTAATTTAAGGGTAAGGAAAAAATTTTAGAAACTTTCAGAGACAGTAAGTTCCTTATGAGGAAATGCTAGCATCAAATTTCTTAACTATAACATTAGAAGACAATCTACAAATGATTGAGGGGTAATTAAGAAACTTACACCCAGTAAGTTTAAGAAATTTAGAAACTTACACCCAGTAAGGGCTATGTATAAGGATAAAATGAAGACACTGCAAGGATTCAGAAGTTCATTCCCCAAGTATATTTTATTAAAACAGTGGTGGATGAGCACTAGCCAAATGAGAATTATATCAAAATAGAAGTTTTATGACAGAAGAAGATGAGAAAATAAAACTGATAAGCAAAGAGTTTTAGCCAAATGTAAACATAATATGGCAACATGGCTGGCATTTGCAATGTAACTGTGAAATAGGAATTATTGAAATGAAAGAGATGTAGGGGAGGGCCTAACAGTAGCATGAAACTGTTTTACACTATTATTAATAACACTGGATAACTGGAGTAAAGGGGTTGGGAATAAAAAGGGCTAAAACTTATATGGACCTATATATTCTTGACTATGGCAATTTCCTTTCCTACCAATGTTCTCCTTCTGGTGTGTCCTCCAACACATCATACTTATTTGCACCTCAGAACTTTTGCATATGGTCTTCCCCCTACTACCTTTTGCAAGGCTAACTCCTTTATCAACTTTCAGATCCTAACCTAAGTATCACCTCTTTAAAGAATCCATCCCTGAATGCCCTATCAAAGACTGGTTCTCCCAAAGTGAAACCATGTTTTATTTCTTCCTAGAAATTATCAATATTTGAAAAAATTTGTGTCCGCCTCCCCTTTTAGAATACAAGAAGCATGAGAGCAAATGATTATGTACCACGTATGACATTACAGCCCCAGCACCTCAATGACTAATAACCTACAGGCATTTAACAAAAAAGTTTTGAATAACAAATAGAAATGCATGCACAGAAATGAATGCATAGAAGAAAAAAACACAAATGTGGTAATAAGAATAAACCCCAAATTTGTTTGGACTGTTTTCTTAGTTATAAGGGACACATGGTGTTTTTATAATTTTTGAAACTTTATTTTATAAATATATACAATTTTTTTTATCTTAGGGAAAAAAGATCTTTGAGGGGAGAAAAAACAAGGGAAAAGCTGTATTTCTATTTTGCTCACATTTGATGTTTTCCTGCTTCTTTTCTCTTGATCAGGTAAGTTCATCAGCATATTACGTTACTAACAATTTAATTAAAATTTTTTTTTGCTTTCCTCCATTTTTAGGTAGGTATTTTTTTGGCCTAAATTTAACATGTCACCTTCACACACAGAATTAAAGTCCTTGGAACACCATGGTATTTCTCACTTGTAACACTCTGGTGCTACATTTTCTGCCTTAGGAAAGTAAACAGGCTACTGCCAAATTCACATCGAGGTGAAGTTGACAGAGATCAAGGAGTGCACATGTCCAGCAATCACAACAGGTATGCACTCTGCCTTCCTGCTAAACAAAGGACACACTCAGAGCAGAGTGTATCAGACCCTATCATCAGAGACCTCTTATGCCTTTTTCTCATTTCACTCTATGTTCTTTCTAGATATTTCCTCCACGCCCAAAGTTTCAACTACTACATGTATGCCAATGATTCTTGATCAAAGTTATAAGAAACACTATACTTTTATGAATCTCTGAAAAAGAAAATATATGCCAAATAATTCATGATACAATGCCTTAACAACAGTCCTGTGCAATACATGAATTGGTCCACACCAGCCTCTCACTGCTTAGATATTTCTTTTATCTATCCTCACTGATATGGCAATTTCCTCTTGTGTCTTCGTTTTCAGTGCCTGGCATGTGATAGCAAACCTTTTGTACTTAACCCAGTTTTTTTCACTTGTGGCTATATTCTCTTTTTAGGTCTCACAAAGCATTTGTTGTTTTGCAAAAAAAAATATGAAACTTGTTTATTCCTGCAATCAACACATGAATTATCAATAATGCACAAAACTTCCCATCCAAAAAGGATTTGGGGAGGCCATTAATTACAAGCCACGACCTGTTTTTAGAGACGTCAAAATGTGAGAAAACACACATCTTAGAATTTACTAAAGATATACATATGAAACTGACAGCATTCAAGTTATAAATAAACGCTCACTCAATATCACCTGAATGTCCCAAAGCCACCTCAAATCAACCACACCCAGACCTGAACTCATTCTTTTCCTTCTTACGTCTGATACTTACACTTAATCCTCTTTCTCATATAACACTAACATCCAACAGTTTCCAAAGGCAGATACTCTAGATTTAACTGATTCTTCCCTCTCCCTCTTACTGCCAATATTGTGTAAGTCTTTTAGGCCTGTTCTATCCTAAAAATCTGTTTCAAATCTATGTCAAGTCCCTTTCCCTCCTTCAAAACTTAGTTCAAGATAACATTTCTTATAATAAGACATAGTTTATGGTAGGAGTTACAGTGTTCTAATTAATTTTAGAAATACCATGACATTCACCCTCTACCTAAAAAGGTTCAGTGGCTCACTGCTGGTTATAAGAAATAAACTTTTACTTTCAGTTTTAGAAATTTCACTTGGTTCTTTTTTAGAGTTCCATTTCTCTGCTGAAATTGTCTACCTTTTTAGCAATTTTGACCATCTTTTCCTCTAAATTCTTTAACATAGTTGTTTTAAGTTCTTGTCTGCTAATTCAAATATGAGGTCATGTTTGTTTTCTTATATCAACTATTTTTTTCTCTTATAGATCCCATTTTCCTTTGTTTCTTAATATTTTTATTTTTGCCAGACATTGCATAGATACATAAGTAAATGAAAGAAAAATAGATACGTAAGTAGGTATTTTCCCCCAGAGAAGGCACTTTATTTCCTCTGTCAAGTAGCTAAAGAGAGAATCTCTTCAATATAATTAGCAATGTATCTGGGTTGGAGCTGAGCTGCCCCTTTATTTAGCTCTAGTTCACTTCTCGTTTCAAATGTCTTAAAGATGGAATGGGGTCTTTTCTTCTAGCAAGGTTTTGGGATCTCTAGCACTGCAAAACTTTGTCTCTCTAGCTCAGTCCTAATTTTCTTTATCACTGCTTACTAAGCGTAAGTCCTGATGAGATCTGGCATCTGAGGTGAACCAACTCTGTCTGAGGATCCCATCCTCCAATATCTCATGTCAGCTTACACATGGCTGTTAAAGAAGTTCAGCTGGTTCCTCCTAGGGCCATAAAAGATGCCTTGTTCATGGCAGACTTGTTCCTTTGCCCACCTATGCCCCCAGACTCAGTTAATGCTCCCAGGGATGCAAGTACTTTTCTTGTCTACTCATCTTTTTCTTGAACCTAACTCATTTAACTTCCTTTTTTGCCCTCCAAGTTTTTATTAGATTTTATTTAGCTAAAATACAGTGTAATATTAGTTTCAGGTACAGGATTTGGTAATTCATCCCTTACATACCACACCCAGTGCTCATCACAAGTGCCTTCCTTAATACCCTTCACCCATTTCATCCCGCTGCCCACCTCCCTTCCAGCAACCCTCATTCGTTCTTCATAATCAGGAGTCTGTTTTATGGTTTGCCTCTCTTTTTTTTCCCCATGTTCATCTGTTTTGTTTCTTAAGTTCCACATATGAGTGAAATCATATGGTATTTGTCTTCTTTGTGACATAGTTCTTCAATTGGTGCTTTTCCTCTTCATCTTTCTTCTCTTGCTACAAGGTTAAACCCCCACCCCTTCTTACCTACCATCTTCAAACTCAAATGATAACTTTTCTGAAAAACTCCCTAACCTTCCTCTAGGCAGCTGGTGGCTTCTTTTTACTGTCATTACTTAGTCATCTGTGTTCTCCACTACTCTGAGTTCCTTTAACTCATCTGTGTTCTCCACTAGCCTGTGACAAATATAAGAGCATATACTGTAGCTGTGGTGACAGTATATCTGTGTATATCTGTGTATCTGTGGACAGATGGTGAGAAGGAAGGCAGGCAGAAATCAATAAAGCAAAATACAAATGTACGAAAAGGTACTTGTTGACTTTTTAAATATGTTATACGTGAAAGACCACACTATAATTAATCCATATATTAACTGATAAATTATTGCTTCAGCAGTTAAAAATGTTCTCTTAGAGCAAATTGAGATTTAACAATAAGCCAAGAATTATATATGTTTGAATAAAACTTAATGATGGAAAACTATGTTGATTCCAAATGAAATGTGTATCCTTAAAAAAAGTACCAAGTAATATTGGCCAATAGGGAGGAGGCCCTAGTATACTATCATATTTTACAAGAGAACTGCTCAGCTCTCTAACTTTAGCACATTCTACAAACACCAGAATTAAACTGCAATCCTATAATATGTTCCCTGTTATATTTTTACATGACCCTATGTTATGCCACTTATAAAGGCAGCTAGCTATTTATATTCCTAATGTAAAGAGGTAGGGTTGCTTGAATACATCAAACTTTTTAAAAACTATTTAATGAATAAAGTTTCAGTCTCAACATGAAAAAAATCTTCCAATTCATGCACAATCATACCTAACAGGGATTTACAAAGAACACGATGCTCTACTCTAGTAACAGGGTAAGGAAAGGAATGACCCTGATCAGAGTACTTTAAATATACTATTTTTGATACCTGAGAAATTCCTACGGCAGAAGTACTAGGATATGTTAAAAGAATTTGCCAAGAGGGTAAATCAATTTAGAAAGCTTACTACTGATTATCTAGGGTAAAGGAAATGGAAGTAATAACAGAAAAAAGGTATGATTACAACAAATAATTTATTAAGTTATTGTAAGATAATTTAAAATTATTTTTACATTTCTTATAAATTTTTAAGTGTCTTAAAACAGAAGTGAACAGAAGGGTAATTTAAAATGACACGCTATTAAGCACATACATCATTTTAAAGGGCTAAATTAATCCACAAAACGAATACCTACACCCAGGAAAACCAGAATTGAAATCTCTAGTAAACTATTTTTAAACATCTTAAATATGGTTTTTAAAGGGGTAACAGGGGTGCCTGGGTGGCTCAGTTGGTTAAGCGTCTGACTTCAGCTCAGGTCATGATCTCACTGAATTCCAGCCCCATGTCCAGCTCTGTGCTGACAGCTCGGAGCCTGGAGCTACTTCAGATTCTTTGTCTCCCTTTCTCTGGGCCCCTCCGCTACTCACACTCTGTCTCTCTCTCAAAAATGAATGTTAAAAAAAAAAAAATTAAGGGGTAACAAATTTTCCAGTGTCTAAAAAAGATTTTGCTTTAAGTTGTCCCAGCACCTACAGTTAGGTGTCATCTTCTGATCAGATGATATGAAGAGTAACTGTGAAGCAAGGATGTTCACACCACTGCAGAAATTTATCTACAAGAACCCTAAATGCACAGGTACTAATTAGGATGGTTGTACTGTAGTTTTATCCTACACAGAAAATATTTAAATGGAAGTTGAATGACAGCTGGTGGTGAAATGTGAGTCTGTGATCCAATCACTCAAAAACTATCAGCACTAAGGCAATATAAATGTAAAAAGCTTTTAAAAGTGCTGTAGATTTCTATAATATGTCCATCTACAGAAATTTAAAAGTAAGAGCTTGATTCTTTGTTGTTTTCCTAGCCAACCAACTATAATTAGGAGATAAAAATGAATCATGAAAGGCAATTACTAGTTTCACAACTACTGACCTTCCAAGTATGTTGTTTCTTAAGATAAAAGGAATATGCTAAAGAAAATAAGGTTCATTTACTGACTACAGAAGTTCCTTAATATGCATACCTAGTTTCACTCAAAGTAGAAGACTTGGGTCAGCAAGAAAAGAAAAATCAATCAACAAATGGGCAGAGATCAGAAGGATTCCATATTTAAGTATTGCTATTTCATAGTTCCCATGGTGATGAACACAGAAAAGCATGAGAAGTATGAGTGATGCAGAGCAACAGGCCATCCAGATTAGACTGGCTACTACTAAGATAAAAATAAATACATTTAAGTTTTATAAGGTGACTAGATTACTTCAAAGTACTCTACTGGAGAGCCACCCAAATATCTCCTAATGGCCTCCTAATTTGAACTCCTCAGAATTGGGGTCAGAACATTTCTGGAAAGGGACTATACTAAACAAAAAAAGCCTTCTCCTTTGTAACCTTCAGTACATAAAAAAGAAAAAGAATCACAGTCTATTATTTTTAAGTAAAATATGTACAATATTATCATACATCAAATTAAACAGCTACAAGATGAGCTCATTTTTATTAACTGAGTAAATGCCAAAAAAAAAAAGTGTTTTCTTAGAAGTTCCAACTGACTCTTTCCTTTGTGTGGATATAAAAATATAAATTCTTAATATGCAAATTAATCAGCAATTTGAAGATTAAAAAATAAGAAAAAGTGAATTTGGTATCAGTATTAAGACATAATAAATATATTTTAATGAAAAAAGATGGTAATTATTAAAAAGATAGATCTAATAATTTAATAGTAAAATTGGAAGAAACTAAAGAAAAAATATAGTACTTCAATAAATTACAATGAGGGACCACAAAATTAAAAAATGAATTTATAATTCAATTGGAAAAGAAGGGCAAACAGCAACAAATCCTTTCAGATCAAATAATTCTTTTGAACATGACTAAAGAGGTCATACCTTCAACATTCTCTCATTTTAAACACTCATTACCGGAAGTTAGTGGTATGGAAACAATTAAAGGAGATACATGAAACTCAAGCCTGAAAAGCTTTTCTTTTTTGTTGTAAGTGGACAGTAAAGGAACATAAAAACATAAGATGTCAACTAAAATGTAATAAAATTACATAAGTGTATAAAACACGAAAGAACTGTAATAATAATTAATAGAGCAATATTATTAGATGAAGTAACATTAGCAATGAGCTAAGAGTTGTTGCAATTGAGTGATGGGTACATTATTCTATTTATTTGCACATACATTTCAAGTTTTCCATAAACAGATATATTTTAATTATTTAATCATAGTATCTTAATTATATGGTTTATTACAATTACCAAATCAATAATGTTTTAGGCATTTCAATAAAATATCCTTCACATATAAAGAGGACACTAAGTGATCCAACAATAGCAAAATAATTGCTCTTACAGTTTTTACAAAAGAGTAACTAATCCATGTTTTTGTCCATAGTCTGTTTTTAAAAATTAATTTATTTAAATTCAAGTTAGTTAGTATACAGTGTAGTATTGGTTTCAGGAGAACCCAGTGATTCATCTTTTATATATAATACTCAGTGCTCATCCCAACAAATGCCCTTCTTAAAGTCCATCACCCATTTAGCCCATCTTATCATACACCTCCCCTCCAGCAATCCTCAGTTTGTTCCACAGCTAATATCATCCTCAATGGGGAAAAACCTGAGAGCTTTCCCCCTAAGGTCAGGAACACAACAGGGATGTCCATTCTCACCACTGTTGTTCAACACAGTGCTGTGAGCCCTAGCCTCAGCAATCAGACAACAGAAAGAAATAAAAGGCATACCAACTGAAAAAGAAGAAGTCAAATTTTCACTCTTAACAGATGACATGATACTCTACATGGATAACCCAAAAGACTCCACCAAAAAATTGCTAGAACTGATACGTGAATTCAGTAAAGTCCTAGGATATAAGATCAACGTGCAGAAATCGATTACATTTCTATATACCAATAATAAAGCATCAGAAAAAGGAATCAAGGAATTGATCCCATTTACAACTGCACCAAAAACAATAAGATACCCAGGAATAAACCTAACCAAAGACATAAAAGATCTGTATGCTGAAAACTATAGAAAGCTTATGAAAGAAATTAAAGAAGACACAAAGAAATAGCAAAACATTCCATGCTCAAGATTGGAAGAATGAATACTGTTAAAATGTCTATACTCTCCATAGTCTTTTAACAGTCTCTCTTTAGAAAACTAAGTATTTAAGAGATTGGTGACTAAAGTAGGGGTTGAATATTCACTTGGAAGTTAACTACCCTTTATCACGAGCAAACCTGAAGTAATGCATCTGAATTTGAGATGTAACAATTTTTAAAAAAATAAACAAGAAAAAAATAAAATAAACAAGAAAGAAAAGGCAAAACTACAAAGCTACTCTCTTACCTTGACCAAGATGTGAAGGTTTTTGAGAAATTATGTGGCCGCTGCCATCCAAAACATACTGGGTGCCAAAATTATCAGAAGCTGTCCTTGTTGTAATCAAAACCTGGAATATAAAAAAACTAATAAAATTATGATTTTAGATTTTGCAGTGGACTCATTATCAAATTAAATTTAAAATGATTATACATTTACTTAAGATTGAAAAAAAGTTTGGGGCACCTGAGTGGCTCAGTTGGTTAAGCATCTAACTCTTGATTTCAGCTCAGGTCATGATCTCAGTTTGTGAGATCGAGCCCCATGTTGGGCTCCATACTGAGTGTGGAGCCTGCTGAAGATTCCAGCTCTCTTTCTCCCTCTGCCCCTCTCCCCTGCTTGCGCTTGCAGTCTCCCTCTCCCTCTTTAAAATTTAAAAAAAAAAGAAAAATTAAAGTTAGGGGCGCCTGGGTGGTTCAGTTGATTAAGCATCCGACTTCAGCTCAGGTCATGATCTCAAGGTTTGGGAGTTCGAGCCCTGCGTCAGGCTCTGTGCTGACAGTTCAAAGCCTGGAGGCTGCTTCAGATTCTGTGTCTCCCTTTCTCTCTGCCCCTCTCCTGCTCCCATTCTGTCTCTCTCTCTCTCAAAAATAAACATTAAAAAAAAATTTTTTTTTTAAAGTCTTACTTGTTAAGCTCTTATGACCACTTCTCCTATAATATTCCCTTAGAGTTACACTAATAGTAACTAATAGGCTAATTAGTAGCCTAACAGTAGTACACTAATAGTAGGCTACTTTATATTTTTTATGTGGCAAATTACTGATTTTTATTTTGAGTATTTAACTTTAACTAAAATACTCATACACAAATCTATACATCTGAAATGTACTGGTTATTTGTATATATGACTGAAATGGCTATTTGTATTATATGACTTACATCTGTAAAATCAAATACTGTAACTGCATTAGGGAAACTTCTTTTTGTTTATTTACTTTGAGAGGGAGAGAGAGAGCACACGAGCAAGGGAGGGGCAGAAAGAGAGGGAGGGAAAGAATCCCAAGCAGGCTCTGCACTGTCAGTGCAGAGCCCAATGCAGGGTTCAATTTCACAAACTGTGAGATCATGACCTGAGCCAAAATGAGGAGTCGAACGCTCAAATGACTGAGCTACCCAGGCACTCTGGGAAACTTGCTTTTTAAAAGACAATTTCCATAAATTTGTTGGTAATGTGAAAAAGCCTTTTGTAAAATAATCGTTCTTTTTATAATCTGTATAAAAAGGTAATGTATTTTCTGTATTTCAAGGTAATGGTTCAAAAGAATAAAAAAATATAAATCATACACACATACATTTGTGGACAATTTTTTCTTAAAACCAAGCTATTTAAATGTAATTTAAATGTAGTTTAAATGCTTAAAACCTGAACTATTTAAATGTAATTTTTTTGTTAAATGAAGAAGATATTAGCACTAAGACATTTATGTGTAAGAAAAGATTTCACTGAGCATAAAAATATTTCCTAAGGTGTTACAGTCACATAAATATAAATTTAAGAATGTCTGCATTCTTCTGAGCTACCCTCACCCTTGGCTTTCTGTTTACCTACTCTGTGAGATTAGTGGGAGAGCATGACAATAGAAAACCATTCCACTGTCAGAAAATAACAGGCAGGGAGTGGGCATACTTCTTCAGGAAAGCACAATGGATTCAGAAGAGGATGCCCTCCTTACACTTTTTGTGAGCAATAATGATCCAAAATTGGAAGCAATCTTTCTTGGCCATCTGTGAACTCAGGAGAGTTATCTGAAACTTATATTTAAGAAAGAAGCCACAAAGATCCAGCTCCACTGCTGGAACTCATCTAGGTCCAGTTGGATCTACATTGGATTTGATGGTTCTGACACTCTGCCCTAAACATGCACTAATTTACAGCAGGCCATATGGCTATAAAACATGTAGATACCAGGCAGGGAATAGCAGAGTCACCATTACGTGCACAAACACACAAACAAACACACACACACACACACACACACACACACACACACACACACAGCTTCTCTAGCTCACAATATTAGAATCTATTAGACTCTAAGGGTAATGTCCATAAAATTCCTTACCAGAAGCACTGCCTTAAGCTGTTTTCCAAAAACATACAGCTAAATCAAAGTTGTGAGCCTCTGTATAACCTTAAGTGATTCTTCTACTTCTTCCAAAATTATATTCCGTGGTTCAAAAGTTGTATAACTTTAAAAGTTTTCCTGATAACCAATCTTAATCTTCCCTGCTACATCCCCAACTCTATTTTGTCCAGTAGTGATTTTCTCTAATAAACTCTGTTTAAAAATAAAGAGTACAGAAAATTTCTTTCCTGTCTCTTAATTTAATTACTCTATGATTGTCCCTGTAAAAACAATTCTACATTTAACCAACCATTTTTCAAAAATGCCAAGGTCAACTGAATTCTATTTCTATTCTCCAAAGAGCTAGCCACCTGACCTAAAGTTGGTGTTATTAAGCAAAAGTAGTCCTAAAACTCTGAGTTCTAGTACTAATTAAGCCAGTGGCTTGTTAGATGGTCCTGAATAAATGATTACTCTATCATCTTTAAGGAAGTGCAATGATAAGATGAAAATGATACTAATACTCCACAAGGTTATATGGATTTTTGTTTTAACTACTTCCAAAGCATTTTATAAATATTAACTTGTTCATCCTTTAAACATATTAGTTAATAGCAAAATACCCCAACTTAGATGAATAAACTGATGTGCTAAAAAGTAAAATAGGACCTTACTGGTCATAAATGTAACATTTGTATTAAAGTAAAAAAAAAATACACTATTGTTTTCCAATATTAATTTTTTTGAATTAGAATGTGTAAGGGTACTGTGAAAATTTATCTTGATAGGAAATGCTTCACAATTCACTGCTAAAGACAGCGAAGGACAACACAGGTTAGCATGTTTCACAAATTTGTTAAATACAATGTGCTCCTCAGAGGAAGGAACTGTATTTCAAGAGTTCATTTCATATGACCCTGTGTCCTGGACAGCAAACCTTTTTTTGGACCAGGCACAGGCTTAGAATGTGTTAGCTCTGCAGCAGTTAACATTTTGAACCTGCAGTAACTCCACCATCAGATGCATCTCTAATATTACGAATTTTTACTTGCGCTTCTTACTAGAGACACTAATGAACTGTGGCAGAATGAATCTAGTGGTGTCAAGGGAAGAACTAAAATTTATTTAAAGAATTTTAAAAGGAGAAGTTTATTTTAAAAGGTAAAGTTTTAAGAGTTCTCAGAGAACCTTACAGATTATATTGGCTATCAGTTATGAAAAACTGTCTTTTTGGTCTAGTTACTGAGTTTCAAAAATTATATAATACTAATACAAAGTTAAAATTCACAAAATTCATAAAAGCATCTAAACTTTAGATAAGCATAAGTTTTCTCAATGTTTTAGATAAAACTCAGTTAAAACTTTAGTATACATACTGTCAATTCATGCAAAAAAACCTTTCTTGACAAAAATTCATTTAAGACAATTATGTTAAAGTTTGTTCTTATTTTTTATTTTTATTTTTTGCTGATTTTTGGATGAACACCTTGGCACAGACACAGGAGTCTGAAAACTAAGGTAAATGGTCTTCATGATTCAGCTGAAATATCAATTTTGCCTGGATCACTGAAATGTCTTTCTTTCTGTGAGTGTGCCTGCCTATGCATAGTTGTACACTAATATAAGAGCTCTGACTTCATAACCTTCTCCCAGATACTTCACTGAGGGAGACTAGCAATAGGAAAATCTTGGCCCTGGCTTTTCTCCTTAGAACAGAGTTCTATTACCTGTGAGGAAGCTACACTTTAGAAAGCAGGATACCTACCCTACTCTTCAAAAGTTCCTGTGCCTATTTTAATTACAGCTCTGTCACCATGGCTCTAAAGAACATGAAAGGTACTCTATCTACACTGTGGACAGGAGGCAGAAAACATCAAAATGATGCTAGCAGCTTCCTCCTACCTTTTTACAGATATGGGGGCCCACAATTAAGGAAGTCCCAACCTTCATCTTTAAAACAGAATGACATAGCTTCTCATTCTGCCCCTTTTGAGCCATGGAGGTTTAATGAAATTTTAAAAAACCCACACACGATGTCATCTCATCACAAAATTGTGTAAAATAAACTTGGTAGATCAGAGTAATACCCAGCACATTGTAACTAATTAAAAAATGGAGGAATGAATCCATAAACATTAGTGTTATACAAAGGATGGCTGGCACCTCTGTTAGTTCTTCAGAGGGATAAACAAGAGAAAATAATGAACTTAGGCTACAGAATAAAGACCTTTTGTGAGAAATAGAAGGAATTTATGTAGGAATGTCTGTTAAACTTTAGAAACGATTTCCCAAAAATGTTGAGTTGTCTGCATAAACTTTGAAAGGGTGAAATACTGCTTGTCAACAAGAAAATGAGCAAGTATGATGATATTATCAACTTTATGATAAAGGTACATACTACTTTTCACATTCAAGTCCAGACTGAAAGTAACTTTCATTTGTACGGCACATGACTGTATTAAAGATACTTTAATATGTATTATTTCAATTGACTCTCAAATCATTATCCTCACACGACTCTCAGAAAAGTTAACCTGCTTTATGCCTTTGGCCAAGTCTCTTATGCAAACACTTGAGAATTAGGGTTCTGACTTTTCATTGAGTTTGTTTTGATTTTAAGAAAACAAAACTGTTCTGTATTTCTCCTAAAACTGAAGTGTAACTTAGCCTCCACTTAAAATCCGGTTCAAAAAATGTATAACTTTCTTAAACATTTCTCTGGAAAGGAAAAAGATCATTTTTTAATAAATATATAAAATATCTACCTAAAAAGAAATAAAATCTTTTATTATGTGTTTTATTATGTGATAAGAATATATACAAAGTCTTCACAAAAAATTTTATGAACAGCTCAAAACAGAATTTTCACTACCTCTAGCTCATTTTAGTCAGTATGCTTTTTAATCAGTACCAGGAATTTAACACTGAAGAAAACAAGTATCTCCAAATTATTGCTCTACAAACAACAATAAATTTCAAGATTTTAAAGAAAACCGTATCAATTTGTGTCAGTAACTGATACATTCATCATGGATTTATCAAGCATAATTACATTTTTAAATGCCAACAGGATACTCTGAAGGTATAAAAACAATGGTTTACTCCTTTGGACTGTTTAATTCTAAGACTGGAAGTCATTTTAAAATTGACAAATTAGGAAAACTGCCCATTCTTTTAAAGTGTGTCAATAAAGAATATAGAATAAGATATGTTTTAAATTCCTCCAATTTTGCTAAAAACCTACTTAATTTTCTTTTTGTAACTAAAATTATTAACATCTTTAATAAGAATACTTTCAACAATCAGAATTTTCGGTGATGGCCATTTAATAGTGTGACAAAACTATATTCCAGATACAAATTATCAATCTACCGAGCCTGAGATAATTTACATCTTTATGACTTTAAAATTGTCTGCATCAGTTAATCTGGCAGATAAAATAACCAAATCGCTAATTTTTATTATGTAACTATAATCTCTGTCCAAAGATTTTCAAAATAAATTGGAGCCTTTAAAAGTAAATATGCAACTTCTATACATAAAACTTCAATTCTTTCTGAGTGGTAAAGAATACTCGTTACATTTAAAAAGTAAGCTTTTTTCTCCAAAAAGCACTCATTAATAATTAATAACAATAAATCCTGAATAACAATTTTTTAAATCTAATTGACCTTAACAAGCATATATTACTTTCTGTATTTCTGAAATACTGTTCAGAATCCTTTCACGTAAGTTTCAACTTGACTACTCCTTGATACCATCTACTGAGCCTACCACTGCAGGCCTGGATATATTTATTATTTTAATATGAAGTAATTTTAAACTAATAGATACCTCTCTAACCATGCTAGTAAGACGGAAGCATGACCTACTGTGGAAAATTCAGTACTGGGAGACAGGATATTGGAAATGAATTCTTGGCTTTGCCATGGACACATTATATGTCCCTAAATAGGTCACAATTTTCATATTCCATTTACTGCACTGTGCACAGTTCTTCTAAAGTGAACTACTTAGCAAAGCACCCTGCAAACAACACACAATGAAACAGTAACTATTAGACTATATTTTGAAGTTGGAGTAAGAAGACCTAGCATTTGGCTACATAAGACCTCAGTTTCCTTATCAATAATATGAGAAGACAGATCCATAGAAGACCTACATTTTAGGGTGGCTACTCATGAAGCAGACTGAGACGAAGACTAGTGAGCAGGAAGTTCACTGGGGGTGCTCCAGAGATGATCACCTGTGAGGGCAGGACAGAAAAAGAAGTGGGGCTCTGTAGTCACAAACAAGGACTTGGCTGACCCTGATGGGAGTTGGGGGGGGGGGGGGTTGCCACTCTGGACCAGAGATAGCATGGCAGAGTTGTTCTAAATTGGAATAGAATCTTTATAACCCCTCATTAGTCAGTCACTGGATGCAGGTTGCCCTGCACAATATGGGTAAGTTACTGCTGTACAGATGAGGTAAAGGCAATCGCCAGAGAGACACAGCTTTGAGCATTCAGTTACCAATGCTTGGCAGCTAGAGGGGTGAGTTTTCAGTCCTGTCATGGGGGATCTGCCAGTGAACCAGGGGCCACTACTACTACCAAGATCCCTTCCAGTTCTAGATTTTTTGGTGATGCTTTGGCTTTCAGAAACAAGCTCAAATCATCATCAAAACATCTGTGACAAAATAATATATACTGTAAGATTTCATTTAGATCAAGTTCAAGAACAGGTAGAACTAATCTATGTTGACAGAGGTCATAACAACTATTACCTCTGAGAAATACTAACTGGGACAGGGAATGAGAGAACCTTCAGGGGTGCTGACTATAGTATATATCTTGCCCTGGAGTATGTAAAATACACACACACATACCGATGTGAGGGTTTCCCAAAGATTTACAAGAAAAGAGATTTACATAAAATGCTGTTAATATTCTATAAAATAAACACCTGACATTACAATGTGTAAACTGAATATAATTTTTAAAAAGTTTACAGTTTTAGGTTATGCTGATAGACAATTCCTTTACTTCTCTTGTAATTTTGGTATACAAATTACTTCAAGTATTTATACTCAAGGCATTAAAATGCATCAAAAATGAAACAAAAGACAAAATGACAAACTTGGATATCAAGTGGGCCTAAGTCATCAAAAAAAGAAACAAAATAGAGAACACCACTGGACACAGACTTGCAAAACTGCCATTTAAAATCAGAACTACAGTAAAGATTTGAGTAAATCATATGGCTTATTACCATGCATTTTAAAAGACTAAGTATAGTGCTGCCACCTAGTAGACAAAGCTGATAATAACCAATTTCAGTTCTAAAAAGTTATATATATCTTATAGGAAATACAGAAATGCCTTTTTTTTGTTTATTCATTTGTGGGTTTTTTTATCCCTTAGATTCCACCTCTGAGTGAAAGGAGATAATGGCTTTCGATTATGGAATGATTAAGTCATGGGGAATAAAAGGCACAGCATAAGGAATATAGTCAATGATACTGTAATAGCAATATATTAAGACATGTTAGCTATAGTTGTAGTGAAGACAACATGATTTATAAACTTGTCAAATCACTATGCTGCATACCCGAAACTAATGTCATCAGCTATACTCAAATAAAAAAATCAATTAATTTTTAAAAACCCAGAAAAGCTGTATATTATTCAACAATACTCTGCCAAAATATACCTTAAAGACTACCACGTTTGGACAACAGCTAAAAAATCAAATAATTATGTTTTCAAATAAATTGTATGATTTCTAAAATAGCTACCAAAAGCTCAAACAATAGTATGTGATAGTACTGGGAGTTTGAGAGGTTCCCCGATACAAATCTGACCCCATTCTAGAAACAAACACTTTCTACAAGATCCCAGGGCTATAGGTTCCCAGATACAGTCTCTAGGGAGGAAGAAGGGCAATGTCCAGTTAGTTGTACCCTCTAGTTGCTCTTCCCTAAAATATATTTGGAGACTCAGTGAACTTAAATAAAGTGTTTTGGATAAAGGTTTTAAGCAGAATGCACGTAAGGAAGGACAAGGCCTTTTCTCCTCTACCAATGTGTGAACATCTAGATTCTAACACACAAGGGCCCCTAGTCTTACCCCTAGTACTAGAAGAGTAAACTCTCCCACTTTAAACCCTACCTCGTCCTCTACCCACAATTTTTCTTTGTTAGTTAGGTATCACTTTACAGAGCCCCAAAGTCAAAGAGAAAAGTAGATACTGTGCTGGGACTCTTCATAAAAAAATGGAGAAAATCTACACTATGCCAGCACTCTAAGGGCAGAAGGAAAAAGGGAAGACCACAATAAGCATGGAGATTATATGACTGCCAGGGAGATGAGGCTGGCTACCTAACAGATGCCCAAAGAATGGATGACAAAAGAGCAACATTATCTCATATACATGACACTTTTCTGGGACAAGAGGTACAAAGTCCTATCATTTAATTGTACCTGAGCATTCTCACCCAAATAGAGTCTACAAGCCAAAGCACAAATGGAGGGATACACAGCCAGTGAGCACACATGGGAAACATACCATCACACTATAAAACAGAGCCTGACATACAGAGTAACAGTAGAGCACAAAGAACCTAGTACAGAGTAGTGTGATCAAATGTAAGTGAGACACATGGAAATGAACAGATCAAAGTTTTAGATAGGCTTTGCCACAAACTAGTTATGAAATCTAGTGCAGAGGCAGAGAAGTATAAATGGTACTACGCAAACAAGTTGCTCAGGCACTGAAATGAGGGGTTACCAACATTGAAAGCACCTAACCAGGATCAGGAGAGCAAAGTTCTGGGATCCAGTCTGCCTCTGATTAGCTAGGGTTTAGAACAAGTCAATTCACATCTCTAGAATCAATCTATCTGTATTTACTAGAGAGGTATTTCCAGAGTGGGTTCCACAGTACAATAACAACAAAACAGTGAAATGCTTACCAATAAAAGGATTTCATAGTCAAGTACGCATAGGGAAATGTAACTACTATAAAGCCACCACTCTTAGAGATTCACAATGAACTTTACTACAGTAAAATCTCTAAGAAGAGCTTATAATTAAGATAGCGGTTTAATTTGAATACATTTTTTCAAAGTCAATGGGTCATTAAAGTACTTTTTCTATTTATAAACATTAACATTGTAGCACTTCCTGGGTGGCTCAGTCCGTTAAGCCTCGGACTCTGGATTTCAGCTCAGGTCACGACCTCACAGTGAATTCGAGCCCTGCTTAGGATTCTCTCTCTGCCCCTCGTCTACTCGCACATGTGCTCTCTCTCAAAATAAATAAACTTAAAACAAAATATTAACATTGCAAAACACACTTTGCCTTTCCTCAAAAGATCAGACAGAATTACCATGATACAGCAATTCCACTTCTAGATTTTTACTCAAAAAAAGTGAAAGCAGGGACTTCAACAGACATTTGCACACCCACATTCACAGTAGCATTATTCACAATGGCCAAAAGGTGGAAATAACCCAAATGTCCATCAACAAATAAAAGGATAAACAAAAACATGATTTAAACATACCACAGAGGATCATTCAACCTTAAGAAGGAATAAAATTCCAATACATGTTATAAGATGTAGAAGACATTTTGCTAAATGAAATAAGCCAGACACAAAAGGTTAAATATTATATGACTCTATTAGTCAAATTCATGGAGACAGAAAGTAGAATAGTAGTTACAAGGGATTGGAGGTGGAGAAGGATAATGGGGACTAACCATTAAATGGGCACAGAGTTTTAGTTTGGAGTGATGTCAAAGTTCTGGAAATGGATGGCAATGATGGCTACACATGCTTAAAATCACTGAACTGTACACTTAAAAATGGCTTAAATGGTAAATTTTATGTTATGTATATTCTACTACAATAAAAAAAAAACTACACTCTGCCAAATCCTGGGTTAGTTTTCTCTTAATGCTACCATTCTGAGTGTGAAATCACTAAAAAAGTCAATATAAATTACCTTACCTCAGCTACACAACAAATTGACCCCAATGCTTCTCCACGAAAACCGTAAGTTGTCAAATTTTCAAGATCTTCATGACTATTTATTTTTGAAGTGTAGTATTTCATTGCCATTACAGGTGCATCAGTGGCCTTGATACCCTCACCATTGTCTCGCACCTCAATTTTATCAAATCCATAGTTCTCCTATAAAAAGTTAAAGAATACTTTTAGTACATACAGTAAACTGTTGTCACAGAAACAGAAAGCAACATAAGAGAAACAGTTGTGTCATTTATTTACCTTTTGTGGAATCTTAATATTAAGAAAGTAAGAGTTCAAATTGTTAACTCTATCAATTCCTAACTATGGTACAATGGGGAAGCCCCTTGTTTTCCCTGAACTCAGATTCAATTGTAAAATAAAGAAGTCAGTCTAATTGTAAAATAAAGAAGTCAGTTCCCTTGAAGTATTTCAGCACCATTGGATGTCTGTGTTTAAATTTACATTTAAACTTGACTAAGAAAATTCTACTAAATTATATATGCTTTTGCATATATAATCTCTCAAAAAAACAAAACTGAATACTATCACCTTCAAAAACAGCAGCTGATTCTACCCACCAAGAGTCTAGCAATTATCCTTATTCAGCCTTTTAATACTTTTCAATACTTTCTCCCTTTAACTATTTACTGCTTTCATAAGAATTTTAAATATTTAGTATAACCTCCTAAAGTTCTTTTTGCAAATAATCACTGAACAGAAAAATGCTGAGAAAATACATTAAATTTGGCAATCTCTGTGAGTTCTTTACTTGAAAAATGAGGAAAAAAACCCCAACTCAATTCATAGCTTAGTATTTGTAGGCTAATACTAAAAGTATGCATACATGACAAAAACAAAATCTAGGGACACCTGAGTGGCTCAGCTGGTTAAGTGTATGACTCTTGATCTCAGCTCAGGTCATGATCTCAGTTTGCAAGTTCGAGCCCCATGATGCGGCTCGGGATTCTGTCTCTCTCCCTTTCTCTGCCCCCCCCCCACCCCCCTCTCAAAATAAATTAAAATAAACATTTAAAAAAAGGTTCAAAAACAAAATCTAAATCCCTATAGAGATCTTCCTGCAATTACAATCACTCTAGTATTTTAAAATAATAGTTTTTTAATAACCTGAATTTAAGTAATACTGTGTAAGTACTTTTTAGGTAAATTAGATATGTAAGGTGTTGGAGGGAGACCCTTAAGAATTAGTTCCTCATCTCTCTCAATCCACAATTAACATCCTAGAAACAGTTTGGCTGCTTCATTTTATAGAAAAATCATTAACTACAGAAAACTAATCTTGCAATACAAATACAACTCCAGACACGTGAGTAAAATAATACAAAGATCTGTTTAAATTTTTAAAATAAGATCAACTTTAACTAATTATGAAAACATTCCTAGTCAGGATAGTTATTATTGTATGAAATCATAATAAAACAAGTCTTATCATGTACAGCAACACAGTCATTTATTTTCAAACTCTACAAAGCAGAAACTGGTAAATAGCAAGATACTAAAATATACAGCCAGATAAAAATGCGTACTTTACTTTTATCAGAAGACTTCTGTGGGCTGCCTAACACTATTTTTAAAAACGTGCTTTTCTTCCAGAGAGCTTTAAGAACAAAGTATGTCTGCCTAAGATTCAGGAGTGAAATATGTCAAATATAATTATCTAATCCTATTTATTATCAATTGTATTCTAATCAGAATCAGTCACTATAGTATACAAAATACCCTAAAAAACATAAATTGCCTTTCTTTGGGTTTAATAAATATTTTCCATGTTTATAAAGGTTACAATACGTTGACCCTTGAACACAAGAATTAGGGGTGCTGACTCCCACGTTGTCAAAAATCCATGTATAATTTTTGACTTCTCAAGAACTTAATAGCCTGTTTTTTTTTAATTTTTAATTCTAGCAGAGTTAACATAGCATTATGTTCAAGTGTACAATATAGTGATTTAGTACTTTCATCTATTACTTGGTGCTCATCAAGACAAGTGTGCTGTTAATCCCCTTCACCTATTTCATCATAGGGTAGTTCTATTTTTAACTTTTTGATGAACCTCAATATTGTTTTCCACAGTGCCTGCACCAGTTTGCATTCCCACCAAGAGTGCAAGAGGGTTCCTTTTTCTCCACACCTTTAACACTTTGTTTCTTGTGTTGGTGATTTTAGCCATTCTAACAGGTGTGAGGTGATCTCTCATTGCAGTTTTGATTTGCGTTTCTCTGATGATGCTGAACATCATTTCATGTTTGTTAGTCATCTGTACTTCTTTGGGAGAATGTTCATGTATTCTATTTTTTAATTGGATTATTTGGGGTTTTGGTGTTGAGTTGTAGCAGTTCTCTATACATTTTGGATATGCCATTTGCAAATATCTTCACCCATTTGGTGGGTTGCCTTCTAGTTTTACTGTTTTCTTTGCTGTGCAGAGGCTTTTTATTGTGATGTTGTGCTAATAGCTTATTTTTGCTTTTACTTCACTGGTCTGATAAGACATATCTAGAAAAATGTTACAGCCAAAGTCTGACAAATTATGTCTGTCACACAATGCTCTTACAAGAGTTTATGGTTTCAGGTCTCACATTTAGATTTTTAATCCATTTTGAATTTATTTGTGTGTATGGTTTAAGAAAGTGGTGCAGTTTCTTTCGCATATAGCTGTCCAGTTTTCCCAGCACTATTTATTGAAGAGACTGTCTTTTTCCCATTGCATTTTTCTTGCTTCCTTTGTGGAAGATTAATTGACCATAAAATTATGGGTTTACTTCTGGGTTTTCTGTTCTATTGATCTATGTGTCTATTTTTGTACTGGTACCATAGTGTTTTGATTACTACAGCTTTGTAATATAACTTGGAAGTTTGGGATTGTGATCCTTCCAGTTTTGTATTTCTTTTTCAAGACTGCTTTGGCTATTCAGGGTCTTTGTGATTCCATACAAATTTTAGGACTGTTTATTCCCGTTCTGTGAAAAATGGTGTTGTTATTTTGATGGGGATTGTATTAAATTTGTAGATTGCTTTGGGTAGCATGAACATTTTAACATTTGTTCTCCTAACCCATAAACATGGAATGTCTCTCCACTTCTTCATGTCTTCAATTTCTTCCAACAGAGTTTACAGTTTTCAGAGTATAGATCTTTCACTTCCTTGGTTAACTTTATTCTTAGGTACCTTATTATTTTAGGTGCAGTTGTAGATGGGATTTTTTGAAATTTCTTTCTGTTACTTCATTATTAGTATACAGAAGTGAAACAGATTTCTGTATGTTGATTTTGTATTGTGTGACTTTACTGAATTCATTTATGGTAGTTCTAGTTCTAGCAGTTTTTGGAGGAGTCTTTAGGGTTTTTAAAATATAGTATCATGTCATCTGCAAATTGTGAAAGTTTTATTTCCTCTTTACCAATTTGGATGCCTTTTATTATTTTCTGTTGTCTGACTACCTATTGTCTGATATCTAGGACTTCCAGCAACATGTGAATAAAGGTGGTGAGAGTGGACATCCTTGTCTTGTTCCTGACCTTAGGGGAAAAGCTCTCAGTTCTTCTCCATTACTATGTCAGTGGTATTATATCGAGTTATGTTCTGTCTAAACCTACTCTAGTGATGGTTTGTTGTCGTTGTTGAAGGCTTTTATCATGAATGGATATTGTATTTTGTCAAATACTTTTCCTGCACCTATTGAAATAATACGGTTTTTATCCTCTCATTGACTGATTCTCAAATATTGAAAAACCCTTGCAACCCAAGAATAAATCCCACTTGATCATGGTGAATAAATTTTTTAAATGTTGCCCCTCCCCTGCTCATACTCTCGGTCTCAAAAATAAATAAAACATTTAAAAAAATAAAAATAAAAAAGGGGGGGGTGCGCCTGGGTGGCTCAGTCGGTTGGGCTTCCAACTTTGGCTCAGGTTATGATCTCGTGGTTTGTGAGTTCAAGCCCCGTGTTGGACTGTGTGCTGACGGCTCAGAGCCTGGAGCCTGCTTCAGATTCTGTGTGTCCTCTGTCTCTGCCCCTCCCCTGCTCATGCTCTGTCTCTCTCTGTCTCAAAAATAAATAAAACATTAAAAAAAATTTTTTTTTATGTTTATTTATTCTTGAGGTCAGGGAAGGGGCAGAGAGGGACAGAGGATCCAAAGTGGGCTCTGTGCTGACAGCAGACAGCCTGATGTGGTGCTTGAACTCACAAAGTGGAGATCATGACCTGAGCTGAAGTCAGATGCTTAACCAACTGAACTACCCAGGCATCTCCCATGGTGAATGATGTTTTTAAATGTACTGTTGGATTCTCTTTGCTAAAATTTTGTTGAGGATTTTGGCATCTATGTTCATCAGAGATTTTGGATTGCAGTTCTCTTTAATTGTGATGTCTTTATCTGGCTTTGGTGACGGGGTAATGCTGACCTCATACAATAAATTTGGAAGTTTTCCTTCCTCTATTTTTGTGGAATAGTTTGAGAGTAGGTATTAACTCCTAAAATGTTTAGAAGAATTCCCCTGTAAAGCCAGTTCATTTGCAATTTCTGTCTGTTGGGAGTTTTTTGATTACCGATTCAATTTCACTGCTGGTAATCAGTCTATTCAAATTTTTTATATCTTCCTTTTTGCAGTTTTTGGTAGTTCATAAATTTCTAGGAATTTATGTTTCTTCTAGGTTCTACAATTTGTTGGCATATACTTTTTCATAATATTCTAATTGTATTTCTGTGGTGTTGGTTATTTCTCTTCATTTGTGATTTTATTTCTTTTTTTCTTTTTTGATGAGTCTAACTAGAGGCTTACCAATCCTTTTGATCCTTTCTAAAAACCAGCTCCTAAACTGACATTTTATTACTTTTTTAGTTTGTGTCATTTATTTCTGCTCTAATCTTTACATCTCCTTTCTTCTACTCATTTTGGGTTTTGTTTGTTCTTTTTCTAGCTCCTTTAGGTATACGGTTAGGTTGTGTGAAATTTTTCTTGCTTCTTGAGGTAAGCCTGTATTGCTGTAAACTTCCATCTTAGATCCACTTTTGCTGCATCCCAAAGATTTTAGACTGTTGCATTTTCATTTGTCTCCATGGTTTTTTTTTTCTTTTTTTTTTTTTTTTTAATTTCTTTGATTTCTTGGCTGACCTATTCATTGTTTGGTAGCATGTTATTTAACTTCTATGTATTTGTGCTCTTTCCAGATTCTTTGTGGTTATTTGGTTTCATTATGGTCAGAAAAGATGCATGGTATGACTTTGTTCTTTCTGAATGTTGACACTTGTGTTGTGGCCTAATATGTGATCCATTCTGGAGAATGTGTGATGAGCACTTGAAAAGAAAGTGTATTCTGCTGTTCTAGGATGGAATATGAAAAGAAAGTCTATTCTGCTGTTTTAGAATGGACTGTCCTAAATATATCTGTTAAATCCATTTGGTCCAGTGTGTCATTCAAAGCTACTGTTTCCCTGTTGATTTTCCTAGATTATCTGTCGACTGATGTAAGTGAAGTGTTAAAGTCCTCTATGTTATTTTATTACTATCAATTAGTTCCTGTTTCTTTTTAACTATTTTACTCATTTAAGTGCTACGTTGGGTGCATAAATATTTACAGTTGTTACATCTTCTTGCTGGATTGTCCTCTTTACAATTATAGAGTGCCCTTGTCTCTTGTTACTGTCTTGGTTTTAAAGTCTATTTTGTCCGACATAAATCATTGCTACCCCTGCTTTCTTTTGACATCATATACATGAAATATGTTTCTCCATCCCCCACTTCCAATCTGCAGATGTTTTTAGGTCTGAAATGAGTCTGTTGTTGGCAGAAAATAGACTGGTCTTGGGTTTTTATCAATTCCATCACCGTACATCTTTTGATTTGAACATTTAGTCCATTTATATTCAAAGTAATTATTGATATTTATTGCCATTTTGTTACTTGTTTTGTGGCTGTTTTTGTAGTTCTCTGATACTTTCTTCTCTTGCTCTCTTTCAAGGTTTGCTGGCTTTCTTTAAAATTATATACCTGGATTCTTTTCTCTTTATTTTTTGCATTTTTATTACTGGCTTTTTGGGTTTTTGCATATAGCAGTCTATATTAAGCTGATCGATGGTCACTTAAGTCTGAACCATTTCTTCTCTCTCCAAATGTTTTAGGTATATGGTGTCATATTTTACATCCTTCTGTGAATCTCTTGACTGATTTTTATTTTATTTTTATTTAAATGTTTATTTATTTTTGAAAGACAGACAGAATGCGAGTGGGGGTGGGGCAGAGAGGCAGAGAGACACAGAATCTAAAGCAGGCTCCAGGCTCTGAGCTGTCAGCGCAGAGCCCCATGTGGAGCTCGAGCTCACAAGCTGTGAGATCATGACGTAAGCTGAAGTCAGCTGCCCAACTGGCTGAGCCACCCAGGCGCCCCACTCTTGACCAATTTTTAAAGACATACTTATTTTTACTGCTTTAGTGCTTCTCACTTTTTTTACTCCTACTTTTGCTCTTCCCTTTCCACTCAAAGACTCCCCTTTAACATTTCTTTTTTTTTTTTATTAAAAAAATTTTTTTTTAACGTTTTTTTTGAGACAGAGAGAGACAGAGCATGAACAGGGGAGGGTCAGAGAGAGGGAGACACAGAATCTGAAACAGGCTCCAGGCTCTGAGCTGTCAGCACAGAGGCCTGATGCGGGGCTCGAACTCATGGACCGCGAGATCGTGACCTGAGCCGAAGTCAACCGCTCAACTGACTGAGCCACCCAGGTGCCCCATCCCCTTTAACATTTCTTATAGGAGGGTTGGTTTAGTGGTCATGAATTCCTTTTTCTCTCTCCTATTCTGAATGGGGAAACTCTCTCTCTCCTGTTCTGAATGATTGCCTTGATGAATAGAGTACTCTTGGCTGTAGGTTTTTTCCTGTCAGCACTTTGACTATATCATGCCATTCCCTTCTGGCCTGCCAAGTTTCTACTGACAAACCTGCTGATAGCCTTATGGGGTTTCCCTTATATGGAACTGGCTTCTCTTACTGCTTTTAAAATTCTCTATCACTACTTTTTGCCATTTTAATTACTATATGTCTTTATGTATGCCTCCTTGGGTTGATTTTGTTGAGGGATCTCTGTGCCTCCTGCATCTGGACCTCTGTTTCCTTTCCCAGATTAAGGACATTTTCAGCTATTATTTCTTCAAATATATTTTCTTCCCCCTTTTCTCTTCTTCGGGGATCCCTATAGTACAAATATTATGCTTGATGGAGTCACTGACTTCTCTAAGTCCATTCTCATTTTGAATAATTTTTTCTCTCACCGTTTGGCTTGATTACTTTCTAAGATTCTGTGCTCCAGGTTGCTAATTTGCTCCTCTGCATCCTCTAGCCTGCTATTATTCGATCTATTGTTTCTTAAATTTCATTTACTGTGTTATTTATAGCTTGTTCTTTTTTTCTCTCTTTGTTAAGGACCTCACTGATGTCCTCCACTCTTTTCTCAAGTTCAGTATCTTTATGATCATTACTTTAAATTCTCTATCAGGCATATTACTTGTATCTATCTGTTTCTCCTAGGTTTCTTGCTGTGGTTTGGCCTTGCTCTTTCATTCGGTACATATATCCTGTCTCTTCATTGTGTCTAGCTCTCTGTGTCTGTTTCTGTGTGTTAGGAAAGTCAACCACAGTGCAGTGTCCCCTATTCACCAGAACGTGTCACTTCAGGAGTGTCTCCTATGTGTGTTGGGCCTGCTGTTGTATCCTGGCTGCTTTTTCCTTTGCTGCAGTACCCTGCAGAGATTCTCCTTGACTGTTGTGGGCACTATTTGGTCCCTGGCTGCTGTGGGGCACACAGTTTTAACAAGATGAGTGTTGGTCTGCTTGCAAAACGAGACCTGCTGCTGCTGCTAGACTGAAGCCCCACATAGTGCATAGGTTGGAAGATACAGTGTTGGGAAGGTTTGCACTGGTCTTCTGGGAGAGGGGACTCAAAATGTCAGAACTGAGGCATATGTGACTGGGAAGTATGGATCTGCTGAAGTGCAGTGTTGGGGCAGGGGCCATGGGGTAAGCAAGTTAGGTAGTGTCAGTGCCACGCTGGTTCTCACACGTGGCCATGTGTTTGCACTGGGGCATATGGGAGAGAAATGGTATCTGCCCATTCCTTTTTTCCGGGAGGAGACCCACAGTGATCCCTGCTGTCCGGGACATGCTCTGAAATGAGTAAACTACTCTCCCTCCCATTTTCAAACTGCTGTTTCTATGCTGTAACTCCAAGGGCTGTTGGTTGTGCTCTCTCTTTAAGGGCAGGGACTCTACTTCCTATTGTTATCCAGGCTCTCCCAGAATGTGGCTTTTTAAAATTCCATGCTTTAGGTCCTGCTGGCTTTAAGAATTCATGGAATTCGGCCCCTCTGGCTTTCAAAGCCACATATTTGGGGCTTCATCTTCCCCATGCAGGTTGCCTAGTGCAATATAGTCTATTTCTCCTCCCTCTTCATATCTGCAGTTCTCTCCCCTCCATGGAGCACTCCCCACCACGTCTCTGCTCTTCCTACCGTCTTTGATGTGGCCTCTTGTCTACCACTTCTCTTTAGTTGTGGAGTTTGTTTTGCCAGCCTTCAAGTCTGTTCCGGGTTATTTACACTGATGTGAGTGTTACCTAGTTGTATCTGTGGAACTAGGTGAGCTTAGGGTCCTCTTACTCCGCCATGTTCCCAGCCTCCTCTTAATAGCCTCATATTGACTAGCAGCTTCACCAATAACACAAAAAGTCAATTAACACACATTTTGTATGTTACATATAGTATATGCTATATATTCTTACAATAAAGTAAATTCAGAAAAAGACAATGTTATTAAAATCGTAAGGAAAAGAAAATATATTCGCAGTACTGTACTATATTTATCAAATAAAAAATCCACATCAAAGTGGACTCATGCAGTTCAAACCTGTGTTGTTCAAGGGCCAACTGTATATTGTTGAAAACAAATACAGGTTTGGGGCACCTGGATGGCTCAGTCGGTTGAGCGTCCAACTTCGGCTCAGGTCACAATCTCACAGTTTGTGAGTTCGAGCCCCACGTTGGGCTCTGTGCTGACAACTCAGAGCCTGGAGCCTGCTTTGGATTCTGTCTGTCTGTCTGTCTGTCTGTCTCTCTCTCTCTCTGCCCCTCCCCCACTAGTGCTCTCTCAAAAATAAATAAATGTAGAAAAAAAAATTTAAAAAAAAACTCTAATACAGGTTTGAAATGGCTTATAACAGCAGTTCTCAGCATCAACTAGAAACTTGTTACAAATGTAATTCTAGGGCCCAGTAACTAAAGTATTCTGATGCACCCAAACATTATTAAAACCACTAGCATAGAGCAAAGATCTTGAATGGGTTTTAGAAACAGAAAGATCTGAACTGCAATCTGATTCACTACTTACTAATTATAGGACTTTGGGAAAGTTCTCAGAACCTTAATTACTTGTAAAACAGGTATAGTAGTAGATAATTCAGAGTTTTTATAAGGAGCAATTACAACTACATGTATATGTAGTTCACATACAAACTATAAAATATATATATACATATATATATATGAAAAAAGGAAAGCCTTTGCTATAAAGATTTTTATCAGTATCATTTATGCTGTCATACTAACTGTAAATACCTGATAATTAGAAGATTATAAAAATGTATTCCTACATTCACTCAAACAATTTATTCACCGTTATGTACCAGGCACTGGCCAGGTATGAAGCACACAAAAAATGAAAAAATATATACCTTACCTCTAGGAGCTAGTAGTTTATAATAAGGGAGATAGACATGCAAACCAATTGTAATAAATCAATATCGTAAGTCATATTAACTCATGATTTAATATATAGCACTTAAAATTTTTTAATGTGACAACTATGACACAACAAGGGGAATAGTTTTGAAATTAGGTTTGTAGAAAAGATAAAATGCAAATGAGCATAAAACAAGTAAATAACCAAGCATAACCAAAGAATAATAGTAGAAAATACGGACAAATTAGATTCATGTTTTTGGTGATGGAGTCCTAAAGAATAACTTTTCTTTTAAAATTTCCTTTAGTGTTACTGTAATACTGACTTAAGTTAAAATTTATTTTTAAGAATTTACTCTTAAGAAAGTAAAACATGCAATGTCCTAAGAATAATTCACTAATAAAGAGAAAGATAACAGCTGTAAGGAGAACTCATCTGCCCAGCCCTTTTTTGCTTTAAAGGTATTTGGCTTTTCAGGGACACTCACCAGTTTAACATCTATGCTTGTGGCACCTGCATCCAAGGAGTTTTCAATGAGCTCTTTCACAACACTGACCACTGAAGTGATTATCTGAGAACTTGAAAGGAGGCGCACTGTTGCTGCAGGCAACTGTTTCATTCTAGCTTTTAGCAGAGTAGCTAAAGATAAAATGTAAGTTATAAAAATAAACATTATCAAACATTCCTAACAGATCTGATAGTAACAATAATTAATAGCAGCTCACATTTACTGAACTTCCCAGTATGCCAGGTTCTATTTTAAGCACACAGTATTAAATCATTTATTTCTTACAATATTTTTTAAAATAGAAATCTCACCTCCATCTTACGAGACTGAGGCACAGAGAAGTTAGCTAGTATATCACACTATGGTAATAATTAAACAACAATAAGAAGAATTGTGCTATAATGCGTGTAGTATATGATCTACCAAGCTAGGAATGACCAGGTGGATCCTTGGGATGTGGATGACATCAGTCAGTCATAAGCCTTAATGGCATTCTCAAACATCATTAACCATCTATACATTATGATGAGTCCAATGCCTTTTTCAGTTACTGAGCTCTATTGCAATTAGGGTACCTAGACCCTAGCATTACCATTAATATAAACTACTCAGATCTCAGACATATCAGATAGCTATCTTCTATACTACCGTGCCTAAAACATCATTCCAATCATGGAGCTTCCCAAGACAAAGCTCCAATCTCTATGCTGGCATTCAAGGTCCTTTACATACAGTCGAACCTATATATCCAAAATCTCTTTGCCACTAAATGTTTTAGCTAAAAAAGCCTTTGTCTAGGGGCACCTGAGTGGCTCAGTTAGTTGAGTGCCTGACTCTTAATTTCAGCTCAGGTCATGATCACAGGCTCGTGAGATTGAGCCCCTTATCAAGGTCCACACTGAGCATGGAACCTGCTTGAGATTCTCTCTTCCCCACTCTGCTGCTGTCCCCTACTCACTAAAAAAATTTTTAAATAAATTTAAAAAACCTTTGTCTAATAAAACCCTTTCAAACAAAGAAACAAAAAAAAACCTCATATGGAAATCCCATATGTAAAGCATACAGGGAGTAAGGTTTGCATCTGCCTTAATGCTTAATTTCAGAAGAGATTTCAGGAAAAGAAAAAACACTAACTTGAAAGAGTGCAATTCTTCTATTTTCTATTGCAAGACCCAAAAATGGGAAAGAGGGGAACCCTAGGTACTTCTTTAATTTACCATGATTCACATGCTCACATGATTTGATCCTATGGAATCTAAATCCAAACAAAAGCAATGCCAGCAATGCCAAACAAACTAGAAAGATATCCATTTAGGATCCTTTCTCAGGCAAATTAAAACATAAACAGCACAGTCATGTAAAGAATAGGTAAACAAGAAATGGAGAGTAGCCACTAGAACAATTACATAGGAATTTAGGGGATGCATTTATGGGAAGAGGCCAACATACTGAGTTCTGAGCAATATTAACTGATCACTGTTAATAAATAGAACTATATTATGCTTTGTACAAGGCGAATCTGATTAGCACAGCAGAAAAACATACCAGATTGGAGTCTTTAAAAAACGTGTTTGGAGGTTCATCTTTATTACATGTTAACTCAAACAAATCACTTACCTTTCTGTATAAAATCAATTCATTACCTGTATCAATGGGGATAGTGTCTCACTGGTTTGCTGTGAGGATCAAATAAGCAAGCTATATGAAGTTTTCTATAAATGACAAGGCTACAGAAAATGTACAGTATTGTGATATGGGGTCATTATGGAATGGAATGATGGGAATTTTTAATACTAACAATTAACTTCTAATTAAGCTGCATATTTGATTTAGTTTTGGGGTACATAGTTTTAGGGAGAGTGGCTTTGTAAACAACCATCTCTCAATTTTTTTTGTGGCTCTCAAGGGCTGGGAGGCTATTGTAGTCTGGAAAACAGTGTGGACAGTTAGGCCACTCCACTCTCATACCATTCAGACAAATTAGTGCTATCATAGCAAAAGGCACCCTCTGCACTCTACCCAAGGTTCTGACTGGACACAGGTCTGAGGATATAGAGCCGCACTATCCAACATGGTAGCCACTAGGCAAATGTGACTACTGAGCACTTGAAATGTGGCTACTCCAAATTAAGATATTCTAATACAATCTGGGTTTCAAACAATATAAAAAAACATATACAATATACACTTTTATTAAGTTCTTATATGGACCTTAAGATAAAATGATGTTCTGAATATACTGGCTTACCTCAGTATTAAAATTAACTTCATTTTTAAAATTTGTTTTAATATGATTATGAGAACATCTAAAATTATACATGGCATACATTATAGTTCTATTGGACAGAGACATACAGAGTAGTGGTTAACAGAGCAGGCTCTGTTATATCTGTTATAACGAAACAGAGCAGGTTTCGTTATATCCTAGCTCGTATGCTAATAAAATTAAAATCTAGAACTCAATCACCTAATCTATAGAAATGGAGAAGATAATAATATATGGTTTTGGTGAGAAGTAAATAAGATAATGAATACAACTTATTACAACATTTCACATACACATTTTAAAGATCCCAGGATACTTGGACTACATTGAGTTCCTCCAAACACCTAAATGAATACCGTCCCTACCCTCACCTTCGAATCCTTACTTCCACAGAGGTTAATCCATGGCCTGGAATCAGGTCAGGCTTGGGTTCAAGAGGTCTTCTACTTTAGTTTGAGAATCCCAAGGATCTAAGAAAAACAAATCAAACTTTGGGGTATAACTTTAGCATCACCTCACCTTTTACTCTTTCTGGGCAATCTTATTAATCCTCAGCATCTTTGCCTCATTCTCTACAATCTGTCTTACCAAATTTACTATTTTTCTCCCCAAGTCCCTAATTTCATCCCAATCTTCCAGTTTACTGAGGTCAAGGCAGACCACAGCATGCACTCTTCTATCTTCACACACATCTTACCTCCTCCACCCCACTATGTCCTCTGGTTTCTTAAAAATGTTTACACCTTTGCCCATACTCTACTTCCCTAACTCCCAAGTCAATGTCTCTTCTTTCTAAGAACTTTCATCTACTTTCTTTATCCAGTCCTCCCACAGGCATCTTGACCTTCAAAGCAAAAGCAAAAAAATTCTTCCCTCAACCCTATTACCCCAATGATTATCTTGTTTCTTTATGATGCCAAACATCTAAATCTATAACCACAACAGAGATCTCTCTTCTTTTCCCACATTAAAACAGGCATTTTTTTTTCTTTAAGCTTATTTATTTTGAGGGGGAGAGAGAGAACGAGAGTGAGCAGGGGAGGAGCAGAGAGAGACGAAGAGGGAGAGAATCCTAAGCAGGCACCTCGCTGTCAGCACAGAGCCTAACATGGGGCTCAAACTCATGACCAGTGAGATCATGACCTGAGCCAAAATAAAAAGTCTGATGCTTAACTGACTGATACACCCAGGCACCCCCAAAACAGCCTTTTCTAATAATCAGTGTCAAAGTGACCTCAAGATAAGTACTTGTAAAACAGAATTTATCATCCTGCGCCCCTTCCCATGCCCTCTACTTCACTTTGCTGTTTCTCTTAGTAACACACTGTTCTTAGTGACTCAAGTCAAAAACCTCAATCTTCTTTTGCCATCAATCCCATTATTTGCATCTCTACTTCCTTGTGCGATCCTACCTATCAATCTAGACTCAGTTCCAAAGTCATTTGTAACATGGTCCCTTCTGATCACTCAACCAAGAACGATCCTTTCCTCCCCCTACATTCTTAAAAAACTTGGCTTGCATCACTCATGGGATGTTTATCACACCTGTCTTGACCTGTACAACTTCTGAATGCAGGTAATCATATATTATGTATTTCTGGATGCAGCACAGAACAATCATAGTACTTCACTCACAGCAAGCACTTGGAAGAATACTAATCAAGGGCCACAAAGAACAATTCTACCAGCAAGCCAATGTAAACATTAGGAAAAGTGTCCTCCTTCCTAGCAAGTCACACTCTATTTTAACTGGCTTCCATATTATCCCCTACCTCACCTGTATCTCCTAATCAGACTTTTTTCTGGACTGAAGGACTTTATTTCCAAGAACTTTCTAAATATCATCATTTAGATAACATGTCCCAAATTGACCTCAGACCTTCTCTAATTAACTATCTTCCCATAGACCTCATGAAGATAAAAAGCTTCTGCACAGCAAAGGAAACAATCAACAAAACTAAAAGGCAACCAATGGAATGGGAAAAGATATTTGCAAATGACCTATCGGACAAAGGGCTAGTATCCAAAATCTATAAAGAGCTCACCAAACTCCACACCTGAAAAACAAATAATCCAGTGAAGAAATGGGCAGAAGACATGAATAGACACTTCTCTAAAGAAGACACCCAGATGGCCAACAGGCACATGAAAAGATGCTCAACATCACTCCTCATCAGGGAAATACAAATCAAAACCACACTCAGATATCACCTCACGCCAGTCAGAGTGGCTAAAATGAACAAATCAGGAGACTATAGATGCTGGCGAGGATGTGGAGAAACGGGAACCCTCTTGCACTGTTGGTGGGAATGCAAACTGGGGCAGCCGCTCTAGAAAACAGTGTGGAGGTTCCTCAAAAAATTAAAAACAGACTTACCCTATGACCCAGCAATAGCACTGCTAGGAATTTACCCAAGGGATACAGGAGTACTGCTGCATAGGGGCACTTGTACCCCAATGTTTATAGCAGCACTCTCAACAACAGCCAAATTGTGGAAAAAGCCTAGGTGTCCATCAACTGATGAATGGATAAAGAAACTGTGGTTTATATACACAATGGACTACTACGTGGCAATGAGAAAGAATGAAATATGGCCCTTTGTAGCAACGTGGATGAACTGGAGAGTGTCATGCTAAGTGAAATAAGCCATACAGAGAAAGACATACCATATGTTTTCACTCTTATGTGGATCCTGAGAAACTTAACAGAAACCCATGGGGGAAGAGAAGGAGGAAAAGAAAAGAGGTTAGCGTGGGAGAGAGCCAAAGCATATGAGACTCTTAAAGACTGAGAACAAACTGAGGGTTGGTGGGGGGTGGGAGGAAGGGGAGGGTAGGTGATGGGCATTGAAGAGGGCATCTTTTGGGATGAGCACTGGGTGTTGTATGGAAACAAATTTGACAATAAATTTCATATATTAAAAAAAAACTATCTTCCCATATTTGGTAATAAAAACAGCTACCATAAGCAATTTCATATAGATATGTATATATATGTATATATCTATATACATATACACACACACACACACACACACACACACACACACAATTCCCATTAGTCCTTACAACAACCCTATCATTCCTCTATTACAAATGAAATTTGAAAGTTTTATAAGAACAAGATCAGAAGATTCATGATCACAAAACTAGTCTGTGATGGATACACACCTGCATATCTTGGCATGTTTCACTCAAAGGCAATGCTCAGCTCATCCAGTCTCACATGGAAAAATTAAAAATCCTGAAATCATCCTAAAAATTCTACTTTTTCTATATTCTGCCACTCAGTCCTATCTATCCTACTACCTAAATATTTCTCATACTAGTCCTCTCTATACCTATGACCTCTGTTTAGCCCTTAAACATTTCTCTCCTAATGCACTGCAATAACCACCTTGATATTCTGCCTCAATCTCAACCAATGATAGGGTTCTTTCTATATTTAAATTTCATCATGTTGCTACCCTACTTAAAATTTTATAAAGAGTTCCAACTGCTGGGGCGCCTGGGTGGCTCAGTCGGTTGAGCATCCAACTTCGGCTTAGGTCATGATCTCCCAGCTCATGAGTTTGAGCCCTGAGTTGGGCTCTATGCTGACACCTCGGAGCCTGGAGCCTGCTTCAGATTCTGTCTCCCTCTCTCTCTCTGCCCCTAACCCACTCGCATTCTGTCTCTGTCTTTCAAAAATAAATAAACATTAAAAAAAAAAATTTTTTTAATTAAAAAAAAAAAAAAAAAGAGTTCCAACTGCTAACCAGGTAAAGTCCAAAATCCTTAACTGGACCTTTATCTTTCTAACCTCATCCCACTGTTCTAAAAATGCACAGTAAGCCTGTCATACTGCACAACCTGTCTCTCTTAATGTGGTGGCACTCACTGGTTCCTTAGCTCACAAGGTTCCCTTTCTATACGAATGACTTCTAATCATCCTTCCAGATTTAGTTCAAGTATCACCTCCTCAAGGAAGCCCTTCTTAACCACTCCAACATCAACCCTCTCCCACTGAACAGATTAGGCATTTCTTTGTCTGTACTCCCATAGCACCTTTTCCTTAGAGCTAACGGAAACTCAGCATAGGCTATTCTAACCATTGTTTTTCTGTCTCTTCCTCCTGGCTCAGAGTTCTCTGAGGACAGAGATTTTATATTAAACTCATATCCTTAGCATAACCTGTTGAACACAGCCAGCATTCCACCGTATATATGCTAAATGACACATTCTGAAAAGTGAAAGAGTTGCAGTCAGGCTTACATCACAGCATAGAATGTGTGAAATTATCAGGAATCAGTCTTCCATATTTAATGGGAAGGAAATCAAACACTCCTGAAAGTACTTCCAGGAAAGTCATTTAAGGACAACAAAGTACCTAAAAAAGAAAGCAGAGAACTTAATAGGCTTTAGGGAAACACAGTGAAATAATTTACTTTGAAAACATGATAAATGTAGGGCACCTGGGGTCTCAGTCAGTTTGTCCTCCAACTCTTGATTTCAGCTCTGATCATCATCTCACTGGATTGGGATCTGGCCAGCGTGGGGCTCTGCACTGAGCATGGAGACTGCTTGGCATCTTCCTCTCTCTGCTCCCTTCCCCCGCCCCCCCCCCCCCACTACAGCTCTCTCAAAATAAATAAATACACATTTTTAAAAACAAGGAAAAACTAAAGTGGAAAAAGAACCATAATAAATATAACCCAATAGTTTCATAGAACCAATAGAAATGCAAGATACATACATAGCTATAACCAACCTTCTTTTACACTAATTTTGAAATATTACTGAAAGTTACTTCAGGAATACAAATCACAAACTGACGAGGTAATGAAATTCGCTGTCAGAGATGATTTCAAATAATCTTAACTTTTCCTCTCCGTTCTCAAAGAAGATAAATTTTTGAAATTCACATTTCCTCAGCAGGTATTACAAGTGCCTGTCTTCAACGCGTGGATACACCCAGAATGACACCAGTAAAAACCATGGTTAAGTGAGAGTTTGCTTGCCTCAGCTGTAGGACGCCACAACATACAACCTAAACCACACTCACGAGTTACGGCTGTCCGGGGCTAAAATGTCTGCCTGGCAGGCAACTTGAAGTCCTGCACTCAGAAGGATCTGGGAAATGGGCTGCAACAAAGGCCTAAACACGGTTTGGTCAGGAATGGCCACACCAGACATTAGCGAGCCCAGACCTGCTCAAAGACCGCTCTCCACGCGCGCGCGCCCAAGAGCCTGGCTTCGGCCGCTTCCCGCCCCTGCGGTTAGTGGAGGGGAGGAGGGCACACGGCGGCCAGTGGCGCTTGCACGCCGACCGGGACAAGTTGAGGAGAAGGGACTCCCGAGACTACGAGAAGATAAGAATGAATGGCCGTTAGGCACACAACACTACCTTCTTGCTCGCGGGAGGCAGGCAATTACCATCCACCGTCGGAGCTGACAGCGTCCCGCAAGGTTCATGGGCCCAGCCTCGCGGAACTCGGACTCGCCCCCAGCGCGCGCGGCGGGGTGGGCCCTAGGCGCGCAGCACTTAGTCCCGCCCTTCCCGAGGAACGTGGGATTGACGCTGTCCGCGGCCAATCCCCTGACGGCGCGTTCGGCTCTGAAAGCTTCCGCAAGCTGCGCTGCGCTGCGCTGCGCTGAGGTTGATCATTGGCATTCGGCCTGGGAGAGACGCCGTCGCCGCGGAGCTAGTTGTGCTCCCAGCTGGCCGGCGGGTGAGTGGTCAAAAACGGCTGTAGGGGATGTGCTGCTAGGTAGGGAGCTGCTAGCCGGCCAGGGTAGGCTTGAGGGGAGAGAGTGAACTACGGTTGCGTCCGGGGCTCCCAGTCTGACCGTGCGGGTCTAGTGGCCACCGAGGCTTGCCCCCACATTCTCGTCGTCTTGCCGTGGTACTGGCGGGATGTGTAGCTCTGAGAAGGACGGGGAGGGTGGAGGAGGCCCTTCGGGGGTAGCAGCAGCGGCTTTTGCTGAGCTTTCACTGGCCAGGCGCTCCAGCATTCGGGGAAAGCTGCCCGTGGTTGTCTGGCTGGCGATGGAGTCCCCAAGAGGGTCCTAGCGGGTCGCAGCCCTCGGGGCACTCGCGTAGGCAGACAATGTCGGAAGTCTTTGTCCTGAAGCGGCGCGGCTGCCTTCTTGCAAAGATTTTGTGAACCGGCGTAGGGTCCGTACCACACCAGCTTTGCCTTCCAGGCTAGATATAAATTTTAAGCCTTTTTCGAGCTTTATTTTTTTCCCCCTCCATCCTGTAGAAAAATGGAAAAGTATCTTGAGTTGTGGTATCTTTTAAATATAACCTATAGCTCATGAAAATAATGTACGATGCAAAGTAGATGTGTTTAGGTTAGAAGAAGTATTTACACACGTAAATTTGAGACTTTTGCTTCTTAGTGCGACCAACTTTCATCACCATAAACCTTGATGCGTGCGTTTTCCATAGATTTTTGGAAAGAGAATGAGGCATTTTACTCTGGAAACACTTGTTGCATGCAGTTATGGGAAATTCCTCTCTTAGTGCCAACTCTGTTATGGAAAGGGTTCATTTATTTCTAAATCAGCTGTTCCAAATATACTTTCACCATGTCCCCCTTTCAGTCTCACTGGTTGGTTTTTACTGGGATGATAGGTATTCTTCAAGACGGTTATACTTTGTTCAAGGGATTCTTAGAACCAAGTAAATGCCAGCATTAAATTAACTGGGAACCAGTAATCCATTTCTCCTTTGGTGTTCCACTTGAATGCAATAAAGGGAAAAACTTAGAAAATGAAAGAAAAAAAAACTAAAATTTAAGGAGAGTTGACAAGTTAAAGGAGGAATCATTGTTGTAACCTTACTGTACCAGGGGACAGAAACAAGCTTTATCCCTTGACCATATAAATTTTTCACCACATTATGTTCCTCCCAGGTTCAGTATTTAAAAAGAAGTGAATTGAACCTGACCACTCTTTATGGAAACAACATTACATTATATGTAAGAGTCTGGCTACTCATAATAGACTAGCTGCATCTACTTTACTTTTTTTTGTCATCTTTAATTCAAGTGTGTAATTAACATACAGTTTTCTATTTAGTTTCAGGTGTACAATATAATGATTTAACAATTCTGTACATTTCTCAGTGATCATCAAGATAAGTGTACTCTTAATCACCTCTATTTATTTCATCCATCTCCCCACAAACCTCCTGTCTGGCAACCACCACCAGTTTGTTCTCTGTGTTTATATTTCTTTTTTTTTGGTGTGTGTGTGTGTGTGTGTGTGTGTGTGTGTGTTTCTTAAATTCCACATATAAGTGAAACCATATGGTATTTGTCTTTCTCTGACTTATTTCACTTAGCAGTATATTGTCTAGGTTCATCAATGTTGTTGCAAATGACAAGATTTCGTTCTCTTTTATGGCTGAGTGATATTCTATTATATACATACATCACATCTTCTCTATACATTCATCTGTGGATAGACACTTGGGTTGGTTCCATATTTTGGCTGTTATAAATAATGCTGCAGCTTTGGTCTTTTTTTTTATATTGGTCTTTTCTGTTGGTATGTTTAGCTCCTGAGCTTTCACTTTGGTCTCATAAGAAAATGTAGGTTTTCTTTCAGTTGAGTTTTCCTGTCTGTTATTTCATTTAGTAAAACCAGCATGCTAGAACACAAGCTTTAGGAAAGGGATTTTAATTGCTTATTTTATCGATAAGAACTGTAAAAATAAGTTGTTAGTCTTATCATGAAGTCAGATTTAAAAATTATTTACTGCTTTTATTAGCAGATCTGCAAATAGCATATTTTGGTGAGTGTGTTTATTTTATTTCAGAACAACCAGAGAAAAATGATCCTAGTAACACACTTATTTTGTCATGTGAGAGTAGAGTATTTAAGTTTCCGGTTCTGTCAGTGTTGATTCATTTCATTGCTTTCCTACAGAGCAAACATGAATGTTGGAGTTGCCCACAGTGAGGTGAATCCAAATACCCGTGTAATGAACAGCCGGGGTATGTGGCTGACATATGCCTTGGGAGTTGGCTTGCTTCATATTGTTCTACTTAGTATTCCCTTCTTCAGTGTTCCTGTTGCTTGGACCTTGACAAATGTGATACATAATCTGGTAAGAATTTCACCTTATATAAAGCGGTTAAAAGCCTATGCTTTAGTGCTTATCGGGGGCTGAGGGAGAAAGAAATGGGGAGTTGCTGTTTAATGAGTCCAGTTTCAGTTTTGCAAGATGAAAAGAGTTCTGGAGACAGATGGTGGTGATAGTTGCATAACAGTGTGAATGTACTTAATGCCACTGAACTGTACACTTAAAAAATGATTAAGATATATTTTATGTTATGTGTATTTAAAAACAATTTCCTAAAAGCTTAAATCTTTATGTTAAAGAAAAGAAAAACATGGGGCGCCTGGGTGGCCCAGTCGGTTGAGCTTCCGATTTCAGCTCAGGTCATGCTCTCACAGTTTGTGGGTTTGAGCCCCACATTGGGCCCTGTGCTGACAGCTCAGAACCTGGAGCCTGCTTCAGATTCTTTGTCTCCCTCTCTCTCTCTCTGCCCTTCTCCTCGCACTGTCTCTCTGTTTCTCAAAAATAAATAAACATTAAAAAAAATTTTGTTTTTCTACCACAAAATTAAAAAAAAGAAAAACACCACTTAGTTTAAAAGTTTTATTGAGGTATAATTTTTAATGTATGTAACATAAAATTTGCTGACTTAAAAGTGTACAGTTCAGTAATTTTTAGTATATATGATAACTTTGAAGATAGCCATATCTAATATGGGATAGATAGGGTTATCTATTAATTCTTTATATTTAAACATCGGCCCTTTCTCTATGCCTTTTTTTCTCCTTTTGGTTTCATGGGATCTAGAAAATAGGCCATTTTAGCAACACTTCCAAGATACTGTAATTCAGGCTACTATAGTATTAAAGAGAATGCTTCAGAAGAAGTTATGGTTTTTGATTAACTGGAGTCTAAAACATCTTCGGTTTCAATCCTTGTTAGAAACTTTTCTGAATTGTTTAAATATACTTTCCTGGTTCAGTATAGAAATTTTGAGCTTAATCATACATTATTGAGGATCTTATAGTGCCTTAGCTTCTTCATGTTGACTGTGGGTCTTCTGTACTATAGGATAGCTCTACAAAGTATCAGAGATTCAGTTGACTCTATTGACCATATGATGCAGCCTGGAAATTATCTGTTTAAAAAAAGAACAACTGATAGTGACTTTTCTTATCTTTAACAGCCTATGAAAGCAGAATGAAAGGGGAGAAATACAATTAATTCAAATTTTTAATTGAATCCAGATTAACTATGTATTTCTTTATTCCCTGTCTTCTGAAGAGTATTTGAATTTGACTGGAGGAGGGCAGGATAATGTGGTAAAAATAAGTGAATGTCCATTTAGTACATTTTATGCAATGGACTTTGATAGGGCAAACACTAGTTTTAAGTAGCAACTTCTCTGAAATATTTGACAAGAATTATATCTTTTACTAGAATTCCTTTCCTTTGGCTTCCATGGGATCACTTTTTCCTAGATATTTCTGATTTTTCCTTCTTTGTTTCTTGTACAGTCTTCTATTTTCGTCTCCTAAATATTGCTGTCTCCAAGGTTCGTTTTTTCATCTCTTTTTATTCTATGTATTGTGCCTAGGGTACTTCATCTATCCATATTTTCGGTTTCTACCCTAGAACAAACAAATATAAATTGAACTCATTCCTGATCTCTTACCACTTATGACCCGTTCCTCTGGCTTTATTCCTTATCTAATCTAAAGGCACCACTGTATGCCCAATAAGTCAAGCCAGATAGCTTCAAAGGTAAAGTGATTCATATAATGTATTATCGAAACTGAGTCTGTTTTGAGAGTAAAAGGGAACTCTAGTAATAACTAATCCAAGAAAACAGGTATAAATCAGGACCATCCGTGCCAACTAGGATATATGGTCACTCTAGTTTTAGGTTAACTGCTTTTCCTTTATCTTCCATATCCATATAGTCAAAGCCCTGTCTGTTCTGCTTTACTGTCTCTCAACTTGATCCCCACAGATACTACTGTAATTTATACCCTTATTTTTTTCTCAGGTGGATTACTCCAGTAGATCAAATGGTCTCCTTGATGTTCTTCTATTCTACTCTCCTCCATTCCAAGTTGGCACAGTTATTTTTAAAATGCATAGGGGCGCCTGGGTGGCGCAGTCGGTTAAGCGTCCGACTTCAGCCAGGTCACGATCTCACGGTCCGTGAGTTCGAGCCCCGCGTCGGGCTCTGTGCTGAGTGCTCAGAGCCTGGAGCCTGTTTCCGATTCTGTGTCTCCCTCTCTCTCTGCCCCTCCCCGTTCATGCTCTGTCTCTCTCTGTCCCACAAATAAATAAACGTTGAAAAAAAAAAATTAAAAAATAAATAAATAAATAAAATGCATATATGCTTAAGTCATGCTCTAAGTCCTTTTATGATTCCCCATTACATTCATAATAAAATAACAAGTTTATTATGTGGCATATAAGACCAGTTGAATAGTATAGAGGCAAGAAAAGGACTCAATCTTATATCAGCTCATCTCCAAACAGGAATTTTTCTCTAACAATAATGAAAATGATCTTGCTTTCACCTTTTTTTGCTTTGGCTTAGGCTCTTTTTCCACTATTGTAATATCCCTTCCTCCATCCCCCTCTGCCAGGCTGATTCTTAGTGCAGGAAAACTACTCAAATATCACCTCCAGAAAACTACAAAACTCCCATCCTACATTCTTTTATCCTTATATTTATCATAGTTTTATAATTAGGAATTTATCTTTTTATTTTCCATATCTCTAAAGACTTATGTAAATGTTTGCTGAATTAATTAGTCTGTATTGTCATGTAATTTTCTCTTCTCCAATGAGACATGTATTAAATATGCTTTAGAAGTCACCCCCTCCCCCGCCCTGTATTTTCAATTGGCTAACTGATATTGAAACACAATATATGGCCACATGGTAATTGACAACACGTAGGGAAGCAAACTTCTGACTTATTAGTTCACCACACTAAAGACCTACGTACCAGCCATAGATGTAAGCAATTACATGACTCCAAATTTAAGTTTCTTTTGAAGATAGCCCACTTTAAACCAATTAAAAATGTGAAATATATTCTGAATGCTTTTAAATGGGAAAGTAGACCTGGTTGTTATCCCTGGTTAGAAAAAACACAGTCTTTGCCTTTTGGGTCACATACTCTTCAGAATTTAAAAGCGTGTAATTTCTGTTTTATTGTCTCCCGTAAAGCCCATGTGAATATGGTTTCTTTGTGCTTACAGAATAAATATCCCTTAGCTTACCTTCATCTTGGCTTAATGTCTAATACTTGCTATATACCAGCCCTTGTTCCTGAGGTATTCAGGCTAATGGAAAAATAAACATGTAAACAATTCCAACAATATGTTGTGCTATAAATAAAATATTTTCAATAAAATTCTATACAAGCACATAGGCTACTACTAACAAGGAGGGCCTCATTAAGGATTGTCATTTGAGCTGAACCTTCAAGAATGAGGTAGCTGACAAGGTAGCATCACAGCTTTTGCCTCAGCAACAAGGAACCTTTCCCTCTTTTGTATTTGCTGAATACTCTGATTGTACCTATGATAGCAATTTCTGATCTATATTCTAATTGCTTATGCATATCTTTTTTTTTTCTCATCGTCTCTTAGGAGATTGAGTTTTTTTCAAGACTGTGGACATGTTTTACTCAATTTCATAAATGCATACATGTCCTGTGTCCTATACACATAAGCCACTTGATAAATTTGTTGAGTTAATCCATTTGAACATGAGTGTTTCTATATAGTTTAGGTGTTATTGCAGCCAAACAACTTTTTAATTGCCTAGTGGAGTAACTAGTAAGTAGGCTAAGCTTGGAGAAGGAGGGCTGTCTTAACCTAGTTAATAATATAAAATTTCAAATCACAAGTTTTTCTTTTCTTCCCATACATTTATTGAAAGTTGAAATAGAAAAAAATGATACCTCGTTATGACTTCTAGTGGGAAAAACTGTTTCATGATAATATTTAGGCAGGAATATCCTGTTACTGGTGCCTCAGACAGTGATCCTGCAATGTAGTAATACCAGTGATCTGAATGGATATCATAATCTCAAGGAAACCAAATCTAGTATATATTGGTTTTTACCTAATCACAAAATTAGATGTTCAAACATATCCCTGAACAGAATGGCTTTTAGTAAGACTTTTTACTTTAAAAAAGAAAACAAAACAAAAACAAAAAACACAACTACAAAAGAAACTCCATTGGGGCACAGTGGTGATTTTAAAAGCAAATTGAGTTGAAAATTATTCTTACTACATAACCATCTTTCTCGCTTTAGAAGAAAACCATTGAGACAAACACAGTCCTAATATTAAGTATTATCAAACCCATTTTCCCCTGATACAGAAATTTTGTTTATTATTATTTACCAATTTGTATGTTTTTGTCATTTTAGAAGTATCATCAGATTTACTAATGTGACACTGAACATTCCTATACATCAAGGATAAGATAATCCTATTTCCTAATAAGAAGGGAGTTAGAAAATCTAAATGTAATGATGTAAAGCTATCCTCATTTTTTGTGTGTGTGCATTTCAATTTAATAGGAGATGAAAACAGGTTACTTTTTTGGTTGACCTTTTACTGGTTTTCCCCAAAGATTTTTTATATGCCCCTGAAAGTTTTATTTTACTATGAAGAAACTGGTCTTTCACAAATAGTAATGAAAGCTTAAAACTTGAACTGTTAAGTTAAATCACCCATACTGCCATAAGCAGTCTGGAACTATCTTAATGCTTACTGACAAATACTAATTTTATATTTGATATTGCTTGTTTTTCAGGGGATGTATGTATTTTTGCATGCAGTAAAAGGAACACCTTTTGAAACTCCTGACCAGGGTAAAGCACGGCTCCTAACTCATTGGGAACAGCTGGACTATGGAGTACAGTTTACATCTTCACGGAAGTTTTTCACAATTTCTCCAATAATTCTGTAAGTGATGGAAATTTTTAGGTATGAAGAAGATTGGATAAGAGGAAGCTGTCCTTTTATTAGGTTGAATTTCAGTTAGAAACAGAATATTTGTTGAAACCTCTACCAATAAATAGCTAACTCAGAGCATAAAATACAGACAAAATTTAACAAGCTGGTGATAAACTGTTTTTACGTCAGTCAGTAATACATGGAGACAACAACAATAATGTGCTCATCAGTGTGTTTAGACCTAGGATACACAGATCAAATATGTTGTAGTTCATATCCTTAAGTTACTTACAAGAAAGCTAAATGCATAATCTTATTTTATATTCCACTATTAGATTAATCACCCTAACCAAGGATTTGGGTGATTTCAGATGAATTTCATTGACCACCCACCTCCCCCAGTTTGGATGTTCAAGCTCCTTGGGAGAGATTGCTGTATAGTTTATAGATAAAAGAAGTTAGGCTTTCATCGTAGGACAGACCTGGGTTGAATCCTGTTTATCGCACCACCTACTTGGTTTGCTTATGGATAAAATTCTAGCTAATACTACATAATTCAATTGGATGCCTTAAGAAATAAATGAGATAATATCTGTCTGTAAAGCATTTAACCTTAAATTTCCTCCTGTTGCCTGACATTCAGGGCCCTCCACAAAATGGTTCCTACCTTATTTTTCCTTTATGTGAATATTTTACCCCCACCCAACTCCCACCTGGTCAAGCTCTTCTAAGCAGCATTTTTTTTTTAATGCTTCGTGCATAGTCCTATTTCTATGCCTTTGTTCAAATCATTTCTCCTACCTGAAATACCTTCTCCGTTCTTAATTTATCTTACTCTTCTTTCAGTATTTAAATTCTGCCTTCTCATGCGGTCTTCTCCTTAGCACCCAACCTTAAAAAATAATGCCTGTTTTGAACTCCTTTAGTAGTTATTACACATCCCTTATTTATGCCACTTTGCATTATTTCTGTTATTATAAATGTTTTATTTCTGCAAAGAATTTATAAATGTGTAGATTGCTTTGAATTCCACACTCAGTATTGTTGCATGCATATAATGGATGTTTTACATCTACTTTAAGCAAACACTGTATACCATATAGCTCATATATATAACATATCCATGATTTAGAATCAGTGCAGTCTGGAGTAAGTGGAAAGACTCCTTGGAGACTAAATTAGGATTCGTTAAACTGAGACTTAGGGAAAGTAGATTTCAGGAAAAGGAAGGCATTTTTAAATGAAAAGAATAAATTGATCATAAAGTGGTAGATTTTTTTTTTTTTTATGTTGTTAGGACTTTGAGGAAATTTTTTAAATTTTTGTTTGAGCCGTATATAAAATTAATGTCAAAAGAGAAATGATTTGTATGATCTAACAAAGATAAACACAGTAACAGGAATAATAGTTATTCAAACAGCCCTAAATTTGGACTGCTTTCTAACTTTGTGACTTTTGGCCATTTCTTTGAAGCCTCATTTCCTCATCTGTAAAATGTTGAGGATTGCATTATAATTAATGTAAAAAGCCTGACATGTATACTGAATTTTCAATAACAGCTATCACAAAATTGTCAACTAAGATGTACCTGTGTACAACATCCGTATTTCTAAAAATATATTTTTGACCCACAGGCATGATTTCAAATATTCTGTGATTAAATTCCTTATATAACTGAAGAAACAACACTAAAGCCATCTATATAGCATTGATACTTTTCAGAGTGCTTTCACATTTTCTTATTTGATCATTTGTCAGGTAGGTAGGATATGCATTGTTATCCCAAATTTTTAGATAAAGGAACAGACTCAAATGCATTACCTTGTTCCAGATCTTGCAACTGGTTGGAGTCAAGAGCCCAGATGAAATCCTAAACTTCTAGTGCCTAATACACGTCTCTTTCCAGTATATACTTCGGCATATAAATGCTATTACATGACTCCCACCTCGGTTTAGCATCCCCTCAGAGGGTTGTCTAGGTTTTTGTAAGAACCTGTAATTTTCATGTAATTTACACATAAAATTAGTTTCTATTAAACGACAAAGGGGACAGTATGATGCATACAATATATGCTACAGTATGATGAGGAGGAGCCATTCCAAAAATATTTATTTCCAACACGTCAAGTTATGGGTTAACCCATATTGATTATAGGAAATCAAATGAGCTTACTAAATGCAAGTGGTAGGAAGTATAAACACAGTCTTCAAATATATGAAAGCTGGAAGAAAGGGTTTAAACTAAAGATTGAAGAATATGGTTTATTCTTGAAGAATTTTCTGATTATAGTTTGTGAAATAGGTGGAAGATTATAGAATTTCTCAATATAGATGGCTCTGAAAATGATGTATACAGCTCTGTGATGTTTTTAGTCATACTTCAAAATAGCTATTCTTTTCTAACCATATTACAGAAGATAATTTATCTCCTCTTACTAGAAATTAATGACCATATTTAGAGGAAAGGCTATTAGAATACTTTACTGTGTACTCTAAAAGTACCAATTAGACAAACACCCATACATAGACTAACTTCTTAGTCGTGATCAAGTAGAGTATGATGTTTTATTCTTTTTAATTTATTATTATTATTGTTATTATTATTATTTTAATGTTTATTTTTGAGAGAGAAAGAGCATGAAAGGGGAGGGGCAGAGAGAGATGGAAACACAGAATCTGAAGCAGACTCCAGGCTCTGAGCTGTCAGCACAGAGCCTGATGTGGGGCTCGAACTCACGGACCGCGGGATCATGACCTGAGCTGAAGTCGGACGCTTAACCGACTGAGCCACCCAGATGCCCCAATGTTTTATTCTTAAATCCTGTCTATATTAGGATATTCTCAGTGTCCAAATGATGTGTCTGCACTCTGATGTGCACTTGGGTAAAACTAGACATTCTGACTTGATACTTTATGGTCCTAAAGGTAGCTTAGGCTTGTTAAAACAAATTCTTAGATATTGGATGTCTTTGAATGTGTACATATGGTCAGTTACAGCAAAACAGCTGGAATGTTACAACAGTGTTTTCCAGATTTCCAGTTAAACTGGTTATCAACCTGTTTGGCTACAATAAACATCAAAAAAAGGCAACCAAGTACTTGTTTTCTTTCAAAGATACTGAATTGTATTAATGTACTAACACCCCATTTTCACAACTTTATAGCAGTAGTTTTTAACCTTTTGGTGGGTCACAAACCCTTTGAGACTATGATAGATGCTTTGGGTCTGGATCTTCTCTTCAGAAACATACACCTAAATACAAAACTGTACCTGAAATTTCAGAGTATACGAACCCTAGTTTGAAAGACTTCTTTAAAGGATGCTAAGTAGCAAACACATTCTTTTAAATGCATTTCACATGATTGCAGAAATGCAAAATGTGCATATATGCCTCCATTAAATAAAATTTTAAATCCCGAATGAATTTAGACCCCCATCTGGTGCCTCCTGTTTTAGTACTCAAAAGTGATCCTGTTTTTAGGTATTTATGTTTCAGTGGCTTTTTTTACCTTTAAATTTTTTAATAAATTCTAATTAATTTCATTTTTAGATGTTATATATATTTTAACTTTTATTTCTACAGATATTTTCTGGCAAGTTTCTATACGAAGTATGATCCAACTCACTTCATCCTAAACACAGCTTCTCTCCTGAGTGTACTAATTCCCAAAATGCCACAGCTACATGGTGTTCAGATCTTTGGAATTAATAAGTATTGAAATGTTTTGAAATGGAACAGAAAATTTTTACAGCTACTGAATTTTCTGTAAGGAAGGAGTGGTTAGTAAACTGCACTGTTTCCGTGATATTGTGAAATGAGAAGTATTTACATTGAAGGGCCAGTTGCTGGTTCTTCACATGCTGTTTTGAAGTGCAGGTATTTACTAGAAGATGCCTCTGTTTAATGCATCTGGTATCTTTCTGAAGAGAGGTGTTATAGGCAGGCTGGGCAGGCCCAGCTTATAAGTTAAATGGCTGTACACTGAAGGATTAGTAGATGAATTCAAAGAAATGAGAGATTTATAAGAAAACAAGACCAGCTTAGCTTATAATGAATGGGCATTATGTTAGGAGAAGAAAATTTCCAATCATTCAGTCATGGTCAGTTTAAGCAGACTTAACGTGTAAACCAGAATCATCTCTTTACAAGTTTATTATAGATTGTTTTTATTACCATACATGTTCCTCTTGTGTTGTAGAGGAGGATATTTCTCTCTTGTTTTATACAATCCAATCCTTACCTTATGATTGTACTTTTTTTGCTTTTGCTGGCTCAACATTGTGTTGATAGATTGAGGTCATTTTTACATTTATTAATTAATGAGTTACATTTATTAGTTAATGAGTTCATGAAGGTCCACCTTCATGACTGGTGACAGAAGACAGCATCTTACAAACAGCCTCTGAATCAACCTTCTAATTTTGGAACGGAATGGGTTTTGTTGCCTTTCCAGACACAAGGCTGCTAAACCAACTAAGAAAATAATTTATTTCACACAGTTAGAGTATATGGTAATTTAGAGGTCTCTGCTTATTTGGTTGATCAATCTAATTGTTAAAGTCTGCTGTTATTTAGAAAAGGAAACATAAAGTGGACAACTATATAGCCAACCTGTGGTCTGGCAGAAACTGCTTCTCTAGCAGTAGTACCATAGTAAATAATGGAGTCATCTTTAGCAGGTCTACAGCAAAAGAAAACATCTTTCCTTAGTCCCCCTGCTCTCACTCCCCATATTTTGCTCATTAATGTTTGGCCTTTCAGTTCATGGGTCTTGGTGTAGATAACCCAAAGTGGTAACTCTTTCCAAAACAGCAACCATATTGAATTCTTGTGACTTAGAGAAGCTTCCTATAATTGATATTAATTAGTTGCAAAAAATAACTGCATACTACTTTGAGAAGTAAACATGTCAAAACCAAAGTTCTGATATGGGATGAGACTGAAATATCCAGTAACATTTGTAAACAAAACTGAGTGACAAGAGTTATAGACCAACTGAAAAATCAATTTGTTTCAATAAACTGACTTATGGGGGTAATGATCATTGTTTTGTATTTCAAAAGTATTGAGTTTAGAACTCCATTGTATGATATGCCTTTGTATGTTTGTCTTTTACCCATGTATTTTTTAGTTAGTAATCTATACTTGAATAAAACTTTTCTTTGGTGTAAGATTATTGTAAATCTCCAAATTCAGTCAGCAATGTCACATTTTTCAAGTTGTGTTTAAGCAACTGAATTTCATTAAGGTAGTTAAAAATGTTGCTTTGTTTTTCTTCATTTTAATTTTTTTTCATGTTTATTTATTTTTGAGAAAAAGAGACAGAGTGCGAGCAGGAGAGAGATAGAGAGAGAGGGAGACACAAAAGCTGAAGCAGGCTCCAGACTCTGAGCTGTCAGCACAGAGCCCAACACAGGGCTCAAACTCGTGAACTGTGAGATCATGACCTGAGCCAAAGTTGGGTGTTTAACCGACTGAGCCACCTAGGTGCTCCTCTTTTTCTTCATTTTAAAGTTTACCTCAAAAGGCTTACTTTTTGCACAGACTTCAGAGATAGAAATCTTCTGTTAATGCAGGCCTTCTGCTTCCCCCACTCTTCATCCTATAATGTTTTAAAAATATTTATTCAGAGGGCCCACTCTGTTGTGGGTATTGTTTTAGGTATTGTGGATACAGTTTGCAAGCAAGACATTATTTTTGACTCATTTATTATATGTTCTCCAATTTGAATATAAGCTTATTAAAATCTTTTCCCTTAATAAGCTTATATTCAAATTGGAGAACATAATAAATGAGTCAAAAATACATATCATTTCATGTAGTGATAAATGCCATGGGAAAAAAATTAAGCAGGTGAAAGGCAGGGGAGTCTACCTCAGAAAGGTCTTCCCTAATGTTCGTAAGGTGATATTTAGACCTAAAGGAGCAAGCAGTACAAACATCTGGGGAAAGAGGCTTCCCAGTGTAGGTAATGATAATATTAAAAGCTCTGGGGCAGGAATAAGGTTGTGTTTTTGAGGAAAAACAAGACAGCCACTGGGACTAGCAAGGAGTAATAAACAAGGAGGATGAGAATGCTAACAAATGAGGTCAGAGAAGTAGGTGTGGGTCAGATCATATAGAGCTGTATTGACCAAGGTTATAAGCAAATTTTTTCTAAGCTTGACAAGGCCATTGGATGGTTTTATATTAGAGATTAAAGGGATCTGATTTTATTTTAAAGGTTACTGGCTAATGTTGAGAATAGAGTGTAAAGGAATAGGAAGCAGGAGGAATAGTTGGCAAACTACATACAACAGGTAGCTCAGACTAGGGGAATGGCTGATGAAGTGGTGAGTAGTGGTCAAATTTGGGATATGCTTTTTTGGTCTTAACACTAGGTGAATGGTTGTGTTAAATATGCAAACTTCCCAATTTCACAAGTTTAAACAGTTTAATATAAAAAACAAACTTAAAAAAAAATTCCATAATGACTTGTTATTTGGAACAAAACTAACTGCTAATGCTGTAATTGCTCCTAATTTCAAGTCAGGAGACGGTGGCAGTTTCTAAATATGCATGAGCTCAGAAGTACCACTAATTTCAGCGTTCATTGATGAATATTTCCTGCAACATCTATTACTGTGGAGTTCCATGGTGATTTTCTATTTGCCTCATTTCCCCTACATTTATTTATTGGATTCTGTAAGGAAGATTTTTCTCTTCTCCATTTATTTATTCAATCACTTATATAATTTTGGACCTACAGATATCTTATTCTTTGGTTTACAATCCATTATCATCATTATTAATTTGTTGTTTAAATTGTCCTCCATATTTGGCCTTTGGAAGTCAGAGTTTGCAATGGTAATTTCCAGGTTGGCTTCTGTGTCTTTTTGACCTGCCCCACCTTCCCTCCCCTCTTTTTTTCTTAAGCATAGGACTGTATTTCCTAGGTTTATGGCACTATGGTCTATTAAACTATAGGGATCCTAAAGGGCATAATATCTCCTTAACTAATGTTTGCATGAATTACCCTTGTGGAGTTACATGATGCTAAGAGTTGGAAAAGACCTAGGAGGCTATGTAATTTCAACCCCTTACCATACCTTGAGTTTTCATTAACTGCCACACCACCATTCATTTCTGCATTAATGCTAATAAAAGAGGATTTAAACTTACAAGGCTGCATTTTTGTAATGGAAATTATAACGTTTTAAATTGAGCCAAAATCTATCCTTATTCTACGTAAGGCTTCAATTGTTTAACTTTTAAACTGTTATCAGCAGCACTGAATAAACATTACCAGAGCCTTCACCATTTTCCAACTGATACTGTTTCAAATTTCTCCTGCTATCCTGGTAATGCTCTTCTGAGTTGCAGTTCATTATTATATGGCACTAGAGCTAACTACAGGAGGTGATAAGATGTGGTGTCACTACAACAGTACCGCTTTCCATATTCTGGATTCCCTTCCTCCCCCCTACCCTTTTTTTTAATTTTTTTTTTAACATTTATTTATTTTTGAGACAGAGAGAGAGCATGAACAGGGGAGGGTCAGAGAAAGAGGGAGACACAGAATCTGAAACAGGCTCCAGGCTCTGAGCTGTCAACACAGAGCCCGACGCGGGGCTCGAACCCACGGACCTCGAGATCATGACCTGAGCCCAAGTCGGATGCTTAACCGACTGAGCCACCCAGGCGCTCCCCTCCCGCCCTTTTTAATATAACTTCATACTTTAGCTATTTTGACAGCCGCATACCACTGATTCACCTTACAGTCACGAAAACCTCAACTCTCCAACATGTAGTATCATAAATGATGGCTTTCCCTTCACATACTTAATGGATTTATTAAGCCAAGTCTAAGATTTCTTTTTCCTGTGGAACCCCATCTTGTTAGGTTTTAACCTGTTAATTTATCTTGTCTAGCTCAAGTTGAATCTTGACTGCCATGCAATATATGTCTCCTATATCTTCTTTATTAATATGTTACCAGTAAATATGACGCCAGAATACTCGTGCTAATCCTGAAGAAGACAAATACAGCAACCCAGTATAGACCGGGGCAGTTTTGTAATCCTTCTAATAGGACAGATATAAAAGTAATTTTTTTTTCAACGTTTATTTATTTTTGGGACAGAGAGAGACAGAGCATGAACGGGGGAGGGGCAGAGAGAGAGGGAGACACAGAATCGGAAACAGGCTTCAGGCTCTGAGCCATCAGCCCAGAGCCCGACGCGGGGCTCGAACTCACGGACCGCAAGGTCGTGACCTGGCTGAAGTCGGACGCTTAACCGACTGCGCCACCCAGGCGCCCCTAAAAGTAATTTTAAAATTACTTTCATGGATATTACATGTTGATATAGAAAATGTAAACAGGTGCAGTACTGGGAAGACAGGTCTAAGTAAAACAATCTAGAAGGGAGTTTGGAGTAGCACTGGGCAGGGAAAGAAGGTAGGTAAGAGACTAGCAAAGATAAACCTTCATTTTGCCTAATGTCAAAAAGAAGATCTATGAAAGGCCTCAGGTTTTTATTTTAGTCCACAATTTCAGTTCCAGTTAAAAATGATTCAGCAGGTAGTTTCATATTTGGGGTTTAAAATTTTTCATTTCACTTCAAATGAACACAGGAGAATTATAAACTCAAGTTTAGAATACTGAATATCTTAGGTAAATAGCATACAGAAGGCTTCAACTGCTTTGGGTGATGTTTTTTCTCTTGAATGAGGGTTGGGTTCACAGAAGTTGATTATAGTATTCTTGACACTTTCATAATCTGAAATATTTCATAACTAAAACAGTTTAGTAGAAATATATTCAGATTCCATGTTAAGCATAGTAGTTTAGTTCCATTTCTTAACTCGTTTAAGCCGTTAATAATCAACTAATCATTATGGAAGTGGCTCAGCCTGTACACTGAAGTTCTATATAATTCTAAGTTTAGCAGATAGGCCAAGTTTATCACTATGTTCACTCTAACTGTATAATTATATTGATAAAAATAAGTTCTCAATTATAAGAACTATAGTAAACTGCATTAACACTGTACAATGAACTCTTCTTATGACAGGAATTTTATAGTATTTAAATCTCTGATTTTCCAAATAATGTATTTAAAAATTTCTATTGACAACACTTTTTGGAAAACATTCAGATTCTGAAAAAAAAAAAAAAACCAAAAAGAAAAACTTGAGCATATTATCAAGAAGATAAGCATGCATTATTCATGTTACAATTTCTTAAATGGGAACAGAAAAGCCGGATGATTTAACTGGCATTTCTGAGAAAATACCAGTATACCACATACTACATAAAAACCTTATACAGTGATTCTGCTTTGAAACATAGGTCCCTCCTATGAATTATCAAATCCTATGTTTCTGTTACGGCACTTAACATATGGGAGTAACAAAAAAATTTACCCTTTCCCTCCCCTGCCGAAAATATACATACCCCACACACTTGAAAACTGAGACCGTTTGGATCTGGCAATTTCTCAAAACATTGAACAGATTTACCATATGATCCAGTAGTTCCAATTCTGGATATGTACCCAAGAGAAGTGAAAGCAGGGATTTGAAAAGATATTTATACAATCCATGTCTGTAGAAGCATTATTCACTATAGTTAGCAGGTGAAAAGAACCGAAGTGACCATTGACAGATGAATGGATAAACAAAATGTGGTATATACAAACAATAGAATATTAGTCTACTTTAAAAGAAATCGTGACACATGCTACCACATTGGCTGAACCTTGACATTAATGCTAATAAGTGAAATAAGCCAGTCACAAAAGGACAAATATTGTATGATCCCACTTATATGAGGTACTTGGTAGTCAGAAAGAACGGTGGTTTCCAGGGGCTGGCAAGAAGGGGAAATGGAGAATTAGTGTTTAATGGGTACAGTTTCAGTTGGGGAAGATGAAAAAGTTTTGTAGATGGATGGTAAAGACGGTTGCACAACAATGTGACTATACTTAATGCCATTGAACTGTACACCTAAAAATGGTTAAAATGATAAATTTTGTTGCATGTATTTCACCACAATAAAATCAGCTGAGTAAATTTGTAAAATAAGCATAGTGGCTAAGCAACTAAGGTAAAAAGCAAAATATCTTCCAAGGATGAGACCTGATTGACAGTATTACCATTAATGAAAGAATGTTCCACATCAAAGATTTTTCAACAAAAAAAGCTCTTTAAAAAGGAAGAAAGCAAATGATAACGTATTTTTAGCACAATCCAACCCATGAAGCATGTAAGACAGGTGATTCAAATGGAAACATGCATCGGGCCTGAAACATTAACCATTAGAAGCACCAAACTCATTTCTATTGCATTCATTCCATATTTACCAAACAATCTGATTGTAATTTGATTCTGCTTTCATTGTAATTTGCTCAATACAGAGAAGGTAAGGACCAGCAAGCTTAGGTAACCTAGCTCCATCATTACATTTCTCATACATTAACACATTAGTGTTATGGTTTTTACAATTTCTTAGCAGATGGAGCATGGGACTCAGCACCCCAGAGTCCAGTCACTTCCAGATCTGATAAACCAATTTCAAGCCTAGAAGACAATGAGATGTTGAAACCCAGTAATCACACCCAGGTCCTGCTAGGCTGTGGATACATCTGTGGCAAGCTACACCACCTTCTCCCAGCAACTTCCCACTCTCAATGCGTACAATAATGCTGTATTGTAATTACATCATTAGACTCAGTTCCTTGAAGATAGGGAGTGAATCTTATGTTTTATCCCCAACAACTAATAAAGTTCCCAGCTGAAAGGGAAGAACCCAATAAATACATGGTAAATGAAAATAAAATCCTATTTAGTAATACATAATTAGGAAATGAATATTGTAAAGGTTCTTCTGTATGTAATTTTCCTCAAAAGCTTACAAATGAAAACTTGGGCAATAGCATTGACAAAATAGCATGTTTCGATTCAGTTGGAATTCTGGATTCAAGTGGAAGTTACAGTAGTTAGGTCATATTTTGTTGAGAATGTCCACCAGTGGCATTCAAACTATGAAATGATCTGTATGGAAGCTCAGATCTCAGAGAGCATAAATGCCTTTCCACCAATAATTTTTCCTCTAGTACAATAAAGAAGATGGAAAATGTGTACCTTCACTTGCCAAATATGTGGTATTAGTATAAGTGCCTTTTCTTTCTGCTACTCACATGAAATCAATCAAAGGAAGAATAAAATTCCTTCCTACTGTGTCCTAGAGCTCTGCTGTTTCACATAATGCAGCATTAAGACTCAACACTAGCCAAAAGTTCCTGGATGAGAATCTACCAGTGATTCCAACACATACAAAAGGGATAACTCCTGACACATTCTTGCACAGGAGGGCATTGAGACACACTTGCTGAACATAATTCAAATTGCAAAAAAATGCCAGATGTGAAAGTTTTTATGTTCAGACTAGATTTCAGCATATAAAATAACCTCTAACAAATCATTTGCAATTAGGATAACTAATTTTTCTTCACCTTTTGGTCTTAATTTTTCTTTTTTCCTTTTTGTGGGTCAGCCACATATACTAGAGAAAATATGGGTTATTTTTTCTTCTAGAAATTAAGGAAACAAGTTTCCAGAACCATATGGCCTAACTTCTTAGCTTTGCATTTACTAGCTGTGTGACCTGCAAATCATCAAATTCTCATCTATAAAATAAGGACACTAGCTACCTCACCGGATTGTAGTGAGGATTAAATAATCTGCAACACTGCCTGGTACAACAAAAGTGCCACTTTATTGTTAATTAGCTGCTATTACCATAAGTGAAATTTTTGAAAGCATCAGTTCCACCTAAAAAAAAACCTCAATAACATTCTGGTAATTATGAATATATATATTTGTGTCTTATTGCTAGACTCTAACTGTGACTTCCCAACCATGATTCACTTCTTTTATACCAAGAGCTTCTTGCCATTCAAGATGCAGATATACGTGACAGGCTATCGAACCTTGCATATATGAAGTCCTTGCTTAGTAAAACTTAAGGTCTAGCAGGGAAGAAGAGAGCCTTTGGGGATAAATCTATTCATACAAATGACAACAAGTTCACATACCAATAATAGTAATTTAAAAAAAAAAAACTGAAAAAGGTCCAAGAATATGAGTACATATTACTCTGAAGTCTGCATACATAGTAAGCAAAAACCATCCAATGCATTACGAAAATAGGATAATTTTTTAATGTTAAGTGAATATGTACCATCTCCTCCTCCTCTTTTTAATCACAAAAACGGACTAGCCCCACACCTTTTACTCCAAAAAGCGGGAGTAACGGTTTAGACTATCCGATCAGAAGCGCTTCCGTTCCCTCGGAACCTTGTACAATCAAGTCCTTGGTGTCGTCCCTACTTTCCACTCTGCTTCTGAAAGTACTAGCTGTTTCAGGCCACAACTTTTAGATTTGATGATAGTTCCTCTAAAATGGAATGACGAATAATCTCCATCCTTTTCTCACAGTGGCGTCCAAATTCCATCCAAAGACAAACAAAATTGTCTTTTAGTGTAGCGTAGTGTTTAGAACTTAATGCTGTGTAGTCAGACAAATCTGCGTTCGGCCTCCGCTAGATCGGTCATTAGCCGTGTGATGTTGTAAAAGTCTTGTTACTACAAATCTAAGGGAAGCGCGTGAGTACACGCACTGAATCTTGGACAAAGACAGCATTTATACTTTTTTTTTTTAACTGAATTAAGTGTAACGCCCTCTAGGTTTATAGCAGCTAGTCCTGGAGACGAGACGCGGGACTGTGTTGATGACATCACTTCCGGGGCGACAAGGTCGGTCTCTTCCTCCTGCAATAACGCAGCGACTGACTTTGCTAGGGAAAGGACGCCTCTACTAGCTACTGTCATTCACGAGGAAGGTGGGTGAAATTGCTCACCCCTCTCTTACTGGTTCTTTCGTGTGCCTGGAAGAACGATTCCAGTAGAAGCCCTTCGCCTTCCTACAACAGAGATTGGTACTGGCCAAGTTCCCTGGGTTCACTTGGGAGTCTTCTTGGCCCAAAGACAAATGCTCAGCACAGGCAGCCTTGCGTGGGTTTTGTGACTGCAAAGTTCTCCAGGTGTGTTTTCTGTGCTACATTCCCCACCACTCCCCTCTGCGAGGTTTTTCATCACTCTCATCCCTGGATGCCGTTTGCCCCAGTGGAACAATAAAAATTCCAATATTCTCTCATTTACCCATTTTGTCCATTAGTGTGTAGGGAAAGGACCTCCTTAAGCATCCAGAAAGTTCTAGGACAGATGATTTAGAGTCATGAAACTAGATACTTGGAAGTGTGAAGATACCAGGGTGCTTTAGTGATGGACTGCTTTTATGTGAGGAGGGAAAAGGGATTTGGGGGAGATCCTTATTATGATAAACTTGTGGTAAAATGGAGATTGAGTTAGAGAAATTGAAATTAATGGATAAAATGGGTATTAGGTTGCAGTTGTTTTAGATAAGAAGTGGTTCTTTTAAGATGAGCTTCATAAGAACACTTGTTTCCAAAGTAGATGACTAAAATGTGTGTCTTTAATGTGAATTCTTGTGTTCAAACTAAATTATCAATTTTTATTTTGAAAGATATTTTCAGGAAATAGAATGCATTTATTTTTATTTGTTCTGTCTTGCCTTTATTATTTTTTAAAACCAATTCTATCTTAGTTAATAGCTATCAAACAATAAATAGCACTTTTCAGATAACTATCCATGCGACTATTAGCTGTTTTATAAAGAATAATGAATAGTATGCTAAGAACAGCATGATAGTAATACTAAAAAATTTCATATCTGACTTCCCTGTTTTCCCCCTTAAAGAACATTATATTCATTCCTACTGTCATTGATATTAATGGGTTGCTACAGCCTTTAAAAATTTTTGCTAACTTTTCCAAAACTTTCCTATAATTTTACAAAATTATTATATTGAAAAATAAATCAAGTTTTTTAGAATTTTGCTTACCTAAATGGGTTAGTGGTCAATGTCCATTCCCAATAATTGTTTCTTCATTTCTTTTCCAGGAATTATCTATAGAGTAAGTATGCTAATATTGAATAAGGCAGCAGGAGTTTTTTCTAAACCATCAAGAAGGGAAATTTATGAATTTTTAAGAAGTTTTAATTTTCGTCCTGGAAAAGTATTTCTTCATAAACTAGTATTGGGGATTGAAACCAGTTGTGATGATACGGCAGCTGCTGTGGTGGATGAAACTGGAAATGTTTTGGGAGAAGCAATACATTCCCAAACTGAAGTTCATTTAAAGTAAGTAGACATTATCTTTGTAGTTCCCAATTTTTTTTGGGGGGGGGGGAAGTAAAATAAAATAATTCTTTTCTAAAAGCTCAGTATATATAAAAGCTCAGTTTTAAGAGCTCATTTCTTTTGTGTGAAAACTTCTAATAACCGCTGTAGAAAACCTGAAGCCCTTCAACCTGGTTTCTAAGGCTCTCCACAATAAAGTCCAACTTTAGCTAATCCTGTTGCCAAAAAAACCTAAACTCATTCCCAACTCCAATATTTATCCATAATTTCTCCTCAGTAATTTCTCTTCTTTTGCTCACCTGTATGTTTCTTGGTCTCGACTGAAGTCCTTGGAGAGTATGACCCTACCTCTAACCTGTGTTGATCACTGGAAAAAAAAAATTCCTATTCACATGTATACATAAAACTCATGTTGACACTTAAATAAATAATATACTGCTGTATTAAACCACAGAATGGTGCAAGGTTTATAAACTCATCTGTTTGCAGAGGACCACTAGTCGGGTTATATAGATAAGTGGGCTGGATATAAAGTGGAAGATATCTGGAGGGGGTCACTACTCAGCTCCAGCCAATTGTTGCCATGCAGAAATGTAGGCCCTGTGTTATTTGATCATCAGAATTTTCTAGAGAAAATGGAAATCCAGAATGTAACTGTAATATCTCCAGATTTTTAAAATTAGTAGCTAGCTTGAACTATACTAAAATACTGAACAGATAAAATATGCCTTCAGGCCACCAATTTATAACATCTGCGTAGTGAAAAAGGTTGGTATTTTGAGATCACAGACCTGTATTTGAATTATGAATTAGGCGCTTGGTATTGGCTCTGATTTTAGGCAAGTTCCTTACCCTCTCTGATTATGTTTTCATATCTGTAAAATGGGAAAGATAATGCTTCCCTTACAGGATTGTGGGGAGCATAATAGAAATAATACATGTGAAGAGACAGAATAGGCCTCTAAGAGTTACACACTATGTAAAAGGGACTGCAGCAGGCAATAATAAGGCGTGGTGAAGTACTAGAAAGTCCTTACCTTCAAGGAGCCTCACCTAATCTCATCATATATAGACCTGAAAGGAAACATACAACATACAGTACAAGACAGCATAAAGTATGAAACCAGTGCAAACAGTAAGTGTTACTACCATGCCCCAGTTCCATGGTTCTTTCAGTATTTCCAAGAGTTCTGGACATTTGAACGTGGAAATGTTAACTGCACAGAAAGGCCTCTCCTAACCACTTTATCAAAATTAAGTACTTCTACCATGTTTATTGCATGTTATCTAACCCTGCTTATCTTCTTCATCATCCTTTTGATAATTTTTACATTTGTTTACTTATGTATACTCTTTCCCCCAATAGACTCTAAGCTCTATGGTGACAGGGGCTGTGTCTGTATTAATCACTATACCATGCCTTGATACTCAGAGTAGCATCTGATATGTTGCATCTGATATTAGTGGCCTTGAAAAATAGGCCTTCAATGAATGGAGATGAAAAAAATATTGTTGTACGAGTAAGCATCATAGTGAAGGCAAAGAGGTGAGAAAATACCGGACATTCAGTTTAGTTAGTGCATAGGTTACTTGATACACAGGCAAGCAAACTATGGTACCATCTGCACAGCTCATCTCTGCATTTATTGAAATCCTACAGTTTCCTGGCAACATTTGGCTCCAGCTTTGAGGCCAGATGGTTTTCCTGCCTCTTTGTTAGCTTTTTGGTCACTCAATTACCTACTCTCCATACTGTGTACAAAGTAATTCTTTTGAGAATAAAGCCATGGTCTTATTGTCTCTGGTCCTTAGCTAGCATAATCCTTTGAAGGTAAAATATATAGAAGATGCCCAGAAAGGAAGGGAGGTAAGCAAGTGGGAGAAGGAAGAAAGAAGTGGGAGGGAGAGGATTTGCACTTAAAGTCACCTAAATTTCAATAAAGTAAACACTTTTGAGTAGGAGAGTTATGGGGTCAGCATTGTGCTTTATTTTCTGGTAATACAATATAGAATAGACTCCAAGGATCAGAAAATCTGTCTGGGGGAACTGCAGTTAGTAGACTTTGAATAGACTGAGATAATGAGAGTTTTTGAACTTGGGAATGGTGATATATTTAATGTGGACAGTGAGATAAAGGAGATAAAGATGAAACCTGAAACCCAAGTGATTAGGAGGTTTGATGCCATTAACAGAGTTGAAGAATATAAGAGAAAAAGTAGCTCTGAAGAACCGAGGCAAACATGGGGCGCCTGAGTGGCTCAGTCGGTTAAGTGTCTGACTCTTGATTTTGGCTCAGGTTATGATCTCAGAGTTCATGAGTTTGAGCCCCATGTCCGGCTCTGCACTGACAGCGTGGAGTTTGCTTGGGATTCTCTCTCTCCCTCTCTCCCTGCCTCTATCTCTCTCTAACAAAATAAATAAACTTAAAAACAAACAAACTAAAAACAACCAGCAAAAAAAAAAAAAAAAAAAAAAAAAAAATTAAAGAAAATAGTATTACTATGTGGATGTGTTGAAATAAGATGGTTTCTTTTGTTTCCCTCATTACCTGACACAATACATATTATAACTGTTTAAGTAAATTAAAAAAAATTTTTTTTAACGTTTATTCATTTTTGGGAGACAGAGAGAGACAGAGCATGAGGGGGAGGGGCAGAGAGAGGGGAAGACACAGACTCTGAAGCAGGCTCCAGGCTCTGAGCTGTCAGCACAGAGCCAGACGCGGGGCTTGAACTCCTAGACCACGAAATCATGACCTGAGCTGAAGTCAGATGCTTAACTGACTGAGCCACCCAGGCATCTCAGTTAAATAAATATTAATTGAATGTTCTTACTGATGATTTTCTTTCTTTTTTTTTTTAGTTTATTTATTTTAAGAGAAAGTGTGCACATGCAACAGAGAGTGGGGGAGGGGCAGAGAGAGAATCCCAAGCAAGCTCCACACTGTCAGCACAGAGCCCGATGCAGCGCTTGAACCCATGAACCATGAGATCATGACCTGAGCCAAAACCAAGAGTCAGACACTTACCTGACTGAGCCACCCAGGCACCCTAGGATTTTCACTTCTATGTCTAGAACTAGCAGCATCAAATATTCAAAGATTTTTTTGAGGTTAGAGGTATATTTTGTAGACCCTATATTTTATTGCTCTGCCTTTATGATTGTAAGTCAGTCTCATTCTGGCAAACTTTTTCTAGCAACTACTTATTTACTCTTGACATTTGGAGTGGTTATCCACTGTTTGTCCTACATAGACCAAAAATCAAAACGATCAGCTCTAAGCACTAGATTCCCACACTGTATTTCAAGGTTGCAAGCTGTCTACTGTCCTGCCATGACCTTAATCAAGTGCAACATGTTTAAAAATAAACTCACCTTCTTTACAAAACTGTCTTCATGTTTCTCTCTGTTAGTATTTCTTTTCTCCCAGTCATTCCAGCTGAATATCTGAATCATCTTGGATGCCTTGGTCCCCTTTCCCCTTATATCCAGTCTAACTTAACAGTTTTCAAGGCTCTCTTCCCCATTCTTTCACTTCCCATGATCACATAGTATAAGATGTAATCATCTTACACAAATACTTTTATAATAACCTTAAAAAAAATCTCCCTGTCTTCAGAGAGATAATTTTTCTAAAATCCAATTTTATCCTGGCCTTTTCTTGTTCAAGACATCTTCATTAGAATGCTTCTTAAGATTATTTTGGTGATTCCGTATATTAACAAATCCATAGGAATTTGTTGTGTACAATTTTTTTTAATTTTTTTTTTTAACTTTTATTTATTTTTGAGACAGAGAGAGACAGAGCATGAATGGGGGAGGGTCAGAGAGAGGGAATCACAGAATCTGAAACAGGCTCCAGGCTTTGAGCTGTCAGCACAGAGCCTGACGCGGGGCTCGAATTCACGGACCGCGAGATCATGACCTGAGCCGAAGTCGGCTACTTAACCGACTGAGCCACCCAGGCACCCCTGTTGTGTACAATTTTGAAGTCAGAGACATTACACCCTTAATCCCTGCATATTGAATTCTTATATTGTGTTGCATTATAAGGCACACATATTTGAATGTATGACTAACATTTTTAGCTATATAATGATTAATTTGAAAACATGCCTTCAGCCCTAATACAAAACTTTTCTTAGTCTATTTTCACAATCTTAAAATTACAAAAAGCTGTTTGTTTGTTTTTTCCCCAGAACAGGTGGAATTGTTCCTCCAGTAGCTCAACAGCTTCACAGAGAAAATATTCAACGAATAGTGCAAGAAGCTCTCTCTACCAGTAAAGTCTCTCCAAGTGAACTCTCAGCAATTGCAACTACCGTCAAACCAGGACTTGCTTTAAGCTTGGGCGTAGGCTTATCATTTAGCTTACAACTGGTAGACCAATTAAAGAAACCCTTTATTCCCATTCATCATATGGAGGCTCATGCACTTACTATTAGGTTATTAAATAAAGTAGAATTTCCCTTTTTAGTTCTTTTGATTTCTGGAGGTCATTGTCTATTGGCATTAGTTAGAGGAGTTTCAGATTTTCTGCTTCTGGGAAAATCTTTGGACATAGCACCAGGTGACATGCTTGACAAGGTAATCATTAAAGAATTAATTTCTCTTTTCTGTTATGGTGTCTGTTTCAATCAAATATTAAGAGATGCACTACACTACCATTTATCTAAATATTTCTGATAAACATATTAGACTGAAAAAAATTTATATGCAATAAGAAAAAAAGAAAAAGTAGTACATAGTTTTATAAAAGATTCTTACCCATTATTAATAAAATGATAAGAGGTTTAGATTAGTACATAAAGGCTCAAATAGTTTGCAGATGCAGTTATGTTTTTAATCAAAAAAGACGTGAAAGAAATTGCCAAGTACTATAAAAATGTGAAATAAGATATATAAAGATAACATAAAGACATTAAAGATGCACAAAGTTTTGTGATTAAACATCACAGTTGTTGACACCACTACCAAGCAGGTTTCTTTTTTCTTTGTTTCTGAATTGTACAGAGCCTACTGCTATATGCAAAAATCCCGCTGCCAACAGCAGAAATGATTAGAAGAAATGGGCAGGTTCTAATATTTGAAGTTTATCATTAAGCAGTCATTGTGAACTTCAAACTTATTTTTTATCCCCAATAGAAGAGCAAGAGTAGATAGGGAAGCAGTGATTGGCCACTATTGATAAGGTTGTCAGGAGTAAGTCTGTGTTTACTGGCTTGCTAGCTATAGTCCATATTTGTACAAGTATAGCATGTCTTATTCATCCAGTTTTGTTTTGTTTTGTTTTAGTAAATTTCATTTCCTTTGTACCTTGGTTTCAAAATGTGCCATTTTATGACTCATTACAAAATTTTTGTTTGTTTTTGAAAGGTAGCAAGAAGACTTTCTTTGATAAAACATCCCGAGTGCTCTACCATGAGTGGTGGGAAAGCTATAGAACATTTGGCCAAACAAGGAAATAAACTGCATTTTGATTTCAAACCTCCCATGCAACGAGCTAAAAATTGTGATTTTTCTTTTACTGGACTTCAACATGTTATTGATAAGATAATAACACAAAAGGAAAAAGAGGAAGGTATATTTCTAATTTGTAGAGTTGGAAAAATAAGTAATCCTGGATTGTGCCTAAAAACACCTATTCGTTTCTGCAGGGATCCAGAAGGGGCAAATCCTGTCTTCGGCTGCACACATTGCTGCTGCAGTACAGCACACAACAGCGTGCCACATTGCAAAAAGAACACATCGTGCCATTCTGTTTTGCAAGCAGAGAGATTTGTTATCTCAAAGTAATGCAGTGCTGGTAAGTTTTGTTATCGCCTCTAACAATAATAGTAACACTTTATAGTATGTTATTTTCCTTCTAGGAACTTAATTGATCCTGTGCATAGAATATGATATCTTTATGTCCTGTGCTAGCCCTGACAGAATGAAATTATGCAGAATAAATACTAACAGCCATTTCTCGTACAGCTTCTATGTCAGCTTTATGGGACATCTTTACAGACTGTGTGGCAAAAAACTCCAAGGCTGCCTCTTATTGAATTTAAAAGTGGGTTTGCAATAAGAAATGAAATACAGTAACTGTTACTGTTATTTTAGAAAAATAAGCTAGTTTCCTTGAAATTTATGTTCCTTTGATGAAATCCATTTAAATCTGCATGTAAGCCTTGGTAAACTTCCTGTTTAACTGTATCTTAAACTTCATCCTTTTGAAACTTATAAAATGAGAAAATATTTAAATGATGGTAGATTCACAAAATAGAATATTATGTGAATATCAAAGGTAATAGCTTTTTAAGAATAATATAAAATGAAAAAAATGCTTATAAGTAAAAACAACAGGGTCTAACATATTGTTGTACTATGATTATAATTAGAAAAATGTTAGAAGAATATATATAAAAATAATAGTGATGCTGGTATTGAAATTATTGATTTTCTTTTCTTCCAAATTTTTATCATATAGCTATATCACTTGCCTGTTCCCCACCTATCAAAATGTAATATTTTCTTATTGTATAATGCTTGTATTTTCCCCAGGTTTAGCTAACAGTTTGGCTCATATCCTTATGTAGTATTTGTTGATTTGGGTCTTCTCAATTCCTTCAGGTTGTATCTGGAGGTGTCGCAAGTAACCTATATATCCGAAAAGCTCTGGAAATTGTAACAAATGCAACACAATGCACTTTGTTATGTCCTCCTCCCAGACTGTGCACTGACAATGGCATTATGATTGCATGGTAAGCCACAGGATATATGTGCTTCACTCATAATTATGTAAATATTAATTTCTATTTCATCATGTTAAGTCTTCTTCCTTTAAACCCTGGTCTATTTATTTTATTTTAATGATTCTTATTTAGGAATGGTATTGAAAGATTGCGTGCTGGCTTGGGCATTTTACACAACACAGAAGGCATCCGCTATGAACCAAAGTATGTAGTACCGTTTATAATCTCTATGCAAGTTGCAGTATAAAATTCAAAGCCTTTTATATATGAGGTTTTCATCAATATTCTGGTGGTACCTGAATAAAGATTATATTATTTCATGAAATTTCTTCCTAATAAATATTTTTGCTACAGTATCAAATCATAAACATTTTGACAAATCATAGGTTAAAAATAGGTGGGTGGGTAGGGATGATGAATACCCTCATTTACTAGCAGAATGGAAACCATGTCCATGGTCTGGACTTTTGCAATATCAAAGCAATCTCAGGACCAGCTGGTATGCTGGGAAACTTCAGAAAAATTTGTAAAAAGCAATCAGGTCTGAGACTGGGTTGTGAGTATGCTCCTCCACAGGCAGCTGAAAATGGCCAAGAGATAGCTACTTTCTGAAAGCCTTATTTCCTCTACCAAATCAGAGTTCCAAAGAATAGCACAGTGTTTCAATTTGTTATCAAGTTTTGGTCTAAGTTATTTCTGGAATAGTAAAAATACTAAAGGATGATTATGTTTCATAGTCTATAATTCTATTTTCCACATGATTTCATTTAATGTTTTAAAACTTTTCAGTATTTTAGTCCATAACTATTGCTACATGAACCACAGAGTATTAAGACTATAAACGAACAGAGTTTAATTAGTTGTGTTAGAAGGAATCTCCTATGATGATGGCTTACCCTCAGGTAGAATATAATGTCTGATCCAGTGTTGCCTTCTTGTGGCAGTGTTGAGGCTGGAGGTGATGACTTTTTTCACATTAGGGTCCAGTTGAAGCCTTACATTGGGCAACGTTGCTAAAAAGCAGAAATCTGAGGCCAAAATTATTTACTGGGAAAGCACAGAGAAAGAGGGTTGGATCTAAGACCTCTCCTGCCGGTAGCAACAGAGGAAGGTGGAAAAAGAAACAACCCAGCTTTTGAAACCTCAAAGAAGAATCAGTAAAAACCTGGAGAATTTCTAAAGTAGGAATGGATGTAGATTTGACTTTAGCTGTATGGTGAACTGTTTTTACCCTTTCAGCTTTGTAGAGAATTATAACGTATTTTTGTTGTTGTTTTTTTTTTCTTATTTCAAGTTTTTAATTTATTTACAGTATGAGAGCAGAACTATTTCTTTCAAAAACTTCTCAATGCTCAAACTCATTGAATTGTATACATTAAAGATGTATAGCTTTTCACATGTCAACTATACTTCAAAGTGGTTTAAAAAATTATGAAATTTAGAGTTCTTGTTAAAGGAACTGGCCTTTTCTTCACCCATTATTTCTGCTGTATTTATATTCAAGAACCATCATCACATATGATTAACTGTACATTAGATATGTATACTGTTTGTCAGAATTCAAAGCAAATAGTGACAGATCAGGATGCAAATATTTGAAATAATATGATTTATCTGATTGTGATGCAGATGTCCTCTTGGAGTAGATATATCAAAAGAAGTTGGAGAAGCTGCCATAAAAGTACCACGATTAAAAATGAAGATTTGATTTTTGCTTTTCAAACAATCTCTTAAGGTAGGATTTCAACATTAAGTTGTGATTTTTTTTGTATATCAAGTTGTGGAAGATACATAATATTAATTGTTCATCAAGACTTTCTTATGTTATTCCTTTTCTTATATATGATGTTTAACCTGGTCTTCTGAGAGACCAATAATATGTTATAGTCTTATAAGGTAGTATAGGTTTTTTATTATCGAAAGTAAAATAAAACATCTTGTGGGGAAAAGAATGTACTGCTATTGGTAGGTAGAAAGAAAACCTTGGACGATATACAATGATTCTGTTAAATCCTGGCCCCATATTATACAGGCCTAGATCTTTCTATCTTCTCATATCAGGATACTAAAAGCTATTTTTTTACATTATATCCTATTTATTTTATTTTATTAAATGTATTTATTTATTTAAGAGCACACGTGTGAGTTGGGGAGGGGCAGAGGGAGAGGGAGAGAGAGAATCTTAAGCAGGCTCCATATCCAGCACAGACCTCAACGTGGGTCTCGATCCCACAACCCTAGGATCATGACCTGAGCCGAAATCAAGAGTTGAACGCTTAACCAGCTGAGCCACCCAGGTGCCCCTAAATTTATTTATTTTTAATTGAACTGTAATTGACATACAATATTATGTTAATTTGAGGTGTACAACATAGTGATTCAACATCGATATGTATTATGACACCATGATAAGTATAGTTTTACCATCTGTACCATACAAAGTTATTACAGTATTATTGACTATATTCTCTAGGCTGTACTTTTCATCCCCTGACAAATTTATCTTATAATTGGAAGTCTGTACCTCTTAATCACCTTCACTTATTTCACCCATTTCCTGTGTACCCTGCCCCTACCCTCACCCCTGGCAAAAAGGTGGTTACCAGTAGAAGCTATTTTTTTGACTCCTGCTGAGACATTAGCCTAACTTTACTAATGAGAGAGAAATTTTAGAAATGTAGCCAGGTCAAAGTCATGTCAAATCAGAGAATTCTAAATGAAGACAAAAGGTGACTCTAACAGAATGCATGTTATTAATTATGAAAATATATGTTATTAGGTATATTCCCTGGAGCAATTGGGATATCTATACATTTCTTAAAATCCATTGAGATTTTAAGTAATCCTTCTAGTGTGTACTGTACTTTTTAGTTGACCACATATATTTATATCCATTATTTTAGAAATTGTATTTAATCAATGAAAGTAAATGAAATGTAAAGGTTTTCGGTTTTGTTTTTAGATAATTTCCTCTGATTTTGAATCTTTATACCAGTTTATCACTTTTTTTCTGCCTAGATTAAAGTAACTAAATGTACTGTGCTTTGACTATAAAGATGATGATGCTGACTTTAATGTCCTTTGAGAGATTTTACCAGTAAAGAGTTATGTCACATCATCCATACTGGACCAGGTTGTTAGCTTTCTACTCAATGACTTGCTTTGTTAAGAAACTAGGGGGTAAGGATAAAAATCGAAAATGAAAAGATTTCTTACTTTAATCCTGCCTTAAGGTGACCTCTTTCTTGGGAAATTCCATAAGTAATTCCTTTTTTTTTTTTTTTTTTAAGAATTGTAATCATAGAATACTGCTTTTGGATCATCCATTCGAGAATAAAAAAATGTACTTTATATGAGGGAACATATAGAAACAGCCAATATTTATACAACTTTGCATTCTTTGCTGTTGAAGTATAGCTATGATAGAATTGGTTTGTAAATATTATTTGGAAGAAACTATTAGTTTGTGAATTCACAGTTTTCATTTAAATTTGTATTCTGTATCATATGAACCTGAATTCACAAAGAAGCAGTATCAGTATTTCCTGTGGCTCACACAATCAGAGTGCATATAAACTATGGAAAGAAATTGACCAAAATTTCTTCCCGCTGTCACAAATATTATAAAATGGGGATATCTATAATCTAAGTTCTTAAAATTTTTAAGTATCAAAACTGCTACAGGTGCATCAATACAACCATACTTGTTAACATTGAGTTCATGATATAAATAAGAGAAACTACAGATAAAGAAAAAGCAATTTTTAGAAACATTCCATATCTGTAGGCCTCTCAGAGGCCAGACGGAAGGAAGGAAGGGAAAGAAGGGAAAAGGTGAAAAGGAAAAGGAAGGGAAAAACGTTGAACTCTATACGGGCAAGCATATTTACCAAAGTTAGCTAATAGTACAGGTAAAAGGCAATTCGCTGAAATACTCTGTTTACTTAGTTATGTTGTATGTATTTTACCACAATTAGATTAAAATTAAAGGTAAAAAAATTGGGGGGCATCTGGATGGCTCAGTCAGAGCATGTGACTCTTGGTCTCAGGGTGGTGAGTTTGAGCCCCGTGTTGGATATAGAGATTACTTAAAATCTTAAAAAAAAAAAAAATTAAAAAGATTGCTCAGGAATTCTTCTATACGTTCCTTCTAATGCTTTTATTAGCCTTCGGTAGGCTCTGGATTAGCTTTCTGCACATGTTTCCCTAGTTGGCTCAAGAACACTATTCTTGGTCTTGATACTTCTGTGATATCTGATGAAGTTGCAGATGAAAAGGAAAAAACGTTGTGAGAAACAGTGGTCTTTTTTGTTGTGTTGAAGAGTCCCATGAAATTTGTTACAGGAGGTATCAAAGTCAAAGAATCTCTTGGTTGAATTTTAGGTTTTAATTTTCTTCGGTACTCTTTCCCTAAAAATGAGAGAGGCACAATTAAATGTCTCTTTCTTAAGCCCAAGAGCCCTAGATACATTCTCATTGCTCTTGGTTCTGTATAGTTCTACTCTGTCCAAATCACTAAAACATAATAAGAGAATGGATCAGTAGCTTCCAGACTTGTAGATGTCAGAGTGCAAAAATTTGTGGGCGCCAAAATATGGTTCCAGCTTGTTATTATGCCAAGTTGAGACTAATAAAAGAACAAATAGCAACACAATTTTATAAAACAAGAGATATTTTAATACCCAAAAGAAACTATAAAAGGTGCTATCTCAAAATGACACATTTTATATTGAATGAAATTAACTTTATGAGAAACTTGCTATATTGTCCTTATTTTTTCTTATGTTATCATAAACCCGTGAAAACATTATCAGACCATTATTGGTACACAGATTGCTATTTAGAAACCAATATTAAAGTGAAGAAAAAAATGGGATTGACTTTATTCCTTTATGTAAATTACTCTTACACTAAAGAAGCTATACAAAAAATATTCTTCTACCCATGATATTCAGAAATATAGCCTCCCCCACACATCTAGCTTTCCTCAGAAACTCCCTGAATAAGTGAAGTTCTCTCTTGTCCTTGTATTCTCTTTTTTTCTCTCCCTTTCCATTTGTGACACCTACAAACTGATTGTGACTTTTGAATGTTCTATCCTTGCTTTTGATTATAGGATAATATACCAAGGCTGATATTGGTCCTACACTAAACACACATGAACAAGCACTAAGTATATAAATGAAATAAAAAAGTAAATTTCTTTTCCCTCTTTCATATCTAATAGTAACCTTACAAGATCTGGGCTCTGATTTTACAGGCCTAAGTCACTCAGCCATCATCTGCCAAATATATATAAAACTGTAGAGTATCAGTGGAAAAAATGTGATCTCTGCCCTAAGAACCCACAGACAAGTTGTACATGAAACAAAACAATAGAAATATTGTAATTTAAGCCATACTTACATGTTGTTTCAATAATGACCTATTTCTATGCATGGCTTATGAGAAAAAGCAAACAGAGAAGGATTTATGTCAAGTGATATAGTAGGAAAGGCCTTGAAAGAAATGATTAACATGGTCTTATAAATGGGAAGGTATTTTAAGTATACAGAATGACAAAAGCAGAGTTTACAGGTAAACTTTTTAGGGGGTAAACCTCTACAGTTTGAATTTTTAGAAATGGAACACAGAATTGTAAAGTGTCAGGTCTAGGAGGTACCTCAGAGATGAAAGAAAAATCAATTACCTTTCTTAAAGACAGGAGTTATGGATGGTCCTCCATTTTTCTCTAGACTAAAAGGAAAACATGTATCACAAAAACTAGGAATATATAAAGACTTTAGTACACCCAGGCAATAAATTCCATACCCAGTGGCCTAATTTATATGTTACCTGTACTAACTATGCATGTTACCTGTAGGTATTTTATATTCAGTCACTCATTTACCCACTTATCACTCAAACATTTGGAACGTTAAATCTGCTTGAAGTGATCAGTGAAAACTTCATGGTAAAAGAGACACTTCAGCTAGGTTTTGAAGAAAATATGTCTTCAAATGAATGAGACAGAGGGAATAGGATATGAAAAATTATAGTACTATAAAACAGCATGGCATGTTCAGAGAATACTAAGTAGTCTAGCATGGTTGGAATTACAGGTATCTAGAGATATATGATGGAAGATAGGTTGGAGAAAGGTCATTTTAGGTATTAAGAATACAACAAAATTTAAACTTTATTTTCAAAGCAATGGTTTACCAATGAAGTGTTTCAAGCCAAACAAGGTGTACCTAGTTAATATAGGGGTGTGTGTGTGTGTGTGTGTGTGTGTGTATGTGTAGGGATTTAAAAGCAATTATTTTAAATCATCATCCTGTGTGTGTAACATAGTTACAGAATTTCCCTGGTAATAATATTTAAGTCTTGCCTAAGCTAATATATTAAAGGTGGTTATCACAAATGTATAACTGGCTAATTTGATGAGGAACATTTGCTGCCATCCACTTTAATGAGGCATAGTCTTCAATCTGTTCATATGCCAACTTGATGGCTACAGGGTAACATTTAGGCTAGCATGTAGGCTCAGAGTGTTTCCATACAGGTTCAGTTAACACCAGTAAAATTATGTCTCTCTCTCCATATTTCAAAATTTCCATATACAAAGACTTTTCTAATCTGCTACTCTTGGGGCTGGATGGGGGCATGGGAATAGAGAAGTGATATGTGCACCAAAAAAATGCTATCATGATCCCAACCACAATCATTGTACTTTCCAGTAGTGGTATCAAGGAATATTTTGTGGAAGGGTATTGTTGTCTATCCCAAAGTTTCCAAACTGATTTTAATAATCTTTTAGCACATTTCCTATAGTTTCATTTAACCAAACTCATTCACTGAGTTGTTATGAAAATTAAAGGGAATAGTCCATATAAATACTCTAAGGAGAGTTCTTAACACTGTTAGTTATGGTAGTAATTATTATTTGCTTACTAGCTTCACCTCACCTGGTAATCATTCTTACAAGTTTACTGACCACTGATCACTACTTACAATCCTAAAAGTTGGGTGCTCGCTTCGGTAGCACATGTAGAATCCTAAAAGTTGGGTGTTCACAGCTCCAGGGGCTGCCATTCATCCTCGGTCACTGTAGATTGGTATAGTTTTTACACCTATTTTCCAGTAGATGACAGTAAAGTACCCAAGGAAGGGACATCTTTTTGTAATTCTCAAAAAGTTGCTATGTAGGCTAGTTGGGGGAGTGACTGTGTAAAATAATACTTTTCATTATTTATCCTAAATTGATTTTTGAGCCAGTAAATATTATTTTTAACAATGTCAATTATAGGGGTGCCTGGGTGGCTCAGTCAGTTAAGCATCCGACTTCGGCTCAGGTCATGATCTCACAGTCCCTGAGTTTGAGCCCTGCGTCGGGCTCTGTGCTGACAGCTCAGAGCCTGGAGCCTGCTTTGGATGCTGTGTCTCCCTTTCTCTAAACCTCCCCCATTCATGTTCTCTGTCTCAAAAATAAATAAACATTAAATTTTTTTTAAAAAAATGTCAATTATAGCAATTTAATTTAGATTTCCCTGGCTTATTATATAAAATTAGGTACTCAGTTTTGGGTTTTCAGTTTTCCAAAGACTTAAAATGAAGATGTACTAAAAATTGGTTTATAGAACCATGATGTATTGGATCTTATTCTTTTCTATTATTATAGAGTTAATACTGTACCTTGAATAGTTCTGTTTCCTACACATAAATAGTGCTAGTTGCAGAGACTTGTAATGCAGCTATATCTACTAAAGAAAAGAAAATGTGCCCATTCTAAGGAGATTCTCCTCTCCCTTTTGCAGAAGCTTAAGCTATAATGAAACTATAACACTGAAGCAAAATCCTCCGAGTAAATAAATGCCTTTCAGACTTTGCCATAACTCCAGTCACCGAGTCTGATTTAGCTGTTTCTATCCTGGGAGTCTGGCCTAACTTTGAATCGGGTTCCAAAGTCCCATCTGATGCCAAGGTCATGGTGGCATTCCTGGTCAGCTCAAATCTCTCAAGTATATCCCCAAAATGGCTTCTTGGATCAGACTTGGAGGCAACCAGAATCCCAAAAAGCTTTCTGAAATGTGAATAATCTTGGCCAAACAGGATCCCCAAGATCTGGTTGTGTTCATGCCGGCACAAGAAGTTCTGTTGCAAAATCAGAATTAAAACAGGCTTTGGCAGTGGACATTTAGAATGAAGTGTATCTCTTGGTATACAAGGCACAAAAATAGTTCCCCTTGTTTGAGCTTCCTTAAACTTTCTTACAAGTTCCTTTATCGATAATTTCAACTTCACAAATACAGACACAATACCTTAATGCAGGAAGTCCCACTCGCTGTTGCATCTGAAATTCCTTTAGAAATGCTGGGTTAATACTTGCATCTCTGCTGATATTATTTGTTAATCGAAGGAACTGATTAGGCTTATTTCTGCATTCCTTTAATAGGATGCGGAAAGCACTTGCGTTGTAAGTTAAGTAGCCAAGAGCACAGGAGCAAGCTGTGCGAACCTAAGTGAAGAAACAGTTCCTCCATTGAGCTAAAACATCTAACACATGTTCTCATTAAACATTTCCTAAGAAAGTCTTTGTAGCTATGTTTAACAAACATGTGTCAACCAATGGCAATCTATACATGGACGCATAACAACGATGTTTTCAGAGAGAGAGATGTCAACTGCCACTAATTACTAGTAGTTGTTCTCAGTCCGGACTGCATTTTAGAATCGTCAGCAGTTAGAAACAACAACAAAAACCCACCAACTGAATCAGACTCGCTTGGGGGTAGAATCTGGGCTTTTGTATTGTTTTTTAAAAGTGCCACAGGTGATTCTAATATGCAGCCAGAGTAAGAACCATTGAGTTTGAAGTAGGACAGTGGGTCTCAGTCTTGATTGTGCATTGGAATCCCCTTGATAGTTATGAAAATTACTCGTGCCTAGTTACCACCCCTAGACGATCTGATTTAATTATTTTGGAGTGCAGTCTGGACACTGGAATTTTTCAAAACAGCTCAGTTGATTATAATAGGAAACCAGATAAGAGACGATAAGATAAAAACAAGTTTAAAATAAGACACTCAGGAAAGCGATTCAGTTTTCCACTGGCAAAAACAGAAAAAGTAGATCTTTCCTTTCTTAAAGGGAATACCCTTAGTCTGTGACCCTGAAGTAATTAAGTTACTCATATGATTAATTAAAGTATATTCCTGGGAAGTTCTTAGAAAATCTGTTAGTGGTGGCCTAAGAACTGTCATAGAATGAACAAAAACCACACACATCCCGGGTAACAGAGGGTTCATATACTGGTCTCTACATTGGCATCTGACTGCTTTATATGCCCATATAACTTCCATACCTTGAACAGTGGTTCTCAGTGTATGGCCCTTATCCATCAGTTTCAGCTTCTAGGAACTTGTTAGAAATGCACATTGTAGGGCCTATACCAGATATATTCAATCAGAAACCCTGGGAATGGAGCCCAGCAATCTATGGTGTAACAAGTCTTCCAAGTAATTCCTATATTCCCTGAAGTTGGAGAAACACTACCTTAGACCTGGAGGGGGGAAGTGCAGGGGAATACTTAGAGGCAAACCACTACTACAGCCAGCCCAGCCTTCTTCACACTGTCATCTCTAATCCTGTTTGGCAGATAAGGAAAACTCCAATGGATTCCATTTTCATGCATTCCAAATAATCATAGAAATGACTTAGTGACATCACTGGTTAGTAACTAACCAGTTTTTGTGAGAGATTTTATAAATATTTTAATTACCAATTTCTATATCATCAGTGTACTTATTTGTAGATTGAATCTTAAGTTATTGAAGTTAAATGTGCACGTGTTGTAGGAACAGAATTGTGGATGGCAGATACTGTACTAGAAAACTCCTCTAATTTTGTATTAGTAACATGAACTATTATATAACATACTTAACCTGTGGAGAAATTAGCCCACAAAAGTGAGAGGCAACTTACATTTTTAGAATATTCAATTATAGAAAGACTTTTGTTTTTACCTCTTCTTTTTCTGAATACAAATGATAGCAGAGCCGTTGGATTGTCCCTAATGTGGCAAATGCTTCTGGAATACCAGCTCTAGAATGAGCCAGGCTAGCTATTAAATTTCCTACAAATAAGAAAAAAAATGCTTGTGTTATTTAAATGATATAAACTGATATACTGTACTTTTGTTCATTTGCACATATTGTTAAAAAGGGTTGAGTCACAAGACATCTCTGTTAATGAAGAAGATCTGAGAAAAAGCATGTATATATTAAATGTGGAAGTTTTTCCCCCAAATTGTGATTTGGTTTTCTGTCACAAACAGTAAAAATTAATTAGCTTTATCTAAGAGTGGGGAATTTTGAAAATCAGAGGTTTTTATCCCCATGGCTTCAGAATATATTTTGTTTTGAGCTTTAACATTTTTACATTTTTTTAGGTTTGTTTATTTATTTATTTTAAGAGACAGAGAGAGCACATATGAGCAGGGGAGGGGCAAAGAGGGAGAGAGAGAGAATCCCAAGTAGCTTTGTGCTCAGAGCTCTCTGCTGTCAGCGCAGAGCCTGATGTGGGGCTCAATCTCATGAACCATGGGATCATGACATGAGCTGAAAGCTTAACCAACTGAGCCACCCAGGCACCCCTGAGGTTTAGCACTTTTTTAATGACTATGAACGTAATGATTGAACTACCATAAAAAGTTAGTATGTCCTCTAGGGCGCCTGGGTGGCTCCAAAGGCACAGAAGTTTAACGTTAAAAAAAAAAAAAAAATTTTAAAGTTAGTATGTCCTCTTTGTAGCCCAGATTGCTTTGAGTTAAGAGCTTAATGGGATTTTAAAACCAAGCAATGTATTACTAACTTAAACTTAAAATCATTGAAGTTTTTGCCATAAAAACAAATGTTTGGGGGTTGAAAATAAGGTAATTCAGTAATAAAATAAATGTGCAGCTACCAGGCTACAACTGTTTCATTCAAATATGTGTTTTATTTTTAAAGCATTCATGTGATATTGTTTCACAATATTGTTGCTGTGTTGGAAAAAGTGCAACACAAATTTTAAGATATAAAGGCATCCACCCATATAAATGTGGATGGATACTTTATTGAGGTATTCATTGGGTTTTTGTTCTTGTATTTTTTTTTTTCTGGCCTTCTTTATAAACCAAGGCCTTTGTATTTATTGTTTCAGGATGGGGAGGGATGGGTTGTATGGCTTGGAGCGAAAATTGTCTTAAGATAACCTTTTCTTCAGGCTTATATATTAAAATCTATGTGTATAGAAGGCATTATTTTAGGTGAAAAGGAGAAAGGAAGAGAGGTGTCTCTGAAGATGAGGAGTAAGAAATGGGGAACAAATGGAGGCAGTCAGAGACTCTAAGACTAAGAAGGAGATGATAGGAACAGGAGCTTTGAGTGGAGAATGGTTATGTAGTGCACATAGGAAAACTGGACAGTTGGCAACAGAAATCCTAGTCTTTGCAAAACTTCTGTGCCTTTGGAGCTTCTTCTGGGAACCATGACTTAGACCTTTAGCACGACACTTATTTTACATTATATCTGCAGCCTGAATATCCTGCTTTGCTTGAGATACCCCAGACTCTGGAGATGCATATGACTCTGATGGTGGAGTGCAGAGAAAGGCCCAGTAATTTTTGAGATTCAGTTCCTACCAGCCTGAGACAATATGTGAAAGCTAGTATAATATGGTATTTCTTGCACAAAAGAGGTTGTGGAGTAAAATTTAAACCCACTACAGTTGTTTCTCAGAGCCATAGAATTACTATGACTTGAATTAAGAATGCTATTTAGATAAAAAGTATTTAATAATTTCTTTTAAACATGTTTTTGTCCTAGTTTCCATCAGAAAGTTTGTGTTTGCATGAATTTTCCTTCCATCTCAAGTAAAAATATAATTCCATGGCAGCAAGTATGATTTCCTTTCCTACCTTCTATGATCCATTTCAGTTAAAACAAACAAACAAACAAACAAAAAAACTATTTTTTGGTAGTAGTCACTCCACATGGTTGTCATCCTGATACTGTTTCATGTTGTGTTGAGAGTGATCTATCAGGGCGCCTGGGTGGCTCAGTCGGTTAAGCGTCCGACTTCGGCTCAGGTCATGATCTCACAGTCCGTGAGTTCGAGCCCCACGTCGGGCTCTGTGCTGACAGCTCAGAGCCTGGAGCCTGTTTCAGATTCTGTGCCTCCCACTCTCTCTCTGCCCCTCCCCTGTTCATGCTCTGTCTCTCTCTGTCTCAAAAATAAATAAACGTTTAAAAAAAAAAGTGATATATCAAGTCAATTAGCTTATTATTAATTTTGAAAGTTAGCTCTGGAGGAGATACAGTTACACAACTAGCGTAAGTGTGCCAAGAACTCTGTTGGACTATTTTGCTTTGCTATATTGCATAGCAACAAAGGGAACTCTTTAAATGTTAGCAAAATGTGAACAATTGATCAAAAGAAAACCAGACAGAAGTATAGCAGTATAAATCTGCCATTACTTTCATAAATCAGTGTGTAAACTTTGTTGGTGGTAGCTCATAGTTTAATTCTCATTTTCTTTCTGGAAAAAATAATTAGAGGTTTGAAAAAGTAAGAAATCAAAAAGGCCATGTTCAGAGTTACCCTGCTGCTTTTTGGGGTGCAGAGTAGACTCCCATTGTTCCATGTAGGCTTACTGTGGAGTTCATGTAGATTTGTACCAGCTCATTCTTCAAACCATGTGACATAGTATCAGGCTTATTATTTTATTATTGCTCAGATTACAAAAAATTATTTTTGAAAATAGTTTTATGTAGTTATTTTATGTAACTACCTTCCAGTTATTTCTTACCTGTCAAGACAATAGTGGTAGAATGAACTGAATACAGACTGTCAACTAAAATAGTGACACCTCTTGCAGACAAAGTAATATAGTCCATGTCTATAATGACTTTAGCTAATATAATAATCTGAAAACAAAAAGAAGCATAGAATCATTGAATGTTTTCTATTTGGCTTCTCTAATTAAGCTTTAATGTTTTTTGGCTACTTCTCAGGAAGGTTAGAGGGGTAATTTGGTATTATTCAGTAGAAGAAAAGCAAATGGCAGGGGTGTGAGTTAGAGTGCTTGTCGCTATCTGATTACTGCAGTGAACATGGTAGGCCATTGCATTCTTCCTACAATATTTGCAGGTTTTCCATTCTTGAAGTATGGGTTCATAGAAAATATTTCTCCTAAATGTTATAGGCTAGAAAAAGAAGAGAGAGAATAAGAAGAACCCATATACATCTAGTTGTCATGGGTTGAAGAACCAGTGTGATCAGGTAAAGATCTGCAGTTAGAAAACATGTCTTGGATACTACCATGTTTTTCTGCCTGTAATATGTGGATGATAAAAATAATACTATCTGCCCATCAACCTGACAGGGTTCTTATAAGCATCAGGTAAGGTACAAAGGCAAAAAGTGCTGGTAAAATGAAGATATCCTCATAAATAACAGGGATTTTATGAGGTGGAAAGGGCTGGTGTGAAAAATACTGCAAATTTTACAAATCAGTAAACACTTTTCCAGATTAAAATTTTTTCTAATTTTCAAGTTTTTGACTAAAAAGACACTTATGGATTTGAAGTTTTAACTTCAGTTTTGTACCTGAAATGCTGCCATTGCCTTCTCAGTTTCAATTGTTGATTCAAGAAAAGGTTCAAAAATTGATATGGTCATTATTCCACTTTCCAATATTAAGTATTGTTGAAGGCGATTATTGAAGGCAAAAAGGGTTAATGCATAGCCTGCTCTTAAACAAACATCCTAGAAATAGGAGAAACATGCGTTATCTTTTTTTCTTTTTTTTAACTCAAAAAGGCAGGTTTTAGGTTTATTTATTTTTATTTATTTTTAAGAGAGAGAGAGAGAGAGAGCCAGCAGAAAGAGAGGGAGAGAGAATCCCAAGTAAGCTCTGTGCTGTTAGTGCAAAGCTTGATGCAGAGCTCAAATTCACGAACGGTGAGACAATGACCTGAACTGAAATCAAGAGTCAGACACTTAACTGACTGAGCCACCCAAGTGCCCCACATGCATTATCTTTAACTTAGTTGATTTATTATGTTACTCAAGGTAATAGATTTTGAATTCTCGCCCATCTAAATACATTACATTCTTATCTCTAGGAGTAAAACATGACATCATTGGGGAAAACAGGTAATAGAGTCAACCCAGGATGTCATTGAACAGATTAAATAGAGAAGTAAGTTGTGGCTTCAGGGAGAAGAGAGAAGTAATTTTCATATTCAGAGGGAATGTTAGTTAATAATTGTGCAAATAAATACCTAAACAGAAATAGGAAATTCCATAATTTCACTAACCCTCAACTTTTTTGTTTTAACATATTTTTATTTTCATTTCAACATTTCAAAGTAGAATTTGATAAGTCAAAACTTCCTTGTATAGCATACTATATATTACATGTTATGCATTGTGGGATGGTCTCTATCATCTCTCAAAATAAGTTCATTTGTAAAAGTCTGTACTATATCCTAAGAGGGAAACAAAAGAAAGATGATTTACAAATCACATTTTAATTTTCTGGGACTTGGCAAACAGAGCAAAAGCCAATTCTTAGAGTCTGTTCACTTGCCAAAGATGAACAAGTATGGTAGATCTTCCAGAAAGACCCAAAAGATAGAACTTTATGACTAAATCTTATTTTTAATATTTTGCTTGAACAGTGTAGTACAGAGAGAACCATAAATCTTAGCGAGTTTTCTTCTTTCGGTGTTAATCATTACATAAAAGTGCTATATGTGCATACTAAAATATTTACCAATAAAATTATATGATGCCTGAGATTTTCTTGAAAAATAATATAGGAAGAGCAAGTGGATATATAGATTAAATAAAACTGGCCATGAATTGATAAGTGCTGAAACGGGGTCAGAGGAATATTTAAGTTCATTGTGCTACTCTTTTATTCTGTATGTGTTTGAAATTTTCCATAATAAAAATTATGTACACACAAAGTAGTCACCTGGCCATAAGCAAGAAGAAAAGTATTAGGAATACACAAAAGAACAGGGTCCAGTGAATGAAGCAGGTGGGAACAGGCTGAGAAGAAAAGGAGAATGATTAAGAGCAGAATGAGTAGTAGAAGAAAAAGGAGAAGGGTGTCCCTGAGGAATGAGCAATGAGAATAAAATGTGGAATGAACAGAGAGAGAAGAAAGGTGGCTTAAAGAGTCAGTCAGACACAAATTCAGTCTCCTCACCCTATATTCCCCATATTCCCCATATTATTACAGCAGCACATCTCCATTTTTTCATATACCACAGTACAGTAGAAATCTATATATTAATAAATAATGCTTTGAGTTCATTTCTCCCCCATAGCCCTCTTTTCTTCCTCCCAAATCTAAAGCTGACAGTTGGCAGTTTTCTTCCCTAATTGCTAAATGCACTATAGACAACAAAAGTTCTCAAATTTCTCTAGGGTTAGTGGTATCCAAAGTATGGCCCATGGACCAATGACAGTCGACAAAATGGTTGACATCAGGATTACAAAAACTGGGAATTCGAATTTAAAAGGAACAGCTCTTCCTTATAGTTAAATACCAACTAATAAATCTAGAAAGATGTTTGTGGCAGCATTATCAACAATAGCCAAATTATGTAAAGATCCCAAATGTCCATTGCCTGATGAATGAATAAAGATGTGGTGTATATGTATATATACAATGGTATATTACTCAGCCATAAAAAGAATGAATCTTGCCATTTGCAAGGACGTGGATGGAGCTAGAAAGTAGTATGCTAAGCGAAATAAGTCAGTCAGAGAAAGGCAAATACCATATGATTTCACTCATAGGTGGAATTTAAGAAGTAAAACAAACATAGAGGGGAATAAAAGAGAGGAAAACCAAGAAACAGACTCTTAAATATAGAGAACAAACTGATCGTGACGAGAAGGGAAGTGGGTGGGGAGATGGGTTGAGTAGATGATGGGGATTAAGGAGGGCACTTGTAGTGAGGACCAGTGTTGTATGTAAGTGATGAATCACTACATTGTACACCTGAAACTAATAGTACACTGCATGTTAACTAACTGGAATTTAAGTATAAATTTGATTTAAAAAAAAAAAAGGAGAACTTTTAAAAAAAATTGTCGTTAGCCAAATACCACAGTAATCATTGCTGCATCAGTAGATGCTAAAATTGTTGAGCAAAAGTACATGCAAAACAGAATATTTTCATAGGCTCAAAATGTCTCACCTTAAGATACTTATTAAAAAAGGGAAGTACAGTGACTTTACAGTGGAGAAATATGGCAGATACTACCTTAACCAAGTACCCAAAGTTAACATTGCCAGTTATAAGACATAACAGCACCATGTACCTCCTGAAATGATGCACTAGACAGGTGAATGAAGAAGACCACATCATTTCTATGGTATTCTTGCCAAAATGCATAACTTCAATTTAATCATGAGAAAACATCAGATAACTCAAATTGAAGGACATTCTACAAAGTAACTGGTGTGGACTCATCAAAAATGTCAAAATCATGGAAGACATGTAAAATCATGAAAAACAAAGGACCGAGTTTCACAGATTGAAGGAAACTAAAGGGACATGACAAATAGATGTAATGTGAGGTCCTACATTGCATTCTGGGACAGAAAAAGGACACTGCTGAGAAAATTGGCAAAATTTAAATAAAGTTTGCAGATTAGTTAATAGTATGGTATCAATGTTAATTGCTGGTTGACCTCCAGGAAAGCGGGATGAAGGATATGCTAGAACACTCCACTATTTTTGCAAAATTTTGGAAAACCTAAAATTATTGCAAAATTTAAAGTTTTTGTTGTTTTAATTATCCTACCCATTACAGATTGCTGGGGGAAGGCTTTCCTTTATCACAAAGTTTGAGAAGCACCACTAGAATAGTGGGTGACTGAGAGTTGAAAGGTCATAAAATTTCAAATTTCATAAAATTTCAAAAAGAAAAATTTTGATGCGTCCAGGACAGAAGAGATTTGTTTATTGGCTCTCTAAGCGTTAAAATTGCTACCTTTCAACTGTATCAAGAGATGCAGCAGGGCATTATATCATAATCAAGGGGTCTATCCACTAAGAAGACCTAACAATTGTAAACATTTATCCACCAAATGTGGAAGCACCCAAATATATAAATCAATTAATCACAATCACAAACTCATCAATAGTAATACCATAATAGTAGGAGACTTCAACACCCCACTCACAGCAATGGACAGATATCTAATCAAAAAATCAACAAGGAAACAATGGCTTTGAATGACACACTGGACCAGATGGACTTAACATATATTCAGAACATTTCCTCCTAAAGCAGCAGAATATACATTCTTCTCCAGTGCACAGGGAACGTTCTCCAGAATAGACCATATACTGGGACACAAATCAGCCCTAAGTAAGCACAAAAAGATCAAGATCATACCATGCATATTTTCAGACCACACCCCTATGAAACTCGAAATCAACCACAAGAAAAAATTTGGAAAGGTAACAAATACTTGGAGACTGAAGAGCATCCTACTAAAGAATGAATGGGCTAACCAAGCAGTTAAAGAGGAAATTAGAAAGTATATGGAAGTCAATGAAAATGATAACACCACAACCTAAAACCTCTGGGATGCAGCAAAGGTCATAAGAGGAAAGTATATAGCAATCCAGACCCTACTAAAGAAGGAAGAAAGATCTCTGATACACAACCTAACCTTACACCTTAAGGAGCTGGGAAAAGGACAGCAAATAAAACCCCAAACCAGCAGAAGACAGGAAATAACAAATATTAGAGCAGAAATTAATGCTATTGAAACAAATCAACAACAACAACAACAACAAAACCAGTAGAACAGATCAATGAAATCAGAAGCTGATTCTTTAAAAGAATTAAAATTGATAAACCACTAGCCTGTTTGATCAAAAAGAAAAAAGAAAGGACCCAAATGAATAAAATCAAGAATGAAAGAGGAGAGATCACAACCAACACAGCAGAAATAAAAACAATAAAAAAGAATATTGTAAGCAATTATATGCCAATAAAATGGGTAATCTGGAAAAATGGACAAATTCCTAGAAACATATACACTACAAAAACTGAAACAGGAAGAAATAGAAAATTTGAACAGACCCATAACCAGTAAGGAAATCGAATTAGTAATCAAAAATCTGCCAAGGCCAGATGGCTTTCCAGGGGAATTCTACCAAACACTTAAGGAAGAGTTAACACCTATTCTCTTGAAGGTGTTCCAAAAAATAGAAATGGAAGGAAAACTTCCAAACTCTATGAAGCCAGCACTACCTTGATTCCAAACCCAGACAGAGACCCCACTAAAAAGGAGAACTATAGACCCATTTCCCTGATGAACATGGATGCAAAATCCTCAACAAGATATTAGCCAACCGGCTCCAAAAATACATTAAAAAAATTATTCACCACGACCAAGTGGGATTTATACCTGGGATGCAGGGCTCGTTCAATATCTGCAAAACGATTAAAGTGATTCATCACATCAATAAAAGAAAGGACAAGAACCATATGATCCTCTCAATAGATGCAGAAAAAGCATTTGACAAAATACAGCAGCCTTTCTTGATAAAAACCCTCAAGAAAGTAGGGATAGAAGGAACATACCTCGAGATCATAAACACCATATATGAATGACCCAACACTAATATCCGTAATGGGGAAAAACTGAGAGCTTTCCCCCTAAGGTCAGGAAGGGATGTCCATTCTCATCACTGTTATTCAACATAGTATTGGAAGTCTTAGCCTCTGCAACCAGACAACACAAATAAAAAGGCATCCAGGTCGGCCAGGAGGAGGTCAAACTTTCTGTCTTTGCAGATGACATGATACTCTATATGGAAAATCCAAAAGATTACACCAAAAAACTGCTAGAACTGATTCATGAATTCAGCCAAGTTGCAGGATATAAAATCAATGCACAGAAATCGGTTGCATTCCTATACACTAACAATGAAGTGACAGAAAGAGAAATCAAGGAATCAATCCCATTTACAGTTGCACAAAAAAACCCATAAAATACCTAGGAATAAATCTAACCAAAATCTATATGCTGAAAACTATAGAAAGCTTATGAAGGAAATTGAAGGAGACACAAAAAAAATGGAAAAAGATTCCATGTTCCTGGATAGGAAGAACAAATATTGTTAAAATGTCGATACTACCCAAAGCAATCTACATATTCAATGCAATGCCTATCAAAATAACACCAGCATTCTTCACAGAGCTAGAACAAATAATCCTAAAATTTGTATGGAACCAGAAAAGACCCCGAATAGCCAAAGCAATCTTGAAAAAGAAAACCAAAGCAGGAGGCATCACAATCCCAGACTTCAAGCTATACTACAAAGCTGTAATCATCAAGACAGTATGGTACTGGCACAAGAACAGACACTCAGATCAATGGAACAGAATAGAGAACCCAGAAATGGACCCACAAATGAATGGCCAACTAATCTTTGACAAAGCAGGAAATAATATCCAATGGAATAAAGACAGTCTCTTCAGCAAGTGGTCCTGGGAAAACTGGACAGCGACATGCAGAAGAATGAACCTGGACCTCTTTCTTACACCATACATAAAAATAAACCCGAAATGATTGAAAAACCTCAATATAAGACAGGAAGCCATTAAAATCCTAGAGGAGAAAGCAGGCAAAAACCTTTTTGATCTTGGCCATACCAACTTCTTACTCAACATGTCTCCGGAGGCAAGGGAAACAAAAGCAAAAATGAACTACTATGACCTCATCAAAATAAAAAGCTTCTGCACAACAAGGAAACAATCAGCAAAACTGAAAGGCAACCGACAGAATGGGAGAGGATGTTTGTAAATGACATATCAGATAAAGGGTTAGTATCCAAAAATCTATAAAGAACGTATCAAACTCAACACCCAAAAAACAAATAATCCGGTGAAGAAATTTGAATGGAATGGAATTGGATGGAATTGGAGAGTATTATGCTGAGTGAAATTAGTCAGTCAGAGAAAGACAAAAATCATATGACTTCACTCATATGAGGTTTTAAGAGACAAAACAGATGAACATAAGGGAAGGGAAACAAAAATAACATAAAAACAGGGAGGGGTACAAAACATAAGAGACTCATAAATATGTAGAACAAACTGAGGGTTACAGGAGGGGTTGTGGGAGGAGAGATGGGCTAAATGGGTAAGGGGCACTAAGGAATCTACTCCTGAAATCATTGTTGCACTATATGCTAACTAATTTAGATGTAAATTTTTAAAAATAAAAAATAAAATATAAAATATAAATAAATAAATAGAAAAAAATTGCTACCTTTCAAAGATGAAATAAGTCAACTATGAAAAATATGGAACAATATTTCATTATTACAAACTAATGATCTACCAAAGAGATTTTACATTTCTTATGTAATATATTTAAATATTGGTGTGCAAAAGACATAATTTGAGGATATGGTCTAAAAACCATTCTACATGAGCTTTAACATTTTGTAAAGGCATTACCTTATCTTGTGAGTGAAGAAGATGAAGGACATCGGCATACTTAAATCCTTCATTTTCTTGTAATTCATTCTGTAACAGATCATTCCCTAGGACAATGCATGCCAAGGAAAATGCCACTTCAACCTAAGTATGTAGAAATTAGTTTATTTTTCACTCATGGTTTATCAAATGACATATTTCATTATACAAACATTTATATGGGATATACTAATTCAACTGTGTAATTCATTGATTCCAATTCTCTAATAATAGAGAGGCATTTACAATGTCCGAAGCAATGTCCCTAGCAATTTTTAACAGCTGGGAAAATATCCTTCCTAAGTGTGCCATCACCAACACAAAGCTCCGTTTGAGAGGTGGGGGGGGAGCAACCAGAGCCAGCAGGAAATGTGAGGAGGTATTATCTTAAGTGCATAGTTGTATCCTTTCCACATCTAAAAGAGAATTTTTTTTTTTTAAATCCTGGCCTGGAATAAAAAACTGTTTTGAACTGCTTGTTAGCTGTTGACCATTGAATTCTAAGGCTTCAGTGGAAGGCCTATCAATTAAGGAAAAAATTCCCAAGACTGGGAAGTAGTCCTGAAGAATAGTTTTGCTCTAGTTCCAGGGTCATTTAATTCACATTCTGAAGCCTTTTAGGAGGATGTAAATGAACTTTGTTTATTTTCGGGACTCAAGATAAGTTTTTTAAGATTACATTATGCACTTCTATGAAAAATGTTATGAATTTGAACAGCATGCTTATTATTTCAAAATTATTTTGTTTACTATCGCATCTTATTTGAAGAAAAGTATTGAAATGTATTGATGTTATGTTTTTAACAAGTTGAAGAACTCATTGAAAGCATATACTGAAATATGGATGGGCACAGTAAAAGTAAACTGTTTAAAACATGAAAATGCATGTTTTAAAATAAAAATGTATTTTTATGTGGCAAATTCCATGGTCTTCTGAAATTTATTTGTACTTTGAAAGTCAGTGTAGCTTTTCATATAATTCAAGCCAAAAAAATTGCAAGAATATGCTCCTTCCGTTTCCCTAATCAACTCCTATAACAGAATAATCTCTTTCATAACCAGAAAAGCTGCATAACTTCTAACATCTTTTCTGATAACACATTCCTTAAAAGAAATAATTCTGTATTTGCTTACATATTTCTGTTTTCTCATTTCCAGCAGAACTCATACCTAATTTTGAAGAGAAAATGTATTTTTTGTTGTTATAATTTCCTGCCTGGCCAACTCTAGATGTCATAAATCTCCAAAGGATTTGAATATATGCGAATGTCATTTTATTAAAGGCAGTTCACTAGAAGTAAATAGAAGAGTGAATGACTCTTAAACAGCTTGTAAGATATTTGTAATGTTCACGTTGGTAGAGGTAGGACTGTTTTGATGGTTAACATTGACAGGAATCACTTAAATTTGAGAATTTTTGCTACATAAATCACATATCCTCATCATCCCCACCCAGTTTTAGCAATCAATATCTGAGGAAGTAGGGAAGAAATTCTGTGAATAACCAAATATCTGAGGAATAAAATTTTGATGAGTAAGGACACAAGACTTAATTATTTGAAAATTTATTATTTTAATAAAATTAACTTTACTACTATATTTATAAAGCAACTCTTTTATTTTAAACTTTTAGGATAGGTTAAATTTTTCTAGTATACTTGTGAACTTGCATGAAGATACAGTTTATTCTCAGAAAGTCATATTTCTGTTAATTTTTACTGTATCAGAAAAAATATTAAAACCATTTATATACCTTAATGTTAGGAGAAGGGTGATTTCTCAGTAAATGAATAAGTACTGGAAAGGCATTTTCCTCTACAACAAATTGTTGACTGATGGGATTACTTGTATGGGCAACACCTATAAGAACATACATGTCAATAAGATAATATTTCTTTCTATCTTAGAAATGGTAAGGTCAAAAATAGCTTGGTGTATTTGGCTGATAAAGTGTTCTAGCATAATATGGTTAATAAGTTACAAAAGGAAATGCTGTGTCAACACTATTTTACCTGAATTATTTTTTTTTTTAAGTAGGCACCACACCCTGCATGGAGCCCAATGTGGGACTCAGACTTATAACCCTGAGATCAAGACGTGAGCCGAGATCAAGAGTTGGATGCTTAACGGACTGAGCCACCCAGGTGCCCCCTGAATTAATTTTTTTAAAAGGCAGAATGAATAAACATGGAAAAATTACTATTAGAAGTGTGGATGTTTTTCTAATAGTCACAAAACAAAGAAATAAGAATGCTAGACTATCAAGGAATAAAAGTATAATAGCTATCACTTTTTGAAGATTTTTATTTGCAAAGTACTTTACAGGTGCTATTATATTCCATAAAAAATTATTTTTATAAAAATGACTAGAGTAAATCACCTGGTTAAAAATTCTAGATTCCTTAAATACACATACTAAAAAGATAACCTTACTGTCTCCTTTTATAACATAATACTTTAAATTGTAGGCCTAATTTCAATTTAAAAGTCATCTCTGTCTAGTGAACATGTATAAATAATTGTAATTCTTTTATTTTGCCATCAAAAATCACAACACATACACTGAGGGTTTATATACTTAAATATAAATACAAGATCAGACCTGTCTCTGAACAATGAAGGAAGTCACCTACTTAGTATCATCTGGGGAAGTTTGAAGGAACTGCAGGTAATAGAAAGAGCAAAGAACATGTTTGTTTCCTTGTCCCTAGTCCCCCACTGACCACCCAGGAATATACACAGACACTGATTACATGAATATTCTTCCTTCCTTCCTTCCTTCCTTGCTTCCTTCCTTCCTTACTCCCTTCTTTCTTTCTTTCTTTCTTCTTTCTTTCTTTCTTTCTTTCTTTCTTTCTTTCTTTCTTTCTCTCTCTCTCTTTCTCTCTCTCTTTCTTTCTTTCTTTCTTTCTTTCTTTCTTTCTTTCTTTCTTTCTTTCTTTCTTTCTTTTAGAGAGACAGAGCCCACTTGTGAGCAGAGTAGGGGGGAAGGTAGAGGGAGGGAAAGAGGGTGAGAGAGAGAATGAGAAAGAGAGAATCTTAATCAGGTTCCCCACCCAGCATGGCACCTGATGCAGGGCTAGATCTCACAACCCTGAGATCATGACCTGAGCCGAAACCAAGAGTCAGACACTTAACTGACTTAGCCACCCAGGGGCCCCACATGAATATTCTTGATTCAGCTGACAGATATTGAATGCCTAATGTACCAGGAATTGAAGTAGGAATTAGGACTAAAAAGAGAAATTAGAATGTCTGCCCCCAAGGAGTTTATAGGGGAAGCAACTATATACATGCAGTAAGTGCTTTAACAGAGGTAGAGAAAAATACACTGGAATCACAGAAAGGGGATTGCTCACTTCAGAGTAGGTGGAAAAGGAGTAAGCAGGGAGATTTCCCAGGGTTAAGGTGCTGTAGGTAGGTCCCCTCAGAATGAATAGCTTTAATAATAATGATTATGATAAGATGATGGTGGTGTGAAAAGAATACCCTCAAATCTTTGAATTTTCACGTTAATAGTGAGATGAAACTCCATTAGGTTGGGAACAGAACCACTATAAGAAGTAAGCTGAACAATTCTCACAGCTCACACAGGGCTAAGAATGGTTTGTGCTCTATGGCCAGAGTTCAGATATGTCATAACTCAAGGGATTATACAAGGAATTGAGTCCTTGGAACTATATCATCCTAATAGTGGAGTTAAGTTAGTTCCAGAGTAAAGGCTACTCTAGACTTGTGCTAACAAAGCTTGAAAGCTAGCTGAAAAAGGATCAAACTGATCCCGAGTAAGATAATCACATGCCAGAACAGAACCTAACTGTTTACAGGAAGACCATAAAATCCAGCATCTAACAGTTTACAACTCACAATGTCCAGCATTCAATCAAAGTTTATTATGCATGATTTAAAAATAATACCTAAGATAAAATGTGTACAAAAACTGTGTATTGGAAACTAGGAATCATTGCTGAGATATATTAAAGAAGACCTAAGCAAGTAGAGAGAAACGCTGTGTTTATGGATTGGGAGACTTTGAAACAACTTTGAAAAAGAATAGCAAAGTTGAAGGACTTATACTTCCTGCTTTCCAGATTTACTGTAAACTTCCAATAATTAAGACAGTGAGTGAGTATAGCATAAAGATAGACAAATATGTAAATAGAATGGAATAAAAAGTCCAGAAATAGACCCACAAAAATTCAGTGGAGGAAAAGATAATCTTTTCAATAAGTGGGCTAAAGCAATTGGATAGCCATATGCAAAAAAAAATAATAATAAATGTCAGCCATATGCAAAAATTAACTTACATGGATCATACATCTAAACAGAGGAAAACAGAAAGCCTTTATGATCTTGAGTTTGGCAGAGGTTTCTTAAAGAGAACACAAAACTTATGAACTAAAAAATTTTAAATATCAATAAACTGGACTTAATCAAAATTAAAAACTTTTGCTCTTCAAAGGACCCTGTTACAGGGGCACCTGTGTGACTCAGTTGGTTAAGCATCTGATTTCAGCTCAGGTAATGATCTCGCAGTTCATGAGTTTGAGCCCTTGCTTCAGGCTCTCTGCTGTTAGTGCTGTCAGTGCAGAGCCCGCTTCTGATCCTCTGTCTCCCTCGCTCTCTGCCCTTCCCCCATCTCACATATGCTCTTTCTCTCTCTCTCTCAAAAATGAACATATAAAAAAATAAAAAGACCCTGTCCCAAAAATGGAAGGACCCACCCAGACTGGGAAAAATATATGCTAAACATACATCTAACAGAGGATTTGTATCTAGAATATATAAGGAATGCTTACAACTCAATAAGACATCACAATTTTTAAAATGGGCAAGATATCTGAACAGACACTTTACCAAAAAGGATATACAAATGGCAAATGAGCACATGAAAAGATGTTCTGCATCACTAATCATTAGGGAAATGCAAGTTAAAACCACAATGAGATTTACTGCACACCCACTAACTACAATGGCTAAAATCCTAATACTAAGTGATGGCGAGTATGTGAAGCTCTTGGATTCTCACACACTGCTAGGAGGAATGCAAAGTTAAAACACAATGTTGAAAAACCATCTGGCAGTTTCTCTAAAAGTTAAACAAACACCTCCCATATGATCCAGCAATCCTACTTTTAGGTGTTTACCCCCCAAAAATGAAAATATTTGTGTCTGTACAAAAACTTATACACAAATGTTCATAGCAATTTTATTTACAATAGCAAGAAACTAAACAATCTAAATGTCCATCAATGGGTGCATGGATAAACAAATCACAGAATATCCATTTGTATTAATCAGGATTTTCCAGAAAAACAGAACCAACAAGATATGTATGTAGGTAGTTAGGTAGGTAGGTAATAAGTATGTATATCATAAGGCATAAAATTATCCATCATACCATACAATGGAATACTACTCAGCATTATAAAAGTGAACTATTGGTATACAAAATAATATGCATAAATATCAAAATAACTGTTGAGTGAAAGAAGCAAGAAAAAAAGTATACCTGTATATCCATCTACATAAAATTCTAGAAAATACAAACTAATCTCTAATGATAGAAAACAGATCAGTGGTTCTCTGGGAATGGGAGTATAAAGAGGGAGGGATTACAAAGGCACACAATGAAACCATTGGGGGTGATGGTTATGTTCATTGATTGTGGTGATGGATATACAGCTGAAAGCATATGTCAAAATTCATCAAATTGTACAGTTTAATGTATTTTTAAAGTTTATTTATTTATTTTGAGACAGCATGCACAGGGGAAGAGCAGAGAGAGGGAAAAAGAGAGAATCCTAAGCAGTCTCTGTGCTGACAGCACGGAGCCTGATGTGGGACTCAGTCTCACAAATTGTGAGATCATAACCTGAGTCAAAATTAAGAGTCAGACGCTTAACTAACTGAGCCACCCAGACACCCCCAATTGAAGGTATTTTTATATTTTATGCTATTATATATTTTATTCAAATATTTTATTGTATGTAAATTATGTCAATATTTAAACACCCACATTTAAATTTTTCTAGGTATGTAAAGAAGTAGGAAAATATGGTTCATAATCAAGAAAAAAAAATCAACCAATAGAAAGAGACCCAGAGGGGCGCCTGGGTGGCGCAGTCGGTTAAGCGTCCGACTTCAGCCAGGTCACGATCTCGCGGTCCGTGAGTTCGAGCGGCGCGTCGGGCTCTGGGCTGATGGCTCAGAGCCTGGAGCCTGTTTCCGATTCTGTGTCTCCCTCTCTCTCTGCCCCTCCCCCGTTCATGCTCTGTCTCTCTCTGTCCCAAAAATAAATAAAAAACGTTGAAAAAAAAAAAGAAAAGAGAGAGACCCAGAGATGATATAGATGCTAGAACTAGTTACAGAGAAGTTAAAACAGCCATTTTAAATATATTACATATGTTCAAGACCATAGAAGAAAACATGAACATGATAAGGAAGAAAAAAGAAGGTGTGTGTATGTATATAACCAGTCTAAACTAGTAAATTTGAAATGAGTTTTCTTCTGTAGTTCTACTGGAGAATCCTTTGTCTATGGCAAATGTAGACAGCTTTGAAGTGAACTAATGAGAAGCAATTGCACATGCGCGCACACACACAAGGTATCTTTGTATATATGTTACCATCTATTAAAATTTTAGAAAGATCTATAATGTATACCAGAGGTTTGGACTGAAAAAAGACACATTATTTTGTCTGACTGATTGCCTTGGAGTTTAATGAATTTCTGCAAGGTAGTTTTTTCAAGTGAGGAGAAACAAATCTTTTTGGAACCAATTCCTACATTCTTCATTCAGCTAGACTATTTTTCGAGGAAATATAATCAACTAGAAAAAAAAAGGGGGCTTTTTTTCTTATCTATAAGAAACAGTCTACAGTCAGCCCCACACATTCATGAAGGTCAGCAAAGAACCCAAGTTTTTTATTTTTGGTTGATCAACCACTGACAGCACTTTTACAGATATCCCAAAAGGTTAACTCCTTTGCAATGAAAGGAACTAGACCTACTGGCCACTTTATAAAGAAAGAATCATTATGGAAAAAGACTGGAATTGAAAAATGTGCCCCAACATTAAGAATCCGTATAAAACATACAGTTCTTGAAATTCAAAAGAAGAAATATTTTTCTCTTACACTCAAAAAAAAAAAAAATGAGATTCTTTTAACTCAAAATAGCCAAGGATCATTGTCCTCATTACCCTTTATAACCAGAGTTAAAGGGGAAAATGGATATAAAATTATTAATTATACCACTTTTACTCATTAAAGTCTTGGAGAAATAAAAAAAAATGGTAATCCTTGAATAAATTAAATATGATTTAGGGCTCTGTCAATGGGAACAGAGAGGAAGGGAAGAATCTTATTGATATTTTAAAAATTGAGGAAATAATTACAAACCAATACAAATGGACCCCACTGCTCTGATGACACTCAGAAGTGTGCCTTCAGCTATTTTATTGATCCTTAGTAAGCGAACCAATGGTGCAATTCCATTTCCTTCACATATTTGATTTTGATGCATCCTGCTGTCCTTACTTAGAGCTATGACTGCTTCACCTCCTGGTAAAGAAAAGCAAGAAACATGTCCGACACTTCAGTGTGCTGCTTTACATTGTGCAAGTGGATGCATAGAAAAGAACTCACCAACATACTGCATTTTAGCTGATGGTGACAAAAGCATATTTATTATAAAGTTGTATCCAATCTGTTCTGCCATATACTTCTGTTGTTTCAGGGTTTGTCCTGCCAAGGCCCAAAGGGCTACAGCTCCTTGTTCCTTAACATCTATTTGAAATGCCTATTAAAAAAATATATTCCATTCTTTCAATGAGCATCGATTGAACACTGTAGGAATGTTTTATAAAATGTTTATTCTAGAATTGGTTTTAGTTTTCTTTTCACTTTACAAAATTCAATATTGAATACTTTGTCTAAGAAAAATGACAAGTAATCATAAAAATTCCTACCTTGAGGAGTTTTAAAAGATATTTACTTAATGATTTTTCCAGAAATTCTCTCTGTATGTATGGGTTGTAACTCGCCAGTGATTCCACAGCCATTGCACCCTTCACTTGGACACTAAGGTGTTTCCGTTTAAAAAGGGCCACCAGAGGAGGAATGGCTCCCTCTGAAGCCATAGCGTTCTGAACTTCCCTGTTGTCACGTGCCACCTCAGCAATCGTTGCAGAAGATACAGCCTTCAACACATCTTCAAATCAATCCAAGGAACAGTTAAATAAATCTTTTAAAAATATTTTAAAAATGCAACTTATCATTGGATTCTCATATTATAGAATCAAACTTATAGAGTGTGTAAAAATTTAGAAAATAAAGAAAAATAGAAATAAAACCACCCAGATTCTCACCACCCAAACACAAATATTTTGTTTATCTCATTAACTTTTTTTTTTTAAAAAGCCTACTTATTTATTCTGAGAGAGAGAGAGAGAAAGAGAGAGAGAGAGCAGGAGAGGGGCAGAGAGAGAGAAAAGTCCAAGCAGGCTCTGTGCTAGGAGCACAGAGCCTAATATGGGGATCGAACTCACAAATGCTGAGATCATGACCTGAGCAGAGTTCAAGAGTTGGACACTTAACCAACTGAGCCACCCAGGTGCCCTATTCTCATTCACTTTTTAAGTGAAAAGACATATTTAAATAATGTTCTGGACATATTTTATATAGTTGTACTATAAGCACAATATCCTGCATTTTAATTTACAAGTAAAACATTTTCCCTTTCTTTATGAACATCGTCTCTCAAATATTCATTAATGAATGTATTACATTTCCTTAGCCATTCACATTTTTTTAAGTTTATTTATTTATTTTGAGAGAGAACAAGTGTGAATGGGAGAGGGGCAGAGAGAAAGGAAGAGAGACAATCCCAAGCAGGCTCCTGACTGATAGCACATGGCTCAATCTTATGAACCATGAACCAAAATCAAGAGCCGGACACCTAACTGACTGAGCCACACTGAGTGGTAGGAAAACCTCACATTAAAAAAAAAAAAAAAATACATGGTGTTTCCAACTTTTCACTGTTTTAAACAATGTTTAGGAGAAATGTTGGCACATAAGGTATTTTTCCTTCCTGTTTCTTCCCTTAGTATAGTGTCCCAGGAATTCCTGGAGTAATTTAATATATCACATTAAATTACTTTCCAAAATTGACCATTGCATCTTAGCCTTTCATAATCAGAGTATGAGCATTTCAATGTTGCTGTATCTTTTTAAATATAGATATTATCATTAAGAATAAATACATAAATTTAGCTAATTTGATAGGCAAAAAATTGTATCTCCTATTTCATATTTTTGGTTACTGGTGAGACTACAGCATTTCATATATACTTTTTAACCAGTTGTGCTTGTTCTCTTTAAAACTTACAGGAAAGTTTCAAGAATAAATCTGAGAGCTCTCTCAAGATTTAGCAACAATTGATAGACATCCATCATTTTTTTTAACTTTTTTTTTTACTTTCTGTCACAGTATGATGTTTCAGACTCACCAATTCCTGCTCTGCTCTACCCCTGAAATAAACCATTTTTCCAAGAAGTTCTGGTTCCTTTTAATTAGGAATGGTACTTAGAAATCAAGATTTGAGTACTAGATGTGTTCATTGCTACTTAAGTATCATTTCTTCTAGACTCTTACTAGACAAGATTAGGAAAATGTATGTATTTCCAATGTTCCAATTCCAATCCAACCTCACAGGATTCTTTATTGCCTTCCTACATTCTTACAGTTCTTTTCACAGTGAGAACCCAAAACTATCAACATATTTATTCACATGTTCATTTCTACAATACTTTTAATACTTTAACAGTTCAGAGCTGTTTCATCCATATCACTATGAAATACAAATCCACTAAGAAGAATTCAAGATATGTTTGCAGTTTTTTTTTTATTCCCCTAGACTGAGGCTATATAGTGAAGTGCTATGTCAAAATTCACTTGTATTCATTTTTTTCTTCTTTTAAAATCTTTATGTCATCAATTTGAAATACAGTTGATTCTGTTTGGTTTCAATTTTAGTTTCCCCCTGGTAGCCTTATAGATCCTGTGTGTGTGTGTGTGTGTGTGTGTGTGTGTGTGTGTGTGTTTTAATATGTAAGACATATGTTTCAAAAAGTCAAAAAATGTACAGAAGTCATTTTTGTATCCAAACAGGCAGACTCAATCCAGCATTTGTTCTTTCATAGACTATTTGGGTTAGTTTTCTCTCTCTAGTAAGCCCTTATTGTTCATATCAATTTATATATATCACTTATATCAAATATACTAACTTTTTGCTATGAATATTTTCATCATTCAGTCATTTGTTTTTTCAGCAAATACTTTATTGAGGAGCTACTATATGCCAGGCACTGTCCTAGGCACTGGGAAACAGTGATGAACCAACAAGACAAAAGTTCTTGACCTTGTGGAGCAAGCCAAAAGCCAGAAGTATGAAATAGCAATAGGTTCCATACTACTTTAGAGTAAAATAAGACAGGAAGGGAGTGATAGGAAGATAATTTCCCTTTGGAGTTGGAAGGTTAGAAGGACTTATAGACTATGATAGAAAGTTGAACTTTATCCTAGGTGACAAAGAGCTAGGGAATGACTTAAAGGAAAGTAAAGAGGGACAGGTGGCTCAGTCAGTCAGTTAAGTGTCAGACTCTTGGTTTCAGCTCAGCTCATGATCTTACAGTTTCATGAGTTCAAGCCCCATATCAGGCTCTGTGCTGATGATGTGGAGCCTGCTTAGGATTCTCTGTGTTCCTCTCTCTCTCTGCCCCTCCCCTACTCATGCTGTCTCTCAAAATAAATAAATAAACTTTAAAAAAAAATAAAGGAGAGAAAAGATATGATCAATTTGCATTTTACATACATCACTCTAGTAACACTTGGAATGTTGTTAAGCCCAATAGGTTAATAAAATTAAGAGAATGTGGGGGGATCATTGTTTCTCTTACCCCTTACTGCTATGTCAGTTCAAAAAGTGGAAATTACTTCTCTCACATCCCACTCAGGCATGTTACTCATTTCCCCCATAAAAGGAATAGTGAGTTAACATAATTTCTTAATTTGGAAAATGAGTCATTGCAAATGCATGCCTTGGGTTCTTTTGGGCACTGTTTTTATTTGTTTACTATTTTCTCAAAGCAAGCAATAAGGCTGAAGTTTTGATCTCTATTTGATTCATGTGTTTATTATCAATTCTTCTAAAGGAAGAAGGGCTGTCTTAGCTCCTCAATAATCCAAACTAGCTCTAAAGCTCAGAGAGGTCAGGGATTTGGATACAGGACTAGAAAGAATAGATTCTAACCATAACAAAATTCTGAACAGTAAATAGACTTGCTTGAGAGAATGTGCTGTGTGAAAAAAGAAAAGAGAAAAGAAAAGAAAAGAAAAAGGAAAAGCAGCAAAACAAGAACAGATGCCCAAGGAACTCCCAACTTTAACAGTTAGGTGCAAGAAGGTGCCTGGGTGGCTCAGTTAAGTGTCCGACTTTGGCTCAAGTCGTGATCTCATGAATTCGTGGGTTCAAGCCCCCCGTCTGGCTCTGTGCTGACAGCTTGGAGCCTGGAGCCTGCTTCAGATTCTCTGTCTCCCTCTCTCTCTGCCCCACCCCCCACCCCCGCTCGTGCTCTGTCTCCCTCAAAAATAATAAGTAAACATTTTTAAAATGTTAAAAAAAAAGAGGTGCAAGAAGCTTAATGGTAGAGGCAATCTTTATCTAAAACTCTTGCAAACAGAATTCCTAAATTTTCAGATTTTAGAAGATAATGAGTGCATATATTATGTATTACATAACATCCGGGAGAGTCTGGAGAAAACACTTCTGCAGTGAAATGTGTGAATAACCATTCTAAGAAGGATGAGGTGCTCTTTAAGTTTTGCTCAGATAGTTGGCAGTTGAAAAGTATTTTGTATACTTTCTGTTACATATTTCAATTGCCATAGTGGCCTCATGACACAGAACAGGAAAACTGTGTGCCACAGAAAAGATGAAATCTGACACATTGTAGGAATGAGAATATGCATGCAGGCACACACATATGTGGAAGAGTGTGAAATAAGCAGCTAAAGATGGGTGAAGCAAAGGCTTAAAACAAACCAAACTCAGCAAAGGTTGAGGAACTCCTGGAGGTAGGGGTCAAGACTAAGGAGATGTTAATGAATCCATAGTCTCAAGAAACTGCATGTGACTCTGCTTTGGGGCCATTTTACTTTAATGCATGAGATCTTAGAGTGGTTGAGAATGTTTAAGAGGATATTGGAATTAACAAAATTCCTTTGTGATCTCCTACAACTTGCCAAACCAGCTAACAGTCAGGAGAATTACTTGTTGAAGCACTAAAATTATAAATGAAGTACTTATAAGTTATAAACAAAGAGAAAAAAATAATTTCCTTTTTTTCCCAAAAATTATCTTCCTTGGAATGCAGAGATAATATAGATTATAGTGTAGGATGAATTACTTTCATTTAGATAAGACAAGAGCACCAAAAGAAACAATTTCAACAATTTATTTCTATAGGTTTCTTTCATGAATGTATTTATTATTCATTCAAATTCTCTCTACAGTTTGTGCTTTGTTCTAGCATCTGGGGTTGGGAAGATGAAAAAGGATAGGGAAAAAGTAGTCCCTGTATTTAAATTTTAGGTGATAAAACACAAAGAATAAACTAAAGAGTAATTATAAACAAGTAGAAATTCTATGGCTAAAATATGCATAAAAGCTGGTTCTCTTTAATGCTATTCTTTTTTAAATTGAAGTATAATTGACATACCATGTTATATTAGTTGCAGATGTACAACATAGTGCATAGTGATTGGACGATTCTATACATAATCTCTAATGCTAGTCTTAAAAATGATAAAGTAGAGCATAGTTACTGATGGAGGGCAAGCTGATGACCTTAGGAATTTGTGATGAAGGGAAAGGACTTTCAAATGATTTCCCTATATGACAGAGGTTCTTAGAAGATGATAATTCCTTAACTTTGAAGCTCTAAAGTAAAAGAAAGTCTTCTGCAACAATCCCTTTATCCATAACCTTGTATTACATATCAACGAACGTATTTTTTTTCTGTATTTATTCCTAGAGAACTAGACCAGAAAGATGATAAACTAAGCAGGAAGACAAATGGGCAAGCTTGGCAGACAGTCTCTCCTTTGCTGTCCTGTCCGCCACTCCTTTATGGTGTATTCAATAAACTTTTTTTAAAAGAGCTTTTTAAAGTTTATTTATTTTGAGAGAGACAGAGAGAGACAGAGAGAGAGAGAGAGAGAGCAAGTGGGGAAGTGGCAGAGAGAGAGAGAGAGACAGAATCCCAAGCAGGCTCGGCACTGTCCGCACAGAGCCCCATGTGGGGCTCAAACTCACACACTGCGATTATGACCTGAGCCAAGATCAAGAGTCAAATGCTTAACTAGCTAAGCCACCCAGGCTCCCCAATAAGCTCTATTTCCTTTTAAAAAAAAAAAAAAGGACAAGCTTTTCCCCAATTTTTTATCCCCTCAAATTTGGGGAAAACCATGGATTTGAAGCTTACCCTGTTATGTGTATGCTCACTGGGATGAGATAATACTTATGGAACCTAAGAGATCATTTGCAGTACCTGCAAGAGTACCCACAGTACATCATAGCCTGTGATGTTCTTAGAACTGATATGTACTTCAGAGTCTGATAATTAGCTTAAAGATGTGATGACTTTGAATTTTGATACCAATATCTCACAGAAAACCTGAAGTTTTTGTTGTAACTTATAAAACGTTCCAATGATCAATATATGTATTATTCATACAAGGAGTCATCTACTCAAGTCCCTGGGCATATTAACTGCATGATTTTCATTATTTATGCCAGTATTTCCATTTATAGAGAAATCCAGTTAAACTTTTTTTTATAAAAACTATACCTTTGAGAGTCAATTCCTTTTATAAATTTGGTGTTTGAATTTGAGTGTTTGAGATGTTTAGTTTATATTCTATATGTCTAGATGCACTCTAAGATAACAGGACATGTCTTCATATAAGGCAAGTCCAACCTGTATTTGCTTCACTCAGTATATCCAGCCACTTAAAAATAATATAGAAATTGAGGCTCACCTGAATCTGAACTCAGAAATGTGATAAGATATTGGATGCCTTTATGGTCTCTCACTGCTCTTTGATTTTGTTCATTTCCCATACATAATACCCGTATACAGTTCATTACATTTACTAGCACATTTTCTGTGTTTAACTTCAAGAGACTTATCAGAGCTGGGATTCCATTCTAAAGATAAGGAAACAAAAAATTAATTACAATAGAATTATTTAAGATTTATGCAATCTTTATTTAAAAATGTAAGTCTATAATCTTTCTTGCTATAAATATCTGCTTACATAGGAGAGAATGGTTGCCCATAAACAAATGTCTCTACTGGCATGTCACATTAAATGACAGTTAACTCTGAGCATAAAATAGTCTCCTCTACAGCAAAATAAGTTAAGGCTACAAGTTCACTGTAACATTTAATAAATGTCTAAAAAGTAAAGTAATTGAGTAAGATCAATTAAATACACTGCCAATTTGGAAATATTTGCCATTGTAAACATCGTACTGGTAATTGGTAATTATATTTGTGCAACACAAAATATTTTTAAATATAAATTCCTAATTTTAAATGGAATAAAGGTAGCATTTCTCTCTACTAACAGAAATAATGCAAGAATACTAAGGAAGATAAACAGAAATGTAACCTCATTTTCAATAAAGTTAGGAGACATCTGTAATATTGAGCCACAATAAGTTTGTGTGAATTACCAGCAAGAATTAGAGAGATCTCCCATGGCCACTCTCCATAGGAAATGCTGGCAGACCACAGTTGTCTGTGGGGCAGACCTTGACCTTCTGCCCCTTGACCTTGAGGGGCAGAAAAAGAAATACACAATTCCCTGTCTGAAATAATAGGAATTGGTATATACAGGATGGAAGCAGGCTCTTTCCTGGGTCAATTTGGCATAATGTTTCAAAAATGAAGGAAGGCAAGGATTGACAAGGAATCATACTGACAAGATATGTTTGGAAGAAGTAGACTCTCGGTGAGGTAAAAAGGAAGAGATGGACTCCGCATTGTGGAGGAAATAGAATCTTACATTGTGAGGTACTATGCACCAGTCTCTGTTGGCTTAGGGAAAAGTAAAGCTGAAAGAACCCATGCATACAACTCTGTGGCATAAGTCATATGCTTGCTAGCCTAGAACTGGACCCTTTCCCACATATACTTCCTGCAAGTAGCAGGACGAGAAAGAACTTACTTAATTCAAAGATGAGTAATGATCAAAACAGAACTAGAACAGCATCTGTCCAAATATATTTAAGAAAAAAAAGTAGAAAAATTTACGACAAATGGTTAATGTTCATCAAAAAAATATTTCCACAAAAATAGATGAGATTTTAACTTAAAGTGGTACATTATTATCAATGAAAAAAATTAATGAAACAATCACTTCTATAAAACAAGAGTGCACAGGAGATACATCAGAGCTCAGGGAAGATATTTTTGAAATAGGGGAGAAGAAATGAGAGCTGGAAAAGCTCAGGAAAGATGTGGAGAAATATAAAAGCCAAATTGTAATCCACACAAAAATAAACAATGCTGAAAAACATAGCAAGGGACAAGGACAGGATTAAGGAAAAAAATGAAATAAAATGAAACAATGAGTGGAAAAGGACGAGAGAAAAAATGATAGCTATGTAAGGCAGGAAAAGGTAATATAATATGCAAATAATTAGTGTTCCCAAAGAGAGCTGGTCATTTAATTCAGGCAAATAAATGCAATGGTCAGTATTTGACTTTCACCTTACAATAGCTTTGACACTATTGATCATTCTTTCCTCTTTGAAACACTTTCTTCATTTGGCTGATACAGATTCTTCAGGTTTCCTCCTACCTTGTTGGCCATTCCTTCTTAGTCTCCTTTGAGGTCCCTCCATATCTTTCAACTTTCCCACAGATCCTGGTGAACTTAACTTTCAAAATATAATACAGAATGTAGGGGCGATTGGGTGGCTCAGTTGGTTGAGCGTCCGACTTTGGCTCAAGTCATGATTTCACAGCTCTTGGGTTCAAGCCCCGCATTGGGATCTGTGCTGACAGCTCAGAGCCTGGAGCCTGCTTCAGATTCTGTCTCTCTCTCTCTCTCTCTCTCTCTGCCCCTCCCCTGCTCACACTCTGTCTCTCTCTCTCTCTCAAAAATAAATAAACATTAAAAAATATATAATACAGAATGTGATCACTTCTCACCATTTTCACTATTATTACCCTGGTTCAAGATACCTTTATCTGTCATCTGGATTACTATAATAGCTTTGAATTAGCCTTGACACATCCACTCTTGCCCACCTATTTCAATAGAGGGTAGATCTAAATCTCTTCATGGAACTTCCCAGAACAAAATCATTCAATGGCTTAACATACTCAGAGCAAAAGCAAGGTGTCTGACAGTTGCCCCCACAACCGTGATGTGGCCCACCATTACCCAACCCAGCTGAGCATCTCCTGTATCTCTCCCCTCAGCTACTTTTGGTTTCTTGTAGCTCCTTGAACATACCAGGCACATTCCAACTTCCATTAACTTTGCACTTGTTTCCTCAGCCTAGAATACTCTTTCCAGCAGAAAAACATGACACACTTTCTCATCTACTTTAAGTCTGCACTCAAATGCAAATACTTATTGAAGTATTTTTCACCACGCTCCCCTCTCCCCTTTCTCTGCTTTATTGCCCCCCTTACCACTTATTTTCACCTAACATATATGTTTGTTTTATTTGCTTTGCTCATGGTCTTGCTACTCCCAAGTAGAATACAATTTCCATGAAACTGGGGTTTTATTTGTTTTGTTCACTGTTATAACCCCAACATCTAGAATAGAATCTGCCATCTAATAAACTTACAAAAAGTCCTCGTGTGAATGGACTAAAAGAATATTACAGAAAAAAAAATACTTAAAGATATGAATTCAGGAAAGCATTCTAAAAATAAAAGAAGATGAATATACATGTTGAAAAGTTATACTAAGTCCCAGGAAATACAGGTAATGAATGTTGACATGTAAATCCTGCACTTTAAAGATAAAAAGAGAAGGAAAACACTGACCACACAATAGATTAAAGTTAAAAAGATAGTAATAACAAACTATGACAGAACTAAGGTTAAACATGTCATGTCAATGAGTATAAATGAGCTCAATACATACACTCAATACAAAGTGAGTGGCAAAGCATAACCTAAATATGCTGATTCAAGGGACACATTTATCCCAATTCTGGGTAATTATTAGATTAGCCGGAGATTATAAATTCTAAATAAGTAAAGACTAACTCTAGAGGTGAGTCTGGGGTGTCTATATTTCCAATATATTTCCCAAAGATAACAAACCAACCAACAGGAAATGACTCAGAAAAGTTAAAAAGGATGGGCAGAGCCAAATTAAACATGAGAGTGCAAAGGAAACATCACAAACATAATTGTGGACAATATAGAATTCAGGAAAAAAGTATTACACTCGACAAAAAAGGTACATTTTATGATGCTAAATTATTCAATCCATGGTGAAGAAGCATCTACTGAAGAAAACAATAAAAATAATCTTATAAATATCTCATAAAAGATCTTAAATCAAGCATAAGCAGACACAATATAGTGGGTTTCATTTGAGGAAATGCAGCAGGGCAAAGATTGCTTGGTGTTCACAAAAAATAACTTTCTGGTACAGTTGGACTGCATTTTCCAGCCAGGACAGAAATAGCCAAAGTGGTAGCATTTCTTGTAATACCCTCTCATAAACAAAAAGAAGCAACCACACCCTAGAGCTAAGTAGGCCCTTGCCCAGCCTTCTGTGTTATCTTGGGTGATCATTTCTGTTGAGAAACAGTCCTCCCTGGGCCTCTTGCATTCCTACCCATGTTGGAGCGTATCAAGACTATGCCAGCTCTTTCACCTAGGCCAAGCCTCAGGATTTTTATGTAGCTGGTAACCTTGAAAGGTGTGGTGATAACATTTCCCTTTAGACAAACAACAGGTTTGCTTACTGGTTGCTACCAAAGTGATAGGTTTCTCAGGCTCGAGGTTGTTCAGGTACATCAAAAACCCAATGTGTGGATAGCATCCACTGGGGCCTACTGTGTTGCTTGGGAGAAAGGGAGAGGGGACCCGGATACCTCTGCTGAAGCTCATGTCCTTTGCTGTGCTTGCTCTGGTACTATCTTGCTCTTGTTTACTTTTAGCACTCATGGGATTGTGGCAGGTTTGTTCTTTGCCATCTTCTTTGAGATTGGATTTCTTCCCTGGGAATTTCACCACTGCATAATAAATGGGTATGTACCTTTCTAGCTTCTTTTTTTTTTTTTTTAATTTTTTTGATGTTTGTTTATTTTTGAGAGACAGAGGGACAGAGCACAGGCAGGGAAGGAGCAGAGAGAGAAGGAGACACAGAACAGAAGCAGGCTGCAGACTCTGAGCTGTCAGCACAGAGCCCGACACAGGGCTGGAACTCACAAACCATGAGATCATGAACTGAGCCAAAGTCAGATGCTTAACCGACTGAGACACCCAGGGAATGTCAGTCAAAACTATATTCTATGAAAAGAACTTACACATGTGGCAATAACATCCTTGTTTTCAAGTTGAGCAATGTCATATAAAATGACAGCACAGCGAGAATGTAGTTCAGGTTCATCAGAAACCAGTAGGTTGATCAGAGCTGGAATGCCTCCCGCCTCTACTATAGCATGCACTATGTTTGCATGTGTTGAGATATTACTCAATAACCCAACTGTTTTGCACTGTAATTTTATTTTGGAACATTTTAATAGATTAATTAAGGCAGGAATGGTACCTGCAATAAAGAAATCAAGAAAAAGCATGAATTATTTGTAACCATTTATAGTTAATTTATCATGATAAGATTTAAATAATGGCTGTGGTCATCGCCATATGAACAATTAGCAAATAATTCTATAACATGTTTATAAAATTATAATTTGAAACCATATGAATTCATCTGTCTGTCTTTTCCATAATTCAAGCAGCTCTCATGTTCACACGTCTGATTTTCACATAGCACACAAGCCTATTATTTCATGTTGGTAACGCTAAGCCACCTTGGAACCATGGATTTTCAGCTTCAAATGATAGATGAATAAATTCTTTGAGCCACCACATGATACAGTTCAGTTTTGGATATTCTTTAAATTTGTGTGGCAGCATTTGTACAATTATTTGAGCATTTTATTATATTTTACCTATAGTTTTTACAAGCAACTGAAAAACAAAAAGTGCTGAATCTAGTAAAAAGCAACCTTAGCTTCATTAATTATAATTGGTTCAAGGATGGAAATCACTGGGCATGGTGAAAAAAGAAAATTGGCTTCAGTCAGATGTTTGTTATATCAGTTCACTATGAAAGAAGAGAGCACACTCTGGAGACACAAGAAATGTTGGAAAATATAACCGTATAACCAGGGCTTTATTTATTTATCTACCTGAAATGATACCTCCCTCATGACTTATTTATCTATAGTTTACCTTTTGGACACAGATTTTTGTACATGTTTTTAGGAATACTAAATGTTAGTTTTAGGGTACTACTTGTAATTTTTTTTATTCATTTATTTATTCATTCAACAAATATTTATGGAGCATCTTATGTATGCCCAATATCCACATTAGAGTAGTGGATACCATATTAGACAATGAAGATAGAACGTTTCCATCATTTCACAAAGTTATATTGGAAAGTGCTATTCTCAAAACAACTAACTGAGGTAGGAATCATTTGATTAACAAGGAAATTAGGGTTATAGAGGGCGAGCAATTAACTTAAATTCTAAATGCAGAGCTAGTGACAAACCCAGGGTTGACACAAAAACTGCTATTTTTTAAAGTTTTTATCTGAATTCCAGTTAGTTAATATACAGTGTAATGTTAGTTTCAGTTGTAAATATAGTGAATGATTTAACACTTCCATACAATACCTGGTGCTCAGCACACACACACACACACACACACACACCCATACACAAAACCCTGCTATTTTTTTAAATGTTTATTTATCTTTGAGAGACAGAGACAGAGACAGATTGCATTGGGGGAGGAACAGAGAGAGGGGGAGACACAGAATCTAAAGCAGGATTCAGGCTCTGAGCTGTCAGCACAGAGTCCGACGCGGGGCTCGAACTCACAAACCGCGGGATCATGACCTTAGCTGAAGTCGGACGCTTAACAGACTGCGCCATCCCAGCTGCCCCATTTTAATTTAAAAAATAAATTGTGTAAATACAGAATAAGGATAATTTCTAATTGAAAGTAAATATAAAATGTAGTACAGTAATTTAGTATCATTTTTAAGTTTACAAAGTTTTAGAGAAGTAGAATTTATATAGTTTTTTGATTGTGTGCAGTTTCCACATGAGAAATAAAATATAAGGTTGTCAGAGAAAGACAAATACCATATGATCTCACTTATATGTAGAATCTAAAAAATAAAACAAACAAAAAGTAGAATCAGACCTATAAATACAAGGCCAAACTGATGGTTCCCAGAGGGGAAGGGGGTGGAGACATGGGTAAAATGGGTAAAGGTGTGAGTGAGTGACACAGACTTCCGATTATGGAATGAATATGTCACAGGAATAAAAGCCACAGCGTAGGGAATATAGTCAATGGTATTGTAATAGCATTGCACAATGACAGATGGTAGCTACACTTGTGGTAAGTATAGCATAATGTATAGAGTAGTTGAATCACTATGTTGTACACCTGAAACTAATGTAACACTGTGCGTCAACTATACTCGAATTAAAAATTTTACATATATCGTCAGGTAAAGGTAATAACCTTGGAAAAAAGAAAAATAGAAACTTAAAATCAACTAAAAAGTTTTCTCTACAATTAAAAATAGATTTTAAACCGATTGAATATAATTATAGCTACATAAAATAGTGTAAGCAAAAGACAGTAAATGGATTTTACGTCACCTGCATCCAAAATATATTTCCAGTATCCAGCATTTGCTAAGCAAATTACTTCCAAGGACATCACAGCCATCATCCTTCGTTTATAGCTTTCACACTGCAACATTTCTGGCAAGCATTCAACAGAAAAATGCATATTGTAATTTTAGAAGAGGGAATGGAATGATCTGCTTCTGTACAGGCCAAGTGAAGCTGTGAGTTGAGATAACGACTATTACACCAAATGCATTCATTAAATTCCCTCTGTGCACGGCCTTCTGAGGGGTGCTGAACAGGTTGCAAATGCCCATAATCTCTGAGGTTTATAATCTATACAGTTAGTAGAAAAATCCTGAAATGTTTAATACTTGGTCTGAATGACTTGGATTGACTGGTCATATGGTTCAAATTTACTTGGGAAACAGTACACTTCTCTTTTGCCTGAAATCAGTTGTTCAATAAAATTTAAGCGTAAGCTTTCAAGAATGGCAAAGTAAACTACGTTATTGTCAATAAAAATGTAATATCTATTAAAGCATATAGGCAGCTTTATACATTTCCTGAGTATGAAGAAGATAACTTCAAAAAATCCTAAATGCATTTATACTATAAATTCATGTGGAGGTAATGCAAATAAATATACATCCTTTTAAACAACGTCTATCATACAAGAAGAAACCACATAGAAGTATTCTTTTCTGGTGTCTCTTTACCCTCCGCTTTTCTGAGTTCATCTCTCCAGATATAACCATTTTGGACTTTCAATATACCTCCATATTTCTAAATGCTTATATACACTATGACCATTTGCTCTGTCAATTTTGGACATCATCGACTGACTTCATGTTATGGTAAATGAGAAGTAAGCTCTTCCACCACTGTGCTGCCACCCCTCTCCCTCCCCTTCCCCACATTTATAGTATTCAGTTAAATGAATATTCCATACTTATACTATAATGCCTATGCAGGTATTATTCACAGGTAAGCATTGCAGCATACTACAGTTTTGTCTCCTTTCTTACTTTTGTCTTTCTTGGGAACCTTATTTTATTCCATCTGCCTAGTTTTCTTTGTACCTGTCGGTAATTCCTCCCACATCCCTTTGGCCCGGGTACACAGTTTCCATTCGGGGACTTCATTTGCTGTCATCTTTGAAATCACCTTTGCTTTTCTCTTGGTGCAGACTCCCAGTTTCCTGTCTGTTGAGGAGAATTCCTGCCTTGGCATCTTTCGGTCTTTCTGGCCTAGCCTGGTGCTCTCAGTCAGAGTGCCTAGTGAGGATTTATGGTGTAAGTCTGAGAGGTCCTCAGATTTCCCACTGTCAGCTTGGGATGATTTGTCCAGTCTGCTAAATTCTAAGACTTGCCTGTTTCCAACATTTTATTGCTAGTTTCTCCTTTCCTGTTTTCTCTTGAATGCTTATTTCCTACTGTTGCTAATGTTATTAGTTAAGCTCCGTGTAATTTTAGTGGGGTTTTGAGGGATAGTAAAATCAGATTTGTGCATTCAATTGGCTTAGAGATCCTTATCCTTATAATATTTCAGGATAGACCAAACAAAAATCTGGAGCAACATCTCAAGCAAAACTTTTCATAAAACATATATCAATATATGAGGGAAAATGTTGCTGAATCTATGTTTTATTTATTTATTTATTTATTTATTTATTTATTTATTTTATTTTATTTTACAGCGTGCACACACACGTATGCAAGCCAGGGTGGGGCAGAGAAAGAGGGAGAGAGAGAATCTTAAGCAGGCTCCACACTCAGCATGGAGCCTGATGTAGGGCCTGATCTCATCACCCTGAGATCAGGACCTGAGCCAAAATCAAGGATCTGACACTTAACCAACTGAGCCACCCAGGCGCCCCTGAATCTGTCTTTTAAATTAGGAAGGAATAAATTGGAGGGAGTTTTCTTCACTTTAATTAATTTTCTTCCTCTTTCCTTGTTTTTTGTTTGTTTTAATTTGCTTTTTGACAGAAAGGAGGATAGATGGACTTTTGGAGGAAGTTGGAAAATAAAAATAAATATAATTGTGTAAAGTACAGTGTGAGTTATTATTCTTTGATTTTAATTTAGAAATAAAAGTACTTTTGAACACACAAAATATAGTTCAGTATTATTTGTATTTCTGCTTTTAACTAAACAGTTTTTGATTTTAACTGTTTAAAATATGATGCATGTATTATTTTATTTGCTCTATTTCAGAGTATCAACGATTAAGCTGAATAATAATGAGAACATTTATTTATAAAGAGATTATGTGTTGTGCACTCACCTACCAAAGTTTTCCAAACAGGAAGTTCAGGAATATTTAACTCTATTATATGCTTGAGAACCTCTGTATGAAAGGTTAGCACTGATAAATGAATTATATTGTTTCCTTTAATATCTGTTTTTCTCCAGTTAGCACCAAGAGAAAATAGGTATTGAATAGTGTCCAGTGCTCCTGAAGTGGCAGCAAGCAATAGTGGAGTACACTGATTCCTAAAAATCAAGGAACATATTATGATAATTAAGCACACGTATAGTGTCAAATGTACTTCTTGCGAAGCCATTCACATTGCTGTTGGAGGAAGGCTGGTTTATATTGATTTATATCATCACCTTCTCTTCAGTACATGGTATTATTCTATATATTCCACATGTAAATAGATTTGCCTCCCTTGCCTTGGCTGTCCTTAGTATTTGCCCCTACTTTCCCTCCCAACTTAATTATCACACCTTATAATTTGTTTAGAAGTTGATAACGTTCAAAGTTCTTAGAATACACCACCTCATCTAATCCTTACAACTCTATGAGCGAAGGAAACAGCAAGGCAAGTATCATCAGCCCATTGTACACATAGTGAAACTGAGCCCAGGGAGTGTTCCAAGCCACTTCTTTATTCTTCATGTCCAGTTCTCAAATCCCAGCTTCCTCATCGTGGCAGAAACTAACAGATTTTCTCAAAAATCCCACTATCTACTTCTTAGATACTGAAGATCTTTGGTTGGGCACATGACTGTCCAGCCAAATGTTACATCCTAGCTTCCTTTATGGATACCTATTGGCCAATGACTAAGTTTGGCCAATGTAATGTTAGTAGAAGTGACCTGGGCAATTCCCTAAAGAGAACAGGAATGTGCCATTACTTTGCATTTCTGTTTCTCTTCATGGCTAAAATACAGGCATAACGATGAAAGCAAGAGTAGGCATTTTGTATCAGGATATGGAAGCCACATGTGAAGAAGCAACAGGAGGAAGGTTACATGTTTACCTTGTTTAAACTACAATATTTTGGCATATGTTTGTCACAGTGGCTTTGATTGTATCTTAACAGATCTACTCACTAGCAGTGTGACCTTAAGCAAATTGGGTTATTGTCTTCATCTGTCGAGGAATGAGGATAACAACACTCAGCTCACAGTGTTAGTGTAAGGGATGAATAAGGTGCTTAGCAAGTCTCAATACATAGTTTCCCTCTCATTGTCTTTTCACTGTCACATGCCTACTTTTTATCCTTATACCCATGCCTCTCTCTTTGTGAAGCCCTCTTTCTCTTGCTGCCTGTCCTTGAACTTTCTTTCACCTTTGCCCAGTTAGCCCCAAAACTCTCTCTCTCCTCTATCTCATTTTCCCTGGGTCCTAGAGAAACTCTTGTCTTTTATGAGTAAACATCTCTTCACTTTCTCCCTTTTGTTCTTTAATAAGACTGTTCTATTGCTTTATTTATCCTATTCAGTGGTAGGAATAAAGATTACTTCTACTTTAACACTATCACTCTGATTTTCCTCATGAAAAGCATACTACCCAATAAATTGTATTTCTCTTTTCAGTTCCATATTGCCATTCCCCCTGCCCTGCAGGGTGCTCTTCCAGCATCTTAGCTCCTGAACTGCCTCACCAACATGCCCCTTGGATTGTGACTTTAACATCCATGCTAATTACCATCTGTGTTCTGATCTCTCAGTTCCTTGTCATACCTTCATTTGGGCTCCATATTCATACACACCTGCATGGTCGCACTCTTCATTAACTCCACACAGATCCCAACCTCGGTAATTGTCCTCTCTATGAATCCTTTCCTTTTTCCTTATGTTCACAGATAGCTTCTTATTTCCACCTCTGATATCCAATTGTTTGAGCTTTTACAACCCACTAATCATTATGCCCCTCCACTCAAAGACATTGTCACAATATGACTGAGCAGAGCTGATTTGGGTCTCTATATTCCATGGCTCTTTCCAGAGTCTCTTAGAGAAACTATTAGCCAGAGACCATTGTTTCCTGAAAGGTTTCTTTACATACATCTTTGCCCCAACCTAGAGGGAGGATTAATTTCTTCACTTAATCATAATGGCCAGGTTATCTGAAGACCCAGAAATATCTGAATGAAACTATGCCTAAACCATGTTCAGATTCAAAATGATAACTTTGTGTTTCAATTATAACCAAGAATGTACCCTTCAGGAGAAGTTACACCTCCATCTTAAAGTTTGGTCCTCTGCTAAATTATGAAAGAGAATTGTGAAATAGAAGCTAAATTGTGAAATTGTATTTGGGGTGTTTCTCTATTTCAAAGTTATTTTCTTCTTCTTAAAAAAAAAACGTTTTTTAAGATTTTATTTTTAAGTAATCTCTACACCCAATGTGGAGCTTGAACTCACAACCCCAAGATCAAGAGCCACATGCTCCACCAGATGAGCCAGCCAGGTGCCCCCATAGTTATTTTCTTCTTTTTAATGTGTTTCTCTTCTGTATACCATTAGATGTTTCTCCTGTTATCTGAGGCCTATCCACACTGGTCTGGATAATCTGGTAATCTACAGCCTTTGATAATCTTGTGCTGTTTCCTGGTTGAGTAGATTCCAATTTAGAGCAATTTTTCTCCTCCTTAGTCTCAGGCTTCTTCCAGAGCACTAAGTAATTAACCTGATAAACTGGTCTGTGGAACCAAACCACTAAGAAAAGTTTAGCAAAAACTTCCTAGGGTTTACTTCTTATTCTTTCAGATAGCATGGATAGGTCAATGGCAGTTCTCTCTTTATACATTGTAGAGGTAAGTGGTAGATGAAGAAGATAGGGACCAGAGGGTAAGCCTTACATAGCCTTTCACATGGATCATATCAACCATTCCTTTTACTGTCAGTGTTTGGGGCAAGCCATGAGAGCAGAGGTTTATGTTTTTACAAATGCTTAATAACTTACTCAGCTGTCGCCTCTGCTTCTATCAAACTAGGATCCTTCCTGCAGAGAGCAATGATGATGCCAATATTGTCATAGAAAGCAGCAAAATGAATCGGCATCCAACCTCTTTTTTCAGAAAGTGTGTAATCAGCTTTGAAACAGAGGAGACAGATGGTTGTTTCCAGTGAGCAAGCCTGTGCAGCCAGGTGTAGAGGTGTTGGACCTAAAATGTATGGACAATTATTTAGGCGGTCAAGATCTAAAATGTCCATCTAAAAACATATCTTTTTGATATCCATCTGTGGAGCTTTTTAGTGCTTATCTGGAGCTTTTATATCATAAAAGATAAGCAAGATAAGCATTAAAAAGTATAATTTTAGGCAATTCTAGATTTCTTTAATTCAGGATGTCTGACCATTAAAAATTAGTACTTCTTTATAAATGAAGAATAAATAACATTGAAAATATTAAATATTTGAAAAATTCAGTCAATGTGTAAAATAGTTTTGTGATATCAAATAAGCTATTTCTTGTTTATTTTCCATTTTACTTAAATGTTTTGTAGTAAGAGGTAAAATCCTTTGAAATTCAAAGAAAAATATGCTCACAAAAGCCCTCCATGTCACTAAATCCAGTGGGTGTTTTTCAATTCTCATCTTACCTCTCAACAGTAAGGTTCTTCCTCTTTAAAATGTTCCCCCCTCCCCCCTTGGCTTTTGTGATACCATAACCTCCTATTTTTCTCCTACCTCTCTGGCTACTCCTTTTGAGTCTCCTTTGGGACGTTCTCATTATCCCAATGCCTACATGAGCCTTAGGGCTCTGTCTCTGGCCTTTTTATCTTCACAGTGACTTCATTTACCACCTATAAGTCGGTGACTCCCAGGATTATGTCTCTAGATTTGTTTCTTCTCCAAGCTCCACATCTTTATCTCTAACCTCTTACGAGGTGTCTCCACACACCACGTCAAACTTAACATGTTCTGAATTGAACTCCCCTCCAAACCTGGTCCTCTTTCACTGCTACCTAAATCAGTGAAGGATATCACTATCCGGCCAGTTCTACAAATCAGACACCTGAAAGACTCCTTAGTGTCTCCTTCTCATTTCATCTCCATAACCAGTCCATTGCCAAGACTAAATATCTCTAGAACTTATCTTTATTGCCACCACCTCCCCACTCCAAGCCGCCCAGCTGGTACCCCACCTTGTTCTTGCCCTTCACCAATCCATTATTTCAAATTATAAATCTGATCTTTTTACCTCCTTGCTTAAAACGCTTCAGAGGTTTCAAAACGTCATCGATCATGAATACAGGAAAAGGATCCACTGGTTCCAATTCACCTGAACCAACAGCTACCTCCCTCACCCCAAAACACCCATGACATACACAACTTGTTCTCTTCATCTGGGCCTTCTTCTTCTCTTCAAATGTGGGGTAATCAGCCACACGACCCAGCTTGCCCAGGAAAGTACTCATCTATGCCTGTTGCCTGAGCATAATGATTAACAGTGCCTCTTCCATTTTCATGTCTCCCTTATTTGGATGATGAATGATCCAGTCACCTTGGGCTATTCCTGCTGAGAGCTTCCTTCTCCCACACGCTTTTCTGACCAGGGTCCAGTTAACTCCTATTTCTCAGCCTAAATGGTAATTCCTCAGTGAAGCACTGGTTTTCTCCCAACTCAAGACACTTCCAATGACCTCTGGCCTGCCTTATTCATCTAAGCTTTACATCACAGCCTTTGGCAATCTACAGTATTTTCTCTGATCTATCTACCTAAAGTCACTGCTTAGTCTTCCAGTTTCTGGTCAGGCATGGAAGGCGCATAAATCATCACTATGTCCTAAGAGCAAGTAAAAAGTTTAAACAAACTGAAAAATCAACAATGCTTCTTAGATTCGATACAGAAGTGAGGTCTCAGGGCAAAAACACTGCCTCCAAAAATGAAGATATGGACAGGCTGATACAGAGAATCAAAATTTACTGAAAAGAAACTTCCACAAGAACCAGTGAGTAGTAAAGCCCCCTGGGCCCCTCCAGCCAACCAAGTAGTCTTTAAGCTTTAGCAATCACCCTTACTTAGCCCATGTGAGTGATTGCCATTTCTTTGTAATCTATAGATCATGCATTCTTTCTTAGAAAAAACAGAGGCTTCTGCACATCACAAAACAGAAATCAGACCCTCCTGTACAACCCCTGAGCAGTAAGGAACCAGACCCCTTTGCACAACTACCTTGCACAACCTTCAAGCACTGAGATAACATCTGTCACTGACACCATTGTGTCTGTGTGTAATTAAGAACTTTTATGGACAATTGTAGTTGATTTACTGATTAACTGCCATAGACTCCTTAAAAAAAATCCCTGGGTGAGGCAGAAACCTCAGAGTTGGCCTTGGGGGACAAGAGTCTGCTTTCTTAGTGGCAGGCCTCCTGAATAAAGCTCAGATTCCTTTTCAATCAAAACTGTCTCTGAGTATTGGCTTTTTTTTCCTTTAAGCTTATTTACTTATTTTGAGAGAGAGAGAGAGAGAGAGAGAGAGAGAGAGAGAGAGAGAGAGAGAATCCCAAGCAGTCTCCATACTGTCAGCATGGAGCCCGATGTGTGGCTGGAACTCACAAGCCCTGAAATCATGACAGAGCCAAAACCAAGAGTCAGATGCTTAACCGACTGAGCCACCCAGGTGCCCCTCAAGTATTGGCTTTTCGAGCAGCAGGCAGCTGAACTTGGGTTTTAGTAACAGTAGGGAAATCTGAACTATAATTGACGAATTGCTGGCAGCTCATTGTGATAAGTCTGAGAGTTTAAAACTCTGGGGGCCCCAGTCCCAGGAGGCCCCCATGCTTTAGTGAGTTTTAACTCCTGGAGTTTGACCAGGATCTCACAATGGATATTGGAGAAAAATCCCCTCATGCTTCTAGCAGGGGGAGGGAAAAAGGAACCATTTTGAGATATAGCAGAGCATTCCATTTTCCTTAACAAGGTTTGGCCTCAGGAGAAACTGTTATACCAGAGCCTAACCTGCTGGGTTTTATCAGAGCCTAACCTACCTAGGGGAAGGGAAATACCCAACTCTAGCCACTCTTCATCCATCCTGACACAGCTAAGGTCAGGGAGAGGACTAACAAAGACATGTGAAGTTCACAGTCCAGGAGCACAGGCTCTCACAAAAGACTGAGACCTAATCATAGGACTATAGAATATGTTGGTTTATTTCAGTCAATGAAAGGCTGTTGGTTGCTCTCAGCAGGAGAAACACCAAGGGGCACCTGGGTGGTGCAGTTGGTTAAATATCTGACTCTTGGTTTCAGCTCAGGTCATGATCTCATGGTTTGTGGGTTTGAGCCCCACATAGGGCTCTGTGCTGAGGGTGTAGAGCCTGCTTGGATTCTCTATCTCCCTTTCCCTCTGCCCCGCCCCTGCTTGTTCTCTCACACTCTCTCTCAAAATAAATAAATAAACTTAAAAAAATCAAAATGACCTCAACATTTTTTTTGTTTTTTTAAACACACACACACACACACACACACACACACACACACACACACACACAGAAGTCTCCCCACTCACCCTCTCCTTCTCCTCTCCACCTCCCTCCAAAAAATATTTCAGCACAATCCAGGGGCAGGAGTACTATCCTATATCCCCCTCTTACTACTTGAAATTGTGTTTAATAGAAATGCTGAATCTTGGCACCCACCCAGGCTGCTAAAACAGAATCTTCATTTTAACAAGATCCCTGGATGATTCCTTTGTACTTGAAAGTTTATCCCAGAATAGTAGGATGAAGTGCCCTCCCCACAACATCTGCAATGTCTGATGACATTTTTGTTTGTAAGACCTGGGGTGGAGGTTGCTGCATTTAGTGGGTAGAGAAGTCAGGGATACTACAAAACATTTGATAGTACACAGGAAAGCCCCCAACAACAAAGAATTATCCAGCTCACAATGTCAACAGTGCTGAGGATGAGAAACACTGGCCTAAGACATACTAGAATTAGGGAAGTTCTGGAGGGGCTTATGTTGTCTGAAGAAACTATTGTCTGGTTGAAAACTCTGATCTAGGGGTTAATATACAGAATATATAAAGAACATATACAACTCAATACCAAAAAAACAAATAATCCAATTTAAAAATGGGCAGAAGACATGAACAGATATTTCTCCAAAGAAGACATACAGACGGCCAAAAGACACATGAAAAGATGCTCAACATCAGTAATTATGAGGGAAATGCAAATGAAAACCACAATGGACATTCCTCAAAAAATTAAAAATAGAATTACCATATAATACAGTTATCACACTACAGGGTATTTACCCAAAGAATTCAAAAACACTAATTCAAAAATATGCATGCATCCCTATGTTTATTGCAGCATTATATACAATAGCCAAAATATGGAAGCAGCCCAAGTCTCCACTGATAGATGAATGGGTAAAGAATATGTGGTATGCACATACAGTAAAACCTTGGATTGGGAGTAACTTGTTCCGTGAGTGTTCCACAAGACAAGCAAACATTTCTAGTAAATTTTAATTTGATAAACAAGTGATGTCTTGCAATACGAGTAGTATGTGATGTCGAATATCACATGATCACAACTAAGCCAATGGTTCTGTCTCTCTCTCTCTCTCTCTGTGGGATTGTGGGTGATCATCTCCCATGCTCGGATGTTCAGTCTCAGGCTGCAGTGTTTGGCAGAAATCAGTGATTTTTCAAAACGTTGGAAGGTGCCCACAGCTGGCACCAACAGTGTATTTTTTTGTCACTTCAAAGCACCTATGGACAGTCCTTTGCTTTTCCATCCAATAGTAAGCTTATGGATACTTTGCTTCATTCTAGGTCAGCCTGCCTGCAGATATAGACACTTTCCTCTGCTGCCTTATTGCCAGTTACATTAAATACAGTATATGACAAGTTTATTAATACTGTACTATATTCAACATCTGTGTAAGCATATACAATGGTCCCTGTGCGGAAAAATGTTGAAAAGAAAGGCGGTAAGAAGGAGATGATTGTGGTGGAAGTTAAGAAGGAAATCATCGAAAAGTACGAATGAGGTATGTGAGTGGCCAAAATTGTAAGATTTTATAAGAAGTCTATGCCTGCATCTCATGTGAAGAGGAGGAGAAAAAGGCAGAGGAATCCCTCACTTCAAATGAGATTAGGGAGATGTGTAAAGTGTTGGAAACAGTGCAAAATTATGTAGAAAAGCACCACCTGAATAAGGCTGTAAGAGTACCAGCGATGAATCTGTTTAACAACAATGTAACGTCACATTTCCACAAAATTCTCAAAGGAGGCAAAATCAAGTGTCATTGGATAGGTTCCTTGTTAAAGTTGCATGGAAAGAAAAAGATTTCATTGAGTCAATAGATAGCAGTGATTCCATTAGTGATGGTAAAAGTTGTCCTACACAATAACCTTCCTCTCTCTTATCTCGCTCACACCAGCCATGATGGTTTTCAAACTAAGTGCAGGTTAATTTTATATTTTCTTTATTACTTTGTATTATATTACAGTATTGTAATCATTTTTGTATGAATATTTTTGGGTTGTGGAAAAATCATCTGAGTTTCCATTATTTCTTACGGGGAAATTTGCTTTTATATACAACTGCTTTGGATTACAAGCATGGTTCCAAAATGAATTATGTTTGCAAACCAAGGTTTTACTGTATACACAATGGAATACTATTCAGCCAGAAAAAGGAATGAAATCTTGACATTTGCAACAACATTGATGGATTTAGAGGATATAATGCAAAGTGAAACTAGTAGATCAGAGAAACACAAATACCATATGACTTCACTCATACGTGGAATTTAAGAAACAAAACAAAGGAAAAAAGAGACAAAAGATAGACTCATATATTCAGAACAAACTGGTGGTTACCAGAGGGGATGTGGGGAGGGGAAATGGGTGAAATAGGTGATGGAGACTAAAGAGTACACTTATCATGATGAGTACTGAGTAATGTATAGAACTGTAGAATCACTGTATTGTACACCTGAAACTAATATAACACTGTACATTAATTATACTGGAATTTTAAAAAAGATGTTAAACTCTTGACATGGAAGAATGGCTAAATCATGCTAGGATTCACCACTTTCATGTCAGGTCATTGTGTTGCTAGCTGAATATTCTGGGGATAAATCAAGCTGAAGTTGGTTGTCGTTGATCTATTAAACATGCCTAAAACCTGAAAGAAAAAAAAAACCCTCCTTGAATTATCCTATATAGAGTATGAAGGTATATAGTCTTTTAGATATAGATATGGAAGGTACAGCCTTTAAAATTTTTTCTGATTTTCCATATTCAATACTTAGGTCAAGGGCACCTGAGTCGGTTAAGTGTCTGACTCTTGATTTCTGCTCCAGTCATGATCTGTTTGTGAGATGGAGCCCTGTGTCCAGCTCTGTGCTGAAAGCGAGAAGCCTGCTTAGGATCCTTCCTCTCTCCCTCTCTCTCAGCACCAGACCCCCCCCCCCCCACACACACACACACTAAATAAATTAACATTTAACAAAAACTACTTAGGTAAAATCTCTCACCTCAGTCAAGAATGCCTCATTCCTCAGTCCTCATACATTGTTACTGTCACTAGGTGGCAGCATATCTAAATAATATTAACTGCTTTTTTTTTTTTTTTTTGGCATAAAAACTACTTTGGGGATTGATTTTTATTTATTTATTTCTTTAATTTTTTTCCAACGTTTTTTATTTATTTTTGGGACAGAGAGAGACAGAGCATGAACGGGGGAGGGGCAAAGAGAGAGGGAGACACAGAATCGGAAACAGGCTCCAGGCTCCAAGCCATCAGCCCAGAGCCCGACGCGCCGCTCGAACTCACGGACCGCGAGATCGTGACCTGGCTGAAGTCGGACGCTTAACCGACTGCGCCACCCAGGCGCCCCAGGGGATTGATTTTTAAAAAATAAGTAGAGGTAACTGTAAATTCCACAGTAAAAATAAGAAAAAAGAAAAAAAAAACAAGACTTAAGAGGAATATGAATAAACAACCATAGGCAGAAAAAATTTAGACTTCAAAATATATAGAAAATATCATTATGTGACATTTCCATGTAACAGAACATTTTGGAGATTATATACTATAGAAGAGTTTTAATACATGCAATATCCTTTTCAAATGCACCAAATATTTTATTTATATCTTACCATTTCTTTCTTTTTTCACATCCATTTTTGATGACTCTGTTTTAAAGGGGAATACACACAGAAGTACGATTACTAACATATATGAGTTCCCTAGATTAGTCAAAATAGATTCATATGAATAAGAATAAAATTGCTATATTTAGATATCAATGACAGGATTGAGTGGAGGTTTTGGTCAAGCCATCTGGGCTTGGTGCACACGGCCGGCATCATGGCAGAGCAGACCTGGAATGCTACATCTCTAGAGTCTGGTTAAAACTGACAGTTGGTGCAGTTTTGTGTTGGGTAAGTCATCATATGTGGATGTTGCCAGTAGAGTTATACATTTTCCGTATGTCAAAATCTATCCAATTCTTAGCAAATGGAAATCCAAGCAGTCACAGGATGAATGAGAGACTTTAATTTACCAAAGATTTATTTCACACCAAGAAAGGCTTAAAATATTATGTATCTTTAAACAATAAGCTACTTGTTATATTTAAATTTAACTGAATTTGTGCTATTTTAATCAAGTAATAGAAGCATCTTAATATGAAAACATATTAATTATACTGATAAGAGTACATAATTTATTAGTAGCCAGTAGGATTAAAGCAGAACATGTTTTGGTGTGTGAAAATATAACACAGCTTTTTAAGATATAAAATATTATAAGATACAATATAAGATATAAAATATAAGATAAAATATAAAATCACAATTTTCTTATCGGCCATTCCTGATATTAAATCTGTATTTCCCTTTTCAGTTATAGAGAACTTCTGCTTTCATTTTCAACATTGTTATTTTTATACTGGTTAAATTTATTCCAGTGAATAGGAATATATATATAAACATATATTTTATATATATATATATATAAACATATATTTTATATATATATATATATATATATTCCTACCTAAGAATCAGGAAAAATGGCTTTTTAAAAGTCAAAATTAGGGTTAGCTTTAAAGGGGCCATTAAGTAAAAACAATTATTATTATAAGAATTTTTTGTTATTAAATATTATTTAAGTTTATATATTGTGAAAAAGTTATTCCCTGCTTGAGAACTCTGGGATAAAAATGGATCTTCTGCTGGGATCTCTACTTATCTACCTTTTCTGTGAATTTCTATAGTGCACCATTGTGTTTTAATTATGCCAGTGGTTATCAAATGCTACCTTGTGTTCATCCAATCATGCATTCATCCAACAACTACTTCCTGAGCACCTACAATGCCAGGCTTTCTTCTAGGCGTTCAAATACCATAGCAAACAAAGTAAAGCAAATCATTGCCTTTTACAGAGCTTATGTTCAAGTGAGGGAGACACAATAAAGAAATAAATAATACTATATGAGAGAGCAATAAGTGATACTTAGAAAAGAGCCTCTCTGAAATAAGGGAAACACAAACCTCAACTATGCTCTAGATACAATACCAAATTTTTATCTTGCTCTACAATCAACATGTCTTCTTAACTCTGAGTAGGAGCAGGTAAAAGAAAAACAGTTTGGATGTTTTAAACTTTATGGTACCTTGGCTAGACATAACAAAGCGTCTTTGGTTGACGTTGAAGCTAGCATTGCACAGTTGACATATAATAGAAACTCTGTTGTGTAAAGCAGCATGATGGAAAATGGCATAGCCTGCCTCATCTGAAATATTGATGGTCAAGCTTGAGGTTTTACGGCTAAATGTATGGAAAACAGCAGATAATCCTCTTTTAACAGCAGACTTCATACCAAATGGGATGCTCTAAAAGGATTAAGAGCACCAGAATAAGTTTCTTTAAAATACACCTAAACTTTGGTTTAAGGAAAAAAAGGACGATAAACATATATTAATATATTTATAATAAATATAATACTAATATATAATTAATAAGTATGTATTGATATAATTACATGATTGGTGCTCAGTCATAGTAGAATTTTCACTTTCCATTTGAAAGTGTCTCACTGGGCAATGATTAAAGTTGTTAGAACTATTAAGAAACATTGAGAAGTTTAAAAAATATTTTTGGGAAGTTCCCCACCCCCCACTTTTTAGGGAGAAATTATAGCTACTTCTTTGTAGATGCTTAAAATGGGAAAATTTGCTTCCTGAAATACTTAAGCAAATGAAGATCCCTGGGTTCCTTTTCTGATTTAAGAACAATCTAATTTAGAAATCTAGAAACTAAAATTACATAGCTATAGAAATACAATTTGTCGTCTTTGTTCTAGTTCTCAGAATAGAGAGGTAAAAATACTACACTCTTCTTTGAAACATTCTGACCACTTAATATTTTAAAATTAAATGAACAGTTTATTCAATTCTTAAATTTATGGACATTGAAACAAATAAATGGTAAATAAATGCCTCAAATTTCTCATTTGTAAAACCAGAATGACAACAGTAGTACTAGTACCTTGAAACAGTTTGTGAAAAGGATTTATAAAGTGCCTGGCATATAAAATAAGCACTCAATAAATACTAACCTTTATTAAGATTGGTCACAATCCAGTTCATTAACAGATTGTTTTGCAACCCTACCAGAAATTTATTATCCAGAATTGTATGGCTTCTAAGCTGCTAAAATGTGGAATTTATATTTCATATTGAAAACTTAATTTAACCCAATAGTTATCCCTAAAATAAAAATTTGAGACATATACTTACCTATAATAACATATTATCTATAATAGCCTCCTATACTAAATTATGTAATGATTACTGAAATACCTTGCATTTCATAGCTTTTTTGAAGCCAAATTTTTTCTTAAATTGCTCATGTAATTGAGCATCTGTTAGAGGAAGTCTTTTTGGTTTCAGATTGTTCACGATTTCATTTATGGCTCCCCACCACTTTGTCTTATATAGTTGATGATAGAAAGTTTCAAGTTCAAAACAGATCACATAGTAGCTATAAAAAAAAATAAAGAAAAAACATCAATCTTTCTGACTTTGAAGTAATTTGCTACTTTTTTTCTATGCTAGCTAAACTTTATTTTTCTATAATAATTAAGTACAAAAATGTAGTTTAAATTGGACTTGATTGAAAAAGAAAGTCTTAGGGAAATGCTATGTTATGAACTGGTCAGAGGCTAATATCCTCTCTTCCTTGACCTTTACTTCCACTTCAGTTTTCTGAATAATATAGACTTCTGCATGGATAAAGGCATGTTTGAGGACCTGTTTGCATTTATTTGAGGTTGTCATTCTTCCCGTCTACCATCCTCTCACCCCAAGAGAAACTAGACCATAAAAATATAAACTAAAGGCCATCTTTACCCACACCTTGCAGAGACAGCGCCAGTCCAGGTGGTGGAACTTGTCACTGCCCATGGGCCTCAACTTGTACAGGTGCCAACTTCATCACTAGGGACTTGCTTCTAAAATCGAGGAGCAGGTACTCTGAATCTTACTCAGATTTGAAGGCTTTCACATCACAGCAATGATAAGCTCTAGGACCTTAAGGGGCTGTCTGAATCAGACCTGGATGCTTGATTCACATTGGATGACTAAACTAAATACCTAGAAGAAAACAGCTCACCTTCTCTTGGTGTCACACACGCTGCTAAGAGTGGACACCACAAACAGATACTCCAAGTCTCATAAGACTGCCTCCACGGATACAGGCCCAGGAGATCACACTAAGGATGTCCTTTGGTCTCTCAGTGGCCCAGCTCCACATCATAGAGCCCCAGTGCCAGCAACCTCTATCTTTTCATGTACTTCTCCAGGGAGCTGCCTCTGGCTGTGGTAACTTGCTATGGGGTCAGAAGCTGCTGACTACCTTTGGGGGCTCTGGTACTTAGTGATGTACTCTTAGATCACTGCTCAGGCAATGAAACAGATGTATAAATTTAACAAATACCAAAGGAATGTGGGTTGATTTCTTCTAGAAATTCAATTTACTTATCCAATACAAATCAAGCTTCCAGAACCAGCAGGGGGCTATCCTACCCTAGAAACTGGAGAAGCAAGAGGTGGTGAAGGTGGCTATACCCTGAGAAAGTCTTTGGCCACAGACTTTTGTGACCCCTTCCCCCCAAGATTGGATACACTATCTGCACTGGCCCCCTTTCTATGGAAGCATAGAAAGCCCAGATGGCCAGTGCTTTGAGGGAGAATTCATTCAAGTACTGCATAGGGACATATCACTGCTCTTACTCAAAACCTATGTGTAGATATTAGCAGGAACTATAAGGGGGCCTCACTTTTAAAACAGTTCCCTTCAGATTCTTCTACCTGGGAATCTGCACCCAGTGCAGATTTTGAGGAGCTTCTAGCTCCCTAGCTCTAGTTATAGCAGGAACTATAACAGCTCCCTTCAGATTCTTCTACCTGGGAATCTGCACCCAGTTTTTGAGGAGCTTCTAGGACCACATTTCCCTGATACACCATTGTCACATTAAGTTGATTTCTGACCTGCCTCCTAATAATCACAGCAACATCATGATGCTGGTATACTGTCCCCAAAATAGGACATTTTGGTACTGATATAAATTAATCTTTTTGCTCCAGTCATTGTCACCTTAATAATTCATGAGTTCTTGTACTTTAATGGAATGGCCAAATCCTGGGTATCTGACTGTGGCCCCTACTTTTTGATTCTGGTATGGTAGGAGGGCCCAACCTGAACCAAAATGAATCTAGGATTTAGATGTTTTCAGGCATGCCTGGAGGGCCAGTGGAACTGACCCTATTTTCATAATGGACCAGGGGTTTCCTAGGAGATAAACCATTCTGAGGAAAGAGAACATCAAGACTCAAGACCTCAGTCCACTAACAATGCCCCTAAAATCAAAGAGGGGAGATTTTAACATGGCATGTTTTCAATCATTCACCAAATGATCCCTACATCACAGAAAAGAACTGTTAGCAAAATGACTAAAAGAGCTGTTTTTGCATCAAATTATTAGGAGTTCAAGGTAGCACTTCCTTGACACCAATAAAATTGGGAAAGAAATACTTACTTCACTGGATTGGCTTCAACATGCCTCACAGTTGATACAAGGTATTTAACAGGCATCAGGAGAAGCCAGCTCCAGAAGTGACCCCAGATCCACAACCAGGAGAAATGATGTCAGAGACAACAATGGCATTAATGTTGAGTTGCCTTCATAGGGTCTGTTGAGCTCCAGGGGCCCAGGAGTGGATCATTACAGATTGCTCAGACAGGAAAGAGGAAAACTGAAGATATCTCACAGTACCTGAGAGCTGATCCATTGGCATATGAGATTCCTAAAATAACTATGTAGGGGGGATATTATGGAACTGAAGATTCTCTAGTAATTGTTACAGGAACCAAGAAAACACTGATTATTACTCCACTTGTGGTTTTTACTTTTACTCCATGCTGCCTGGGTCTGGGAAACAAGCTCATGCTGCCTTTGCAAGTCTGCAAATTCAAATCCATCTATCTGCAATTCACCAACATTGATGACCAATGTTGTGCATTAGTCAGAAACTAGAGAACCATTCTACTACAGTATCCCATTGAAACAATTTGACTGGATCTCTTACTGTTCAATGACAGTGGGCTTATGCCAACCATACTCCTTTACCTATAACAACCTCTCACCAAGTACAGCTTTTATCTCAGCTGCCTCCCTGCATCCTCAGGATCATTAGTGTCCAGCTAGTCACTGGAGCCTGGGGGGATAAAGTGTTATTCAGAGGTGCTTCTGAAATACTATTTACTTTGGCAGGTGTTGTACATGGAATGTGTCAGCAGTTGCTGGATCCCTGAATGAGGGATTCCTTCTTGAGCGAGATGCACACCAACTGTCCATTCTAGAGGCATGAGGTCTACTACTTAATTCCCTCCAAAATCATGGAAGTCATTAGCCACATGGTCTTTGACTTCATCTCTAGTACTATGTGTGCATCCAGACAGTATTCAATGAAAAGACCCACCTTTCATTGTTTATCCTGATTCTCCCTTTGCCTCCTTTCTCTTATTTTCCTCACGACCATGCATCTTGGAGATGCATGTGTAATCTTTGTCTTCTTCACATCACATGAACTCTCCCCAGCTTCACCCTTCAGCTCACTAAACATAGCCTAAAGCCAGAACTAATCCTCTTCCCAAGTCACTGCCGAATTTAGAGTGCTGTCTTCAGTCTTAAGTTGACTTGGCCTTTTTCTCTGTTGAATTTGATGCTTTTAATCTATTTCCATATTTAAAAATTCCTCCCCATTTGGCTTCCATGCTATTGTACTTTCTTGGTCCTCCTCCTTATATCATTCCTTCTCAACTCCTTCGTTCTCTCTTTTGCATCTCCCTATTTAAAAGCTGCTATTCTCCAGAGTTCCAGACTTGGTCCTGGTCTCTAAACCACTTCCATGCGTTAAAAAAACAGAAAACAAAAAAACCTCTCCTATATGCTTTTAAATCTCAAGTCTCTACCTCCTAATAGTAATGCCCCTACTCTACTTTCCATAAACTTCAGTATCCAAGACATGGAAACCCAAGAACACAAGACATAAAGATCCTAGCAATACTAAGAAAAACACACTGCTTCAAAAATTGGCAGGCGTAACAAGACCCAGCAGAGGAAGAGGATTTTAAATCATATCTGTTATGGAACTAAAGGGGTATTTGCTGAGTCCACTGCTTTTCAGTAGGCTCATAGGATTTGATCCTCACCTCCATTCCCATTTAATAACGATGTTAATTATAAGAACTAATCACTATCTCTAAAGATTATTACACAGAATGTACCAAAGTGCATGAAGTAATAAATATATTATTTATTTTGTTGACTATTTCAGTCACAGGCGTTATTGTGCTAGGATCTCCATGCTGAGGTATTAAGTTAGCCTTTGCATTTTGACACTTTCCTTGTTTTCTCCTAACTTTCAACAGGTTGTCACTACTGTGAATAATTACTGAAAAGTTCCTTACCTTTTTCCGTTAACTTCCATGACTGGTATTGAGTAATGTTCTTTGTATCCTAAATCTTCTACAAATGTATTAGCAGCACAATCCCGTATTTTTTCTAAATTATTCTAAAATATGAGTTATATTATTAAAAACATATCTTTAAATAAGTCTAAACAATTATAGCTTTTTCTTTTTAATTTGATATATAGAGAGAATGCATGCATGCACAAGTTGGGAATGGGGGGGGAGAGAGAGAGAGAGAGAGAGAGAGAGAGAAAACCTTAAGCAGACCCCACACCCAGCATGGGGCCTGACATGAGCTCTATCCCACAACCCTGGGATTATGACCTGAGCCAAAAATCAAGGGTCAGGTGCTCAACTGACTGAGCCACCCAGGTGCCCCATCAATTATGGTTTATTTTAGATGAAATTTTGTACACGTAAATGATAAATTTTTAATATAATATCCCATAAAACCCTAATAATATTTGCACGTATCCAGTTCCTACTTCAGGAGGGAGGAAAAAATACAAAAGAAAATATAAAGAAGGTAGAAAAGCAATGACAATTCACATGTATAATGTTTATATTAAATTCTAGATGAAATTACTGTTCTTAAACTCTAGAGGATCTGTGTTTTAATACTAATCTTCAAGGAAAATGGAAGATTTCTTCAAGGAAAGTGTATAGTGAATGTTGAGGGATTTCTACTGTATTCTTTGATCAACAATTTTAGCGCAAATATAGTCCATTTGAGATCTATAAATTCTATGAAGATAGCTGTACCTAGCTTATCTGTCATTTTATCTCTGACACTTCACATACTACCTTAGGGTAGCTGGACTTCATTCATGTGTGTTACATAATGTATGAAAAAACTAGTGAGTTAGGAAGATAATCATTTGGAGAGCTGCCTAGTGCCTGTGCCAGCAAGAGACTCTTTATGGATGGAGAATGAGATAAAAGCGCTGGGAAATGACAAACCATTTCAGGAACAATAATAATTTAAACCTTAAAGTCTTCCAAAGCATTCTCAACTGAAGGTGTGCTGATATCAAATTCAATTCCTCCATGAACATGAAAATATTGATCCTCTTTGTAGTGAAAATGCTGGCATTTAAAATCTCGCCCATAAATAAATGGAGGCAGTTCTCGCTCTGTCTTGACCTTGTCATCTCCAAAATAAAAAGAAACTTTTATTTAAAAAGTGAAAACAGCATATAAACAATCATATTTTGGAGATCTGGATTCTCATTTACATAAACCAACTGAAGAAAACTCCATATTAACTGAAAATCTTGGCAGTTACAGTCTATAAAATCATAGTCTTAGTATATATTTTAAACATGAAAATATATCACACATTTTGGGCATTTTCTGTAGTTTCATTGTACAGACATTTCAAGAGACTAGTTAAAACATTATTCTATGTGTGAGCTTAAGACTAGTATCTTACCTCCAATTGTCAGAAAAGATTTGAAACTCTGCCTCAGAGAATCTTTGGCTAAATAAATAAAAACTTAACCTGAGCTGGTTTAGGCAAAAAGAGACACTAATGAGAAATAGGTGGGTATCTCTCACTGACAAAAAAAAAAAGTCAAACCAGCTCACTTTTTTGGAAAGTAATAAAATCCACATATAACATTTATTAAAAAAAATAATAATAATTTTCTAAAAGTCCAGTAAGGATTAGATTCAATATTTTGACTTGTTAGCAGAATATGGTTTCATTAATGAAAAGTATATAATGCATTTTGAGAAAGGTAAAAGGTACAGAAAAGTACAAGGAATAATATAACACCCTAATACCACCTCCTAGATTTAACTATTAACAGTCATATTTGCTTCCAATAATCTAAGTAATAAAACATTACAGATATGGCTGACATCCTCCCATAATTGCTCCCATAATTGGTGCACGTTTGGGCACCAATGAAAATATATAAATTGTGTGTTAATCTGGGTGGGAGGAACAGTATGCCCTGCAGTCCTGTCAAATTCCATGTAAGTATGGTCCTATTTCAGCTTTCTTCTCTTACATTGGTTTATTTGTGTATAATAGTGCTGACACATTAGTAAAGTTTTAAAATATGTTTTCAGCTCCTTTTCAGAAATGTAAGACCATTCATGATCCTGTACTGCTCCATATTAATTACAGAATCAATTTCTAAACTTTCGTGAAAAACACAATAGGGATTTTGAAAAGAAGTACATTGAATTTATAGAGTAATTTGAATCAGATATGATACATTCACAATGTTGTTCCATCATGAACATGGCCTATTTCCCTATTTTTCTCAGAACATGTTTAAAGTCTTCCAATAGCCCTTAATTATAGTATAAATTCATACCAAGTACTATGTACATATACCAAATATTTTTAACTACTTAGGAGACATTAAATTTTGTTTTTTCTTTCTAACAGGCTACAGCTAGGTTACATGAGTGGACTCAAATACTACAGACAAAATTGAATTTAAATATAAATTTAACATATATATATATATATACACACATATATATATGTATATATATACATATATGTATATATATATATACATATATATATGTGTATATATATATATATAATTATTTTATATTTGATCTGTGGTGATACTTTTACCTGAAAAAAGTGGAAGCAGACTATCTAAATATGGAACTTTCATCTTCTTTTTCAAACTCAGTAGAAATGGAGTCAGAAAACATATTAACTTTAGGTATCCTATCCCTTTTCTGAGGTCTGTTTTCTTCTCAAAGTGTTTTTGAATAACCTTTTTCTGAAGATATAATCTTTGCTGTAGTCTCTGATAGGTACAAATATCAAGATAATCCTGATTACATTTTATAGCATTAGTAAGCCAATAGGCTGTTTCAAATATAAAAACATTTTCACACTGTTGAACTTGTATGGTACTGAATGTCAATTTTAGCATAATATTTTCAGCATATTTCATAAAAACAGCTTTTTCTTCAGGGCTGTTGGGATCATATGTTGGATCTTCATTCATGTCTTCATCATAGATTCCATTAAAGTCTGGATCCTTTGTAATATCAACCAAACCTTAACAGTAAAAAAGAAAAATTTTGGATAGTGAAAACATCATATGTGGCTTCTGGATAAATAGAGTGTATTGAACACTGGGTTTCATCTTGAAATCCTACTAAAGTGACAAAGTGATGATGAGATGCCAAAAAAATTATTAAAGATGAAAAGCAGGTTGATTGGTGCTAACTAAGCAGAGTAAAGAAAGATGGAAGCTTGTAGAATTAGAATAGATTTCCGTTGTCTTTGGAGGAAAGAAACACCATACCATGGAAACAACCTAAGTCCCATATTTAATCAGGGTTAACTAAGGAAGAACAAGAAAATGTGATTTCCCTTTAAACAGGGCATCAGTTTCTCACTTGGCCAAAAGTATAATTTTCTTTTCCAAGCCTTATATTATTACACATTTCTTGTTTTTGCTGATAACAGAAGCTAAACATATACAATAAGAACTTTCCTGCTAACTAATCGTGATGAAATAAATAAGAATTAAAACTCGATTTTTCTCTAGTATCAATGACAAATTTCCTGTTACATTTTCTTCCGATTTATGATGAAATTAAGGACTTCCTTGCTGCCAAATTGTCTTCTTAAAGACAATTACACTTAGAATGTTACCCTTAATCTAAGCTTGAGAAAACTGCTTAGAATCACAAAATGACTTCACAGAAAATGTGGCGTTTGTTAACATACGTGCTTTAGACGTGTAAATGAGACATCAATTTGCGTTTTTCTTTTTCCTTCCTCAAATCTATTAAAAAAAACCCTCCAAAAAAAAGCAGAATACACTTACATTTTTATTTTTATTTTTTAAAAATATTTATTTATTTTTCAAAGAGCGAGAGAGCGAGAGAGCGAGCCCGCGCAGGGAGGGACAGATAGAGAGAGAGGCAGAGGGAGACAGAAGATCCGAAAGTGCGGAGCCCAATGCGGAGCTGGAAGTCACAACTGCGAGATCATGACTGGAGCCAAAATCAAGCGACAGACACTTAACCAACTCAGCCACCCAGGCACCCCTCACTTGGATTTTTAAGTGGCCACTATGATTCACCTCCTTTTTGCAAAATTTAAGAAATTATAAAGAAATTTAAGTATTTCTGACAGCTTAAAAAAAAATCTAAACATAAGCCAGAGTATTGTTGACACGCCTAAAACTTTGTAGCCTGAGGTGGCTGGGGGCCAACAGGCAGCAAGTCACTTCTCCCCACAGAAAGTCAGGAAGCCTTAGAAATTGGAAGCCTGTAGAATCTAACAGATCGTCACGTCAGATTTACGGGGGGGGGGGGGGGGGGAGGGGGGCCCCCGGAGCAGAAACAGAAGCAGCAGCAGCAGAAGAAAAAAAAAAAGATTGGTTCGAAGTCTGAATTGGTGCAGTGAAACTCCCCGATCGTCTTCCCCAGAGAACACAGCCCCTCCCCTTCCTCTCTAAAAGGTTTGAGCAGCACCGCTGAGGGCCGGGAGGAGAGGCTGAGCTGAAAACCCGGCAAAGTGAGTCTGCGCGCTGAAAGGGGGACATCTTCAGCCCCTCCCCCTCCTCTGGCCCCAGTCTCGCCCTCCTTCCAGGCGGGAGTCTGCGGGAAACCGATGGATCAAGGAGAAAAGACCTACTAATACAACATGTGGGGAGAAGCTCCCCAGTGAAGGGGCAGGGTTTCTTCCCGATCACTACAGTGCAGTGGTAGCAGTCAGCAAGCCCTGTTCCTGCCCCACTTCTAAATGAGAACAAATTGCAAGTGTTTCCACACAGATGAGGAAAACCTCTCAGGTGAAAGACCGGGACTGGGAGCGGAAAGGGGGAGGGGAGGAGGAAAGGCGGGAGGGCGGGCGGGCGTGCAGGGCTGCGAGGGTCGAGAAAGGGAGAAAGGATTTTGGAGAACCGGAAGAGAAATTGCCTGGAAAAGATACCAGTCAGTTCACGCGAGCATAGGAGAATGAAGGAAGGTGTGGACCGAAACATCGCTAAGGGAAAAAATGGAATTGCTGCGCTACCTGATATTTCGCTGTACTGAGAGGAGTTCGATATTGCTGTTCAAAAGTTTGGGGCTGAATCGGAAAACCGAACTAATTTGTTTTAATGACACAGTTGTTCATGTCACAAAAAATAAAAAGTTATTAGAGGAAGTGTGATCACAGCATGTTATACAAATCAGATATGTACAAAGTCATAATGTAGAAAATGAAAAAGGATTTAATAAAAAAATTGGATATAACTGAATTTGAAGGACAGGGAGGGGAAACACTAGATTCCATTGTTTTAACCTCTATACTATGCTAATTTAATCTTATCTCCGGCCCTGCTTTTTGCTCCTGAACTCCATTCTTTTTCAATGCCTAGTACTTCTCTTTATCTGAACGTCACAGAAGCACTCCCAAACTAAGTTCATCCTTCATCTCCCCCCAATCTGCTTTTTTCATTCTTTGTCATGGTTAATGATTCTATTTATCTACCAGTTCCTCAAACTAGAAGCCCAAGAGTCTCCTCTTTCTTTCACATTCTATTGTTATTAACCACTTAATTTCCACAAGTATTGAAAGTTTACTATCTGCAAGCACGCTATAAGGTGCTGAGAATTTAAAAACAAAAAAGACATTTTTCTGTGCTCTTGAGAAGGAGCTTAAGGGCTAATACAGGAGACAGAGATGAAATCAGTCATTTCAATACAAAATGATACAGTGTGCATAGGACAGAGGAGGCTGTGTCTGAATCAAGTCTTGAGAAGGGGGAAACAATGACCTGGGGAAGAATGGGGAAGGGTGAGGTAAAGTGGCAGGAGGAGGGCATTACAGATAAAAGGGCAGGGAATAAGCAGAGGCATAAAAAACAAAACCAAAAAACAAACAAACCCAATTCACTTCCAGTTGTAGTATTAAACAAGGTCTTGTGTGTGTGTGTGTGTGTGTGTGTGTCAACTAAAAGTCGCTCCCACATTTTTCTATCACAAACATATGTTTTTCCTTCTTTCCTCTCATCCTACAAACCTTATGTAATACATTGAAGAATCCAAGAATTATTCAGATCAAGAAATTAAAATCCCCTACAGAAAACTAGATAATATGACCGGAGTTTGGTATTCTCCTTCTCTATTGCTGTTGCTATCGTTTTCTGAGAGCAGTGACATGGGCAGTTCCAAGACTTGAGCCCAGTCTCTCAGTCATGCCAAGAGAGGAGGTGCCACTTCCCCAAATATGCATGATGATATAGAAATTCTTGCTGCTAGCTTGCCCTTGTATAGCCACAACTACAAGGCTTGGACCCCAGTTTCCTGGTCAAGTCAGTGGAGGAGTGGCATTCCCTCTCTACCTCAAACACTGAGGATAGAGCTGGGGCCAAGGTTCCATGAGTCACTCTGTTTATCAGACACTTCTACCTCACTTCCTCCCAGACTGTATTTTTCACTCTAGCTGTTGTTGCCCTAACCAGCTTCACAAAGATGTAACTGTGCTTTGCTTCAGATGCACCACATGGCTCTTATTTTTACCCTGGGACTTCTCTACCACTGCTGTGTTAGACTTCTGATGGAACCCATCCAGTCATTCCAATGCAAGAACAAATCTGGAGAGTGAGGGAGCAACCTTTGACTCTTACAAAATGGATCTTAATGAAAGCTCAGAAGCACATCCTTGGATTGATGTTTCCTCCTTTTCTATTCACTTTTCCTGCCCCCCACTTCTGTTCCTTAGAGTTATTTCCTATAATCTACCCTGATTTAAGCCCCCATTTCAGGCTCTAATTTGGGGGTAATCTAGGCTAATACACATTGCCTTTGTACCTGGCCTCTGACCTGCTGTTTCCCTGATCATGAAGTATAAAAAGCCCCACAGTCTAAGAGTCTGGGTTCCTTTCCCCAAGTCTGACACTTGGGCCGTGCAAGATTTCACAGCAATGTTCCAAATGTGGTGCATGATGGGGAGCCCGTACCTGTTCCTGTTCCTGTAAAGGTCTGGTGTGCATTCTGCTTGGTCATATACCATTGTTTGCACTACACCATTGTTACAGTGCCTGAAGCATGCTGATGCTGCTGGTGCTTCAGCAGACTCCCAAGCATAGTAAGGGAGAAAAAAAATCTCCGTCTTGGTATGATGCTCATCTTTGATGGCCTGACAGCCAATATTACAAAGTGCTTTAATGTAACAGCACTTTCCCCAAGGGCACATGGTGGTGGAGTGACTGAATTTGGAAAGATTTCCAGCTTCACTCATATACAGTGAAAAAGGGATCAGAGTCACAACTAGTCTAGACATGGACTCCTTTCCCAGCCAGGAAAGGAGAATTAAGTAGAACTGTCTGGAGCTGATATTTAGCTGACATGTATCAATATGGCCACATCGGTTGTAAAAATATTGATCCCTTTCTTATTGTTTGGTAGACTGAATTGCTATAGCCCCAAGCTGTTTGAATACCTCCCTCCCCTGGGATCTCCTGGAAAGCTTCATGATCCAGCAAAGGCTACCTATGACAAACAAGAGGTCTCTGAGATCCTACTCCAACATTATGGCTGATGTCTGTTCTTATTGCTCAGTGATCATGCTGTACTGGTGGTTAAGTATTTTTAATATCATCCCTGAAAATGTAGGCAGTTAGTCTCTGGGTGCTCCCCCACTCCCCCTACAACTTGATTAGAACATCTCTACCTGTCTCTGATCCTGTTAACCAGGAGCATCACTCTGAGAGGATCCTTATTGGGGTAGCCTCAGATACAATAGTTGGGCTGAAGAGACCAGATGGTGGGCCATGAAGTCACATGATATATTCAATTTTGTCATCCACTAACCAGAAGCCCTCTGTTCTTAATTACACAGTAGGACGTATGCTCCCTCCTATCATGGCCTTGTCCCTTTTTATTATTGATATTCTCACCAAATGATCCAAAGGCTTTTCAGACTTTCATATGTGAATGACTCCTTAGTATGTACCTCTAACCCAGATCACTCTCCAGAATTTGACTTCTATGATGAAAGTTTCCACCTAAATATGTGACTCTCAAAAGGGCTTGTTGTTTCTTTACCAGTCAAATCTCTCAGCTCTGGCCCTTGCCTTGCTTGACAAATGCCAGGTGGGAATGATGATTCCAAGTAATCTTCGTAAAAAGGGAAGAAAAGCAAACCCAATTTTTGTCAGAATTGTCAAGTCTCAAACATCATTGGAAACCACTATCAATATCTGCTGATCCTGAACATCTGTAGAGCTCAAATTCTTCATAAAGCTCTTGCCATCATCTCGATCAGGAAAGGCAAACAATGCAACTTAGTTTCCCAGACACAACTTGGCCAATTCAATTACAGAGAAACATCATCTGGCTTGTGTAATGTTCCCTGCTGTCTTCCAGTGATTAGCAAATGGATTAGTGGACAACTTCCAGGATAGAAGTGTCATCAACTACCAAAATGACATCTTAATTTATTTACATTACCTGATCTAGCCTTGGAGATTGTAAACTACCAGCAATGATAGTACTTCTAGGAAAACACTGAAATGTGTTTTTAAGACTTTGACCATGTCATATTCTCTTCAACAATGCAGCTACGTCATGCCAAAGTGTCAGTGTCCTTTAAGAGGGAACTGTCAAGGGAATGCAGAAATGAATGGAATTCACTAGATATTACTGGCAATATTTTTCATTGCTTCAGCCTTCTCACTTCAAATACTTGAACAACAAGAAGGGATTTGTCAGTTCCAGTTATAGCTATAATCTTTCAGAAGCCAGTGACCCTCCAATCCTATGGTACTCTGCACCAAGCCAGGTGGCATTAGTCCTTACTCCACCAACGCCACAGATTGAATAATTCTCACCCACAAGAGGAGAATTTCTGCCTTATACTCACTACTCTTGGAGACTGCTCTCAACAGAAGTTGATTACCCTGCATGGAAATGAGAGCTATTAGCTATCTAAACTACCTTTGAGACACAGAAATACCATCTTCAAGAGACTGTACTGCTTGCTAGTACAGTAAGGCTACAGAGCCTGAAACATCTCTGAAAACCCAACCCAGAGCAGGTGAGTCAGGCTGCCTCACTGCCATCAAGCAAATCTTATTCTCAGGCACTTGAACTTCACAGCAGTCCAGTGGTAGATACAGTAAATAGCATAAGTAGCAAACAAGCACTTCTGTGGTTTAAGTCTTAGCCCAAATTCAGAAGTGTTCAGTGGTGTATAGTTCTGAATGTGGTGGTTGGGGAATGACCATCCAATTGTAGTCATTGTACATCATCCTGATTGGACCCTTTAGTCAAAACTTTGAGCTGATCTATCTATCTGTGACATGCTTGCTGAGGACTTGCTCCCTCAGTTCAGTTATTAAATCCCTCTGGGACATCCATGCTAGACTTAATTTCCAATCTGATCAACTGGTAATGGTAGAAATCCCCTCAAGCTGTGTAACACCCCTGTTCCCATTTAATTCTTCATTGATTCAATTAAACTCAATTCAGTTAATTCAATTTAACAAATATCTGTTGATGCCTACTTTGTATCAGGGACTATCTTAGGCACAAAACATGTAGGGATAAACAGGGCAGGTAAGCGTCTTCTTTTTCATGGAGATTATGTGTATGTAAGCTTCCTGTTTACTTGTTCTTGACATCAGACTTACTTTTGTGTCTAAGCTAGAAATAAAAACTCAGTGAATATTTGTAAAACGAATAAATCAAACTAGAGTCCTTTATGAACATATATATGTATATTTTGTATGTGTATGTATAATTTTTTATTTAGCTATCAATGACAGAAGGAAAAATAAGAAAACTCCATGAAACTACCTTACCATTAACTGTATTAAATATTCAAATGATCACAATTCTTCCACATTTTATTGAGACGCTAAGAAACAAATTTTGTTTTCAGGGCATTTGCTTTAGTAACCAGATTTATATTGACAAACTAAAGTCTTTTTCAGGTAATTTTCTCCTCAATTACATGTACAGTTCAGATAAAAAGTGGTTCTTTTCCACCTAATTGACCATTAAAAGCTTCTGTTATTAGATCTATTTAGCCAAGGGAAATCTGGCTAATTAGGGGAGAATATTAATTCTTTTCTTCCTTAGTAAGGTTATGCAGAAACTTATTGCCATATTAAGATTATGTATAAAAACACACTGAATAAAGATTGAAAATCTTATATTTTGAATATCAACCCCATAAAGTGCAAACAATTACATGCAATACACAAATCAACAAATTTGTTCTCAGAATAGTCAAGAAAGGAAGCATCTGAGTGACATTTTATTCCTGAAGACAAATTGTCATCCTTTTCCAGTTTCCAATGAGATTAAAATCTATATAAAATCTATTGCTGTGCTCTCAACTCCAGTCAAGTGAAATTCTAGTACATTTTTAACTGAATTGAGACTTCTCTTTAAGCCTGTGCCCACAAACTGGAAATCTATTTAGAAAATGATTAGATATATTTAATCAGCGAAAGTAGCTGGGAATACTGTCTGGAGCACACATTTTCCATTTTACTCTCCATTCCATTTGGCCTGCTACAAAGGAACTTACAGGAATTTTTTTTTTTTTTAAGAATAAAAAATTTACATATGCTGAGGAGATGCACAGGATTTAGTGGTACCTACTGTGAATATACAGGCTTTAGAGAAGTCAGGCCCTAAGAAGGAAGGAATTTAAGGGGCACCTGGGTGGCTCAGTCCATTAAGCACCCTACCTCCGTTCAGCTCATGATCTCAAGGTTCGTGAGCTAACAGCTCAGAACCTGGATCCCACTTCAGACTCTGTCTCCCTCTTGCTCTGTCTCTCTCCCCCTCCCCCCACCTCTCTCGGTCTCAAAAATAACTACACATTTTAAAAAATAAAAAAAAAAGAAGGAATTTAAAAGTTAGGTGAACCAAAAATACTTATTAAACCAAATGCTACTAAAATACCAAAGCTTAGATCATTGATGCAAATTGATCCTTAACTTCAACTTTCATATCATTCATTTTTGAGATTTACAAAAATGGCATTATAGATGACTAACCAAACTGGCAATCATTTTGTTTTCAAGTTCAGAGATTTTTCTCATTGCATTCCAATTCTACTCTTGACTCTATTACTGATTTTCCTATTTAGGCTGTGTAAGAAAAGGTATAAACTGAAAACTCTTTATCAAGTATTTGAAATCTGATCTGTTCTGCAGAAGTTGGAGGTTAAGATGAAAGACGCAAGACTTAAACATAATTTTGGTGCCATTGAAAAAAATGAAAGGTTTATTGAAAAGATTCTTTGGAGTTCAAAATATCTCTTTTAAGAAATGTGACTAAATACGTAAAACTGAGCCAAAGATAAATTACTAAATTAAAAAGATGGCTTCTAATAAAACATATTAAATTCTCTTACCTGCTGCACTAAACTCTGCAAAAATATCTTTATTTGTTTGAGGCTTCCCATCTGGATCAATGTCCATGATAGTACGCCATAATTCAGAGAATCTGGCTCGTTTTTCTTTGGGCATGTATATTCCATGCCACAGTGCTTTCAGCATGTAGTCAATATTGATCAGAATTTGCCCAATTCTGGTATCATAATAAGCTGGTGGTAATTGACAAGAAGAACTCTGATCATAATTAGCTTCTAAACTGATTGAGGGAATTTGATTAAAGCAATAAATTCCAACAGCCAACTCCCTTATAATTTGATGAACTTCTCTATAGTCTAAGAGGGCAACAGGGTCCACAGGAGTCAGAAGGATTGCAGTGGAGAAACTGACATTATTCATTTGACTCATAATTCCACATGGGATGTCCAACTGAGAGCGGACATCATCTTTGGCAGACAACCAGCTGACTAAGGCAGTAGTTAGCAACTCTTGTACTTCACTCCGATCATATTTTTCAAAAAAAACAGAAGCATTTCTCTGTATGGATAAGTTTTCCAGGTAGGTTTCTTCATCTTGAATTTGATCAAATCTAGGTAATCCTTTTTTGGGCAATCTTAACATTTCTAATTAATTGTAGGTGTCCTTTCTGAAGTTTCTGCAATGACTAAAAAGAAAAAGGCAATGAAATTTGTCATGGTAATGAAGCTAGATTTCTCAAGAAATAAATCTGCACCTTTATTAGGTTGTTTCATGATCAACCATTACATTTTCAGTCTTGTTTTAATAACATTTTTAACAATTGAGGTACAGTTGTCATACAATATTATAATAGTTTGAGGTCTACAACACAACGATTCAATATTTGTAGATATTTTGAAATGATCACAATAAGTCTAGCTAACATCAACACCATACATAGTAACAAAATTGTTTTTTGTAATACCTACTTTTAAGATTTGCTATCTCAACAACTTTTCAAATATGCAATGCAGTATTAACTGTAGTTGTCATGCTGTACATTACACCCCATGACTCATTTATTTTATAACTGGAGGTCTGTACTTTTGACTCCCTTCCAACTTCACCTACCCCCCAACCCTCTCCTCTGGCAACCACCAATCTGTTCCCTGTATTTATGAACGTGTGTGTGTGTGTGTGTGTGTGTTTTAATTCTACATATAAGTGAGATCATACAGTATTTGTCTTTCGGTCTTATTTCATTTAGCATAATGCCCTAAAAGTCCACCCATGTTGTTGCAAATAGCAATATTTCATTCTTTTTTATGGCTGAATATTCTGTTGTACACATTACCCACATTTTCTTTATCCATTCATCTACTGATGGACACTTACGTTGTCTCCATATCTGGACTGTTGTAAATAATGCTACAGTGAAGATGGGGGTGCGTATATCATTTTGAGTTAGTGTTTTAATTTTCTGCAGTTAAATACCCAGAGGTGGAATTGCTGGGTCATATGGTAGTTCTATTACAATTTTCAATCTTAAGCTAATTGCACCATAAGAAAGTTGAAATTTGAGTTAAAATAAAATAATAAAACTTTTAACCTTGAGGCACCTGCGTGGCTCAGTTAAGCATCCTACTCTTGATTTCTGTTCAGGTTATGATCTCATGGTTTGGGAGATTCAGCCCCATGTAGGGCTCTGTGATATCAGAGCAGAGCCTGCTTGGGATTCTCTCTCCATTATCTCTCTGCCCCTTCTCACGCATTCTCTCTCTCTCTCTCAAAACAAATAAACATTAAAAGAAAATGCCTTTAACATTAATCATATTCTGCTTTTCAAAAGAAGTCAAAAGACACTAAGAAGTATGTCAAAAAGAAATGTTGATAGAGAAGCTACTGTTGTGTATCTATTCCTTTTTTGTTGGAGAAGGCTTTTTGTAGATTTGTTTTGTTTTCAGTTTTTTTAAAAGCAAGAAAATAAAGACCTGCTTAAAGGAAAAGGAAAGACAAGAAGAGCCTGCTTAACTTTCTGCTTCTATGTAACTAAATGCCTTTCTGTTCCTGGAAAAATAATGATCATAAGCACTATTTTTTGAGCATCTACTATTTGTCCAGTTCTTTCTACATAGTATTTTATTTATTTCATTTAATTGGCCCTTCGTATATAGTGATTCTCAACATTTAGCCTGTATTGAAACCTCTAGGGCTTGTTAAAACAGGTTGTTGGAACTTGCTGTAGAATTTCTGATTCAGTCGGTTGGAGTGAGCCAGGGAATCTGCATTTCTGAAAGATTAGAGATGATGTCCATACTGCTAATTCGGGCAGGACACTTGGAGAACCCAGCTCTTTGAGATAGGCGTTGGTATCCCCACTAGGTAGACGCAGAAATGGAGACTAGGAAGTTTACAGACTGTGCCTATGGTTTCATACCTTCGGAATTAGAGCCAAGCCAGGTTTGTCCAAGACCTATGCCCACATGGACGCGAGAAAAAGGCAAGGACAAGGGAAGGGAAGAAACCTACTTTGAAATGATTGTTTCCTTGTCCAGGAGAGGGAGACTGCGTCCACACTGGTCCTTAGAATATTCCTGGAGGCCAGGGACGGTGGCCGTCTCGAATGGCTTCTCCCTGGGCCAGAATCCACCGTCCGGAGCCCCGCGTGGGCGAGAGCAGGGGGGAACCGCTGCGGGTGGGATCTGAAGGCAGTCTCCCTGAGGAGACTCCCTGCGGAGGGCTGCTTGCCCAGCGCACTCTGTCGACCCTCCCGGGCGTCCTCTGCTTCTAGCGGGAGATCTGCGTGTGGAAGCCGGTAGTTCTGGCGCGAGGATAGCCCGGCTGCGCCGCAAGGGGGCGCCCGTGTCCGCCCGCACGTAGGGCCTGCCCGCGCGTAGGGCCTTCCCCCGCTCGGCGGTCACACCGCACTGCTGAAAGGTGTCCCGGCCCCTCCGTTCTTTAAAACTCAGTCCCGCTGCGTGTTCTGGGCACCGTGCTTCCCCATTACTTTTCCCTTTCACGATTTGTCTCTATGAAAACACAAAACCAGAGTGGCAGAGATGAAGGCTCCAGGCCCCGAAGGAGTCCTGAGTTGGAATCCTACCTCCATCATCATTCTTTCAGTCAGCAAATATTTATGGAACGTTTATTATGAGCCAGGCACTGTGCCAGGAGTTGGAGACCGCTGGAGGGCAGGACAGACACAAAACCTCAAGGTGCTTCCAGTTACACAGATGATCATACAAGTATTTTGAAACAGGGTGATAATGTGAGATGTAATGATAGCATATGAAGGAAGGCTAACCAAAACCAGGGGCTCGGAAGGGGTGCCCAGAGGAAGTGATATTTTAAGCTGAGCCTGGAAGATGAAAAAGAGCTATCCAAGTGGAGTTGGAGAAATAGCTTTCCAGATACGGGGCACAACAGGTGATGAAGAATCCAGTTGAGAAGAAAGTTGAACTTTTTGAGAAACCAAACAAAACCTTGGTTAAAGAACTAGAGAGACGTGGGCACAAAACTGGCCATAGAGGCAGATGAGGGCCTGATCACCCGGGTCGCTGAGTTGATGATCCTGAGCTTCATTGTAAAAGTTTAGGCTGGGTTGGTGGCTGTAGATGCTAGGTACAGACTAGCGCGGTGGCAGCGGAGATGCAGCGCTGTGGATGGATTCGAGAAATAACGAAGTGGCAACAGACTGAATGGGGGTTGAGTGTTCAAAAAGAGAGTGGTTGTCCAGGTGGCACCCAAATTTGTCAGGAGAAATGGGAGATCAAGGCAAGATTAAGAGTTCAGCTGTGGACATACTGACCTTGATATATTTGTAAGAGAACCCAAGTAGAGATGCCATATGTGCTGTAGATATACAACTGGGGTTAGAATGGCAGCCTGCAGTAGATGCATACATTTGGGCAGTCTTACGGTGACAAAAGCCAAGGGGGTGGCTGAAATCATTGAGGGAAAGAACTGAGAAAAAAAGCTCGGAACCTAGGATGGGAGACCTGAGAAATTTAATATTTAAAGGTTGGGTGGAGAGGATGGAGTTACCAAAGAACACAGAGACAGCTGTCATGAAAACCAAGATTAGTCACAGAAGCCAAGAGAAGTGTTTTGTGAATAGGGGAATGCCCAACTTCATTGGCTGTTGCTGCTACCTCAAGGGGGATAACTTCAACTTTTCCACAGAGTTTGCCAACAAGGTGGTTTTATAACATTTGGGGGCAGAATTTCTTAGTCCAACCATGTCATTATTTCAGTTGCTACGGAGGTAGTATTAAAAATTTATGATTGCTGTTCAGGGCAGGGGATGTGAAAAAATCACTGCTTCTTTAAGAGATTTGCATGTTTGCACTTATGAACAATGTATGTAAATTCTTCTACTTAAAAGTTTTTTGCTTAGGTACCTAGATGGTTTGTTCCAACTGTTTCAAATCTTGGGAAAAATTGTTTAAGGACTAACACAGATCCTCATCCCAGGCTTATGGAATGTAGTAGTAAGAAGGTTCTAAAAAGAAACCAGGCCCGGGGCGCCTGGGTGGCGTAGTCGGTTAAGCGTCCGACTTCTGCCAGGTCGGGATCTCGCGGTCCGTGAGTTCGAGCCCCGCGTCGGGCTCTGGGCTGATGGCTCAGAGCCTGGAGCCTGTTTCCGATTCTGTGTCTCCCTCTCTCTCTGCCCCTGCCCCGTTCATGCTCTGTCTCTCTGTCCCAAAAATAAATAAACGTTGAAAAAACAAATTAAAAAAAAAAAAAAAAGAAACCAGGCCCTCTGAGGAATAAACAAAACACCTACACACAAGTATTCTGCTGGAGATGACCTGGAAATTCCCTACAGATTCAACTGGATCAATACATGTAAAGCTCATAAAGTAGTGCCTGCTTACATAGTCATCACAATATAGATGATAGATCTTTTTAGTGTTGAACTATATTGTTACTATTAAAAATTGTTACTATATTCAAATCTAGGCCGCTAGGCAAACCTCTTAGTTTATCTACTTCTGATAAAGAGCAATGTCAGTTTGGTGCTCAGGACCACATAGATACTGGAAGTTGTCTGCCTTCAGGTAAAGGGATGAAAGCCATTAAAGTAGTATTTAAATATGGTTTAGACATTGCATTTACCAGGGGATAAATTCAGGGCATGTGAAAGTGTCCAACAGACTTCTGTTTGTCAGTATCCTGAAACTGCTTTCCCACTAAGATTAAAAGAATCGAAGTACTCTGAACAGATCCAGAAAGGGTGTCAGCACTAATTGGGGATAGACGCCAGTGACCTTGGTATGGTGGTCACAACTAATGTGGGCGGATGTAAGGCTGGAGTGGAGCTGAAAAGGTGGAGAGGATGGAGTATGGATAGGAGGCAAGAGATGGTAAGCAGAGGAAAATATAGAACTATGTATGTGCATTTTACATTGGTTAGACCAGACTCCTTTAAACGTTGATAGGAAGGATCCTATAAAAGAGGGGCTGACGAGACAGGCAAGGGTTGGGATACAGAAAGCAGGTGGAGGCACAGCTTTTTGATGGGTGGATGGACACATTTCCTGTCCTGATGACTTTGATCTGTGAAAAGCTCAGGTCATGAGCTGAGAATGGGGCAAAGAGAGGAAGGCACAGATGTGTGGGACAGAATGCTTAAAATAGTCACAAGTTCTGACTGAGAAAATGAGCTGCCTAAAGAGATGTAACAGAAGTACCAAGTATTGCTCAGGAGTGTGAATCTCAAGCAAATTGCTTAGCTTCTGTAAACCTGAGTTCTCTCTTCTGCCAAAGAAGGCCCTGTTTAAGCCAGGCCCCTGACGACAATGACAAATTGAGTTATTTCTGGGTGTAGCTACCATGACAAGAGTCAGTAAAAGCTGCCTTCTTTTGTTGCTGGTGGGACATTACCATGTAAGAGCTCAAAGCAATGTTGATATCACAGTTTAAAACATCCCAACTATTCTTTCAAGTATTCTCTTTTTCTCGTCAACTTGACTAACTTGGTTATATTAAGCTATATAGTTAAATATAAATTCATGTAATGAACCTTAAAACCATTAGATTGTATAATAATAAAGCAGCCGAGTGTTTTATTTTTACATAATCATCATTCAGTAAATGTTGTTACATTGTGAAATATTATGTTTTAATCTCCTTTTCAATAGAAAGGTTTTCTAAGGAAATGACTTGGAGCCTTTCACATTTATCAGATGCCTTTTCATTATTCTTTTCCATTTTTGCAATTCTGGATCCAAACTGCATGGCCCGTTTCGGCAGAAGAGGAGAGGTTGTTAAGCCAAGTTCCACTGCTGCAAGACGCAAAATTAGTTTTTCACCAATTCCACGGGGCAAAGTCAAGTTTGCCTTCTCCCAAACTGGTAGGGAATTTAGAAAGGAGACGACATTTTCATCCAGGAAAGGAAATCTAAAATAAATAGATAAACATAACCACTACATAAAAAGATCCAATTTGTTATGATTATTTCTTTTGCATTTTATTCAATGTTAAAATTTATAGCATCAAATTAATTTTTCATGGCACTATTTTTCTCAATTAAAAATATTCTGGTTATTTACACAATTTCACACCTAAAATGTAATCACACTGACAAATGTTTCATGTGACTAATTTTAATACATATACTACAAAATAAATTTTGCCTGAAAAAATAAATACATTAGGCCTATGGTAAGAAATAATCTCAAATTGTTTCACAAGGAATCTTTAGCAGTGCCTTGAAAACAAGTATGGTCTTAGGTCAATTATTCAATCTGTGTTTGTTCTTTATCATATAAAAAGAGAATGAATATGAGATCAATATAGAAGCACTCTATAATCCTGAAATTGTGAAATGTTTACTTATGGTAAAATCTTACAGTATCAAAATTATTTAATTACATTCAACCCATTTAAATGGTGACAAATCAGTATAACAGAATAAAGTATTAGATTTAAAAAACTAACTTTCTGCCCTTTGGCTTCCCTGATTTCCTAGAAAATTCTGTGTTGTTTTGTTTTGTTTACTTTTTTTTTCTAAAAATTTTTTTTTAACATTTATTCATTTTTGAAAGACAGAGAAAGATAGACCATGAGTGGAAGAGGGGCACAGAGAGAGGGAGACACAGAATCTGAAGCAGGCCCCAGACTTTGAGCTGTCGGCACAGAGCCTGACACGGGGCTCGAACTCACGAAATGAGATCATGACCTGAGCTAAAGTTAGATGGTTAACCCACTGAGCCATCTAGGTGCCCCTAAAATACTTTAATACTCTCCTGCCAATTCCTTAATATGCAATACTGTTACAGTAGTGTTTCTTTCTGTTTTATTAAATTTTATCCTAGCTCCAGTAGAGAGACTGGAAAAGGTAAGGCATTCGTCATATGAAATATTTTATAAAAATGAATTAATCGCAAAAGCAAATCTATATATAGCATAATCTAATCAATTGATCGCTGAATTAACAGCATGCCAAATGCATAATAAACAATAAATAAATAAATAATAAATAAAAGTATAATAATTTAGTAATAAATTATTTATATCCACCCACTATCAGGGTATTTGTTAAATCACAATTCTCTATTAGCTGTTTAAACATTCCTCATATGCACTTTTACCTGAGGGTATCATATGGGGCCTTTAGAATTAACTGTTCTACGAAATAAAATAAATTCCCTTTTCTCTGACCTACCTGAAATAAAGGACTGAATATCGCTCTCTCTCAAATATACACACCCTTCAAAAGGAAAATATTTTTATAGTTTTTATACTGTGGTATATATTTAAATTATATAATATATATAAGAAACTGAAATAGAGGTAAGAAATGGTGAAGTGTTAGAGTAGGTGTATTACGATGTTCTCACAAAGCTGATCTGGACTCCCTGTTCTCGCATGCTGTACCCTTTTAATAAACTACCACTTAATAAATTAACCCACTTGAACAAACTTCTGCTTTTTATAACTATAACACATTTTTTTTTATCCTTAATAATTTAAAAAGGTGTTCTCAAGCACTTGTTCACTACCACCATAAATATACTGTTAGGTAAAAATAAACCCCTGAATTTAAAAAAAAGTATACATATGTAAATGCCTTGATCTCTTGGCAAGTTTTAGGTAACCTGCAACATATGACCAAACTGAGTTCAAAACACACATAGCAGAGGGGAATCCAGTTCTGGAACCAGCATTTACATCAGCATGGATCGAGCATGCATATATGTCCCTAGAGACAAAGCTGGGTTCTCTAACACTGGAGGGCAAAACGTGGGGGTAGGGCCTATGCTCTTGCTGGGAGGAAAGTAAACATTTACAACAAAACCAAACCCATTAAATACTTTCTCTCAGCATTTCACTACCTCGGTTTTATAGTCTTTTTCGCTGTGGTACTAATAACAGTCATGCCAAGACATTCCTTACAGAATGAGCTCTGGACAACAAGTGCTCTTCTGGCTGCCCCGCCCACCCCACTCTCCCTCTGACTGACGGTGTTTGTAATATAAAGCCAACATATTATTGTTGCTACTGTTACTCATTTGAGTGGTCTCCAAAGAAAGGGACCTAAAATTCTCCACAGGCTAATGTTTTGTTTGTTTACAAAATTACCCACAACACTTAATTTGAATTACCTTGCTTCTTTTCCATGATCACCAATAACTCTGTCATCACGACCAAGATTTCTAGAGGAAATTCGACCCAGTTCCATCTCGATTTCCTTATTTAATCCTTCCATTCCATGGGTCTGAAAGCGGACACGGTGACGAGAATAACCTGCAAGTTGCTCATCAGCACCGATTCCAGTAAGAACCACCTGTAACGGTTTACAGAAATCCCTTTTTATGATATATGATAAAGACAAAAGCAAAGCTTAAAAAATTATAATCTCAAAAATAACATCTTCAGACAAAAAACACACGGCAAGTCATAAAGTAGTAAAAATATGCCCAATTTTTAAAAAAGTCTTCTAGGGGCGCCTGGGTGGCTTGGTCGGTTAAGCATCCGACTTCGGCTCAGGTCATGATCTCACAGTCCGTGAGTTCGAGCACCGCGTCGGGCTCTGTGCTGACAGCTCAGAGCCTGGAGCCTGTTTCAGATTCTGTGTCTCCCTCTCTCTCTGCTCCTCCCCTGTTCATGCTCTGTCTCTCTCTGTCTCAAAAATAAATAAACGTTAAAAAAAAATTTTTTTTAAATAAAAGTCTTCTATGTTGCATTGTAGATTAAATGCAATTAAAATACGCTATGTTCTTGCAATCTAAATGCTAATAGCTTTAAAGGATAAAAATTAGGTCTCAGAAATTCTTCGAGTAGACATTCTGTGCCATACCTTTGCGCTGCTCTGATATGATTTTGCTTCGTCCTGGGTCACTAACCAACCAATTCCTCTAGAAGCAAACCAGACTGCACAGCCAATGCTATCGTCCAACACTGTATCCAAGGGCTGAACCAGGTGGCATATTCGAGTTCTTCTTAATTCTTGCAGTTCTTCCAGAGAAACATTAATTTCAACAAAATTCCAAGTCCGGGAAGGGTTAGCAGCCTGTAGTTCCTTCAGTCCCACTCTTCCTGAGATACGATCTGGTACACTGAATTGTTTATCAGAACTATCATCATCGTTACCAGCAACAGCAGCAGCAGCAGCAGCAGCAGCAGCAGCATTTTTAGAGGATTCTTCAGAAGGCATTTCACAATGATTTTTCTGTTTTTTCCTCTTTTTGTTAAAACCAGTAAGTATGGTCTTTTCTTTAGTCATGAATGCCACATTAAGAAGGTCAATGGGTTCATCTAAAGGTACATGATGGTCAGCAAGGGCCGCAATAACCATGGAATCAATACCCCCAGAAAACAGGATTGCAACATTTGCTTTCCTATCACAACTTTTCAAAACCTCACTTTGTGTCAGGTTTTCACCCCTAGGTAAACATAAGACACGTCTCTTCACTGCGATACTCAGGACATCAATGAACTGCTGAACTACTTCCTTCATGTGTCCATCAGTAAGAAAGACCTGAAGCGTTTCCCTGGTAGGTGGGACACTAGCAATGTTACTGCAATAAATCTCAAATGGAGCTTGTGGCAACGTCATATTTAAAGGAACAACAGGTTCTTTAAGACAGAGTTTGGCTTCATTTGCTACCACTGATACAAATGTTGGCAAGTTTGCTGAAATTTGAGTCAGGCTATTAACACATTCTTTGATAACATTCTCCCTAGAAATACATTTCCAAGGGTACAATTTTAAAACCAAAGATTCGGAAATGGAAGGAGACTTGAGATCAATTCTAAAAATTCCAGATGCTGGAACTTCTTGCCACTGGTTGGCCACTCCAGATGTTTGGGCACCAACTGAAGACAGGCAGAAACTCTTGCCCAAATTACTAAAATGCCAAAGCAAGCTACGGCGACCAAAAAAATCCCTACCAAACCATAAATGATGACTAGATGCTTGGTAATATATAAAAGACCAAGGACCCTGGACTTCTGAGAAGAGTGACAAAATATCAGATTCAGTCTTACAAGAGAAAAGATAATTAAACATTACTTGGGTATCATTTTCTTCAGCTTCAACCTTTATGCCACTAAAGACTTCTCCATTCCACAGGAACACATTGCCTCTTTCATCTTCCACAGGCTGGGCAGTCAAAACACCTCTTAAGTGAAGGACATGACCAGAAAATAAACACTGGTAGCTAACATCAGACTTTAACAACTGTTTACTACTGTTGGGTCCCCGTCGGTTAAGATTATACAGTAAATCCCCTTTCAAATCTTTGCTGAAATGCTCAACAGAAAAGCTTACAGAACAGCAAATGCCACACATTGTTATGTGAAATCAAGTTATTTCTTGATAAAATAAAATATTATTTCTTGATTTTGGTCTTCTCTGAGTTTTCTATTTCTTGGTATTCTTTTTTCAGTTCATCCAATATATCTGTGGAGGGAGGGGAGAAGATACGTCAAGTAAAATAAAAATTCTTGGACCTTCACCTAGTAATTCATAGAGCAACATAGGCTACTTACCAAGATCAAAGCACTTGAGCATATGCACTGTGTTAGTGTGAATAATCATTTACAACAGGCTTCTGATGACAATGTTTAACTTTTAGGAAAATAATTTCCATTTATTAAATGCTTACTTTGGCCTAGGCACTGGACTATGAACTTTATACATTCCTTCCTATTTATTTTTTTAATTAAAAATTTTTTTAACATGTATTATTTATTTTTGAGAGACAGAAAGAGAGTGAGGGAGAGGGGCAGAGAGACAGAGAGAGGGAGACAGAATCCAAAGCAGGCTCTAGGCTCCAAGATGTCAGCACAGAGCCCCACGCAGGCTTGAACTCAGGGGCCATGAGATCACGACCTGAGGCAAAGTTGGATGCTTAACCAAAATGAGTCACCCAGGTTCTCTTTTCCCTTTCTTGTTTAAATCCCACAAAACTTTTGAGTCCCAAAGTAATTCACTCAAAGTCATAAAAGGAGAAAGTTGTAGAAAATTTTCATACCTAGATCTATCTAAAATTCTAAAGCACACATTAATAATTATAGCTTTCTAACACTCTTAGGCTAACTTGAAGAAAACCAAACCACAGCATTAATCTTACTTATATGTATATCACCATCCAATCTTCAGATATAGATTTAAACATTCAGATAGACAATATAATTTAGGCACTACTATTATTTTCTACAGAAAGCCTAGAAAAGACTTTCCATGCATTTCTATATAATATACCAAATAAACTTACTTTTGCTTTCAGAAAGCATTTCTGTTCGGTCTGCAAGAAAGAATATGTTGCTGTTCTGTTGCTGCCTATATACTTTCTGCAAAACATAATTTAGGCTAATATTATGATTTGATCTAAAAAGTGTTATGTCGAAACTCTGAATCCTTTTAGTATATATTCCTGAACTTCAGTAACGTATATTCAGAACAATACCTTAGCAAATTACAGGTAAACAAAAGTCACCCATTATTCTACCATCTAGAAATTGCTACCATTAACACTGAAGTGAAATGTTTTTTCTGTATATACCATATCAGTTTTCTTGAACAAAAAAGGCTCTTATTATAAATACAGATTTATTATTTGCTTTTATCAAGGAACAACATATTGGGAACAGTTTCTGTTATCAATAAACATTCTTTTACAACATTATTGTATGGGTATAACATTACAGTTTATTTGGTTAAGTCTTCATGTTTTACACATTGAAGGTATAACCAACTTTAGAAATCAAAGTTGTAATGAATTTCTTTGTAACTAAATCTTTGTATAATCCCATGATTCATAGGTATCAATTCCTATAAGGGGAACTACTGGGTCAAAATGCTACATAGTTTTAAGGCTTTGATATACTCTGCCAACTTGCCCTCTAGAAAGTTTGTATCAGTTGTGACTTAAGTTCTAAAATTCCTTTAAGTGACAGTATCAGAAAGGGCTAACCAACCTGTCAGTATCAAATATTTTAAAGGGCTCAAAATAATTTCTTCCTGAACTTTAAAATGTAATTTTTGACAGTATTACTACACATAAAGCAGTAGCTTGCTTGTTTATAGATACATTAATGGAATTGTCATTAAATAACCATGTTAAATATTTGGCAGATTTGTGTAAAAAATGTGAGGAAGAGAGAAGCAATTTATCCTTTTTGTTTTTCAACAACTATCCACATTCACTTAAAGGCATAGTCTCCTTAATATATTTTAAGGTTATTTATTTCAAAAGAAAACACCAAATTCAAGTATAAAATAAATACCATTAGTGATTACATTGTATAATTAGTACCTTTTAGTTCAAAGGTTATGTGAATTGTATATGATGGGAATAAAATATTATCAACTATAATTAACATATAAGTATGTATGTGTATAAAATCTTGGACACTTTTGCAATGTAACTAAAAAGAATGCTGACATCTTGCAAATTTTAATGTAAATATAAATCTTAGATATAATTCTTGTAACTTTAGTATATAGTTAATATAATCAAACTCTCCCACATACAATTCAGAATTACTCTAATAACTCACCCTGTTCTTCTTCAGGTTAGAAAGTTCATCCACAACAATTTTTTGTTCTTTAATCTATTGAAATAAAAGAAAAACTTCTTAAATCAGAGGCTATCAAGTATGTTCAATTGAGGGCCCTTTAAAATTGGAGATGGGATATGGGATTATAATTTACTGACTATCCAGATGGGCAGTCTGTGAACATATAGATTCTTTCCAACAGCAGTGTGTGAGGGTGCGCCTGGGGGGAAGTTGAAAAAGGAAACAGTGATTATACTTGATAGGTGTCAGAAAGCCCACTGAACCCAGACAGAGGGTTTAGTGTTGGTAACCAGCATTCATGCAAGGACCAGAGTTACTAAACTAAGTTTGCACCTTTTATTTAAAATAGACAATAAGCACCAAGAGTATTTTTAATGACTTCTTTTAAGTTATGTTTTATTTTTATTATTATTATTTTTTACAAATAGCAAATGTCATAAGGAGTAGGCTACTTTTCTTCCCTCTCAAATATCAATGGTTTCCATGATTCATGTATAAATAGTGCAGCCACACATGCAGAACAAACAAGTAGTACTAAATGACCTACCTGGGGCTGTTAAGGTGTTATCACTTTCCATCTTGGCTTTATTCCTCTTTACATTTCAAAGACTAGCACAGTCCTGGCACTGCTGAACTAGGCCTCACTTTTTATTAGTAGGCTAGGGCACAATTAAGTGGGAGTGAATTTCTAACTCTTTTCAGCAAGGGCAGTTATACTGTGAACATGACCGATTACATTGTGTTATCAGTGCCTCTAAAAGCAGGTTTTATAAACTCTGTCCTACCTCACACACCTCACAGATCTGTCACACATCAGCATAAATGGCTTGCTATGGTAGTAATTGGAGTAGGTTGTATGTGGTTTGAAAATTCACTCCCTACTATGTGGCAATGAGAAAGAATGAAATATGGCCCTTTGTAGCAACATGGATGGAACTGGAGAGTGTGATGCTAAGTGAAATAAGCCATACAGAGAAAGACAGATACCACATGTTTTCACTCTTATGTGGATCCTGAGAAACTTAACAGGAACCCATGGGGGAGGGGAAGGAAAAAAAAATAAAGAGAGGTTAGAGTGGGAGAGAGCCAAAGCATAAGAGACTCTTAAAAACTGAGAACAAACTGAGGGTTGATGGGGGGTGGGAGGGAGGGTAGGGTAGGTGATAGGCATTGAAGAGGGCATCTTTTGGGATGAGCACTGGGTAATGTATGGAAACCAATTTGACAATCAATTTCATATATTTAAAAAAAATGAAAAGAAAATTCACTCCCTATGGGTGTGTACTCTTCTGTTTCTCCAGTCAGTGTAGTAACTGGCTAGATTGGAGTTGAATTCCAAGACCAAATTTGTATAACCTTCAGACTTACGTTTGAACAGTGCTTCCCCATTCATTTTAGGAATGACAGGTGTACATTATACATTTCACTTTACTTCAAACAAGGAAACGGATACGGAGAGATGAGTGACTTGCCTGAGATGTTAGTTTAGGACAAAACTAAAGTAAAATCTAGGACATCTAATACCTGAATGGCTATAACCATTCCCATCTCCAGTATATTTTTGTTTATGGCGGTTAAGATTTACATTGCTTAGCCCTCCCCCCACCCCCCCAGCCCCGACCTTTTTGGGTAGAACAGTGACCATCAGATACACGTTTCAGGATCATTGCTCTCGCTACAGTGGAGAACAGATAGGAAGAAGGTAAGGATGGATGCGGAGAGAGTGGTTAGGAAACCTATGGAAGATTCCCGATGGTGGATGAAGATGGCTCGTTTAGGATGGTGAGCGTACACTGTGATGAAGGGATCTATTTGAAATGAACTTCAGATGTAGAACTGGTAGGTGATGGGCGTCAAGAATGGCTTCCAGGTTATTGGCATGGACAACTGAATGGATAGTGGTGACATTTTCTGAGATGGGAAATACTGTAGCATCCGGATCTGGGGTGGGCCGTATTTCTAATGGTTTACAGAGTAAAGAGAAAAGACCTCCACCAAGCCTCTGTCCCACTGCCAAATGGGTCTACTCTTCGGGCAAATTTCACGATCTCCCTTTAACTGTGGCTGCCAAGTGCTAAGACTCAGGGCAAAGTCGAGGGCGGGCCATGTGGCGCGGTGGATCTTCTTTGGAGTCAAGCAGAGCCCAGTCCGAAGGTTCGCGACTCGTCCTACACTCACCTTGCTGCTAAGATCCTCCTTGTGCGGGGTCGAGTTATCTGCAGAGGACAGCGCAGCGCCGTCCTCGGGTTGAGACCCACGGCTGGGCATCTCCACAGAGCGCGGTGAACTCAGGATACGGCACCCCACTAGCTCCCACTACCCAACAGGCTCCAATTCAGCGCATGCGCGCTCCCAGCGGCCCCCACCCCCTTCCTTTCACTTTCCCATCTGTCTTACCGATAGCGGCTGCGCATTTGCTAGAGCGCCTGCGCAAACCCGCTCTATCTTGGGAGCAGTTGTGCGCGTGCGCACAGTTGCTTAGGACGTTCGTGAAATGTGAGTGGTATCTGAACGGTGCCCTAGCGGATCTGATGTGGAAAAGCTCCTGTGGTCACCACACGAGCTGGAATCCAGTGGATTGTGAGTTATATGCGCCCCCCAGTGGTAAATATAAAGAATAGAAGAGCGGTAAAAATACCACTTCCTATTTATTATCTAGGCAAAGAAGGATATGAAACTAGGCATAGATTTAATAGATAACATTTTTGGCAACGGAACCCTACAGACTTGGTAAAATTTTTGCTAACTACTTATTAGGGTTAAAAGATAAATATAGGATGCCTAGTTAAATATAAATTTCTGATAAATGAATAAATTTTTAGTATAAGTATGTTGCATGCAATATTTACAGTATCTCCTATGAGAAAAATTATCCAAACGTTGTAAACAGGCAAGAGATTAAGAGGTGTTCTTTAATATCTTTTCTGAACGTTATTTTCTATTGACTGGGCTATTTTACAATTATGCAGGAGCAGAGGTTAACTTGTAAATTTTGTGGCAGAGATGCAAATAATTTCTATCTGGCGGACCAGATAATGCCACAGGTTGTGATTGATTGTTCTGTAAGAAATTAATCAGTTTTACATCTAACTCTGCAGTTAATAATGATTTTTTATTAATATATGCCTAATTTTTAATAAACTGTTGTTTTGACATCTGTTCCTTCATTAATTGGATTGAATAAAATGAATAAAATTGAGTAATATGACATATGTTCATATTATACTTTCATGAGAGACATGATTTTGTATATTTGAAAATTATACTTCAACATAGGAACTCTCAAGCTTCCATGGAGATGCCAACTGATGTGTACTCAACTGAGGGAGTGAAATTGTATGGCTAAGGAAGTGCACCTCAGAGTTATTTAGGCCCAGGTGTATCTTTTATTGGCTCTTAGAGTAAATTCAAAGTGGTTATAGAACTAAGTTAACTGTCTACTTTTACTTTTTACTGATTTTTAAAAATTTGTTTTTGTTTCTAATTAATGCATGTCTGATAAGTTATTATACATTGGTAGCAGCGGTGATTGGGAATTTGATTTTATGGTATAAACATTTGAAGATACCTGTTGCATGATGGAGATCTAGTCTCTATTAGAAGAGAGATGAAAGAGAATCCAGTTTTATGGTCTTTTTGTCTTTTGTGAGCTCAAATTAATTAAGAACTTTGTGCCCACTGGGAAATAGAACTGCTTTTTGAGATCTGGGCTGGTGAAGGTTTGTATTTCTGTTTTGCTTTCAACCTGGGATTGAGATGTAAAACTGAAGCTATAAGCTTTCTATGTGTACATGTGTCTATATTTCAGAATAGCCTTTCTATGTTGCTGAGTGTAAAATGTTTTCATACTTCTGGAGAGTATTAATAAATTCCATTATAATGTCTCTTATATTAAAGAAATTCTGGTTCCATACAAATTTTAGGACTGTTTGTTCTAGCTCTATGAAAAATGCTGGTGGTATTTTGATACAGATTGCATTAAATGTGTAGATTGCTTTGAGTAATATAGACATTTTAACACTATTTGTTCTTCCAATCCATGGGCATGGAATGTTTTTCCATTTTTTTGTGTCTTCTTCAATTTCTTTCCTAAGTGTTCTATAGTTTACAAGGTACAGAACGTTTACCTCTTAAGTTAGGTTTATTCCTAGGTATTTTATAGTTTTTGGTACAATTGTAAATCTTATGGATTTTGGTGTTATTTCTCTTTCTGCTCCTTCATTATTGGTGTATATAGAAATGCAATATATTTCTGTAATTGATTTTGCATCCTGTGACTTTGCTGAATTTGTGTATCAGTTTTAGCAACTTTTTGGTGGAATCTCAGTCAATAGCCAAATCAATCTTGAAAAAGCAAAGCAAAGCTGGAGACATCAAATTTCAGACTTCAAGCTACATTATAAAGCTATAGTTATCAAGATGGTATGGTACTGGCACAAAAACAGACACATAGATCAATGGAGCAGGCTAGAAAACCAAGAAATGGACCCACAACTATATGGTCAACTAATCTTTGACAAAGCAGGAAAGAATATCCAGTGGAAAAAATACAGTCTCTTCAACAAATGGTGTTGGGAAAACTAGACAGCTACATGCAAAAGAATGAAGCTGGATTACTTTCATATACCATACACAAAAATGAATTCAAAATAGGTGAAAGACCTAAATGTGAGACAGGAAACCATCAAAATCCTAGAGGAGAACACAGGCAGCAACCTCTTTGACCTTGGCTGTAGCAACTTCTTATTAGACATGTTTCTGGAGGCAAGGAAAACAAAGCAAAAATGAACTATTAGGACCTTATCAAGATAAAAAATTTTGCATAGCAAAGGAAACAGTCAACAAAACTAAAAGGCAGCCTACAGAATGGGAGAAGATACTTGCAAATGATATAGCTGATAAAGGGTTAGTATCCAAAATCTATAAAGAACTTATCAAACTCAACACCCAAAAAACAAATAATCCAGTTAAGAAATGAGTGGAAGACATGAACACTTTTCCAAAGAAGACATCCAAATGGCTAACAGACACATGAAAAGATGGTCAACATAATTCATCATCAGTGAAATACAAATCAAAACCAGGAGGAGACAGCACCTCACACCTGTCAAAATGGCTAAAATTAACAACATGGGAAACAACAGATGTTGGTGAGGATGTGGAGAAAGGAGAACCCTCTTGCATTGTTGGTGGGAACAGAAACTGGTGCAGCCACTCTGGAAAACAGTATGGAGGTTCCTCAAAAAGTGAAAAATAGAACTACCCTATGATTCAGCAATTTCACTACTATGTATTTACCCAAAGGATACAAAAATTTTGATTTGAAGAGGCACATGCACCCTGATATTTATAACAGCATTATTAACAATGGCCACATTATGGAAAGAGCCTAAATGGCCATTGACTAATGAATTCATAAAGGAGATATGGTGTACACACACACACACACACACACACACACACACACACACACACACTGGAATATTACTCAGCTATCAAAAAGAATGAAATCTTGCCATTTGCAATGACATGGATGGAGGTAGGGTGTATTATGCTAAGTGAAATAAGTCAGTCAGAGAAATATAAATACCATATGATTTCACTCATATGTGGAATTTAAGAAATGAAACAGATTAACATAGGGGAAGGGGAAAAAAGTTTTGAGGGCATATTCACAAGTAATAGTTTTTAAAATTTTTTAATGTTTGCTTGTTTTTGAGAGAAAGAGACAGAGCATGAGCAGGGGAGGATCAGAGAGAGAGGGAGACACAGAATAAGAAGCAAGCTCCAGGTTGTGAGCTGTCAGCACAGAGCCTGATGTGGGGCTCAAACCCATGGACCATAAGATCATGACCTGAGCCAAAGTCGGACACTTAACCAACTGAACCACCCAGGTGCTCCAGATAATAGTTTTTAAAATTTTTATTACCAAATATTATATTAATTAAAAACTGAAATTTGGCATTCTTTTAACTCACCTCCTGGCTGGTTCTCCAACACTTTTAGGGTTTAATACAGCCGAGATGGTGGGAATCTGGGACCACACCTTTCCTGACACATGGGATATGATTTTAATTTGTGCTTGCAGGAAAAAGTGAAGCTTTTCTATAATGCTAGAAACCAAGTTCTCAGTATATTGGTCTTCTTTGTACTCCACCTTCTATGGCAGTGGCTGGCAGAGTAGAAGTTCTGGTTCAGGTTTGAGTTTACTCTTTGACTCAATTATTTCCATACTGAGTAGTCAGAAATACTGCTGATTGGTCTACAGCTGCTCACTCCCTTTTGGTGGTGGATTGTTGCTTATGGCTCTGCCCGGTTTGGATATTTCTGTTGTTTTGGTTTCGTTGTTGTTGTGTGTGTTCTATTCCTGGGGGCCACTTAAGATGACCTACTACTAAACAAAGTGGTGATAGTTATATTAGTATGGTGCTAAACTGCTTTCAAAGTTCTTTCACATTTTATCTTATTTTTTCATGTGTATCCAGTCGTGTCTATTTCCTCCCTCAGCTGCTATAATTACTGCATTGCTTAAAATCACACTTTGGGGTTACCTGGTATCATTTGTCTTGCCTGACTGGTTCAGGACTATCTGTATCTCACCATACAACCAGCAAGGCTGTTCTTCCTTCATTTAAGTCCATTGCTGTCATGTATCTACTTAACAAGATAATTTCATGTCTATTAATGCTATTCTCTTCCTCTGATGCTACATTCTTAATATATTTTATTCCATTTAACAATACATAGTTCACTGTTGACTATTTTATGAAAATGAGGTGTATTATTACCTTGTCTTCCAAGGTTTTGAATGAATAGTGCCCCCAACCACTGTTTTTCTTTGCTTTCTTGGTATATTATAACACACATTTCTAGCCACATAAGTCTCCTTTCTGTCTCTCCACAATGAGGTGTGGAATAGTGCTGGTGGTGGGTGCCCTTCTAACTATACAAAGTCACCTCAAAATTTTGTTCATATTGCATACAGATATCACAGTCCTTTCCCTAGATTTACTGAAACAAATCTTTAGGAATGGGATATGGTTGTCTGCTGCATAACATAGTGTTTACCATTTACCCTATAACCCAAAGGGCTGAGCTTGAATTTAGGCTTATATTTATTAGATGTGTGACTTTGGGTAAATAAGTCATTAACCCTTCAAGCCTCAGTTTCCTAATCTGTAGAATGGGAATAATGATAATGCCTAACTCAAAGGGTTGTTATGAGGATTGAATGAGTTAATGTTTGTCAGGTGTTTAAAATAGTTTAAGACACATAGTAAGCACTATTTAAGTGTGTGTTAAAAGGGTAAGTTAGAAGCTCCCCCAGATGAATGCCTGGGTGGATCAGTTGGTTGAGTGTCTGACTCTTGATTTTGGCTCAGGTCATGATCCCAGGGCCGGGGGATCAAGATTCTCTCTCTCTCTCCCTCTGCCCCTCTCCACTGCTCACATACACTCTCTCCCCCCACACCCCCTTCTCAAAAAATAAAAAACAATAAAAAGAGAAGTTCCCCTAGATGAATTTGACACAAGCAAGATCAAGATTCTCTCTCTCTGGGGCTCCTGGGTGGCTCAGTCAGTTAAGTGGCCGACTTCAGCTCAGGTCATGATCTCATGGTTCATGGGTTCCAGCCCCGCGTCGGGCTCTGTGCTGACAGCTCAGAGCCTAGAGCCTGCTTTGGATTCTGTGTCCCCCCCTCTCTCTGCCCCTCCCCTGCTCGTGCTCTGTCTCTCTGTCTCTAAAAAATGAATAAAACTGTTAAAAATTTTTAAAAAAGATTCTCTCTCTCCCTTTGCCTCTCTCCACTCCTCACATGCACCCTCTCCCAAAAACTAAAAAATAATATAAAGAGAAGTTCCCCAAAATGAATTTGACACAAGCAAGATTTATGAACCAATGGATTGGAAAGAACCAGGTTCCAAAATGCTTGGCCTGTTTCTTATTGAAAATAGGTCCTATCTTCTACTTCCAGTGATTCTCAACAGGGCTAAGGCTGGAGGCATTTTTGGTTGTCACAATAAATAGATAGTTCTGTTCACTTTGCTGGGGTAGGGCTACTGGATGCCAATTGAAAGGTGACACATCGAGCCACAGACTTATAAGAAGCCTAGATCAGCCACCTAGAGGGTGGTCTCAGCAGCAGACAGAACTGGAAATTGCATGGAGTGGGATTTGGACCAGGCTCTAGAGTCAAATAACAAGGAGGTAAAATCAAGGAAGAGGTAATACTGTAATCTAAGTAGGTGTGTTGCATCAGGAATTCTGTCAGAAGGTGACGAGGCCTGAGATCTTGGACTAGTGTTTATAAGCAGGGCTCTGGTATCTGGAAGGGGGACTCCTGGGTCTTATCATACAGGCACTTGGTGGCGGGGGGGGGGGGGGGAAGGAGGCAGTGTCTTAGCTTAGTTGAAAAGCATACCAGGCTGATCTCAGTCACTTAAGGGAAATGGCTGAGTCTCCCAAGCACTGTGCTGAAGATGAGTAAACCCTTTCTACCAGAGATAAGATTGGTTCTGCAGTTTAGTTTCAGCTATGGAATGTGGAGATCGGGCACCCTTGGTTCCTACAGCCAACATCACTTTGGGGATCTTGTGTAGGGCAGGGACTGGAGTAAGACAAATGAGACACATAGGTGCAGATTTTAAGGATGCACACACTCTCAGGGGCTGCAATGAGCACCTCTTTAGATTTTCCACTCTAGGTATCTCATACACCTCACTCTGGTCTCGGCCCTGCTCTTGTATTAACTGGATCTGAACACTTCATTATTGGTGATACTATCTTACAATCTAGGTAGGGGTCAGTGTGGCTTGTGAATGACACCAGTGAAAAATGCTTCTTATACTGCCCATGCATCTTTACTTGTCTGACAGTTAAGAAAGAGGTTGATTAAAATTATCTTAGCTTTTTCCATGACTTCTGTCACATGTTCACATGTTCTCAAAGACTAAGGATATGCTTGGGGCACCTGGGTGGACCAGTCAGTTGAGTATCTGACTTCAGCTCAGCTCATGATCTCAAAGCTCATGAGTTCAATCCACATGTTGGGCTCTGTGCTGACAGCTCAGAGCCTGGGGTCTGCTTCGGATTCTGTGTTTTCCTCTCTCTCTGCCCCTCCCCTGCTCGTGCTCTCTCTCTCTCTCTCAGAAATAAATAAACATTAAAAAATTTTTAGGAAAGACTAAGGATGTGCTTAAAAAGTTCTGTTCCACATTAATGAAGAAGCAAAGTTAAACATAACCATCTCTGTGAGCTAGACTACAGTGAATGGTAGTCAATGAAATAAAGTTATGAAATGCTTAATATCTAAAGAATCTCAAAGTGATTAGGCATTTATTGTTACCAAATTTGCATTTAGGTGCTTCTAAAACATGCAGAAATGTGTCCATCTGAGTGAATCAACAGGAACAAATAAAATCTAATTGATGTATTAGTGAAGCACATTTGTAGAGAATGCCTTCTTTATAATGCAGAGCTCTTCATAGCTGGGTATTTTTATCCTAGTTCTGACTATTAGCTATAATAAGGTTTTACAAAGCTGTACTAAAAATTTGTTTATGGTAACAATGTAACTCTACCTTGGTGTTTTTTTCTTTCTTTGTGAAGCAACTACCAGGAAAATTCTATTTGTATTATCATAGTGTAAACAAGCAAACAAGTTAGTTCAAGGTAGTTCAATTTACAAGTTAGCTTGTAGGTTCTGTTGTTTTAGTATTAAAAGCGCTGCTATGCTGTGGTTATTGGCTTGCCCTAGGAAAACAAAACAAAACAACACATGGATATGTGTCCATAGCTCCCAATGGTTTATAGTGGAAGTGGAGTACACAAGGCTGAGATTAAATTCCGGATGACTAAAGCCTTACTGCTGATGCTGCTGTCATCATAGGTATGGCTGCCACTGCAGTCCAGCCTGGTGGTTTAGGCCTCTTGAAAGAAGGGGTAGGGGCACCTGGGTGGTGAAGTTGAGTGTTCGCCTTTGGCTCGGGTCATGATCTTGCGGTTTGTGAGTTCAAGCCCCACGTTAGGCTCACTGCTGTCAGCCTGTCAACGCAGAGCCCGCTTCAGATCCTCTGTCCCCCTCTCTCTGCCCCTCTCCCACTTGTGCTTTCCCCAAAATAAGTAATAATAAAAAAAGAAGGGGCAGAGGATGGCTTTTGCAGAAGAATATATATAGGGGACAGGGAAAGAGGGAGGAGGTGAAAGAGTATGAAGTCAGGCAGTTAGAACTTGGGAGACTGTGTTGTTCAAATAACTGAAATTATGATCATACAACTGGTACTAATATTTGAACTAATTGTAATTTTACTTAGAGTCATGTAGATGAAGATAAAATATAACTAGGTGGGGTTCTCCATGAATATAAGCCCGTAACTGGGCTTTTTTTCTATAAGGCACATGGTTTAATTAAAATGTTTAGTTCAACTAAAGAAATTTTTATCTTGGCATTTTCTGTTTGTTTGCTTTTTGTTTACTTTCTTTTTTATGTAATTTCAAGTTTTTATTTAAATTTCACTTAGTAAACATATAAGGTAATATTAGTTTCAGGAGTAGAATTTAGTGGTTCATCACTTACATGTAACACTCAGTGCTCATCACAACTAGTGCCCTCCTTTATATCTGTCACCCATTTAATCCAACCCCCCCACCCACTCTCCTGTCCAGCAACCCTTAGTTTGTTCTCTATAGTTAAGAGTCTGTTTTATGGTTGCCTTTCTCTTTCTCTGACTGCCCCCCCCATATTCACCTGTTTCATTTCTTAAATTCCACATGAGTGAAATCATATGCTATTTGTCTTTCTCTGACTGACTTGTTTGGCTTAGCATAATACAGTCTAGCTCTAGCTCCATCCACTTTGTTACAAATGGCAAGATTTCATTCTTTTTGATAGCTAATATTATATATATATATATGTATGTATATATGCACACATTATATATATATGCACACATACCACGTCTTCTTTATCCATTCATCAGTCAATGGATACTTGGGCTCTTTGCATAGTTTGGCTGTTGTCGTTAATGCCGCTATAAACATTGGGGTGCATGTACCCCTTTGAATCTGTATTTTTGTATCCCTTGGGTAAATACCTAGTAGTGCAATTGCTGGATTGTAGGTAGTTGTGGTTTTTTTTTTTATTTTTTGAGGAACCTCCACACTGTTTTCCACAGTGGCTGGACCAGTTTACATTCCCACCAGCAGTACAAGAGGCTTCCTCTTTCTCTGCATCCTCGCCAACACCTCTTGTTTCTTGTGTTTTTGATTTTAGCCATTCTGACAGATATGAGGTGATATCTCATTGTAGTTTTGATTTGTATTTCACTGATGATGAGTGATGTTGAGTACCTTTTCATGTGTCTGTTGGCCATCTGAATGTCTTCTTTGGAGAATGTCTGTTCATGTCTTCTACCCATTTTTAATTGGATTATTTGTTTTTTGGGTGTTGAGTTGTAAAAGTTCTTTATATATTTTGGATAGTAACCTTTTATATGATATGTCATTTCCAAATATTTTCTCCCATTCAGTAGGTTGCCTTTTTGTTTTGTTGATGGTTTCCCTTGCAGTGCAGAAGCTTTTTATTTTGATGTAATCCCAATAGTTCATTTTTGCTTTTAATTCCCTTGCCTCCAGTGACATGTCTAATAAGAAGTTGCTATGGCTGAGGTCAAAGAGATTGCTGACTGTATTCTCCGTGAGGATTTTGATGGCTTCCTGTCTCATATATAGGTCTTTCACCCATTTTGAATTTATTTGTGTGTATGGTGTAAGAAAGTGGTCCAGTTTCAGCATGTAGCTGTTTAGTTTCCCAGCATCAGTTGTTGAAGACACTGTATTTTTTCCATTGGATATTCTTTCCTGCTTTGTCAAAGATTAGTTGACCATGTAGTTGTGGGTCCATTTCTGGGTTTTCTATTCTGTCCATTGATCTATGTGTCGGTTTTTGCGCCAGTAACATAGTCTTGATGAATACAGCTTTGTAACATGGCTTAAAGTCTGGAATCATGATGTTTCCACCTTTGCTTTTCTTTTTCCAGATTGCTTTGGCTGTCTGGGGTCTTTTGTGGTTCCATACAAATTTTAGGATTGTTTGTTCTACCTCTGTGAAAAACACTGGTAGTTTTTTGATACAGATTGCATTAAATGTGTAGATTGCTTTGAGTAGTATAGACATTTTAACACTATTTGTTCTTCCAATCCATAAGCATGGAATGTTTTTCCATTTCTTTGTGTCTTCTTCAGTTTCTTTCCAAAGTGTTCTATAGTTTACAAGGTACAGAACTTTCACTTCTTTGGTTAGGTTTATTCCTAGGTATCCTATGGTTTTGGGTGCAGTTGTAAATGGGATTGATTTTTTTATTTCTCTTTCTACTGCTTCATTATTGGTGTATAGATCCTGCGACTTTACTGAATTTGTTTATCAGTTCCAGCAATTTTTTGGTGGAGTCCTTCAGGTTTTCTATATAGAGTATCATGTCATCTGGAAATAGTGAAAGTTTGACTTTTCCTTGCTAATTTGTATGCCTTTTATTTCATTTTGTTGTCTGATTGCTGAGGCTAGTTCTTCCAGTACTAAGTTAAATAACAGTGGTGGTGAGAATGGACATCCTGTTTTGTTCCTGAATGTAGAGGAAAAGCTCTCAGTTCTTCCCCCACTGAGGATGATATTAATTGTGGGTCTTTAGTATATGTCTTTTATGATATTGAGGTATGTTCCCCTATCCTTATTTTCTTGAGAGCTTTTATCAAGAATGGATGCTGTACTTTCTCTAATGCTTTTTCTGCATCTGTTGGCCTGTTTTTGTTGATTTTGATGGGGTCCTCTGTGCCTCCTGGATTTGGATGCCTGTTTCCTTCCCTAGATTAAGGAAATTTTCAGCTATAATTTTCTCAAATAAACCTGTCCACTTTTTTTCTCTCTTCTTCTGGGACTTCTATGATATAAATATTATTATGCTTTATGGAGTTGCTGAGTTCCTTAGCAACTCCATATTTGTGATCTAATATTTTTCTTTCCCTCTTCTTTTTAGCTTCATTATTTTCCATAATTTTATCTTTGTTTCACTTATTGGTTCCTATGTTTCTTCCATCCTTTTGGCAATTACATTCAGTCAGTTTCAAATCTCAGTTACTGCATTTTTCATTTTGGCATAATGAGGTTTTAGGTCTTTTATCTTTGTGGTAAGGGACTCCCTGGTATCTTCTATGCCTTTCTCAAGCTCAGCTACCTTACGATTGTTGCTTTAAATTCTGGATCAGTTGGGGCAGCTGAGTGGCTCAGTCAGTTAAGTGACCAACTTCGGCTCAGGTCATTATCTTATGGTCTGTGAGTTTGAGCCATGCATCGGGCTCTGTGCTGATAGCTCGGAGCCTGGAGCCTGCTTTGGATTCTCTGTGTCTCCCTCTCTCTCCCACTGCCCCTACCCTACTCATGCTGTGTTTCTCTCTCTCTCAAAAATGAATAAACATTAAAATAAAATTAAAACAATAAATTCTGGATCAGGCATATTACTTATATCTGTCTTGATTAGCTCCCTGGCTGTGACCTTTTTTGTTCTTTCTTTTGGGATGAATTCCTCTCTCTTGGCATTTTGTCTGGGTCTCTGTCTTCTTCTGTGTGTTAGGAAAACCTGTAATGTTTCCTGCTACTGAGAGTAATGGCTATATTAAGAAGAGATAATGTACTGTCCAGGGCCTGGTGGTTCAGGAAATGTCCCTGGTGTGTGCTGTGTGCACTCTGCTGCTGTGTTTTGACTGTTCTTTCCCTCAGGTTAGTCATCTGCAGAGTTTCTCCTTTTCTGCACTTGGGAATGTTTGGACCTTGGCCAGAGTGTGGCAAATTTTAACTAGGTGTTCTCTGGTCTGTTTGTTAAAAGAGACGTGATACTATCTACACTAGAGCTAAAGCTTTGCAGAACTCTATTGTCAGTAGATGTGATGTGTGCAGGTTGGGAGGTGGAGAGGGGGTTTGTGCTCGTCCTCTAGGGGAGGGCCCCACTTCTCTGGTTCTCAGGCACACTTGTCCTAGCAAAGAAGCAACAGCAGAGTGCGGGGGGGGGGGGGGGGGGCGGGGCTTCACGTAAGTGGTTTAAGCCACCAGTGCTGCTTGCTGAAGTTAGTTTATGTTGAGGGATGGGGGAGAGAAATGATGCCAGCCCCTTCCTTCATCCCCGGAGAGGGGAGGTCATACCTTCCCCTGTCCGAAAACCCTCCCCAAAGAGTGAACAGTCTTCCCTCCTGTGTTCCAGGTTTCCCTCAGATCCCTGCCTTCACCCTGCATCCGGGCTGTCTGGTCATGTAGCAGTGCAGTGCACTTTGGGCTCTATCTCAGGCAGGCGAGCTGAGTTTTAAAACTCCATACTTTAGGAACCTGGTTTTGTGGGGGCCTGTGCTGATCCTTTGAGGGAGGCTCTCCCTGCAGTAGGTTTGTTGTTCCAGAACAACAAGTTTGTTCCAGAAAGGCAGTCGCACCAAAGCTCAAGGGGGTGGATTTGGAGTAAAGCACAGTCAGAGATCAGTGTACAGGTTAGCCATCCTCAGCAGGTGTCTGTGCACCTGTGCTGAGGGGTGGGGAAGGAAATGGAACTTGCCAGCTCTTTTGTCCTCAGAGAGGCAATGCCACCTCTCCCAGATGCTCTCCAAGAAGAGGGAGCCCTCTCTCCTAGTGCATCCCAGGGGATCCTCAGATCACATCATCTGCCCCTTGGGCTATTTGCCTTCCTTCTCCACAGGAGCACTGCTCTGCCAGCCTCCACACCTGCTACAGCACGGACTTCTAAAACTCCAGTCTTTGGAGTTTAAGCTGGTTGTAAAAATTCGTGAAAATCAACCCCTTTCATTTTCCTAGTCAGTGGCTTTGGGGAAGTGTTTTCCTTGTGCCATCCCCTGTGGGCTTCTCTCTCTCTCTCTCTCTCTCTCTCTCTCTCTCCCATCTGTGACCAGCACTCCTTCCCCTCCACAGCACCCGTTATCTGTTTCTCCCTCAAACTATATCTCTGCACTTCCTACCTTCCACAATGTTGCCTCTTCTCTCTCTCTAGTTGTGCAGTTTGTTCTGTCAGTCTTCAGCTGGATTTCATAGGTATTGAGAATGATTTGATACTTAGCTGTGTTTGAGGGACAAGGCAAGCCTAGGGTTCTTCTACTACTTTGCCATCTTAGCTTGGCGTGAAAATTTCTATCATGAGACTAATAAGACCCTGAACCATTCTTTCATTTATTCAATTCAGGAATTCTTTTATTAACAAATTTTGTTTTTTTGAAAAACATAAAATATTTCATAAACTTCCTAAGCATAGTAACTTAAATATTATATCCCTTGTGATATATGAAGAAGGTTACATATTAAGGAAAGAACCAGAAAGGAACCAGAAAGGAACTGGTGGGAAAAGGGTGTCCTCACTGAGAACTAAATCCTCCTGAAACCAAATATTTGAAGCTGGGGTAATATTTTATAGCCCTTTATTGGAGTGATAACCCCTGTTTCTGAGCTCTACAGTATCTCTCTCTCTCTCTCTCCTTTTTTACTTTTAATGCTTAGTTATTTCTGATCTTAAAATTATAAATTCTGATTAAAGGTCCTCATCATAAAAGTTTATCTGTTTCTGATTGATAAACTAAACAGAATGCAACAGCATTAACAAAAATCCTATGGCATTTCATTGTTTCTTCTTTCATGTAAATAGGAAATATTCAACACCCCAGGATAAGTAAATTCTAGTCTAAAAATGTGGAATCCTATCTTCCAAATCTGAGATAGTTCTAATTTGCTAATTCACTAGATAGTTCTAATTCACTGAGCAAGTTTCAAGAGCTCTGTGCCTAAGTTTCCTCATCTGCAAAATAAGGATAATAATAAGCACTGTCATTGTAAGATTGTTATGAAGCTCCCTAAAAGGATTACTTTAACTATAACTTGGATTAAAAGAAGAAACATAAACTAACATTGAAACTTTCTTGGATGTGGAATACTCAAAGAGAAGTTATTAATAAACTTTCCAGGAATTAGAGTTTTAAAAGCTCTTCTGTAATTTAGGGCCCAGTTCATCTAAGTTCATCTTGTGTCTAAGGACACAATCCTACATGCCACCTGGTAAGACAAGTTTTAATATCTCCATCTCTACCTATCTCTCTCTATCTCTATCTCTGTCTCTATCTCTATCTCTATCTCTGAAGCATCAAGCATCATGGAAGCAAAAAACCCAAAAGTGAACATATACAGTTCCCAAATTAATTCATGACTATAAGGTTTTAACTTAACCTCATTATTCTTATAGTCTCAGAATAAAAGTACCAACACTATTATCAACAATATGAGTTATATTTGTCTTTGGGGAATATCTCACTAAATGTGTAGAGTTAAATTACTATGCTTTAAAGTAATTTCAGATAGTTTCTCTTGACAGATTTTTAGATAATGCTTTATGCAACTTAAAATTTTTTTATTTCCCCTTTCCTTCCCCCATGGAGGAAGGCAAACCATAAGAGACTCTTAATACAGAGAACAAACTGAGGGTTCATGGGGGGTGGGGGAGAGAGGAAAGTGGGTGATGGGAATTGAGGAGGGCACTAGTTGGGATGAGCACTGGGTTTGTATGGAAGCCCATTTGACAATAAATTATATTTAAAAAATAATAAAATAAATTTCTTTTATTAAAAAAATTTTTGATGTTTATTTCTGAGAGAGAGAGAGAGAGAGACAGAGCATGAGCATGGGAGGGACAGAGAGAGAGAGGGAGACACAGATTCCAAAGCAGGCTCCAAGCTCCGAGCTGTTAGCACAGAGCCTGACATGGAGCTCGAACTCACGAACCATGAGATCATGACCTGAGCCAAAGTCAGAGGCTTAACTGACTGAGCCACTCAGGTGCCCCTAAAATTTTTTTTTATATTTATGTAAAAATTTATATGGTTCCAAAGTAAATACACAAAACAAGTTATATTCAGGGAAGTTTAGCTGCTTCTATTCCTGCTTTTTCCATTTTATTTCCCACCTCACTCTATAGACAATCATTACTTTTTTTATTAAAAAATTAAAGTATAATTTTACAATTTTTAGTGGCCTGTCCTATGAATTTAAACAAATGTGTGTAGTCATATGCCCACTTCAATCAAGATACACAAAAGTTCGTTTACTCTAGTGAATTCCCTGCGCTCCATCACCAGCTTGTGGCAACCACTTGTCTATTTTTTGTCCTTCTAGTTTTGCCTTTGTAGAATGTCCCATAAATGGAGCTGTTCATATAGTCTTTTGAGCCTGCCTTCTTTCACTTAGAAAAGACATTTAAGATTTACTCATGATGTTGTGTGTATCAGTAAAGTGTTTTTTTTTTATTGATGAGTCATATTTCATTGTATGAATGTAATACAGCTTATTTATGTATTCCTAGTTGAGTGAGATTTGGGTTATTTTCAGGTTTAGGTGATTACAAATAAAGCTTCTGTAAATATTCACAAAAAGGTTTTTGTGTGAACATAGATTTCATTTCACTTGAGTAAATATTTCATTGTGGTATTTGCTAGGTTATATGGCAATTGTATCTTTAACCTTATAAGAAACCATTTTCCAAGGTGGCTGTAACATTTTATGTTCCTACCAGCAATGTATGAGAGTCCCAGTTGCTCAGCATCCTTGTCAACAATTGATATTATTTTTTATTTTAGCCATTTATTACTTATTTATAGCCATTTATTGTTTATATTAGCAATTCTAATAAGTATGTGGTAGTATGCCATTGTGGTTTAATTTGCATTTCTTTAATGGATAGTGATATCCAATATATTTTTCCATATTTTTATAGGTCATCTGTATATCTTTTTTGGTATTGTGCCTATTCTAATCTTTTGTTTATTTTACTTTGGGTTGTATGTGTCTTATTATTGAGTTTTGAGGGTTTTTTATATATATTCTGAATACAAGACCTGTGTCAAATATGTGATTTGCAAATACTTTCTCCCAGTTTAAGATTTACTTTTTCATTCTTAAAAATGTCTTTCAAAGAGTTCAAGGTCTTAATTTTAATTAAGTCCAATTTTCAACTTATTTTTTCTAGAAATGTAATAGTTTGAGATTTTACATTTGTCTTATAATTCATTTTGAGTCAGTTTTTTGTAATGGGCATGAAGTATGAATCAAGCTTCTTCTTTTTTTTTTTTGCTATGGATATCCAAATGTTCCAGTACCATTTGTTGAAAACTATCTGTATTCTGAATTACCTTTAAAATCTTGTAAAAAATCAATTGTTCATATACATGTGAATCTATTACTGACTCTCAATTTTATTCCATTAATCTAAATATACTTCCTCTGGTACCACCCTGTTCTTTCTTCTTCAGAAACCACTCAGACTGCATCCTCTCACTCTTACTACCCCAAAGGAAGAGAGAAGAACAGTCATCAGTGGCAGAAGACAGTTGCAGAAACTAACACCTAGAGCTGCTCAGGAGTAAACACTACACCTTCTTGTGTCCCACTGTCTTGATTACTGTAGGTCTATAGCAAGACTTGAAGTGGCCTTGCTATAAGATGAGTTCTCTAATTTTATTCTTCTTTATTAAAATCATCTTGGGGTTGCCTGGGTGGCTCAGTCAGTTAAGCATCTAAGGCTCAGGTCATGATGTCACGGTTTCTGAGTTTGAGCCCCGCGTTGGGCTCTGTGCTGACAGCTCAGAGCCTGGAGCCTGCTTCAGATTCTGTGTCTCCCCCTCTCTCTGCCCGCCCCCCCATGCTCATGCTCTGTCTCTCAATAGTAAATAAATGTTAAAAAATTTTTTTACATTGTCTTGGCTATTGTAATTTCTTTGCTTTTCCATATATATTTTAAAACCAACTTGTTGATCTTTACCAAAACCTCTACTGGAATTTCGATTAGAATTGCTTTGAATCTATAGATCCTGAACAAGATTAAGAATTGACGTATTGCCAATATTGAGTCTTCAATTCCATAATCACAGTGTCTATTTCCATTGACTTAGGTCTTTTTTACTTATGTCATCAGTATTTTCTGTTTTTCCATATACATAGCTTGTACCTATTTAGCAATTCATACCTTTGAACCTATTTATGCCTAGATATTTTATGGTTTTTGGTGGCATTGTAAATGGTAGTTTTTGGTTGATATTTTACTTTCCAATTGATCATTGCTAGTATATGGAAATATGGTTGATTTTGTAAATTAATCTTGTGTTTTCTGACCTTACTAAACTCACTTATTGGTTCTAGAAATATTTTTGTAGCTACTTCAGGATTTTTTACATAGAAAATTATTTTGTCTGTCTGTGAATAAACAGTTTTATTTCTTTTTCTTGTCTTTTTTTTTTTTTTTTTTGAGAGAAACACAGAATGAGCAGGCGAGGGACAGAGAGAGAGAGGGAGAGAGAGAATCCAAAGCAGTTTGGGGCTCAAACTTATGAATTGTGAGATCATAACCTAAGCCAAAACCAAGAGCCGGACATTTAACCGACTGAGCCACCCAGGTGCCCCATTTCTTTTTCTTGTCTTATGGCACTGGCTAGAACCTCTAGTATGGTGTTGACTAGGAGTGGTGGGAACACACATCTTTGCCTTGTTCCTAATCTTAGTGGGGGAAACAGTCAGTCATTTACCATTAAATGTGATATTAACTGTAGGAATTTTTGTAGATTTTTTTTTATCAGATTGAGAAAGTTGAAAGTTTGTTGAATGGATATTAAATTTTATCAGATTCTTTCTTTGAGGGGATCATATGGTATTTCTTTAGACTGTTGTTATGATGAATTACATTTCTAAATGTTAAGCCAGTCTTATATCCCTGGGATAAGTTCTACTTGGTTATGATGTATTACCTTTTAATATGCTTTTAATGCAATTTACTAGTATTTTTTTAAGATTAAAAAAAACTAGGTTCATGAGTGCTGCTGGCCTGAAGCTATATTTTCTTTGCAATGTATTTTTTTCCTGATTTTAGTATCAAGGTAATGCTGGCCTCATAATATCAGTTGGAAAGTATTCCTTCCTTTCTGTATTTTGGAAGAGTTTGTATAATATTAATATTATTTCTCCTATTAATGCTATGTAGAATTTGCCAGTGATGTTATCTATGCTTGGAGTTTTCTTTGTTAGACAGTTTAAAAAAACTATTATTTCAATTTCTTTAATATATATAGGACTGTTCAAATTATATATTTCTTCTTGAGTTTTGTCTTTTCTTTTCAAGGAGTTTCATCCTTTAGGCCTTTGTCTTTCCCCCAGGCCTGCACCATGAGGAATGCTTGCTCAGATCTCTTGCCTTGCATCAAATCTTACTTGTGAGCACTGGTGGTTGTGAACTTCCCTTGTATTTATGGCTTCCAGAGGTTCTATACTCTCATTCTAGATCACATTTGCCTTTTAGCAATTCATTGACATTTTAGCTGGATTCTTCATCTTGACTTGAATGGTGTCTGGTGTGGTCTCTTCTTGTTCTTCATTGATTTTCACAAGATACTTGTTCTTTATCCTAGCAACCACCAAAAACAACTTTGCAAAGAAATAGCATCATCAAACGAAATATAGTATGACCTAATGTTGAAATGGAATATCTTGAGTGACTAATTCAAGCCATGTCCAACAGATGTCATGTATCACCATTTTCCTCAAAAAAGGAAAATATCCTACAATGTCCCTGTGAGTTCACTTTGACACCCTGGGGCACCTTGGGAATCCTAGGCCTTGACTATAGTCATCATGGACAATTTAAAAATCTATGACCTATAATCACCTCCATTTCCAGGTTAACCTTCTTTAAATCTAACAACCATGTTCTACTTTTTGAACACATCAGTATAGTCACACATCATTTCTCATTTTCTCCTTTTTTTATTTCAAGTTGTTATTTAAATTCTAGTTGGTTAACATATAGTATAATATTAGTTTTAGGAGTAGAATTTGATGATTCATCACTTACATATAACACCTGAACACAGACAGCAACCTCTATGACATTGGCTACAGCAGCTTTTTCCTAGACATGTCTCTGGAGGCAAGGGAAACAAAAGCAAAAATGACCTATTGGAACTTCATCAAGATAAAAAGCTCTACACATCAAAGGAAACAATCAACAAAACTAAAGGCAGCCTATGAATGGGAGACGATACTTGCAAATGATAAAGGGTTAGTATCCAGAATCTAAGAACTTATAAAACTCAACACCCAAAAAGTAAATAATCCAGTTAAGAACTGGGCAGAAGACATGAATAGACACTTTTTTTCCAAAGAAGACATCTACATGGCTAACAGACACATGAAAAGATGCTCAACATCATTCATCTTCAGGGAAATGCAAATCAAAACCACAATGAGATAGCACCTCATACCTGTCAGAATGGCTAAAATTAACACATGAAACATTTCTTTTTTTAATTACCATTCTTCTACCATTTTGTGCCCCCAAAAGTCAACTCTGAGTCTATTCTATTAGGTTACAAAATCACCAACCATCTTCTTAGTTCCTTAACTGTGTAATCACTTTTTTGGTCCAGTGGAAAACAGTACTTTTCTTATCTCTATTGACAGGTCTCAAAACTTCTAAACTTAACATTTGAAATACTAAATTAAAAAAATGTTAATACCTTGTTCCATATAACCAGCATGACAGCACTGAATGCAAAGTTGGGAAGAAATGTGCAGTTGCACACTATAGATATAAAAAGCCAAAGAGCATAGATAGTAGTAAAATATAGTTAACAAATTAGGATGTGATGAATTTTTAGTACTTACTATTTTATTTTTTTTTTAACATTTATTTATTTTTGGGACAGAGAGAGACAGAGCATGAATGGGGGAGGGGCAGAGAGAGAGGGAGGCACAGAATCGGAAGCAGGCTCCAGGCTCTGAGCCATCAGCCCAGAGCCCGACGCGGGGCTCCAACTCACGAACCGCGAGATCGTGACCTGAGCTGAAGTCGGACACTTAACCGACTGAGCCACCCAGGCGCCCCAGTACTTACTATTTTAAATGTAATTTATTTAATAGTAAATTTACATACATTAATTTTAAATAATGGTCATATTTAAAAACCAGCTTATGAAAGTCCAGAAAATTTAACAATCAGATAGATTGAACTGGCTCCAGCCCCTGATCTTCCTGAGCAAAATTTTTAGTTATAAAATTAAGGGCTCAAAGGGCATGGGAATTTTTTGATTCATATTCATTTTGTCAGGTTGTTGTTACTTCTTAAATTTTACTTTATGGTTATTATTGCTCTGGATTTCTATTTTATTTATTTTTATTAAAATTTTTTTTAATGTTTATTTATTTTTGAAGGAGAGACAGAGTGTGAACAGGGGAGGGGCAGAGAGAGAGAGGGAGACACAGAATCTGAAGCAGGTTCCAGGCTCTGAGCTGTCAGCACAGAGCCCGACGTGAAGCCTCTAACTCATGAGCTGTGAGATCATGACCAGAGCCAAAGTCAGATGCTTAGCCAGCTGAGCCACCCAGGCACCCCTCTTGATTTATATTTTAATGTTTGATTGCCTGTTGGAGTTTCAAGTTGGCCATAGTTAGACTACACTATATATATTGGTAAATGAGAGAAATTATAGCTTTTTCCACTCCTTCCCCCACCCCACAGAGGAAAGTTTTTAAACATTATTAATACATCACTGTCTATCTAGGATAAAATTTAAAAGTGAAATAAAAAGCTATGCCTAAAGAAATGTTTGTGACCGAATTATTAATTGCAAAAAACTCCTAAAAATACTTTAAATTATAAGTCAGGGCTAGTTAATAATTTATGGTTTTATCTCTGTGAAACACTATCAGTCATTGTAATACACATAAAGTGTCTAGAAACATGGACTAGTGTAGAGACATAAAACAATGTTGAGTGAAAGTTTTGTAATTATGTGAAAATTTTATATAGAGAGGGATAAAAATTGGTATTGTCACAGAAAAATTTTAAATGTTTTTTAGGTGAGGGCACATTATATCCAGAAATTATTTTAGTTTCAATGATTATTTATTTATTTATTGAATGTTTATTTATTTATTTTGAGATAGAGTGTGCATGATCAGGGGAGGGGTAGAGAGAAAGTGAGAGAGAGAATACCAAGCAAGCTGTATGCTCAGTGCGCATCCCGATGTAAGGCTTGATCTCATGACCGTGAAATCATGACCTGATTCAAAATCAAGAGTCAGATGCTTAACTGAGCCACCCAGGCACCCCACTCATTTATTTTATATATTGAATCCAACATATTTTCTTGAACTCTAGGTAAAGTCTTTTGTATTCATATCTTGTTACAATGCTCTTTTGAAGAGGTCAATTGTGAGACTAAGAAAACTTAGGTGATCTTGGCAGAAACAGTATATAGTGATCTTGAAAACTAAAATACTAACTCTAATAATAGTAAATTAAAAAAATGTTTATTTATTTGGAGAGAGGGAGGGCAGCAAGCAGGGAGGGGCAGAGAGAGAGAGAATCCCAAGCAGACTCCATGCTCTCAGGAGGAATTATTTATTATTATTTGTAAATGTCCATATCAAGGCATGCAAGATGTATTCTTGTTAGCAAGACTAAAGTCATAATGTAAGCATAATGTATGAAGTCAAGGGGAATGTACACATTGGTAAAAGAGCATTTGCAGACAGCCTTAAATTAGCCGTTGGGAAAGCAAGTAACTTAAGTGGCAGCATGTATGGCATTATGGAATAGGAAATGAGTGGAGCTGTGGCACCAAAAAGACCTAGTTTTGCATCTAACCTTCCTACTGACTTTCTTGCTGTGTGAACTTAGGCAAGTTACTTAAACTCTTTAAATGTAAGTCTTCTCCTCTGGGAAATGGGCATAATACCTCCTACTTAATAGTGTATTTTTAAACATTGAAAATATCTCAGAGAACCCAGCACTGAATAATTCCTCAATTATTGTCAACATGTTTTGAATTATTTTATTAATTTTTTGTGTAAGATTTTAAGAAATAATTTATATATTTAGCACTTAGAACATTTAATTAACATTTTAAGTAATATGCCCTACCCATATATGCATGTAAATACAAACACAGTTATGTAATATATAAATTAGGTATCAATAGATAGTTTGTACACATTATTTTATGTTTGGCCTTTTTAAAAAACAAAACTATTTAAATATAGGGTTTTCATGTACCAACAATGTCTACATACATATGTATTTCATATAATTATGATTTTTCTTGCTTATATGTCTGCCACTAGGTTGATATATCACAGTTTCCTTAATCATTTTAGGCATGTTTTGCTTTCATGAACAATACTACTTTATCATTCATGGGATTATTGACTACGATACACCCACATATGGTACCTAATATAGCCATATACCCCATGAGTTATTTTCAACTTAGGCTTGAATTCCAGCTGAGTTATTTACTGGACAAATCACCAAATCCTTTGAAACTTCAGTTTCACCTGTAAAATGGAGGTGAAAATAGCCTTACCACATAGAGTTGGGTGAGAACTAAAGGAGATAATTCATTCAAAGCACTTAACATGGCAACTCTAAAATGGTTGCCATTGCTAACTGTCATCGTCATTCTTGTTGTTTTTGCTCAAAACCATTTAATGACTTTGATAAAATAAGAAATCCTTTACATGACCTACAAGGTCCCACCTATGGCTGTAGACTCACTTCCACCACTCGTTTCCTTCTATATACTCTTGTTTAATTGGTTTTTTTCTTACAACAAAGCAATCTGCCCAGCACCCCAAGACCTTTACTCATTCTGGTGCAGAGTACTCTGTCATTCTTTTCAGTGTTAACTCCTATTCCTTTCTTTAGATTTTGGTTTAAATGTAAGATCCAGAGATATTTTCCCTGACCTTTTGATTTAAATTAGGCTCCCTTTATCTTTTTCCTATTTACAGTGGTTGGTAACTATGCATTTATTTGTGTGATTACTTGTTTAGCTTACCTCCATGAGGGCAGAGACTGTGCCTATTTCTTCTGGCACATAGATCACTATTAAATGTTTGCCAAAAGTACAAGTAAATAGTTCTATTTTCTAACCAACCAGAATATTATACTTGTAACAACGGGGATTTGGAAAAAAGGTTGGTGGGGAAAGAAGGCATATATTTAAAAAATAAAATTCTCCTGGGAGAACCTAGAGCCTCCAAAACAAATTATGAGTGTGGGTTTTTAAATAATCAACCAAAGTGTTTCAGGTAAAATGGAGGAGATTTGATACACCAATATAACTTCTAGGAAAATATAACCTAGATTTTAAAAGCAACTTAAAAGCTTTCTTAAAAAAATTCTGTGTTGCTGTAATTGATGTATTTGAAAAACACAATATGTAGAAGGGACAAGAAAAGTCAGAAAGAATAGACTAGTCCACACAATTGCAAATGTATTTGTCATTTTTATTGTGCAACTGGAAAGCAGTTGAATTCTAGGGTTTCTGTACTTAATAGCAAAGGATCATGTGTATGTAATAAGATTTCAGGGTCTTTTTTTATAGCAGAGAGAGTGAGATAACATAATTTTGCCAGGCATTTCTATTATTTATTGGAATTATTGGTTTTTCTAATATAAAATTAAGTTGAATAACAAATTGAAGGTAATAAGGATGATGTCATTGGAATAGAAAAAAGATTTATTTATAATCTTTATTTTCAAGATCAATTGTTTATTATAATCTATTTTTATTACCAAATGAATGTAATTGGAAATGTTATGTGTAGTGTTAATTTTTCTTCCTAGTAACCAAAATATGATAAGACACTTAAGCAATGATTATAATGAGTTCTCATTTATCTACTCCAATGAAACCACTCAAAAGTAATCAGGAATGATTAATCCAACTGTACCACTAAAGTAACTTGCTTTCATATTTTGCATTTGAATGTGTGCATGTAAATAACAACAGCTAAATTTACTGGTACTTAACACTGTAGACCAGGCACTGATGTAAGAACTTTACATATTTTAACTCACTTAATCCTTACAACAATGCTATGAGGGGTAAGTGCAATTAGTGTTTTTAAGAGAATACTACTTGCAACTCAATAGCAATAAATTCAAGATTTGTGAAGCTAGTGTGGCCAAATACTAAAACCTGATTTAAAAAAATATAGATACAAACATTTAACTAAATATTAACAGATTGATTCCATCACCAAACTGGAAGAAAACCATAGCAAAACAGAATTTATTCCAAGTTTACAAGGATGAGTTTCCTTGTTGATAACCTAAATGACAACTAGATAAAGCCAAGATGTTATAGAAAGAGAATTAAGCAACTATCTTCAGAGGTTTAAAGCAAGTCATTAAATTAATTCCTTTAATACATTCACAACCAAAAATTAGAATGAATAAAATGCAATTAATATAAACTCACCAAGGATATTTAGAAAAATTGCCTGTAAAAACTGAAAATTTGCTATTTAGTTACAGGTGAACATTTAAAAGCCACACAACCATATAATGGTAGTAACAGATATCAAAATCTGGCCCTTTAAGGAAATAATGTATTTCAGTTTTTAGCTTTAAATTATAATAAAAATAAATAAGATTATTTTTGGAAAAAATTTGGTAATGGATTTAATATATATTTCTTAAAGTCAAAATTATTTTTATTAAGTATAATTATGTTTTAGAGAATTTTTAATGACTTATTTTTTACATTGATCAAATACTCAGTTTAGAATTTTGAAATTAAGAAAACATGCCCACACAGATGTAATCATATTTGAGTCATGAATATGAGAAAAGTGGAATGAAAGTAATTGTGTTTTTCACTTAGAACTTAAGGGAAGTTCCTCAGGCATTAAAGTGATAAAACTTAAGCCCTCCAATGTCACAATTCCAGGCCAAGTAATATTACAAAACAGTATGATACTAGTCCAAAAATAGACACATAGATCTATGGAACACTACAGATAAAATAAACCCACAATTATATGGTCAATTAATCTATGACAAAGGAGGAAAGAACATTTGAAAGAAGAAAGATAGTCTCTTCAACAAATGGTGCTGGAAAAACTAGACAACTATATACAAAAGAATGAAACTGCATTACTTTCTTAGACCATACACAAAAATTCAAAATGTATTAAAAACCTAACTGAAACCTGAAAGCATAAAAATCCTAGAAGAGAGCACAGGCAATAGTTTCTTTGACATTAACTATAGCAACATTTTTCTAGATATGTCTCTGGATGTAAGGGAAACAAAAGAAAACATAAACTACATCAAAATAAAAAGCTTCTGCACAGTGAAGGAAACAATAAAACTAATAAAGCAACTTTCTGAATGAGAGAAGATATTTGCAAATGACATACCTGGTAAAGGGTTAGTATCCAAAATCTATAAAGAATGTACGCAATTCAACACTCAAAAAAACCAAATAACCCAGTTAAAAAATGGGCAGAAGACATGAACAGATATTTTCTAAAGAAAATGAGACAATGGCCAACAGACACATGACAAGATGATCAACATCACTCATCATCAGGGAAATGCAAACCAAAACTACATTGAGGTATCACCTCACACCTGTCAGAATAGCTAAAAAGAAAACACAAGAAACAACAAGAGTTGGTAAAAAGGGGGGAAAGGAGGAACGCTCTTGCACTATTGGTGGGAATGCAAACTAGTGCAGCCATTGTGGAAAACAGTGTAGAGATTCTTCAGGAACTTAAAAATACAACCACCCAGGGGTGCCTGGGTGGTTCATTTGGTTGAGCGTCCGACTTAGCTCAGGTCATGATCTCATGGGTGGTGGGTTTGAGCCCTGTGTCAGGCCTGGAGTCTGCTTTGGATTCTGTGTCTCCCTCTGTCTCTGCCCCTTTCCCATGCACGCTCTGTCTCTGTCTCTGTCTCTGTCTCTGTCTCTCTCTCTCTCTCTCAATAAATAAATAAATAAATGACTACTCTACCATCCAGTAATCACATTACTGATCATTTACCCCCCCCCCCGGTACAAAAACACTAATTCATATATATATGAATATATATAATTCATAGTATATATATGAATATATATATACATTCCATTTATATGTATATATGGAATATTATTCCATTTGAATATTATGCAGCCATATAGAAGAATGAAACCTTGCAATTTGCAACAACATGGATAGAGCTAGAGAGTAAAATGCTAAGTGAAATAGCTCTGTCAGAGAAAGACAATACTATGATTTCACTCATATGTGCAATTTAAGAAACAAAACACATGCTCAAAGGAAAAAAAGAGAGAGAGAGACAAACCAAGAAACAGACACTTAGCTACAGAGAACAAACTGATGGTTACCAGAGGGGAGGTGGGTGCAGGGAAGAGTATACATATGATGAGGATTGAAAAACATATGGAATTGTTGAATCACTATATTGTGCACCTGAAACTAATATAGCACTGTATGTTAACTCTCCTGGATTTAAAATAAAAAAACAATTTAAGAACTTAAGCCCTTCAATCTGCCTACCACAATGCCTGGCACTTATAAGACACTCAAATATTTGTTCAATTCAACTGAAATCAGTTTTGCAGCCTTTAAAAACCATTTCATAATTTTGTTCATTGAACTGTTCTATGATAAAAGGTCAACAAGCAAATAATGCTGGGTCCTGGTATCATCTCTGTACTAATCAGTTATGTGACCTTGGACAAATCATTAAATTCTTTGGCCTTATTGAGCTAGTAAATTCTCAGCATGGGCCCCCTAGGATGTATGATCTACTTCTTTTTTTTTGTTTGTGAATGAATTTTCTTATCTATAAATGTTGGATAAACTTAGGAACTTATAGTATTAGGCCTGAAATATAGCTAACCAATAAACAACCTTATATGAGATAGGCACTGTTATTCTAGAACAGCTCTGTTCAAGAGAACTTTAAGAGTCGCAAATGTGAGCTATACAATTAATAGAAAATTTTCTAGTAGTCACATTAAAAAAAGTGAACAGAAACAAGGTAAAATTAATTTTAATAGTATATTTCATTTAACCCAATATATTCAAAACATGTACTCAGTATGAACATTATTAATGAGATATTTTACATCTTTTAAAAAGCATATTGTCTTTAAATCCATTGTGTATTTTACAGCGTATCTGAATTAAGACTTGGCACATTTCAAGGGCTCAGTTGCCACGTGTGTCCAGTGGCTAAATGTATTGGTCAGTATAGTTCTAGACTTGCTGACTTCATAAAATAATACAAAAGAATGCCTGTCATTGTTGTGTGAAGCCTAACATGATGACCAAATAAACCTTAAGATGATTTTCAACAACATCCGAGAACAGAAGTTTCCCCTTTCTTGATTTGTTTAATGGGTGAATTAATTGGAGAGGGTCTCTTTCATGTCTGATACCAGTCTGTGGTTCTGTCAAAGTGCCTTGCATAGAGGAGCTACTTAACATTGTTGTATGTGGTGTGCAGATTATATATGTATGCCTTGTCTCATTCCATAAAAGCTTTGAGGCAGAAACTATTTGTGGAAAGAAAGACAACTGAAAAAAAGAGAGAGAGAAAAGGGAAGAAAGGGAGGGAGGATTAAAAGGATGAAGAGACAGAGAGAGAAGGGAGGAGGGAAAAGTGGGGGAAGAAAGAGAAAGGAAGGGAGGGAGGAAAGAAAAAATTGGAGAAGGGTCAGATTTCAGAAATGTCAATCTCCATTATGTTTATTGGTAATTATTCCTGGTATCAAGTGAACTTTCAAACAGAAGGCTTAGCTATTGGGTGCAGTGCTCTTTTAAGCTACAAAGTACATTTTAAAAGCAGAACCCCTTAGACTGTGGACTTATCTGCATGTGGCACAGGCCTAACAGATCTTGGCTTTGTGATCATAGCCCTGTAAACTGTAAAGTTCACATTACCATGAGATTGACCAAGCACAAAATCTGCAATTTGCTCCCTGGATTTTCATGTTCAGTAGTATTTAAAAAGGTGTGATGTTAATATAAATGTATTTCAACTTGTAAATTTTAGTTTTAAGATTTAAATGATCTCCTAGTGTCTTAAGAGACACTCTTGATTGAAGCCTACTTGATTAGGATAAAGTATAGACTAATCTACTTTTAGATGAATTTCTAGTTTTGGTTTGAATTGGGAGATAAACTTCCAGAGTAGAACAGAGAAAGTTATACCTACTAGGATTAGTAATAGGGATTTTCAGGATAGTTTTCATGGAAGTTGAATTAAATTCATGACTTGGTCTTTCATGTTTGCATTGGTTGGACTCTGAGTCACTTGAATGCAGTGAATCTATTGCCCTAACACCTGCCATAGTCCCTGACACAGTTGATGACTTCATCTACCTCTGTGACTTCTGTTATCATCTGTATGCTAACAACTCTCAGTTTGTAACTTCAGTATGGGTTTCTCTTTTAAGTTGCAGACCCATTTTAATCAAGACCTCCACTTAGTTGACTCACAGGTGTTTCACACTCACTGTGTCCCAGACTGAACTCCCATTTCCCACTGAACCTGCTCCTCCTCCAGGGTTGATTATCTCAGTAAATGGTATGGCCATTCACCCAGTTACTTAAGCCTGAAACCTTGACTCATTGATTCCTTACCTCCTACCGCCCATCAATCACCAAACCCTTCAGAGTCTCCTCAGATGGATATCTTCAATCTATTCACCTCTCTCCCTCTCTGCAAACACCATTTTAGTCCATCATATTTTCCCTGACTACTAGAGTAGCCTGTATTCTCCATATTCACTCAAGTATCTCTACCATCTGTGCATTCCAAGCACTTTCAAATGCGTAAATCAGATCACTTCAGCCCCCTGCTTGAAATATCCAATGCCCTCAGAATAAAGTCTAAACTCTCATACTTTGGTATTTTAGAATAAATTCTAATCTTTCTTACATGACCTTTCACTTGTGCCACTTTCCCCTTGGCTTACTAGTTTAGCCTCTTTGATCTTCTTTCTGTTTCTAGGGCACTCCAAGCTCCTTCTACCTTAGTCCCTTCCAACATGCCTTTACCCTGCTCCGACACATGCACGTAATTCTAGTTCATTTATCAGGTTTCACCTTAACTCTCACTTCTTCTTTCAAGGCTTTGTCTGCACAGAATAGGTTAAATCCTCTTTATGCCCTCTTGTAGCTCTCTGTATGCCCTTGTAATTCGAATCACATTTATAACATTTGTAACAATGTTTATCTTTCCACTTGGGTTTGGACTGTGTTTCTTGTATCCTGCTGTATCCCCCAGTAACTAGCACAGGGGTTGATAGAGATCAGGCACTCAATGATGAACATCACTTGAGGGGCACCTGGATGGCTCAGTTGGTTGAGCCTCTCTGACTCTTGGTTTTAGCTCAGGTCATGATCTCATGGTTTGTGGGTTGGAGCCTCGTGTTGGGTTCTGTGCTGGCAGCGCGGAGCCAGCTTGGGATGCTCTCTCTCTCTCTCTCTCTCTCTCTCTCTCTCTGTGTCTCTCTGCTCCTCCCCTACTCACTCTCTCTCTCTTAAAATAAGTAAACATTAAAAAAGTTTTAAAAACTATTACTTGAAATGCTGAAGGAATGGATAGGTATACCTTGATCTTTGATTTAATTAGCAGCTTAGGTTGTTGCTCTGCACATATCCCTACAGATGTTAAAAGACTTTATTACACTCCTGAATATTTTTACATGGTAGCAATAATTCATAAGAATATGTTATAATAATTCAGTCTCTTTCCTACATGAACATCAAATACCTAACAAAGATGTTATTGAAAGAAATGTGGAATAAAGAGTGTATATGTTTTTACATACAGCATGAAATAAATGTCGAGAGTTGGCACAAGAATTAAAAAATGATGGAGTTATTAAATCAGAGTTATTTCAGAGCTGGAAGTCATCTTAAGAATCACCCAGTTCACTTTATTTTAACCTCAGTTAAATAACATGATCACTTGGATCAATTAAATTAGAATCCCTGGGGATACGATGTTCTAAAAACTCCTGAAGTGATTCTTATGTATATCCATCAAAGAGAACTACTGGTCTGACCCAACCCTCTCTTTTTTCTATAAGAGGACAATTGAAGCTCAGGGGTCCTAAGTGACTTGCTCAAGGTCACACAGTTAATATAGAGGTCACACACCTCTATATTAGAGGTCCATTTAGTAGAACATACTTGCTTATATTAATAGCTGGAAAAATGGAAATTGATAAGGAAGAATGATGCTAAGCTCCTGAAATCAGTGATTTCTTTCTGCAGGATGCCTAATTTCTGATTGGCAATTTAGCCTGAATTTCTCATTAGATCACTTGGTAAAACATTACTCAGTAGTTTAGACCAGTGTTTCCTCGATTCTTCTGATGTAAGAATCGCCTAGTATGCATGTTAAACATTCCAGTTCCTGGACCTATATCCTGGACGTTCTGATGCAATAGGGTCTGGAGCAGGGTCCAGGAATCCGAATGTTTTATAACCTCGTAAGTGATCTTATCTTCAGTTATGTCTGGGAATCATTGGCTTAAATGATGCCAGAATTTCCATTTCCAGAGATGCCAGTAATAAGGCCATAAAGAGCTAACTTCAGAATAGTGATATGGGTTTACTCCCAAGGAAGAAGGTCAGTATCAAACACCATGATGCAGAAGTAAGTTAAGGTGTGCTGATAAGAAAAGGAGATCAGGAGTCTTGCAAGCTAAGGGCCAACAGAGGACTCAGGCTGAAAATGAGTCGGCAAAAAGCCGGTGTGCTTGTGATTGTGCCTCCAAGGAGCAGTGGACCATATGAGGTGACCTCATGTAGGGTGGAGCCCGAGATGTAAAGTTACGATCAGGAGTATGTATTTCTGCGAAGGACTGTCTTTAGTCCTCCACCAGCAGGAGGCTTCCATGGAGTTAATTTGTAGGGACTCACTGAGGGCCTTCTGTGAGCACAGCCCATATGGTTAGGATATGGTAACAGCATGCAACAGAATTATAATCCACTGGGGCAAATATGAAACTCCAGCAGATCCCAGAGAGTTAAATTAAGTGCTAGGTGTTGTAGGATAGACTGCCAGGGCTGTGAACATCTTTAATTTTTAAAAAATGTTTATCTTTATTTTTGAGATAGAGACAGAGCATGAGCAGGGGAGAGGCAGAGAGAGAGGGAGACACAGAATTGGAAGCAGGCTCCAGGCTCTGAGATGTCAGTACAGAGCCGGGCACGGGGCTTGAACTCGTTAACTGCGAGATCATGACCTGAGCCGAAGTCGGATGCTCAACCAACTGAGCCACCCAGGTGCCCCAAGGGCTGTGAACATCTTTAAAGAGAAAGGTCTTGATGAAGCTGCAATAGTCAGAGAATGCTTTGTGGAAGGGCTTTAGCCTGAGCTAGACCTAAAAGAATGATCAGGATTTTGACAGAGGCATAGAGAAGGGAGAGCATCGCTGAACATGGAAGGCACAGGATGAGGAGCAGGAGAAACAAGGGTTGCCCTTGGTCGATTGGTAGGGTAGTGAGGAGTTTGGGGGAGATGTAGGGGGTTCCGGAGGGAGAGCATATCAAGGGGTACAGAGAGATAGTGTTTTAAAGGCTTTGAATGTCAACTCATGAAATTTAAACTTCATGCTTCAGAAAACAAAGATTTACTAGTAGTGCTTTTGTAGTGGGGCAGTAACTTGGTGTAGTTAATTACTGTGGAACATTGGTCTGGCAGCAGGATGATGAATGAACTGGAGTTCATTTTACAGGTACAGGGAGGGCCACTGAAACATTTTGAACAAGGGCTATCTATAGTGACAGCCAGGGATAAGATGGAATTCATAGGAACAAAAAGGAGAAGCTGAGTGGAAGAGTGTCTGTATCACTTGGAGAGGGACTTGACAGGGAAACTAAGGTGGGGGGGATTAAAGATGAGTCCCTATATATATATTTAGTTCACATTCTTGAGCATGTTTTTAGAATAATACCATTTTTGCTTATTTACCCACTACTGGGATTTACTAAAACTTTTTGCTCTGCATAGAAATACTGTGGCTCAAGGGTTATGGGTATGAGATGAGGATTCCTGAGATCATCTCATGACTCTGTAGAAGTGAGCTTCACTAGTATCCTCTGACGGTCCTCCTGTGACCTCTGCCTACAGCTAGTGCCTTTGTGGGTGAGAAGCCAAGGGAGAGGCATGAAGAAAAGTATCACTTACATAAGGGAGATGTAATGCAGTCAACACTGTGGGGTCAGCTGAACCTCAGCAGGTTGGGTCACCTTGAGCAAGTTGGTAACGTCTTTGAGCTGCCATTTCTTATTTTTTTTCTCCAAATTTTAATTTAAATTCCAGTTAGTTACCATACAGTGTAATATTTGTTTTAGAACTACAATTTAGTGATTCATCACTTACATAAAAGACCCAGTGCTCATCACACCAATTGCCCTCCTTGATGCCCATCACCCATTTAATCCATGCCCCACGCACCTCCCCTCCGCCATTTCTTCACTTGTAGAGGTAATAGCATTGACATACTACCTTGTCAGAGTATTTTGAGGATTAATACAACATTTGTTAAGAGCTCAGTTTTGTGTACTAGCTTCAACCAGGGCTGATTTTGCTCCCCTGTCATGACTGGGGGGTGCTACTGGTATCTGATGGGTAGAGGCCAGGCATGTGCTACAATGCACAGGACAACTCACAACAAAGAATTATCTGGCCCAAAACGTCAATCATGATAAGATTGAGAATAACTGGTATAATGCCTGACATAGAGTAGGCACTCAAAAATAGCTACAATTTTTAAAGTACTTAATATGTGGAAGACTATACTAAGTATGTAACATTTATTTTCTACTTGATCCTTTCAAAAGTCCTGTGGAAGGTAGTTACTTTTCTTAGGCCCATTTTACAGGTAAAGAAGCCAGGACTCTAAAAAGTTGAGTAGAGTAACTCTCCCAAAGACAAGCAGCAGGTGTGTGGATTCAGACAGTTGACTCTAAAGACCTGGTTTTAACCACTTAAATAGTCAATCCAATATAGATAGATAGTAATATCAGTAATAAATATCAGTAATATCAGTAATAAATTTATAAATAAATAATATCAGTAGTAAATTTCTGAACCCATCAATTTAACAAATTGAATGTGTATGAGTCAGGTCTGTTCTAGGTTCACAGACAGACGAATAGCAAATTATTCTTTTTTTAAATTTTTTTTAATGTTTATTTATTTTTGACAGAGACAGAGACAGAATGCGAGTGGGTTAGGGGCAGAGAGAGAGGGAGACGCAGAAGCAGAAGCAGACTCCAGGCTCTGAGCGGTCAGCACACAGCCCGACGCGGGGCTCGAACTCACGAGCTGTGAGATCATGACCTGAGCCAAAGTCGGACGCTCAACCGACTGAGCCACCCAGGTGCCCCAACAAGTAGCAAATTATTAAAGCAATGAACAAGCCTGAGCTTATGTTAATTAGTAAGCTAAGCCTCTTGTGTGTTGCCCTTTTGGGAAGATGGACAAGCCAAACCAAAGACCTATGATAATGACTTGTTGCGGTTGTTATACCAATTAAAGATTTCTAAATGGGACCCATGTCGGTGATAGTTGGTACTGAGTGGGGCAAGGTGTTAGTCTCTATTCTCTCCAGCACTCTTGCCCAAATTCTGCTATTTTACAAAAATAAGAACTACCCACCACTACTTACTTCCAATCTAGGCTGCAGTTTCAGTGGCATATGGAACTGAAAGAATTGGGAACTTCTATGCTCCAAGCTGGGCAGTATTCTGAAATGACTAGGCCAGTTTTACTAATTGGGAGAATAAAGTCTCTTATTTTTCAGCCTCTATATTTTGAATTAACAAGTTAAGCTTTTTAAAATTTGTGCTGTTTTCAGGATCTCCAAATCTAGCTTGCTTTGATTTTCTGTTAGAGAATCTCCAATTTGATTTTTTATATTTGTAATATCTAGAATAAGGTATTCACCTATACTCATTGTATGTCTTACATGAAAAGGGTTTTCATGTAAGTAATTAAAAGATTAGTCCTAAAGCACTTAACGCTCATGGGTGTTATACCAGGTATTTTGGAAAAATGTAGAAGAATAACAAAGCTCTTAACTGAAGCCTAGGTGAAGAGACAAAAATATAAATGAATGGAGCTACTTGAGGACAATTGCAAAACAATTCACTGCCACATACAAAATAAAATAAAGGTGACTAGCCTCTTACATGCAAAAGTGATACAGAAAGACAAAATAAGTTGAGTTCATAGGACCCGGTTATAGGGACTGTGGCCTCATGGTATATGGATGTAGGACTTACCACGACTTGAGTAATAACAGGCTGGAGTATGGGCAGTGTGTATAGTGGTTAGAGCTCAGGCTGTGGAGTCAGACTGGGACCAAACCCTGGCTTAGTGCTTAATAGATGTGTGACCTCGGGCAAGTGATTTCCACCCTCTACTTTCTGTTTTCTCATTTATTTTTTAGTTTTTAGTTTAGAGAGAGAAAGAGAGAGAGCAAGTGGGGTAGAGGGGCAGAGAGAGAGAAAATCTTAGGTAAGCTCCACATTCAGCGTGGAGCCCAACGTAGGGCTCAATCTTTTGTCCCTGGGATCATGACCTGAGCCAAAATCAAGAGTCGATGCTCAGCTGACTAAGCCACCCAGGTGCCCCTGTTTTTTCATTTTTAAAATGGGGGTAATGAAAGTAGCTACTTCACTGGGTTGTTATAAACATTAAATGACTTACATACTTGAGTGCTTGAAATTCAGGCAATCTGACCTCAAACCTTCAGCTGTAAACACCCAAGCTACAACAGCCTAGAATTGTCATTAGTACTGTTGTGGTTGTTGCTCTTACAATATCATATGAAAGAGAGGGATTGGGGAAGCACTAAAGGTAAGAGACCGTCTGAGGTTGTAACAGAAATCTAGGTATAGGTAATTTGGATCTGTATTAAGGTAGTGGCTTTTTTTTTTTTTGAATTTTTTTAAATGTTTATATATTTTTGAGACAGAGAGAGACACAGCATGAGCAGGGAAGGGGCAGAGAGAGAGGGAGACACAGAATGTGAAGCAGGCTCCAGGCTCTGAGCTCTCAGCACCGAGCCCGACGTGGGGCTCGAACTCATGAACTGTGAGATCATGACCTGAGCCGAAGTCGGACGCTTAACCGACTGAGCCACCCAGGTGCCCCTAAGGTAGTGGCTTTAAAATCAGACATAAAGGGGAATAAATGGAACAAAGGACCAAATTTAAAAGACATTGCATGATACAAATCCAGAAGGTAGTTTGATAGTGAGGCTGAAATACAGACAGTGAAATGTAGGATAACAGGATTATGAGCCCAGGTGCTCAGAAGTTGGGTGATGCCGTTGAAAATGATGCAGATGTTTCCTCTTATGATGGGAAAATGATAAGCTCAGTTTTTGAAATGTTAGATTTTGTATAGGCAAAGGGAAATCTAAGTGAAGATCACCTCTAGATAGTCAAAATCCTGTCAATAAGAAGCTGGAGACAGAAGTGGAAATTTGCTTTTTATCATATTGCTATTGTGTCACTGAAATAAAGTAGGTATGGTTGGATTATTGTCCCCTTCATCAGATTACTGATGTATTTCTGGGGTCTGGGTGACTAGGTATCCTTAGGTGTCTTCATTTAGAATACTTTTATATTTTCTGATTCTGCTTTGATGTATTTCCTGGTTTTTAAACTATAGCCTTGTATTCATTGCCAAAATGTTACAAAGGTTGGTAATCTTGTAATCTTGCTAAGTGGTTTAGTGAGTCTTTCCAAAGTCGTCATCCATTTTATCAGCATTAATACTTTAATTGATGTTTATTAATAGTTCATCAAAATGTTTCTGAGATTGAGTATAATGATTATTATCACATAATTGTTTTAGCAGAGTTCACATTGCTCCTGATCAAATGTGGAACACAAAAACCCAGCCCTTCTCTTTTCCCTGAGATTGACATTTCCCTCAGGTCAGAGTACAACGTTTTGTAATTATACACAGAAGTTGTACTTTCCTAGTACATAGGTACTAGGTATATAGGTATATATATATACCTAGTATATAGGTACCTATATACTAGGTATATATATATGTATATACACATATACATATATATATATATATGTATATACATACATACTTTCTTAGGGTAAAAGGGTTAGAACAGAGTCTCTCAACTTCAGCATCACTGATATTTAGGGCTGGGTAATTATTTGTTGTGAGGGACCGTTGTGTTCTTTGTGGGATGTTTAATATCCCCTGCCCTCTACCCTCTAGGTGATAGTAGTAGCTCCATCTCCCAAATTGTGACAACAAAAAATGACTCCAGACAGTGCCAAATGTCCTTAAGTAACTGTTAAAGCCACTTAATTTCTTCCATTTAGCTGTTCACATTGCTAATTTTGAATGTGTTTTAAATATTTAACATCATATTAAATAGCATGTGCTACATACATGTTTTACCACCAGGGATTCCAGAGATCCTTATGCATCTTAATAAATAATGTGCCTGGTTTAGACTTGTATGCTCTTGGAATATAAGCCACATTATTCAATATGCAGAATGGTATATAGGAAAAAGTCCACTGGAGGCTTGTTTTCTTGTATTCTCTCTGATAGTTTCTTGCTGGATGTTGTTAAGCAAATATTTACAATCTACTGGACATTCACTCATCTGAGACTTATTAAGTGACTCCTACATGCCTGGTACTGTTGTTATCCACAAAGATGAATAAGATGGTAGTCTCTAACTTCAAAGAACTCTCAGTCAAGTGGAGAAGCCAGATGAGAAAATGGTTACACCACGATGTAATAAATATTGTAACTAAGGATTGGAAAATGGGAGCTCAGAGGAAAGAGTAAACTCTACCTGAGGAAATAAAGGACGGCTTTTCAGAGTAAGTGAAACTAGAACAGAGTCTTAAGAGCAGTAGGAATTAGCCAGACACGGGAGGAGAACAAGAACTTCAGGCAAAGGAAACAGCCTCTGCAGAAGCTCAGAGACTTGGCTCTGGAGAAATAAACATGTTTGCATGACTGGAATGGGGAGATGTGGGGCAGTGGTGGGAGTGGAAGCTGGGAAAGTGGGCAAGGGAGAGCCACTGCAGGCCTCGAATGCCTACTTAAGTTCTCTGAGCACTTCTTTCCTGGTGGCTATGAGAAGCTTTCAATGGATTTATAGGCAGAAAATACCTTATTCTCTGGTTTGGGGATAGTCTAGACAATATTGAGATATGTGTTTTACAGTTGTGTTTACTGTTAATTATTTGGACATGGGTATCTTTTCAATTAAAAAAAAGTTGAAGGATGTCTGAGTGGCTCAGTCGGTTAAGCGCCCAACTCCGGCTCAGGTCATGATCTCGAGCTCATGAGTTCCAGCCCCGCATTAGTCTCTGTACTGTCAGCACAGAGCCTGCTTTGGATCCTGTGTCCGTATCTCTGCCCCTACCCCCCTCTCAAAAATAAACATAAAAAAAAGTTGAGTTTCTGTAATAAGTCCTTGTGTTACATGAATAGGTCCTTCTGTAGTGAATAAGTCCAAAAGAAAGAAAGAAAGAAAGAAAGAAAGAAAGAAAGAAAGAAAGAAAGAAAGAAAGAAAAGAAACTCCAAGGAGAATGAACTTTACTAGGGAAGAAAGCCTCGTACTCACAGAGAGAGTGAGTTTGATATGAATGAACATGATTTTTTATAATGCAACTATTTTTAAGTTAATTTTTGTTTAAATTCGAGTTAGTTAACATACAGTGGAATATTGGTTTCAGGAGTAGAATTCAGTGATTCCTCACTTACATACGATACCCAGTGTGCATCATAATAAGTGTCCTTCTTAATGCCCATCACCTGTTTAACCCATTTCCCTATCCACCTCCCCTCCAGCAACCCTCTGTTCTCTGTAGTTAAGAGTCTTTTATGGTTTGTTTCCCTCTCTCTCTCTTTTTTTCCTTCCCCTATGTTCATCTGTTTTATTTCTTTTTTTTTCCTTTTTCTTTTTTTACATTTATTTATTTTTGAGAAATAGAGTGAGACAAAGTGTGAGTGGGGGAGGGGCAGAGAGAGGAGACACAGAATCTGAAGCAGGCTCCAGGCTCTGAGCAAAAGGTCAGCATAGAGCCTGATGCGGGGGTCGAACCCACGAACTGTGAGATCATGACCTGAGCCAAAGTCGGACGCTCAACCGACTGAGCCACCCAGGCGCCCCTCATCTGTTTTATTTTTTAAATTCCACATATGAGTGAAATCATATGTTATTTGTATTTTTCTGACTGACTAATTTCACTTAGCATAATATACTCTAGTTCCATCCCACAATGTTGCAAATGGCAAGATTTCATTCTTTTTGATGGCTTGGTAATAGAGTTCTTTTTTTTTTACTATCTTGATTTGTACTTAAATTCAAAATTCATGGATAGTTTCATAATGGCTAACTGATGTAGTACATTTCTTTATTGAGGCTGTGGAAACCCATTTTAGAAATTTCAAGGCCAGTAAATTGCTTTGTAGTACATATTTTCAGTATCTATAAATTTTCAATCCCAATAACAAGATTTGACTTTCAATAGGTCAAAATGTTTTGAATCACTTTGGGAACACATTGAGGGTTAATGTACATTTATTTCAACTCTGTAAATCCTTAGTATGTTTCTTTTTCCCTCCTTCACTCCTCCTGCAGCCTTATTTCTTTCTTTCTTTGCTATGTCGCAATGGAATAGTGCTTAAATTAGTGATTTGAACAGCAAAAATTTATTCTGGCCATAAATGGGGATGAATTAAAGCCAAATTAACTTCAGTGTCTGTTACTTCAACTTGAGAGGTTATATTTGATTGATGTAGTGGGGGGAGATGTTGATCTTGATTCAGTCAGCTATGGCCAGGAAAGGGACATCACGTGCTGCCTGAGATTCCTCTTTTCAGTGGGGACTATGGTGGTAACAAGTTGTGTGTGTGTGTGTGCGCGCGCGCGCGCGCGCGCGCGCGCGCGCGCGCGCGGGAGGGGTGGGTAGGGAGAGAGTGGGAAGGGGTCAACAATATAGATACACCTGAAGTACTTATAGTATTAACTGCTCAGCTTGAGTAAAGAAGGACCATTTTCCTTCTAAAATCATTAAAAACATTTAAAAAATCATTAAGATTAACAGCTAAAGGTTTTCTTTTTATTCTGAAGCTGGTAGTCTGTTCATTCAATCTTTTCACAGTTTCCTAGCATTTATATTTAGTCTGTATAGCATAATCTTATTCAAGAAAACTAAATTTCAAGATTTTCTCTTTTCTTCCTCTCCTCTCTTTTCCTCTCGTCTCCTCTCCTTCCCCTTTCCCTTCCCTCCTTCCCTCTTCCTTCCTCTCTGTCTCCCTCTCCTTCCCTCTCTCTTCCTCCCTCCCTCCTCCCCCCCTCTCCTGAGATCCCTGCTGAGGAAAAAGAAAGGTAGTATTTTGTTTTGTTTGAGAGTTAAGAAAAAGTCTAGATTCAAATCAAGAAGTTGCTTTTATTTTTTTCTCTTGAAGTTCAACAAACTTGTGAAATGTTTTACATCTTAAGAACAAGTCAGATAGCTTCCTGTTGTCTCAGAATAAGACTATGTTTTGAAATGGTGTTTTACTCAGTTTATTTTTACTGCTTTTTTCTATTTCCATCTCTTCCTCCCTGCCCCCACCCCTTGATGTTGTTTAGCAGTTTGTGTTCCATGTTAGCATTTTGATTCCTTTTCAAGTTAAAACAAAATAAATAAACAATAAGAGGAACATGGATAATTCTCTGGAATGAAAATTGAGCTCTCCCTAGCTAACAAGGAGATAGATTCAAATGACCACATGTTTGTTTTCATAGTTCTCCGTATTTCTGTTGGAGACATAGGCCATATTACTGCCCAACCAGAGGCATTTCTTGGCTCAGTATGGAAGAAAACTTTTAATCCAGCATGCCTTCTAAATTCCTGTGCGGAATGAAAATGTGAGACAGATGCAGTACTTACTATAGAGCCATACACACATTACTTATTTATGCCACAAATGAGAATTAGCTTCTACTTTGTGTTAGGCTAGGTGCTGGGAATATAATTGTGAACAAGATAGGCAGCTGTCTTTGCCTCAAGTAGCATGTGATGTAGTTAGGGAGGTAGATAGGTGAATAGATGGTTATCTTCTGAAGTGATAAATGCTGTGACGTGGAAAATGCAATTTGCTATGGGAACATGTGAGGAGCAACAAAACAGATGGGATGTGGGGTGACAGGGAGAGGTCAGGGAAAGCTTAAAGGAAGTTTTAAGATGTGATTGGAAGGAGTACAAATTAGCTAGGCAAAAGGTGAAAGAGTGGGTATACAAGGGAGGGAGAATAGAGGTATTTACTCATAATCAGCACAAACAGATAAGGCAATTTCATCATTTCTGGGGATATTTACTGGTGAGCTTCCTTCATGTTGCTCCACCTGCTATACTGAGCATCAAGGTTGGACAAACAACAAGTACCTCTCTACAAAGTGGACACGTGAGGAATGGCCAGTCCCAACTGGGGCAAGTAACATCTTCCTTTTAGTCACTCAAGGTTCCTTTTAGAGCTGCAGTATGCTTTCGAAGAATCAAGCCCAGCATGACTGTGCACAACCTTCCATCAAGGATGTGACCAAAGCCCTTGGAGCACGTGAAAACCTGCTCAGCCATGTTCATAATTTAGGAGTTTTCTCCCTTTGTTTAAATACATAATTTTTGCTTACTATGAAAAAGTTGCTTTCCAGTTTACCCAGTCCTCTCCTGGACTATTTCACTTATTTGTGTGATCTGTCTGGTGTTCAAAACTATCTGAATTTTTAACCTTGCCAAAAAGCTATGTTTGGCAGAATTGACACATAAAAATGTGAAGTTTTTACATGGCAAAATACTGCAGAAACAAAATTAAACTACAAATGACACTGAGAAAAATATTTGAAACATAGAAGAGACAAAAAGTTAAAATTCTAAAACTCCTGCCAATCAACAGTAAAAAGCAAGCAAACAAGCAAACAAGTAACTCTATAGAAAAATAGGCTAAAGGTAATAAACAAGAAGTTAATTTAAAAATACAAATGACTAGGGGCACCTAGATGGCTCAGTCAGTTAAGTGTCTGACTTCAGCTCAAGTCATGATCTTGCAGTTCGTGAGTTCTAGCCTTGTGTCAGGCTCTGTGCTGACAGCTCAGAGCCTGGATCCTGCTTCAGATTCTGTGTCTCCCTCTCTTTCTGCCCCTCCCCTGCTCATACTCTGGCTCTCTCCCTTTCTCTCTCTCAAAAATAAATAAACACTAAAAAATACAAATGACTAATAAACTTATGAGAACTATAAATGAATACAGCAACATACTTTTGACAAGTTATACATTACAACATAACTTTTGACAAGTTATAACATTAAAACACCAGCCTCCAAAAATGTGTAGAGCAGAGCCACTCCTAAGCTACCAATCCATTCGTGCATTTTGATTGACCTTTTATTAGGTGTAGGGTGTAGGGTGTGGGATTCTGTCACTCTAAGGACCTCATTCTCATTGTATTCTATATCAATAGCACCTCCAGGAGCACAACTCTAGACAAAGTGAACAATGACCCTTGGAAACACTGGGGAACACTGTGAGCCCTAGGTGTAGGCACAAAGAATTTGAAAACATGATTCTAAAAGAGCAGTAGCTCCTTCATTATTCAGCTAATGAGTTTTGCCCTCCTGCTTTTTCATATGGGATAGATCCTGGAAAGGAGAAACATAGTGATAGAAGCGGAGTAAGAGTAGGGGATCCCTTCTTACTAGCCTCCTGTGTTTTTCAGTCATGTCTGATTGCTTCATCTCCTGTGTATCTCTGGAGATAATTAAAAACCTGGGAACCAGAGATAAATTTTGGATATGTCCCCAGACTAGTCATTTAGCCCTTGGTTAGGTGTCGTTGGTCTGTGGATTCATGGCAAAGATCCCTAGACTGACAGTCACATCTGAGTTTCTCTAGTACTAGATTTTTCATTCATTGGGCAACTCAGGCTCTCTGAACTTTAAGTTATGAGAATCAAGTAAACAAGGGATGTCAAATATTCTTTGCTATGTTATTAAGAGTTGAAATTAATTTTGCCCATTTGTAGGCTTTGCTTCCTCTATAAGACTGGTACTCTTTGTAACAGATAAAGTTTGCTGTTCTAGGCCCATGAATTGAGTGCTTGGGTAGGGTGATGGGACTGTGTTGGAGACAGGATCAGCCACACGTTTCTACCTTCTCATCCCAGGCCTGTAGTTTGGTGGTGGTACAGCAGGTGGCTCAAAATGTTCCTTTCACTTTACCTCTCATTGGGCCCCATGAGTCACCTTTGCCTCCTTCTTTGCGGTCTCATCCCTTTGATAGCTTCTTTGCTTGCAGACACTCCTTATGCAAGTCTGTGGCTTTGATCCAGATGAAATGGATATACATGAAGATGATGACCTGTTTGGTATCCTTGACTACTTGGGCTTCAAAGCATTGGATCAGGGTCCAAGGCAATTTGTAGAACCACTGCACTTGGGGAGCAAAGTGCAGGATTCACCTATGTTGCATGAACTATAGGTGTCTCTAGAGATCTACCAGGGATCTACCAAGAGCTTGAAAATCACAAGGCAGTGCCTCAACCCTGATCGTGACTGTGTGCATATCCTACACATTGTTATCAAGTGTGGCCAGAAGGAATACATTAAGTTTGCCTTCCTCAGATTGAGGAAAGGGCCATGCATGCTTGACAATATTTCTATAAACATTATCTTGTGCTCAGAGGCAGGATCCTTGTACATTTCCTCTAGGATGGCATCAGTGTGCTCACAGTGCTTAAATGAGCCTCAGGAAGATGGGACCTGGATCAGGATGTGTGTGTGTGTGTGTGTGTGTGTGTGTGTGTGTGTGTGTGTGTGTGTGTGTGTAGGAACACAGTTGAGGATAATGGGAACATTCCCATTCCTTCCAACCAGCTGGATCATTCTCCCTTTTTATTCTTTCTTCCTCCTTGTTTGCTGAAGTCCAAACTAGTTTCTCACTTTCTGCCTCATTTTTTCCCAGGGAGAGAGGTTGCACCATGAATACTTCTGCCATTGATAGCAGGGTAATACCTTAGCCTAGCAATGTGTCATTCAATTGGGTACCTTGAAGAGACTTGGTTGGGAGGGGCTTTCCTTTCCTAGCATGCCCACTTCAAAGGGAGATCTATTTGTCTTGTTTAAAGTTTGCTTTCCAGACAGGTTAATACCACAGAACAAGGCAGATTCTTAAGTGAATTTACCCTAATCTTAAATTGTGCTCTGAACCAGCCCAGAATCCAGCACAGCAGTATTACCTACCATACAAACTCTTACCTAATGTGTATATTGCTCTGGGTTCAGTGATACTGGAGACCATCTCTAAAATTCAAAAAGCCATGTCCTGTCCTTCACCGACTTTAGAGCTGGCTGTTGGGGAAGTGGAGAGGAGGTAGGGAGAGCTGGCCCAGGCCAGGAGTCAATTTTATGCATCAAGCTTGGAATCCATTTCACACTCCAGTGGTGGAAAGTTACTTGAGTACTACATGACAACATATACAAATTGCTTTTCCAGGTCTTCTTTTGCCTCCGAGACTGCTTTCCCATCTTGTTGGTTTCTTCCTGATGAGAGAGGAAAGGAGACAAGACAATGGATATTGATTAACCGCCCTCATTCCACCTTGACTACACAGTATCCTATAGCCAGGTGACCAATATTATTATGTACATACTTACACACCTGTACCTCTCACATAACTCTTCTCTCCCCCTGTGGGGTGAGAAAACAAGGGAAATTTTTTAAGCTGTGAACAGAGCTATTGAGAACTATTCACCTTTCATTTTATCCAGGAGGGTGAACAAGACCCAGCAGCCTCCCTGCTGCCTACTCCTCTGTCTACGTACCTCTGAGCTGGCAGGAAGAGCAAAAGCCAGAGTCAACTTCCTTCCCAGCCCCTGGTCACTTCTAAAGACTGAAGAGGACTCCTTCCTTCCTCTAAGCCCAAACTTCAGAGATTCCCTGAACAAAACTACAAACACAGCACCAACAGAAGGGAATTAGAAGAGTAAATATGTTTGGAAATAATACCTTTGGTTATGGTAAACAGAGAACAGAGGCCATCTTCTTCAGAGGATGTGGTAGCATGTGGACTAATTAATTTTCTCTAATTGTACAGAAACAGTTCTTTGGTAAAAATTTTCCTTCTCAGAGGAGACAGAAGACTATCTTGCTGATTTGATGAAATGCATTTTGTCCTTAAAGACAAAGCCTGGGACAGTGAAGAGGGTGGCCTGAGGAAAATGGCCTTCTTCTCTCATGCTGGCAGGACATGACCACGGCCACAGGAGCAATAGATGGGGATGATCCAGGCACAGTGGCTGATCCATGATTCTGACAACTTTGTGATGATGCCTAGAAAGTTGGAAACCAAATACAAGTATCCTACTGGGTCATGTTCTGGATGGCAAAGAAAATACCTTTGTGGACATTGGTGTAAAAGTTGACATTAGATATTATCCTGAGGCAATGTTAAATTTATTGTAGTTTATGTGTACTGTGTGTATATAAGACAATATCTTTTTTAAAACTATAGAAACTGTAGTATTTATAGGTAAACAGCTTTGTTATATGCAACCTGCCCTTACGTGTTCGAAAAAAAAAATCTATTTCTCTATTCATCTATCTGTACATAGCTTGAGTGAGCAAGGGAGGCCGAGGGACAAATGATTAAAAGAGGGCAGATCTGGTCATAGGTATATTCATGCAACTCTTCTTTAGAATTTTTATTATTCTCAAATTAAAACAATGACAAGTTGACACTGTCTTCCTCTCATCACACATCATCTTTTAACTACTTTAATATTTTATTATGAAGCATTTTAAACATGCACATCAGAGGAAAAATATAGTGAATTCTTATGACCCACCTTCTACCTTAAAAATTATTGTCGTTTGTGACGACAATATCTTTAAAAAAAACATAGAGGAGCAGTGCCTTAAAAATTATTGTTATTTGTGACAATACCTTTAAAAAAAAGCATAGAGGAGCAGTGCAGTTGAAGTTTGTGTTCTCCATCTCTTAGAGCCAGTGCTAATCCCCCTTTCCCTCCCTGGGCCAAGCTCTCAGACACTTTAGAGCTCTCCCAGTCCTTCAAAACTTGAGGAACATACTTTCCACAGCAGATTGTCATAACGTTGGTGCCCGGCATTCAGCTTCTGAGGCTCTGGGCATGGGTTTGCCTTCTTCTCTAGTCAGCTCCTGGACCTATTTTTATTTATTTATTTAAAATTTTTTTTAACATTTATTTACTTATTTATTTTTGAGAGAGAGAGAGAGAGAGAGAGAGAGAGAGAGAGAGAGAGCATGAAGAGGAGAGGGAGTCACAGAATCTGAAGCAGGCTCAGGCTCTGAGCTGTCAGCACAGAGCCCGACATGGGCCTCGAACTCACAAATTGCGAGATCATGACCTGAGCCAAAGTTGGTCACTTAACCGACTGAGTCACCCAGACACCCCTCCTGGATCTATTTCTAATGAGTTCCATTCTCATAACATACAAGGAAGTCATCTGAGAGGCTTAATTTCAGTGCACAATGGTATAATCCTTTAGTCACCTAATAACTTCAAACATACAAAAACAAGCAAGCAACTGGAAATGCAGTTAAAACCTCAGATCTATATATAAAAACTTTCTAATGTTGACAAGAAAATGGATCAGTCCTGACACATATCTAAAATAAGAATTTGGGATTCCAGTTAAACATCATTGGTGGAACACATTTTTTTTTCTTTTCTAACATACCACTAAAAATAAATGAAAAATAAGAAGCCAATAAGAGTGGTAGAAGATAGAAGAGATTTCACCAATTTGGGGAGATGGAAGTCAGATTGAGGAATGATAACTGATTCAGCAGAGTGGCCTACTTAGGTTCCTGAAGAGAAGGATTCAAGAAGCAAATCATATCACTGCAAATCTCAGCAGACTCAGGATTTGCAGGCCCCAGAGAAGGAGAAGGAAAAATGTGGGGTAAGGCATGAACTGGTACTGAGAGATTGATTGAGAGTCTGTATGATCCCACCCCTTGCCATTTGCAGCCTGTACTTTGAGCAGCCAAATTGCCTTCTTCATCTTTACCGTCTCCTTATCAGCTCTCTTTACCCATGTCCGCTTTACTAGTGAAAGCGGGATCAGTAGTGCTCTCAAAGTTAATCAGATTAGAGAACCAATTCCAGAAAACCCAGGACTGATTCAGAGAACTACACCTTAAATTCTGTTCCTCTGGAACCAGAGGAACTAAATTCTGTATCATTCAGCATTTGTCCAGAGAAGCATGACTTGTAGTGTGTATATTTTTGTATGTATATGGACATACATATGTAGAGACTTTTACACGACTGTAGGAGCAGGCTAAGCATGCCCAAAAGCTGTAGGGCAGAAGTGGAAGATCATGAGCAGACTGGAGTTCCATGGGCATGAGCAAAATTTGCTGTCTACAGTCAGTTGGGAACAGAAGACTATGAGTATGGCTTGAGCTGAATGAAGCTTGTAGCTTGTAATCGTAGACATCCTCAACTATGTCACTTGACTAAACAGTTCTAAGCTGAGAATTATTGCAGAAGGCCAGTGTCAGGCAAGAAGCCACTATTAATATGGTAAGCATTATCTGTTGACTCTAAATCTGGGATCTCCTAGATTTTATTTTCAACCCAAAATGTATACCTCTCAATAGAATGATGAATTTGACTTAGAGGAATGAAAGCAGATGAGAAGGAACATTCCTTCAAAATCCTTAATTCTTTCCCTGGAATGAATAAATGCCCTAATTCAAGGCTAATCTTAGACAAGAATGTCTTTGACAATAGTGACTACTCTGCTGAACACCTACTATATGCTATCTAACTGCTCATACTTCTTCATGTCTTGTGAGAAGAGGCACTGCTTGCTTTTGTTCCTATTTTCAAGGGTATTTTTACATACACTTACCATATGACCCAACAATCCTACTGCAAGGTCCTTACCCAAGAGAAATGGAAAGAAATGTTCACACAGAAACCTGAGCAGAAGTCAGGTTTACTGTTCATTATAAAATAGTTGGGTTCACTAAATTTGAGGTTCCTCTCTTGTAGTACAGCCTACTGCATGTGTAGGTGACATCTAGCCTTCTTGGCATCACCCTGCAGTATCAGGACTCAGAACTGTTGGAAATGCTGATATACTGGTGCTGTTATTGCTGTGAATAATAAACTGTCCTTTGCTCTGACTCGAGAGTCCATGTCTTCTGCTGGCATCCATGACTAACTTGTTAATTTGTAAGTGGAGTAAAATCTCAGATTCTTTAAAGCTCTAGATAGGATGCATGATCAGTGATTATTATAATAACCCCATGAGGGAAGAATTATTTTTTGGTATTGGAAACTGAGATTTAGGGAGGTGAAAGTTGCAAAGTCACCAGTTGTAAGTTGAAAGAGAAGGTAATAGTTAGTAGTTAAGAGCTTTGTCTTTGGAGTTGGCCTATCTGGATTTAAGTCCTGACTCCATCACCAAATAGCTTTGGTAAGAGGGGGATATGGTTAGGAATGCTACAGGCTCAGTTGTTTTGCTCTATAATCTCAAGCATAAAGGATAACGAGGAAATATGATTCAATACACTTAATATAAGCCAAATTCTCTTCTTAAATGAATGTGAAAATTATCAGGATCTCTGTTATTTGTAGGTCTTCTTATATAGAAAGTGAAAGACTAGAACTACCTGATTTAAAAAATTTTTTTCTTAGTGTTTACTCATTTTTTAAGAGAGAGACAGAAAGAGACAGAGAACAAGCTGGGGAGGGGCAGAGAGAGAGGGAGACAGAGAATCTGAACCAGGCTCCAGGCTCTGAGCTGTCAGCACAGAGCCCAGTGTGGGGCTTGAACCTACAAACTGTGAGATCATGACCTGAGCCACAGTCAGACACGTAACCGACTGAGCCACTCAGGCACCCCAGAACTACCTGATTTTTAAAAATATCTGTTCTAGCTCTGAAGTTCTGCAGTTCAAGTGTTTTAACTTTTTACACTGTGCTTCCTTTCTTATTTGTCTCTAGAATTCAAAGGTGGACCAGGAAATCCTATGACAAGTGAGGTCTATGAGCTGGGAGTGTTGCAATGGATCTGCCCTATCTACTCCCCCTGCTGACCCTTCAGTTGGGGAAAAGTGGTTATAAAACAGGATCAATTTGCTCCTGGATGGGGGATATGCAAGATGACAAATTCTGAGGATCTATGCCAGTGGTTTTGTTAGATTCCTGATTGATATTTGGGTCTCAGAGGAAGTTTTCTTTTTCTAAACTATATTGGCCCACATCAGGCAAGAATAAACTTAAGGTTCCTGAAGTCAACAAAACAAACTTTACATAATGGCAAAATCGAGTCATCAGTTTGAATTTTAACAATGTGTTGTATTAGTTATGAAGATTTAGTGATCTAAATGTATGTGTATTCTGCATGCCTAGAATAGCACCTAGTGTGTAGTAGGAGCTCAATAAATTTTTGGTAAATAATTAATTAATAAATACTGATACACAAGAATATCTTTGTCAAGTGGGAAAATGTAGGCTGAAGTACAGTTTGGTCTCCTTATAACTATGCATTTTGTATTTATTTTATCTAGCTATCTATCATCCATCATTTTATGATATTCATAGTAAAAAGACCAAAAAGTTTTGCCTCACATAGATTTTTCTGGGGGTGAGATTAGGTAGGACTCTAACTTTCTACTTCAAATGCTTATGCTTATGCTTTTGGTGGGGGTGTAGGGGAGATGCATTTTTAATAAATTTTTTTTTTTAAAAAAGAAGGAAAAGAAATAAAGCCATGCCCTCTCTTCATGCAGCCTGAATGGAAATGGATAATGGGTTGGCTAAAAGCAACGAGAAGGCAATTTTCTAGGTTGATGAGGAGAAAGAGAGGTCTTCTTCCTCTCTCTTCCTTTCTCCATTTTTCCTTGTCTCATCCTGCCTTTTGAGAGGCTTCTAGTGAAGGCTGGTTCTTAAAAGGTTTGGTGAGAGGTGGGAAGGAGGGCTATTTAACCAAGATCCAGAAGTGATGTATTTCCAGCAGTTAACTGAAAGCCTTAATCTGCTTTCTTCCAGCATTTCACTTTCAGTAATCTCAATCAGAGCTCTGAGGCAAAATATTTCTGAGAAACTCACTTTCTTCCAAAAAGTACAAGAATTAATACCTATTTTTTTCTTTTATACACTGTTCTCTCTCTCCCTCTCTCTCTCTTTTAAAGACACAGCCTTTGTGGGTTTTTGTTATCATTGTAGGAAATAACTCAGATTATTGTAATTTATTTATATTTATTTATTTATTTATTTATTTAAAAAAATTTTTTTTTCAACGTTTATTTATTTTTGGGACAGAGAGAGACAGAGCATGAACGGGGGAGGGGCAGAGAGAGAGGGAGACACAGAATCGGAAACAGGCTCCAGGCTCTGAGCCATCAGCCCAGAGCCCGATGCGGGGCTCGAACCCACAGACCGCGAGATCATGACCTGGCTGAAGTCGGACGCTTAACCGACTGCGCCACCCAGGCGCCCCCAGATTATTGTAATTTAAAATCTACTTCTCAGGACGGGTCATTAAGGCCTTAATACATCCCAGCACCAATTACATTAGTATAACTGAGTCTGAAAATTGCTAGAGCCAAATACTTGTATGTTGTTACTTGGGAAATTCATCAGTACATACCCTGAAAACTAAGTTGTTCTTAAAACTATACAATAATTAATATCTTCTTGCCAGAAAAAAGCACATTTTACTTAGTTTAGTTTTTCCTTATTCAGTAACTATTATTTCAACCTAAGATTCCCAAAGAAAGGAAGAAGAGGAAACTGTCATAGTTACTATGTTCTGTTGAGCATATTTTACTGGATACTGTCATGTGCATTATGTCATTAATCCTCAAAACACTTCTGAGGAGTGAGTATTGATATACTATTTTACAAATGATCAAACTGAGGCTCTGACAGCTTTACCTCTTTGCTTAGACTCAAACAACCACTAAATGGCTGTGCTGAAACTGAGGTCCCATCTGATTTCAAAATATGTCCAACTCTTTCCATTGAGCTACACCAGATTCTCGTATAAGGCAATTTTTGAAGTCAACTAAATAATAATTGAAAATACTCAATTTCAGCTTAACACACAATACAGCATTTAAGTGAAAATTTGGCCTGCTGTTTATTCTCAGCTTACCACACATTGTAGAAGAGCAATCATATTAGCTGCTACTAACCCCATAATTCAAGCAAATCTTCACCAAGTAACTAAAGGAAAATTTTCTCACTCAGACATACTCCCTAATTTTACCTGAAAAACTGTCAAATATGAAATTTATATAGAATTATTTAATAATGCCACATGTGACCTTTTGTGTCATATTATGGTCTTATATTGTTAAAATAGCTCATGTAAAGCTATTTATTATACTAGGGAAAATATCTGAATATGGGAAAGCAGGCCAAAGATAGACAGGTCACCCTGGAATTGACATGTTTCCACTCAGTTATCTTCTGTACTTAGAAAAGAGCTTTGATTAAATTATCAGAGCTTGGTAATGATCTGTTTTATAAATATCTATACTTCTCTGTCCCTTGAACATGCCAAGCTCTTTTCTGTCTTGGACCTTTTCACTTGCAATTTCCAGTGCATGGATCCCTGCTTCACTGACTTATCACATGGCTAGCTTCTTCAGTTTTCAGATTAAATGTCATCTCCTTATAGAGTCATGCGTTGTTTTGCACCCAACCTCCATGTATTTTTCTTTTGGCAAAAGAGGGACCAAATTTTCCTCTAGAGTCCCATGCTTACCCCACTTTTAAGCTTGTGGGTTTTGGTGGAATGGATGCTAGGTGAGGTCTTAATTGGCTTGAGACAATAAGCATATTCCATTGCCCTGGCCACAGTGATTTTTTCAGGAATGGGCCTATAACCTAGTTAGAGCTAGGGAGAGGTAAGAAGATATTCATTAGGATTTCTGAGAAAGAAAAGCTCCTTTCTGTTCATTGAGAGCTTTTAGAAGAAACCTCTCTGTTTCCCTAGATTTTTGGACAGTAGTTATGTTCATGAATGGGAGTTTATTTGCAGATATGTATGTGTAGGTGGGTGGGTGATGAGGAGTTCAGAGTAGCCACTGTGTAGAGCCTATGGATGACTCCACCTGTGAGGAAATCAGAGATGGGAGGTGGGCTGAAGAAAATTTTCTGGAATGACTTTGAGCTCTTAGACTAAATCCTTCAGAAAATTTGACCTATCCCAAGATAAGTCATTAACTTCTCTTTATTGTTTAAGCCAGTTTTGTTGTTGTTGTTGCTATTGTTATTTATAATATAAGAAATGCTAATCAATGCCATTATTCAGAGAGGATTTTCCTGATAAACTTATTTCAGGTGGTTCCCTCTCCTCCACTACTACTTATCATGAACTATTTTTATTTCCTTCATGTTACTTATCATAATCTATAAATATACTTTTGATTTATTTGCTTATTTTTTGTCTGTCTCAGCTACAAGGCTATAAAGTCTTTGGGGCTGGGAACTTGTGTATCTAGTTCACTAATTATGACCAGCATCTGGAACAGTGTCTTAGAAAGATGGAAATAGCATTTATTGGATGATCGAATTAGGAACTTTTCTAGAGATCCAAAAATACATTTTCTCCAGTTCCCTGCTCTATACCCCCTTGCAAAAGCAAGAAAAGAGAGAGTACAATTTCACTGCATGTGCCCATCAGCATGAATTCTGGCAGCCTCTTTCCATGCAAAATGGAATAATTTTCCTGGAAGTCAGCTTTTAACATGAGATGTTGTTATTTTTCCTAACCGCAGTTAGACTGCCCGCAGTTTTATGGTTTGGTGTCTGACAAAGAACTTTGTCACCATCTGCTTTTAATTTTGAAAGGGCTCTCCAAAAAGCACATTTGAGAACATGCTGAAACAGAACTTAAATAACTTAAAAGAGTTTAAAAGTTTTTTCCAAAAGTGGTGACCCAAAGGGTTAGAAATTAATTATTTATTACTTTTTGGCAACAAAAACCAAAAGCAGAACAACAAAAAGTTTCATTATTTTGTGATAGTTGCCGATAATGACAAGAAAGAAATGAGATATAAACTTAGTAAAAAATAATTTAGATACTCTGAAAGATGCTGAAGAAACATCTTAATGAATACTATAGACTTCTAATCTTGTCAATAATATTTGGGTCATTGCTTTACCAGTGATACAGCAATTAATAGCAAAAGATTCTGTTTTCTGTTTTTTTCTTTTTCATATTATAAAACATAAACTATTCTCAAATGGGAAAAGGTATGTTTTAAAAATATTTTCACAGAGTGTTTTTCAGTTTTGGAGAGACCAACACAATTTTACTAATTTTTCCAATCAGAATCTCTCTCTGTTGATATTTAACAATACTCATCTCATTCAATCAAAGAAACATTTATTGAGCAGCAATTATATGCTAAGCACCTTGTTAGACTTATATTTGGACAAGATGGCAGGACCCCAGCTCTTAAGGTGCCTATAATTCAGTTGGCAGAGTATGGTAAGTGTTCTAACACATATTTTAAATTTTAAAATGTATTAATGACAGGAAATTTAAAAGATGAATTGCTGAAATTTGCCACAATGTTTAACTTTCAATGACCTGTCACTGAAATATGTTATATGAGCATTTGGGAAATCTAGTTACTGTAGAATCTTGGGACTATAGTAAAGGGATCATAGAGGTCACCTAATCCATTCCCTGTGTCAAATAATAGCAGAAGAAAACAATCCTAGAAAATAAAAATCCATTCCATTTTGATGCCCTGAGAAATGTGACTTCCTAAAAATGAAGACACTTTTGTTTTAGGATAATAAGGTTATAATGGTGCTTTTAAAACAAATGTTAGAATTCTGCTGCTTTGTCCTTGAATCATAGGACTTAAAAGACAAAAAATTGATTTTTAGGAATTTCAAAGACTAAAGAGCTGAGAAAGCAAAATGCTCTCTATTTCTAGAAAGAAACATAAGCCTAAATATTACATTAATAGGCAGTAAACATTGTGTGGCATGAGACACACACCAAGGGTATTTAATCAACTAAAATATCTTGAAAAAATGAAATTATTCTAATATGTAACCCACACAAGCCAGTTGGTGTCTTCTTTATTCATGAAGTACACACTGTGGCTTGTCACCACTACACATAGTAATTGTGGTTTTTCTTTAAAGAAACCTGGCATAGGAACTCCTTGTATAAAGGAAGGCCTCCCCTTCTGTCACCTGCCACCGGGCAGAGACCTTTTCTACCTGTGATATCCTCACCGTCAGAGCCCACCCCTTGCCACTTTTTTGCTGAGTCCTTCTGCTGATCCCCTTGTTAAGAAAAATTATCTGGACTTGGAAATAAAGCCAAGAGAGCATATCATGTCTCCTCTTCATCATACAGGGCAGTGCCTAACAAGCCCTCACCCACCATCAGAGATTCCTCACAATCATCTTTGGGAAATGCACCTGTGTTGGAGGCTCATAGTACTTGCTATTGACTTAAGGCTCAGACATTGGAGAGTTATATTTTAATTTATGGACTTGTTTCCAGTTGAGATACAAATATTTCTGTGGTATAAAAAGCAGCCCAGAGGTTATGGTGATTATAGTTTCATTTTCCTGTAAGACATTCACCAGTTTAATATCTAACCTAAGAATCATACTCTAACACTCTTCCTCAAAATGCTTAGAAATACCCACTTGCTCAAAACGCTCTGTATACCGGTTTTACCATTTTCCTGTTTTTATTTCTTTAATTAATAAGTTGGACAAAAGCTTTGATATATATTCATTTCTTATTTGTATGAGTCAAGTTTTAATTTTTTGAAAACTTCATATTTTTTTTGGAAGCTTCTATTACTTTTTCCATTGAGGCACAGAATTCAGCCTTGCTTATCCCCTCCTTTGTGGGGGGAAGGGCATTATTTGCTTGCTATATCAATATGGAATTAATATGGCCAGCCTCCAGTACCTTCATGTGGTCTATAAGCTCCCAAGCCTGTTTTCCTCAATACTTACACAGAGTTGAAAGGGAAGGTCTTAGATTTAAGGTCAAGCTTAAGAATCCTTGGGGAGCTTGGGCTGGAGAATATTATTAATGTTTTTGTCACGTTGTGAATTAAACTGGCATCCTTTCGGGGCTAGCCAGAGGACTTTATCACACACATCTTGGTATCTGTGGCAAAATGGAAATAGATTCCAACCAACTTTTGTATAAAAGACCATTTTGAATATAACCAGATGGTAAGATGGTGGACATCTGCCCTTTTTGCCTGCCTAGCATGTATTCTCCATCTTGTAATAGTACCCTGATTTTACTCACTTACCCTTGGGAGTCTTAGTGAGAGTTTCAACTAGAATGTATCATTATCTCCTAGGCAAGGAATGGGCACATGACCCCCAACCCAGCCAATAGATGCTCTGTAATTTAAACCTTAAGTGAGTAACATACCATCTGAAATAATGTTGTGACTCATTCATCCCTAGGACAAGGCCCTGACGAGACTGCCAACTAGTACCTGACACCTAAATCTTGATAGCTGCCTGGATTCTGTCCTTACTGAGGCCTGGTTCTTCAGCTTTTCTTTGTATCCTGTGAGCTATCCTGTGATTTCCAATCAATTCACTTTTTGGCTTTTGTTAGCCAGAGTAAATCTCTAGTGTTTGTAACCAGAGAACACTAATTGACAGATTTGGTGATTATATGTATCTTGTTAAAATTGAAGCATCAGGTATTATATTGTTCTTTCATTGCCTTTTAGAACTAAAGATAGTAATTGTAATAGGTAATAAATAATATTTATTAAGTGCCTGCCACTGGTCTAGATTAGCTCATTTAATCCTCACAAAAGCGCTATGACATGGAGAAACTGAGAGTCAGAGAGGTAAAATACCCTCATCTAGTTTGCACACTATTAAGTCATGGTACCACGATTTGAACCCAGACTGTCTGGTGCCACATCCCTTGTTCTTTATCAAATTTCTCCTTGGGACTAAAGACATCCTGTGCATTGATGGGAAAAGCCATCTTGCAGGTGGTTTCCTGCTGCTGAGTGCTGTTTATTCTCAGCATAACCTTTGCATTTCACATCTAACACAAGCCAACAGCTGGTTTGAAACTTTATGTTGGTTAAAACATTGGCACGAAGAAGAACATTCTGTGCTCTGCAGATACTAAGTGGCTCCACAGTGGACCAAAGGAGAGCTTTCAGTCCTCCAGGGTGCCCCTCTGGGTTTCTGGAAGGGATGGCTCCCCCAGTTTTTCTACAGTAGCTCTGTGTACAGGATCAATATGGTCAGCAGCAACTCTGGACTCGTCCTTTGGTGTACTGGGGGAATCTGAATTAATGTTTTTATAAACAGAACTCTAGACTAGAAATTTGGAATTAATATTCAGTTTTCTGCTCCTTCCCCAAATCTGGATTCTCTGCTTTCTTTATATTTCGATTCTACCCCTTCTACTTCTGGGTTCTTTTGAGGACCTTGTCCAGTTGAACACATTACCAATTGAAGGGATGATCACAGGAGACACCATGCTATGTCAACATTTCCTCTGCTTATCTGCCTAGTTATTAATACCTGGTTAGGGTGAACCTGTCTGAGCACCAGAATCACTAGTGAACCCTTTACAAGCGTGCAGATTCCCAGGCCTATGCAGACCTCTTAGAGGTAGGATCTAAGAATCTGATTCTGATGTCATGTTTGGAAACCACTGGTGTGAAGGAAAGACTTCTGAGAATACTCGGGATCTTTGACCCTTAACACAGTCCTCAACTTCTCTGGGCATTGATTTCACAATCTGTAGAATTGGGAAACAAGGTCACCTGTATCCACTTCACAGGTTGTTGTGAGGCTGACAGCTATAAAAATATTTTTGTGAAATGATTTACTATTATTATTTTAAAGAAAAAGCAATTTACTGGGTGTTTGTACTTTGCTACAGAAATGGGGCTTGCAAAGTACAAGTGTCACAAACACATAAAATTCTTTCAAATGCAGATTGTATGGGACATGTTTACACAGACCCGTTGCCATTGCTGGGCCTGGATCTAAAAATAATCCTAGAAGTCAGTCTTGAGAGTAGTATAGGGAACTCTCTGCCTGTACCACCACTACAGTCCTAACCCCATGCGAGGATGCCTAAGTTCATTTAACAAAGCAAATTCCTTTTATTCCATAAAGAAAAGACCCATCTTCAAAATATACTCATGAGATTAATGAATTTACTTGGACTAACCCAATAGTGGCATTGAGTGCAAGCTTCTGTGATCCTTACTTGAGAATAGCTTTGGAGAGGGCTGAGTGGTGTGCAGGAAACTGGTGCAGCCTCTGGGCAGCAGGGTGGGGTTGTTACAAGTGGGTTAGAAAGTGCAGACCAGAAACAATAGGGAAATACGCACAAATACACACACTTCAAAATCTTTTGTAGGACCAGCTCCTGGTTTGATACCTTACTTATTTCTAAGTGGGCAGCAACCTCATCTTTCTCACATCAGATTTGCCTATCTTTTCTGGTGAAATTTAAACTATCCTTGAGATTTTACTTGAGGAGATAGGCATTTATAAGTTTCTTATTTTACAACTGGCTCGTGTGTGAGGAGAGGGGGAGTGGGGAAGGAAGGGTAGAAATCTAACTTCTAACTCAACCTAGAAGCGGTAAACTTGGTATTTGTCAATTGGCTGATTTAACTGAGTCTTTCTCAAATTATAATTTTGATTCCCCAATAAAGGATACATAACATTTGTGCTGGGTTGTTCTTTCAAGATAGCTATTATTCCCTGGGAAGAAAAAATGTATAAAAAAAGTTTGCCATCGATTCTACCATTTCCCTTTTAGAAATCATGTATGTTCTGTTCAAGGTCATGGATATTTTGGGATTGTGATAGCAAGCAATCTTGACAAAAGGGCAAAAAAGCACATTAGAGAAGAATTGCAGGAAGGGGAGCTCGGCTGGTAGAAAGCAAAGAGGAGATACGACCTCGCATGCTTCAGCCTTCCACAAGCCTGGGACTCTCGCTATCTAGTGCCTCCAGTGACGTGTCTCAGATATCAGTGTCAGTGCTACAGGACTGCAGACTCATACCCGTCAAAAACAAACACACCCCAGACTGAAAACAGCTCAGTCACTGACTGGAGTTTTGTATTAAGGGAAGAAACATTTTGTCAGCTTCTTTTTTTTTTTTAACTAAATAGCACAATCAAATTTATTTGGAAAGCAAGTTTATTGTTTAGGCTTCTATTAGAAAGAAAGGGAGGAGGGAAGGAAAAAAATGAGGAAGGGAGGGGAGGAAAGAAATACTAGCTATAATTTTTCTTTCTTTCTTTTTTTTTTTTTTTGTAAATTGCTCTTCCAGAGCTTACAAGAGATTAAATGGCATATAGGATTAATTTAATGTTCATTCTTTTCCCTAGCAAGAGGTCAGAGAATCATGTATAACCCAAACTTTTTTTTTCCAGTTTTAATCATTTAGTGAGATTTCCAGTGTTAACATGTCAATCAAAACAACTTGAAAGCCAGTGATAGCATCTGCAGGCATGTGCAAACCTTGACACCACTCCTTCTCTCCCACATACTTGTGTGCTTCTTGCTTCCCGGCCCAAGCAGGCACATGAGAACAGCTGGCTCAGCTCTTACTAGTGAGAGAAAAAAATATATACAGCCTGGATTTAATTTTTTGCTGACACCATGTATTTGAACTGGTGTGTTTAGACATTTTGGGTGGAAAAGGAACTCCTAAGTCAGAAGGTCAGTCTTTCAATAATGCAGAGAAAGCAATTGAAAACACTCTTGAGGAGGGGGGGTGGGGGCTATGAACCACAGTTCCCATTTTGCTATGAAAGCCTCACATTTCTAGTTTCATAACTAGCTCTTTCATATTGGAAAATTGCAACTTAGATTTTCCTCTCCCTCCTTTTTTTTTTCCTCACATGCATTTTTATTATATACTCACTCTTGTAGTAATCTAAGATCCATGGTGAGTCCTTACTCTCTCACAGTGCTTGTCCCCACTGTTGTCACAAAGCAGCAATACTCCAAGGAAGTCAGTCCCGAGGACTCAGGGAGGGGGTCAGTGAGTCCTTCCACATCACTTTTGGCCACCTCTCCAAACTGCAATAACCAAATATCCAATCTAAGAACAGTGTGCTTCCTGTGTATAGTTTAAGACAAGCCCATAGTTCTCCTATATTGTGGCTCCTGAGGCCCTCTAACATAGAGATTCTAGAGGCCCCACTGCCCTGCAGTATTTGATTGTCTGGGTGAAAATGTAGTTTTTAGGATTGCATAGCAATAACTACCTCATGGGATTACTAAGGATTTGATGAGATAAGTAGGTAAAGCATCCAGTATAGTCCCTGACAGGCAGTAAGTGCTCATTGAAAATGTTAATTCTCTAGTTTAGTTCACCTACTTTCTCTATAATCCACTTGAATTAATTATATTATCTAAAAGGGCAGCAAATGAAATCCCTATTGGGAAAGGGGCTGGGTTCCCAATCAGAAATAATTCTCATTTTGTGATGTTTAGTGAGATTTAACCTCTACCTGTCATAGATCTTAAAACAATTATTAATGAAAGTCTGTAAAATAAATTGAAGATAAAGTCTGAATGACTAAGAAAAATGCACTGATCATGACCTGGTGCATGACTTCCACAATGTATTTTCCATCTATACTTGTAGATCTTTTGCTTTTACCTGTGATATCTATCTCTAGCACTGCAAAGAGGGATCCTAATGGAGTCCTGGAAGACTGCCAAATCACATCCTTGTTGAAGTGGTTGGTGCAGTTTCTGAGATGAAGGAAATTCCTGCTTAAAAAGACCCATTTATTTTTTAGACTTAAGTTTGTGTCATGTGAGTTGAAACCTGGAATTTGTATATGAAATTGCTCTTGAAGGGTAAGACATATAGAGAGCAGTTATAACCGGTTTGTTTAAACTGAGCCTAGAGCAAGGCTGGACTCTGAGGGGGAGGGACAGATCAACTTGCTGAGTCTCGAGTGTTCAAACCAGTTGAACATGCTAGTGGAAGCAGGATGAACCCTGGGGGAAACCAGATCCAAAAATAATGGACTTAAATGGTGTAAGGTGTCATAGCTTTGATCTTCTGAGGCTGACCCATTTTGACAAAGCTTTGCAAAGGCACAACTCTACATTGTGCAAGTTTGTATACAAATTAGAAATCAGGAATATGGGTTTTCATAGGTGGTTGCAGACAGTAAGCTTAAAAATGAGTTCCAACAATCTAACATTGTACATTGATATAGAGGACTGTTCAGCCCTTTTGTTCATGCCTGAAATGATGAGTATGGTAAAATTGTAATTTTTTCAAGAGTCTGTGGACACGTAGGGGACTGAAGACATTACTTTCAGTTCCCTCTATTTTGAGGTGGTGTGTGTATTTTCAATTCAATGATGATATTTTACATTATTTTTTACCCTTACATAAATTAAGGTTTTCATTTTGCAGTGGCAATTTATAACTAGAAGTTGCTTTCATAACTTATTATCTTAGATCAGTGTGCTTTAAACCAAGGACTTGGCATATTCTTGGTGATTCTTATGAAGGGGTCTATTCTTTTTACTCAAACATGAAAAACACTGTAACCTTGGCAAGTGATTTAACCTTGAGTCCTAATTTCTTAATTTATATATTGTGCCTCCTTCAGAAGGTTTCTATGGATTAAATGAGAACAATGTTTATACAGCACTTGGGACTTAGCAGTTCCTTGATAAAATGTTAGTTCTCTTCTCTTCTGAACTCCTCTTCCATTCCATGGGGATATACAGCAGTACAAAATAGATATAATAAGGATTCCAATTATAGACATTTAGCTCCAATTCTTCAAGTAAAGAAGGTAGAATGGTTTAAACCAGTTGTTGCCATATGTCAGGCTTTTAGAAAGTTAAATGTAGTCATGATGTAACTCTAGATTAATTGAGAAGGAATCTCATAATTGTGAATAGAATGTTCTATAATCCAAGTGTAATTGGAGTGCCTTATATTTTCCAGCCTTCTGCGTTTGTCCTTTCCATTAATATCCAAATAAAAATTGTGCAAACTCCCATTTGTTTGCCCACAAGAAACTCATTTCCCTTCTGGGTAATTTTGAGCGTTCCTTAGAGTCTTGGCTGTCCAGTTATCATTTGCCACTTTTTATTTAACTACCCTCTCAGTTCTTGATTGTCACCAACAATCTGGTCACCACACTCCATGTCAATCCTTGTTTCTCTTCTTTATAGCCCCCAAATGAGGACAGAGCCCTTTTTATCATATTCTAAGGCAGTGGTAAGAGACACAGATACTACATTATGGTAGGTAATGAGAATTAAAGGACTTCAAAGCTGCTTGTCAAAAATCTTGGCCCCTGGATTCCCTCTCCAAACTCCATCAGAAAGCTTTTCCAGTTGGCTCCCTCTCCTTGGGTCCCAGCTGAGGGACTTAGCTGGTCTTCAGTTCAATATGTTTTCCTGTGCTTTCTTTTCCCCAAGTCCCTGGGCCTCAATCCCCATTAATCACTCACAATGCTCAAACAAGATAGTTATATAAAGACTGTTGTGTTTTTCCTCACATCTTTAAAGCTGAAACATCCCCAAACTAAATATCAGTTATGAAAATCTAGTTCTCAATCCTGTTAATGTCAATTAGTTGCCAGATTTTAGTCAATAATTATTTTTGTATTGTAATTTTATTGAATTTGAGCTTGATTTGCTCAAGAGTTGGGCATTGGAGAAGATGGAGGTGTGTGAGGGAATATAAAATGACTCCACTTATATGAGAAATCTAAAATAGTCCAACTCTTAGATGTACGGCATTGAATGGTAGATGTCAGGGGCTGGGAGGAGGGCAAAATGGGGAAGCATTAGTCAAAAGGTACAAGGTTCCAGTTATAAAAAATCAATAAGACCTAGAGATCTGCTATACAACATAGTGCCTATAGTTAAAAATACTATATTTTTGTATAGTTAAAAATACATTTTGCTGAGAAGGTAGATCTTATGTTGAGTGTTTTATCTAAATAAATAAATAAATACATACATACATACATACATACATACATACATACATACATACATACATAAAACTCTTGAAGGTGACATATTTATGGCAAAGTTTGTGGTGATGGTGAAACTAGTAACCAGCAGGTTAATGGGACTACTAAGTGCAGCTGCAGACAAATAAGCACAACAGAAACTTTTTATCCAGACCTTTTTCATTTGCCCTTAAATCTCCCTTACTCTTCTCTTTTGGGGAGGCAGATTTTAGCCCTTTGCTAAATAAGCCCTTTGCATGCTGCATACATGTCTTAGTGAGAATGTCTCAGTAATTGTTTTTGTGCATCAGGCAGAAGAACTTGGGTTTGGTTGCGGTGGTTTCTCAGATGTACACTTCCCTCCAAACTAATGAAGTGCTGTACCTCAAATATGTACAGCTTATTGCATGTCAATCATACTTCAGTAAAGTGATTATTTGAAAGATATAAAAGATCTCCATGGTTCCTTTAGATCAGATTCTATTTTATTCTAAAAGCATCTTTTTAGTATTAAAAAACCACATGCATTAAATGATCTTTATGTACTTATGTAAATTTAATAATGAAATTAATAAAATTTAAGGTTCGTGGGTTCGAGCCCCGCATGGGGCTCTGTGCTGACAGTTCAGAGCCTGGAGCCTGCTTTGGTTTCTATGTCTCCCTCTCTTTCTGGTCCCTCCCGCACTTGCACTCTCTCTCTCTCTCTCAAAAATGAATAAACATTAAAAAATTGAACATATCAGGCTTTAAAAGAAAAGTCACAAATCATCTCTTTAAATGCTGCATATTGACCCCTCATCTTCCTCTAAGTATTGGTGATTCTCATGTCTTTTAAACTCCACCATTTAGAAAGAATTGAAAGAAAACCCACCTTATATCAGACTCCTTAGGCCTGCTGACCTGCCAATGCAGGCTTGAAGATGAATTACAAATCATAAAGTAGCTAGAAAGAAAACACTCCTCTTAGTTACGTGGTGGTGTATTTTGGTTCTTTTTAATTACAAAACTTCATTTTTCATGGTTGGTGAAGTTGCTGCTTCTGGATAGAATTATTATGTAAATAAAAAGGTATCTAAGTTATGTACCTATTTATTTCTTGCTTACTGTGATAGGGACAGCAATCATGTTAGCCACAGAGGTGGAACAAATACATATATTCAAGACAAGCCCTATGGTAACACTGCTGTCACCCTCTTACAAACCTTTCTGTGCTCTTGAATAGGAGGAAAAAGGGCCAAGATGCTGCCTACAGCTCTGGGGATGCCCATGGGACTGTGAGGTGTATGTTAATGCCATCTTTCTTGTGCTTAAGAACCACTGTGCTAAAATAGTAGGTTTTCAATTTTTAAAGCAACAGAATCTTTTTCTCAAAAGAAATCTTACATGCCCTGAAATAAAATAGGTAAAAACACAGATGCAGTGGAGAAATGGTGGGAGATGGGACGGGAAAATTACAGAGCTCTGATGGCTGGTTTCCTTTTTGGGTTTCCTTACCCCGGAGAGTCCTGAGGCACCCTATTGAACTCCAGGGCCAAGAAGAACATAGTTTGGATTGCTTTGTAGCTGACTCTGTTGCAACATAATAATTGTGTCACCAAAGAAGGTGCAAATACACAGAATATTATAGACTTTTTGGAGGAACAGCTGAGAGATCACAATTATCCTTGAACTCTCTGATGGCTCAGTTGCCATCAAAGAGATGGAGGAAGGGACCAGCGGATAAGGCTCTGCTCCCTTTCATTCTAGCATCCCTACACATGCACAGTTACTCTTATATCTGTTTACCCTATTGGGGTTCACACGTAAGATTTTTTTTTGATGAAATGATTCAATGTCTGAAAAAGAAAAATGGCTTTTATTTTCACATCTTTTTATTTTATGAGGACTCAGATTATCGAAGTTGTGGTTCTTGTGTAGGTTGAGTCAGTTAGTGAATAGCAGAGTGAAGACCACAGCCAGGGTCAACTGAACAATTCATACTAAACTGGATGAGTGTATGGTCTGTGACAAGCATAGTCCTATGCGGGAGCAACATTGTAATGCCAGTCTTTCTCTGATACTAACTTTCTCTTTTTCCTATTTTGGCTTTACTTGGATGAGCACTTTCTTCCAGAATGGCAGTGGCATGGAAATGATTCTTCCACTCAGCATGAGGACAGAGAGGACTTTCCACTGAGAGCCCTCAATCCATATCCACTTTTGACTAAAAGTATAGAGAATTGGATTGGTTCGGTGCCTGCTGGTACCTGGCATGGTTTTATATACATTATGACAAAAGGGAAATATATATGGTTCTAGTTTAATAGACTTCAGATATTCTAGGGTTTTTTTTTGAGAAGAGGTGGGGTCAAGGTAGTATAGTGAGGGGGGAAATTGCAAACGAGCATCTCTAATTGAACGTATGACATGAGATTGATGGGGAAAATAGGGCCAGGGTAGATCCTGTGCCACACCAGCCTTTCTCAGTATTGCTGTTATAGGTAGAATCAGGACATCACCTTTCCCAAGAGCAAACTGCAGAATGTCTGTGGGCAGGAAGAGATATCGTCTGGTTTTTCCTTGCTATTTGTATGAGCCTTTGTTCTGATAGTACCTGTTGCAGAGTTGCCATCTTCTCTCCCACTGGCAGCCCCCTGGGGCCATTACAGATGCTGGAAACACAGGACTGCCGCAGTGTGGAGGCCCAGGGTGGCCACTCTGAGCTGGGATGTCCTGGGGCTGCCCCTGTTGCAGAGCTTCTGTCAGTCATGTAGTATCTGTGGATAGAAGAATCCAGCTAAAGTATTAAATGAAGTGTCAACAAAGTAGGGAGTGGATTTATCTGAGTAATATGGAGTTGTTTTATGTAAATGTGGGCTTTCTTTTTAATTTATTTCTTTTAACTTTTTTATTCATTCTTGAGAGACAGAGGCAGATCACTAGCTGGGGAGGGGGCAGACAGAGAGGGAGACACAAAATCCAAAGCAGGCTCCAGGCTCTGAGCTGACAGCACAGAGCCTGATGCGGAATTAGAACCCAGAACTGTGAGATCATGATCTGAGCTGAAGTTCAACACTTAACCATGAGCCACTAGGCATCCCTTTTTTTTTTTAAGTTTATTTATTTATTTTTCAGAGAGAGAGAGCTCATGAGCAAGGGAGGGGCAGAGAGAGGGAGAGAGAGACTCCGATTCAAGAACTGTGAGATCATGACCTGAGTGGCAACCAAGAGTCAAATGCTTAACCAACTGAGCCACCCAGGCGCCTCTGTAATTGTGTGCTTTCTATACTATTTCTATAACAACATTTTCCTGCATATTTAGGAATTATCCGTTGTTCTTTAGGGACATTAGGGGAATATTTACCCTTATTTCTTCCTTAGTTCTTTCTTCCTCAGTCCCTCTGTCCTTCCCTTTTCTTTCTCTCATACTTCTCCCTCCCTTTTTTCCTGCTGTCCTGGGGGGTAAATATACAAAACTGTACCTGAATTCTTATTTCTTGGTGTTTTACTACAGCCAGATACTCAATGATTTATATATATTTAATTTTATTTAATATAGAAATGTGTTATAGATAATATAAATTATTATATAAGTATATAATAAACACAGTAATATGTAAATATAACATATATTTACATATTATATAGATATAAAAATTTATATTTATATAAATTATACATAAATTTAATCCTCAACTTTTACCCACATTTGTAGGTAAAGAAATTAAGTCACAGAGACTTCTGCCTTCAAGGAGCTTATATAGATATTGGGCTATAGGTCCCAAGTCTCACCAGCCTATGAATAAACTAAGTTCACAATTCTTCCTTCCTATGTAAATTATTATGATACAAACTTCCAACCTACTTGACTGCCCAAGTCTAATCTTTTACCATGTATCTTCCTGCAGGTACCACTGGCAGAATCTCAAAGCACTATATCATGCAGGTATGCCCCAAAGCAGCAATTAAGGCTCTCCCAGTTTGGCTTGGTACCACAGTCTTGGTGTTGCTTCTCCACCAATGGCCCTTGGTCACTGTCCACCAGCCTCAGCTGACTTCAACCACTGCTCTATCCATATTGTGGTCTTGGAAAGGAACACTGCTGTTTCTTCCTCCAGCTATTCTCTGAGAAACACATTCAGGCTTTCAGTTCATTGACCTAAATGTGAACCCAAAGTTGGTTAAATGATTTCGTCTCAGGTTCCTCAGAGCAGGGACCTGTTTACCCTCTCCCCTTGGCATATCCATGCCTCGAAATCTAGATCCTAGAGAAAGATGAAGGACATTTCTTCCTATTATCATATAGTTATGTAAGTAAAAGACTATTGGGAGTGTTTCCTTTTGCACAGAAACAAGTTCTAGGTCTTCAACCTAGACGGCAGAAAATGATTGGGAGTTTAAAATAGCAAGATTGAGAGCTTTCGAAGTAATATTAACATCCAGATACCTGGGGCTCATGATCACAGTGAATTCCTGCAGTCTTAACCACATCCTCACAGTGGGATCCCAAACCCACACCCAGATTCAGCATTGTTCCCATAAAAACGGTGTTGATGCCCTTTGGAGGGAGTTGGGACATTTGTATTTGATTAGGATATGCAATCTTAGCCTGTTAGAGTGTTGTGCAGTCATCCCATATAATGAATGAACTGTGATTTTATTTTTTATACTCTATCGATCTATCTATAGATATATTTAAAGTTTATTTTGTGTGTGTGTGTGTGTGTGTGTGTGTGTGTGTGTGAGAGAGAGAGAGAGAGAGAGAGAGAGAGAGAGAGAGGGAAAGGGAAAGGCAGTGAGAGAATTCCAAGCAGGTTCCACCATGTCAGCACAGAGCCCAGCTTGGGGCTTGAACCACAAACTGTGAGATCATGACCTGAGCCAAAATCAAGAGCCAGACACTTAACTGACCGAGCCACCCAGGCGCCCTGAAGTATGATTTTAAATGACATCACAGTCACTGGATGACTGGAAGAGAACATCTGTCTTACATTTTCAGTTATCAATCTGTGAAGACATAGGCAAAGAGAACAGGAAGATGGAAGCGATTATCTACTCACCTAATACTGGTTAAAGCATGCCTCTGTCTCACATCATGTCTCACCACCAGCACAAATCTTTCCAACCTGGGAAGTTAGTTCATGGTTACTGCTTCCCCAACATCCATCCCTTTCTCTTTTTTTTCTCTTTTGTCTGAATTACCTGGGAAACTATTATATTTGTAATTTTCTTGATTTTTCCTTTGAGACCTCATATGTTCATACTTTGTTCTATTTACTCATTAACATTGAATGCCAGACTGAAGCAGCTTGCAAGGGGAATATAGTCTTCCTGTCTGCAGCATCAATCCTAACAGGGTGGTCTGTGTACATTTTTAAGCCTTACAAAATAGGGCAAAAGCAGAGGAAGTCAGTCATTTTGAATGAATTGGTAACCCCAATGATATAATTATGAAATGTTTGGATATTGGGAAATAAAATTGTTGCCTTTTTCTTTATTATCTTAGAGCTGTTTTCTAGGCTTCTTTACAGTGGTCAAGCCACAAGAGACTCTTAATTATGGAGAACAAACTGAGGGTTGCTAGAGGAGAAATGGGCAGGGAATGGGCTAAATGGGTGATGGGTATTAAGAAGGGCACTTGCGATGAGCACTGGGTGTTCTGTGTAAATGATGAATCACTAAATTTTACTCTGAAACCAATATTACTCTACATGTTAACTAACTTGACTTTAAATACAACTTGAAACAGTGAACCCCCCAAACCACAAAAAAGCAAGATTATTCTATTTTTCCAATAAGCATTGTCTGCCAGATTTTGTCAGTCTTTCCTTTTTATTTCCTCTGCATGTGTGTTTTTTAAATAAAATTTTAAATTTCAATTCCAGTATAGTTTTATCATACAGTGTTATATTCAATTGAGGTGTACAATATAGTGATTCACCAATTCTATACATTACTCACTGCTCATCATGATAAGTGCCCTCCTTAATCACCATCACCTTTTTATCCATCCCCCCACCCCCCTCTCCTCTGGTGACCGTCAGTTTGTTCTCTATAGTTAATAGTCTGTTTCTTGGTCTGTCTCTTTTTTCTTTGTTTTATTTCTCAAATTCCACATATGAGTAAAATCATATGGTATTTGTCTTTCTGTGATGGACTTAATTTCACTTAGCATAATACTCTCTAGCCCCATCCATGTCATCACATATAGCAAGATTTCATTATTTTTTATGACTAATAATGCCATTGTATATATATACTACCTCATCTTTATTCATCAGTTGGTGGACACTAGGCTGTTTCTATAAATTGGCTATTATAGATAGTGCTGCTATAAACACTGTAGATAGTACTGCTATAAACTATCCCTTTGAATTAGTATTTTTGTATTGTTGGGGTAAATACCTAGTAGTACAATTGCTGGACCATAGGGTAGTTCTATTCTTAACTTTCTGAGGAACCTTTATACTGTTTTCCATACTGGCTGCACCAGTGTGCATTCCCACCAACACTGCAAGAGGGTTCCCCTTTCTCCACATCTTTGCCAACATCTGTTGTTTCTTATGTTTTTGATTTTAGCCATTCTGACAGATATGAGGTGATACCTCACTGTACTTTTGGTTTGTATTTCCCTGATGATCAGTGATGTTGAACATCTTTTCATATGTTTGTTGGCCATCTGGATGTCTTCTTTGGAGAATGTCTGTTTGTCTTCCACCCATTTTTTAATTGAACATAATAATTTATTTTTTGGATATTGAGTTGTATAAATTCATTATATATTTTGGATGCTAACCTTTTATTGGATATATTGTTTCCAAATATCTTCTTTCATTCAGTAGGTTGTCTTTTAATTTTGTTGATTGTTTCCTTTGCTGTGCAGAAGCTTCTTATTTTGAGGTAGTCCCAATAGTTTATTTTTATTTTTTTTCCCTTGCATTTGGAGACATTTCTAGAAAGACGTCACTACAGCTGATGTCAGAGAAATTACTGCCTGTGCTTTCTTCTAGGATTTTTATGTTTTCAAGTCTCACATGTGGTCCCTAATCAGTTTCGAGTTTATTTTTCTGTATTGTGAAAGAAAGTGATCTAGTTTCATTCTTTTGCATGTAGCTGTCCAGTTTCCCAGCACCATTTGTTGAAGAGACTGTCTTTTCCTATTGTATATCCTTGCATCTTTAATTGAAGATTAATTAACCATATAATTGTGGGTTTATTTCTGGATTTTCTGTTCTGTTCCATTGATATGTATGTCTGTTTTTGTGCCAGCATCATACTGTTTTGATCACTACAGTTTTGTAATATAACTTGAAGCCTGGAATTGTGATACCTCTGGTTTTGTTTTTCTTTTTCAAGGTTGCTTTGGCTATCCAGGGTCTTTTATGGTTCCATACAAATTTCAGGATTGCTGGTTCTAGTACTGTGAGAAATGCTGTTGGTATTTTGATAGGGATTGCATTAAATCTATAGATTTATTTGGGTGTTATAGACATTTTAACAATATTTGTCCTTCCCATCCATGAACATGGAATGTCTTTCCATTTATTTGTGTCATCTTCAATTTCTTTCATCAGTGTTTTATAATTTTCAGGTCTTTCACCTCCTTGGTAAGTTCTTCCTAGGTGTTTTATAATTTTAGTGCAATTGTAAATGGTAATGTTTTCTTAATTTCTCTCTCTGCTGCTTCATTATTAGTGTATAGAAATGCAATGGATTTCTGTACATTGGTTTTGTATCCTGCAACTTTACTGAATTCATGTACCAGTTCTAATAGTTTTGTGTTGTGTGTGTGTGTGTGTGTGTGTGTGTGTAGTCTTCAGGGTTTTCTCTATACAGTATCATGTCATCTACAAATAGTGAAAGTTTTAGTTCTTCCTTACCAATTAGTATGCCTTTTATTCCTTTTTGTTGTCTGATTGCTGTGGCTCAGACATGTTATAGTATGTTGAATAAAAGTGATGAGAGTGGACATGCTTGTCTTGTTCCTGATCTTAGGGGAAAAACTCTCAGTTTTTCAACACCATTGAGTATGATGTTAGCTGTGGGTTTTTCATATAAGACCTTTGCTATGTAGAGGTATGTTCCCTGTAAACCTACTTTGTTGAGGGTTTTTATCATGAATGGATGGTGTATAATAATGATCACATAAGTCGAACGAATCCCTATCCCATTTTTTCTCCTTGATTACATTACTCTATCTTGCAGGTCATTAATTTGTTCTTCTGCATCCTCTAGCCTGCTATTTATTCCATCAAGCTATTTTTAATTTCATTTACTGTGTTCTTCACCTCTGATTGGTTCTTTTTTATCTCTTTGTTAAAGATCTCACTGATATCCTCCACTCTTTTCTTTTCTTTTTATTCTTTTAAGTTTATTTATTTATTTATTTATTAAAAAAATTTTTTTGTTATGTTTATTTATTTTTGAGAGAGACAGAGACAGAGCATGAGCAGGGGAGGGGCAGAGAGAGAGGGAGACACAGAATCCAGAACAGGCTCTAGGCTTCGAGCTGCCAGCACAGAGCCCGATGTGGAGCTCGAGCTCACAAACCGTGAGATCATGACCTGAGCCGAAGTCGGGCGCTTAACCCACCAAGCCACCCAGGTGCCTCCCCGTTAAGTTTATTTATTTTTGAGAGAGACAGAGACAGTGTGAGCAGGGGAGAGGCAGAGAGAGAGAGAGAGGGAGAGAGAGAATCCCAAGCAGGCTCTACACTGTTAGCACAGAGCCCAATGCAGGTCTTGAACTCACAAAACTGTGAGATCATGACCTGAGCCAAAACCAAGAGTCAGACACTTAACTGACTGAGCCACCCAGGCATGCCAAGTCCAGTGAGTTCTTTATGATTATTACTTTAAATTCCCTTTCAGGCATATTGCTTATATTTTTTTTGCTTAGGTCTCTTGCTGTGGTTTTGTCCTGTTCTTTCATTTGGCATATATTCTTCTGTCTCCTCGTTTTTTCTAACTCTGTGAGTCTGTTTCTCTGTGTTAAGAAAGTCAGCCATGTCTCCTGCTCTTGAAAGTAGTTGACAGTGTGCCCACTTTTATCAAAGTGGCACTGGGCCTCTACTACAGGGGATGCACAGCTGCTGCAGATTGTGGGGCCAGCCAGGGCTGCTCTACAAAGTGCCCATGCCCACAGGCTCTGTGCCCTGATCTTTTTCCACAAGGGACACACAGCTGCTGTGAAGAGCAGAGCCCTGCAAAATGTGCAGGTTGGGAGATGCAGTGTTGATGAGGTTAATGCTGGTCTTCTGGGGGAAGGGACCTGCAGCGCTGGGACTGAGGCAAGCATGACTGGAAAATGCAGATCTGCCGAACATGGGGGTGTGGGGCTTGGTGTAAGCAAGTTACTTAGTGAGGATTTGTGCTGTGCTCGTTCCTGCAGGTGGCTGTGTGTGTTTATGCTGAGAGGTGGGGGATGGAAATAGTGCCTACCAGCTCGTTTGTTCCTGGAAGGGTCTCCCTGTGATCCCTTCCATTCTGGGACAGGGAGATGAGTAAATAACTCTCCCTCCTGTGTGCCCCAGGTGTTTTTCAAGCTGCTGCTTCTAGGCTGGTTCTCCACAGGCTGTCTGTCAGTGCTGTCTTTTTAAGGGCAGGGACTCAGCTTCCTAACATCTTCTGGGCTCTCCCAGAACTGCACTTGCTGATTTTTTAAATTCCAGGTTTTAAAGTCCTGTTGATTATGAGAACTCATGAAATTCAGTCCCTTTCGTTTTCAAAGCCAGATGTTATGGGAATTTGTCTTCTCCCTACGGGCTCCCCAGTGTCAAAATCTGTTTCTTGCCCTTTTGGTGCCCCTGGATCCCTCCCAATCAAAGATGGCTCAGGGCTCCCCACCATGTCTCTGCCCTTCCTATCCTCTTAGATGAAGCCTCTTCTCTACTTTAGTTGTGGAAGTTTATCCTGCCAGTGTGTGGGTTGCTTTCTGGGTTATTTACACCAATGTGAGTGTTATCTAGTTGCTTGTGGGATGAGGTGAGCTTGGGGTCCTCCTACTCTGCCATCTTCTCAACCTCTCTCCCTCCTGTGTGTTTTTATAATATCTATTATTTATGTCAAACCACAGTTCTATCTTCAAGTAGAAAGCCAAATTTAATAGTTTTATCTTTGACTAACCTAACCTTGGTTGTTTCTGACTGTTCTAATCTCAAGTGAATTAAGCATAAGCAAATTGAAGGATACTTTTTTTAGGATAGCATTTCTTTAATTCACATGGATGCTAGGGAATCCATAAAAAATAAAAAATGATTAATTTACTATTAAGTAATTTTAATTAACTTTCTATTATTATTACTTTAATTAGAATATCATGCAATGTTTTATTTTTTAAATAGTTATTTTATTATTTTTGAGAGATAGAGAGAGCACAAGTGGGGGAAAGGCAGAGAGAGAGTGGGACAGAGGGTCTGAAGCAGGCTCCACACTGACAGCAGCCAGCCTGATACAGGGTTCGAACTCATGAATCGTGAGATCATGACCTGAGCTGAAGTCAGATGCTCAACTGACTAAGCCACCCAGGCCCCCCTCATGCAGTGTCTTAATATGGACTATAAATGACCTCAAATAATGTAATTTTATAAAGGAAAGACAAAAATAACATGGTATATGGAATTACTGTGAAGTGCTATCTATATAGGTGACATGTTACTACTGGAAAATTAGCAGACTCTTGAAGCCTTCTAGACAGCCATTATCCAAGTTCATTGGCATCCAAATTGGTAAATCCCTTTTCTGTCCTACCAGATTATTTCTGTGGATTGTATAAAAGAAAGTTTTCTTCTATATTGCCAGAATTCCAAACTGGGTAGCTGTGGTATAAGGAGATTTTAGAATATGATATGGATAACTAAAACAACTACTCTTCCTCTGGCCCAGGTGTTTATTATTCAGATGATAAGATCTGATTAGTCTGAAAGACAAATGTCAGCACTATAAATGTCAGGACTATTGATGGGAAGACAGTGAGAATAATTGCAGAGGAATAGGATGAACCACCTTGCTGTTACTGTTGTTGGTGGTCATTTCCCTTTTTTTTCTACAGGTGTTGTGATTAGTTGGACAGACTTTTGCTGACTAACACAACTCACTAGTTACCCTTTTATAGAACTTTATAGATTGGTGGAACCCATAGGTTTCAAAAATTTTAATATTGGGGAGGACTTTGGAAGTCACCTAGCTAAACTCTATCATTTTATAGATAAGTAAAATGAGGCTCAAAGCAAATAAACGATGGTCTAAATTGCTGTATTTGCAGAAGAATTAGGTCTAGAATTTAGGTCTCCTGGCTGCTGGACCAATGTTCCTTTCACCTCCAGTACTACCTCCAGTGCATATCAAAGATAGAAATAGCTGATTTTAGGAGTTTCTAATAAAGAAGAGGTGTTTCCTCCTAATTCCTGAATCCTTGCCTTCTGTATATCTTGATGGAAAGCGTATGAGTTCTTCTTAAATATCTTTGCCTCACCAGATATTTAGACTCAGAACAGGGGCTCCCTCAATGGAAACAATTGCTGTTGAGTTGATCAAATAAGATAGTGGTCTCCAAAAAGCTGGGCATGAATAGGTGACAATTATTGATAAAGCTATCATTCATCCATGGCAATTAGAAATTAAGGACAATAAAGAATTAAGGAAAATACAGTAAAATTATCAGACAGCCAACTTTATTCTACTTCTAAAAATTTAAGTTTGGCTTTTGCATTTTTTCTTCATTTTATATTTATGACATTAGGCACTATTAGATATACAGTGATTTGTCCTCATAATGTTATATTCTAGTGGAGGACACAGACTTTAAACAATAAAACACACATTTTACACATCAGTAAGTTCCATGAAGAAAAAAAAACTGAGTAGCAAGACAGAGAATGCCTGGAGTGGTACAACAGTTAGCTGAATAAGGTAGAGTGATTAGAGAAGGTCTTTGAGGAGGTGGCATTTGAGCAGGGAATGGATGAGGAGATGGAACCAACAGGTAAAGATCTGAGGGAAGAACATTTCTGTCAGAAGAAAGAATGCATGCAAAGGTCCTGAGGTAGGAGTGGGCTTGGTGATAGCAGAAGTAGAGTGATAAAGGGGAAGAGCAGTAGGAAATGAGATCACAGAAGAGGTCAGGAGCCAGGTCATGTGAGTAAGGTGGTAAGCTAATAGAGCAAGAGTAGACAGAGGGAGACAAGTTAAGAGATTATTGGAGTAGTGTAAATGAGAGACAATAATGGCAGACTAGGGAGTCTGGGGTGGAAATGGAGGTGATGAAAAGTGGCAGATCTGGAGTATATCTTAAAGGGTAGCTGATGGTGTCTGCTAAAGGACTGAGTATAGGAAAAAATATGCAAATGTGGCAGACAGGCTTTTAGATGGCCCCCATAACCCACTGCCTCCTGGTGTTCGTGTCCTGTGTAATCCCCTCCCGCCCTTGGGCACGGGTGGGACCTGCAGATAACTTCTAAGGAACAGAACATGGCAAAGGTAATGGGACGTTGTTACATTTGTGATTATCTTATGTAAGACTCCATTTTGCTGCCAGGCTCTTTCTTTCTCTGTTCTAGCTTTGAAAAAGCAAGCTGCCATATTATCAGGGGGCCCATGGAGAGGACCATGTGACAAAGAGTTGTGGGTGGCTTCTAATAGCTGACAGTGAGAGCTAGCAAGAAGCCTGCGCCCTCAGTTCTTCATCCACAGGAACTGAATGCTGCCAACAACCTCACAAGATTGGAAGTGGATCACCAGCCAGCTTTCAAGATAAGAACAAAATACTGGTCAACACCTTGATTGCAGCCTTGCAGAGCCTTGCAGAACTCCTGACCTGTGAAAACCATGAGATAATAAGTGTGTGTTGTTTTAAACTGCTGTGTGGTAATTTGTTATACACAACAGTAGACACGTGACACACATAGGATGTTTAATTCAACTATTCTAGTATTAGTGCCGCAAAGTGTTAAAACAGTAAGAAAGTCACGATTCTCACTGATTGCTTTACATATTGGGCCACAGAGAGTCAAGTGACTTGTCTGAGGCCTCATGGGTCACTAGCAGTTACAACCCCTCCTCCTGCTTCCCCATCTGTAGCTCTTCCTGGACTATGCTGCATTCTAGGTGTTACACATGTTAAATTCTTTGTTTTTGTTTATTTTGTTGTTGCTTATTTGTTTTTTTTTCTGTTAGTCTGTTTTCTGATAGGCTGTGTGAAGCACTTTATTCTAGCTTATGAAGATTTAGTATTTTTCTCCTTTTGATCCATGAAGGTGTGAATTAGAATCTCTATCTCAGATTAGAAAAAAGATGTCTTTCTTTACGTCATCTTGGGAGATCTGCCCCATGTGTGATTCACATGAATTCCTAACCTGTAACCTGTGGTAATTTCCACCATGAAAATGCACTGGCATGGGGTTAGGGAGAACTCTTTAGACTCCCCCCCCCAAATGACTCATTTTAAAACTTCCTGTCCAATCACAGCAACTCTCCTCTATCCTGTAAGTCCTCTGGATCTCAGGAAACTCTTGTCCCTGTTTATACAATGGCCTCTCCTGGGTAACATAATCACAGTACAGGTCACTGAGGATCCACTGGGTTGAAGTGATAGAAAGCAAGAAACAAGAAAATATTTTAAAAACAGAAAGAAAGAAAGAAGGAAAATGAAAGAAAGAAAGAAAGAAAGAAAGAAAGAAAGAAAGAAAAGGAGAGGGAAGGAGGGAGGAAGGAAGAAAGGGAGAAAGAAAGAAAAAGAAAGAAAAGAAAAGAAAGAAAGAGAGAAAGAAAAGGGGAATAAGGGAGGAAGGAAGAGAAAGAAAGAAAAGAAAGAGAAAGAAAGAAAAGGGGTGTGAAGGATAAAGAGAGAGAGAAAGAAAGAAAGAAAGAGAAAGAAAGAAAGAAAGAAAAGAAAACCATGTGAAAAGAACACAACCTAAAATGCACATGTACTACTCAGGTGGAGGATATTGATAATGGCAGAGACTAGCATGTGTGGTGCAGAGGGTATATGGAAAATCTCTATCTTCTGCTCAATTTTGCTGTGAACCTAACACTGCTCTAAAAAGTAGTCTATTTAAAAAAGAAAGAAAGAAAATAAGCCTGGACTTAAGAATGTGGACTTTTCACTAAGGAGACAGTAATGATGAAAATGCCAAAAAAAAAACCAAAAAAAAACCCAAAAAACTGGTATAGTGTATGAACGTAAACAGAAAAGTAATGATTCCAATTGACTAGGAAAACCTTAGAAATGTTTGGCTAAACTCTTTAGGTATCAAAGTTTAATTCATGAATTAAGTTCTCTTTCATTTACACAGAGATCAGTTTAATTCATGGACCAAATTGTTAGAGTCAGATGGCCACCCAAAAGAAAGAGAGGGGGATGTGTGTACATGGGTGTGTGCATGCATGGATATTCCAGATCCTACTTTTGACTATTTCTGCCTGGCCTCACACATACCTATCAGCCAGGGGTGGGGAGAAAAGCCACTACTTCTATCATGGAGGCAGAAGACTCTGCCATTGGCTAACTTGTCAAGAGGTGTGCCAGCTTTACTCCAGAATGTGGGCCGTTTGTTTTTGTTTGCAAAGAAAGTTTGAAAACAACAAGTTATGATTTCTTGGTTTTGTAAAAATATGTGTGTGTGGCGGTGGTTAAGGTTGGGAGTCAGGGAGGCTTCACATATCACTGGGGTTCTTGCGTGGCTCAGTCAGTTAAGTGTCCAACTCTTGATTTCAGCTCAGGTCATGATCCCCAGTCGTGAGATGGAGCCCCACATCAGGCTCTGTGCTGGGCGTGGAGCCTGCTTTAGATTTTCTCTCTCTCTTCCTCTGCTTCCTCCGCACCTGCGTGTGCACATGCACACATGTGCATGCTCTCTCTCAAAAAAACTTTTTACGTATCATTTTGTAAGTCTGCTCTGCCCAAGGAATTTATGTTAAAATGTTTAATCTGTCATTCCTGTTTTGAACTATTTAGAGTATTAAAAATACATATAGTAGAGGCCTTTATGCATCAGTTTATTTTTCTTACATAACTTACCTTAGCATTAAGTCCATACTAAAATAACTTAAAACTATTTAATTTGCTTGGGAAAACTGAGATACATAATAGATTTTTTGGTCTTAATACTTTGGCACAAAGTACCCATAGTTATTATGACTGCAGAATTAAGCATACTTTCAGAAAACTGACAATGTATGATTGAAAAAATTCCAAAATTATCTGTTTAGGCATTGTTTGAGAGAATAAAACTAAAGCTCCCTCTAACACCAATTATCTAGTGTTCTTACTCTAAATAAATAACTAGGTTAATCACCCTCACCCTTAAATTAAATTTGGAGAGTTCTCATTTTTTACAAGAATATCTGGCTTTCATTAGCATCTTTTAACGAACTTGCCTATGCTGAGCAAAAATATTTGAATCTAATAAACAGTTGGTCACAATGCATTCCCCTGCAATGGGATAGGATTCTTTTGTGTGTGGGTATTTAGTTTCATGTTTTAATCAGCAGCTTCGTCCTGGGCTGGTTAAGATCAGAGATCTGACCTACTGCTTTGACCTTAAGACTGCACAATCCTATAATTATGATGCCCATATATATGCAGAAGCTAAGAGCTCATTATTGTATTTATTTTTAGAATATATATAATAATCAGGTTTATGAAGGTTGCAATGAATCACTGGCTACCACTAGTTTCATTTATTAGTAAATAATAATTTATCATGATTAAATGGGATTGGATGTTTTTGTTTCCATTGTTTAAAAAAACAGTAAAGAAAGAAAAACAAAATAAAGATAAAATAAACTTTAATAAATATAAGTTACTCAAACAACATTTAAAATACAATTTTGTGTGGAGTTTAAAATTGCAAAATGCTTCATTATTTATACCTTTTGGGGGAATTTTCCCCAAAATAGCAAAATCATTTGTTGTATTTATTGTATCATTTATTGTATCACATGTATTATTGGAAATGTGTTACTATTTGGTAGTAATAAATATATAAATCAGATATTTGCCTTAAATGAAACTGTAAGCAAAATGACTTTGTGAACAGATGGCTTAATAAAAGTAACAATAATTTGTACATTTTTCTTAGAGATTTTCCTGGTAGCATAATTATACCTAAAATTCACTCTACTTCCATATCCCAACCTTTCATGACCATCACAGATGACAAATCTTCCTCAGGGCCTTTCCTAATTCTTCCTACTTCATGTAATTTCCTTCTTTGGACTTCCATTGGTTGTGTACTTAAAAAATACTTTTAGAGTCAGTTGGTTAAGCATTTGGCTCTTGATTTTTTGTGTCAGAGCATGATCTCATGGTTTGTGAAATTGAGCCCCGCATCAGGCTCTGCACTGACAGCATGGAGTCTGCTTGGAATTCTCTCTTCCTCTCCCTCCCTCACTTGCTGTCTCTAAAAATAAATAAATAAACAGTAAAAACATTTAAAAATGTTTTTATTAATTCTTTGTCAGTTACAAAGGCTTTTCAGTTTTAAGCAACAGAGACTCTGACAGTGGCTTAAAAAGATAAAGTTTAACTTTTTTTCACATGACACAAAATCTGGGAGGAGGTAGCTCGTATATGTCAGCAGCTTAGTGTTATCAGGACCAGCATCATTGTGATTCTCTTGTTCTTTCCCATTTGATTTCAAGATGGCAGCTCTATTTGATCTTGCTAAGTTTCTCCTTACTGCTTCCCTCCTTTGGGAAGCCGGGAAAAAAGAAGCAATCATAAGAGGGGATGAAGCATCCACGTCTTTTTTTTTTCTGAATAAATGTATGTGTAACAAAAGTAAAATATTTTAATTCAGCAAAGTGCATTTTAATCCATTAATAATGAGCAGTATAAGGAAATATGCACTTCATTTGTAAATAAAAAATTACAAATGGTCTGTATTTTGGAATGATTTATCCTTTGGGGGGCTTTGTTAATTCTATTGTGTAAGATGAGAGAAAGAGGTTGATATATAATTTTGTCAATTATACAATTTTCTACATTTTACAGCTGTTATGAAGATCTATATTTAACCTTTTTCAAATTTCCAACAAAAGTCCCTTCCAACTTTTCCAACGCAAGTCTTCATGTTATATGCTTTAAATATAAGTGTTTTAGTTTCAAAATGATCATTGTTTTATGTTAAATACAGACACTGGAAAACAATACTAATATACTTCTATGTAAAGGGACTTGTTAGACACAACCATTTCTTAAAACTATCATTGGCTCCTGCCTTCGTTGTTTTTGTCTTAGCATTTTTTTCTTTTTGGCAGTGAAGATAGGTAGTTTTGCACCAGTTGTAGAACTGGACCACAGTGCACTATAGTCACAAATGGCCCTCAGAAGGATGTCTACAAATGCCTGAGGTCCTAGTAGCCAAGCCTGTCCTGGATTTAAGCAGCAGAAATGCAAGGGGTCCTTGAGGTGCCCTGTTGGTAGGCACCCCTGCCTTCTTTGGCGCTAGAAGAACTTAATGAGTGTCAGTGATTCCCGAGGACTCATGTTCCTTTCATGGAACGTGGCTGCTCCTTGGTTACTCTGGGCTACTTAAATCCCAGAGTTGACTTATGCCTCCAGCGCTGGTGATGATTCAGAGATTGTGGGTCTCTGAATAATGGCAAAAGATTTCTTCAGATTTATCTGAATCTGTCCACAGTGAACAGAGTTAAAGTCATATTGCCCTTGAACTAAATAGTGAGTCTAAGGGCCTACTAAATTATTTCTTTTTAGCTGGTAGCCCTTTCAATGTAAATATGTCATTAATTCTGAAAAATTTGAAAGACCAAAGAAAGCCTTTAAAAACTGTCATAACACTGAAGCCATCTGGGACTGAGTAAAAATAATAATTATAAATGAAAGCTATAGATATGTTTTCAGTCCTTAAAATGTGTTAAGGTTTTAGAAAAGTATTAGGAGTAATTTGCTATAATTGGAAGTGCTTTCAAGTATTTGGATGAAAGGCACTTAGGTAAATATAAAGGATGAGCTCTTTAGTTAATAATAATGGTAATTACTTGGCACTTTTATATGAGGAGTTCAATGCACATAAGATACATTAAACATTCCACCAGGCAGCCTCTTTCCTAAATGACCAAATAGACAGGAACTGACTCATAAAAGTTCATAGGACAAGTTACCAACATAATTTGAATTTCAGTCTGTGACTTCTTCCCAATCCAGGTAGCTACCTATGGTTTAAACCTATGAGGTGCACACTTATTAATCAACATTTATCCAATAGTGACTATGCACCAAGCACTGTAATAAGTGCCATGTCTAAAGATGAATAATACCTAGTTCTGCTTACCAGAAGCTCATAGCCATTCTATGTTCACCTAATCATCCTGAGGCTTCCCACATGGTTATTCTGGAAGGGGCAGTAGCCTCTTGGGTTTTACCCTGCCTCCAGCCTGGGTATTTGTCATGAAATAAATATGAGAAATATGTTTTAGAAGTAGAGTTGCTTAAGCTGTTTTGTATCATACACTAAAAATACAATGTACATGGATATTTGGGGTGGGAACATGGCTTTTTTGATGTGAATGTGTAGAAATGTCCTTTTTGGAAATTTTCAAATATTAAATTATTAGCAAATAAAATATTATATCACTGTCCTTTTAAAGTTATTTTCTTCTTGGGATGCCGGGTGGCTCAGTTGGTTAAGCATCTGAGTTTGACTCAGGTCGTAATCTCACGGTTTGTGGGTTCGAGCCCGACATCGGGCTCTGTACTGACAGCTCAGAGCCTGAAGCCTGCTTCAGATTCTCTGTCTCCCTCTCTCTCTGCCCCTCCCCTGCTCATGCTCTTTTTCTCTCTCTCTCAAAAATAAATAAATAAAATTATTTTCTTCTTTTCAATGAAACAATAAATGTTACTCTGCTCTTGGGCCAGTTGGTTCTAAGCCAGTTGGTTCTTGCCACCTGGTATGCTCCCCACGTGGTTTCCTGTCATAAATTTATTTTATGTTCATTTCTGACTTTGAAGATCAAAGTTTCTTAGAAAACTCTTCTTCTCTTTTCTATGTGATAGGTAGTCCAGTGATCATCTGTTAACTTCCCTGTCTTCCAGACACAGATTCCTAAATGTTAGATAAGAAGAGACATATAAATGGATACTTCTCAACTTTCATATTCCTTCAGGCCCTAATTTATTCCTGGAGATGCATTATGACTCTTCAGTTTCCATCAACACTGGGCATAAACTCCTTGAAAGAATGAAATGGCTACCAACAACAATCTGCTACCAACAACAATGGTTACCAACAAGAATTAAGTAATTCTTAATGTTCATCAACTTTTCATAATACATGTTGATACTATAGTATATCCATAGCCCAGTTAAATGGTTTTTAAAAAGATATTGGGAACAGACTGGTGGTTGCCAGAGGTGGGGCTTGGGCAGTGGGCAAAGTTGATGAGAGGAGTCAAAAGGTACAAACTTCCAGTTATAAAATAAGTAAGTCACAGAGATGTAATATACAGCATGGTGACTATAGTTAATAATACTGTATTGCATATTTGAAAGTTGCTAAGAAAGATGTTAAAAGTTCTCATCACAAGAAAGATAAATTCAGTAACTGTGTTTGGTGACAGGTTTTAACTAGACTTATGGTGGTGATCATTTCACAATATATATAAATATCAAAGCATTATGTTGTATGCCTAAAACTAAGGTATGTAAACTATACCTCAATAAAAAAATTTAAATGTGAAATGAAAAGGTGTCCAACCCCCCCCCCCCCCGATATTGGGGTTATTTTTACCACTGTTCCATTTTTTTTAATGTTTATTTATTTTTGACAGAGAGAGAGAGAGAGAGAGAGACAGAGCATGAGCGGGGGAGGGGCAGAGAGAGAGGGAGACACAGAATCCGAAGCAGGCTACAGGCTCCAAGCTGTCAGCACAGAGCCTGATGCGGGCTGGAGCTCACAGACTGTGAGATCATGACCTGAGCCGAAGTTGGATGCTCAACCTCACCACTGTTCCCTTTTAGCAGGGATAATTAAGAGACAATTGTATGGTTGCATGTGTCTCAGGAACGAGTGCAGATATCTTAATGTGGGTGTGTCATGCTAGAAATTTCCAATAATTCTGCTAAAACAATGAAGCTTTACCAAAGCTGAGGCTCTAAAAGACAGAAGCTGCCCAACTTTCCATCTCCTGGGTTTGCTTATCTCTTTGCTCTCTACCTCACGTTGGGAGTTAACCAGCATCTTCACTTGGTTTACAAAAACATCAGCCTAAGCAGAGAGGATTTCCTCCACTCTCACCCAGATGACTTGATATTGGTTTTTCCCTTCCATGTTTGTTAGGAAGGTTAATTAAAATTTTTACTCTAGGGGCGCCTGGGTGGTTCTGTCGGTTAAGCGTCTAACTCCTGGTTTTGGCTTGGGTCATGATCACACAGTTGTGGGTTCAAACCTGGCATCAGGCTCTGCACTGATGGCATGGAGCCCACTTGGGACACTCTCTCTCCCTCTCTCTCTGCCCTTCCCTTGCTCATTTGCTCAAAATAAGTGAATAAACTTTAAAAAAATAAAATAAATAGGTAAGCATTAATTTTTTTTTTTTTACTCTAAATAGAAGTAATAAAATCTTTTCCCCCTCAGCTCTTGCTAGGCTCTAAGTGGACTGTTAAGGAAGCAGTTAAGCAGGAAGACAATATTGTAAGATACTGTACTGCTATTGATAATAGGAATGTACATTTATTCATATTCTTTAACTTGCCAAAAATTTATGTTATATTTGAGTATTCTTCATATTTGACAGAGAATTATGCAATTACATTTTTTAAAAATATTTTTTATTGTTTATTCATTTTTGGGAGGTGGGGAAGGGCAGAGAGAGAGGGACACAGAATCCAAAGCAGGCTCCAGGCTCTGAGCTGTCAACACAGAGCCTGATGTGGGGCTTGAACTCACGAACTGTGAGATCATGACCTGAGCTGAATGAAGTCGGACGTTTAACTGACTGAGCCACCCAGGGGCCCCTGCAATTGCATTTCTTTCCCTCAATATTGAATTTCTTCCAATGAAATTAGCCAATCAACAAATGGCATACTTAATCTGTTCAGAATGCAAATCCACTGGATGATTTCTCTTGTTTTCACTAAGCAAACTAAATGTTTCCCCTTTTTTTCTGCTCCTCAAAGTGTATGCCCTATGAGTTCAGAAAGGAGAACAATCTGCATTGTTTACTTTTCGGGTTCTCAACATCATTCGTTTTGAAGATAAGAGTCAGCCAGCCCCCCCTGGAATGCATGCTATAATAATATGGTGCTGCTCAGGTGGAGGACCTTTTGTGACTTGAAGTTGTTGGCTTGTTTATAAAGAATTCTCATGGGTATAAGAAGTTGGAGTACTTGCCTAAAATAGCTCTTCATCCTATCTTAAATTCTCTAAGCATTTTCTTTATTTAGGCAATGTTCAGGCTATTTAGGCAATGTTCCCTTTGAGAGGTTAAGACAAACACTTTTATAGTGTCAAATAACTTCATGTTATGCAATAAATTCTTGGGGTGCCTGGATAGCTCAGTCGGTTAAGCCTCTGACTCTTGATTTTCGCTCAGGTCACGCTCTCCCAGTTCATGAGATTGAGCCCCGCATCCAGGCTCTGTGCTGACAGAATGGAGCCTGCTTGTGATTCTCTCTCTCCCTCTGTCTCTGCCCCTTCCCACCCCCCAGCACTCACTCTCTCTCTTTCTCTGTCTTTTTCAAAAATAAATAGGTAAACTCAAAAAAACAATAAATTCTTAAATAATGAAACTGATTTTTGACAGCTTTAAAAATTATTAATCATGCATTCATTCTAAAAATATTTATTAAGTGTCTTCCACGTGCCCACACTGTCCCAATTTGCGGATTCTAAGTATTTCTATGATTGCTATTTTTATAGACCACTGATTATGTAGTCCATAATGTAGTCTGGTCTATTTAGGATCTGAAGCAGGGAGGACATCAGGATTTTTCAGCAGCTCTTCAAGTCTTATGTGTTAGATCCACAAGTCAGCGGGGTACAAGAAGGTCCAGAGCCTTGTACAAAGTGAGCACTCAGTAGATGTCAGTTCTCTATCCACCCCTCCACAGCTTTTCTTCTCCTGTAGTCTAAAGGAGTAATATGCCCAACCATGAGTTTGTCAAAGTGGATGTGAGCCTCACGGGGTAGACATCTTGTCTGTTCTGTTCACTTGCGTGTTTCTGCTTTTTTGGCGAGTGCCTGCCACCTCGTAGGAGTGTCCAGAGGCAGCAAAGATGTGCCCTCTTACAGCTCTGCTGAGACTCTGTGAAAGGCACTTCTCTCCATACCCCCTTGGGGTAAGCACCACTTTCTCTCCTCTCTTCTCCCAGCCTCTCTGGTAATCTTGAATTTAGTTAATGGGGGGCAGGAGGGAATTACTCTTTTTACAGAGATTGATAAGCCATACCTCATGTTTTTCCTGTTTACCTCTTCTTTCGTTGCTCTCTAATTTGATTAATATATGTTCATTTCTTTAATATTGATAATATAACTGAGTACTTGAGGCCCAATTCCATAGTCTTAACTCCTAGAAAGTCTTATTCTCAGCAGAATAAGAAAATTTAAATGTCTTGTTGGTCCAAGGTAAAAGGTAATCGTAGGGAATCGCCTGTGCCTATACTTTATTGGTGTTTATTTCAGTTCATCAATTGAAGATCTGGAGAATTATTAAAGAAAAGCAGACAACTCAAACTGAAGTTTTGGCCATACATTTTTAAGGATTATAGTGGTTCCAAGGAATGCATGAAGTCTCTTACTACACGGTGTGGGTAAGGTTTCATTACTTGCAGTCTGAATATCTAGTACTTGCAAAAGAAATTCACCCTTACAAAACTGCCAAATGGGTTTACAGTACTACTTCTAGACCAGCAATGTAATAGTGTCCACACAAAATTGCAGCTAATCTGTACACCCAAAATATTCAAGCTGTTTCATACTATCTCTACAACTTGGAGAATCACTCAGCCATGATTGATCTGAGAAGATACAATAGATTTGTTTGGAATTCTTTACTGCTATCTCCATTCTCAAGAGGGAACTGAGCTATGTACAGAGTTGCTGAGATAGTGCAGGTACTACCTTGTATGGTAACATGATTGATGAAGCTGTCTACCTTAAGCTGGGTATAAGAAGGTAGAGTACATTAAGGGATCACTACTGGTCAAGGTTTTTGTTTCTTAACTCTCAGATCTAGAGACTCAGTAAAACACTTCCCCAGAGGTCTAATCCTTAATTTCTTTGTCTGTAAAATGGGCTTAATAAATACACTTACTTCAAGGGTTTTCTGTGAGAATTAAATGAACAAGTAAAGTGCTTAAAGCTATGTGAGGCACAGGGGTGCCTGGGTGGCTTAGTTGGTTGAGTGTCTGACTTTGGCTCAGGTCATGATCTCGCTGTTCGTGGGTTCAAGCCCCACAATGGGGTCTGTGCTGACAGCTCAGAGCCTGGAGCCTGTTTTGCATTCTGTGTCTCCCTCTCTCTCTGCCCCTCCCTCACTCTCTCTCTGTGTCTCAAAAATAAATAAACTTTAAAAAAAATTAAAAAAAGATATGTCAGGCACATAGCAAATACTCCATAAGTGTTAGCCATTATTTTTCTTTTAGCTGTTACAGCTAGATTATATTTGCTAAAAGTAAGGATCTGATTTATACTACTATTTTAATTTGCAGAGGGGCATATTCCTTTCTAGGGAAAAGAATACTCCCTAACACTCCCTCTGTCCAGCACCATGTGGCCTGCAAAACTAAATGAATAAATACCAGATTACCTGGTGGAAATTAAATGGAAGAAAGTGAATTAGATGGCTTTAAAGGAGTTTTAAGTAAGTGTGGCAAAGCCAAATAAATGATCCTTCTGTTTACTATGAGTTTTCTAGGGCTACCTGTCAGATAGTTCTTTTTTCCTTGGATGGTATTGACAACTTTCTCTCTGTCTCTGTTTCCCTCTTCCTTCCTCCCCTGATTCCTCCCTCCTCAATAGGAACCACCTTTTTCCAAGGTTTAATCTTGCTAGAGAGACTTAACATACCTTAAGACAGCCACAGATATTTCTTGGCTTTGGGTCTAGATTTTAGAATATCACTACTTTGGGTCCTCTAGTTACTTGCCAAATGACCACATATTGTTCCATATTGTATCCAAATCTTTAACTCAGAGGGCAGAAAAGAAAGTGTGAAATTTGCCCTTAATGACTTCATGAAAAGGGAAAGAAAAATACGTAAATTACTTTTCAACCACTTCTTTTTTTTTTTATTATTGAAGTTGAATCATACCTTTTTCATCTTAGATATAAGTCTTTAATGTTTTTGCGTATGAAAATGTTTAACTCTCTAATTGTAATGCTGAAATGTATTTACATTGTTGGATGTTATAAACTTTTCCTTACGTACACTCTGTATCAGTGTCACATAATGCTCTGCTTCTGCTATATCTGACATTAAGTATATATACCGGATAACCAAAATTTAATCAGTTTCCAAAGAATTTTTATTATAAAGTATTGCCTTTAAGGACAGTAGTGGAAATTAGAAGTTTGGTTTGCTTTAGCCATCACAACCACTTTGATTGTTTGATCCTGAAAAAGATCAATGCCTGGGAGGGGTCAAATGTTATTATTTTCTGATGAAAGAAGCTAAACTATGATTAATTATTAGTTTGTTAGGACCGCAGTAACAAAATACCACAAACTGGGTGGCTTAGAACAACAGCAATTCATTGTCCCACGGTTCTGGATGCTCAAAGTCCGAAATCAGTGTTGACCAGGTTGGTTCCTTCTGAAGGCTGTAAGGTCGAGTTTGTTCCAGGTTTTTCTCCTAGGTTCCGGTGTTTTGTTAGCAATATTTGGTGGTCCTTGACTTACAGGATCTCTACTTTCATCTTCACATGGCATTCTTCTTGGGTGTGTGTCCATGTCCATACTTACCTTTACCAGTCATATTGAAATAAAGGCCTACCCTGCTCCAACATTACCTCATCTTAATTAATTAATTAATTAATTACATCTGTAAGGATCCTATTGCAAATAAGGTCAGTTCTGTGGTCCTGGGGGTTAGGATTCAACATATGATTTTTAGGGCAGGGGGACACAATTCAGCCTATAGCAATTATAATCCTCAAATCCTATTTTTAAATGCTCATGAGCCATGGGACCTATCCCTTGGGCTTGTATCTTACTTAAAATATAGATAAATAAAATATTACAAAACAAAAACAAACAAATGAACCTCCCCCAGCCAACAACTCACTGCTGGCCAGAGATTTCATTGCTCAGTTGACCAGTTGATCAAGATAGGCTTCATTTCATAAGCACCCATTCAGAAATGATGTTCTCTTACATCCTCACAAGAATCTAACACACAATAAATTATAATGTGGAAAATAAATTCTAAAAAAGAAAAATAAAAAGTAAACAGATAAAATAGAAAATATCAAACTTGGAAATCTTCAGATTTTATATATAATCTACTTACTAGGAAACTGTAAGGCTGCCACCCCTCCTGCATTCTGTGGAATTGTTCCAATCTCACCAAGAAAATCTTATACCTCATTAACTTCACTTTCATATCTAATGCTTATTATTTACTAGCGTGATAAAACAAGTTATTGGTTGATGATGACTTATCACATTACCATCTCATTTTTGCCTGGCACATGCTGTTAAAAGTGTGGAAAACCTATCCATGGATAACTGAAGATATTTTTAGCAGTTACCTTTTACAGGATACAACATTTAAAAGGAAATGATTTTTATTTTTATTTTTTTAGAGAGAGAAAGAGAGAGAGGATCTTAAGCAGGGTTTGCACTGGGCACAGGGCTTGATCCCATGATCCTGGGATCATGATCTGACCTGAAATCAAAAGTCAGATATTCACCTGACTGAGCCACCGAGGCACCCCTAAAAGTAAACTTTTCATTTTAATGTATTGGCTATTTTTTAAAAGGTAGAGATGAGATAAGTGTTTTGGTTTGATAGCCAGGTTTACTCTGACAGGTCTTGTCTTTAGTAAAATATAAGTACAGATATGTTTGGAAGTTCATTTATAATGGGAAATGGAAAAATTGTGTTTTTATCTTTTTATCCAAATTATAGTCTTTAATAATCATTTAAAAATTACTGGAAATGGATGCTTTTTTTTTGGAGGAGATATCTTACTATGATGTGGACAATTTTTAGTATTCTTGATGTTTGGTGACTATCACCTAAAAGAGTATATCTAAAAACTGTGCAAAGTTATTCTTACTAATAATAACAGTCTGGAGAATTTCCCAAAGCAGTGATATCCTATTAACTCATAGCCACCACACGAACAACTACTTCCTAAAACCTGTACTTCCTCATTTAAACTGAAAACAGTATTTTGAGACCAAGCTTGTGTTTTCATAAACAAGTAGTTTAACTAAATTAAATTTCAGAAGTTTGGTTTCAACTTTTTGGAGGGCTTCTGTGATGTAGTATCTATGACTTCAATGATACTTGAAAGCAGTTTGAATTTTTCACTTTTTGATTCATTTTGTTCTTGTGAGTAATAGGACAAACACAAACTCAAAGTATTCTTTCATTTTAATGTATATTTATTTTTGAGAGAGGGAGAGAGAGAGAGAGAGAGAGAGAAAGTGAGTGGAGGCGGCGCAGAGAGAGAGGGAGACAGAGGATCCGAAGTTGGCTCCGCGCTGACAGCAAAGAGCCTGATGCGGAGCTCGAACCCATGAACCCTGAGAACCCAGGTTCCCCAAACTCAAAATATACTTATAGCCACAATAAAATACATGTTTTCAAAAACATTCCAGATCATAATCTATTTCTATTTGTTTGAATGGATTTTATTCTCTTTTTGAGGGTAAAACTTCATTCAAATACAGTTCTTCAGAAATGCTGGCAAAATCACAGGTGCTAACAAAAATTTAGAAGGGTAATTAGTTCTTTTCCTTGAATTATACACCACATTTTTTAAAAGTTTATTTACTTTGATAGAGAGAGAGAAAAAGGGGCAGAGAGAGAGAGAATCCCAAGCAGGCTCCACGAGTCTGACCTAGGACTCAGTCTCATGAACCACGAGATCATGACCTGGGCTGAAATCAAGAGTTTGATGCTTAACCAACTGAGCTACCCAGGCACATACCATTTTAATTAAACATTCAACCTTAGCAGTGGTACCTAAGAGTACCAATGTTGTGTCTAGTTATAGCCAAGGAGTATCAACAGAACACTGACTTTTAGCAAGCTTCCATGTTATTCTAATAACATAATAAGTTTGAGGGTAGCAAAAACCATTCTTATCCTGTTCCTTCTTCCTTGCTAACAGAATTCCTATTTAGATATTCATTGGAGATATTATGATCTCAGGGAAAGTGGCTCCAGTTTTTGGCCTAAGAGCAAGCATGTGACCCAGTTCCGACCAATGAAGTGTAAGAGGAAATCTTCTTTGGATATCCTAGGGAATATTTTCCTTTCTGATAAGAGACAGGGTACTAAGAGCTCTTGGCCCTGTACCGCTAGCTATTTCTGTCTTTGAATATGGTTAGAGAAGGACATGGTGTGTGGGACTCCTGCAATGATCTTGAAACCTGGAAATGTCCAAGAGACTTCTTTTTTTAATAAATATTTTAATGCCAATGTAGTTAACATACATTGTTATATTACTTTAGGATATACAATATAGTGATTCAACAGTTCCATATATTACTCAGTACTCATCAAGACAAGTGAATTCTTAATCTCTTTCACTTATTTCATCCATCTCCCACCTCGTAATCCTCCCCTCCTCTGGTAACCATCAGTTTGTTTTTTATAGTCTGTTTTAATTTGTCTGTTTCTTTTTTTCCTTTGTTTATTTCTTTTGTTTCTTAGATTCCACGAATGAGTGAAATCATATGGAATGATTTTCTCTGGCCTATTTCCCTTAGATTCTACTCTCTAGATCCATCCATGTTGTTGCAAATGGCAAGATTTCATTCCTTGTTATGGCTGAATAATATTTCCATATATATATATATATATGTATATATATATATCTGCCACTTTGTTCATTTATTTATTTTTTAATATTTATTTATTTTTGAGAGAGGGAGAGAGGGAGAGAGAATGAGTGGGGGAGGGGCAGAAAGATAGGCAAGCAGAGGATCCAAAGCAAGCTCTGTGCTGACAGCAGAGAGCCTGATGAGGGGCTCAAACTCACAAACTGTGAGATCATGACCTGAGCCAAAGTTGGATGCTTAATCAACTGAGCCACCCAGGTGCCCCCATTCATTTATTGATGGACACTTGGGCTACTTCCATAATTTGGTTATTGTAAATAATGCTGCAATAAACATAGGGGTGCATATATCCCTTTGAATTAATGTTTTCATATTTTTTGGGTAAATACCTAGTAGTGCAATTACTGGATCACAGGTTAATTCTATTTTTAATTTTTTGAGGAACCTCCATAGTGTCTTCCACAGTGGCTGTACTGGTTTGCATTCCCACCAACAGTACAAGAGGGTTCCTTTTTCTCCACGTCATCACCAACACTTCTTTCTTGTGTTTTTTATTTTAGCCATCTGACAGATATGAGGTAGTATCGCATTGTGGATTTGATTTACATTGCCCTGATGATGAATAATGTTGAGAATCTTTTCATGTGCCTGTTGGCCATCTGTATCTCTTCCTTGGAGAATTGTCTGTTTGTGTCTTCTACCCGTTTTTAATCGTATTATTTGATTTTTTGGTGTCAAGTTATATATGTTTATTATAGATTTTGGATACTAACCTTTTATTGGATATGTTGCTTCCAAATATCTTCTCCCATTCAGTAGTTTGTCTTTTAGTTTTGTTTATTGTTTCCTTTGCTGTGCAGAAAGTTTTTATTTTGATGTAGTCCCAATAGTTTATTTTTTCTTTTGTTTCCCTTGACTTGGGGAACATATCTAGAAAGATGTTGCTATTGCCAATGTCAAGGAAATTACTGTCTGTGCTCTTTTCTAAGACTTTATGGTTTCAGTTCTCATATATAGGTCCTTAATCCATTTTGAGTGTATTTTTGTGTATAGTGAGAGAAAGTGGTCCAGTTTCATTCTTTTGCATGTGGCTGTCCAGTTTTCCCAACACCATTTGTTGAAGAGACTTTTTCCCATTGCATATTCTTGCCTCCTTTCTGGAAGATTAACTGACCATATAATTATGGGTTTATTTATTTTATTTATTGTGGGCTTTCTATTCTGTTCCATTGATCTGTGTGTCTATTTTTGTGTTAACGCCTTACTGTTTTGATTATTGCAGCTTTGTAATATAACTTGAAGCCTGGAATTGTGATGCCTCTGATTTTGTTTATTTTTTCAAGATTGCTTTGGCTATCTGGGGTCTTTTGTGGTTCCATACAAATTTTAGGATTGCTGGTTCTAGTACTGTGAGAAATGCTGTTGGTATTTTGATAGGGATTGCATTAAATCTATAGATTTCTTTGGATGTTATAAACATTTTAACAATATTTGTCCTTCTAATCCATTTGCATGGAATGTGTTTCCATTTCTTTGTGTCATCTTCAATTTCTTTTATCATTGTTTTATAGTTTTCAGAGTACAGGTCTTTCACCTTCTTGGTAAAGTTTATTCCTAGGTATTTAATTATTTTTAGTGCATTTGTAGATGGTATTGTTTTCTTAATTTCTCTTTCAGCCACTTCATTATTAGTGTATAGAAATGCAATGGACTTCTGTACATTGATTTTGTATCCTGCGACTTTACTGAATTCATGTATCATTTTCTAGTAGTTGTGTGTGTGTGTGTGTGTGTGTGTGTGTGTGTGTGTGTAGTCTTTAGGGTTTTCTCTATATAGTATCATGTCATCTACAAATAGTGAAAATTTTACTTCTTCCTTACCAGTTAGTATGCCTTTTATTCCTTTTTGTTGTCTGATTGCTGTGGCCCAGACTTCCTGTACTATGTTGAATAAAAGTGGTGAGAATGGGCATCCTTGTCTTATTCCTGATCTTAGGTAAAAAAAAAAACAACAACTCAGTTTTTCATCATTGAGTATGATGTTAGCTGTGGGTTTTTCATATAAGGCCTTTATTATGTAGAGTATGTTCTCTGTAAACCTACTTTGTTGAAGGCTTTTTATCATGAATGGGTATTGTCCTTTGTCAAACGCTTTTTCTGCATCCAAGTGATCATGCAGTTGTTACCTTTTTTCTTATTGATGTGATGCGTCACGGTGATTGATTTATGAGCATTAAAGCACACTTGCTTTAATTCATGGGAATAAAACCCACTCGTGGTGAATGTTTTCTTTAAATATATTGTTGGATTCGGTTTGCTAGTATTTTGTTGAGGATTTTTGCATTTATGATTTTCAGAGATATTGGCTTGTAGTTCTCCTTTTTTTTTTTTTTAGTTGTATTTTTATCTGGTTTTGGTATCAAGGCAATGCTGGCCTTACAGAATGAATTTGGAACTTTTCCTTCCTCTTCTATTTTTTGGAAAAGTTTGAGAAGAATGGATATTAACTGTCCATTTAAATGTCTTCTTTAAGTAGGGGCACCTGGGTTAAGCGTCAGTCAGTTAAGCATCTGACTTCAGCTCAGGTCATGGTCTCATGGCTTGTGAGCCTGAGCCCTGTGTCAGGCTCTGTGCTGACAGTTCAGAGCCTGGAGCCTACTTTGGATTCTGTGTCTCCCTCTCTCTCTCTCTGCCCCTCCCCTGCTCACACTTTGTCTCTCTCTCCCCCAAATAAATAAACATAAAAAAAATGTCTTCTTTAAGTGATAGAATTCACCTATGAAGCCATCTGGTCCTGGACTTTTGCTTGTTGAGAGTTTTTTGGTTATTGATTCAATTTCATTGCTGGTAAATGCTGGTCAAATTTTCCTATTTCTACCTGCTTTACTTTTGCTATTTTATATGTTTCTAAGAATTTATCCATTTCTTCTAGGTTGTCCAAATTGTTGGCATATAGTTTTTCATGATATTCTCTGACAATCCTTTGCATTTCTGTGATGTCAATTGTTATTTATCCTCTTTCATTTCTGATTTTGTTTATTTGAGTCATCTTTCTTTTTTGTTTCATGAATCTGCCTAGAAGTTTATCATTTTTGTTAACTTTTTCAGAGAACCAGCTCCTGGTTTCATTGATCCATTCTATTGTTTTGGGTTTTTTTTGTTTCTATATCATTTATTTCTGCTCTAATATTTATTATTTCTTTCCTTCTGCTGGTTTGGGCTTGTTTGTTATGGGTTTTCTAGTTCTGATAGGTGTAAGGTTAGGTTGTTTATTTGAGATTTTTTTCTTGCTTCTTTTGGTATGCCTGTATTGCTATAAACTTCCCTCTTACAACAGATTTTGCTGCCTCTCAAAGATTTTGGACCACTGTGTTTTCATTTCCATTTGTCTCCATGCATTTTTTGATTTCTTCTTTGATTTCTTGGTTGCCCCATTCATCATGTAGTAGCATGTTATTTAACCTCCATGTATCTGTACTCCTTCCAGATTTTTTTTCTTGTGGTTGATTTCTAGTTTCATAGTGTTATGGTCCAAAAAGATGCATGATATGATTTTGATCTTTTTTAATTTGTTGAGACTTGTTTTGTGACCTAATATGTGATCTGTTCTGGAGAATGTTACGTATGCACTTGAAAAGAATGTGCATTATGCTGTTTTAGGTTGGAATGTTCTGAATATATCTGTTAAATCCATCTGGTTTAGTGTGTCATTCAAAGGTACTCTTTCCTTGTTGATTTTCTGTTTAGATTATCTGTCCATTTGTGTAAGTGAGGTGTTAAAGTTCCCTACTATTATTGTATTACTATATTATTTCCTTAATGTTGGTTATTAACTGTTTTGTGTATATAGGTATTGCCATGTTGGATGCATAAATACTTACAATTGTTAGATCTTCTTGTTGAATTGTCTTCTTCATGATTATATTGTGTCCTTTGTTGTCTCCTGTTACTACAAGAGACTAACTTCTTAACAGCAGAGCCAGCAAATAAACTTTAAGTTTAGAGAATCTAGACTAAATTGCAGGAGAATATTCTTCTACTTTTTAATTATAAAAAGGATTCCAGTAGATAAATTTTCTTTCCCTCAAAGAGGCAATTGTTATACGTGGATAATTTGAGTAATATTTACACAGTATTTACCTCCAGAGTTAACCTGGATATATATCAGAAAGATATTTTTACCAGTAGCCTTCTAAACACCTCAGAAATGCTTATCGACTCCTCTGTTGGTTGAGCCAACAGTTTACATACATGGATGGACTTTTAGGTTTAGTTGTGTGAGCTTAATTGTCTTTACAGACATGTTTGACAGAGAACTGAAAGCAGTTTGAACTGGAAATATCAAAACAACTGGAAGTTATTTTTTCTATATGATTTTTTCTACATTTTCTATATATTTTTTTATAGTGTTGTTTGAGCTGGTTGACTGCTTTAAAAATAAGGCTTTTTTAGTAGACAGAAGAGATTCTTGTGACACAAATATGAATCTTTCCTAAACCATTTTATCATCAGCATTCAGGATTGGCTTCGAAGGCTCACCCTATGAAGAGCTGACACACAATCATTATTCTGCATCAGTCCACTTTACCTTAAAGGGCAACTAATTGCATATATAAAGAAAAACAAAATAGACCTGTCTAAAGTAATTGGTACTAAGAAGAAGCAACCAAACTCATTTAATGATACCCTACATCCACATAAACTGATAATTGTAGTCGAGATGTTTTTCATTTGCAGTTTTAAATTAGTCAAAACATTTATGTTTTCTAATGTCACTTCCTAAGGATGGATTATTATTTTTTTCAAAGGATGTAGCCATCCTAATGCTGACGAGAACACAAAGTAGATTATACAAAAAGTACACACCTTGTGACCACAAGAAACAGGAGGCTGTGCTGGCTACAGCACAGTAATTGGTTAGTACTCTAGCAGAAGGAAAGGGTGGGGATGGGCAAGGAAAGACTCACAGCCAGTACAGATGGAGGGTGAGGTAAATGTCAGGTAAACCTAAGTAAGCAACCCGAAGGCAGCCTAAGCTGGGCTTCCCAAATCAAATGAAACCTAGAAGTTGAAGGACACGTTCTCTGAGACTGATAGCCTTGAAAATACTTTTGCCAATCAGTTGTAGCATCATAGTTTATGTATCTTTGGAAACTCTATAGAAATGTATTAAAAATCAATCTCACACGTAAAAAGGCAGTGTTCTTCAGGAAGCACAGCTTCAAATATCCTTTGTTACATTTCGGATAACAGATGGACTAAACAATTCAATTAAAAAAATTATTTAAGTATAGAAGCACCAAAATAGTTAGCAAACCAATGTCCTTTATTTGTTGATACTATTTTTTCAGGTTATGAATATTTGGATCCAGTAGACAGTCTAGAAATAAGCCAGGATTCTATGTTGCCTTAAAGAATAACTCAAAATTCCTTAGAGGGGTAATAATGGAATCAATTCAAGTGCAAAATCAAGTATAGAACACAATGACGCATTCTCGTCTTAAAGGAAATAAAATCCATATATGTAGTAGAAATGTTTATTGAGATTTCTTTCAAAACTATTATTGCAACTCAGATTTTTAAAAAGTTTAGTTTACTTAGTATTTTAGGGATCCATGTTTTTTTTAAGCTTATTTGTGGGGGCGGGACAGAGAGAGAGAGGGAGAGAGAGAATCTCTGGCAGGCTTTGCACTGTCTATGCACAGCCCTACATGGGGCTTGATCTCACAAACCATGCGATCACGACCTGAGCCGAAATCAAGAGTTGGCCACCTAACCGACTGAGCCACCCAGGTGCCCCTTAGGGATCCATGTTTTTGAAGAGAATTTGCAGTTAGCAAATACCAAGGCTCAGTCTTTTTATATGTACAATAGGCACAGTAACAGTATTACTTCACAGAGGTGTTGTGAAGATGAATTGAGATAATATCTGACAAGCACCTTGTGTAACATCTGCCACTTATATCGTGCTCCAAATATATGGTGCCATTTGTTACATACATGGCTCAATGCAGATAACAGTGTAACAAAACGTTTCTGACAGACAGCCTTCCTTGGGAGGGACGTTCTTACTGTGTTTTTAACTATCCTTAAATGTTGAAATAATCACTCTAGTCAATACTTTATAACTGCATCAGAGAGGAAGGATTTGTCCAGGAAACATGATGAGGGGTCTTCTTTATTGTATTAGGATCTTCCTTATTACACTGTTAGTCTGTGTGAATGGCAATTCAGGGACCCAGGATGAAGAATATCATCTAATCAGGATTTTATGGCTGTGAGACACAATTATCTTCCACTCGGCTGCAGTTGTAATTGACATGTTAATTAGGCATTTTATAAGATATGAGGGACAAATCAGCAGTATGGAAATAATATTTCTAAAAACAAACAAAATAAAAGAGCAGACACAATGACCACATCACTAAGATGTTGGGGTCAGGAGGGAACTGGAAAACAGGGACTCTTGCACTGGACATGTGAACTGTGTCCCAAAGGGAACATTAAGGAACTCTGAAAGTTTTGCCAAGAGCCCAGAATGCAAACTTCATGCATAAGTGCATGTCCAACTTGGTGGGACTCAGCTTCAACATGCTGCTTAGAAACAGGTATTCCGTGTGGGGCGTTTGAGACAAAAGATTGAGGCTATCAGAATGTATAACACAGGAGCTCTTTGCTTAGATGGGTGAGGCCCTCTGTGCTGTCTTCTGTGAGGGGCTTGCAGGCAAACGGTGCTACTGGAAAAAAGGGTGCCAAGAAGACCAACTAAAATAACTGAATGCTGAGAAAGCCATTCCTATTCATGTAGCCTGTGGAAGGTAAGGCTGAGCAAGCTGTTGAGAATGTGAATATTGTGATGATGCTGTGACCGTCTTCTGTTACTTTAGAATACAAGAGAGTGTATGTTACCTTGTAACATGAGAGAGTTAGGTTAGGCAACAAAAGAAACTACCTGTGGCCAAAGTTGAGTGATTGAAACATTTATTAAATGAAATTTGTATGTGTTTTCTGGCTGCACATGGAGAAAACTAACCAGTTAACTCAGTTCCATGTTTTATTTCCAGGATGATGGGCAAGGTGTCCCTTTTCCTCCTTCCAAATTCTTTTTTAAGATCTCTTAAGACAACATCTGGCTTACATTTATACCAATGGACACTATTACTGAAAAATGGCAAAATTCCCATATTAAAACAGATTTTGTGAGAGAGAGAGAAAGAGAGAGCAAGTGAGTGAGGGGCAGAGAGAGAGAGGGGAGGAAGAGAGAGAGAGAGAGGGCAGCAGCAGCAGGGCTCATCCGATGTGGGGCTTGACCTCACCCAAAGTGGGGTCCTTGCTCACCTGATGCAGGGCACAAGCTCAGCAGCAGTGGGCACGAGCTCACCCGAGGTGGGGCTCAAACTCACAAACCTTGAGATCACGTCCTGAGCCGAAATCAGATGCTTAACAACTGAGCCACCCAGGTGCCCAAGAATAGATTTTTTTTTTGAGGTAAACTTCACATAATGTACATTTCACCATTTTAACCATTTTAAAGTATACATTTCAGTGACTTTTAGTAAATTCACAATGTTGCACAACCATGATCATTGTCTTGTTTCAGAACATTTTCATCACCCCCAAAGGAAACCCTGTAACAGTAAGCAGTCCTTACCCATCCTTCCCTCCTCCCAGTCCCAGCCCCTGACAACATCTAACATGCTTTCTGTCTCTATGAATTTGCCTTAGTAATGTATTTCTTTTGGGATCTTCTGAATTCTGCATTTACTTTTCCAACTAGAAACTGTAGACTACAGAGTGTATGTATGTGTGTGTATGTGAGTGAGAGTGAGAGAGACAGAGAGAGAGAGGAACAAAAGTCAGCATTCACGAGAAGTTTTGCAAGGTCAAGTCTATTTAAAATAACTGAACAAAGTGAAAACCTGGGAGGATACTTATTTTTCATCTAGATGTCTGTAACTTAAATTAGGTGTCTAAACTTAAATTTCCCAAGGGTTCAGGCAGTTATAGGTTATAGAAACGTCACAGTTCTTGAAATATGTCTGTAACATTGAAAAAGCCTTTTGAATGGCAATGTGGCCTTAAAGCTCCTAAGTTAGGCTAAAAAGTTTCACACCCATCAGAAGCTCTGTTCTGGATCTGAGTTCTTCCTGTAATAGTTGATGATAACCCTATTACTTTTCTTTAGAGCAGTGTAGTGGTGACCATTCTTTATCCTGCATTTGTCTTGGGAAGCACATCAGATACAGCAGAGGAAACAGGATGCTGGCGGTAAGTGAAAAAGCAACTTAAAAATAATTAAACTCCTTTATTTCCCCAAAATAAATACTTATCAATTTTAAATTAAAATATACTTTTTATTCTGGCTGGAATTGATTAAAAGTTAGTTAACCTATTCATAAACTTAAAAACTTTGAAAATGAACTAGAAAATCATTCTTAGGGCATCTTTTGTTTTGTAAACTGATTTAAAATTCGCATGACTTTCTCAGTTATGATTACATTTATAAAGAAGTTATGTTTTCTGTGTTCTGGGGGAAAAAAAGCCTATTTTTAAAAGAAATCTTAATTTTCAGCCAGTCAAATAATTCCTCGGAAGGAATAACCAGTTGGGTCTTGTGATTTAAGCTGTGCTTTATAAACTCCAATGTCAATGTCAGGAGATCACTGTTATTTGCAGTTTGCACACATTTTGAGGATTTTCCTTCCATTTTTATTTTCAATTCCTTTTCATTTCATGAGCTCCAACTAATATATCTTGACTATTTCCATTAATAATTTCCTAATAATCCATTAGGATTCCCCTGCCAAAGCTCAAACACCTCACTGGTTTTGATGTTATGGATCTTTCTTGTTTTCTTTCCAGAGGATCTTTCCTATGTGCTTCACTTCACATAGGTAGTCTCCCACCTTTTTGTTTTGTTTTGTTTTGTTCTCTCAGTTTTGGCTTCTGGGGACTCCTTGATGACAATGGAAAACAGTCTCCATGTCACATTTTGAGCTCTACACTGACTTACCTACTGTTCCCACAAACATTTCTCAGGCAGTGTCAACCGGAAGTAATTTTTTTAAAAGCAACTGAACCGGGGCTGAGTGCCAACTTCCGCTCAGGCCGTGATCTCCCGGTTCCTGAGTTCCAGTCCCGTGTGGGGCTCTGTGCTGACAGCTCAGAGCCTGGAGCCTGCTTCGGATTCTGTCCCTCCCTCTCTCAAAAATAAGTAAACATAAAAAAAGAACAGAAACAATGTTTAAAAACAATAAAAGCAACTGAACCTCCTTTAAGCCACCTGGAAGTTGAGGACAGCACAGCACTTCTCATGGCATGTAAAAATTAACATAAGGCACTTGGAGGTCCTCGTTGCTGAGAAACCCTGTGGCAAAATGTGCAAAGTATCATTATCTTTTCTTTTCCTTGCTTGAGGATCTATCAACAAAATTCATCTCCAGTTAAGAGCTCTCCACAACGTGGAGGGCTTCATTGGCGAGTCCCCTTCTTCTTCAGGTCCCTCATATTGTGTGTCTACATGAACTTACGCTCCAACTTAAGAAGACAAACGAAAACTTCTCTTGAAGTTAAGTCAAAGGACTTGAAAGTACTGTGGGAAAGGGGCTTGAAAAGGGGAAAAAAGCAGTTAGCAGCAGTAGCTAAACTGCAAATCCCCTATCTCTGCCCTCCAGACCACATCCCAACGAATCCAGCTGTGCCCCACCCGCCAGTAGACCTGTGAGGCTCCTGATTGATAGTCCAGATACAGGGCATATATTTATCCGAGTCTCCCTTCACTGCTGGGTGTCAGTCTGGCCTGTGCTCAGGGTGTGGAATTTGGTTGGAGTTTCAGTGTGTAGGATCCACTCCCGGGGTTTTGGCAAGATTGAGAAACGTAAGGTAACTCTCTGGCAGTAGGGGTTGGTATGCACCGGGGCTTCAGCCCAGAAGGGGAAAAAAGTGTAAAATTCATGGAAGCCTGGTGTTCTCTAGAGTCATTCATCTGCTACTTCAGGAGGCCACCGAAATGGCTTTATCTGGACAGGTACAGACCCAGGGACGCAACTGGGATAACCGGTATTCCTGGTAACCGCTTGTCAGATACTGGGGCATTTGGAGGAGAGGTGGGGAAGGGACGGGGCGGGAGGGCGGGGGTTGGAGTGGGGGTTGGGAAGTGGTGATAAAGAAGAAGGAAGGATGGTGAAGGGAAACGGTTGGGCTGGTTCCTCCTTGCTGCATCTCCAGGAAGGATTTGGAGACCTGAGTTCTGGGCTGGGGGTGGGTCCCTAACACGCTGCGGGTCTTGACCTTTACAAGCCTCCCCTTACTCCTCTGGAGAGGGCTCAACTCTGGTCTTTGTGCCCTTTCCTGCCTTTTGATTCTTGTTCTTTGAGAGAAGCCCGGTTCCGTAGTCCCGGGAAGAAAAGGTACTCTCTGCCACAGGTGGGCCGGAATGGAAAGGCCAGGAAAGTGGCCTCCGTGGTATGAATTATGTTTATTTAGTTCCTATATTAAAAATGATTTTCTTTTTAAAAAGTAATAACCCCCCACTCCCAAGCCCGGGTTGGGGCTTTGCACAGGGAAGGTCCGGCGGCTTCCCTCTCCCCCAAACTGCAGGCACCGGGTGCTTTCCTCCGGCACCGGCCGGCTCGCTTGGCGCTGGGCCTCTCTCCGTCGGCCTCGCGGGGTCCACGCTCCTCTTCCCCTTCGCCGCCGCCCTGCGGCCTTCCCGACCCCCTCCCGCGGCCTCCCGGACGGCGGACACCCCGGCCCGAGCAGTTCGTAGGGCGAGGGTCCTCCCAGGCCGCGCAGGTTGTTTGTGGCCAGGTGGCCACTCGCGCCCAGGGCTGGCGACTCCTCCTGGGAAGGGCGTGGAGGGCGGCACGGCGCGCGAGGGCGACGGGCGCCTGGCCCCGCGCCGCGCCGCGCCGCGGGGACGCCCGGCTGGCCCTGAGCGAGAGGGGGCGGCCCCGAGCCTGCGGCCGAAGGGAGCTCCGCCCCGGCCCCGTATAAGTGTGCAGGGCTGCGCCGCGCGGGCTGTGGCGGCGGCGGCGGCGGCGCGGGGTGCCGGATCCGGCTCGCACGGCCTGTGAAGCCTCCCACCCGCTTGCATAAGGCTTTGCCTTTCCAACTTCAGCTACAGTGTTAGCTAAGTTTGGAAAGAAGACTAAAAGAAGACCCCGGGGCCGTTTCTCTTTTGTTCTTTGCCCTAGTAGACGTCGGGGTCTTTTTGCGTAAGGCTGTGGTGTTTTTAGCGGTGCTCTCCTCGGTTCCTTGCACTCCTGTTAACAAGCACCTCATCGAGGGCAGCTGCAGCAGCAGAAGAGCAAGCGGGGGGCGCCTGGGGTCATGACCAAGGCAAGAGAGCAAAACCACCAGGGAGGATGCTGCGGTGAGTTGACCTAACGCGGGTGGTGGGCGGTGGAGGCCAGCAGCTCTGCGCAGTTTTGGAGGAATGTGGCTCAGCTGTTGATGGGAGTGCTCGGGACTCCTTTTGGTGAGGGTCGAGGAAGAAGGGAATTGCAAGATGCGGGGAAAGGGCTTACACGCCGACAAGGAGGAGTAGACCTGGAAGTTTGGATTGTCTTGTTTAAAAAAAAAAAAAAAAAAAGGCGGAGTTAAAGAATGTTGAAACAAGAGCTTTCTTAACCGTAGGTGAGGTTTTGCAGTTATTGACCAATAGGTCGTGGTGACTTGAAGCGAGTGGTATTAAGCAAACTGGACACATCGATTCCTCGGTGACTTGATAAAATGTATGTGGTTTGTCCCACAAATTAGGTTTTAATGATCGTGTTTATTAGGAGAAAACGGGCAAGTATTCCAACCTCAGCTCACTTAAGTGACCTAAATACGCTTTTTATCCACCGCCCCTCCTGTGTCTTTGCAGGATCCTTAGCAAACTACCTGACCTCGGCAAAATTCCTTCTCTACCTTGGTCATTCTCTGTCTACTTGGGTAAGTGACAATGTACAGTAATTCTTACGACATACTTGCATAATTTCTTGTTTCCTTTCATTTGGACCAATTTTATTAAGTCACCTTCCAGGTTTTCCGTGCAGCTAAATAAACCATCCAAACACACATGTTCTAACCAAAAAGTTATTTTCACCCAAGGTATTTTCCCAAAGGTGTTAGTAAATGTTATTTAATTATCATACTTTATGTAGATGAACAACTATCCAAAGATAGAAGGACAGGAATATTTGCATTGCTTATAAATTGTATTTTGCGCTACTAGGCTTATGGTAATATTTGCTACTAAAAACGGATGAATGTCTCATGTATCTTCTATTTCACATTTAAGCTATTTCTCCCTTTTCCTCTTTTGTTAAAATGATAAATTCCAGCATACTGCACTATGAAAATACAGTAGAATAGTGGAGTGACTGATTCAGGCTAAAAATAGCATTCTGTGATTAATTTAAATATAAATTGGCATCCAAAACAAATATCTGGGTGATAAAAATTCTTGGCTTTAAAATGTTCTCTGCTGGAGGTACCTGGGTGGCTCAGTTGGTTAAGTGTCCAGTTTTGGCTCAGGTCGGGATCTCAGGGTTAGTAAGTTCAAGCCTCCCATGGGACTTTCTGCTGTCAGCATAGAGCTTGCTTCAGATCCTCTGTCTTCCTCTCTCTCTGCCCCTCCCTAACTCTTGTGTGTGCACTCCCTCTCTCTGTCTCTCAAAAATAAATAAACTTTAAAAAAATGTTATCTGGGGTTCCCCTGGTGGCTCAGTTGGTTGAGCTCAGGTCAGGATCTCGCAGTTTGTTGGGCTCTGTGCTGACAGCTCAGAGCCTGGAGCCTGTTTTGGATTCTGTGTCTCCCTCTCTCTGCCCCTTCCCTGCTCATGCTCTGTCTCTCCTTGTCTCTCAAAAATGAATAAATGTTAAAAAAATTTTTAAAAAATGTTATCTGTTGGTAGATATTTGTTGAGCATCTCAGGCTGTCTTAAAAACCATCATCCATTGAAAATCAGCAAATGATTCATAATTCTCTCTCCAAATTCCTATGCGGTCCTAGAAGAGGGCCAGTGTTTCTGTTGGCCTGGCTAGCTTCATCAACATCCCAAAAAAGAATAATCCCAAAAGGATGCTGTATGTGTGTGTTTGATTAATGATTAGAATCTTTCGAATTAAACAATTCTTCTTACTGTTTAAAAGCAGTATTTGAGTAAATTCTATGTATGCCTCCTATGATTTTTAATTTTAAAAAATCAAAAGGAGAGAGAATTTTTAAGGTAAATTATGTGAATAGTATTTTCTTTTTAAATTGGAAACTTCTGTTGGATCATCCTTAAGACATGAATGCAAACTATTGTAAGAGGAAATCTGGACCCATGCCCTTGGGAAATTATTAAGCTAGGTTATCAGCTCTTTAAGAAATAGCAGTTCAAAGATGGCTTTTTAGAAAGGCTAGCTCCTATCTTCCCAGAGGCTTAGACAAGGATGACTCTGCAAATACATGTAAACAAAGTTGAATTGGTGTGAGTTTGTTTTCAATAGCTGATGATTCTAAGTAGAAATCTAGTGAAACTACTCTTAATTATACCTAAACCTATAGTTTTCCTTCCATTGAATTCAGTACTTTTTAAAAATACTTTTAAGTATTTAAAATTTTTTTAAAAATGTTTTCATTTTTGAGAGGACAGAGACAGAATGCGAGTGGGTTAGGGGCAGAGAGAGAGGGAGACACAGATACGAGGCAGGCTCCAGGCTCTGAGCTGTCAGCACAGAGCCCAACGCGGGGCTCGAACTCACTAGCTGTGAGATCATGACCTGAGCCGAAGTCGGACACTGAACCCACTGAGCCACCCAGGTGCCCCTACTTTTAAGTATTTTAAAAACCAATAACAAGGAATAGAGGTAGCATCTGATATTCCCATCCTGTGGTCTGGACCTATGTCTTAGGAGAATGAGGTATCTCACTTCTAAATACTCATTACCTTTAATGTTTATGTGACCTTTTGTTGTTAGGTTGTGAGGTCAGATTTGCCAAAAGGGTGTAACTGTAGTTGTTCCAGGAGGATTTTTTTGTCATGTTAATTAAAAGTCCCATATGAAAAGTGGCAGACACTTACCCCAGTAAGTTGAGCTAAGGGAGTTCTTGTGGAAAGTTGGATTAAAACAAAACAAAACAAAATCCCCCCAAACCAGGATCTACAACCATATAAGGTTTAGTGGAGTTTTACTCCTTATTGCAAAAGAGTACAAAAGAGGAATGCTCAGTAACTCTAGATAAGTCTGCCTTTGAGTTTTGTCTCCTGTTTGACACTGCCTAATTTTATTAGCACAAAATAAATGTGTTTGTGTGTGTGTGTATCCATTTATATATATATGTATACACACACACACACACACACGCACGCACACATCTATCCATTCCCCTGAAAACTCTGCCAAACCATGGTTTCCTGTACACTGAAAATAGAAGTATTAGGGTAGAAGGTTATATCTGTGTGGGGTTGGATGCTTTTTATTTCTGGCTTTATTTCTATCTGCCAGTAGGATCAGTACATTTTACTCTATGCTATCAGAATGCAAAGTACTGTAAGAAATGGGTCTTGTTGTCAAGGAGCTTAGAATCTGATTTAGTATGGGCTTTAAAAAATGTGTCTAGTCACAGAAGATAACCAACAGTGGAAAAGGGTGGCCAGTTGCTTGTATCTTGTGTCATTATCCTCTGGATTGTCTTCATTCATATCCCAGATGTGTGTATGACTCCAGCCCTTACTTGCTTTAGGTCTCTGCTCAGAGAGGTCTCTGACTACTTAATGCAAAATGCCACCTTCCTGCTCATGCTGCTTCATTTTTCCTTGTAGCATTTATACCATTTGACCTGTTCTAGGTTTGTGTTTGGTCTCTGCTCACTGAGATGCAAGCTGTGGGAAAGTATGGACTTTGATTTTTGTGTACCGTGGAGTTTCTAGTGCCTGCCGTAGGATTGGGTTTATAGTAGCTTCCCAATAAGTAGTAAGTGGATTAATGACTGTGATCATTCATTCACAGATACTCAGTTGTCCCTCAGCTCTCAGCCCATTGGGGGTAGATGGACATGTAAACAAATCATCAAAGTACAGTGAGAGCACATGGGAGGGCAGGAAATGGATATAAGGAAGGAATGGGTGGGCTCAAGATTGTACTACTTTGGGCTTCATGAGTGTGGAATCTGTTGCCTCTTAAAGCTTAAAGCCTTTAGAAATTGGGATAGTCGGAGCAGTTTTATTCCTCTCCATCAAGGAGGCGTCATGGATACAAGGATAAGCAAGAAAGAAAATTTTCATTTGGTACCACTTGTTTTGATGGCCTGCTGTAGAAGAGTCTAAAATTCTTTTGGGTAAAAAGTAGGAGTTTAAAAAAAAAAAAAAAAGGAAAGAAAGAAGCCACAGTCATGGAGTATTATTTTTTATTCCTTATGGTAAGAAAAAGGAAATTCACTCCTGGAGGCCACCTATCATTTAGGGCATTTATGTGTTTCTTGTCTTTTCCTTGGGAGCTATTCAGAGGGATGGAGAGGAAGATAAAGTGCATCTCCTCACCCCCTCCCATTGTATGCTAATCCAATCTACACTTGCTTCTCCTGTTGAAGATTAAGGAAGCAGTTTGTTATTATTGATCTCTTTATCTTAATATAAATTTGTCTTTTTATGGGTTTCAAACAAATTGTATGTTATCATACAGTTTTAATCATTTAGTACATTGGTATTTGAAACTTAATTCCTACTTAATTTAAGTGGAAAAACTTTCCATTATCAATGCAAACAAAAGCTGTGTCAGACGTGTGAATTATGGTACTGATTAATCCTCAAACTTTTGAACAGTCACGGAACAAATCTAATGTACCAGAACAATGTTATTGATAAATCAGTGTAGGTTTTTGCCACTTATTCTATATTGACTCATTCACAACTGGGATTCACTGCAGATCCACTCCTTTGTTGATTCCATAGTTATTTGTTGTGTATGTAACCGGGGCCATGCAGTGGGCTGAGCTTTGAGAACACAGAATGTTCTAGAGCTCACATTCCAGACCATCAGGTTAGAATCAGTCTTACAGACATAGTGCTTCCACTGTTTGTTTTAAGATTTACTTGACCATATTCACCCCATTCGACAAGGCCCTAATCTTATGTTAATTTTGAATTGCCTTCCTAAATTATGTTCACAATCCTCTACTCCATGGTAGAGGTTTCTCTTAACTTGGCACTGTTGCCATCCTGGGCTGGATACTTTGTTGTAGGGGACGGCGCCACGCATTGTAGACGCCAGTAGTACTCCTACCCCTGCTCCAGAGTTGTGGCAATCCAAAACAGTTCCAGACACTGCCAGGTGATCCCTGGAGGATAAAATCATTCCTGCAGAGAAATACTGGTCTACATGAAGTTTATTGTAAAGGATTGCTATTGTGTATGTGCATCAATTTAAAATTTTGTTTTTAAAAAATTTTTTTTAACGTTTATTTATTTTTGAGACAGAGAGAGACAGAGCATGAACGGGGGAGGGTCAGAGAGAGGGAGACACAGAATCTGAAACAGGCTCCAGGCTCTGAGCTGTCAGCACAGAGCCCGACGCGGGGCTCGAACTCACGGACCGCGAGATCATGACCTGAGCCGAAGTCGGCCGCTCAGCCGACTGAGCCACCCAGGCGCCCTGACTCAATTTAAAATTTTGAATGCATAGAATTGTTGTCTTGGCTTTATAAAATTTTTAAAAAATCATTTGATATACCAGGATAATACTTTGGTCCTGATACGTTGAATTTATCAAGCAGGTGTTAAGAAACTTTAGAAAGAATTAGGACTCTAGTACTTCCAGATAGTGTCAAATGCATAAGGAGCCTAGACTGGGAATTTAGTTTCCTGTAGTGATTTCTAGGGATAGGTTATGATAAAACATTGTTGTCCTGTTTTATGTTAACTCAGGTCAGAGGTCAGGGATGGAGCCAAAAATCTCATGATAAGGTCCATTATAGATTTCTTATGCATTAATTTACCTGACTCATTTAAAAATTTTCATTATTCTACATTCTGCCATAATGAATTCGTTTCCTGTATACTCTACAGTGAAAAAATAAGTAGTCTTTTCACCCTTTCCAAACCCATCCGTATTAAAATGTTCAAATAAAAAGCTGCTTATGCATTTATTTCTGACATTTTTGTAAATGTGGTACCAGAATTTGCCCATATTAATTTTTTCCCCATATTAATTTCATTTTTCTGAGCCTGCCTTTTTTTGACTTTGAAATTTATTGGTGAAATAGAGCATATATTTTAGAATGTTTAGGTGAAAGAAACTTTAAAGATCATATAGTTCATTCTTATCAGTTTACAAATTGGGAAACTGGCTTTTTCTTGACATTCAAAGCATATGAATGTTTGTAGACTATACTGTAGTTTCATTCTGGTTCAGTAGCACACTACTTTGTGCCTCTCAAATCACGATAGGTAAATTCCAGGCCCAGGTAGAAACCTGACACAAAGGGAAGAAGTTTTGTCTCAAAAAACCTTCTTTGGTGTTGAAACTACATTTTTTTTTTTTCTAGAATGATAAGGAGTATGTGTGTTTCATTAATATCATGCTTTTTTTGGGTTTACTTAGTAAATGGCCCAGAATATTTTCCATTGGACCAGGATGGATGATTTTAACACTTGACCAATATTCAATTCAAAGAGTAATTGTTGACTTGGAAAAATCTCATGGTGTAGCCAGAAAGTACATTTTGATAAGGGAGCAACTTCCTGAGTGTAATTGCCTGGGAAATAAAAATAATCTCATCAAAACATTTTCTCTTTTCTTATTCAAGGGAGATCGGATGTGGCACTTTGCAGTGTCTGTGTTTTTGGTAGAGCTCTATGGAAACAGCCTCCTCTTGACTGCAGTCTACGGGCTGGTGGTGGCAGGGTCTGTTCTGGTCCTAGGAGCCATCATTGGTGATTGGGTGGATAAGAATTCCAGACTTAAAGGTGAGAAGTGGTAAACTAAGGCTTTGTATTCATGGGACCTAGGCTTGAGCTAAAGAGAAACCACTGTGACTGACCCACTGTGTGTCTGCTTGCCATACTTGAGCAATGGGATGATCAGCGTTAGCACTTCTACATGGAAGGTCCTGGGGCTTCTGCACAAAATTGGAATGCCAAGATATTAAGCTTATAGATTGTTTTGGATCTTTGGCTAGTCATAAATTCCAGATGTTAATAATTAACACCATAGTTCTTTTCTGGGAGCCATGTTAAACATTAAAAGTTTGCTTAACTCTGGCATTCTTTCTAACCATGAGTCGCACTGGAGTCAGTCAGTGTGATGTTCCTGGGACAGCTTTAACATCTGTCCTCTGGGTTACAGTGTTTTCTATAGAGGCAGGTGTAGGGTAATTGAAAACTATAGATTGAAGAGAGAATATCTGAGTCAGGATCATGGAGAGCTGAATTATAAATTTTTGAGGGGAAAAGAAGAAATGGTAATATATTGACATTTATTCTAGAGCATTAGTACTGAAATCATTGTAGTTTTATGTATAGGAAAGAGGGAAAGTGATGGAACAGTTCAGCTATGCAGAATATAAGTGCAATCCAGATAATACGCCAGGTCACAATTTTCCTGGGTTGTGCAGTTGATGATGCCAAGACCTGGCCAAGTCTATTTTAGACATTGAAAAAAGATTGAAATATGTTTCTTTCAGTGAAGGATGACTGCCCCTGGATAGAGAGCAATTTGGATTATCAAATTCTAGGACTTGATTCTATTAGTGAAATGGTCAAGGTGGACATTTGTCTGTTTTGAGAATGGATATACCAGAACACATATAGAACTAAGTTTTGTATACAAGAAAACAAAAAACATTCCTGGTTGTTCACATCGTTATTTGTAGGAACACAGGGATATTATATATCTTGGAGACCTTTTAACCTTATGATTGTTGAGCATTGGAATCCTAGGTTGGGAAAGAATGTTGAGTTAGATGAAAAAGTGTGTGGTAGGATAGCAATCTCCCATTTATCCCATGAAATCAGCTCACATGTCACTTTCTGTGAAAATGTCCGATGTCTCTGGGCTGATTTAATCATTTCTTCCTCTGCTCTCAGGAGTCTTTGTCAACACCTCTGCTATTGTACTTCTACTCTAACAATTATCTGTTCCCATATCTTTCCTTCCTCTGGTCGGTGGGGTTCTAAAAGTTAGAAACTTCACGCAGTTGGTATTTAATCCTTGTGCAATAAAAGAATGAGTTATATGTTGGGATTTTACTACAAACTAATTTCAGAAAGCAGTTTGTTTGAGGCTTTTATATGACCTTCTAAGCCAGAATGAGCTTTACTGCCCTTAAAGACCAGGGCTATAATTATGCCTTATGCATACAACTCCCTGTATTTTTCAGGGTACTTTTCATGAGTATTTTATTTGAGCATCATACTGACCTTGTAAAGAAGGCACATATGTATCATCATCCTCACCTTATAGACACAGACATAAGAGACATTATGTATCCTGTCCTAGTTCACCTACCCTGGTGAGTGGCAGGGAAAAGATTACAAATAAGACTGTGGGTGTCCTTACTTGGTGTACTTAGTCCTTACTCCAATACATTATCTACATGGGTGCCGGACTCCAAGGAAACTGGCATTTTCTGTGAGGGAAGGTGTTACTTAGAATTTCATAGCAGCAGCATACAGCATTAGAATGCCCAGTGGAACACACTGCTGCTTTATTCTTGGTGAATTTTACATATCTTTCCTATGTATTCATACTATCTTATCAGATTCAGCCTATTCCATAGGGGCTTATGGATTCCATGACTTCTTAACCTCTTCTCTAACTTCCTGCATGTTATGATTTTAGCTTCAGCAACAAAGAGCTGAAAGATGGATCTTGTCTATGTAATATAGTTCTGTTTATGACAGTAAACTTTCAAGAGAATAAACTAAATGAAAATGTGGTCATTATGAATGGCTTTAATTAATAGGAAAATGGTGAATACTTCACTCTTCCTGTAAGTTTTACTGGTCTGGTGTTATCTGGTGGGTCCTACTGGAAATAGTTGATTCAGGATTTACTTCAGGAATTTTTTTTTCATATAGTAATTTGCATATGCATTAATGTGTGGACAAAAATGGGGCCATTGTGATATTTTGGTGTAGTGAACACTTTGTTTCTCCCTCTGTACAGTGGCTCAGACTTCGCTGGTGGTACAGAATGTTTCAGTCATCTTGTGTGGAATCATTCTGATGATGGTTTTCTTACATAAAAACGAGCTTCTGACCATGTATCATGGATGGGTTCTTGTAAGTTCTCAGTGATATTCTTGATGGCAGAAAATAGAACATCTGGTAGCGGTAAAAAATGAAAACCTTTGAGACTAGGGGGTATCTTTTCACAAAGACACTGTTGACCCTCTGTGTCCATTTAATATCCTCTACCGTTTGTATTGTATTTTGTTTCTGCTTGTTTGCCCATAGTGGGCACTCATTAAATATTGTTTGAATTTTAATTTTGTCCTATTTTTTTTCCTTATTTGTTTTTAGTGGTATTTCTAAAAGTTTATTGTATAATTCAGTTGTCAATTAGTTTTCAGCTACTAACCTGTAATTTGTTCACATTACATAAGAAATGTAATCCATATATTTATTAATTTGTCATAATTGTATTCCTCCAATAGTAATTGGTATGTATGGGGTCATGGACTACATAACTTCTCACACTATGGTCTCATGATAGCTTGATGGAAAAGGGGAAAGATGGGGTGGTGGCAAATAATGGATTTGATGTAACTATTGAATCTTCTTATATATTTAGACAGATACTGTAGGGTTTCAAAGCCAGGGAGAACATTAGAAATCTTCTAGTATATTCCCTTTATTTTGTTAATGAAAAAATTAGACAAAGTGATGTTATCTGATTGACCATTGTCGTGCAACTAGGAAGTATCATAATTCTGACTTAAATGCAGGTCTTCTCACTTCCTCTTTATTGTTTTTTCCAAAAGAGGTATTTTGGGAAGACATTAAAAACTACTGCTATGTTAACACTTTATGATAACTATGTCACATAAATGTGCACATGATTTTTATAATTTTTGTACTATGTGTATTGCAGATGATGTGGATTGGGAAGATATTATGCCCTTTAACTTGACTACTGGTATTTATGGTTTCATGTCTACAAAGTAAAATTATTTCTTATGATTTTATGAAATGAACTTAAAATTTTATTATTATGCCACCAAAGACCATTTCAAACTACACTGTACAGTGAGGTGTAGGTCCTGTGAGGTAAAACTGACATTTTTAACTCAACTTTTTCCTATAATTCCTTAGACTTCCTGTTACATCTTGATCATCACTATTGCAAATATCGCAAATTTGGCCAGTACTGCTACTGCAATCACGATCCAAAGGGACTGGATTGTCGTTGTTGCAGGAGGAGACAGAAGCAAATTAGCAGGTAATTTGGCTTTCTCTTTTAATATAAGGGGTTACATGAGGATTCACTTTATGTCAGAGGTAGTAAATGAGGGTTAAACCTTTTCTTCTGGGTATTTAATTGAAAATTATTTTCCATAAATTGAAAATATAGTCTTTGTCTTATCACATTATCAGTTTCAGTGCAATGATTTATCTCACTGTTATGAAATTAATTTATAGGATAGTGAACTTTTATTGAATGCAAACCTGGCAAATGGAAGAACGTTTCTTTTGAACTCTTTCTTTTAAATTCTGTTCATGGTCTCTGTATGTTTACTTAATACTTAGAGCAGTGAAAATCTGACATGAGATTGATTCATTCATACCATGGTAGTATGACTGGTATTTACTGCTTTTTATTTTTCTCCAAACCAAGTGGAAACACTTTATTTCCAAAAGGGACTCTAGTAGTTAATTCCTTCAAGGTTAAAGTTATAATCTATAACTTTTATTCTATTATCTGCAATGCAATAGAATTGCTGTTACAAATACTAGAGAAATTGAGGGCAGAATATGGTTTTCAAGAAGCTTATAATCTTAGTTGTCCATTGGAAACATATATAAGAGGCCAGAGACAGACTAAAGAATGCTTACAAAGCAACATGTCCTATTACATTAGCATCACTTGTACTCAGAATAACTCACCTCACTCAATATTCCCTACCTGCCCCCTGACACAGACACACATCAGATTCATAGCTACACAGGGTTAAGGAGGAAGGGTACACCTATCCACTGATTAGATCAGGTCAATCAGTTGTGCTGGTCATTGAGATAATGGGTATCACAAACCTATTGCCCAACCATCCTGACAGACCAGAAAACTATTGCTGATGATTTAAATGGCTTATTCTAGTTCACAGAAGGCAAGATTAGTGTTGGGGATAGCAGGCAACTTTGTTTGGGCATGTGGCTAAAAAAAGGAAAGGAGGTGGTGAGAGAAAGAAAATGTGTGAAAGGTCTAAAGGAAGAAAGAGAAGAATTTGCTTAAATCATCACTTTGTTGTAGCAATGTTATTTATAATTGAGACAAATACCACAGTGATTTTAGAGAATGGTGTCCATATAGGATGAATTTATAGCACATGTGAATATACCACAGGATATTCTTTCTAGAGGTAAAGTAGTGATTCTCGTTGATTTTTTTCTTCCTGTAATCATTTACCAATAGGAAATAATTCCATGTCTCTTCTTGTCACATTGAACTATATGATTAGGCTTTGTCCTTTTTTGTATGTTTTTTCCTTATTTACTTTCTCTTTTTAATATGCTATTTTAAGTATGTAATACATGTCCATGTTTTAAAATTCAAAAGGTACAAAAAGACCTGTTTTGAAAATAGAGCACATATGTATCTGGTAGAATATATTTGGGGGGAAAGTTGTCTTTTAAAATGATTTTCTTTCTCTTAATATGAATTTTATTTTATTTTATTTTTTTAACGTTTATTTATTTTTGAGACAGAGAGAGACAGAGCATGAACGGGGGAGGGTCAGAGAGAGAGAGGGAGACACAGAATCTGAAACAGGCTCCAGGCTCTGAGCTGTCAGCACAGAGCCTGACGCGGGGCTCGAACTCATGAACCGTGAGATCGTGACCTGAGCTGAAGTCGGACGCTTAACCGACTGAGCCACCCAGGCGCCCTTCTTAATATGAATTTTAAACTCATTTTGACTCTTGTGAAGTCTGTACAGTCTGGAGGGAAAAAAGCCCTGTGTAAAGTGAAAATTCCTCAGAATTTATCATTTATTCTAAATACAAATATAAATAAATAAGAAAAACCAAAGATTCCATATAACTTTGTGGGCTTTTGACGTCCCAGAACAAGAAGAAGAATATGAATGACTGTTTCTCAGCTGCCTTTCTTTATTATCAGGAATAATTGCAGAGGAATAATTGCAGTCTGTTTTCTAACTTTCTGGAATTTCTCAAGTTTAGGAAGGGAAGTAAGCTGCCTATTGAAGTTTCATCCACTGTGAATTAGCTTTTAGCAAGTGGTGCTTTTTAGCAAGTGAAGTGGAATTTCTCAAGTTTAGGAAAGGAAGCAAGCTGCTTATTGAAGTTTCATCCACTGTGAATTAGCTTTTAGCAAGTGGTGCTTTTCTGCATTCAACTAGTATTGCAGGTTAGTAGCCTAGTGAGGGAAAACCTCTGTGTTGTCTTTCTTCAGCATTTGTTAAAAGATTAACTAAAACCATGCTTCAAAATAGGATAGAAACTTTCTTAGTTCAGAAGGTCAGCAAGGGTCTATCTAACCATTGATTTTTTGGTGCTATTTCTGCTATAAGGCAGAATTATAGAACAGGTAGAGAGGAGGAGAGAGGAAAATTGGAGAAGTGTATGTCAAGAAGTACACCTTAGTCACCTCTGAGGTTGAGTCTCTGCACACAGACGCACGTCCTCCAGTCAGGAATTGTGTGTGTTTGTGCAGGGTGCGTTTTGAAGTCGAAACGAAAACTTTAGAAACCCAGCGAAAACTGTTAGAAACCCGAGCAGGGGACTGGACAGGGACGCTGAACCTGTGTGCGCCTTGTATGTGTGTGCCTGTGAAGGGCAAAAGCTGTATGCGCTGGGAGGAGAGGTGGTGAGCCAGATGGTAATTGCTCCCCTTCCCTTAATGCAGTGTTTCTGATTTCAGAATAGGTTTCAAAACTGGAAGTTGTATCACTGAGGGTAAAAAAATAGAGACATTTTCCCTGGAAGGTTAAAAAATTTTAGAATTTCAGTGGCATCAGACCAAAATACAGCTGTTACCATCTAGTTTGGAGATCACCAGAAAAGGAATTGTTTTTCTACATGAATACTGGTAATTAATCTGTCGGCTAATTTGCCTAGGTACTTGGTTTAGTGTTTTATTAAAGCAGTCTGTTGTGCTATGACCCTTAGCCTGTCAAACCTGTTTGAAGCTCACTTCCTTTTCCCAGACTTTTTATCCCTTCTGTTTTATTTCCTTCCCTATTTTCTTTGTTAACCACTCTATTTATAGCTTCTGAGGTGTTTTGTTTTGTTTTGTTTTGATCCTCCTTCCTAAAGACACATCTGCTGGTTACCGTGATCAAGATGACCAATAAATTTCTTATTTGAACTCTATTGACTAAAAATTGATTTCATATTTAAGGTAGACAAACCTGTTGCCTGCTATTTGCTCAGCAGGTCTGCTTATTATTATTATCCTATGAGATTTAATATGCCCTTTATAATAGCAAGTCTTTATTTAATGTCATGGTCTGTGCCTCAGCTGCAGCTGAAAATAGTTAAATTAAATGAAGCACATATTAAATGAATTAAATGAGCACATATATGTGTGTTTACATAAGAATAAATGGAAATTTGTGCAAAGGATGGGTTTGCATATTCAGAGGACAGATTCTTCTCTAGCCTGTTACCAGTGAAATGATGAGGTCTTTTCCCCAAATCATTATATAGTTCATTCTGCTTCCAAAACATAAAAGCTGGTTACTGATACTGCATCACACACAAACATTATTAGCTTCCTAAGTATAATAAAGATTGAAATTGGTGGCATTAGGAAGCTTCAGGAGCACTTAAAAACCGAGGAAGTGAAAATACAACAAATCATTTTAACTAAATTAATTTTTCTCTTGTTGTGGGGCTTTCAGAACATGTGTATATTTTCACTCGTACTCAATTTTGGGAATCAAAATATTGAGTTACTTGAATCTATTCTATACTTCTCTGTTAGCACCTGAGTTGGAAACTTTTTGAGGGTGGGATGAAAGCGAAGCCTCTGCAAAAAAGGGTCATGTGTGAGATCAGTGAAAACTGCCTTTGCCTCTCAAGTGAAAGGTGAAACGTGTCAAAGTTCTCCTGTTATCATGTAAGCATTATACACTCATGGGACTAATTGGAAGGCAGTTGAGGACCAGGAAGAATTAGAGAAGGAATAAAGGCAATTTTCTGCTAATGCACTTATTAGTCACCTATTGCTTTTGTCTTAAGGTGCCCCACATGATTGATAAGGATTTGTCTCATTGGTTCCACTCTACTCTGTGAGATAGAGAATAAGAAAATTGGTCATTTTCTTGACTTCCTCTCTTTTATTCATGTTGTCCTCTGCTCTGATTTTGCTATGTTCCCATGGTCATGTCCTAGACTTGGTCATCACCACTAAATCCTCCCCTTCCATAATCTTAATCTTAGGCATTCATGTCTTGAATTGGCACCTCCTGTCTTTCCAGCTCATTCCTTCTCATACCCTAGCCACAACAGTCTTCCAGGCTGGTTGTCACCTACAGGCCATTTTCACTGTCTGTGACGGCTCTTGTCTCCCTTCCTTACTCAGCGGAAAATTACAGGTCAGACATTCTGATCACATATGATCACCTCCTAGCTTATACTCTCAGCTCACTTGGCCTCCTCTCCTTCTGTTACTCTCCAGTAGAACATGCCTGGAGAAAAACGCAGTTTTGCTCTCTGTTTTCACTGTTTTACAGTTCGTGACCGTTGGGTTCATGTTCGCCCTTTTGTGCTGCCAGGTGATCGTACTAATTTCTGTGGCCCTTTCCTCCTTCCTGTTTCCTTAGAGGAGTAGGTTTCACGTTCTCCTTTCTCCTCATACATTCCATACCTCCTCTCCCATCCTCACTTTCACTGATGACCTTGCTTTGTGCTTTACTGAGAGAGTAGAAGAAATGAGAAGTTACACATGCTGTCCCATTACATCCACCTGCAGCTGCGTATGTGGTCTGCACTCTTGTGCATGTTGATGGTTTTGCTCCCGTCTAAGAGTAGCTCTCCCTTTTGTGTGTTGGTTCAGATTCCATCCCTTCTCATCTATGGTGTCATCCCCAACAGCATATAAATGTGCAATAATATTTCTCTTAAACATTTTTACCTCTTTTTACCCTTCTACCACCTCATTTCTTTGTTTCTGTTTTCAGAAAAATCTTAAAAAAAAAGATGTCTATGCTGTTTCTAGTTCCTGTCCCTGGTCAGGGCTTTGCTTTTCATGATGCCAGGGGGGCAACATTTACATTGTGAATCCAGGGAGTGCCACTCACTTAAAAATATAATATAAATGGTATATCTCCTGGAGTTGACGCCAATCTCTTAAACCAGCTTCAGTCAGGCATTTGCCCTTTCTGGTCTACCAGAACTACTCTCTTTGAAGCCCCCAATACCTTCCGTGTGACCAATCTAGAGCTTCCTCTTAGTACTCATCTTCCTTGACCTATCAGCAGCACTTGCCAGTTGATTACCCCTCCTCTTAGAAACAGTGTTGCCCCATGGCTTCTAGGATGCCACACTCCTCTGGGTTTTCTCCTCTTTCACTAGTTCTTCTTCATCTTCCTGACCTCTAAACATTGACATGCCCAGGACTGGGTCCTCAGATCTTGCCTCTTCTGGATCTACACTCAGTCCCTTGGTTGACCTCATCCAGTCTGACTGCTTTAAAACTCAACTGGCTGATGACTACCAAATCTGGCACAGACTTCTTTCCTAAACTGCAGACATATTTAACTGTCCACTTGATACACCCTTGTGCTTGTCAGTAGCCTATCAAAATCAGCATCTCTAAACTAAATACTCGTTCTTTTGCTGCAAATCTGATTCTTTTGAATTCTTTCCTTTCTCAGTAAATGGCCACTCTTTCCTTCTAATAGTTGCTTAGAAAACAGCAACAGTGAACTTCAGAGTCCTCCTTAATTCTTCTCTTTCTCTCACACCCCATATCTAATCTATTTGCAAATCTTTCTGATTCTGCCTTTGAAGTGTATCTAACATCTGTTTCCCCATTTCCATTATTACTGTCCTGGTTTATGCTACATCATCTTCTACCTGTCTTCTTGCCTCTGCTCTTATCTACCAACTCCCTCACCCTCATGCTACAGTCTTCACAACACAGCAGCCAAAATGAACCTTTAAAAACATAAGTTAGACTGTGTCACCTCTCTGTTCAAAAGCTCCAAAAGGCTTCCTCACCCATTCATTGACAAAGTTGGCATCCATATAATGTTCACAAGACCCTAGGTCTACCTCCCTCTCTGACCTCTTCCCTCCCTCTCTGACCTCTTCCCTTCCTCCCTCTGCTCTAGCCCTGCCAGCCTCCTTGTTGTTCCTCTAACACTGTAGGTGTGCTCCTCCTGCCCCAGGACATTTTTACATCCCTTGGTCTGGAATTCTCTTTTCACTGATATCTACAGGACTGACTCTTTTTCCTCCTACTCCTTTCTCTCTCTCTCTCTCTTTTTTTTTTCAGGGAGTCCTTTCCTGACCTTGCCATATTGAAAACAAATCTTTTGGGGCACCTGGGTGGCTCAGTCAGTTAAGCATCTGACTTCAGCTCAGGTCGTGATCTCACGGTTTGTGGGTTCAAGCCCCATGTCGGGCTCTGTGCTGACAGCTCAGAGCCTGGATCCTGCTTGGGATTCTGTGTCTCCCTCTCTCTCTGCCTCTCCCCTGCTTGTGCTCTCTTTCAAAAATAAACATAAAAAAAAAAAAAAGAAAACTGAAATTTCTCTTTTCCCAGCACCCTTTTTCTGCTTTATTTTTCACCGTAATATTTAATTAACATATGACATTCTGTGTGTGTGTGTGTGTATATATATATATACACATATACATATATATATATATATATATATATATATATATATATATATATATATATATTGATTGATTTACTCTTTCTTTTCCCATGGGAAGGTAAACTCCCTGAAGACAGGGCAGGATATTCTTTATTTTTTTTTATAGTGATAGAATAATGCCTAGCCCATAATAGGCATTTAATAAATTTTTGTTGAAAACATGTTTGTAGGGTCACTCACTATTGTATTCATCTTAAAAGCTAATATTAGACTTATTTATACAACCCCAGGGAATCATGATTTTTGAGGCAAATTTAATATGACTTGTTCCAAATGACAAATTATTTCCTAACAAAATGGTTTGTTCACAGAGTGCTTTTAGAAATTTACATTCTAGGAATCTATACTCTTGGATTATGAGTTTGTATTATGTAAGTGGGCAGTCTCTCTTTGATAGATTTGCACACTTATCTTCCTCCTTTACCTACCTTTATAGATATGAATGCTACAGTACGAAGGATTGACCAGTTAACCAACATCTTGGCCCCTATGGCTGTTGGTCAGATTATGACGTTTGGCTCTGCAGTCATTGGCTGTGGTTTCATTTCGGGGTGGAATTTCGTGTCCATGTGTGTGGAGTACTTTCTGCTCTGGAAGGTTTACCAAAAAACACCTGCTCTGGCTGTGAAAGCTCCTCCTAAAGTAGAGGAAGCTGAATTGAAACAGCTGAATTTACATAAAGGTAAGCTCAATACAGCGATCAATCCTTTTATTCTGATGTTCAGACCTTAAAAGTTGGTGAAGATGAAAGTTCATCCAGTTTATTACTGCTGAAGGCGTGCATGAGGTTAAATATGTCACTTTGGTATGGATGAGTCAATACCCAGGCTTTTGACAGCCTGAGGAACAACTTGGGATTGGACCTCAGGGAGCTGGAATGAGGCCTCGGGCCCTTTTCCTTAACGTGAGCAGCAGACATGGAGGGGAAATCAACTGAGGGATGGCTGGGAAAAATTGAGCCATAAGAATGGGAAAAACAAGGGGGGGAAAAAAAGAATAAGAGAATTCCTGAGTCTATGAAGAGAAGAGTTACATAGCTATTTGTACAACAGTGGAAGGGAATGAGGACTGAAGGTGGGCATTTCCCAAGAAGAGAGAGCAAGTTGGGCTTTTGGGCTAATGGAATCCTAACAGGGCCCCAGAAAAGAAGATGCTGTGTTTTTCCAGACAATTATTATATTTTTACTTGATGAGTTTTCCTGTTATTTACTTTTACTTTGGTGGGAGTATAATTTTCTTTCTTTCTTTCTTCCTTCCTTCCTTCCTTCCTTCCTTCCTTCCTTCCTTCCTTCCTTCCTTCCTTCATTTCTGGAGTATAATTTCTAAGGGGGGGCAATGGAGAGAGGGAGACAGACCGTGTGAGAGACAGCGATATCCATAGTATTTTGTTTATTTGACATAAATGCTACTTGGAGATTGTTTCTTAGCTGAAATTCTTAGGTTAGTAAAAGAAAATACATATTATACTGATACATATAATATCTTTTATTAACAGAAACTGAGCCAAAATCCTTGGAGGGAACTCATCTAATGGGTGAGAAAGACCCTAACATCCATGAGCTTGAACATGAGCAAGAGCCAAGCTGTGCCTCCCAGATGGCTGAGCCCTTCCGCACCTTCCGAGATGGATGGGTCTCCTATTACAACCAGCCAGTGTTTCTGGCGGGCATGGGTCTTGCTTTCCTCTATATGACTGTCCTGGGCTTTGACTGTATCACCACAGGGTACGCCTACACTCAGGGGCTGAGCGGGTCCATCCTCAGTATTCTGATGGGAGCATCAGCCATAACTGGAATAATGGGAACCATGGCTTTTACTTGGCTACGTAGAAAATGTGGCCTGGTTCGGACTGGTCTGATCTCAGGATTTGCACAGCTTTCCTGTTTGATCTTGTGTGTGATCTCCGTGTTCATGCCTGGAAGCCCCTTGGACTTGTCTGTTTCTCCTTTTGAAGATATCCATTCTAGGTTGATTCAAGGAGAGCCGCTGTCCACAATTAGACCTACAGATATACCTGAAATCATTTTTACACCTGAAATGCACATGTCAAATGTGTCTGACCCTGCTACTATTGTCCCAGAGATGAGTCCTAAATCTGTGCCCATAGTGTCTGTCAGTCTGCTGTTTGCAGGCGTCATTGCTGCTAGAATTGGTAAGTCATCTCTCTGAATGTTAATGAGCTAAAGTGTCTTTTTTGCAGGGTGGGTTCAGAAGATTCAATGATAAATGATCTGAAATCTTCCCTTAATTTAAGCAAAACCCACTCTGTATCCTTACATACATATGAAATTTTTATTTTATAGTTTAAAATACAGTTTGTATATATGCACATATGCTTAAAATATGATTAGGGCTTGAAACTTTTTAAATTTTTTTTTTTAACGTTTATTTATTTTTGAGACAGAGAGAGACAGAGCATGAACAGGGGAGGGGCAGAGAGAGAGGGAGACACAGAATCTGAAACAGGCTCCAAGCTCTGAGCTGTCAGCACAGAGCCTGACGCGGGGCTCGAACTCACGGATCGTGAGATCATGACCTGAGCCGAAGTTGGACGCTTAACCGACCAAGCCACCCAGGCGCCCCTGAAACTTTTTAATAAATGAGTATCTTAAGTGTTACTCTTGATGCAATTTATTATTTTTTTTAGTTTATTTTTTTAAAATTTTTAACATTTATTTATTTTTGAGAGACAAAGCACAGGCAGGCGAGGGGCAGAGAGAGAGAGAGGGAGACACAGAATCCAAAACAGGCTCCAGGCTCCAAGTTGTCAGCACAGAGCCCAATGCGGGGCTCGAACTCAGTCCATGAGATCATGACCTGAGCCGAAGTCAGATGCTCAACTGACTGAGCCACCCAGGCACCCTGATGCAACTTATTTTTTGAAAATATATTAGTTATAATGATGCCAGTTAGTAATTTAGTGTCTTTATATTGCTATAACTCTACTAAAAGGACTATGAGTTAGAAAATATTTGTATAGGACAAGGTAAAAAAGGTAGTGTTTTTGTTTTCAAAAAAAAAAAAAATCCTTCAAAAGTCCTCTCTAGCTTATGTGTATTTATAGTATACTTTGCCAAACAAGTGGATTTTATAGCTCTGGAAGGAAACACAATGTAATGACTTCTTACAAAGTAAAATTTAAGTAATTATTAATAGAGTACTGATGAATTATCTCTGCCTGAATTTTTTTCTTTAAATGAAACCATATTTATCTTGTGATACAAAGCAATTCATTAATTTATCAAAGACAATTAATATTCAAGCAAGACAGCTTTATTACAGGGGCTTTAGAAACCAAGCAGTAAATGTAATAATCACTTAAAGTCCTTAAACTTTAACCACAACAGTATATTAGTACATTCACTGTAGGCTTTAAAAACACTAGTACTTACAGTAAGATTTATTGTCTCTGATTTCGGAGTTTTGCTTTTGTAGTATAAATAATCACAAAAAATAGAATTAAGAAGTTTGTAGATTAGACTTACTTTAGTATGGTGGCTATAAAAAATCATTTCTTGAAGCCACTAGCAGCCCAGTATTTTATTTATTTTATTTTATTTTATTTTATTTATTGTATTTTTATTTTTCAAGTTTTTATTTAAATTCCAGTTAATTAACATGCAGTGTAATATTAGTTTGAGGTCTAGGATTTATTGATTCAATACTTATATACAACACCAAGTGTTTATTAATGAAAAAGAATTCTGAAAGGCAAGGCTCTGATGAATATATGCATGGTGACTTCAAGATAATAGGGATGAATATATATTTTGTCCACGTCAACAGATTTTTAAAATGTAAATGTGAAATGTAAAGCTGTAAATTAAAATTCAGTGTTTAACAGATATCTTCTATTAATAGGTCTTTGGTCCTTTGATTTAACTGTGACACAGCTGCTGCAAGAAAATGTAATTGAATCTGAAAGAGGCATTATAAATGGTGTTCAGAACTCCATGAACTATCTTCTTGATCTTCTGCATTTCATCATGGTTATCCTGGCTCCGAATCCTGAAGCTTTTGGCTTGCTTGTACTGATTTCAGTCTCCTTTGTGGCAATGGGCCACATGATGTATTTTCGATTTGCCCAGAAAACTCTGGGCAGCAAGATGTTTGCCTGTTGTCCTGAGGAAAAAGAAGTTACGAATGAAAATCAAACTAATATATCTGTTGTGTGAGACCATTTAACTGTTGCTATCCCTGTTACTAGATTACACAGAGCACATATGCATATTTTGTACTTCAGAATTCCAATAAACAGCTAGGTGTTTCTCTCTGGTTTTACCCCAGTTGTACCCTGAGGGCTAGAAGCTATTTACAAGACTTAAGTCAGAGGAAATGAACTGGTTAATTTCCCTTACACTTAAGGATGGGGAAAAAAATCAAAAAAGGAAAAGAAAAACTCAGTTTAAATGTGGAGAAAGGTAACACTGATTTTTCCCTATTTCTCAGGAGTAGGTAAAATTTTACACGAAGAGCAGTTAGTCACGTGATTTAAGTTATTCTTTGGGAGATATTTATTATCTGTGCAAGAATTCAGATATGTCATTTTTCCTTAAAACTCATTCTTGTCCAAGTCTAGCTAATTTATTTTCTTTTAGCATGTTCTTCACATTATAAAAAAAACAAATTCTGCTTCAAGTATGAAGAGGAGAGTTTGATAACCAGTGTTATTCTTATTGATCCTGTCGATCATAAGGGATTTACATATATGTAGAAAATGAAATACTTAACTAGAATTCTCAAATAGGATTTACGGTATAACTTGAGAGAGCACCTTTGTATCTTTATTATCATGGTGAAATACTGTAGTAAGCATATATAACACTTCAGAAAATGGCTCTCCTGTAAGCTGCAGATAGAAACAAAGCTGTAGATATATAACAGTAAATGCATAAGGACTTCAAATACGCTGATAGTTTGGCCATAGAAACTAGAAGCTCAAAGTCACCCAGAAGAGCAAGATCTGAATTCAACTCCGCTATCGTTAATGATCTCTGTCTTGGAACAGGAGGGAGCACGCTTTTAGCCTGGTAGATTAAATGTAGAAAGCAAGCTCACACTTGGAAAGGTTTTGTTTTAAAATCATCAGATTGACTTTTGAATGTGCTCAGCTAGAGCATTTTTACTTTCACTGTTTTGTACCCAAGGAGTTATTTTTACACAGTTGTAGAGCAAGACCGTTTATAAATGTATCCCGTTCAAATGTCTTTGAGAAGAATGGAAGAAAAGAAATACTTTTGTATGTATTTTAAAAAACTTTTCCGAGTCCGTTTGCAACATGTCAGTACCAACATGGTACTTTGCCTTAACCGTTTATGCACTTTCATGGAGACTGCAATCCGTTACTATGAGCACTTTCTTCTTTTTTCTTAAGGTTTCATCTTCTTTCTATGGTATGACATAATGATTTACTATGTTGTAAAATCTTTGTAACATATTTCTATATAAAAAACATTTTTAAAATCTTGAGTCCTTTTTCCTGAGTTGCGTTCCCCGGTTATTTAATATTAGTTTTGTTATAGAACATCTGTTTTGGATAAGGTATTTTCTTCCTCTGCAGTTTCATAATAATTCATATTTTTTAGTGTTATCCCACTGTTCATATGTACAGTTTATGGTGGTTTGGATACAAATATAGTAAACATGAACTCAGTACTCATTCCTTGACCTTGAAGAAGTCACATGAAGCCCTCTGAATTCTATCTCATCTTCTGTAAATTGAAGATGATACTACAAAGCCAACTCCACCCACCTCACAGCTTTTCCTGACCAAGTCAAATAAGAGAAGTCATGTGGAAGTGCTTTGTGGACTATCGGATGAGGTGGTATCAGTACTAGGAATTGGGCCTAACGACAGAGTTCTAGGTTCCTGCTGTAGTCCAAAAAAAAAAGAGCCGCATTCTGTACTTGACAAATGTTAATGAAGACTTGATCTGTACCCCAGACAGCTTCCTCCTGGGGTGCAGATTTGACTCTGACATGGTTAATCAGAGGCTCCTTTTCTTTCCCCTAAAATTGGGGCCTTGAGAACCTTTGCCTGCACCCGGAAGCTCCAGACCTGCTTGTGGCCTTTGGACAGACGGCAGATGCCTCCGTAAGGTTTGGCTGCTGTCTTGAACAGGCCCTCTGCTCCCTCCCACAGGGGTCAGCTGTGGTCTGAATTCTGCCCTGAGTTTGGCAGCCTTAATGGAAGGCCTGTGACCTTGTAAGATGAATAGAACCATATTAGCAAAGGAAGTTCGCGGCTCTTCATGTGGGCATTTTGACAAATTGAGGGTCTGGAGAGAGAGGGGCCTGTGTAGGAGGAAGGAGCCTGGAGTTGGAGAGCCGAAAGGAATTTTTACAGCCGCCTTGCTTATCTTTGCAGAGTGCTGTGGAGAGCAGGAAGAGGAGGGGAGGGGAGGGGTGTCACCGCTGGCCTGGCAGCCTTTGCTGTTTACAGCCCCAGGCATAGAAGTAGGGCAGGGGCAGGCAGATGAACAGAGCCTGTGTCTGGGTGTATTTCTAAATAGGGGGACAAACTCAAATATCTACAGGGACAATCAGGTGATACCAATGAGTGAAGCGGATTAGAGACAGGAGAATTGTCCTTCGCTTAGCTTGTAATTACATTTCCTAAAAGAGTCACTTATTTTGCTCCCAGTTAAAAACAAATTATTACATTTTTTTTCATGCTTTATTCCATGCAGGTTTCCTACCGTGGTTTTTAAGTTCCTTTTTTCAACATAGGCATTCTTTGCTTACTAAATGCAGAAAGCCATCTTCATTACCCTAAAGAACTATGCCTTTCCCCATTTTTTTTTCTTGAAACAGGTGGCTTGCTTGATATACCTTTCATTTCTCCCCACCTCCAAACCCCCAAAAAGAAAGATAAGGTATAAGAAATTTTTTTCCTGTTTATCATAAGACAGAAAAACAGTGCAGGAGGCGTGCTAAATGGAGCATTGGCCCTGGGAGGACTATTGGGGAGTAATGGTGTGGTCCGGCTATGGTGGGCTGGGGCAAGAGGGGCAGCTGGAAGCAATCCCGTTGCCATGCAGGTATGTGGGCCCTGTGTTATGTCTTTTGATCTTTCAAGAGAAGCTGGGATTCTGAAATTTTGTGTGGACTCTCCAAATTCTTAAATACCGGCAACTAATTTGAAAATGCTAGAACATCTTTCTAGTCAAACAATATACACCTACAAGCTACCTCTCAGCCCCTTTGGGAGATTTTCTCTAAGAGGATAGCTTGCAAACAGGAGAATGTACTTGAATAAAGTGTAAGAGGAGAGGAGCTGCATATAAAAAAAACATGTAGAGTACAGGGAGCAAGAAAACAGGGCAAACACTTTTTTGTGATGAAAAATATTACGCTTTTAGACATCCTTTTTTGGAGATCATTTAAGGTCAAGTCGTCTATGCATTTATTTCCTGACATATTGATGTCAATGAGCATTCTGCCCCAAAGCTCTTTATTCCATGTGTTGTTTACACTGTTGGGTTAAAGGATAATGATGATTAAAAAAAAAAAAAGCTTTTAAAGTTTTTCTGAATTATAAATATAGTGTGCTTCTGTTTTGAAAAAGAAACAGCAAGCACAGAATTTTATATTGACAAAGTCCTCTTTTCCCATCACACTCCGTAAATCCTCAAGAGTGCCAGCTGAAAAGAATTCAGGGTGTATCCTTTCAATGTCTTTGTAATGAAGTTTAAAAAATAACTCTTCATATCATCAGTTGGTTTGTTCACCAAGATTATGTTGATATCTATATCTGTTCATTTTTAAGTGTATATTTCCCCCCCAAATTCTGAGTTAAAGTCATGTCTGCATTAAGATTGTTGATAGAGTAATTAAAAAATTTCAACACATAGAACAGAGTAATTAAAAACTTCAATAACATAGAAGTAGTCTAATACCTAGTCTAATATATTTATTATGATTGAGAAATAAATTTACTCTCAGATTCCTTTCAGCCAAGACAAAAGGCCACTGAGTTTTACCTTTTATCCCTAAATGATACTTATTTGAAACTCGTCATTAACTTCAGTTAAACATTGCTGCTTCTTTTAGGTCTCCTTTTTTCTCCTCTTAATCCACCTTTCAGAACAATCTTTGCTATCAGAACATTTTTGTTTTACAACATAGCAATTCAAGAGTAGAGTTGAAATGTTGGAATAACCTTCTGACAACACGTACACATTTGTCACAAACAAGTCTGAACCGGCCACATGTAAGTCACACTTTAGAACTTAAGTGACTATTTTCCTTATATGGATACTTGTTTACATTTTCCAAGTCCAAAAGGGAGCAAATATTTTATCTAAAGGATGGACAAATGAGAGATCAAAGTACAAGTAAGTGCTTTCTTCCACGTTCTTCACTCTGGCCTTTATGTGAATTGGTATATATTTTTCCATTTGAACATTTTCCTTATTGCATTTTACTGGGAGAAAAGTGCACCACAAAGTTCCTGGTTATGTTCCAAGTGTCTTAGAAAATGGTTGTCTTTAGTTATAGTGACCATAATACAAATGTTAATCTAATTAAATTGACCAAAGATGTAGGAGGATAAATATGTTAAATTAAAACACTTCAGGAGAAATATATATTTTGAAGAACTGATTTTCAAAGACCTTACAATAAATGATCCTATTAAGCAGTATACAGTCACATAGTAAATCATACCTAAAGGAATATTTGAACTTAACATATACATATATATTCTAGAAAGAATGCTTATTCAATGATAGGGTTGTTATTTACTACTATGTATATGACCAAATATCTTACCTGTAAATTATAAGGTATTTAAATAAAAGACACTATAGTGGAAGGGAACTACCATTTAAACATCTATTATTTACCAGCACTTTGTTCATTTCATTTAATCTTCACCATAACTCAGTGAAGAAGATATTATCATCTCCGTTTTAGAGATGAGAGCACGGAGTCTTGGAAATAAATGTCATGCACTTAGGCAGCTAGGAAGTGGAAAAAGAATCGAAAACCATTTCTGTCTGTCTCCCAAGGCCATTTCTGTCTGTTCTTCCAAGAACTCCCAAGGTTCTTCTCTCCACACCACACACCTCTAGCTTGAGCTTTTTCTATGGGAAGTGTTGGAAAATCCTTACCATCCTTAAGGGGTCTATTTGTTTGTGGCAAACACATTTTAACTTACACAGTGAAAATGGGTGTAACTTAATTAACTGACTCATTGAACACAAGGATTTCGAATTGCATTTCCAGGGAGCTGAAGTTTTTCTAATTCATAGCTGCCGCACCCATTTTAAATGTCTTGGTTGGTCCTCGGGCAGCATTTACAACACTGTGGGATATATGAATAAGGTATATAAGGGTATATTTCTTAATACCTCTAACGTATAACAGGAAAATGATTAGGAACAGCACAGAGATCTGGGTTTAAATTTTGGCTTTGTCATTTACTAGCTTCTGTGTTCCTGGGTAAATTGTTTAACTTCCCTGCATTTTTATTTGCACAATAGGAATATTAATACCTATCTCATAGGGGATTAGCATTTCTAGCCCAATATCTGATATATCACTCAGTAAAGTATTTCTTAAATTCATGTGAGAAAGAATTAAGGATATTCTTTGTTTCAATATAATTTTTATCTGAATTATTCTTATGCCAGTGTGGCATGTTCAATGAACTATTCAGTTAAATATACCAATTAATTGTACCTGTCCATTTTTTTTCTTCAAATATACATATTCATGTTCACAGTAGAAATCTACAAACAGATTTGTCTAGAAGAAAAGTACACTGAATTTACATTTAGTTTTAGGTCTCTGGAAAACAAATAGCTGATATTTCTTTTGTGGACATTATAAAGAACCTCTATTTTTTAAAAAAGGAAAATTCTCATCACTGTTTTTAATTCTAATGTTTCCTTAACTTCTAGGCACTTCTCTGTAAATGAAAAGGAGAGAGGAACAGAAGAATAGAAGGATGAAGAGAGGAAGGGTGAAAGGAAAGAAGGTAAGATATTGGGCAGAGGGGGAAGGGAATTCACAACGCAAGGTTTTAGACAAGGATAGTCGGGGCACCAGGGTGGCTCAGTCAGTTAAGCGTCTGACTCTTTATTTCCACTCATGATCTCACAGTTGTGAGATTGAGCCCCACATTCGGTTCTGTGCTGAGTGTGGAGACTGCTTGGGATTCTCTCTCCCTCTCTCTGCCCCTCCCCTCTTCTCTCTCTCTCTCTCTCTCAATAAAAAGATAGTCCCCAGAGTACATATGTTTATCCACTGTTCCTCTTCAGATGCCACTGAAATAACAGTAAAAGAATACCTAAAACCTTCAGCTTGTTATTTTGGCTTGTACATATAAGCCCTAGCATAAAAGGCTATAGCATAAAAGGTGTGAACCACCTTTCCTGCAGTAGCTTGAGTTGACAGGTATAGAGAACCAGTGAGGGAAGTGGGCAGTTTGTACACAAAACAGTTGCTTCTTCCCACCTAAGGAAAGCATGTATGCAGTACTACTGACATGATGATACTTGCAGAGTGAACAATTAGTCTGGAGAGGGTTAGTACTTCTAGTGAAGGTGTGGACCCCAGAGAGGAGCCCTCCTGTTCTGATACTGGAAGTGAAACCCTGATGGTCTTTGTGCTCTCTGCCTACATATCTTAAAGAAGCCTACCCATTGACATGACTTGCCCACTTACTCAGAAATCTTCCCAGAGTTGCATCTGTTGAGAAAAAACAACCTACTCAACAGTAGAGGAAATTCACATAAGCTACCTGCAATTCATCAACCTAGGCTTTCTTTCATATATATGAACAGATAACCTGGGGAAAACCAAAAGCTCCAAATAATGGGACTAAGATGAATAAAGAAAGTATGAACCAAAAAATCCAGAGATAATTTAGGGGAGAAAACAGATTTTTTCAATTCTAGTTAATATCCTCAGAGAGTTTCAAAAAGGAATGATATCTATCAGGTAAGTTATACTTAATGTTTATGCAAAAGAGAACAGGAGGAAATTACTGGAAATTAAAAATATGATTCTCCCCCAAATTCAATAAAAATGAATTCAAAAGTAGAACAAAGAGACAGAAATAATGTATAAAGAAAAATAAGTGACCTTAAAGATGGATGTCAAGGATGTCAAATATCTGGAGCACCTGGGTGGCTTAGTCAGTTGAATATCAACTTTGGCTCGGGTCATGATCTTGAGGTTTGTGAGTTTGAGCCCCATGGCTTGCTGCCATTAGCCTGTCAGTGTAGAGTCTGTGTTAGATCCTCTGTCCCCATCTCTCTCTGTCCCTCTCCTACTTGCACTTTCTCTCTCAAAAATCAATCAATAAATCAATCATTGAAAAAAAGGATGTCAAATATCTTTCTATTGACAAAATCAGGTAAAAAGAAACAAAAAGATGGGGGAGATGAATGGATGGGGAGGGAATTAGAAGTAGCTGGATTACCTAATGATATGATGAAGTGTTAATATGTTTCTTGTCCAGTAGAAAAAAAAAGGTAACTAGAAACTTCAGAAAAAAAACAAAAACTTGTACAAGAAAATTATTTCCATATATGACACAAAGTAAGCTGTGGCCTGATTCTGAGGAATTGTTTGAGTAAAAGAAATGAGAATTAATTTTATGTTGATTCTTAGATCATTTTCTTTGAGCAGAGATATAATAATATGTCATTTGTCTTTAATTTTTAAAGTTGACTGTGGAGGCAACTGGGTGACTCGGTCAGTGAAGCACCCCACTTTGGCTCAGGTGACGATATCACAGTTTGTGAGTTCAAGCCCCATGTTGGGCTCTGTGCTGACAGCTCAGAGCCTGGAGCCTGCTTCAGAGTCTGTATCTCCCTCTGTCTCTGCACCTCCACAGCTTGCAGTCTGTCTCTCTCTGCCTCATAAAAAAATTAAAAATTAAATTAAATTAACCACTAAGTGAAGATCAGAAGCTTTTAAGTAAAGCTGTAAGACAAGGACGACATGGCTGTAAATGTAAATGTTACAAATACTTATAAATTAAAAATCCTGGTGTAGTTGACAAAAGCTGGGAGTTGGGGATAGAAAAGAGGTGAAGGATCATGTAGGGTTGTTATGTCCTCATTTTATACAGAGGGAATTAATAGTACCTAAAAATGATGAAACAATAAAGGGAATTTAAGCATTTTATATGAAATTATATAAATTATATCATTTGAAAGCAGGAGACAGCAAGATGTAATGTGACATGAAGTGTCTGTCACAGTATGTCACTGAGAGAGTGTCTCAGGTTGCTAAATCAAGAAATAGTTATCAGTAGTATTGAAAATTAGATGTAGCTGGCTTACTGTGAGCTACTCTAGTAGATTCTAATAGTTACATAAGTCTTTTATCTATATATTTTTATTCTGTACCTAAGTCTTTTATCTATATCTTTTTATTCTATATATTTATTAACAGCTCATTCTTCTCCAATACAATTCTTAATGAGTCCAATGATTGAATTATCAAAAGAACTACTTGTCCTGCTTATTTGGAAATTCAAGTTTAGGGAGGCATGAACAGACTCTTTCAAAAAAGAAGTCTAAATGGTCATTGACTTGATTGAATGTATAACAGATTGCCTTACTTTGAAAGTGAATACTATATTTGTGTAAAGTGGGAAAAAAAAGACCATGTGGTCCTAGAACTGTATCTAAGTTAACTACAGTGTTTATCATATAAAAATGTTATAATGTTCTATGTTATACGATTTATGTGCAGTTGTTTTGATGACAGCTTGTAGGTTATTTGCATCTGGTTCTAATTTTTTTTTAAGTTTTTAAATTTATTTTGGGAAAGAATAAGCACAAGTCGGGGAGGGGCAGAGGAGAGGGAAAGAGAAAATCCCAAGCAGGCTCTGCACTGACAGCGAGGAGCCTGATGTGGGGCTTGACCTCACAAATGGTGAGATCATGACCTGAGCTGAAATGAAGAGTCAGATGCTGACTTAACTGACTGAGCCACCCAGGTGCCCATCACTCTTCTAGTTTCTAATCACCCTTTAATTCTTCCTCTATCCTTCTTTTTCCTGGTAGTATTTCATTCATATACTCCAACATTTTACATTTCTTAAAAATTTTGGTCCATTGATTTTAAATAAACAAATGCTTAGCCATGCATTACAGGTCTTACAAACAGTCTTATGTAATATGGCAAGTTCAAAATGATGACACGTGCTTAAAGTAACATGTTGTGGAAATGCTAAACTTCACTGACAAAAGATAAAGTAAATAAACACTCAGAAAGACACTGACTGACCTAGCAGTGTCAATATTTATAAAATAAGAGTCACAGCTTTCACATGATCACTAAAGGCTGGTGCTTTCACTGGCTGGAGGAGCGTGTGAAAATCACACCCGCCTAAACATAGGCAAACAAGCATAATGATGAAGTAACTACCTGAAAAACCCAAGAATAATAAGAAGGCATTCTCTCTAGTTGGTGTAATGAGGGGTAAAGCTGTAACTTTTCATTTACTGCCATTGTATCATGTTTGAATTTAAGCAGTAATAGCACCACTAACATCACAAAACCAACACTGTCTTCGGGCAGATGTTTATACATACATTAACAGTTTGGATATTGGGTACAGGTCTTTAGGTTTTTAACTAATTTCACTCAGAGGGCTCCTTTTTACTCTTGGGGTATCTGATATGTTACCTACTCCCCTTTTGATGTATTGTATATTTCATGTAACTATCTAATAATAGCTACTAATTAGAGACCATTTCTCTTATTTTTAATTTTTTTTTAATATTCATTTATTCTTGAGAGAGAGAGAGCACGAGTGGGAGTGGACAGAGGGAGAGGGAGACACAGAATCTGAAGCAGGCTCCAGGCTCTGAGCTGTCAGTACAGAGCCCGACATGGGGCTTGAACCCATGAACCATGAGATCATGATCTGAGTCATGGTCAGATGCTTAACTGACTGAGCCACCCAGGCACTCCTTTTAGAGACCATTTCTACCTGCAATTCGTTTCTGTTTTTATAATTCAAAAGCACTATCCCTGGAATATAATTTGTAATCTGGCTAAAGGCAAACCTCACATGATGAAGTCAACAAACAGATAAGAGGAGTTTATTGTGAAACATTTTTGAGTGTCCCTCAGTGCTGAAACATTGTTTTCAATGTCAAAATAGAGACAGAGTTCACTGGAAAATTTGGAGCTGAAATAAAGCATGCCAAAAGCAGGGCCCTAGAGCAAATACTCTTAGCTATTCCTCATCACCAGTCATTGAAGGTTAAATGGCTGTTGCTGGGTGAAACATTCCCATTTCCAGTCTGCAGATCCAGAAAGTGAGAGTTCCAGAAAAAGTAGACATGTTCCCTGTAATAAGACAGTGTCTGTCATTGTCAAGATTTAAACAGTAGTACTCAAAAGATTTTGAAGAATGTTAATTCATTGAGACCCTGTATCTTGCTTGAAGGCAGACAGAGCCATAAAAAAAGGCCATTACTTTGCCTTTTCCCATGTTTTATTTATCTCATTGAAACTCTTGAAAAAAAATCACATCCTAATCTCATAAAACTTGACACCTATGGTCTCTTAGAATATATCACTTTATAGGATGTTGTTTGAGTTCCCAGACAGTTTGAGTCATGGACTGCCTGCTACGTGCCTGTCCCTGAGCTTCGCACAGGAAAAACAAAATAAATAGGATAGTAGGGTATTCAAAGCTTGTGAGTTAATGGCAAGTGATGTCTTTACATTATAATATGGTTTTGCTGTGGTTGAGATGTGCACAGGGTGCTATGGGAGGTCAGAGAGCAACACTTAGACCAGCCTAGAGTTAGGGAAGGCTTCCTGAAAAGGCAATGCTGCAGCTGGATCTCTTATGTTTCTTTGTTTAGTTGTATTTATTTGCTTATTTAAAAATTCCAAATAATACATGAAAATATAAACAAGAGAGTAAAATTCACCCCAAGTCTCTTCACCCAGAGATGATCACAGGTTGATATTTTGGTGACAAAAGATTAAGTAAATCTTCTGGGCGTGTGTGTGTGTGTGGGTGTGTGTGTGTGTGTGTGTGTAGCTATAATTTTATATAAATGTGGCTGTGCTCCACGTGTTCTTCTGTATCTTGATTTTCTTCATTCAACAATATATCCTGGATTATTCCATATCAATAAATTTGAAATTATATCACTTTTCACAGGTATATAGTTTCCTCCTATATATTGGGCCTTTATTTAGCTAGTCTCTTATCAAACTACAGTTAGGTTGTTTCCCCTATCAAGTGATAGGGGAAATTTAAATAATTTTAAATAATTCTATACTTAATATTATTGTATATATATCTGTGGATACTCAGGCAGTGATCTTTACAGATAAGTCTCTGGATGAATTGCTAGACCATAAGTTACACACATAAGAAATTTGATTTACAAATGCGAATTGCTCTCCAGAAAAGTTGCACAAATTCAAGTTTCCATGTTTTCCTGTGCCTTTGTCAACATTGAATTTTATCTATCAAGTCTTTTCCAATCTGATAAATGAAAATTCTTTTTATTCTAATGTGCATTTCTTTAATAATTAATAAATTTAAGCATCTTTTCACATTTTTTTCTATTTTTAAAATTTTTATGAGTTATTTATGTATGTATTCATTGGCATGCTTATCACCACCTGGTTGGTTTGTAAAAGATCTTTTGATGCTAGGAATGTTAATGTTTGCCTGTCGTATGTACTGCAATTATTATTTCACTTATTCGTTTGACTTTATGTTTTTAAAATGTTCGAGTCAGATCTATCAGTGTTTTCTATTTTGATTTTGACTTTTGTATGGGCTGTAAAAAGGCCTCTCTACATCAAGATTTCTAAAAGCCCATATTTTCTTCAGTTATATTTATTTTATAAGTTTATTTATTTATTTTGAGAGAGAGAGAGAGAGCATGTGCATGAGTCTGGATGGGGCAGAGAGAGAGAGGGAGAGAGAGAGAATCCCAAGCAGGCTCTGCACTGTCAGCACAGAGCCCAATGCAGTGCTCAATCCCATGAACCATGAGATCATGACCTGAGCTGACAGACACTTAACCCACTGAGCCACCCGGATGCCCCTTCGGTTACTTTTATGGTTTTATTTTTATATTTAAACATTTAAGCCATCTAGAATAAGCTGTGATATAAAAAGTGAGGTAGGGTTTCAGTGAGCCACCTATCTGGAGTGATATTTTCTCCTTGTTGATTTAAAATACTATATAGAGTAGTGATTAAGAGAGTGGGTCTTGGAGGTAGGCTGTGTGGGTCCAACTTCTGGCTCCACTGCTTACACACTGGACCTGATTTCTTACATATAAAACAGAGATGCGTATCTATCTCTTGGAGTTGTCAGGACTGCATACATGACTGTATGTAAAGGGCTTAGAAGATTACAGGCACGTTATCAGGGCTCACAAAATCGTAACTATTATTGAGTGCCGATTTCATGTATCATGTGGGATTATTTATAGGCCCTATTCTGTTGCACTCACTGGAGTCTAGGAGTTCATGGGTCAGTACAGATTCTAGCTTTATAACATGTGTAGACAAGTTCTCTCATTGTTTTTCAGAATTTTCCTAATTTTCTAGCATTAAAAAAACTGCTTATTTATTTATTTTTGAGAGAGAGAGAAACATAGAGACAGAGACAGAGAGAGAGAAGAGAGAGAATCTCTAGCAGGCTCTGCACTGACAGTGCAGAACCCAATGCAGGGCTCTAACTCACAAACCTGTGAGATCATGACCTGCGCTGATACCAAGAGTTAGACACTTAAGCAACTGAACCACCCAGCCTCCCCCTAGCATTTAAATTTTTCTAGATAAACTTCAGAGTCATTTTGTCAACTCCTAACAAGCTCATTGAGATTTTGACTGTTATTATGGAGAATAAATACTATTAGGAAAAATTGATTTCTTCGTAATTTTGAATTTTTCTTTCCATTAAATAGATATATCTTCCCATTTATTTGAGTGTTTCTTTCTGTTACTTACTAAAGGTTTAGAGTTTTATTGTTTGATCCTTATCATTACTTGATACTGAATGTTCTAAGCTAAGTCTTGAAGGATGAATAGGAATAAACCAGACGGAGAAAGAGAAAAATTGGTAGTGTCTGTTTAGCTTCCAGTAGTTACGCCTGGAACACTCCTAGTTTTAGAAATAATGTTCTTCAAGTCAATCTGCACAAGATACAAGTAGTAAACTGAACTGCCAAAAAAAAAAATCTTTCTGCAAAGCTCTTTCCTACAAAGAAGTGGAGTAAGGCAGGCAGCCAATGTAAGAAATATTTATGCAGCTGTTGCCTGAACTAATCCAGGAAACTTCTGGGACTGGCAGCAATAGACTTGCTTGGTTTTTTCTGAACCTACTGCCTTGTTTGCAAAAACCAATCTGTGTGTCTGAACCAAGGGATTTCAGTGCAGATTGATGTGTGTTGGGTGTTTTGAACACAGTTGGACAAGGTGAGTTTGTGAAGTGGTTCCAGTTTTTCTTCATTGGTTATTTGACCTCATTTTCAGCCCATCCCACCTCAACTTCAGAACCATGGCTCTGGAATACCATCGTTAGGGTTTAATTTCCTGCACAGGTACTTACATTCTATGCCCTGTTCAAGCTGACACTGAACAGGCCCTGTCCTTCAGATGCCCAGTCATATATTGCTGGTCCTAGTCCATCTGGGCTTAGCCAAGTGATGAAATAAGCAATATACTCCTCTCCCCCCCTCAGAATGTACCTATCCAGCCCATGATATAACATTTTATTACTACTCTCTATACCACTTAGAAGTATAGGATTGCATTTTCCCCTTCCCCAGACCCTTAAAAATTACAATGTATACTTGGATAAGGGAATTCCTTTCATTCTCAGGGCATGAGTTCAACCTCCAATCCCACTGTTGAAAAAAATAATTAGGCCATTGCTTTTTTCCCTCTGTACTACCAGCTTAATTTTAGGAACTTAGACCTTTTGTGAGACAGCCAGGAAAATAGAGTTCATCCAGTACTATCCTCACATTAATTAAAAATTGTGTCCCTCCCCAACTTAAAAAAACTTAATTTGTGTACCTCCTCCATTAATAAAGTGGTTTCTTCTATTATTCAACATAGCCTGTACAGGGACTGTAGGAAGAATTCTAAAAAGGCAATTAGAATACAGCAAATGAAAAAAAAAAAAAGAGTTGGTAATTTATTATGCAAAAAACACAGATCAAAAATGTCCTAAAATTAGATTATGGTGATGGTTGCACCATTCTGTGACTATACTAAAACCTATTTTATTGTATACTTTAAATGGGTGAAATGTATGGTATATGAATTACATCTCAATAAAGCCATTTTTAAAAAGCCATAGATATCCAAATGCCTTAGGGCCAAAAGGGAGGGAGGGAGGGAGGGAGGGAGGAAGGAAAGAAGGAAGGAAGGAAGGGAGAGAGAGAGAGAATGAAAGAAAGAAAGAAAGAAAGAAAGAAAGAAAGAAAGAAAGTTATCAGCTTAATTTGATATAGTAACTGACTAGTGTAAATAATCATAGCATAACAGATGCAGTCAGTAGGATGGAGACCAGGCATCTTTCTCCGGAGCTCAGCCTCTGAAACACTAACCTCACCCAAACACCTCAGACTAGCTTGCTTTTCACTGTCCTTTGCTGGAAACAGCAATTTTCCTGAATGCTAATACCATCTCCACAAGACTTGGACAAGTTATTTCATCTAAGTGGTTCTAGTGACTTGATTTTATGCAATAGACTGTATAAAATTTATTTACGTATAGTAAATTCTCTATAACCTTTAATAGACATTTTCTGAAAAAAAAAGTCTATTATATTTTTCAATTTGAATTATATTTTAAGGTATTCAAGACTAGACTAACTTTCTGTGGAGAGGGATCTGTATTTGTCTTATATAAACAAATATAGCAAATAGTTTCCGTATCTGTAAACCCGTAGTTTTAGACTGCATTTGTTTCATCATGGTGTCAAATTTCTCTGCATTTTCAGAAATTCCAGCATCACTATCACTCAATATGTATCCACAAGCTCAGGGAAACCAAGCTTATTGTGTTAGAGGAGAAAGCAGACTCTCATTCTTCTTTTGGAGAACTCAGCCTCCAAGATAAATCAAAAATAGACTTGGATGGTTTACTGTGAGCTTGTGAGAAAGTACAGGGAAGGACAACTATTATTATTATTATTATTATTATTATTATTATTGAATGTTCAGTGTAAGTAATTAGGAGGCAAAACTAAAGTTCTGTCTTTTGCAGGAAATCTTACACTAAAGCACAATAGGAAGAGCTGCATATGAAAATGTTGTCATGGGGACACTCTTGAGATTAAGATTTGGGGTCATTTCTTTCCCATCACTTTCACTAGCGCTCATGGGTGCATGAAGTTTCCTTCTGCTGTTCCTCACCCCACTCCTTCAAGTATCCAACCATTAGCAGCCCATGGGATATTCATAAGAGGGTTGTTATGATGTTTCAAAGATAAGGTTACATAATCCAGTGAATGATGTACATTTAACAAAATATTTAGATCAAATAATAATTTTGACCTTCTTGTCCATTGGCTGGGAAGTTTATAACATTTTTTTTGGTGTGTCATGTTGATTGTCTAATATCATTTTTGGCTTAAATCAGTAGTTTTGATTAGTTGTCTATCAAAGGCCCAGAATAAAATGATTGGAAGAGCATTTAGGGCTATAAAGAGATAAATGAAATAGAATCCTTCCTTTCTGGGATCCTTCCTAGAATCCTTACTTTCTTTGCAATCTAGTAGACAAGGTAAGACAAGAATGTCAGTAACTCTAAAGCAAGGCATCCTGGGAAAGGTAGTCAGTTAAGACATTTGTTGAGCATATACCATGGGCCTATCATTCTGTTAAGGCTTGTGTTAAGTGGAATGAAACACAAACAAAATGCTAAACATCAGAGATATTGTTTGGTTATCAGAAATGACTTAATGGAGAACATGGAATAAATAAGTCTTTAGCCTTAAAGAACACACTATTTGGAAAAATCCTTTTCTTTCAAATCCATTGGAAGAAAAAAAGCAAGCAGTCTACTCTGGCCAAAGAAGGGGGTACCTGTATAGAACTGGAAGGAGATAAGGAAAACCAGAAGAGTATATCCATATCATAGAGGTCAGAAATGCCAGTTTAAAACTGGTGTCTCAGTTTAAAATTTACAGAAAATGGAGAATCAGTTATGTTTTCCAGCTGAACTCTTGGAAGTGGGAGAAGCAGGGTATAATTTAGAATGGAGCAGAGAGAGGCTGAGATAACAGGAAGCAATTTAGACTCTGGTGAAAAATAATAAGGGCTTTGGACTAAGACAACTTAAAGACAGATCACATACATATCAGAGACAGAGACAACAGAATTTCTAGAATGACTGAATAATGGAAACAATAATAAACACATATGTGATGATTGCAAGGTTCTGAGCCTGGTGGAATGGAAGAATAATAAATTAACAGAAACAACATAATAGAGAGGAGAAAATAGCAGAGGGAGTGGAGGATATGATGCTCTCAGTTTTAGTTTTATTGAGTTTCAGGTGCAAACAACTGGAAATATGAGTCTGTAGCTAGAGAAGTCAAGGATAGAATATCAACTTAGGAATCAGGTGCCTAAAAATGATAATTGGATCCAGGAAGTAACTACAATCACAGGATAGAGCAGGGAAAGAGGATAGGATTGGAGTATAATTTGGAGGAAATTCTACATTTAGCAGTTGGAAGGCGACATGTGATACCCTGAAGTGGCAAAGAGTGAGAATAAGGCAGGAAAAGAATAAAAAATGAAGAGCTAGGCATAAGAGCCAACATAGTTTAAGGAAGAAGGCCAACAATGGCAAAGTTTGCATGGTGATGAGGGGAAGTTCTCTTGGTTTCTTGTAAAAACAAACAAACAAACAAACAAACAAACAAACACAAAAAACAAACCTACCCCGAGCCAAGTGATTTCCAACTTAAGAAATAAATTTAGCTATCATACTTAAAATGCTCCCATTATTTTACTTTTAGCTCTTAAAATTTTTAAATGTTTTATTTATTTTTGAGAGAGAGCGCACACACAAGTGGGGGAAGGGCAGAGAGAGAGGGAGACACAGCATCTGAAGCAGGCTCCAAGCTGTCAGCACAGAGCCTGACACAGGGCTCAAACTCACAAACTATGAGATCATGTCCTGAGCCAAAGTCAGCTGCTTAACTGACTGAGCCACCCAGGCACCCCTACTTCTAGCTCTTAAAATAAAGCCTAACAATATTACTTTACTCATTTCCAGTCTTGGAAATTAGTCTCTGGTAAAATTTAATTCTAATGTCTAAGTATGGATCAAAACTTTCCACAGCTTTTACCCTGATAAAAGCCTATCATTCATAAATATGCATCCCTCCTTCAAAAGCCAAGAGCAGAGAGGTGGCATATAAGAGAAAAGTGAAAGGAAAGCATTAGTTTACAACTGAGTTCTTTTTCTTTTAGGATGATTTTCTGGAAGTTGGTCCAATAGATACTGAACATGGATTTGGTTCTGTTATGAGTTGAATTGTGCCCCCTTGAAATTCATATGTTGAAGTCTTAACCCCAGTAGCTCAGAATGTGAGCTTATTTGGAAACAGAGTTGTTGCAGATGTAATTAGTTAAGATGTGGTCCCATTGAAATAGAGTGGGATCCTAATCCAATATGACTGGGGTCCTTATAAAAAGGGGAGATTGGTGGGGTGCCCGGGTGGTGCATTCGGTTAAGCGTCCGACTTCAGCCAGGTCACGATCTCGCGGTCCGTGAGTTCGAGCCCCGCATCGGGCTCTGGGCCGATGGCTCAGAGCCTGGAGCCTGTTTCCGATTCTGTGTCTCCCTCTCTCTCTGCCCCTCCCCCGTTCATGCTCTGTCTCTCTCTGTCCCAAAAATAAATAAACGTTGAAAAAAAAATTTTTTTTAAAAAGGGGCGATTGGGACACAGATACACAGAGGAAGAATACCATGTGACGATAAAGGCAGAGATTGGGGTGATGTAGCCGAACCTAAGGAATGACAAAAATTGCCAGCAAACCACCAGAAGCTAAGACAGAGGCATGGAATGGATTCTCTTTCACAGACTTCGGAAGGAACTAACCATGTCAACAACTTGATGTTGAACTTCTTGCTTCTAGAACTGTGAGATAATAAGTTTCTTTTTAAGTGACCCAGGTTTTGGTACTTTGTCACCCTAGGCCTAGTAAACTACAGGTCCATAAACAAGTAAGCCAACAATGTGTTTCCTCAGTGGTACAGACTGAAATCTCTTGTACTACGGAGAGAACAGTGACTTAGTCAACTCTTAAAAAATGTATTCACATAAGCAGTTTAACACCGCCTTATTTTCCAAATCCGCTTCATTTCCCAGAGACAGAAGTTCTTTGACTAGAGTTTATATTGTGAGGGAACAGCCAGTTTTGGAGAATAAATCTCTTCACTCTTTGGGATTATAGACTCTTCTAAACCAATCTAATAATAGAACTGGCCTGTTCACAACGGCTGGCCCATTGCACAGTTGAACCATTAGAAGTGTTATAAAAATAAAGCCAGATGAAGTTGCTCGTCACAAGGGAAGGCTCTGAGTAGATGTTTTTAATGGAGGAAGTGATTATGATTTCTGGAAATGTACTGTTGGTGCTCTCTTTTGATATTCAGTGTTATTGGAAAAATATCCAACCACTATTTTATAAAGAGGCTTTTTGTACAACTTTAGACATTTACAGTTTGTCATGGTTGCACCTGGCTTGACGCAAGATTCTCTCTGTACAGTGGAAATATTTTTGATAGTCAAATTGCTGAGTGGGTGGCTTCCATGGCAGAGATACTTTACTTTGGGTACCCTTTAAGAAAATTCAGCATTATATATCTCTATTTACGAGACTCTTTAGCAGCTATTCTGTGCCCGAAGTTTTTCTTCCCAGATTCTGGCTGACATTTACTGGATTTAAAACATGATTTTGTAAAACATGATATAAATCCATCCATCCAAATATTGTTATAATCTAATTTAGGCTCTTCTTCTCTCAACCTAAAAATAAGCCAGACCTTTCAAGTGATCATAATTTGAAGAATTGATGTGTGTATGTGATTACTACAAATCACCCAGAGAATAGCATTATCAAAACAAACCTGTCTGAACTCAAGAGGATATGGTGCATCACTGGTGACACTTACCATACTGATCCTGTCCCTCCTTTCAACTTGCCTGTGGACACATTACCTTATTTCCTTAGTTCATTCCAATTCTCTGTCCAGTGCTTTCTAAAGATGAAGATAGAGATCACCACAAGAAAGGTGGAGACGGCAACGGGCTGAGGGTTTTGGTGGGAGGGTGGTGCAGGTAGGCACTGCTGCCCAGGCTTAAACTTGTTGGCTGCTTTGCCCCTGTACTATTTCTACTGAACTAAATTATTCCTTTCTTGGCCCAGTTCTTTGGCCAAGTTACCTCAGCCATTTGGTAAAGGCTCTTATATCATACAGCTTTTTGGAGTGATACTGTGGAAAACAAATGGTTTGAGAAGAGAAAACAATGGCCTGTCTTGTCTGCTGGTCCCATGTGAAGGAGTGGCAGCTTCCCCCAAAGGGGACTATGATTGCAAGTTCTAGAGGATTCCCAGCTGCAAAATGAGCCATGCCAGATGCCAGATCTCAAAGGACTAGGGAGGAGTAACTCTTGGGTGAATAATAGTTCAGGAGAGAAATAGGGGACAAAGCCTAAATATACCAGAGGGAAGCCTTTCAGTGCGGAGAGAAGGATGGGTTCAGGAGGTGGAGGGAGGCAGGGGAGGGGCAGACTGCTGACACAGGCTATGGCCATTTGTAACATTTTGCATGCCTGCAGGGATAACTCTCCAGTAACCAGACCCCTAACTTTGTCTTTGGCCAACAGTTTGACAGTTTTATATAATGACATTCTGACAATGTTTCAGTATAATTTAGGGGACATCAGAGTGAATAATATTTCATGTCACTCTATTCCATTTCAGCTATCAGCAGATACTTTTTCATTCACTTCTAGCTGTGGTCACGTTGAACCTTTTTCAGGTCACGGTTTCTTCTTAGTTACTGCAACTTCCAGACTTGCCCCTACTTTTTCCTAGGGAGTAACCTGGGCACCGATGCAGCCTGGCACGATGAATGTGACATTAATGGCTCTCATAACAATGATCTGATAAATCAGGTTGCTTTTCAGCTTTTAGGCAACTTGTATGAATCTCAGCAAAGACCAAATCGGCACAATGACTGAGCAATCTTTTCACATGATTTATGACCTATCCAGGTCAAAGCTGAAACAGGGCAGATAGACTCAACTGGAATGGTGCCTGGCTTGGGTTTTCTTGTCTATTAGCAAAAAGACTGCCTTCTTGCTCATTCCAGGAGGCATTAGACATGTTACTGAGAATATGTGTACACACACTGCAAACACATTGTAAAGAAAGACACTGTCTTACTCATTGTTTTTGCCCCAGCACCTCACTTAGTATGGACACCAGGATTGTCCTCAATGAAGGAGTAATATATAGAGTTGGCTTTGATCACATAGCACCTGTGTCACCTCAGGCAAGTTACTCAACTTGGTAAATAAGAGAATAACATCTACCTCACATTAATCTTATAGGGACTAAATGAAGTAATAGATGTGAAGGTACTCTATAATTCTAAAGTGTCACACAAATGTACTGAGTTATTATTTGTGTAATTTGAATTAGATTTTACCTTTTCTGCATACTGTATTCTTTGGGAGAAAACACTAATAATCTCACTGATTATCTGGCCAAGGTACCTTCTAAATGTTTATAATACTTATCTAAGGGTATCTCAGCTAACTAAGCTGCCTGGGGCCCAGCCCAAACGCTGTTGGTTTAAAAAAAATGTTTTTGAACTTATTTTCCTGGGGGGAAAAAAAGGCAGAACTAACCCAGAACATACATATCAAACAAAGTGTGCCACACGAAGTAGGAAAGCTCATAAATAGCTTTTGGAGTCTCAGATGATGGAGGTTTTGAATCCTTTTATACATTGATCATTGTATGGAAGGATTGATCTTATTAATCTCTGATCTGGCAAACTTCTCTTTATGAGATCAGAGTTAATTGGTTTGAAGGTAACATGTTGGAAGGAGAAGCAGATTTGGTCATTGACAAAATATTTCCCATGCACAAAGGCACTGGTTTACTGGTTGCTGAAAACAATTGGAAGACTTCAAGCTTCACCTTATTATGAGCTAGAACAATGGAGGTGTATAAAATTCCAACTGATTATGAAGCTGGTAACCCATGGGCGGCCTGGGCCATGGACTGTCTCTGAGTTTGGCAGAGCTTAGACCATTGTTTCTTAACTCAAGTTTGGCTTCTTTGTCAATCTTCCACAAGTAACTCATATTCTTCAGGTCACACATCTCTACCTGTTATTAAACTGATCATTTGATTCAACTGAATGGTTTGTATTTGCTCATCTTATCCTGCTGCTTGTCAGGAGGGAGTTAGCTTTATATCCTCCTATGGATAAAGAAGAGATAAGCCTCCTTGTTGACAGGTTGACCTTCACAGGGTCCTTAAACTGCCTAGGGCACAGTCTGCTGCTGGGAGAGGTGCACTCTTCCTTATGGGGCCTCAGATTCAGTGAGGATAAAAATCATTGCTGCAGTTCTATCCCCAGCATTAGAAGGAATCTCAGTGGGTGAACTAAGGACGAACAGGAATTTTTGAGTCTAGAAAAATGGTCTTGAATCCTAGTTTGCTATTTTTTTTCCTGGGTCAGCATTGCTACATTATATTATGTCTTTCATAAGAGACCCTTGAAATAATCAAGGGGTACTCTTGAGACATGAAATCCTTAGATCCAAGAATGATGCTGGAGCTACAAAAGATGGGAGCTGAGAGAGATGAGAAAATCAAGTTGAAACAGAGATGCTCACCAATTATTCTTTTCTCATTCACTGCTTAATCACTTGTTCCCCTATTTCAACCTTTAGTGGGCCTCAGATTCAAGTGAAAACTTTAGAAAAATTACAAGTCCTATACTTTGGCGGTTACTGGAAAATAGTGAAAACCTCCAATGTTAAATCTTTAAATGACAAGAGTCTAATGTAGTATCTACTTCTTAAGTTTGCTGTGACCATGAAAAAAAAAATGTAACATAGGTGAAAGAGTTAGAAAATGATAGGATCAATATCATTTGATGATATTTAATCATCATTTAATGAGACTCCTTCCTTCCCAAATATGTGCTAGTTGAGTGAATGAATTTGGTAAGAGAATTGTTTCTCTTTAGGTAAAGGTGTGATAAATGTAGATAGTCTTTGGATATCTTTTCCTAGAATTCTCCAGGACCAATCCCTTTTAGACAATGTTGGCTGGTTTAATACATTGGCTCTGTGGCCCTACAACAGGGAAGTCAGGTCACAGTTGCTCATTCACCTTCCCCCACCCCGTCCTTCCTCAACTTCATTGTCTATGAGGTAGGATTTTGCTCATCCACAGTGTGTGTGTGGGAAGGGAGGGGATGTTGCTTTTCAAATATATATATATTTTTTGTTTTAGCTGCATTTTGTAAAAAGAAAGAAAAGATTTTAATGTGGCTTAAAAGATGTATCACAGAATTAACATAAATCTCAGACTGAAATTAAAAACAAGAAAAACTAAGAGAATCAGCAATCACTTATTGACTATATTATGGTTCATATGGGAAGTCAAACTCAGCAGGAAAAGCAAAAGGAAGTTGTCCATAACAAATCATGTGTGTCTCTTGATTCCTTCACATACACACACATATTAAACAAAGTATTAAAAATATTATTTTGAACACCTGTGCTTTAAGATGGCAAATGAGGTATGAGGTGTCATTTTAACATCTACTGAAATAAAAGTAGAGAAACACAAAAAGAAAGAAATCAATAACGTTAAAGAAAATGAGGATGGGAATGAATTAACAAACAAATGATTTTAACACATTCCTGGGAGATTGGGACTGACTGGGAGTGGCTTGTGAATCAAACATGCTGAAGGAGCCTAAGTTTTATAGATCACAGGAGCTTCAGGGAGACAAGAGCCAATCTGTTCGGCAGATTCCCAGAAAGTCTCTGGCCCGAGTCAAGAGCAAGCTAATGGGAACTGGTGTTAAAATCAAGGGATTCACTTGATGTCTGAGTAAAGCTTCTGCCACCAGTGGGCACCTCCAGCCCCCTTCCCCAAACCAACATGCAGGCAGATGGCATGCAGGGCTGTGTCTAAATAAACTACACAACATTTGGGGAAAGCAAAGACAACTAGCCTTGAGTGACCTATGGACGAAACACAGCAAGTTTTTCTGTGCTTATGGAACAACAGGCAAATATTAACAACCTTATAATGTGTAAAAGTAAAAATGTAGCTGATAGGGGGAGAAAAGGGACACGTAGAAGGAAGTAAGAATACTGATACACTGATATCACCAGTGTAGTCACTCATTCATTGACTTGCCAAATATTTACTCTGAATCCAATGGGTGCAGGTGCTGTTCCCAGGCACTTGGCATATAGAGAAAGGGAAAAATCACACAAAACTCGTTACCTGCATGGAGCTTACATTACATTATGCCATTGTTACTAGTGCATGTTTTATATTGATTAATATATATATTTAAAATTAAGTACTCTAAGAACTGTTATAAGCAAAGAATGAGACTCATTTTTCATCCACTAAATGTCATGGGATTAAGCACAGATCATTAGAAATGGATTTTCCTTTATCTTTTAGCAAGTGTTTAACAATTGATACCATTTCGTTGTCTTTCTTGGCTGTAATAAATGGTGGGGTCCCAATGACAAGCTTGTGAAGGTAAGTGCTGGAAATGAAAGATAGTTTGGGTACAGTTCATTTGAACAAAATCATGCTTTCATTTCCCCATTGTTTACCTGTGCGTAGCCAGCAGTATTTAGGAAAGTGGTGCTAGCATTTATTGAATGCTTATTTTGTATAAAGCACTTTGCATATGATAAATCACTTAACACACTCAGCAACCTTATGGTATTGACATTAATTTTCACATCTGAGAGTTGAGGAAATTGAAGATGAGACAAACAGGGAAGCTTGCTAATGGCAATTCACGGGGTAGGTGAAGAGTTAGATTTCCATCCTAGGTATGTCTGACTCCAAAAGCTGTGCTCTTTCTTCCCCAACCCTTGGTTTTGCCAGCGCAGACTTTTTTAGAAAAAGGCCAGATTTCAGTAAAATTAGTAAAGTTAGACTTCCCATGATAAGTCAATGTTTGGTAGGATGTAAATTTCTGTAGGTAGCCTATTTTTCTAGGTACCTAAGACATTTAGCTAATGTGGTAAATATTTCAGCATCAAATTGATAGTAAAAGTACACATCTATTAGTTGCCTAACATTTGAATAAAAAGAAATTGCAAAGTTTTATTTTCAAGCTCAACCAATAGTATCCTATCTAGTCCCTATGCTGTCTTTTAAAATATCCTTTAATGGTAGTTTATTCTTGGACAACTCTTTTGCTCCATTTTATAACCAATTTTGCGTACATGATTTCTTGTGTTGCTATTATCTGCTGGAATGAGGCAATGGTCCTCCCATGAACCTACTAGGTTATCAAAAAAGAGATATGCTCCAGTACCAAGTTAGATGCACATAAATTGGGGGGCAATAGTGGTAATAATAACACAAAAATAAACTAGCTCCTTTTTTGTGTACATATTGGGTGCCAGATGCTTTGCACGCATCACCTCATGTAATCCTCTCTGCAGGTCTGTGGGGAAGATACTGTGACCAATAGTCTACAAATGGAAACCATAAGCCTGAGAGTTTAAGCAATGTGTTCAAACTTGTCACAAACCAAGGAACTGATAGAATAGGGACTTGAACGGTAGGTTTAGGAGTACTCTTGTCATATTTCTAAAGTTACCTGATATATAAATAATTTTACACATTCTGTCATGCTGTCCTTGGGAGACAAGACGGGCTGTTGAATAGTAAAGTTGGATGCTGTGGTTGATCTGAAGTGGATTTGCCTCTACCAATGCCACTGGAGGGAAGTCCCAAGTGGGATACATTCTCTATCTTGTTTGGTTCCATGCTGTTCTTGACGAACATCTAGAGATGACTTGCCATGCTGTTGCTGCTGCTGCTGATTATTATTATTATTATTATTACAGAATATAAAAAACTGAAAAGAGGAGAGGGAAAATAAGTGAGGATGAGAATCTTAAAAAGTTATAACAGGTTATAGCAAGATGAAACTAAATAAGGATAAATTATAATTGTGCTTTTGTCTAAAAAGTTATTTTTTTCATTACAGAGAAGAAAAGATGCAGCTTAGTAAGAACTCATGCAAAAATTTGGCCATCTTATCAATCTCAAGGCTTCATTAAGCATCTTTACAATGATTGCTCCCAAATACTTGTTTCCAGTCCAGACCTCTACATGGCCCCAGTCCGCTATGTCCAAAAGCTCTACCAATTCCTCCTTTTGGTGTGAAAAAGGCTGCTCAGACTCAGGATGTCCAAGAATAAACTCTTAAGCCATCCTCTCCAAGTCAAGTCCTCTTCCAATATGCCAAATCAGTGAATATTACCACCATCTGTTATGTTAGTAAATTCAAGCATCATTGCTGGTATCTCTTTCTCCCTCATCCTCTCTTCCCCATCTTTAATTCCTCTCCAGACCCTGTCCATTTTCACTCCTAGAATCTCAGAATTTGTCACTCTTTCATCTCCGCCATTATCTTATTGTCTATGGAACTATCATTTCTTGCCTATAGTATGCTGTGGTCCATCTGGTCTCAGTATTTCTACTCGAGCCCTCTTCATCCCACTTAACATACCAGCATGAGTGATATTTGCATTACGAAAATGGGATCAGGACATACACACATCTACTCCCAAGATTAAGTTCCTCTAATGCCTTTTTATTTCTCTCCAATACAGGCAGAAATCATGCCCTTATATACATCCTCAATCTCATCTCAGCAATCTCCTCTTGCTCTCTGTACTCCAGTAGCACAGGTTGTTTTTAAGTTCCTTGATCACACTGTAGAATCTCTAGCCATAAAGCCTTTGCATACCTTCTTCCTTCTGTTTGATATATTCCTTTGTCCTCTTTATTTGTCAATGCCTACTCACCCTTCAGATCCCTCTGTTCAGGTGGCATTTAGAAAATTCTCCCTACTCTCTAGGTTGAGATTCTTTTGTTACATGTTCTTATAGTTACATGTTCTGTTCCTGCCCTTTGGAGTTCTTATCTCAATTTATAATTCATTCATTGGTTTACATAACACATACTTATTGAATATTTATTGTATAGCAAGCTCTTTTAAATGCTGGGGATATAGTGATAAATTAAAGAGTTCCCTCTTAAGGATCTTCATTTGGTGGTAGAGGAGATATACAATAATCAAATCAACAATAAAATATAAATTGTGTCCTTTGGTGAACATGCTACAGAGAAAAATACATCACACAAAGAGGGTAGGAAGTGTGTATGTGTGTGCACAAATACATACTATTTTAAATAGGGAAAACTGATGAGGTAACATTTAAACTAGATGAGAGAGTGAACCTTGCATATATCAGGTAGAGGGAGGAGTAAGGGCAGAAGCCTTCTGATAAAAGTATGTTTGCCATGTCTAACGAGCAACAGGAAGGAAGGCCAGTATGTTTGAAGCAGATTAATAGGAATGAAAATGGCAGGAGATGATGACAGAGATAGGGGTCAGGTGAGGAAGGACCTAGAAGGTTGATATAAGAACTTTGGCTTTGAGTCTGAGTAAGTGGGAAATAATTATGAAATTTAAGCAAAGGATGTGATCTCACATATGTTTCTTTTTAAAGGATTGCATGGGCTGCTGTGTGGAGAATAAAATCTGTGTGTGGATAGGGTTGAGGAAAGGTAGAAGAAGGGATATCAGTTATGAACTTGTCTGCACTGATTTAGGTAAGATATTATGGTGGCTTAGTTGGGGTGGTAACAGTAGAAGTAGGGGAACTGGTCAGATTTTGGATATTTTGGAAAGAAAGCCAACAGAATATGTTGACAGATTGGGTGTGTGTTACAGAAGAAATAAAAAAAATCGTGGGTTCCATCAAGGTTTATAGCATAAGCCACTAGAAAGAAAGATGGAGTCATGATATACTGAGATGGGCAAGTCCGTGAGAGAAGCAGATTTGAGGAGAAAGATCAGGAGTCTGTCTGGACATATTAACTTTAGGATGCCTATTACATATTCAAGTGGAATTAGAAAGTAGTCAGATTTATAAGTCTAGAGGTTGGGAAAGAAGTCTGGTTAGGGTGATTAATGATCATGGTTTGCCTGGGACTGAGGAGGTTCATGGAACATGGAATTTCTGGTTCTAAAACCAAGAAAATCCCGGGGCAAACTGGTGTGAATTTTTATCCTAGGTCTGGGGTATAGATGTGAATGTGTGAGTCTTTTTGGCATATAGAAGATCCCACTTACATGAAGTGTCTAGAGTCAAATTTATAGAATCACAAGTTGAAATGGTGATTGCCAGGGGCTGGAAAGAGGAGAAATGGGGATTTGCTAATCAATAGGAAAAAAATTTCAGCAAAGCAAGATGAATTAAGTTCTAGAGATCTGCTATACAACATTGTACCTATAATCAACACTACCGTGTAGCACTTAACAATGGATCTCACCTTTCGTGTTCTCACCACAATAAAAATAAATAAATAAAAATTTAAAAAGAAGTTCATACTGATTTCCCCTTCATGCCTTTCCAAGTTTCTACTTCAGCTAATTTTACCACCACCTGGCCAGGAACAAAAGCCCCAAATCTGGTGTCCATCTTCCATTACTTCTACCTAGCCCTCACTCTACACATTTAATCAGTTGGCTAATATAAAACATTTCTCAAATATACCTCCTCCACTCCATTCCCATTGCCATTTCTTCAGTTTAGGTTCCTACCATCACACATGAACCAATATAGTAACTTTCTTACTAGAAATCCTACTTGACTCTCCTCTTATGCCAGGGATGCCTGGGTGGCTCAGTTGGTTAAGTGTCCGACTTGGGCTCAGGTCATGATCTTGTGGTCCGTGAGTTCAAGACCCGTGTTGGTCTCTGTGCTAACAGCTCAGAGCCTGGAGCCTGCTTTGGATTCTGTGTCTCCCTCTCTCTCTGCCTCTCCCCTACCCCTGCTTGGCGCTCTCTCTCTCTCTGTCTCAAAAATAAATAAACATTAAAAAAAAAACAACCAAACCTCTTATGGCATATAAAATCCTTCATAATTTAGCCCCTCCTCCTATTCTGGCTTCATCTCCCCAGTCCTAATCCATTCCATTACACCCTTATTGTATCAATAACAAACTATTAGCAGATACCCAGATTTGCCAGGACCTTTCATACCTCCCTGTGTTTGTCATGTTGTTACATCTGCCATTATGCTATTCTCTGTGGCAAAGTCCTGTTCCTCTATCTTGACTCAACTAAAAATGGCTCTTTTTTTTTAAATTTATTTTTGAGACAGAGAGAGACAGAGTGTGAGTAGGGGAGGGGCAGAGAGAGAGGGAGACACAGAATCCGAAGCAGGCTCCAGGCTCTGAGCTGTCAGCACAGAGCCCGGCGCGGGGCTTGAACTCACAAACTGCGAGATCATGACCTGAGCCGAAGTTGAAGGCTCAACTGACTGAGTCGCCCAGGTGCCCCTAAAAATAGCTCTTATTCATGAATGTTTTCTTGATCTGTCTATTGGTAGAATGAGACCTTTTAATCCATGCTTACTGTTTTCATAGCACTTGTTACAGTGCAGTACAAAGACTAGTTTTCATGTCTACTCCCCATTAGACTGAACATATCTGAGGGCAGGATCTATGTTTTATTATCCTTGTGTCTCATGTACCTAACACAGCACCTGACCCATTGTAGGTATTCCGTGAATGGTTGCAAAGTGAATGAAACTCATCTATATTTCCTAACTTCTTCTCATCAAAATTTCTTAAACAGAAAAAAAGAAGGGAGAATTACAGAGATTCACTTTTGTCCTCACCTAGCCTGTGATATGAGGGTTTAAAGGACTGTGGAATCCACAAGGTGAAGAGAGATGGTATGTGGTATGCTTTTGGCAAATTAAAATAGTTGTGAGGCTCAAGATTAAAAGGATGTAGAGAGCCTAGTTTGGCCTTTGTTTTTGCCTTGCTTTTTCAACAGGAAGTATGTAAGTTGCCAAATGCTGAAGAAGAGAAGTTAGCAAATTACAGGGAAGGAAAGAAGAGGCAATGAAACATGGTTCAAAATCCTCATGTGCACCCTGCTCCTGGCTTGTTCTATCAGGATCCCTGCTTTTTTTCATCAGATAGTTGGAGTGTACCGAGTCATGTGAAGATTACAGAACCAGTTTCATGGCCACTTCACACAAATCTTTATACTTTCTTCCTTAAAGTCCATGCAGTTAAAGAAAAGTGCTTACTCTTCCTGTCTTACTATTCACATTGGAATGAACTCAAAAATAATTTCCAGGCGACAGCTGTTAATAATTACAGAGAAAGCATTTTATGACTGCACAGCCAGAGCATGTTTTGTGTCTCAGACAATGACGTGGTAGCTAACAGCTTCTTTCCCTACTTTACCCATTTTAATTTTCTTACCTTCAGTTGCATTTCTTTCTATGACAGACACCACACCTATCCCACTAACCATCACATGTTCCTTTCTTGTTAGCTAAAGTCTCCACCAAGTCCAATTCAGACTCTGATCTTTGGTCTCTGAGCTGTTGACTAGTTTGTCATTAGCTGTCTAGGACTTAGCAGGTCAGTCTGAAATTCAGAAGATAGACAATTGTCTATAAAATTGTCTATTGTGCCCCCTCGATTCTGTGGGGTGTCTTGAAAATAAGTTATCTGGGTATATGTCATTAAATGTACTTGAATTGTGCCTCTGGTGGTCTGTCCTGTATTTTTGTTTGAGGGAATAAATAAAACAAATATTTAGTTGTCTCCTTTGTGTCGGGCAATATGTTAAGCATGTCCATATATCCTAACTTATCAGGCTTCATAAAAAAGGCATTATTGTCAGATTGTACAGATACAGAAAACAGCACAGATACAGAAACACAACTAGACAGAAAGACAACTAAGGGCTAAGAACCTGGCCTGGCTGCTGTCAAAACCCATGCCTCTTACAACATACATATCAAGCTGTAAGCTCATGGTGATTTGCCAGGAAGGAAGAAATGGCTGGAGATGTGACTGTCTCATCCTACCCCTTGTCCTTGTCTTCATTCTCAACCTTCAGTTTTGTGGCCACCAGAGTATGGCATCTCTACTGACACTTTGGCATTTGATGACCTGTGCCTGCTCTTTTACTCTTTGGTTCCTTCAGTTTTTAAATCCTGGAAGAGAAGAATGTTCAATAGTGTTATAGTATCAGAAAACAGAACTTAGATTGGCTCTAAGCTCTGCTGCTTCTTCAAGGCATGAACTTTAATAAGTTCTCAATCTCCTTGGGACTCAGTTTCTTTATATGTAGAATGAGTAGATTGAATTAGATGGCTTAAGGCTACTTCATCCTCTGTTAATAATTTTTTCTGAAAATAATTTTTAACCCTAATTGAGAGTTCATGAAATTTTCATATTAGGATGCAGAAATTATTTAAGCTTTCATGAAGGAAATTAAAAATATATACTTTCACTAAGGAAATTGAGGCTCCAGAAGTTTATGTAACTTATCCAAAGTCATGGAACTAACAGGTGATTCATCTTAGATTTGAACCAAGATAGTTACTGGAATATATGGTAAAACCTTAAAACAGCCCCCAAGTTCTTCATGAACATGATGTGTCTTCCTCTCCAAACTTAACTCTCCCGCTCCAATTTTGTATTCTAGTAGCTGAAGTGTTTGTCGTTTCTCCATGGGCAGGTGTATACAGGGTTTTAATGTTTTCCAGCAATCTGGGCCTTTGTTTACGTTCATAAGTTCCTTCTGTGGTATCTCTATACTTCCTTTTACCACCCAGCTAGTTCCTATTTGTTCCTTCACAGCTTAGTTCAAATTTCCCAGTTGGGGTAAATGGTCCTCTTCCTTTCTGCCATAGCACATTGTGCATATTTTCATCTTCAAATGTACTGCATTTTCTTAAATGTATATTCTTTGTCTTCTCCATTAAATCATTAGCTGTTGGCAAGAATGCGCCTTGTTCTATTCATCTTTGTTCTTTGTCCCAGGTTCTATCATGTGCTCAAGAAATATTATTTGAACCAAACTGAATGGAATGATCCCAAACACGGGGCTTTACCCTTGTATTTCTCAAGATATTTTCTGAGTGTGATTATATTCACATCATCATTTCACAAATAGGGAAATGCAGGCTCAAAATTCTGCCCATGATCAGTCTTCTGGGAAGAGATATCTATGCATATTTTCCTAATGCCTTATTTGCCTTTCACAGTTAAGTTCTCTTCAACCTCCCGTACCATGCCAGCTGTTCTGGCTTAGATTTCAATGGTGGCCATATTGAAAAATCTGAAATATGGCTCCAGTCTTCCCCTAACTTGCATTCCTTGACTGATCACTTTCTCCACTTGAAAGTCTCTCTTTCCTTGGCTTCTGTAATATAAAACACAGTGTAATACACACTCTAGTGTTCTTTCTGTCCCACGTGGCTAACCCTCTCTTTCCCCTTTGGTGGTGCCTCCTCCTCTACTTAGCAGTTAGAGTTTCCTCAAAAATCAGTCTTGGATCCTTGTTTCTTTCTTAGTCTACATCCTTTCCTATGATGGCTCATCCACTCCCACAATGTATAAAGAAATACTATGTATACACCAGCAACTCAGAGATTGGTTTCTCCAACATTGATTTCCCTTCTCAGCTACCAAATCATATATACATTTATTTGCTGTCCCCTCTTGGTCGCCTCTCATGCATCTTGATTTAAACATATCAAAATCCAAACTCATTTTCTTATCCTTCAAACATACTCTTTATCTAGTATTCTCAGTCTCTCATCCTCATCTTCCCAATTGTTCATGACAGAAATGCTGATGTTACCCTTGACTATTGTACTTTTTGTAAGCATGTGTTGATGCCACCTTGTAGGTGAATCTTGAGTCTGTACATTTCTCAACTTTGAATCTGCCACTCTTCAGGCTCAACTGCCACTATCTCTTGGCTGGACTACAGCAATAGCTTCCCAACTGGACCTTTACTCCTATCCACTCCTGCCATCATCTTGTTTTTTCATTTCCTCCAATCCTTTCTACTCATAAATCACTAGAGTGTTCTTTTCAAAATGAAATTGTAATCATGTTGTAGCCCTCCTTTACACTTTAAAATGTTCCACATTTCGTGGCGCCTGGGTGGCACAGTCGGTTAAGCGTCCGACTTCAGCCAGGTCACGATCTCGCGGTCCGTGAGTTCGAGCCCCGCGTCAGGCTCTGGGCTGATGGCTTGGAGCCTGGAGTGTGTAGCCTGTTTCCGATTCTGTGTCTTCCTCTCTCTCTGCCCCTCCCCCGTTCATGCTCTGTCTCTCTCTGTCCCAAAAATAAATAAACGTTGAAAATAAAAAAATAAAATGTTCCACATTTCTCTCAAGGTAAAACAGAAAATTCTAACATGGCCTATAATGGCTCTGCATAATCAGCTCTCACTTTTCCATTTCTCCAAACTCTTCCCATTTGGACCCTAATCATAATCATAGCTATACCATTATTTGTTTGCTCCTTTTTAATTTTTTAAAAAATATCTTTCCCCCTAAAATGTAAATTCTATGAGACCAGTGTCCAAGCCTGTTCTGTTGATCCCTGAATCATAGAAACCTAGGACAATAGGTGTGCAAAAGATAGTCAATAAATATTTGTTGAATAAATGAATGGATCCATTAATTAACAATAACTTCTTTTGGTACATAAAAATAGGCCATTGGCGCACCTGGGTGGCCCAGTCAGTTAAACATCTGACTTCAGCTCAGGTCATGATCTTGTGGTTCCTGGGTTTGAGCCCTGCATCTGGCCCTGTGCTGACAGTGCAGAGCCTGGAGCCTGCTTCAGATTCTGTGTCTCCCTCCTTCTCTGTTTCTCTCCCACTTATGTGCACGCACACGTGTACACACACACACACACACACACACACACACTCTCTCTCTCTCTCTCTCTCTCTCTCTCTCTCTCGGAAATAATAAATAAACATTAAAAATTAAAAAAAAAAACCCAGATCAACCTTGAGGGATCCCATTCTGGGCAATTCTCCCAAGTCAAGCATTCTTAAGAATTCTTATTTTAAGAATTAGATTCAGCCATATTATATTCCATATTATTAACTTTTCTTTCTATCATTTGTTTATTAGTGCATGGCATTCAACTATATGCCAAACACAAGGCTAACAGAAGTAAAAGTATAACAAGTACAGTCAGCAAAAAAGACCTGTAAGTATATAGGAAACTGTTTTTAATGTTTTAGAACAAAATTTACTAGTCTGAGTATCAGTGTGCTGGGATGTCTTTCTGAGGTTTGAAAGATTATTGCTGTGCCTACCACTTGGGAGGAGGTGAGTCTGCCCAATTTTTTCTGCTGTGTCATGATGTTTGGACTACAATCAGGCTGCATATGCCCTAAGTGGCTCTGCTGAGTGTTAGTCCATTTTTATTGTGACGATGCTAAGAAACTAGTCCAATACTTTTAGGAAAGCATTGTTATTTTGATTATTGTCTTCAGCTTGGCTGTCTTGGCTGTCTCCCATGGATTTTTTGTTATACTGTAAGTCCCAGTTTAATATTGTAAGGAATCTGACCTGTATTTTTGTGAAGCCAATTATTTCCTCATGCCTGAGGCAGTATAAGCTTACAGAACTCAGCTCAAGAAAGAGTGAAAGGTAGCCAGTAGTAGTCATGGACTAAATTCCTTCTTGGTCATTACTTAGCTCACCACTATTGAGCTTTCTTCATTAGGTAATCCTAAACAGGAGATGGCACGAATGCCTCACATGACTGTGACTCAGCATTTTCAGTGAGTGTGCACCACTACCCTATTGAAAGGAAGTGGGAGTATTATGCTAAGTGAAATAAGTCAGGCAGAGAAAGACAGATACGTATGTTTTCACTCATGTGGATCCTGAGAAACTTAACAGAAGACCATGGGGGAGGGGAAGGGGGAAAAAGTTACAGAGAGGGAAGGAGTCAAACCATAAGAGACTCTTAAATACTGAGAACAAACTGAGGGTTGATGGGGGGGAGAGAGGGGAAAGTGGGTGATGGGAATTGAGGAGGGCACCTGTTGGGATGAGCACTGGGTGTTGTATGGAAACCAATGTGACAATGAATTATATATTTAAAAAAAGAAAAAAGAAAAGAAAAGAAAAGAAAAGAAAAAAGAAAGGAAGTGAATGGCCAGGGTTGTCTTGATGGGTAGGAGAGTATCAGGGTTATATATATATATTATATGTATATATATATATATATATATATATACATATAATATATATGTAGTAGACTATCTCAGTCTCATATATATATATATATAGTAGACTCTAATATATATATATATATATAGTAGACTCTGATATATATATATATATATATATATATATATATATAGTAGACTATCTCAGTCTCTAATATATATATTAGAGAGAGAGGGCACAAGTGAGCAAGGCTCAGAGAGAGAGAGAGAGAGAGAGAGGGAAAAGAAGAGAGAGAGAGAAAAGTGGGGCTCACCTGAAGCGGGACTCAAACTCATGAACTGTGAGATTATGACCTGAGCTAAAGTCAGATGCTTAACCGACTGAGCCACTCAGGTACCCATCAGGGCATATATATTTAACTAAAAGTGATTATATGTGAAAATTTTTAGAACTGTCAGGAATTCACAGGATTCGGTTATTATTTGTACACTGTTTTTTTTTTCTTCCCAGAGATATATACCAGTACCCTGGTGCTAAATTATTACTGAGGAGCTAGCAAATGGCAGGCATGAAAAATATCTAAGGTTATATGTTTAGGTATAATTTTATTTATTTTAATTACTAAATCTTTTACATGCAGGAAATCACTACAGTTTGCTTCTGAATATATGAAAACTTGTGATGTTAGCACAGCATTAATGTTTTATTATACTAAGAATATTTACTGGGAAGTTGGCTCTCCTAGGTTTCCATAAACATTGTGGGTTTTTGTAGGTTGAACAAAATATGTAACATTAAAGTACTGCAAATTCCTAGACTGAAATCTAAGGCAAAGTTCAAATTGTTTATTCTTTTTTCTTGGCAGACTGTGTGTGTTTCTATTCAACTACAATGTTGATCCTGTCCAGGACTCTCCTTTAAATGCTGCTTTACTAAAATCTTTATTTAAATCTGATTTGAATTGTTAGAAGGTTTTCTTGGGGGAAAATTAAGAGACCATACCATGCTAACTTTTTAGAAACATTTTCCAGAATCACCAGTTAATATTACTTAATTGAGAAAAAGGCTTGTTAACTAAAATATTCAGTGACTGAGATAGTCTACTTAATTTTGCCTTCTAGATAAACTTCTAAGTATTGTAGTTCTCCGAGCTTACACCCACATTATTGAAATCTTGGTAAAATAAACATTTGCCCTTTTCTATATTGTGTGGGTAGTTTAGAGCTGACACAGTGGAATCTTTAACTCATGGCTGAACTCCTGAAATCAGCCCTGACTAATTAACAAACACTTCTGACCCAGGCTGTACGGTTGTGTGCATGTGTATAATGTAGACCTTGGGTGACATTATTGCGCTTTCTGCATAGCTCAGCCTGATGTTAGAACTCCAGGTGCACTAAACCACATGTAGTGAAAAGAGAAACCATGGTTCCGGTGGTGGTGCTTGTTGTTTTTGTTTTGTTTTGTTTTGTTTTTTTAACATTTTCTGGTGTCTATTTTGGCCACATCTCCGGTGGGAAAAGCACTGCTTGCAAGGTTAGTCCAGGAGCCATTGCCACAAATCTTCCCTTTCTTCCTGTTGGGGCACTCATGCCAAAAAGGCTCAAGAGAAAAGAGGTTTTCAGTATTTCGTGTGTGTGTGGGTGGGTGGGTGTGTGTGTTTCTTCTTCCTTTGGTCAAGGAATGGAAATTTATGAGAGAGAGACTACTAAATGAGACCATAACTGTGGCAAGTGCTGAGTGTGCTCATGGGCGGCAGGAAGGGGTCTGAGGAGCAGGAGAAGGGTGGGTGGTTGAAATGAGAGAGGAGGCTGGGAGAGTTCCAGAGTTCTCCAAGGTTAAGAACTTTCTCCATGGTTGAGGAAAAGGAGGAAAATTGTAGGGGAAAGAACATTTTGAGAGAAAAGGAATAGCTGGAAAATTTTACCTGATAAACTGTGTCACCCTTGGAATAACGACACGGTCATCAGAAATGAAGGAGAAGGCTGTGGAGAGATGGCAAGGAACAGCTGAAACTGAAAGGCTGAGTGTTGATGAAAGAGTTTTAAAAGACAACCAGGAAGGATACCAAAGGCCTTGCAGTGGTTAGCAGGACACTAGGACTTAGTAATAATGAGCCAGAGGCAGGAGGGGACACATATTCCATACTTAAGGTAAAGATTATAAAATTACCGATACAGAGTCCATACAAAAGTAAATATTCAGAATGAACAGGAAAATTACAACAAATAACAATAATTTACGTTTGGTATTTGACAAAAACATATGATCAAGGGAACTGATTGCCCGCACTCCTCTTAAGGCTTGGAAAGAAACTTTACAAGAGAAAGGCTTAAGGCTTCAAGCTCCATTAGCCTCATGGCCATAAGGCTATAAATGCCACTAAAGTAAATACAGCACAGCATTGCATTTCAAATAGTATCTCAAAGGAGATATGTGGAAGATGATGGATGCCTGTACCATACTGACTTCAAAATGTTCAGAATGTACTCAGAACAGCTCTAACTTCTTGTAACTTATAATGTTTTACAAAATTTAAATAAGACCATGCATAAGAAGATGCTTTAAAAATTTGTAAACTTCTTTCCCAATTTAGGTATTTATTTTTTTTTACTTTCTGAAAAACCCATTATATCTCAATTATTTATTGAATTTATCTAGGACATCAATGAGCCTGTTTATTTTTACCCTGCACAAGCTCCTTAGAATTTTGTTTTATAATTATTCTGCAGTAGTAACTCTCATTTATTTCTAAAACTGTTCTTTCAGCTTCTATGTTTCATGTTTGAGAAAATAACAGTGTTTTAGTCACCATTTAAAAATGATTTATGCTTTCATCTTTCCAGACTAAAGTTCTAATCTTTGCTATCATTTTCTTTTGGTAAATCCTTAATTCCTTTGATAATTTATGGTTCTCATCTTTGTGCTTTCTCAAGACTAATCCTTCTGTTTGTTAAGGCGCCTGGCCAGAACTGAAACAAATGTGGAACAGAAAAAAGTGCCACAGTTTTATAAATCATTCATGTGTGTGTGTGTGTTTTCCAATTTTCTTGCTGTATAAGCCTAGCATTTGATTGATTGCTGGCAATAATTGGCAGATTTATTTCAGTTTGGTATCTCTTTTAGATTCCCTTCAGTAGTAGTTAGTTGGGATCTTGGGAGAAATTTGATCAGGATAATCCAGGATGCAGAGAAAGTTTGGAATAGAGATCAAAAATATTCCATGTAAAGGGAGAATTGATGAACAAAGAATTAAGAAATGGGACTACAATCTGAAAGAAACATTTGGGAGACCATTGAATGGCAAGTATGGCCACAGAACAGGGAGCAGTGGTTAACTGACAAGATAAGAGGTTATGGTCTAGCGGACAAGCAGGAAATTGCGGCTGCTCTAGGTTGATATAATGGAGGTGGAGCTGTACCTTGTAATTAGATCAAAGGTTTTTCATTTGATGAGTGGCCAGTGTGGGATGGAGTAGGAGGCCAGCATGATCAAATAGAAAGAACTTGTGTGGTAGAGATTAGAGAAGTAGTTCCCAGCCCTGTCTTCCTGTGACAATCACCTTTTAAAACATGTTGACGCCCTGGTGTCATAAGCCAATGGAATTAGAATGTGGAAGTGGACCTAGGCATCGGCACATTTTGAAAAATTATCAGGTGACGCTGGCATGCATTGAGAATTGAGACCTATGGGTGGGAGCACTGGTTCTAAACTGGAGAAGGTTTTATAATCCTATTGGTATAGGTAGCCTTACTCCTTACCAATTAAATTAGAAGTTTTGGGAGTGGGATCTAGGCATCATCAGATTTTAAAATTCCCTGGGTGTTTCCAATGCACAACCAAATTTAAGAACTGCTGAGTTAGAGGATTGTATCGTGCAATCTACTGTGCATTACTGATACAATGAAATTATGTTGTGTGATAGCCCTCGTGTATTAAGATCATACTTGCAGCCTTGAAGTTTAAGGCACAGAAAAGAATCCAGGTACTGCTGTTTGACTTTGTTCTGATTCTTCAGTGCGCCCTTCTAATTTAATGGAATTAGAATAACAAAATTTTGAAAACCAGAGGAAACCTTAGAGAAGTAACCCAGATCCCTCCTTTTCTACATGAGGAGTAAGAGGCCCAGAAAGGGTAGTACAATTGTTCATGATCACTTGGGTAGTTAATGACAGGGTGGGATCCTCTGGCTCAAATATTTTCAATCTTCTTCCACAATGCTGGCTACATTAAAGCACTTAGTTCTGAAATGCTAAGTGCTAGAAGGGATATGATTTAATTTATAAAATCTAGAAAGTAGATGAAAAAGCTTATTGTGCACCTGTCCACAAAACTTTAGAACACTAGAAGTAAAAGCTACCCTTGAAGCATAAAAAAATTTTTTTCAAGTAAATTAAATTAATAAACTAGGTTTAAAAAAACTTAATCCCCAACATGGCATTTGTAAAGTTACTGGCCGTGAGAATCCTTCAAGCCATAGAGACAGTTATTGGATAGTCACTCTGTTTATTTAGAAGGCTAGAATTTGGAGGCACTTTAGACTTGGAACCCAAATACTTGGGTTTCCTAAGGTTATATCCTAAACCATAAAAAAAAAGTTTTGCAATCAGTACCTAGACCCTCAATCATGTGGCTTTCATATGTTTCCATATCCTCTGAGTTAGTCCAATTCCTGAACTAATCCTAACCTTGGAGAAATCAGAACAAAAGCAAATCTCTTTGGGGTATAAAGTTAATTGCATCTGTTTTATATTCTGTTTGTTAAATGTGCTCACTTTCTTGTGCATTTGTGGACTTAAGTTCCAGTATACAATCTTTGCAAAAAATACAGTGGTCACTCCCCCCAATTCCCTCAGGTGATATGCTTTGGTTGGTGCTCTGTCTCCAGCTTTCCTGGCCGATATCTCTGTCACTGACTATGGTGAAAACACTGGGCATGCTGATGAAGCCTAAAAGTAACTTGAAGGAAGGCAAGTGAATACATTAGATCATAGAACTGGGATTCAGAAAGGTCTCTATGGACTGAAATGAATGGCAAATGTCTAAGCAGATACAATTCAGTGGGGAGAGAAGAGCGCAAGTCTCTGTACTTGGACATATTACACGGTACAGAGGGGAAGAGTACTCTTTCCTTTAAAGCACTTGAAGGGCTGTTATTGAAGGGTTTCTAAGCCTAAGGCCCGTAGACCATCATACACCTTAGGCAATGCCCCAGAAATTGCCCATTGCCCTTAGGCAATGCCCAAAATTACAGATGGAGTCTGTAATGTTGATTAAATGCTCAAAATAAGAAAAAAAACAAAACAGATTAGACCTAAAGGTTTTAACTGGAAAAAATAAAAGGAAGCTACAAACAGATTTTATCTCCATGTGAGAAAGAAATTTCTCTGTTAAAGTTGTCCAAAGACAGATGAGCTATCATGGGAAGTTTCAAATTTCCAGAACATTTGGCAAGACTATCATAGAGAGGATTTAAGCAACAGATGGATACTTGAAATGTGTTATTATGTTTCTGTAAAACAAACAACTGTGTACATGGAGAGAATGCCTGAATACAACTAACACGAAGGCTGGTGGAGTCAGGAAGCCTCAAGAGCATTGAGGCCCTGGACCACAAAGGCTATGGAATTGTGGGTAATGGGGCTGTCTTCTCTAGGCAGATCCTGGGTCACAGATTGTTCCACCAAAAAGCACCCTGATGGTTTTGTTTTGCTTCTGAGGGAGGACTAGAGGGAGGACTTATTCTATAATGAATTCATTTATGGTGTCTGATAGACAAAATGCCTATCAGCTGTTACTATGAGGAGGTCGATTGAGAAATAAAGTGTGAAGGTATAGTAGTTCTGATTATGGGCTGTGAAGTTAGGCTGACTGAATTTCACTTCTGCCTATTTACTAGCTGTGTATGACTGCAGAAGTTATATAGGCACTCTGTGCTTCCTTTCCTCATATGTAAAGTACAAACAATAGTAGTACCTACAACCTACATGTAGGTAGGAGAATCAAATAAACATAAAAGTCATGTAAAGAATTAAAAATGGTGATCAAGGGGCACCTGGGTGCCCCAGTTGGTTAAGCATCTCTCTCTTGATTTCCATTCAGGTCGTGATCTCACAGTTCAGGAGGTCAAGCTCCACATCTGGCTGCGAGCTAAGCTTGGAGCCTGCTTGGGATTTTCTCTCTCTCTCTCTCTCTCTCTCTGCCCCTCCCCTGCTTATGCTCTTTCTCTCTCTCTCTCAAAATAAATAAACATTTAAAAAGTGGTGATCAAAATTGTTAGCTATATTATTGTTATTTTTTCTGGTTATTGGTTGAAGATATTTGAATTTTATTTGAACTGTCATTTATTTGCTGTGTGATATAAGGAAAACTCCTTACCTTTCTGGCTTCATGTTTCCACCTATAAAATAGTGACTACCTTTATATTGGACAAAGACAATGTCTTACTAAGGTAGCAGAGTACAACAATAATTTTACAAATTTATGTTTGTGTTAGAATATTAATTCTTAATTTGGAGGCAATGCTTTAGATTAGGTTTTGAAATCATGAGCAAGATATACTGATCTACTCCATTATCAAGCTTTGTTCAAGTCTCTCCCATGTATGAGTCTGCTGTCTCTAGAACTCAATGCAGAACTTTTAATTTGGAATATCTGAGAGAGATTTTTTCTTTTTGATCTGTATATTTCAAGTGCTTCATAGCAATTCACTCCCAGCCAGAGCTGGGATTCCCAGACCCAGCAAGGAGCTCTGCCTCCTCAGCAGTCAGAACCCTGGACGCTTCCTAACATGACTGACTCTTTACTGCTGGAATGTTTTTGCAACAGGGAGTGCCTGTTGCAAAATTGGCTAGAGAGGTTCATCATGCTTTTTAGTCTATTTATAAAGTGTTTTTTTGTTTGTTTGTTTTAAAGTGAGCCCTTATATGTATTTATGTGTAAGCCTGTATAATCTTTCGTTAATAACTGATGAAGCCTCATAAAAAGGGTGATAGGTTTTTGCTTTTAAATTTAGCTTCAAATGCTAAGTGAGTAGTGGAGTAAACACACATCAGTATAGCTTTTTTGTTTTGGACTCTACTAATTCTGGGTTTGTGATAATTGACTGGACCTATGTGTACATTTCTAAGTCAGTCATCTTCTTTATAACAGAAATTAATAGCATGGTCAAACTTTTAAAGACTTAAAAGAATAGCTCTGAAGCACCTTTAAGTACTTTATAAACAACTACTGAAATGTTCATTATAAATTACTCTTATCTATTCATCACATCTTTTCTTGAGAGGAATTAGAGACTTGAGAAGTTGACAAGACCAACCTTCAACTCTGAGTTCTTGGCATTCTTTGAAAAAATGATTTTATCAGGTTTTTATCTTCAGCCCGAGATTCTGTTTTGCTTTTTGTTTTTCCCCCTCCTTCTTCACTAGCCTATTCTCCTTGGCTGCTCTTTCAGTTTATTACTCATGCAAAGTATATGACAGCTAGTTTACACTGATTTGCAGATATCAGATTTTCCTCAGGCAGTTTAACTTCTTTTGGGGTATCTTGGAATCTGATTTCTATTTGTTGAGTTAAAAGTAAGAGAATCAAGAAGGAAAGAGCCCCTCATATCCCTTTCCTTCATTACAAGGAAACATTTCTGGGACAGCCTTCCCAAATCATACCAGACTTGAGCTATACAAGAAAGTCCTTCTTAGTCCTGAACCCCATCCCCTTCTCTCTCAACCCATAAGCTCACTGAACCTCTGTTTCCTCTGGTATATATTCCGTTTCTCCTCAAAAGGGCCCCACAGTTTAAAATTTTGCTCTATGAACTTTTCCTTTCCCAAAATGAACGAACTATTTGGACACCATTTCTCATCTTGTAGTCAAGAATAGAGGTGCTGTGACTTCAGTCAAATTCTTAGATGCAGACTTTTAAATATTGAAGCAATTTGAATTTACGACTAAAGTCCAGTCTTCAGATAACTATAAAGTCAGGGAGAATGAGCCCCTCCCCTTCTCTTGCACACCTGAACATCTAGTCATATTGACTCTAGTCACATCCCCTGATCACATCCCCATGATTTTGCCTGCCCTGGAAGGTCTCTCCCCTCCCTCACAGATCCCAGCTCCACATATGAGGGATCTTCAAGGCCTTTTCTTTTGGACTCAGCTCAGCCTTACCCATCCCCCCACCCCCCTGAAAACAGTTCTGTATGCTGTCCTCACAACACTTTGGTAGGTCCTCCCCTTACCTCCACCTACCTGTATTCTCGTATAGTCACCTTGCTTCACGCAGAATCTGTTTCCCTGATTTGATCCTTCACCCCCATGTAGTGTCCTCCAGAGCAGAGAGCATTTCTGGATTATTGCATCTAACACAGTACATGGCTAGATATACATGTCTTGAATGTAAATTTGTGGCATGAATACATTTGTGGCATGACTGAGAGAATTACAAGCATCAGACCATTCTATAAAAAATAAAAATTAGTGAAGATTCCAGAAATTATAAATTTAGAGAGGTCATTATTGGGCAATTACACTGAAATAAAAGGGAAGTTAAGATTATTTAAAGTAAGGACAACATACAATTTTATTTAACATTTCTATATGTCAATAAGTAACTTAGATACCCAGTAAGAATTAATACAAAATATAAATAGTAAAAAATATTTTTAAGCAGATTTAGTTTTTTTACTTTTAAATAGACAGAATATCTCATAATAGGCTTTAAAAATGTTATCTGGTAGAGATTTTTCTTCATTTTCACTCAGCTATGTGACAAGAATTGTCATGGCTTTTGAAAATAGTTCCTTTTGAAACATTACCTCTGATCTGAAACAAAAGAAAGCATATTTTTTTCTTTTTTGAAAATTTTTATTTATTTTAAAAATTTATTTATTGTTTAATTTGCATCCAAGTTAGTTAGCATATAGTGCAACAATGATTTCAGGAGTAGATTCCTTAATGACACCCATTTAGCCCATCCTCCCTCCCACAACACCTCCAGCAGCCCTCTGTTTGTTCTCTATATATGAGTCTCTTATGTTTTGTCCCCCACCCTGTTGTTATATTCTTTTTGCTTCCCTTCCCTTATGTTCATCTGTTTTGTATTTTAAATTCCTCATATGAGGGAAGTCATATGATACTTGTTTTTCTCTAATTTCGCTTAGCATAATACCCTCTAGTTCCATCCACATAGTTGCAAATGGCAAGATTTCATTCTTTTTGATTGTCGAGTAATACTCCATTGTGTACATATATACCACTTCTTCTTTATCCATTCATTGGTCGATGGTCATTTGGGCTCTTTCCATACTTTGGCTATTGTCGATAGCGCTGCTATAAACATGGGGGTGCATGTGCCCCTTTAAAACAGCACACTTGTATCCTGTGGATGAATGCCTAGTAGTGCAATTGCTGGGTTGTAGGGTAGTTCTATTTTTAGTTTTTTGAGGAACCTCCATACTGTTTTCCAGAATGGCTGCACCAGCTTGCATTTCCACCAACAATGCAAAAGAGATCCCCTTTCTCCTCATCCTCGCCAACATCTGTTGTTGCCTGAGTTGTTAATTTTAGCCATTCTGACAAGTGTGAGGTGGTATCTCATTGTGGTTTTGATTTGTATTCCCCTGATGAGTGATGTTGAGCATTTTTTCCTGTGTCAGTTGGCCATCTGGATGTCTTCTTTGGAGAAGTGTCTATTCATGTCTTGTGCCCATTTCTTCACTCAATTATTTGTTTTGTGGGTGTTGAGTTTGATAAGTTCTTTATAGATTTTGGATACTAATCATTTATCTGATATTTGCAATTATCTTCTCCCATTCTGTCGGTTGCCTTTTAGTTTTGCTGATTGTTTCCTTGGCTGTGCAGAAGCTTTTTATTTTGATGAGGTCCCAATAGTTCATTTTTGCTTTTGTTTCCGTTACTTCTGGAGACGTGTTGAGTAAGAAGTTGCTGCGGCCGAGATCAAAGAATTTTTCACCTGCTTTGTCTTCGAGGATTTTGATAGCTTCCTGTCTTATATTGAGGTCTTTCATCCATTTTGGGTTTCTTTTTATGTATGGTGTAAGAAAGTGGTCCAGGTTCATTCTTCTGCATGTCACTGTCCAGTTTTCCCAGCACCACTTGCTGAAGAGACTGTCTTTATTCCATTGGATATTCTTTCCTGCTTTGTCAAAGATTAGTTGGCCATTCGTTTGTGGGTCCATTTCTGGGTTCTCTATTTTGTTCCATTGATCTGAGTGTCTGTTCTTGTGCCAGTACCATACTGTCTTGATGATTACAGCTTTGTAGTACAGCTTGAAGTCTGGGATTATGATATCTCCAGCTTGGGTTTTCTTTTTCAAGATTGCTTTGGCTTTTCGGGGTCTTTTCTGGTTTCATGAAAATTTTAGGATTGTTTGTTCTAGCCTGTGAAGAAAGCTGGTGTTATTTTGATAGGGATTGCAAAAGAAAGCATTTAGATTGACACTGGTGAAATAAATTTTTATTTTCAGGAAGATCATAGGAATACAATAATTTATACTTGAAAAGACAAAAGTAAAATAAACATGAACTTACAGTTGGCTCTTGAACATCAAGGGGGTTAGGGGCTTTGACACCTGCACAGTCAAAAATCTGTATATAATTTTTGAGTCCTCCACAACTTAACTACTAATAGCCTACTGCTGACTGGAAGCCTCACTGATAACATAAAGAGCAATTAACACACATTTTGTATGTTATATGTATTACATACTGTATTCCTACAATCAAGTAAGCTAGAGAAAAGAAAATCATAAAAAGAAAAAGCATTTGCTGTACTAGCCTGTATTTATTGAAAAATATTCACGTATAAGTGGACTCATGCAGTTCAAACCTGTGTTGTTCAAGAGTCAACTGTACGGTAAAACACTAATTGTGACCAAGACTGATTAGAATTGGTGAACTGCTTGAATCAATAAAATATTTAATCATTATGTTGTACACCTGAAATTAATATAACATATCATAATTTTACTTCAATAATAAAAATTTAAAAATAAAATAAAATAAATATTTACATAGGAATGCAGATACAGACAGGACCTGGGTCTAGGTTAACATGTGTTCTATTGGAGGGCCTGCTTTAAGGAATATAGGAAGATAATCAGCAGCTCTGTGGGTTAGGCAACGTTGCACTGAGTCACCTCCCCGTAGAAATGTTTCCACTGGCATATATTCACTCCAAACTTTAATACAGTTTACACATTCAAAGAGAAAATGCCCTTGAAATTGTGTTGACTCTGTTAATTTCCTTAATATGCAAAAGGAAAGATTTAAATTTAGCCCATATGTGAATTACCCCAAATTGTCAGCGGCAAGATTGAATTAATGAGAATTTGGTCATTTGACAAGTTAAATGGGGGGGCGCCTGTGGCTCAATCGATTAAGCGTCTGACTTCAGCTCAGGTCATGATCTCACAGTTTGTGGGTTCGAGTGTGACATTGGTCTCCACACTGATAGTGCAGAACTTGCTTGTGATACTCTGTCTCCCTCTTTCTCTGCCCTCCTGCACTCACACTTTCTCTCTCCCTCTCTCTCAAAAATAAATAAATAACTCTTTTAAAAAAGTTAAAAAGTTAAATGAGTGTATGAGTGGGGGCAGGATACTTGAAAACCTAACTTTCCATTTCATTCAAAATGTAAGTTTATGTAAAATGATTTTTAATCCATATATAGAGATAGATAGGAGTGCTAGAGTATGCAATTTTAATTCCAAGGGAAATTTTTAATTATAAGTTCTGATCAGTAACTCCATCAAGTCACAAGGTGCTTCCTCATTGTCAGCATTCCTGTCACAGGACTCCTTGCTCTGCAGTCCTCAGGAGTGCATGCAGACTTGTGCCTGGCTTAATAACTTGGCACACTGACATCAAAGTGGAATAAAAAGGAAGTATTCTACACTCACGTGTGTTTGGATTTGAAGAGGACACATACGCCTTTTTCAGCTGTGATTTTTATAAATGGTGTAACATGGGTAGGGTTTGAGAAAAATAGGTGAGGAGAAAGAAAAGAAAAATGAAGGATGTACATCCTCTGGGAGGAAGAAGGAGTAGATGAAGTGCGGAGAGGGTAATGATACAGGGAGGGCCTTGCTTTGCCTCACAACTTAAGGACTGCACCGGCTTTTGAAACTACTGTTGTATGTTGAGTGTAGCTGATATTGCCGCCTCTCGATCTGGCCAATCTGCGCTTGTCATCTTCAACATTCTCTTACAAGAGTGTTTGATTCGAAGAGCCATGGTGGGCAGGGAACTTCCTGCCCTGAGTTCTGTTAGGGAAAGTGTGGAATTTATTGTGAGTCCCACCCTCCCTCCGGGCACTTAATGCTTCCAGGCAACTCTTGCTTTTAGTTTCCTTTCTTGTTCCCTACAGGGATGGCCCCAAATATTGTCAGATTTTCTGCGACTCTTTATCTTATACATCTTTTCTTTATAAGTGTGTGACTATATGTCTTCAGTCAGGGATAAAATTAATCTCATTTATTTCCTTTCCCTATCCTTTAACATCAGTAACTTCACCCACCACCCCCTTCTCTCATCCTGTCTCCCTAAGGGAATCCTTCCCTTCCCCCTTGAGGACTTTGTTCAGTTAGTGGTGGCCTCACATGCTACACTTTGTCCCTTCCCTCGAGCCAAAAGAGACTAAAAGAATTTTCCTTGATTCTGCTTCCACCTCAAACTTGTGCTTTATTTCTCTTCATCCTTTTGACACAAAATTCATGTAAGATCTATATTGTGTATATTTGCTCTCCTTAACTTCCTGATTTCTCCTTTGCAAATTGACTTCTATCTCCACAACTACTTAGCAAATGCGTTGGTTAGGATTACTAGTAACTTGATAATTAACAAATACAGAACCTATTTTTTTTTTCAGTTTTCGTTTTCCTTGATTTCTTTATAACAACTACACTATTGACCTTTTTTTTTTTTTTCTTAGTCTCTTACCTACTTTACTGTTCCTTCTTGGTTTCTCTCATTCTTTCTGCTTCTTCATAGTAAGAATTTTTAATCACCGCGGATTCACCCGGGATTTACTTGTCATTCTTTCTTCTCCACGTTCTCTCCCTTTGCTAGTCATTCCATGCATTCCCTTGGTGTCAACAATTATCAGTGATCCATCAGCTACCAATATCAAATCTATTTCTCTATATCAATCCCTCTTTTGAGCTCCATTTATGTATTAGTGACAGCAGCTTTGTCATATATATGACTCTGGGCAATTTATGTAAGTTTCTGAACTTTCAGTTTTTTTCATGTGTAAAATGTTTCTGTAAGATTACATAACATAGCATTTCTTGTCATGTTTTAGGAATAATAAAGGCCAATGGAAATTTTTTTTATTACTAGTAAAAGTTTTTTTGCACAGTAAAGGTGAAAAACAATTTGAGTGGTTATGGTGGGGTGGATGTGGAGGAAGCTAATAGATGTCAAGTAGCGGAAGCACCCACATTTTGTTTCAGGATGAGCTAATGCTGTGGAATAAATACACAGTGTGACTATGCCCATGACAAACATGAAGCTTAGCAAAGATGAGAAAGCAGAACTAGTCCTAAACTAAGCAATTTAAAATGCTGAGTTTTGTTCCATTTAAATATCAGGATACTCCAAATAAGAAGACGCTGTCTTACATTTTCTGTTGGTGAATTAGGGTTTTCCTTAAACATATGCATTTAGAAGTATTAACCAAGTAACAGATTGTATATTATCTATCATCTAAATAGTGCAGATCAAACTGTCTTGAAGATATATACTTTTTTCAGTAATTTGTTACACTGAACAAGTATTGTAAAAATTTATGTATTCATCAATTTAATAAATCTTTTCTGCTAATTGCTCTGTGCCAGGCATAGTAGCATGGTGGTTATTTTAAGATTATTTTAAGATACAGATACTTGCCTCAAGAAACTTAAAAAGAAAGCTATATAGCTAGATAATGCACATGACAGACACGTGCAACAGGTAAGAAGGATCATTTTGCTCAAAGCAATCAGCAGAATAACCCATGACTGGGACTTGTCCCCTGTGGTCTAGTGGCTCCAACAACTCAGGAATGTTGATGACTTAACCTGTCCCAGACATCTCTCTCTGGGTCAATGTCCTAACATAATCTATGGTTCATTGCAAGACTAGAGTCTACCCTATTTTCTTCCTCCTCACCATTAACACTTCTCCTTTCTATACCTTGTTCCCATGGGACTGATCTTGTGACTTCACCAAGCCATCCCCACTCCCTACACCCACTTTTATTATACTGCTGTTGAATTGGGCACATTCTAGAATCTTATAACTGATTGGACAATTTTAAGATCTGTAGTTTGAATGTTCTGATCTCGGGTCTCAGGACAGTCTTTGACCACCTGAAGATGTTGAAGGAAATTTAAGTATTTGCTTGGGTAGTTACTCTGATTAATAATAAAAATAATAATGATTAAAAAATTAAAGTTAAAATTAATAATAAAAAATAATAAAAAAGGTTATCTGGAGTTTTGAAGTTAGAGGTTAAAAAGGACTATTATTTCTTTCATTCTTAAAAGGTTTAAGAATGAAATGGTATATCTTCAAATGTTTGATTAACTGACTCTTAATTAGATAGGATAAACTCAAAATCAAACTTGGAGAAAAAATTAGTATTTTACTCTTTGAACAGTTTTGGAAACCTCTGGAGTGCATGAGACCCATTTGATACAGAAATCTCATAAAAAAAATGAATCAGTGATCCTTAAATTTGGGCAAGACTTACTGCTGGTATTTGTTCCCATGAACAAACATCCTCTTGTGAAGGAAAGGCCAATGTTTCCTTCCTTTCCAAGGGAACTGATTATGGTGACTGTTTCTATTTTAGTAAGATATATAAACACATTTCAATGACAGCAAAAAGCAAAGCATAGCATGGCTGGTGATTCAGCAAAAATGAGGATGGCTTTGGTCAGCAAAAACAACTTAGACTTTTCTCATTAGTGCCATTTCCACTAACTCTCAAAAACATTGCTTTTAAAGTTGCCTTAAGAAAAAAAAAATAGATTGTTTATGAAAATCCCCTCAATTTCAAGCTAATGGTAGAATCATAACAAAAATGACTCAGAGGGAGGACATTTCCTGGGAATGAGATAATAATTCAGCATTTGGTCAGGCATTGCCTTCCAGATAACATTCTCTGCCAACTTTGAGGTTTCTGCGTTTTGGACTATAAACTGTCGAAGTCAACGTTTTCATACATAAGAATAAAGAATGGAATGGATTTTCAAATACCTTTCATTGGAAGCCTGCATGCTTAGTCTGTGAATATGGCAATGTATTTGCTGTCTGAGATTGTTATTTTTTTTATTTCCGAAAATTAATTTAATAAAAACTAAGGAAACTTCATTTTACTTCTCACTCTCAAAACAAGTAAAACCCACCTGTAACACTGATACAGGGAGACAGGGTCAGGCAACGCTGGCAGAATCGGCTTTCCGTGTTCACAAGAGTAAATATGCCCATAGTGTAACCAATCTAAGTAGAAGTGAGACACTTCACTGGGAGGATTTATTGGAAAGTTATAGTTTGATTATTCCTTCATTCAACAAATATGCATTGACCGTTTACCATATTGACACAGCCTCTGCCCTCACAAAGCTTTCAGGGCAGTTGCAGAGATAATCAAATAAACAGGTATAACCAGGATAACATTTTGAAAATGCTAAACAGATGTAACTTTAATTCCCATTAAATCATGATACTCTGACGGTCCCTACCATGCATGCATGCAGATGGACCATCCAATCCAAACTTGGGCTATGGAGGTAATGTTATAAGGATGAATAAGAGCTGGGGGCTAAATAATATTAGGCAAAAGCACAAATAAGTGTGAAATCCTGGATCCCAGTGAGAGCATTCGAGGAACTAAAAGAAGTTTAGCATGGCTGGAGAGAGGAAGGAAATGGCAAAAGACAGGGGTGGTGAGCAGAGGCTAGATCATACAATGCCTAATAAGCCCTATTACCACATATTTAGTGTATTTGAAGAATTGAAGGAAGGCTATTGTGACTGGACCATCTAAGTGGAATATTTAAAATCATCAGTATAAGTGGGGTGCAATTTGAACATTAGAATTTAATGAATTTAACCAGCTTGGGGAGCTGTGAAATAGCCAAGGATGTTCGTTCCTATGATCCAATTTGAATGAGTACCTTGCATGAGCAGGAAAAATGAAAAAGAATTCGGGTGTTTGGTCAAGTTGCCTGCATATTTGAATTGGATATAGGGAAGTGAGGGACCCTACACATCATCGCCTGGGTGGACAGTCTCAAATATTCTGAGGCCTTATTTGTGATAAGAGTAGGCTTATGTGCTGGCTCAGGAAAGAGCAGGAGAAAGTCTGTGAGGCAGCTCTGAGGACTTTCCTCCCTGCTCTTCCTAGGGGCAGCTTCCCTAGAGGAATAGGAATTAGCATTCATAAGAGGCTTTGAATATGTCCCCTGAAAGAGCTATAAAGCCCCAAAGTGGGGTTGATGGGAAAGTTAGACAGGCATGCAGAAGGTAGTTAACTATTTAATTATAGAAGTCAGAGGCATCCAGGAAGCTAGTCTATAGTATATGTCTAAGAAAGAGTGTTTAGTTTTAGAAAAATTAAATCACTTATGGTTCCAAAAGTCAAGCAGAAATCCAGGAATAAGATGAAGAGGAGCAAAAAGCTCATGAGTGAAGGAATCTAGGTCTGGAATTTTCACAATGAGCAGAGTAACGATGCTTGGGTTCTCCTTTATTGGGCATCAGCTATATTTGTATGAGTAAATCAGCCTCAGTTAAGACACAGGGTCATGGTAGACATGTATGGAAATGAGGGTCACTGCTGACAAGATGGTCAGCTTTGATTGGAACCATCACCTGCAAGAGCACTCATTAAAGAAAGTTATGGTAAATCAGAAAAGTTACTAAGATCTACTACCTGGAATTGTTGACATTGGACTTACTGAACTACTGTCAAAAGAAACCAAGGGAAACCACAGTAGAGAGTCCCAAGATGGAGTTATGTCTTGGAAAGAGGATCACACTTGGAGGCCATACAGCATCCAGGTTTCTCTGAAATTCCAATAGAAGATGTTTTTGATATAAAAGAAGGGAACAGAGATGGGGAATTGGGAAACAGAAAATTCCTGACAGGGGCTTAGACCAGCTAGTATAGAATTATAACCTATCCTGGGACTTGTGGTAGAAGGTAAGAGAAAGGATGGCTTTATAAAGCCAAGAAATGTGTGATGGGTGCCCTTTGTCACTGGTTTTTGGTTTGCAAACTGGCAGGTCAGAAATAAGATTTCTTTCATGGTGACCTGATGAACTTTTATATGCTCGTCAATTTTTTGTTAATATGTCACCTTTTAGTGAACCTAGGTTATACGTGAGCAAAATATACTTTTATAAAGCAGTCACTTCTTTTATTTAGGGCCAGAAACTATTTGGGAGAATCTCTGGCAGGGTGTTTTTTTTTTTTTTTCCCTAAGGTCTACTATATGAGTTATACTTGGTGATTTGAATTTAGACCCAAAGAATGAATTTATTTTTTAAAAAATGTTTATTTATTTATTTTTTGAGAGAGAGAGAATGAGTGTACAAACAGGGGAGAGGCAGAGAGAGAGAATCCCAAGCAGGCTCTGCACTGTCAGCATCGAGTCTGATGTGGGGCTTGATCCCATGAACCATGAGATCATGACCTGAGACGAAATCAAGAGTCAAATACCCAACTGATTGAGCCACCCAGATGCCCCCCAATTTCTTTTAAATCAAGAGACATCTGTGAAGTTGTTAAAACAGGGAACTAAACATCCCTGAGTCTTAAGTTTTAAGTAAATGGGAACACAAACACATTAAATAATCTTTCACGTGTCCTTTTTTCCTTTCACTAGGTCTATTTCCTTCAAGTATATTGTTTTTCCTTTGGAAAAAGAATTGAAGTAAATAGTATTATAAAAATAGCATTATAAACTAGTATTTTAAAACTAGTATTATAAAAATGAATTTGTTATTAAATTGTTGGAATTAAATGAATTTAGGTTGGTTAAAATCTTTAGCAAAATTTTAAAAATACAATTTTTAAGACAAATTTTTAAAATTTAAGACAAAAATTTTTATTTTTGAGAAATAGGATAGGGGGAAGGAGAAAATGTCTATATCTAGTCTCAAACTAGTAAATGAGCAGAACGCTTACATCCGAGTTTCTTGGTTTTTACAACAAAAGTAAATCATGTTGGGTTGTATATATTTTATTATCTAGTGTAAGGAATTATATACCTTTGTATCTAAAAGAACATTTTCTTGTTCTCTACACTCTAAGAGCAATTTATCACAAAAATAATTACACATGAGACATTTGATAATATGGTAGGCAACACATTTAATTCATAGTTTAAGAAATGCAGAAACAGTCTTCATATGGCTATTTCTTATAATAATCCTTTCTAAAACAGAAGGCAAAATGTTAAGTCAAACTGGTGAAAGTATGTCTGTCTATGCTAGAGTAAATGAGTAATGGGATTTTTATGTGATCTGATTGTAGCAATGGTAAACTGTTGAGAAGCTGGGGTGATGAGCTTCCCACTCACGATTCAAATGTCCCAGATGAACCTGTGAGAAAAGGAGCAGAGGAGAGAATTCAAAACAAAGCTTGCTCCTGAAATCTTGGGATTCTGACTTGTAAATTGACAGGCGATCCCCATGGAGCTACTGCTTGTGTAAGAAACAAAGTCAAAGATCTGTTAAGCAAGTTAAAGAGCCTTTTTCAAAGTCCTGCCCAGATGGAAGTTCCTGTTTACATTTTCATAGAAGTGGATTGTCACGAAAACAGGTTTGGGGAAAATTAATGGTGTGGTTTTCACATAGTAAATTGGCTACTGGCATGTTAATTGAAAAGAATATAAACTGTTCATTGGCTAACTGAATAAAAAACTGCTTAAACTATCATTTTCCAGCTCATGTGGTCAATGTTCTATTGAGACAGCTGTCTTAACCTATATGTGGCAACATATTGCCTTATTAATGATCATTATTTCCATCACCATTTTGCTTAGAGGAGTACCTCACAAAGAAAACAAACCCATGGTGATAAAGACTATGGCAAGAAAACTTGCTTTGTATTCTTTTTTGCTTGAAATTTTTTTACCAAGATAGTTATGAGTCACATGCAATCATAAGAGGTAATACAGAGAGATCCTGTTTTTACACTTCCCAGCTTCTCTCAGTGGTAACACTTTGCAAACTATAGTATATCAGCACAACCAGTATATTGACATTAATATAATCCACTGATCTTATTCGGATGTCCCCAGTTTTACTTGTACCTGTGTGTGTGTTGTGTGTGTGTGTGTGCTTCATTCTATACGATTTTACCACATACAGGTTCCTGTATCAGCTTAGTCAAGATACTGAACAATTCCATCCCACAAGGATCCCTCCTGTTGCCATTTTATAACCATATCCTTGTATCTCCCCCTTGCCTCTCTCACCGCCACTCAAACCCCTAACAACTACTAATCTGCCCTTCATTCTTAAAATTTGTCATTTCAAAAACCCATGCTGGAGATATACTAGTTTGTTTAACCATTCATCTGTTGAAGGACATCTGAACTGTTTCAAGTTTTGGCTATTACAATAAAGCTGCTATGAAAATCCAGGTACAGCTTTTGGTGTGGATAGAGGTTTTAATTTCTCTGGGATAAATTCCCAAGAGTGCATCTGCTGGGTTGAATAGCAATTGCATGTTTAGTTGTATAAGAAACCATCAAGCTGTTTTTTAGAGTGGCTATATCTTCTTACTTCCCACCAGCAATGCATGATCTTGTTTTTGCACATCTCCAGCATTTGCTGTTGTTACTTTTTGTTTCAGCCATTCTGTTAGGTGTATAGTGATATTTCACTGTCATTTTAATTTGCATTTATCTGATGACTAATGATGTGCTTATTTACCATCCACATACCTTGTTTAGTGAATTGTCTGTTCATGCCTTCTGCCTTTTTTTTTTTTTAAGAGAAAGAGATTGAGAGAGAGAGCAAACAGGGAAGAGGTGCAGAGGGAGAGAGAGAATCTTAAGCAGTCTCCATGCTCAGCGCATAGCCTGACACGGGGCTTGAGTCCACCACTCCAGGATCATGACCTGAGCCAAAATCAAGTCTGTCGTTCAACTGACTGAGTCACCCAGGTGCCCCTACCCTATTTTGCATTTTCAAGTGTACAGCTTTCTAACTTCAGTTGTGGATTCTTTTTTAATTGAAACATACATTGATACCATGTACAGACCTTCCTTGACTTACAGTAGGGTTACATCCTGATAAACCTATCATAATTTGAAAATATCATATCAAAATGCATTAATATACCTGCCTACTGAACATGATAGCTTAGCCTAGCTCACATTAAATGTGCTTGGAACAATTACATTAGCCTACAGTTGGGCCAAATCATCTAACATAAAGCTTACTTGATAATAAAGTGTTGAATATCCATGTAATGTATTGAATACTGACAGCATGATTGTCTGGGTATAGAAGGCTTATAAGCATATGGATTGTTACCCTTATGACTGAGGGGCTGACCCGGAGCTATGGCTCATGATGCTGCCTAGCATCATGAAAGAGTATCATACCACACATCACTAGCTGGGAAACTACCAAATTCAAAATTTGAAGCATCATTTGTATTGAATACTATCACTTCTGCACCATTGTAAATTAGTAAAGTCTTAGGTTGAACCATTGTAAGTTGGGAACTATCTGTAGAAAATTTTTTCACTGTTTCATTTCAAACAGGGATGCCAACATATTTCCCACAGATATAAGCCTTATATCTGTACTCAAGATTCACTTGAGAGCTCAGCAACGAATCAGGGAAATGGCTTCCAGAAAACTCTTATTTTTTTTTTAATTTCATAAAATATTTGTGACCCTTAGGGATTCTGATTGTTTCAGTTAACTAGCTAATAAATTAGGTCAGGTAATGGAAAATAAATTTACATTTTAAAAAATACATCTGAGTTGTAGGATATCCTACACTCCCCATCAACAGATGGTTTCAGCTAGAAAGAAACTTCCTAGAAGAGATATCAGGGATATAAGATGTTGAACCTTTGTTGCGGAGCTGGGCTCAGCAGGGCCTGCAAGACAGGCACAACTGCCAATCCTTGACATGTGGTTTATTATCAGTGAGGGTCAGTAGAGAACTGACAGGGTGGCAAGAGGGGCTGAAATCTCATTTCGGCCAGCCACAGCACATACCATGGACACCAATGGCTGGGTGCTTGGTGGAAGTCTCTACAGTGAGAGGAGGGGTGAGTAATGATGACTGGGATAGAGAAAGCAATGGTGCCCTCCAGAGCCCCTACCCGCCTAGGGCTCAGTATAGAAGGGAAAGTTTCCAAGCCAGTGAAGACAGAGATGGGTGAAATAGACCTACAAGAGATGTTAGGAGCAAACAAAACATGGCATTGCTTAATTGTTTGGGGAAAGTGGGAAAGAAGACTTTGAATGAGAAGGAAGCCCCAGACCTAAGGGGAGAAATATTACATCTTATTTTCTCTTTCCTTTCAGGACCACAACACTGAGAGTAGATTTTAGAAACTATAAAACCTGGTGTGGGCCTTGTTGGTAGTGGATAGTGAGTGACTGAATAACCTTATTTATTTATTTATTTATTTATTTATTTATTTATTTAAATTTTGGAGTCTACATACATTAGTCCAATCTCCATTCTCCTCACCCTCTAAGGCTATAGCCTGGATAGAACAATACCAGCTCCAAATTGCAGAAAGAAATTCTAGACCAAGTCTAAAGGATTAACTCTTACAATTTGATCAGTGAATAAAATAACCCCCAATATTTCCCTATTCCCTCAGCTACCATGATGTTTTACTTGTAATTTTCACAACCAAAAAAATTATTTTAAAGTTTTATTTATTTAAGTAATCTCTACATGCCATATGGGGATTGAACTCACAACCCCAAGATCAAGAGTCATGTGTTCTTCCAACTGAGCCAGCCAGGCTCCCTTTCACAACCAAATTTCTTAAACAAGTTGGCCCCATTTCCTTATTTCCTCTCACTCTTTGACCTGACTTTTGTCCCCTTCTCTCCTCCAATATAGTTCTTGCTGATGACCTCTATGTCATTAAATCAATCAGCATTTTTTCAGTTTCATCTCACTTGGCTACAAGGCAGGATTTTTTTTCTGTGACTCCTAATGTCGCTCTGACTTTCTTACCCCTCCTTTTAGACTTACCCTTCTCTAATGGGATCGTAAAGCTGGAGCCCCTCAAGACTTATTCCTAAACCCTTTCTCTCAGTCTACACCCATAGACATGGGATATCACCTATACCTCTTTTGAAGCTATCAGAGTCTCTCCATTGAATCAAACTTACTGTCAGTCATTCTTGTTTCCTGTCCCCCAATTCACTCTCTATAGTGTAATTAAAAAAAATCTTGTCACTTCTCTGCTCTCAGATAAAGACTGGCTCCTGTGTGCTTCTCCTCAGGCTCTGTCAACACATCCTCCTTTCAGTTCTTTCGGTCTCAGAGTCTTTGCTAAGGCAGTTTCCTCTGCCTGAAATATTTCTGCCTCCCCTCTGCTTCAACTTCATCTAGTTGTTGACTAGATGTTTTACCCAAATGTTACTTCCTCAGAAAATCTTCCTGACAACACCAAAATATATCAAGTCTATCTCTCACGTGCTTCAGAGACCCCTGAACTCTTCTTTTAAAGGCCTTTCACTGTTTTTATGTATTTGAGTGATTATTTGATTAATCTGTGTCTCTCTTACTAGACTTTAAGCTCCAGAAAAGGAGGTACCTTGACTATTAGTCTTCTCTGTATCTCCAGAACCCAGTATAGGGAATGAGTGAAGAGATCAACTAGTCATAAGTGCTCAAAAGCCTGAAAAATATCTCCTTGGCCCCTGGGTCTCCAGGGAGCAGGTCTTCCACAGTCAGAGGGCATGAGGATCCTGGAATAGGTGCAGTGGCCCCAGATGTAAGCATGGATTGGAACTGCCTCATGCTTTATTGTGCCAAGTTCAATTTCTGGTGATCTTTCCTGACTATTTGAATACTTCCTGAAAGATTTGCTCATCCAGAAAAATTGTCTCAGTTTTTATTGTTAAAATGTCTTAAAATAACATTTTTAGAACATTTTATAATTATAAAGTATACACATTTTCATATGTCATTTGAATCTCCAAACACCCTCTGAAAGAACGAATTATTCTCAACTGACAGATGTGGAAAATGAGGCTTAGAGGGATTAGTTACTAACCCAAATTCTCTTAGCTAATAAGGGACTAAGCAGGGACTTCATTCCAGATTTTGCAGTGCCAAGTTCTGTCTTTTCCCACTACTAGATAATTGATCATGGCTTCTTTTTACTTGGTCAAGTCTGAATTTGGACTTTTAGGGTTAATAACAATAATCCAAGAATGATGTAGCTTGCATCGTAGCTACATATATAGCACATACAACATATATTATGGCACTTACATATCGATCTCCTAATCTGGGAGAATACCTCAATCTGTATTAGTTTTTCTTGTACTATAAGGGGGTCATGTGAATTATATAGCTGTCTTTGTCAAATGGCCATGTTTTCCTTCCTTTCTTCCTCCCTCCCTCCCTTCCTCTTTCTTTCTTTCTTTCTTTCTTTCTTTCTTTCTTTCTTTCTTTCTTTCTTTCTTTCTTTTAATGATAGTGCTTGGAAAATTGTTCACTGGGTTTACAAAGTAATAGGACAAACCCTCAAATCTATGGAAAGATGAATTATTATTCATCTATTTGAATCATTACTTTTTCATGATATTATCCAGCCATATGTATATCATTTCAGATAAAATCCAAAATATAAAATAATTATTAGATGCAGAATCTCATATTATAACAGCTGGTTAGGCATCCTAAAGTGGGGCAAATCCTTATACTTTCCAGCATAAAAAAAGAAGTGCACATAATAATAATTTAGGTTTGCAGTTACAGCCAGGTCCTTTATTGCTGGTCACAGCACAAAAATTTAGTTGCACAAAAATTTGGATGTCCGTTTCTGAATTCAAAGTTTGTTAGTCCTGAATAAGCAGCTTAGTTGCTACTGAAAACAGAAAAATAATTGCAGTGTAGAAAATCTGACTCTTTAACTTGGGCTAATTTACACTTTTATCAAATGTCTTCCTCTTAAGGCAAGCTTCATGGTGGCAGTTAAAATTTAATTCTTGGTTCCATAAGTATTTATTTGAAGAGCACTGCAAATTTATTTTTTTATTTATTTTTTATTTTTTTTTAACATTTTATTTATTTTTGAGACAGAGAGAGACACACATGAACAGGGAAGGGGCAGAGAGAGGGAGACACAGAATCGGAAGCAGGCTCCAGGCTCTGAGCCATCAGCCCAGAGCCGGACGCGGGGCTCGGATTCACGGACCGTGAGATCATGATCTGAGCTGAAGTCGGACGCTTAACCGACTGAGCCACCCAGGCACCCTGTGAAGAGCACTGTAAATTTAGATCATGGTTCTAGGGTCACTATGTTAATGGAATTAACACATTCACTGTAGGGTCTCAGTAAAAAAAAAAAAAAAAAAAAAAAAAAGGAAAGGCAGGCACTTGTGCAGACACCATGGATTGTAAGATTCACCAGGAATTTGAAAACAACCTCTTTCCTCTTTCAGGAAAGGAAGAAAACCTGCAGGAGGCCATGGTCCTGAGGACCCCAGCAGTACCAGGCCACATCAACTCTCTCTGAAAGCAGAAGGGTTAATAGAAACAAACGAACGAACAAATACCTCCCAGTTCATGGAAAAGCACGTTAAATACAAGCACGTTAATATAAAAACATTTTGATTCCAGAAAAGTTAAAGTGGAAAAAAGTGCATCTTAGGATAGAGGAAGCCTGGTAGCCAATTCTGTGTGGTCAATTATTTTCTCATTTACATTCGTCAGCCTGGGTCATTGGAGAAAGGCATTTTCAAAATATCTCAGTTCAGGGAACTTTAGGACTGTGAGCTTCAAAACTGCTTGCCAAACATCCCCTGATAGTGCAACTAAAGGGATCTTAAAAATGGAGATTTTACATGGTGGGTAAATACTGGCAACTAGATATTTCTTTCTTTCTGTTTTTAATGTTTATTTATTTGGAGAGAGAGAGAGAGCAGCAGCAGCAGCAGAGGGTTAGAGAGAGAGAGAGAGAGGATCCAAACAGGCTCCACACCATTGGCTCAGAGCCAGGTACAGGGCTCAATCCCATGAACCATGGGATCATGACCTGAGCTGAAATCAAGAGTTGGATACTTAACCGACTGAGCCACCCAGGCAACCCTACACATTTCCTTTTTAAAGAAAAATCCTCAAACATTTTAGATTCTTTAATTTAGGTTCTTTCTGCATGAATAGAAAGGAATACAAAGCAAAAACTTTTGTATTTTGTATATGAATTTCTGAAAATTTGAAACATTTGCTTCAAGAAACTAAAATAAGGAATCGATTTCTTTCCATATTAAATAATGTGATTTCATATAGATGACTTGAAAATGGACTCATGAAATGTGGAAGGTTAATTCACTTATACTGAAATGGCATCTATAAAATCTATAACATCTTTAATCATAGGAAAACGTACTGTAACAAGTTATATGGGCTTTATTTACAAGACTGAGAAAGTTATTTCCTATTTACCTCCTGACTATAGTGGAATGTGTTACTGAAAAGCGAACCTGGTGAACTCATGCTGGGGACTGACCCCTTCAGCTTTCAGTGGAGCATCTAGTGCAGATTATATGACAGGTGTTGCCTCATAAAGAAGTTTAAATGCTTTGAAATAACTGATGAAAGTTCTCTAGTCTAAATATAGGACAAAGTGTTATATTACTAAGAAAAGTCAATAGTCTAAAATTTAGAAAGTTTTTGTGAATAGCTCCTGTAGATAAAAAATTATAAGAAAGCAAGTGTGATGATTTTAATTCAGAATCATTCTGGACAAAGCTTTAGTCTTTTTTTTCTGTAAATTTCTACTCAATTATTTCTTCCCTAAAATCACCTTGTTCCATAGCCAGTGATTTAGAGAAATCATTCCTTTCTATGGAACCTCTAAAAATATATTCTGTTGTATGCAGGGTAGAGTTTGTAAACAGAATTTACATTATAGGTAGTCATTCTTTTTTAAAGTCCCAATCTATAATCTGTAGTGTGTGTATACTGAATGATGAAAATAACAAGTTAGATTTCTTTTTGCCACTGATAAATTATTGAAAAGTCAAACTTGTTCAAACAAATGATTTGTTGCTTTTGTAATCTGCCTCCTAATGGAAAAATGGTCAAATATTAAACACTTAGCTTCAACTGGGTCAAGGATAGTTTTTTGTTTTTTTTTAACCGACTCTACAATTGGTCAGCTTGTCATTGTTGGATCCATTTTTAGATGCCCAGAAATAGATTCTTACTATGAGGGAAATCATATGGTTGGATTGGAAGTTTCCAGTTACATCTCCGGAGGGGATGCCAGTGTGTGGCTTTACATGAGATACTGGGGAGGAAGAACATGATTGATTCTGGTTGATGGTAATCTGAGTTCTTCCCTGGAAGAAAGAGGCACAGAAGTATACAGTAATATTTAAGAAGCATATAGTACTTTTTGTCTCAGAATAAGACTGGAAGAGTTCAGTTGAGGCTTCTGTGAGGAGAATCCTTCAATGAAGAGAAACTGCCTTCAAAAATCTTAGTCCCTTTTGTGCCATTTATGTTTTTCCAACAAAGAACTCAAACTTGGTACTTCTACAAATGCATATATGTTAGCTGTATGTGTGACACAATGTGTCCTGAATTCAACTAAGGAAAATGTCCTTTAATTCTATAATGTTAATACTCCTTCCTTTCTTCATAGCATTTACCATCCATTACAACACCTCAATCTCAATTGAAAATAAATTTTCTGTATTATATGACCACAGTTAATGATGCGTTATTACATTCACATGATCTGTACAAATGTTTTATGAGAATTGTGGATATTCTGGAAGGTAAGTAATCAGAAAGGCAGCCTTTTGGCTTCCCTCGAATATCAGAGGCAGACCTTGCCTCTTAGACTGAGAAATCTTTCAGTGAGTCAGAAGAACAGGTAATTACATTTAATTTTATGTAAACCAGCCACGAGGAAACATTTGCTACTTACTCCATAATCCATTCTCCCTACTTCCCTATCACCCTCCGTATTCTACCTATACAGCAAGACTCATCTGAGAAGAAATCACTGCTGGCAGTATTTACTTTCTGCTCACATTAGAACATTTGTCTTAGTGCAGTGAATATATCCACTGATAAGCTGGCAGAGTAATACCCTGAAAAAAATTGTATGTTAATGAGCCATTGTCCACACAATAAATACTGTTGTCTTTTCCTTACAAATAAGATTTGATTGCTTCATTGACACCGGACCAGGAATTTGTTTTCCACTAGCGATGATGGATTTTCACAGATCCACCCCCACCTTGCCTCACTTGCCTCATTGCTGGAGATCTTATAAGGCATTTGAGAGGCAGTTGACAGAAAGCTGAGAATGTAAGTCAGGCTGGAGGCTTCAATCTTGTCCAGAAATGTTCTTACTTATGGGGTGATGTAAACTGGTAAAACAGCAGCCACATCATTGCTGCTTTTAGGAACCATAATCATTTACAGTGAACCAGAACAAACCACACTTAACAAGGCTGTAGGAACTGGTCACACTCCCCACTAAGGGCTCCTAGTTTACTTTTGCTACCCTCTCCTTCTTAAATTTCTTCCCATACTCTTTTACTTCCACCTTGAGAATGCTAGTTTTCTTCTTTCTGTTGCCCTAATGTTCCCTGCATACCTGTTCAGCTTATCCCTTGAATAAAAAGATGCATTTGGGGTGGCTGTGCTTTGTAGGCTAATTTACTTTGTTTCAGCCCCTTTCATGACTAAACTAAATACTGTGTGAGCTAACTGCTCCCACTTCAATTTTGCCATATTTTCATTCTTTCATTAGCTTGAGATCTGCAACACACTATTTTTTTTCAGAATAATACATGTCTACTGTACATAAAACAAGAGGACTCTTAGTACCAGGGGTGTTTCAAATACAGTGAGTGAACCTTGAGACCAATGTCCAGCAATCCTTTTTGACTCTATAACAGTGGTCATGCTTCCTATTGAAGTTAAGAGAAACTTCTGTTGCTGGTGTCCCACATCAGTACCATATCAGAAGTTTCCAATTCACGCTTATTCAATGAAATGGAGGTATAATTGAAAAAGGACCACCAGCATCATGGTTCAAGTAAGTTACAGATTAAAAGGTTTTAGTGGTCTGGCATGGAAGCCCAACCATAATTTTCTAATCTGACAAGAACACATCTTCCCATTGAAACACTCAACCTAATGCTTTTAAGTTATAAACAAACAGTAACACATGCACAACAGAAAAGCAAGAGAGGGTCAGAATAAGCCCAATACATGAATAGACAGAATAAATACTGTGTACAAGGATACATTAATTTTAGGGATCAGGAGTGAGGATATGCATTAATGGGTTAGGAGAGCTGACCAGGATATAGTGATTCCAGACATACTTTGGGGGAGAATAATAAGAGGTGTCTTTTGGGAGAAGGTGATTGAGCAGTAATTCAGAAAAGCTGGACGAACTAAATATAGGAAGGATCGCTTTCCAATGCTACATACAGTGTCCAAAGGCTTGGGTTCAAAGTTTTAAAAAAATCATTTTATTTCCCTTGAATGACCAGCCAAAATGCCATGGGAGACTTGATATGATTCCCTGGGAGGAACCATGAACCTAGATGATCTTGTAAGGTCTGTTTCAGTTCTGTAACCTGAATTTTCCTTGAAAAGATATTCTAATTATACAGCTAAGAAGACTTAGTTCTTGCTTCTTGATTTTCTAGAGAAAAGTTACTCAGGAAGTAAAGTCACAATAGAGAAACTATTCACCCATAGTCTTTTATTGGTGCAAAAACTATTCTAGCGAATTTTATTCCCAATCCTGGCTACAGAATCAAGAAGTTAGGGTTGGACCACAGCGCCCTCTAGCCTGCATGCCTATACAGCCAGAGGCGGGGCTTTCCAGGATTCTGTAGGAAATCATTGGGCTTTGTTAGCAGGAGATTTTCTTCATACAATACATTTTCTTATCATTTGTTTATGTAATTTATAGACTTCAAAAGTGTTGCTCCCTCTTCAAGTTAAAGGACACTGTTATTCATTTTAGGGAAATGAATAACACCACGCCCAAGACCTCCTCTAGTCCACTTATCTAACATTCCTTGGAGTCTTAATTTTTAAAATCTGACTTTCAGGTATTTTGTTCCCACTAAGGAAAGAAGTTTATAGCAAAACATCCTCATATACATGACAAAGTCACTGAGTATTTTAGGATCATATATTTGGATAATACAAGGTGGAACCCTACTGCATTTCTCTAAACCATGTTGCATCTACAAAAATGGCTGTTTTGTATGGTTTACCCTAATATTTAAAAGGATAAATAAGAAACCGGGAGAGAACTGGGATCTGGGAGACATATGAGAGGCAGAATTTTTTTTACACATATATTCTTTGAAATCCAAGTATCTTTTCACACTATATTCAAAAAATAAAACATTTTAAGAGGAGAAAAAAGAAAAATATGTATTCATAAATTTTCCTCAACTGACTCACTTTCTCCTCTTCCCATACCTCCCCATACTCTAATTCCCTTCTTTGCTAGAGTTGCTTATTAAACTATCTGATGATCTATTATTTTCAATGTTCTGACAAATAAATTTTAGAAATATATTCTAAGGAAAATTATCATTTGATTACATAACTATATGTGTGTAGGATTTTTATTGTTTTAGGATAGTGGAAAACTTAAAAAACATAGGTGGGAGATTGTATAAATAAAATATGATGCATTCATTTATTAGAATACTTATGGAGGTACTGTTTTTAAATTTGCTTTTAGTTTGCATTGTAACTTTTTGCAGGGGGAGATAGCTGGATTTGATGTACTGGGTAAAGGGAACTGCTGTAAATGGGCCTTTAGTAACGTGGCAGTGAGGTATGTGTGTGGGGGGAAGCAGTTTATTGTTATATGATCGGGTCTCAGTCTTTTAGTGAGCCTATGCTTCTGGATTCTAAATGGTACAAGTCTTTCTTAGTTTTTCTTTCTCCCCCTTTAGGTGGGACAAGATGGCTAGAGTGGGCTGGTGTCGCATATTTCCCTTCCCCTACATGGAAGGCCAAGTGCTGACTGGACTGGGTATTTCCCTTCCCAAGGTGTGTTGGGCTCTAATAATACTCCATTCAGCAGGCTAGGCTCTGGTTAAGTAGTTTCTCCTGAGGGCAGGCCTTATTAAGAACAGACTGCTCTGGTCTCTCAAAATGGATCCTTTTTCCTTCCCAGCCAGAAGCCGGTGGGGATTTTTCTCCTTACTGCGGGAACTTGCTCAAGCTCCTGGAGGTCAATTCTACAAAATTGCGGAGGTCCACTAGGATTACATCCCCCGTAGTTCTTAACTTTCAGAACTGGATACCCTGAGCCTCCATCAAGTCAAGTGCAGTTCAAGTTTTCTGACCCTGGTTCCTGAGGTGGTTTCCACTAAGTGAGTTTCTGCCCTGGTAAGCCATGACACTCTGTGTTTGCCTATCAGTCTTTCCAATCCTGGAGACAGAGATTTGCCCAGGGTCCTCTCCTCCCTTATGAACCTGGGAAGAGTTATGAATTTTTTTAGTGTGTTTAGCTTTTTACTTGTTGTTAGGATGGAGTGGCTACTGCTAAGCTCTTTAAATGCAGAACAATAAATGGTTTGAAATGAGTTTTTTAAGGAGACACTGAGGTTCTTCCTAATGAACATTAAAGGATGTTATAAGAGAAATGGAAGAAGTCTATAGGGCAAAAGGAGAGCAGAGGAGGGAAGCCAGGGGAGGAGTAGGAAAGGAAAATAAAATATCAGGAGTCCATAAAAACTGTGGTCCAAGGTGTAAGGTTAGTGAGTCTGATGAATGACTGTTGGGAGGTGCCAACACTCACATTGGATCAGAGACCTTGCCAGCCAGAAAACTGCTTAGAGTTCTTATGAAAGAGAACTTCACATTGCCTGCACTCAGGACCTGTGCCTGTCCGTTGTCTAATCTGCACTCTGGGAGAACTGTCCCTTCTCTGTACCATGTTCTCACCAGCTGGTTATCCAGCATGACAATGCCCAGTCCATGCCACCAGTCTTTGCTTTCTCCCACTGCACTGCTGCCCACTGTAAATATCTCTTTGCAATGCCCTAGGGCATTGATTAGCCCAAGGAGACCTATTAATGTGGTGGTGGTAGTACAGGAGGGATGGGGTTGACAAACTAATTATGCTTGGAGACACTAAGCTTGAGCAATGGGGAGTAGACCCCACTGTTCTGTCTGAATACATTAAAAAAAAAGGATATTTTGACCTCTCTGTTGGGCAATTTTCCCCAATATTGTTATATGAGATTGTTTTGACTTTGTTTCTAAATATCAGCACTTTAATGGCCATTTATAGTCTTGATTGTGTTGAAAAAAAAAAAAAGAAGAAGAGACAACAGGCCCCAAAGGGAGTCTTGTGTGCTCAGCCCCACGTCAGCAAACCAAGACTTAATATCTAATTTGATTGTAATCTCAGCCTCTCCAGGGAATATGACCTTTAACCCGTTAAGTGGAATTACCTGATCAGCACTGGTGAGGTAATCTGTAAGATAGACCCCTGCCTTTCACCAAAAGGAAGGCAATCTTGCCTGAAACAATTAACTTTTTATTAGAAACTTCCCTTTCAGTCCTCTGCCTATAAAAGCCTTTCATTTCAGCTCCTCAGAACTCTTTTCCACTTGCTAGATGGGATGCTCCCCAACTCATGAATTGTTGAATAAAGCCACTTAGAATTTCAAATTTACTCAGTTGAATTTTGTTTAACAATTGATTTTCAGAGTTAAAACATACTAACTTTCCATCTTTATTTTTATTTTGCTAAAATGATTTTCTTTGGGGGGACAGCTTTTGTGTGTAAATTCCATAATGAACATTTTTACTGATGATGGCACATCATATTTGACCTTTATTAGGGTGCATTATTACTACCAAATCCAATTTTCCCAGGTCAAATTTGCAAATCTAGTTTTTTCAAGGAGATGGAATTCTTCTATGATTTCTAATCAAATTTTATTGTGTATAATTTTAGCAATTTATTTCTCCCAAAGAAAGCCAACATTTTTCTGGGTTCACAGTGCAGTTATCCTTCATCTGGTTTCCTAACTATTATAATAAAGAAGGGTCCACACCCCTTAGAGATACAGAAGAAGGTAGGTGCTCAAAAGCAGGGAGATTTGGTGGTGAGAAGATGAAAGAACATTATCGAGAAGTTTCTATTTTCCCATGTGATGTATGAGGCAAGGTGAGTAACTACAAGCGAAGGAGGAGAAAGACATAAGTAAGTTTTTGGAGAGAGGAGAATGTGTGATGTAGTCATTTTGGAGAGAGGAGAAGCTGACATATTAAGCAAATATAGTAGGATTGTTGGTTAGTGTGAAGTGCTCTTTTGAAATCTGTGGTCATAGATCTTAAGTGAGACCAGCTGTGTATGCTTCGCCCACTATCTTTAGCTGCTTGAATTTAGGAGCATGGCAGACAGTTGAGCTTCACCTGAGTTGGAGTTTGGCGAAGTGTTGACGGCTGAGGGAGAAAGCATTGCTCCCATAAATATCTTTTCTCTGCCACGTCATCAAACTTTTATTCACTGATTATTTTCTTTGGTATAAAATATGTTTCAATATCTACCATCCTTAAACAACAACAATCAATACAAAACAAAATACTAAACCAAACCTTTCTTCTATGTAGACTCTTCCTCAAAGAGCTATTTCCATTTCCTCACTTTATATTTTCTCTTAACCCATTCCAATGCAGCTTCTCTCCATGAATCCACTGGCACTGTATTTATCACAGAACCAGTGACTGTCATTGTGCTGCATTAACAGCCAATCCTTCATCCTTCTCTTACTTGAAACTGCCTTCTTCTCTTGGATACCTTGATACCAGACATCCCTCTTTTCCACCTTCACCCCCATTTCATTGGCTGCTTCTTTGGGATCTCTTCTGTATAAAGGTTCAAATGTTGGAGATCACATTGCTGGGAATCACTCTTTGTTATCTAATTTCTTTTTTCCCAGGGAATCTTCTTTACTAACAAGTATTTAAGTATTATTTACATGCCAATGACTTCCATAAGTAGATTTTCCAATGTTGAAAAATCCTTGCATTCCTATATCCACCACTGATTATAATGTAGTGTTATTTTTTTGTGTACTGACAGTGAAATTTGCTAATGCTTTATTTAGGAGTTTTGCAACTGTGTTTACCAGGAAGATTACCTATAACATTTTTTTTTGTATTTGAACTAAACTCAGTGTTTCAAAATAAGCTGTATTTAAAAAGATACTCTATATTCCAACTAAACCTATTTTAGTAGAACTTTACTTTCTAGAAACACTAACAAAGGAAGCAAGGCATTTTGTAAAATGTGGTCCTGAACAAGCCACAGTAAAAAGTAAATGTTTACTTAACTTTCACTTCCTCAAAACAGAGGCTGCTTTCTGTTCCTCAGATTTGGAAACAAGGTCAAAAATAGCCCCTAAGCAACTTCGAGCAAGGGGGTTGCTAAAACAAAACTCAAGCAGTTGAATGTGGACACTTCATAAAAGAATTTGGGGGAACCTAACCAAAGGGTCCCAGTTCTATTTGTAATAACTAAGACAAGGGTGAAGTGGTTCCTCCAAAGCAGCAATGCTGCTGGAGCCTGACCTGGCCGGTTGCTCACGTAAGCTGTCGTCCCCAAGCAAAGTCTGATACTTCTATTCCAGGGGAGACTTTTCGTTTTAGAGGTTCAGTGTCCAGGGAGCTCTTCATGTGAATTATGTGAGTGCAGACTGCGCGTGGGTATGTTAAGGGTTGGAGTCAAAAGTAATTTTCTAACATGGCTGGGCAAAGTCCAGGTACCCAATGGCCCATTTCCAGTTTGTCCTAATCCCTTGCTACGCACCTGAGACCTAGGACCAGGGACCTCTGCTATGTCATCATAATCATACCTAATGTCTGTCCTAGCTTATGATTCATGTTCCCTACCTGACCACAGTTCCCGCATTTAACAAATAATACCTACACGTAAAACAATCCACTGTTACCAGGCAATGGTCACAAAATACTAATAATCTTCTGCAGACCGAACAGATGTTTTTAACCATAACTGGTCATGCATCAAATTCACAGCCAGAATCCTTAAGTTCAAAAAACATCTGCACAATACAAATAAAATACCCATACACACACAGAACTGTGCTTGTTGACACACTGCCACTGAAGGCATACTTTGCTAAACTGTTACTTCAGGTATTTTTGTTTGGAAAATCTAACCCAGTAGGGCACAGCTGTTTATTAGATGAAGAGAAAAGAAAGAGATGCTTTGGGCAACCAGACAGTTTTTTTTTTTTAAGGTTTATTTATTATTGAGAGACAGAGAGACACAGAGCGTGAGCAGGGGAGGGGTAGAGAGAGGGGGAGACACAGCATCTGAAAGCAGGCTCCAGGCTCTGAGCTTCAGCACAGAGCCTGACGTGGGGCTCAAACTCACAAACTATGAGATCATGACCTGAGCCGAAGTCGGTTGCTCAACCAACTGAGTCACCCAGGTGCCCCTGGCAACCAGACAGTTTCAAGGTCCTTTGAAGTTGTAAAAAATGGACCTAAAGAAGCATTTATGTGTTGTCAGGATGGAAAGCTGGAGCTGAAATGTGATAGCATGTCTTGTGGTCAAACCTGGTCCCCAGATATGCAAAAAAGTTTCAGGACACATAGCTTGTTGGCCTCATCCCATATCATTGCATAATGTGATCGATCATGTATGAATTTCACAGAAGATTCATATTCTGCTAGACTGGTATAGAGGATTTGTTCATACCCCTCCCAAATTTGATCTTTCTAATCTTTTAAGAGATGCTTTCATGTTACTCCAAATTGTAGAAGGGTACAGGGGGCTGGTTCTTCTTCAGAAGGAACCTTCAGAAGAACTAGGCAGTATGCACGCTGAGTAGTCAGGCTGAGTCTCTAAAGTACAAGCTTCACTCTGATTAAGGACGACTTCAGAATGTTTCCACCTCTGATAATGACTATATTCATGTCGTATAATCTGAAAATTTTGCTCTGGAGTTGGAAGGCTGGCAGCTGGGCACGGCAGGCTGCAGCACACTGGGCTGAGGCAGCCTGGCCACGGGGGCAGGCAGGGGTGCCGGGGTGTGGCATGGTGGACACCCGGGCTCAGCAGTGTCCCCTGGCCCCTGGCAGGGTCATGGGGCTTCACTGCAGCTAAGCAGAAGGGCCTGGAGTGGAAGCCGTGGCAACTGTGGCCCAAGCCTGCGGACCAGGCCTCTCCAGTGGCGCTGCCAGCATTCCACACAGAGAGATTTGAATAAAAATGTGCACAATTATCCCTAGAACGTACTATGATTGACTAGTGATTGTGAAGTATTAAGTAAATATCAAACACCCATTAAAAAAAAGAATAACTGAAACCCAGTGTCTGAGTTTTAAGGAAAAAGACATGACACTTGTTTTATATTTTAATATTTTCCCTCTTAGTTTATAATTTTAGATTTTAAAAATGCCAGACCCATAATCCCAAGTTTGTCAAGTGTGAAGAACACTTAAAAAAAATGCTTATTTATTTTTGAGAGAGAGAGAGAGAGCGCGCGTGTACGCATCCACATATGAGCAGGGGAGGGGCAAAGAGAGAGGGAGACATAAGATCTGATCATGACCTGAGCCCCAAGTCGGCTGCTTAACTTACTGAGACACAGGTGCCCCATGAGGAACACTTTTTAACATAAAATGTTTCATAGGTCTTTATATGATTAAAATTAGTTTTTATTAAGTTTTTAATTTTAATTCTGATATAGTTAACATGCAGTGTCATTAGTTTCAGGTGTACAATATAGTGATTTAACATTTCTATACATTATACAGTGCTCTTCATGATAAGTGTACTTTAAATCCCCATTAATTATTTCACTCAGGCTCCCACCCACAGCCCTCTGATAACCATCCATTTGTTCTCTACAGTTAAGTGTCTGTTTCTTGGTTCCTCTCTCTGTGTCCCTCTTTCTTTGTTTCCTTTGATCTTTTATTTTTTTCCTTAAATTCCACATGTGAGTGAAATCATATGGTATTTGTCTTTCTCTAGCTGACTTATTTCACTTAATATTATGCTCTAGCTCCATCCATGTTGTTGCAAATGGCAAGATTTCATTCTTTTTTTTGGCTGAATAATATTCTATTCTATGTATGTGTGTGTGTGTGCGTGTGTGTATATATATAATAGATATATTCTTTTTTAATGTTTATATATTATAATCTATATCTTCTTTTTTAATGTTTATTTTTTTTTGAGAGAGAGAGAGAGAACACAAGCTGGGGGAAGAGGGCAGAGAGAGAGGATCCCAAGCAGGCTACATGCTGTCAGTGCAGAGTCCATTGTGGGGCTTGAACCTGCAAATCGTGAGATCATGACCTGAGCCAAAATCAAGAGTAGGACGCTTAATTGACTGAACCACCCAGGCGCCCTTACATACCACATCTACTATGTCCATTCATCAGTTGATGAACACTTAGGCTGCTTCCATAGATTGGCTATTGTAAATAATGCTGCAATAAACATAGGGATGTGTGTATCCTTTTGAATTAACATCTTTTTATTTTGGGGGTAAATACCCAGTAGTGTGATTACAGGATCATATGGTAGTTCTATGTTTAATTTTTGAGGAACCTCCATACTGTTTTTCCACAGTGGCTGCACCAGTTTGTATTCCCACCAACAGTGGAAGAGGGTTCCTTTTTCTCTGCATCCTCATCAACACTTGCTGTTTCTTGGGTTTTTTATTTTAGTCATTCTGACAGCTATGAAGTGATATCTCATTATAGTTTTGATTTGTGTTTCCCTGATTATCATTAACGATGAGCATATTTTCATGTGTCTGTTGGCCATCTGGATGTCTTCTTTGGAGAATGTCTGTTCACATCTTCTGCCATTTTTAAATTAGGTTATTTATTTTTTTGTATCATGTAAGTTCTTTGTATATTTTGGATACTAACCCTTTTCCAGATATGTCATTTGCAAATATCTTTTCCCATTCAGAAAGTTGCCTTTTAGTTTTGTTGATCAGTTTCTTTGCTGTACAGCAGCTTTTTATTTTGATGCAGTCCCTATAGTTTATTTTTGCTTTTATTCCCCTTGCCTCAGGAGACAGATTAAGAAAAATGTTGCAACGGCTGATGTCAGAGAAATTTCTCCCTGTGCTCTCTTCCAGGATTTTTATGTTTTCATGTCTCACATGGGGTCCTTAATCCATTTTTAGTTTCTTTTTGTATGTGGCATAAGAAAATGGCCCACTTTCACTCTTTTGCATGTAGCTGTCCATTTTTCCCAACACCATTTGTTGAAGGAACTATCTTTTTCCCATTGTATATTCTTGCCTCCTTTCAGAAAAATTAATTTACCAGATAATTGTGAGTTTATTTGTGGGTTTTCTATTCTGTTCTAGTAATCTATGTGTCTATTTTTATGCCAGTACCATACTGTTTTGATTACTACAACTTTGTAATATAACTTGAAGTCCAGAATAGTAATACCTCCAGTTTTGTTTTTCTTTTCCAAGATTGCTTTTGATATTTGGGGTCTTTTGTGGTTCCATACAAATTTTAGAATTGTTTGTTCTAGCTCTGCAAAAAAAAAAAATGCTGTTGGTACTTTGGTAGGGATTGCATTAAATCTGTAGATTTCTGTGGGTAGTATAAACATTTTAGCCATATATTTTTCTTCTAATCCATGAGCATGGGATGTCTTTCCATTTCTTTGTGTAGCGTTGAATTTCTTTTATGAATGTTTTACAGTTTTCAGAGTACAGGTCTTCCACCTCTTTAACTAAGTTTATCCCTAGATATTTTATTGCTCTTGGTGAAATTGTAAATGGAATTGTTTTCTTAATTCCTCTTTCTGCTCTTCATTATTAGTGTATAGGAATGCAAAAGATTTCTGTACATTGATTTAGTATTCTGTGACATTTCTGAATTCATTTATCAGTTCTAGTAGTTTTTTTGTGGAATCTTTAGGGTTTTCTATATATAGTATTATATCATCTGCAAACAGTGAAAGTTTTACTTCTTCCTTATAAGTTTGGCTGCCTTTTATTTCTTTTTGTTGTCTGATTGCTGTGGCTAGGTCTTCCAGTACTATGTTGAATAAAAGTGGAGAGAAAACATTCTCATCTTTTTCCTGACCTTATGGGAAATATTCTCAGTTTTTCACCATTGAGTATGATGTTAGTGGTGGGTTTTTTGTATAAGGCCTTTAATATGTTGAGGTATATTTCCTCTAACTTGTTTAAGAGTTTTTATCATGAATGGATATTGTCCTTTTTCAAATGCTTTTTCTCCATCTATTGAAATGATCATATGGTTTTTTATGCTTTCTCTTATTGATGGGACGTACCAAATTTTTTTTTTTTGCAAATATCAAACCACCTTGCATCCTAGGGATGAATTCTATTTGATTTTGGTGAATGATTTTTTTAAATGTATTGTTGGATTTGGTTTGCTAGTGTTTCATTGAGGTTTTTGTACCTATGTTCATCAGAGATGTTGGTCTGTAGTTCCCTTTTTCATGTGGTGTTTTGGTATCAGGGTAATGTGGCTTCATAGAATGAATTTGGAAATTTTCCTTCCTTTTTTTATTTTTTGGAAAATTTTGAGAAGAATAGGTGTTAACTCTTCTTAAAATGTTTGGTAGAATTCACCTGTGAAGCCATCTGGTCCTGGACTTTTAGTTTGTTGGTAGTTGTTGATTACTGATTCAATTTCTTTACTGGTTATTGGTCTGTTCAAATTTTCTATTCCTTCCTGTTTAAGTTTTGGTAGGTTATATGTTTCTAGGAATTTATCCACTTCTTCTAGGTTGTCCAATTTGTTGGCATATAATTTTTCATAATATTCTCTTAGAATTGTTTGTATTTCTGTGGTGTTGGTTGTTATTTCTCCTCTTTGTGATTTTGTTTACTTGGGTTCTCTCTCTCTCTACCCCTCTCTCTTTTGATGAGATTTTGTTGACTTTTCAATGAAACAGCTCCTGGTTTTATTGATATTGATCTCTTCTATTGTTTCCTTATTTTCTACATCATTTCTTTCTGCTCTGATCTTTATTATTTCCTTCCTTCTGTTGTTTTTAGATTTTGTTCTTCTTTTCTATCTCCTTTAGGTGTAAGGTTAGGTTGGAGGTAAGGTTAGGTTTAGTTGTCTTAGTTTAGTTGAGATTTTTCTTGCTTCTTGAGGTAGGCCTGTATTGCTACAAACATCCCTCTTAGAAGTGCCTTTGCTGCATCCCAAAGACTTTGAAACATTGTGTTCACATTTCCATTTGTTTCCATTACTTTTTGACTTATTTTTTGATTTCTTAATTGACCCATTCATTGTATTGTAGCATATATTCATCCTCCACGTATTTGTGCTCTTTCCAGATATTTTCTTGTCATTCTAGTTTCATAGTGCTGTGGTTGGAAAATATGTATGGTATGACTTCAATTCTTGATTTTTGAGGCTTGTTTTTGTGGGCTAATATGTGATCTATCCTGAGAGCATTCCATGTGCACTTGAAAAGAATATGTATTCTGTTTTAGTATGGAATGTTCTGAATACATCTGTTAAATACATCTGGTTTAGTGTGTCATTCAAAGCCACTGTTTCCTTGTTGAAATGTTTGGATTATCTGTCCATCTATGTAAGTGGGCTGTTAATGTCCCCTATTATTGTATTACTATTGATTAGTTCCTTTACGTTGGTTATTAACTGTTTTATGTATTTGGGTGCACCTATGTTGGCTGCATAAATGTTTACAATTGTTATATTCTCTTGTTGGATTGTCTCCTTTATTATTATATAGGGTCCTTCTGTGTCACCTATTATAATCTTTGTTTTAAAGTCTATTTTGTGGAATATAAGTATTGCTACCCTAGCTTTCTTTAGACATCCATTGACATGATATATATTTCTCTATCCCCTTACTTTCAAGCTGCAGGTGGCTTTAGATCTAAAATGAGTCTCTTGTAGACAGCATATACATAGGTCTTAATTTTTATCTACTCTGACACCCCATGTCTTTTTATTGGAGAATTTAGTCCATTTACATTCAAAGTAATTTTTGATAGGTATGTATTTATTGCCATTTTATTACTTGTTTTGTGGTTGTTGGGTTTTTTTCATTTTTTAAACATTTATTCATTTTTGAGAGACAGAGTATGAGTGGGAGAGGGGCAGAGAGAGAGGGAGACACAGAATCTGAAGCAAGCTCCAGGCTCTGGGCTGTCAGCACAGAGCCCAACATGGGGTTCAAACTCATGGACCATGAGATCATGACCTGAGCTGAAATTGGACACTTAACCAACAGCCACTCACGTGCCCCTGTTTTGTGGTTGTTTTTGTAGTTTTTTTCTGATCCCTTCTTGCTGTCTTTCATGGTTTATTGCTTGCCTAATGTTATACTTGGATTTCTTTCTCTTTATTCTTTGGATATCTATTACTGGTTTTTGATTTGTGGTTACCATTAGGTTTGTATAGAACATCTTGTCTTCTGCATATTGCAGTCTAAATTAAGTGATGGTTGCTTAGGTTTAAATCCATTCTTTACGGTTCTACCCATCACATTTTGGATATGTGGTATAATATTTTACATCCTTTTATTTTATGAATACCTTGACTCATTTTTTCAGAAATACTTCCACTACTATTTTTTTTTAACTTTTCATACTCTCTTTCCTTTCCACTCAAAGAGTCCTCTTTACTATTTCATGTAGGCCTGGTTTAGTGGTCATGAACTGCTTTAACTTTTGTTTGTATGAAAAACTATCTCTCCTTCTATTCTGAATGATTGCTTTGCTGGATAGACTACTCTTGGCTGCAGATTTTTTTCCTTTCAGCACTTTGAATAGATCCTGTCACTCTTGGCCTGCAAAGTTTCTGCTGAAAAACCCACTGATATTTTTATGGGATGTCTCCATAAGTATGTAATTGTCTTCCCTCTTCTTGCTGCTTTAAAATTTTTTTCTTTATCCCCACTTTTTGCCATTTTAATTACTATGTGTCTTGCTGTGGACTTCCTTGGGTTGATTGGTGGGGGAGTGGAGATCTCTGCCTCCTGCATCTGGATATCTAGTTCCTTCTCCAAATTAGGGAAGTTTTCAGCTATTATTTCTTCAAAAAATTTTTCTGCCCCTCCTTCTCTCTTCTTCTTCTTCTGGGATCCCTACAAAGTGAATGTTATTGTGCTTGATGGAGTCGCTGAGTTCCCTAAGACTATTCTCAATTTGCATAATTTTTTCCCTCTCATTTTTTTCAGCTTGGTTACTTTTCATTACTCTTTTAGCCTGCTATTTAAACCATCAAGTGTATTTTTAATTTCATTTCTTGTGTTTTTCATCTGACTGGTTCTTTTTTATCTATTTATTAAGGGTTTCACTGATGTACTCCCCTCTTTTCTCAAGTCCAGTGAGTATGTTTATGGTCATTACCTTAAATTCTCTATTAGGCATATTACTTATATCTGTTTGCTTAGGTCTCTTGCTGTGATTTGGTCCTATTCTTTTTTGGGGGGACGTATTTCTCTGTCTCCTCATTTTGTCTCTCTGTGTCTGTTTCTGTGTTTTAGGAAAATCAGCTACCTTTCTTGCTCTTGAAGGTAACGGCCTTATGAAGAAGAGGTCCTGTATGCCCTGCAGTGCAGTGTTCCCTGTACCCCAGGGCCTGCTGCTTCAGGGAGTGCCTCCTATGTGTGTTGCATGGGCTCTGCTGTTGAGTCTTGGTCTCTTTTTCCTTCAGTCTAGTTGTCTGGACAGGTTCTCTTTGCCTGTTGTGGCCATTGTTTGGTCCCCAGGAAGGATGGGGCATGTTTTGACAAGATTTGTGCTGTTCTGCTTGTGAAATAAGACCCACCACCTCTGGAACTGAGGTCTCATAAAATGCACAAGTCTGAGATGAGGTTTTGGAGGGTTTGCACTCGTCTTCTGGGGGAGGGGGAGCATAGCACTGGGACTGAGGCAAGTGTGACTGGGAAGGGTGGATCCTTCCAAGCATGAGGGTCAGGCTTGGTGTAAGCAAGTTAGGTAGCAAGTGTTGTTGCAGTGCTGTTTCCCACAGGTGGCCCTGTGTTTACGGAGATGGCACTTGCCAACTCCTTTGTTCATTGTGGAGTCTCTCCATGATCTTTGCCTCTCTAGGCCACACTTTGAGATGAGTGAGTCACTCTCCCGCCTGTATGCCCCAGGCATTTTTCAACCTACTGATTCTATGCTGTATCTGCAAGAGCTGTTTGTTATGCTGTTTCTTTATAGGTGGGGTCTCTGCTTCCTAATGCCCTTAGGCTCTCCCAGAGCCACCTGCTGAGTTTTATAATTCCAGGCTTTAAGTCCTGCTGGTTGTAACAACTCACACAATTTGTCCATTCTCACTTTCAAAGCCAAATGAATATTATGGGGATTCATTTAACCTGTGCAGGCTAACTATAATGAGTATTTTTAAATGAGAAAATACATCAGAAAAAGCTATAGTTATGCATTAATATATTGAAGTAAGTCTGTATTAGTCATGGGCTGTGTATGGTGTTGTGAGAACATGAGCTCTAGAGCCAGACTGCCCATGTCCGAATCCTGTTCCTTCACTTCTGTTGTGTGACAAAGGTAACCTCTACATATATCAGCTTCCTAATATTTAAAATGGTGAACAACTGTACTTATTTCATAAAGTTGATGATGGTTCATTGGTATCCGACATGCAAAGCCCTCAGAGTACCTGGCATATAGTATATTTATTTGAAAAATAACACACACACACACACATATACACATACATACCTACATATATAATGGATTCATTTTTTAGTTAACATGTAATAAATGTCCACTGGGCTGTATAGCTTAGAGACTAAGAATAAAGTCCTGGAGGGCAGGGGCTGTGTCTGTATCACTGGTCTGCATCTTCAGCACTATGCATGGTTCCTGGCAGGTAGTAGATGCCTGAGTTAATGAAATCAGACATATTTTGGTTCCAATCATAGTTCTGTCATCTATAGTCAGCTGCCTAGGTTACTTGACCTCGCAGCTATAAAATGAGGAGAACTTCATAGTTTTGTTGGGTGCGGGGGGATAAAGTATTCATGTAAGTACTTTATAATATGTCACATACTGCATCACAGGTGTTTGTTGTTAGCAGGAATTCAAATGCTGACAGCCTATGGAATTGAGAGTTTGAGATGTTAAATTGTGTATGTCAGCCTATTCAACTGTCTGTCAAACTATAGCTAGAAAGCCCTGCCCAGGAAAGCAATCTGTATCACATCCATTTCATCACTTCCTCCTCTTCCTGCTAACTAAACAAAAAAAGTTTCTAAGTGTTCTTTTGATTGTTCTAGTGTGGAAGGCACTGTTGGATGACTACTCACTAGCTATTCCTTTCTCTCTCGCTCTCAGAGCCCCAGTTTATTTGGAATGAAGGGAAAGATTAGATTTTTGTTCCTAGTCCTTCATTCCCTTTCTGTAATAGAATTATACATCTAAACCTTTTGGTATGTGACTTTGTAGCAATTTCCACTGGAGCGGGCAGAATATATATCCTTGCCCAGTTTGTGTTGGAATTGGCCAGGGAATTTGTTTGGCAAATGGAATGTTACTGTACATGACATTAGCAGAGACTCTAAATGTGTGTGATTTTGTGATTTTTAACTGACTTCTTGCACACCTACCATTTGCTATGAGACTATTCTAGGGTCATCAGTAGTGCCAGAATAAGAATATGCATGGGGAAGACATGAAAACACACACAGTCTGTATTCAAGCCTAGTTGATCCCAGCCAAACCCAGCAGAATTACAGATGACCTACGTGCAGTAAGTGAGGAACAGATGCCTGTTCTTATAAACCACTAAGATTTTGGGAGTTGCTTATTATGGAATATTATCGCAGTGAAAGCTGGCTAATATAGGCACTGCCTGTATATAATATATATAATATTATATAATTATATACATATTAAATATAATATATACATATACATGTATATATACATATATAATATGTATATATTAATTATATACACACATATTAAATATAATATGTAATATAATACAGGCACTGCCTGTATATAATATAGTCTGCCCACCTCCAGAAGATTAATCATAATTAATCTAAGCTAATCCTGTTGCCCTTTTCCATACAAGAGAATTTTCCAGATTCGCATGGAGCTAAATGTGGCCAAATGACCCAGTCTTAGCCAGTGAAATATATAACAACTACTGGGGGCTTTTAGGAAAGCTTTTGTCAGGGTGGCATTGTAGGGGCTGAAAGTGGTCTTTCCCTTTTCTTCTTTGCTTGAAGTTTCAGTGGGTATCTTGAGACCATAATTTGAAAACACAAAGATGGAAAACTAACAGCTAGCTACACATGATGGAGCAAACAAATAGAAAGTCTAGGCTCCTGATGACATGGCTTAGTGGTTGACCAACATCAACAACCATCTATCTCTACACTTATTATTTAGTCGGATTTTTTCCTTCTTGCTTTCCAAGTCATTCTTGACCTACTATCACTGAAATAATGTCAATTTCATCATCTTAGTCACTATTTCTCTGAGGTAAGTGATGAATAAGAAAAGGGAGCTATGTGATCACAAGTCTCCTCACATAAACCTTAGGAAACCTTATTTGTTAAGTTATTAGAACCTGGTGTGTGTGTGTGTGTGTGTGTGTGTGTGTGTGCGCGCGTGCGCGTATAGTTTTGTTTGCTTGTTTTTCCTGTGTTGCCTCTTTGTAAGAAGGTTTGTAATAACAATGAACAATTAGCTGATGGTTACTTTTAACCAAAAATGTGGTGGCGACTGATTTGGATATCGTGTGCTGGCCAAAACTGGGGACCACGATGTCAAATTGTTATTTCTTAAAAAGAAGCTGTGTCAACCATGGAGTCACACTAAGAACAGCTCTTACAGAGTTGCTGGTGGGTGGGCCTCCAAAGGTATTTAAGAAATATGTGATGTGTGCAACACTACCATCTTCAACTTGCACTGGGTGTATCCTCACTGTAAATTTGGAGTATGTGCGGATTGCTACCAAATGAAAAGCAAAAATTGCCAATAGAGTACTACCTACAAGGTTTTCCTCGGCTGGGATGAATGAAGAGTCAGGTCTATGAAGCAAGGAACTTGATGCCTACACAGGTCAGTCTTGGAAAAGTTCTTTATAATGTTGGAGACTGTGCATTTTGTAAGATCAAATGTGGGATAGAGGCAAATTGTCCTTGTTAAAACAGTAAATTCAAGCTCTTTTCAAAGCTAGCCTCAGAAGAAGACATTAAACAGACACCTTTAATGAGAGGAAAAACCCATTCTTAGTGTTATGCTTCTGTAGAATCCCTCAGTCTTGGAAGCAGCAGCTGTGGGCAAGGGTGCAGCCTCCGAGCCAGCCAACAGCATAAAGCTGATCTGTCCAACCAGCACTTTTCCTTTACATTGGCCAGCAGACTCAACAAGAGGGAAGGTCAACACAGAAAACAAAGACAAAATGGACAAAAGAATGCATAAAAAATCCTTGATATCTTTCCTTCTTTGGTAGAAAATAAGACTTCTCTGATTTATGGAAGAACCTCAAGGATTGATACTAAGCATGACATTCTGATAACTCCTCACTACTGGCTGTGTGGTAATTGCTTACTGTGCTTGCAGGACCCCAAAAATAAGAGGAACTGGAATGTTTTCAAGGAGTACGGGAAACAGGGTAGCCAGTAATGGTGTCTGGATGCATCATAAATTGAAGGCTGAATTTTGAAAACTTTACTCCCTCATCAAAGAGTTTGGTAACCAGTAAGTTGATCTAGTTAATTGTAGGACTATCTTAGTCTATTTGGGCTGCTATAATAAAATACCATAGACTGGATAGCTTAAAAAGCAAACATTTATTTATCACGGTTCTGGAGACTGAAAAGTCCAAGTTCAAGGTATTGAAAGATTTGGTGTCTGGTGAGGGCCACTTCTTGGTTCATAGACAACTGTCTTCTTGCTGTGTCTTCCCAGGATAGAGGCAAGGGAACTTTCTGGGGTCTCTTTTATAAGGGCACTGATGTATTCATAAGGACAGAGTCTAATCACCTCCCAATGGCCCCACTTCAAAATATCACATTGGGGGGTTAGAATTAATAAATGAATTTTGGGGGAGACACATTCAATCAATAGCAAGGACAAATGAAATTATCACTGAAGTCACAAAAGGAGACTTTTGAATTGTACTTGAAGGTGTTCCAAATCTCTTGAAAAATGAAAAGGAATTAGTGATTTTGAAACTTAAGGTCTGGTTACCAGGAAGAAATTTTAGAGATATAATGCCTTACAGGTTTGATGATCTGGTGGCCAACATTCCATTGTTTGAGTACACGAGGTGAGATGGTGAACTGAATTTTTTCCTCTAGGCTACCAAACTACTTTGGCCAGATTGGGGTCCCAAGATGTATGGTGCTTGTAGACTAATTATTCTGGAAGATCAAAAATGTGGAATATAATCTTTACTGAGACATATCTGTTGCAGCTGGTGTCATGGTCTATGTGGAAATTTCAAAAGGACAGTGACTGAGAAGTCCTTAAAACTTTCCAAGATAGAAAATTTCATGAACTCATAAAAAAGCAATTTATTGAAGGAAAGGAGAAGCCAAGAATCTTCTGGTACATACATACCACTAAAGACACAGAGAAGTTATTGCATTTCTTTAAAAGTTATCAGAAAAGCAAGTTCTTACTAATCAGATCTGGTGTTTAGACCTGTCACTAAGAAAACGTCTTCATCAAGAGTATGAAGTTGAAGGCTGGGCAATTGTAAGTTTCTCAGAGATGTGGTAATTATCCCAACAGGAACTCCATATGAGGTTCATAACTTATTTAGCTGTATCAAGTGGTTGATGATTTCGTTTCTCAGAGCATGTTAAACAATGTTTCTGGCTTACTAAGGAATTCTGTTATCTGTCACAGACTCATACCAATCATGAAGATAAATTATAGGTGAAGGATGTTATCTACCATGCAGTGAAAGATGCAGTAGCTATACTAAAAGCCAGCAAATCCATTTTCAACAAACCCTAAAGGCCCCAGGGATGCTGTAACCCTGGCACAATGGAAATGATTTATTGGTAGCTGTCAAAACTTTTCAGGAAGGATTCCTGGGGATGTTAAGAATCAAGTTACTTCATTTTTAAAAACTGTGCCTGACTTTTGAGGGTACACTGATAATGTATATCTGTAGTGTTTGCAGATGCTAAATGTGTATATGTAGTGAATATTTACAGAGCATGCATCCTTAAACTGTGACTTCTTACCTAGTATACAAGTGCAGAGCTTTTACCAAGCTGCAAAAGCAAAACCCCTTACCAGCTTTCGATCAATACCTGTGGTTATCCCATAGCTACTTATTTGGATAGTTTAGACAAAATGCATTTGTAACTATTAGGAATCACTTTGCACAGTTTATCTGGGTTGAATTTTTTTCATGTTTGTCTAAGTAACCCTCCTCTGCATTTTAAGATTCAAAAGAGCAATGGAGGAAATCAACAGCTAATGATGGAGTTTTTATTATATTGCATAAGATTGACATTATATAGTAGAAATCAATCAACTGGGAGGTAATAATCTTTTTTTTTTTTTTTTAGTAGCCAACACTTTTTTTAAAATGTTTATTTTTGAGGGAGAGAGAGAGAGAGCATGCATGAGCAGGAAGGAGAGGGGCAGAGAGAGAGGGAGACAGAATCCTCAACAGGCTCTAGGCTCTGAGCTGTCAGCACAGAGCCCAATGCAGGGCTCAAACCCACGAATTGTGAGATCATGACCTGAGCGAAAGTTGGATGCTTAACTGACTGAGCCATCCAGGCACCCCAATAATCTTTTTTAAATAAAATTTTTTACTTAAATGAAGCTTTGCTGACTTTAAGTGTTAAGTGTTTTGCACTATTCATATAATAAAGTTTGCAAAATAACTTTGCTAAAAGTAATGTAGCATCAAACCATGTAAGGTAAAAACTAATATATTTGCAAAGAGAAATAAATTAATTCATTATCATGATTGGAGACTTCAATACCCCTCTGTCAGAATGGACAGATTCAGCAGGCAAAAATTAGTAAGGACATAGCTGAACTCAGCATTATAAATCAACTGAATATAATCAACATCTACTGACCACTTTATCCAAAATAGCAAAATACATATTCTTCTTAGGCTCACATGGAACATTCACCAAGGTAGACCACATTCTGGGTATAAAACACGCCTTAACAAGCTTAAAAGAATAGAAATCAAACAATACCTTCTCTTAGACCACAATGGAGTCAACTAGAAACCAAGAACAGAAAAATATTAGGAAAATCTTCAAACATGTGGAAATTAAACAACATACTCTTAAATAACACACTGGTCAAAGAAGATATCTCAGGAGAAATTTAAAATTACTTTAAACTACATGAAAATGAAAATGCAATTTATCAAAATACGTGGATGCAGTGAAAACAGCACTTAAAGTGGATTAATATATATACAGCATTAATATATATATTAGAAAAGAAGAAATTTCTACAATCAGTATTCTAAATTTCCACCTTAAACTAGAAAAAGAAGAGCAAATTAAATCCAAAGTAAAAAGAAGAAAAGAAATAATAAGAATTAGAGCAGAAGTCAATGAATGGAAAGCAGGAAATCAATAGAGAAAATTAATGAAACCAAAAGCTGTTTCTTTGGAATGATAAATGAAATTAATAAGCCTCTAGTCAGGCTAATAAAAAAGGACACAAATAACTGATATTAAAAATGAAAGAGAGGAAATCATTATAGATTCCTTAGACATTAAGAGATAATCAAGAAATAGTATGAACAACTCTATGCCTACAAGTTTGATAACTTAGATTAAATGGATCAATTCCTTTAAAGGCATCATCTGCTAAAACTCACACAAAAAGAAATAAATGAAGCAAATAGGCCTATATTAATTAAAGAAATGAAATCAGTAGTTAATAGACTTCCAAAACAGAAAGCACCAAGTACATTTGTGTATTCTACCAAACATTTAGGGAAGAAACTATACCAACTCTCTACAATTTTTTTCAGAGGAGAGAAGCAGAGGGAACACTTCATAACTAATTCTATGAGGCCAGCATTACTCTAACACTGAAACAAATAAATTGCAAGAAAATAAAACTACAGGTGAATATCTCTCATGAACATAGAGGTAAAAATCTTCAACACAATATTAGCAAATCAAATCCAGTGATGTATAAAAAGAATTATACACCATCACCAAGTGAGATTTGTCTCAGGTATGCAAGGTGGTTTCAACATTTGAAAATCAATTGATGGAGAGCCAAAGCATAAGCGACTCTTAAAAACTGAGAACTGAGGGTTGATGGGGGGGGGGTGGGAGGGAGGGAAGTGTAGGTGATGGGCATTGAAGAGGGAATCTTTTAGGATGAGCACTGGGTGTTGTATGGAAACCAATTTGACAATAAATTTCATATATTAAAAAAGAAAATCAACTGATGTAATCCATCACATCAATAGGTTAAAAAAGAACGATCTAATGATTGTATTAATAGATACAGAAAAAGCATGTGACAAAATCTAACACTAATTAATGATATAAACTCAGTAAATTAGGACTAGGGAAACCTTCCTCAACTTGATAAAGGATACTAAAAAAAAAAAAAAACCCAAAAACCCAAAACTAACAACAACAACAACAACAACACCCAACAGCTAACATCATGCTTAATGGTGAGAAACTTGAAACTTTCCCACTAAGATCAGGTGCAAGGCAAGGATGAGGATGTTCCCTTAAACCATTCCTTTTCAACACTGTACTAGAAGTTCTAGCAAATGCAACATGACAAGAAAAGGAAATATGTACAGATGGGAAAGGGAGAAATAAAACTGCCTTTGTTCACAGATGACATAACTATCTATGTAGACGATCTGAAAGAATCAACAAAAAACTCTTGGAACTAATAATCAATTATAGCAAGGTTGCATTGTCCAAGGTTAATATACAAAAGTCAACTCTTTTCCTATATACCAGCAGAGGACAAGTTGAATTTGAAATGTAACTTCAAATTTATATAATACCATTTATATTAGTATTCAAAAAATGAAGTAATTAGATATAAATGTAACAAAGTATGCACAAGATTTATATGAAGAAAATTACAAGCTATGAAGTGCATTCTTCTCAATTTGATCTGTTAATTCAATGCAGTCCCAGTCAAAATCTCAGCTAGTTATTTTGTGATTATCAACGTCCTTAATCTAACGTGTATATGGAGAGGCAATGATCCAGAATAGCCCACACAATATACAAGGAAAACAAAATTGGAGGATTGGCACTACCCAACTTCAAGACTTACTATAAAGCTACATTAAGGGACGCCTGGGTGGCTCAGTCGGTTGAGCGGCCGACTTCGGCTCAGGTCACGATCTCACAGTCCGTGAGTTCGAGCCCCGCGTCAGGCTCTGTGCTGACAGCTTGGAGCCTGGAGCCTGTTTCGGATTCTCTGTCTCCCTCTCTCTGACCCTCCCCCGTTCATGCTCTGTCTTTCTCTGTCTCAAAAACAAATAAACGTTAAAAAAAAAAGAAGCTACATTAAGACTGTGTGATATTGGTTAAAGAACAGACATACAGACCAGTAGAACAGAATAGAGAGCCAAAAAATAGATGTTAGCTGATTCTTGACAAAGGAGATAGTCTTTTTGACAAATGGTGCTGGAACAATTGGATTTCCACATACAAAAAAGATGAATCTAGACAGACCTTATACCCTTCACAAAATTAACTCAAAACAGATCACAGTCTTAAATGCGAAATGCCAAACTATAAAACTCCTAGAAGATCACATAGGTGAAAACCTAGATGACCTTGGGTATAGTAATGACTACTTAGATATAACACCAAAGGCACAATCCATAAAAAAAAAATTTGACAAATTAGACTTTATTAAAATTAAAAACTCATGCTCTGGGAAAGACAATGCCAAGAGAATGAGAAAGCCATAGTCTGGGAGCAAAATATTTGCAAAAGACATATCTTATAAATGACTGTTATCCAAAATATAAAATAACTCTTAAAAGTCAACCATAAGAAAACAGCCTGATTAAAAAATGAGCCAAAAACCTAAACAGACACCTCATCAAAGAAGATATTCAGATGAAAGATAAGCATATGAAAAGATGTTTCACATAATAAGTCATCAGGGAAATTCAAACTAAAACTATGAGAGACCACTGCATTCTTGTCAGAGTGGCTAAAATCTGGAATACTGATAGCACAAAATGTTGGTGAGGATGTGGAATGACAGAACTCTCATTCATTACTACTGGGAATGCAAAATAGTACAGATACTTTGGGAAGTCAGTTTGGTAGTTTCTTACAAAACTAAACATACTTTTACCATATGATCAAGCAATTGAACTCCTTGGTATTTATCCAAAGGAGCTGAAAACTTATGTCTACCCAAAACCTGCACACAGATGTTTATAACAACTTTATTCATAATTGCCAAACGTGGAAGCAACCAAGATATCTTTAGTAGGTGAATAGATAAATAAACTGTGGTATTCCCAGACAATGGCATAGTATTCAGCACTAAAAATAAATGAACTATCAAGCCATAATAAGGCATGGAGATACCTTACATACATATTACTAAGTAAAAGGAGACAATCTGAAAAGGCTACATACTGTATGATTCCAACTGTATGACATTCTGGAAAAGAAAAAACTATGGAGACAGTAAAAAGATCAATGGTTGTTGGGTGCTCTGGGGGTGAGGATGGGAGAGATTAAAAAATGTCATCTTAGATTGTCACGTACTCAATTAGCCTACCTGCTGCTGCCATTTCCCAGTATTCAGTTTATGCCATATGGCAACAAGTGGGGCTTCAGTGCATCCTTACACAATTTCTTCAACTAGACTGGTTTAAGAATCTTTAACATCCTCATATCCTAAGAAGTTGAATGAAAGATACAGCAACTATTACAATAATTGACATGACATCAGCAGTATTGGGTGCTTACATAAACTTATACAGAACTTATTTAGTGAAAAGGATTCTGGCTTTGTAATAAAAATATGAATTAGAATTTAAGTGTATCATTTATTCATCATATGACTTTGAATAAGTTACTTAACTTCTTTTGGCCTATACTAACCATCCTTCTGCCTACTGTATAGTTACAGATACCAGTGAGGTATTCAATGGGCATTGTATTTGGTAAACTGCAGAGGGGTCTGGATAGGTAAATCTCTATTAATAGTACATGTCCTCAGAACAGATGTGTGCACTGACAGAGTGAGGCAGCAATTTGTATGTGGTTGTTCTGGGGCAGGACATCTGGTTAGAATCTTCTCTATTTCACATGAAGCTTGCCTATATGTGATGATGATGGGCCTGCTCTAAAACTATAAACTGCAGTTTCAGATCCCACTGGCCTATAGCAAATAGACCATATGCACCGTTGCAACTTAGGGACAGGGACTGCATCTTACCTTTTCACAGAGTATAAACCCAAAACCTTTTAAGTGAAATGAATTTTGGGGCACCAGAAATTTCCAGGCACTTTTGGTATAATTAAAACATTGTGGGTCTTTTCAGGTAAATAAAACTTCCCTGGATTTTGTTTTGCTCCAGTAGAAATCCCTAGCTTATTTGCACTCTTCACATACCATAAGAATTAGATCTGTATGTATTTGTCTGGTTAATCGCTCTTATCTGAAATGATAATAAAATTTCTTTTATATCCCTGAGAGAGCCAAATGGTTACACAACAGACCAGGTCCCTAAGTTAGGCCACAGTGTGCAGATAAACCGATGGCAGTGCTATCTATCTCCATATGAAGATAAGGTATGAAGCCCAGACGTTGGCAACACCTCTAGGTCATAAAATCTAAGATACATGGGGCCATATGGCCCTTAGAGATATTTTATTCACTCAGACTGATTACATTTCTAAGAAGAATATTTCAGGAAGGCAGGAGACAGCTGCATTCTACACTTTTCATCACCACTCACCTATGGAGCATCCAGATATTTGTGTAAGACATTTGACTTTGCTCTCTTTTTGATACCCTTGGAGGGGGGTGAGGCTAGTATACTTATTATTCACTGGAAGGTAATTGACATGAACTCTGTCTCTGATCCAGAATACCTGATGTGCATATTCAGCATGAAATAATAAAGATAAATATTTAAAACCCAGTGGTTTTGGCATAATTATAAAATAATACTGAATTTCTAGTGCAGGGGAATGATGGGCAAGATGTGGCCTGAACTGTATATGTCTCATCCAGCCCCACACCTAGTTTAGGAAAAAACTTTGAGTATGGGGCAGAGCCTGCAGTGAGGGAGAATTGAAAGGGTAGGAGATTACAGCACAGCTGGGACCTGGGGAGGGCCAGAGATCTCCACTCCCAGAAGGCACGTGGTAACAAGTTAAAGAGGACACAGGAGTGAGGGGTCACAAAACTTGAAGATGAGGTTTCTTTGGTAACTTATCTGCTGCTCTTCTAGGAGCTACACCCCTGGGTAGGGGTAGAGGAGTTCCAGAGGCCAGAGGGAAATTTGGGTATGTGTCCCCTCAGGTCTAGGGAGGCTCCTCCCCCCAGCAGCAATAGGTCCTCCAGAGAAGAACTATCTTAGGAAGAGCCAGGAGGATGCCCAGGATTTGCACACCATCTAAGGCTGTGACAAGTTTGAGAAGAGGTAAGAAGACCAAAGGGCCTCCATAGGGTGGAGATGGGGCAGAGGTAGCGACCATTCGACCACAGCACAGCTAGCTAGGAGAGACAGAGGCCCCAGCGCCGACCCAGCCTGGTCAGAGGGAGGACCCTCCAGAGGGGTGCTGTGTTAGCTGGCTGTGGGAACTGCAGTGGATAAGGGTGCTGGTCCATTTGGCTCTAGGAGCCTCAAATGTATCTCAAACCTCCATTCTGTGACTTACTAGCACTGTGACCCCAAGCAACTCACCTAACCTTTCTGGGCCTCAGTCCTACCTGCAAAAGAGAGATAACAAGACTACATTTGAATGTGTAACTGAATCCTAAGGTGAGGATTAGATGGCACATGGTGAGCCCTAAATAAATGGTAGGTATTATTCTCATTGTTTAGTCATTATTGTACCTGTGGGGCCCTCAAGAAAATTGGAATTATTTCTGCAATGAGTTGTTTCATGTCTGACTGTCCCTCCACCCCCTTTCCCCAAACATGGACACACATCTAGATGTAAAAACCCAGAGAGCAGGACCAGGGCCAGTGTCATTGTGGCATGGGCAGAGATAGTTGTCAAATCTTGCTTCTTTCTTAATTTTATAAGGAATTCTGCACACCATAGAAGGCTTCCCTAGTCTATTAACATATTCAACAATGTATTATTGCTATCAAAATATTGCCATCTTTTAAAAAAAGTATCCCTGCTTTATTCAAGTGGAAATTGTCCTTAAAGAGAGGGTAAGATTGGCTCAGGGTCACACAGCTGGTGAGTCACGGACTTCAGCCAAAGGCCTCTGTTTCCAGAGTCTATTCTCCCAAACATTATATTACATGGCTATACAAATAGATTTAAAGTGACATTTTTTCTCATTACAGTAATTCAATTGAGAACAGATATAATGCTTCATGTATGAATCATACATGAATCATACCAATTTTGATTAGTCAAAATCCATCATGAGTAAACACCTTTTAAAATTATTTTTACTATCTTAATTGCAAAAGATATTATATAGTACTCTTGCAGTCAAGGACTATCAGAGCTGGAAGTCACCTCAGAGATGACAGTCTCCTTCCACTTTACTGATGAGGAAATGGATGCCATGGAAGTTTAAGTGAGTTTTTCAAGCAATTCAGTAGAGCCACTATGACTGAGTCAGGGGTTGAGCTATACTTTCTTTGCGCTCCAAGAGCATCCTGGCAGTAGATTCCATAACATCCTGAATTGGAAATATGGACCCCTAGTAACTGGCATACAGATTGCTCATGCTAGAGTTCTTCCAAAAGATGTAGAGATATTCAAGGTGACTTAATTTCCCATTAAAAGAGGCCTTTGAAAGTGTTAGGAGACAAAGGCAAAATATGGAATAGCAATTATTCTTGGTTCAAGATACTCCCAATTATTGGACATACCAATTAAAGTTATATTTTCTGGGTAGTTTGATCTCTATAGCCAGTCATACATCTCTCTGCTCCTTTATTTAAGGGACCTGAACATATTGGTATATTTTGTAGTGTTCAATGTAATGTTCAACGTTTTCTTTAGGTTGTCTTATAAAGTCACTAGGATATTTTCTACCAAGATAATGAATTGGGGGGATGAGAGGAGTGTTACACATTGGATACCCTGGAGAGAAGAGTGAAATAGATTTAGGTATATTAAGTTAGCAGGAATTCCTGCTTTGGAGAATTCCAAAAATCTCCCTCATTATAGGGGAGACAGTGTAGAAAGGCAGAACAGATTATGTCACATAGTGGGAACCATTTGAGCAGGAGTGCTTACTGCCTTGAATGCAGGAGGCAAGGAAATGGTAAAGATCTTAGCATTCAACTTGGAGGACAAAAACTGGTTCAAAGGCAATAGAATAGAAAGGCGAGATAAACACAAAGGAGGATAAAGGAGCAGAGAGTAAGAGGATAAGCAAGGAGGGGTGTTATCAAAGTTGAAGCTAGATAAATTGCTTGAGAGGAGGTTGTAGCTGGGAAAGTTGAGGGTAGTTAATAGTTTTGGAGGAAAGAAGGAAGTCATCAAGAGGCATATCAGGTGAGGAATCTGGGCAGTTCTGATGACAAACTGTCATCAGATAGCTAAACAGGTTGCAAAGCACTTAGTCCTGCAGCAATAGAGATGGCAGAAGTAGAATTTTTATAAAATTTTTTGAAATTAAAAAAATTTTTATTTGGAAAACCTTCAGCCTATAGAAAATTTGCAAGAGAGCATTAAATATCCATGTACCCTTTACTTAGATTTACCAGTGGTTAACATTTTGCTACATTTGCTACTATCATCTCTATGCATCCTTATTTATTTATTATTTTTAATTTTTTAATGTTTATTTATTTATTTTGCGAGGGGAGGGGCAGAGAGAGAGGGAGACAGAATCCCAAGCAGGACCCGCATTGTCAGCATGGAGCCCGATGCAGGGCTCGAACCCACGAACAGTGAGATCATGACCTGAGCCGAAATCAAGAGTTGGGCAGTTAACCGACTGAGCCATCTATGCATCTTTATTTAACAAAACATTTATATTACCTGTGAATTTTTAATGGTTTATATCACACTTCACACCTAAATATTTCATCATATATTTTCTGAGAATAAGGGCACGACTACATTCACTTATCACCTTCAAGAAGTTTAACATTGATATAATCCTATATCTAAAATTTGTATATATGCAAATTTCCCCAGGTGTCTCCAAAATGTCCTCGATGGCTTTTTCCTCTCCTCCAATCCAGTATCCAACCAAGGATAACACATTGCAATCAGTTGTTATGTCTATTGTCTCCTTTAGTCTATAATAGTTCCCTAACTTTATTTTCATTCAAAAATGCCATTTTTTTACTCCACATCAGTTGGTTTGCAAAATGTCCCTCAATTTGCACTTGTCTGTTTTCTCATGGTTGAATTTAGATTAAATATTTTTTTGCAGCAGTACCATATAAATGGTACTATGGACAATAAACTATATGGTAAGTCACAATGCACCAAAGTCCTATAAGCTTGCTGCTGATTCTACTTTTCATCTTGAATATGTGTTTTGGGAAGAGCAAAAGGGATATGCTAAAAGCAGATCTAGACCTCCATGACATAAATTGGATTCATGTCAAAATTTGACCTCACTCTGTGCTACATATAGCTCAGGAATCGGAGGAGTGGTTTCTATTACTGATATTCAAATCTTTTCCATTTTAGAGCTTATACTTTGTATTTTCCTTTGTCTTAAAGGAACCAATTTATAAAACAGATACAATATGTTTGTATTGTATCAAACAGTATGTTTGTATTATATCAGATAAACATCAAGAATCAGCCTCAGGATAGATCTGAGTCTTGCTGTGATTCATCTTTAAGTGAAAGTGAAATCCTTCTACTTTCAAGGCAATACATTTTAGCTAGAGTGGCTAAATCTGCCAACTAGTTTGCTTAACGTTTATGTAAAAACATATTTTTGTGAAGAGCTTTATCATACATGATTGTATTTAATGCTCACAATGATCCTATGAGGCTGGGAGATGAGTGGAGCCTCAGGAGATTCGGATGGTCCTAATTTCCAGTGAGACTCCCATCTTTGCTTGTTGAGACCGGTTTGCAGCCACACACACACTACCTTCCCCTCTGCCTGCCTGAGAAAGGTTTTTGTTTCAGAATTGGTTACTGGAAAGATCAGATTACCAGAGAAATAAGGTTAACCGAGATCTTTCAATCCACAATTTTTGTAGAAAAAGGCCAGTTCTAAAACAAAAATCTCACTTTAATTTGTTGTTTTAATTGCATGCTACTTGATAAGTGAAGATATTCATTTGCTCATTCAGTTTTCAAACTTTCATTTGGAGCTCACTTTGCTAGATCTAGGTTGACAAGTCGGATATGATACCTGTTAGGATACATGAATATTTGCATGTCCTTTATTCAGGTCTGTATCCGAAAAGATTTAATATCACTTACAGAAATACATGTGGCTTAACACAAAACAAAATAAGAAGAGAAAAAGTAAGTAAACACAGTTGGGGGTGAAAGGAAAAGAATGCCAACAAGATTCATAGGTAATACCATGTAAGCTGTGGGATTTTGTTTTAAAGGTTGAAGGAACTTCATGTAAGCATGTTCCTATCAAGGGGAAAGGAGAAAGTGAAAATTAGAAGAGTAAGGGGTAATGATCGCTGAAGTAAAGTCCCAAGCAGACTGGAAAGAATGGGATAAAACCAAGAGGGTGGGAGTGAGAATTAGTCCCTCATCAACTCAAAGGATGTGCTGGTATACAAGGATGAAGCAGCAATGGTTTTTGTCAGTGTGGAACACAAAGTAAGCCAACCCCTTCTCTTGGTACCGAGGAATGTGGGGAGTGGAGAGCAGCCTCAAATATCCAGTGCAGCCCTATATTCTAAGATTGAAAAACCCAATCTGTATTCAAGTTTCTTGAATTTCTAGCTACCCCATTGACAGACTAAAATTCATGGACTGTGTTGCCTATGTTGCAGAATATATAACTCCTCATTGATTTCTGGGAGTACTTGGAGCCTGGGAAATAGATTTGATTAGATAGGACAAAAACTGTAAGCCTACCTTTTCATCATCTTTACCTTATGGTCTCCTTCATTCAACAAATATAGGTGCTGCTTGTGTGTCATACAGTCTGCTTCCTCATTCCATTTTTTACTTTTGTTCAGTTTCTGTGGAAATTACTAATGAGGATCTCTAATTCTGTTTATCCAAAGGATACAGGAGTGCTGATTCATAGGGGTACATGTACCCCAATGTTTATAGCAGCACTTTCAACAATAGCCAAATTATGGAAAGAGCCCAAATGTCCATCAATGGATGATGAATGGATAAAGAAATCGTGGTTTATACACACAATGGAATACTACTTGGCAATGAGAAAGAATGAAATCCTGCCATTTGCAACAAAGTGGTTGGAACTGGAGGGTATTATTCTAAGTGAAATAAGTCAGTCAGAGAAAGACAGATATGTTTTCATTCATATGTGGAACTTGAGAAACTTAACAGAAGACCATGGAGGAAGAGAAGGGGAAAGAAATAGTTTCAAACAGAGAGGGAGGCAAACCCTTGAGACTCTTAAATACAGAGTACAAACTGAGGGTTGATTGAGGGGGGGCGCAGGGAAGAGGGGAAAAATGGGTGATGGGCATTGAGGAGGGCACTTGTTGGGATGAGCACTGGGTATTGTATGTAAGCAATGAATCATGGGAATCTACTCCCAAAGCTAGGAGCACACTGTATACACTGTATATTAGCTAATTTGACAATAAATTATATATAAAAATATAAAAATTATATATATATATATATTTAAAAAAAGGAGTTCTAATTCTAATCTGTTCTCTTGGATAAGGTCTGCAGAGATTCAGGTCGAGTGCATCTCAAGCCTAAGTAGGTACAGGATCTTCTTTCTTATTCAGAAATGAAATAATCTTTTAAGCTGCTTGCTTGCTCTTGTCTCTAGCACCAAAGGAGGCTGTAATTAAATCAGCAAAGCCACACACACACACACACACACACACATATATATATATATATATATTTTTTTTTTTTTGAGTAGGACTAAAAGAATTCTGGATATGTTTGAGAGCATAATTTGAGAGGGGGGGGAAAAAGCCTTAGAGGACCATCTAATGAAACACAGCCCTCTTACTTTACAGGTAAAAAATTAGGTCCTCAAATAAACTTAATACAAGCACATACCTAGAAAGAGGCAGGGCTGGAACTAGTAGTCTTCTGACTCCTAGACCAATGATCTTTCTGGCATGAGATACTGCTCACCAGATAAAGATTGGCTAGTGGACTCATATTTCAGAACTGCAAACAGGCATTTCTGAGGAAACAAGAAGTTTAAATTTACCTTCCTATGTGAGCTAGAATATAATATCAATATTTACATTTAAAGTGATTGTTTTCAGAGCACTTATATTCGTCCTTCCGTTAAAGTAGGCAACCACTGTGTAGCAAGGATTATCAAAACTCCACACAACAATGGGAGGAACTGGTGCACTTTCATGTCTGATTATTTCATTTTGTGAACTAAGTGCTCTGATCTCTCAAGGAGTTTCCAAGGCAGAGGTATGTTATGCCTGAAGATGCAAAACTAAGATAGCTATAGCTCTATATATTTATATACAGATACCACAAACTTTGTAAGATCAGATTCTTGGCATTTGGGGGGCATGCGGTGGGAATGGGTGCTGTAATATACCACTCTGGCTCTTAGTTTTGTGGTCACAGAGTATCAGAGCTGGAAGAGATAATTTTATTTAATTATGCAATTTAGATGAAGGAACTGTGATTCAGAGAATATGTGGTTTGCTCGTGGTTTTAGAAAAGCAAAAGCAATTTTAACAGTTTAGTCATTGATTGCATCTCTCTGGTCGATTCTACTCTACTCACATTATCCCCTCTGTGGTATACTACTATCAACTTCTAGTTACTTTCACTTCACTTTTATTTCTCCTTAATCTCAATGATAAGTAATCTACCTGGGATCCTAAGTCCTTTCTGGGTCTTATCTTTTACTCTTTCATTTAGGATTGTGTGATGTTACAGTATCTTGGCTTTGGTGTTGTTAAGACAATTTTGCCATTTTCATGGCTGCCAAGAAATGCAGCTAACAGAAGAAAGCACAATTTTCAGAAGTTATAGTTCAGATAAAGCAGCCTCATAGAAAAATCAGTGCCTTAGTTAATTTTAACCAAATGGTTATGCTTAACATAATAGGTTTCTTTCTGTTAAAGACTCCATTATAGTCATAGTACAAAGAACTGGAATTAAGACACATTAGTACAACATTATAATGTATTTTATAGTTTCTTTACTGGTTGCTAGTCTATGAGAAGGAAAACAACAACAAAGAGGAACATCGTTCCAGCACAATAACAATGAGCTTATTCTAGGGTGCCTGGGGGGCTCAGTTGGTTAAGTATCCGACCTAGGCTCGGGTCATGGTCTCATGGTTTGTGCGCTGAAGCCCCGTGTCAGGCTCTGTGCTGAGAGCTCAGAGCCTGGAGCCTGCTTCAGATTCTGTCTCTATCTCTCTCTGCCTCTCCCATGCTCACGCTCCATCTCTGTCTCTCTCTCAAAAGTAAGCAAACATTTAAAAAAATCAAAAAACAATGAGCTTATTCTAATTAATATGTAGGTGTTCAGTTAGCTTAGACTTTTCGTTAAAAATTTGCATATAATCAAGTACCTTGTGTGATACAATATCTAAATTTTATATACTTTTCCTATATTTGGAACATAATAGCACTAGTCAGATAATCAAAACCATTTGTATAGGGAGGGAGTGCTTCATTTTACAGATGAGGAAGCTAAAGTTCAGATTAAAGGACTTCAGCCAGGTCACAAAGCAAGCTAGCTAGTTCTTGTCTGGGGCTAGGACAGTCTAAATCTGAGCTCTCTATTCTGTTGGTTTCTTATCACAATTCCTCCAAAGTTACAGATTCATTTGTAATGCTAACTAGCTGTCTTAAGTGTCTGGGACACAATGTACTGTTCTAGAAAGAGCACAGGATTTGGGATTTGATGGGGAAGGGTTTGTGTCTTTGCTCCACTTCTTGAGAGGCCAGTGATTTAGATACAACTTACTTCCTGTCTTTGGAGTCAGTTTCCTCATTTGTCAAATTGGGGTGACTACCTGACATATGGAGTTGTCGTGGAGAAAGTGTGATGTGTGTGAAATGCGTGGCATGTAGTAAGTGGTTAACATGTTGTCCATCCCACAGTGGGGTGTAGATTGTCTACTTCCTGCTCTCATGAAAGCACCAAGTAATGGGTTCATGCTGGACAGATAAATTAGATACAATGAGGGAGGAGAGAATGTGAATAATCTTTATGTCAGTTCACTTTATCAGTTCACTAGTTTTCTGTGTGGGGGGAAAAAACCCTAAGGGCCAGAACTATAAATCTGCTGGGTAGGTCCAGATTTTAATGACTAGAGTGGCCATTTTCCTTTTATTTGTAGAAATGCCTTGGAAAAATAAACTTTTTTTTTTAATATTAGAGGAGGATTAATTAGAATAATTATTCACAACAGTGTTGTCATGTTTTAGTGTTAGAGTGATCAACTTTTTAGAAAAAGTAATGAAATCCACACTTACAAACCAACTATTCAGATTGTATAATCATTATTTTTAAAATACGTGTTCCAAATTTACTTTATTTGATTTGAAACTCTGGAATCTTTTATATATAACTGCAAAAATAAGTATTTCTTAAACTTGGAAGTACCATGTTAGTGTCTGAATATAGCAAAATAATAAATTTATTTGTAACTATGCCAATATGTCCCATTCCCTAGGCTGGAGAGCAGGCTGGGAATCCTGGAATCCTGGTCATCTTTACCCCAGCTTGCTTTGGGCAGGTTCCAGAGATAAGCAAAGTCAAGGTTATTGTCTCTCCCAGTTTGTAAAGCAGGGTGTCACTATGAGAGAAGAGGCCATTGTGTCTACAAAAGGCAGTCCATAAGAATAGAGAGCTCTGACACTATTTGAGTAAAGTTCAAGTCTAAGGGTGTCCCTGCAAACAATGGAGATTTTGGTGGTACACAATTAAAAGAGGGCTTGTAAGTAGCTCCATGAGTGCAATAAACTAAAACATAAACCAAATAGTTTACGAGAATCAGGAAAAGAGACAGCTAAAAAGAATCCTCCTGGGATCAGAATAAACCTCAAAATCTGACCTCAAAATTAACCCTGCAAATGGACCTAAATTCAATGGACTAGATTATGGAAGAATGAATGCTCCACAGAATGTAAATAATATAAAATAGATTTGTGAGTCTTGTGATTCTTCAAAAAGTTAAACACAGGCTTACCGAGTAACCTAGCAATTCCACCCTTGGGTATATACCCAGGTGAAATGAAAAAAATGAAAAATGAAAAATGAAAAAAATGAAAAAAATGCTATGGCATGAATGCTAAATGGAAGAAATCAGCCAAGAAAGACCACATATATGATAGGATTCCATTTATATGAAATGTCCAGATATACAAGTCTATAAACACAGAAGTATTAATGGTTGCCAAGGGTGTGGGGTCGGGTAGGTTGGGAGAAATGGGAAGTGATTGCTAATGTACCGAGTTTTGGGATGAAAATGTTCTGAAATTGTGGTGATGGTGTACAACCCTGTGAATATTCTAAAAAACTCCCGAATGTACACTTTAAATAAGTTGTATAGTGTATGAGTTATATCTCAATCTAGCTGTTAGTTAAAAAAACTGTATAGGCCTTACTTGGATACTGATTCAAACACACTAAAAAGCCATTTATAGCAATTCTGTTAACATTCTTCGAAATGTGCTCTTATAATTTGTCTACTTGACTGTTCTGACGACACGTAATGCTACATTAGTTTCAAGGGAATAACATGGTGATGTGACAACTCTATACATTACCTTATGCTCACCATAAGCAATCATCTGTCACCATACAAACCTTACAGTATCAGTGATTATATTCCCTAAGTGGCACCTTTTATCCTCATCATGACTTATTCTATAACTAAAAGCATGTATCTCCCACTCCCCTTCACCCATTCCCCCAACCTCCTTCCCTCTGGCAACAATATGTATATTCTTGCCTCCTTTGTTATAGATTAATTGGCCATATAATCATGGGTTTTTTTTTCTGGGCTCTCTACTCTGTTCCATTGATCTATGTGTCTTATTTTTGTGCCAGTTCCATATTGTTTTGATTATTACAGCTTTGTAGTATATCTTGAAATCTGGGAATGTGATACCTCCATGTGTTCTTTTTCAAGATTGTTTTGGCTATTTGGGGTCTCTTGAGCTTCCATATAAATCTTATCATTTAGTCAAATTCTGTGAAAAATGCTGTTGGTACTTTGATAGGGACTGGATTAAATCTGTAGATTGCTTTGGATAACGTGCACATTTTAATATTCTGCTATTCCATGTGCATGGAATGTCTTTCCATTTATTTGTGTTGTCTTCAATCTCTTTCATAAGTGTTTTATAGTTTTCAGAGTACAGGTCTTTCACCTCCTTGGTTAGTTTATTCCTAGGAATTTTATTATTTTTGGTGCAACTGTAAATGGGATTGTTTTCTCAAGTTCTTTCTGCTACTTTATTGGTAGTGTATAAAACACAGCTGATATATGTGTATTTTTTATCCTGCAACATTACTAAATTCATTTATTATTTCTAAAAGTTTTGTGGTGGAGTCTTTAGGTTCTATGCATAGTACTGTGTCATCTGCAAATAGTGATAGTTTAACCTCTTCCTTACCCATTTGAATGCCTTTTCTTTTTCTTGTCTGGTTGCTGTGGCTAGGACTTCTAATACAATGTTGAATAAAAGTGGTGAGAGTGGACATCCTTGTCTTATTCCTGTTCTTAGGAAAAAAGCTGTTTTTCACTAGAGTATGATCTTCACTGTTTTCCATATATGGCCTTAATTATGTTTAGGTATGTTCCCTCCATACCCACTTTGTTGAGATATTTCATGAATGGATGTTGAATTTTGTCAAATACTTTTTCTGCAACTATGGAGATATTTTTATCCTTCATTTTGATAATGTGTTGTATCCCATTGATTGATTTGTGAATACTGAATTTTCCTTACATCGGCCATAAACTCAATTGTGGTGAATACTCTTAATGCATTTTAAATCAAGTTTGCTAATATTTTGTTGAGAATTTCTGCAACTATGTTCATCAGAGATGTTGGCGTATAGCTTTCTTTTTGTAATGTCTTTGTCTGGTTTTGGTATCAGGATAATGATGACCTTGGAGAATTATTCTGGAATCTTTCTTTCCTCTTCTCTTTGGAATGGTTTGAGAATAGACGTTAACTGCTCTTTAAATGCTTGGTAAATTCATTTTGGAACCCTGGACTTTTTTGGAAGCTTTCTGGTTACAAATTCAATTTGTAACTAGTAATTAGGTTTCAGGTTTTCTATTTCTTCCTGATTCAATTTTGGAAAATTGGTTCTAGGAATTCATTTCTTCTAGATTGTCTGATTTATTGGCATATAACTTTTCACAGTAGTCTCTTATAATCCTTTGTATTTTTGTGGTGTTGCTGGTCCTCTTTTTTTCTTGAGGAGTCTGGTTAAAGGTTTATCAATTTTATATTCTGAATCAGCTCTTGGTTTCATTGGTATTTTCTATTTTGTTGTATTTCATGTATTTCTGCTTTGATCATTATTTCCTGTTTTCTACTACACTTTGTTTTTCTACTTCCTTTAGGTATAAGGATAGATTGAGATTTTTTTTTTTTGAGGTAGGTCTGTATTGCTGTAAATTTCCCTTCGAACTTTCACTGTGTCCCAAGGATTTTGGACAGTTGTTTTCATTTTCACTTGCCTCCCTTGTACTTTCTGATTTCCTCATTAATCCATTGGTTATTTAGAAACGTGTTTAGCTTCCATGTCTGTTTTTTAGTTTATTTATTTTTTTCTTTGGCGGGGGGAGGATTTTTAGTTTACCATTGTGGTTGGAAAAGGTGTGTTACAGGACTCCAAACTTAAATTGATTAAAGTGTTGTTTTGTGGCCTAACATGTGAACTATCCTGGAGAATGTTCTAAGTGCACTTGAAAATAATATGTTCTGGGGCGCCTGGGTGGCTCAGTTAAGCGTCCGACTTCCGCTCAGGTCATGATCTCGCAGTCTGTGAGTTCAAGCCCCATGTCAGGCTCTCTGCTGACTGCTCAGAGCCTGAAGCCTGTTTCAGAGTCTGTGTCTCCCTCTCTCTCTGACCCTCCCCCATTCATGTTCTGTCTCTGTCTCAAAAATACACGTTAAAAAAAAATTAAAAAATAATGTTCTGATGTTTTTGGATGGTATGTTCTGTACGTATCTGTTATATCCATTTGGTCTAACATGTTCAAAGACACCATTTCCTTATTGATTTTCTGCCTGGATGAACTATCCATTGATGTAACTGGGGTGTTAATATTCCCTACTCTTTTATTGCTGTCAATTTCTCCATTTATGTCTGTTATTTGCTTTACGTATTTAGTTGCTCCAGTGTTGGGTGCATATTTACAAGTGTTGTATCTTTTGTTGGATTGATCCTTTTATCATTAGGTAATGTCCTTGTCTCTTGTCATAGTCTTTGTTTTAAAGTCTACTTTGTCCGATATAAATATTGCTACCCCAGTTTTATTTTTTTATTTCCATTTGCATGAAGTATTTTTCTACCTATTCACTTTTGGTCTGTGTATATCCTTAGGTTTGATAGAAGTCTCTTGCAGGTAACACATAAATATGTCCCCCCCACCCCAACCCTGTATTTGGATTGACAAATTTAGACCATTTAAAGTAATTAATAGGTATGTACTTATTGTCATTGTTGTTTTCTGGTTTTCTTAGTACTTCTTCCTTTCTTCTCCTGCTTGTTTCCTTGTGATTGATGATTTTTAGTGTTATGGTTGGCGTTCCACTTTTTTGTGTCTATTACAGGTTTTGGGTTTGTGGTTACTATGAGGTTCATCTATAACATCCTAAATATATAGCAGTCTACATTAAGTTGATAATCACTTAAGTTCAAACACATTCTAGAAGAACATTTTTACTCCATGTTTTATGTATATTTTATATCTTTATTCCTGATTTTCCTATTTCTAATTATGTTCTTTTTCACTTAAAGGAGTCCCTTTAACATTTAAAAAAATATTTATTTTGAGAGAGTGCATGTGTGAGCAGGAGAGGGGCAGAGAGAATCCCAAGCAGACTCCATGCTCAGCGCAGAGCCTGACCTTATGGCTGTGAGATCATGACCTGAACCAAAATCAAGAGTCACTTAGCTATGCAGGCACCCCTTAACATTTAAGGCCTGTTTAGTGGTGATGAATTCCTTGAACTTTTACTAGAATTTTGTTTTTTACACCTCTCCTATTTTGAATAGCCTCCCTAGGTAGAGTATACTTGGTTTTAGGTTTTTTTCCCTTTCAGCACTTTAATTATGGCATGCCACTCCCTTCTGAGCTGCAGTTTCTGAAAAATCAGCTTTTATCCTTATGGGGTTTCCCTTGTACTTAACTATTTGCTTCTCTCTCACTGCTTTTAAAATTCTGCTTTAATCTTTCACATTTTAATTATGTGTCTTGGTATGGACCTCTTTGGATTCATTTTATTTGGAACTCTTTGTGCTTCCTGAACCAGACTTCTTCAGGTTAGGGAGTTTTCAGCTATTGTTTCTTCAAATAAGTTTTCTCTTTCTCTTCTGGGGCCCCAAGAATGTGAATGTTTTTGGTTTGATGTTGTCCAACATGTTCCTTAACCTATCCTCATTTTGTAATTTTTTTTTCCTGTTTAGCTTGAGTGCTTTCCATTAGCCTGTCTTCCAGATGGCTGATCTGTTCTGCATTTGCTAATCTGTTAATTCCATCTATTTTTCATTTTAGTTAATGCATTCAAATCGAATTGGTTTTCTGGATTTTCTCTTTGTTGAAGTTCTGAGTTCTTCCACTCTTCTCTCCAGTCTGGTGAGCATCTTTATGATCATTACTTCAAATTCTATCAGATTATTGCCTATCACTATTTCACTTCTCTGAGGTTTCATCTTGTTCTTTCATTTGGATCATATTCCACTGTCTCATTTTGCTTCATTTTGTGTTTGTTTCTATGAATTAAGTGGATCAGCTACTTCTAAACTTAAGCAATGGTCCTGTGTATGGTCATCTTTTGTGTAAACTGTGAATGCCTGTTGACTTTGGCATGGGCTGGGGATGCCCTGGTGGGATGGCTGGGCCTGGAGTGTTCCAAGTACTTTGTACCTGTGTCACCTTGGCAAGATGCCTGCAGCTACAGGAGTACTGACCAGGGGTATTCAGTATCACACTGGGGCCACCTTGGTGGGATAACTGGAGGTGATGGGGGCTATGGATCTGGGACTCATTAAAGTGCTAAGCTGGTTAGGGTGCTCTGACTTTGCTCCCATCCATGCTATCAATATGGAGGGAGAATATAAACCATGACACTCACCAAGCCCTCACTTGGAGTGAGGGCAGCAGCTCTCCTACTGGTTGACAGAGTTCTAGGGCTGAACACTTTCCATTCTAGTTGCTCTTTTAAACCATGGCTTTTTTCCTGTGCTCCAGGGCAGACAAAACTGTTTGCATGCAATTCCTCAGTACTATTCCTCCACTGCAGTTTGCAGTGTGGGGAGTAGATGTTCTCTCCATTACTGTGTCTCTGTCTCTTTGGCTGTTGTGTATGTGGTTTATCTTTTGTTGTGCAGAAGCTGTTCAGTTAGTCCTCAGGAGTTGCACCAGAAATATGTATAGATTTGGTGTGTCTGTGGAGAAGTGGAGTTCCGGGTCATCCTATGTCATGGTCTTGGACTGGAGAGCTGTGTATTTTACTGTTTTTGTGTGTTAATTTTTTAATGTCAATTTAATAGGGATAGACTGGGAAAACTCCAAATGCTAAATGGTTAGGAAGTAGCCACTTCAGTACTTTAATATAAAACAGAGACTTGCATTCTCCTCTATCAGCAGTGGGACTTTTGGTTAAAAAGTAGTTGTTCTTAGGGCACCTGGGTGGCTCAGTTGGCTAAGCGTCTGACTTCAGGTCATGATTTCACAGTTTGTGAATTTGAGCCCCACGTCAGGCTCTGTGCTGACAGCTCAGAGCCTGGGGCCTGCTTTGGATTCTGTGTTTTCCTCTCTCTCTCTGCCCCTCTCCCGCTCATGCTCTGTCTCTCTCGCAAGAATAAACAAACACTAAAAAAAAAACAAAACAGAAAAAAGGTAGTTGTTCTTTGACTCACTACACATAGCCAAAACACTGACAAAGTAATATCAGCTCTTATTTTCCAAGGCTTTCCTAAAAATTGTGAGTAGATAAGCTTTTAGTCAAAAGGCTCAGAGCCAAATGATTTGAATTTAGAATTTTTCAGATTGTAGGCAGCCCATATTATTTAATACCCTTAGTGGGGTCTGTGGAACACCACATAATCAAATAATTGCTCCACATTTCTCTATGAGAAATAAATACACCAAAAGGTATGAAGCAGGACTACAGAAACATCACATCTGTTCAGGTCCTATTTGATTATCAAATGAGTTTTGATGTTAAATTTAACAATAGTATCATCAACAAAATCTTTTGATTTTCGACTATTTATATCTTCAAATTGCAAATAAGGGGACAAATGCTATAATCACCTGTGAGAAAACTACCTTTTTTTAAGGCTGATGTTACTCAAAATAAAAAGGAGATGGTGTCTATGTGAATGCACCCAGGAACATTAAGAATGATGCAAAGACAGCTTTGAATTACCAGTTATTTAAAAAGTAAATCCTGTTCATATTTAATATTTTAAGAAGAGAAAGAACATTAGATGTTTTTGGAGTATCAATGTACAATAAAAAAACACAAAGTGCAAGAACCTTCCCCCACCTCCAAGGCTCAAAGGACAGTTATCCAGCTGTAGTCTACTTTCCTGAATTTTCTTAGTTCTTTTTCTTCAGATTTTGACAACTGATGTAGAAGGTCTTCTCCCAAGTCTGTGTTATTTGTATCCTGGATCTTTTCAGTAAAATCATTTTCTTCATCTGAATCATCACTTTCTTTTCCTTCTTCCATATCTACATCTTCAGGAATTTCTTCACCACTTTAATTACAACAGAATAAAACAAACAATTTAAACATTTTTCTTACTAAACAATAAGTTTCTAATTTAAGACACCTATGTAGAAATATAACCATACAGGGAAAGTAAAAGAAAAACCTTATTAAGTGCACTTTAAAAATGATGGGTTAGGGCGCCTGGGTGGCTCAGTTAGTTAAGCATCTGACTCTTAGGCTTAGGTCATTATCTCACGGTTCATGAGACTGAGCACCATGTTGGGTTCTACACTGACAGCACATAGCCTGCTCGGGGTTCTCTCTCTCTATGCCTCCCCTGCTCTCTTTCAAACATGAAATTTTTTTTTTAATAAATTACGGGTTATTATAAAAAACAGGTGTGTAATTTTTAATCATAGATCAAATCCTTAAACCGTACACACATGAGGTCTTCCTGAAAATTATTTTCAATGTATTTTATTTACTTGGCTTAATCGTCATATATCCTTTAACTACATGTTAAAGCTTAAATAAAGAGAAATACAGTTGACCCTTGGACAACATGGGTTTGGACTGCAGATCCATTTACACATGGATTTTTTTTTTAATCAGTACAATACTGCAAATGTATTCTCTCTTATGATTTTCCTAATTTCTTTTCTCTGGCTTATCTTACTGTAAGAATACAGTATACAACACATAAAATGTGTGTTAATTGACTGTTATTGGTAAGACTTCCAAGCACCAGTAGGCATTAGTAGTTAAGTTTTATAGGAGTCAAAAGTTACAAACAGATTTTTGACTGTGCAGGTCAGTGTCCTAACCCACACATGTTGAAGCCTCAAAGTGAAAGAACATTCTAATAAAGGCTAACATAACCATTTTGTTTCCCAAAACAATATCTAAACATATTTTAAAAACTGCTTTACCTCTTGGTCTCCTTAGACAGCAGCAATGAGCTTACAAACTTGGAGCACAGGAAGGAAGCAGATGGCAATACATGGGCTGGAGTATGAAGAAGCTAGAGTAAAAAAAAACAAGAAAAATAGAGTTTCATTTAAAATGATTTAATGCCACCAGCTGAATGTAACAGGGTTTCTCCACAGAAAAACCAAACCAAAAAAAAAATTTATTCCCGCCTTCCTATACTTAAGCGAACAATAATCTCTCCCCTCCTGTCAGGTCAGACCACAATAATCTGGAATTGCAAATTTATGTTATTTGGTTTAGGTATTAAAACTGCACAGTATACAAATAATTATTCAAAAATTATGTTATAAACTGTATAAAAACTATAAGGTGCTTTAATGTATTTAATCTGTTTCATGTTGTGAATCACTTACCTCACTAATCGCAGGTATATTTTCTGTTAAGGGTAGTTGTACCAGTTCACTCTCGAAAGCTTCATTTATTTTTTCATCCTGCTGTTCCCTGTGCTTTCCCAATATGAAATAAAATGGGGTTGTTGGAAGACTTTCTTCTGCTAGTAGCTATAAAGATTTAAGACAAAGGGAAATTTCTTCAATAAAAAGAATTGCCTTTGACTCCATAAAAAAGTACTACAGAGTCGTAAAATGTCAAGGATGGAAAGAACTTTAAAAACTAGCATGATTCTTACACTTTATAGGTAAAGCAACTGAGGTCTAGCAGCCCACTTACTATGGGAAAAGCTAACAGTGGACACTTGACAGAACAAAATACATACCACTGCTTCTCCCCCAATGACAAATGACAGCAAATGGGTTTTCAAAAGGACATAAACCCACAGGAGAAAGAAAATGGGTAAATAACATGTTGGAAGGTGGAAAGCAGGTTCAAGAGTGATAAGTAATTTAGTAGACCTGAGAAAGAATCCTAAGCTGGCTGGGAAGCATTCTGATTTATATTGTGGAATCCTGCAAAGGCCCAGGAATTGGTGCTAACAAATAACCAGGGAGCCAGGCTGAATGTCTGCTTAGAGAGGACTCAGATTCCTAGATCTTCTTTTGAGCCCCAGCAGAGGGCTGGAAGTACATTCTTGGGAGAGTGGAACAAAAGTGTGACTTTAAACTGAACTGCCTGGTGGGGGCTGGTGGCAGTGTCGTCACAGCTGCAGGCAGTTATACTTCACAGAACGTGCTTCCAGGTTGATATCCTCTAGGCAAGAACTTAGAAGAATTTTATCTGGGCAATCATAAAAAGACCTAAAAATAATGACTTTGGAGACTTTCTCAAAAATAGCCAGATGGCGGAGGCCAGCAGAGAAGTTCTACTTAGGCAAAGACCTTCCAAATGACTTTTTTGATCACTTTTAAATAAAAACAGCCAAGAAATCATCAGACTCTGATGAAAACCTCTGAAATGAAAGACACCAAAACAGATGGAAAACACACATATGAAGGATGTGGGAGTATGCGAAAGAGAAAAAAGCAGATAAGATGATAAAGATGAAGCAATCTCCCTGAAAGTAGAAAGAAAACAGGTAAAAAAATAAGAATATTAAAGCACCATTCGAGAAGGTCCAGCACTAAGTAACAAATAGACAAACTGAAGGCAAAGAAGGAATTCTTTCTTAGTCATTTCTTGGATTAAAACTCTTGAAGGGGCGGGGAACCTGAGTGGCTCTGTTGGTTAAGAATCTGACTTTGCTCAGGTCATGATCTCAAGGTTCAGGAGTTTGAGTTCTGCATCAAACTGCGCAAACAGTGCAGATCCAGCTTTGGATCTCTTGTCTCCCTCTCTCTCCAAGGTTCTCTCTCTCAAAAATAAAAAACATCAAAAAAAACAGAACTCTCCATGGGGTTCCACATTTTACTTGGAGGAAAAGCCAAAGTCTCTTATTCATCAAGCCCTACTTTGCCCTACATAAAATGGCAAGCTGCACCCCACACCCATTTCCTCTTTTCCTCCATCCATAATTATCGCTTTTTTTTAATGGCGGGGGGGGGGGAGAGGTAGAGAGAGAGAAAGAGACTCTTAAGTAGGCTCCATGTTCAGAGGAGAGCCTGATGTGGGGCTCGATCCCACGACCCTGGGACCATAAGCTGAGCTGGAATCAAGAGTTGGACACCAAACTGACTGAGCCACCCCAGCACCCTCTTACCACTTCTTAAAGTACTACATATTTTACTTATTTCATGCTTGTTGTATCTTGCTGCTAGAGTGTAAACACCATTAAGTTTAGAGACTTGAGTGTTTTGCTTACTGGTGTACTCCAATCATCTAGAACAGTTCCTGGCCTATAGATATTCAACAATAAATTGTTGAACAAATTCAAGGAGTTTTCAGAGGAAAACAAAGCTAGTTTACAGACAAAGGAATAGGAATAAGAATGGTATTAGACTTCCAGTAACACCCAAAGCTATAAAATAGGACAATACCGCCAAAGCTCTAAGAGAAAATGATTTTCAACCTATTACTTTATAACTCAACCAACCACTCAAGTGGGAGAGAACAGAAACATTCCCAAACATCCAAGGTCTTAAATTTGCCTCCCACGCACTAACAGAATGTGCTTCATCAAAGCAAAGGGGTGACCAAAGGGGAAAGTTATAAGATCTACTAGAGGTAAAATGATTCCCCAGATGATGGTGAATGTAGATCCTATGACAACTACTGTGTAGCAAGTTTATAAGTTTATAGAGCAATCAGTCCAGATTGAAGCAAATCACAGGCTCCTGGGAAATACTCAAGATTTGAAAGAATACTTAATATATCTGAAAATTCTGACAGAGTATTTATACAACTTGAGCAAATAGAAAACTATACAAATAAGAAGATAATCATTAACCCTAGAGAAAACAAAGTTGCAAATAAAAGAAAAATAATCTGTTGGTTACTACATGACTCAGCTGTGAACTGCTATTGGTTATAATGAATACTGACCTGATTTGTCTATACTGAGAAAACTGGGGAACAGGAAAGGTGTGTATGTTATGTACATGAGGGAACTGGTGGTGTGAAAAAGAGTAACAACTTGATCGGTTAAGAGATAATAACTTAATCTGAAAAATAAAGAATTAGTAACATAGACATGTTTCTTAGAGATAGAGAGGCAAATAAAAACTCCAGCTAGAAGAGTAGAAAGTGATGATCTTTGTGGGTGATGGCAGTGATGTTAACAAGTTTTCCTGAGAGTCTTGTATAGCTATTTGACTCTTTAAATCACAAGCATATATTTTTGATATTTCTAAAACATAGTTTTAATTTGTAAAGTAAATATAATCTCAAAAGAGGCCAAGTAGCTTACAAGTATATGTTTAATTCCACATTAGGGCAGGTGAAACATTCTTCTCATAGCTGAATTCAAACAGATAAGGTTATCTGTGTAGGGAGGCAATGTACTCTGCACCATTAGTGGCTAAAACATACCTGTTTGCTTGTTGGTGTGAGTTTCTCTTCTGGAGACTTTGTACTGAATGTCAATAAACTCTGAAAAGAGATTAATGATGCAAAAGCTAAATAAAAATTTGTTGTAGAGTTAAAAAATGAGGTCAATATTTCATCTTGATATGTTTATCTGCCCAAATAGAAAACTTCAAACATATTTAGTGACAAACTGCTGTGACAGTTAAGATTGTTCTGAGAAATCTTATTTAAGAACTGACTAGTAATGAAATAGAATTCAACTGATGGATCAACCAGAAGCCACACTTGTATTTAAAAAATATATATATCAACCACACTAATAGCTACCATTCAAAGGATTTTAGTTGTCTTCTGCCTTTCCACAGTCATGGAGATAATACAGACACTACTTAGAAGAATCTCAAAGGTACGGGGTAAAGTGGTGCTAATATACTTACACTAATAAGACTGCTGTGTGAAGCATAATGGATTCCTTCTTTTGGGAAGTAATCTTTTAATGAAACTGTTCCACCAGTTATGGGCTATTACTCTCAAATATCAAATCAGATGAAAATTATATATATAAAGTGGTTCCCTTTTTGAGGTGGGATGGTTACCTGTGATTTTGTTAGGAAGTAAAACTGGGATCTGTTCAGCCATTGGTAAGCATCTGAGGTGAATGATTCAGGGACATCTCGTGGAACAAACACTCCCCACTGGACTTCCTCTCTGGAGATATTCTTTTGAATATACAATGGCCTTGGCTCACTAGGTTTAAATACAAACACTAGAGGGAAAAAACAAACAGACAATAACATTTTGCCGGCAAAGGTCAGTTCCAGCCTCAGGTTGGCAGATCACACTAATCCTGGGACTTACCCCATTGAGTAAATGGCCCAGGTCATGATTATTTTAGGCTCTGATTCAACAAATATCTACTGGGTGCCTGCTACGTGCCAAGAAGGTTAGGAATGAGGATATGAAGATAAAAAAAGAGGAAGAAGAATCCCCGTTCCAGAGACCAGGTCCTACTGCAGAAGGCAGACACCAAGATATTATTGCACTATTTTGTTGTAGGTACTAGAATAGGGATCTGTAGAAGTGTTTCAAGAGGATAGAGGAAGAATGATTAAAGCTTCCTGAAATGCTTCAGAGGGGCAAAATCAAGAAACTTTAACTCAAGAAACTTTAACTCAAGAAAGGGCAATAGCACACCTCAGGCCAAATGGCCTAAAACAAACATTGGATTTAAAGGCAAGTCTAACTCAAATTATATTAAAGACGTTAAAAAGAAAATTTTGGTAAGAGATTTACTCGTGTTATCAAAGTATGGTGTGTACTTACAGTCTGAACCCACTGAAGACCGAGAGATTGCAGCAATATTCTCTGAATTAGGATCAGGTTCCATAACTCTAACATTTAATTTTGCACTCCATTCCACTGGGGAAGGGGGGGAGCAGAAAAAGAGCAATTTACTTCTGAGATTTACCAAAAGCTTTTTTTAAGCCTGTTATTTAAAGTACATACTCAATTTTTACTGGGACAATCAATTCTATTATTCTTAAGAAGAGGGATTTTATATTTCCAAATAACACATGGAAACAAACTGAAAATGTCTGTGGAAGGCTGCACTAAAGCTAGGGGCAGGAAGTGGAAAAACAAAGTACTCCTTCCACATACTATGACATGGTTATTATTTCAGTGCTTTACCATAGCTGCTAAACGTGGGCAAAATGTTAACCAGAATCACTGTAGAGAATATAAAAAGAGACTATCACATATGCTCATTACTAAGCAACCACCATGCCTTCCAAACATACTCAACTGAGTAAAATACCAATGAATGAAATGAGTAAAAATAAGTAAGTCCACACTTACTAGGAGGCTTGTGAAAGGGTACAAATTAAAGCTGTCAGGGATACTGTCAGGGATAATGCACATTACAAATTAGCAGAAACATTCCTCAAATTGTTATGAGGACAGATATCATGGAAGGCAACAGAAAATTATACATAGTAGAGAAAGGCCAGGATAATGGAAATCAATTTATGGCCAACTAGGCAGTTTATAAATAATGTATGTCTATTATAGGCCTAGCCCTCCAAAATTTGGTGATATCACATGACATGTGACAAATTATATACTCTCTGGATAGAGACACGAAGATACGACCCAGAAGTCCTAAAATGCCGAAGTTTGATGGCCACTTATTATATGCTTTGCCAAATCACTTTATAGTAAAACAAGATCTTACATGCACAACTGAGCAGATTCCAACAGCAAAGAATGCCATTTTCAGTAGCACCAAGAAGATACTTTGAACAAGTCAATCTCCCAAAGCAAAGGTGCCTATATTAAAACCACAAGGAAGTTATCTGTCAGTTCCAGCACACCGAGTTTGAGATTGCAGACTTCTAGTATAATTTTACACAATGCAGAATTTTAGATAGACACATATTTTTGTTTACAACTATCCTGCAGAAAAAAGGGGCTAAAGAGAGCAAAAGGAAAGGTTTACTTAGCTCTTTTCTTTACAAACAGGTTTATGATCAATTTTTTTCTCTAATATGCTGCACAGTATAATTGACACATACTATAGACAACATGTGAAATGTACAAAGGTATTTAACAAAACCCTTTTTTATGCTTGTTTAACGTAGAGGAAGAAACAATATGAATTCTGAAGGATGTTTTACAAAGCAAAATATGTTGGGAATTAAAAACTATTTTGTTAGCCATCTGCAAGTCTGTCCTCAAATGCCAGTTGCCTGAAGTAAAATCGCAGATAACTGATGCTTTTTCTTCTGCCCTTCTTAGATGCAACAAAGTTTCAGTACGACATTGTTTTTATGGGAAAACAGAAGATAAGCATTGTTTGGATCCACTGAGGGTTATCAGCTTCCATTATGTAGCACAACCATGAAAAGTATTTATTATAAAGAAAAAATTTCTGTAGGTCAAGAGTTAAATGTTAATCTGGATTTCAGAAAGGGGTAAAATCACAGCAAATGGTTCACATACCCAGAATTTTTAGCTTCCCACCACTTTGGTTTGCTGCTGACTCTCACTGACCCACAGACTACCTTTAGCAGAAGCATAAATTACCAATAATGTTTATGTGGAAAGACCCATTTAAGTTAAAGAAAAAAAAAATGATATACTCCCCAAATTATTTACCTTATTTTCCCAGCTCGTTGACAGAATGTACATTTAAGTTCCCATGTCTCTGAATCCCATATTGTAACTATTTCCTCAAAACTGACTGCTAGTAAAGAGCCATCTTCAGAGAAACAACAGTTAGTTGCTTGGTATTTGTGATAACTACCCACAAAGTCACAAGTCCAGCCAACGGCTTTTTCTGTGAAAACATAGATCATATAATTCAGAAATGGTATAAATGCTAGATAATACTTTAAGGTAGTTATAAGCAATAAGGATTATAAAAGAAGCACAACAAAAAAACCACCTCCCTGAAACTTTAGAAATGCTACAAAGCATTGATTGGTTTGAAATTTATGCCCATTCCTGGAGATCCTGACCTCCCTCTAGTGGAACAGTGAAGGAACTGCCTTTTTTTTTTTTTTAACTGTACCCTAACAAAAACAATCAGCACTTAATTAATCAAGACCCACAGCATTAAATAAGGTAGAAAATGTTCTTCCAGAATGGATACAATTTATGAAAGAGAAATATTTTAAAACATTTTTTAAATTATGCATTGATATACCTTATTTAATTAACTTACTGTATATATCAGAATCATCTGTTAATATCCATACTTTGAAGTGACCATCTTTACTAGATGTAACCAAGGTGGGGTTTTCAAATTTTTCTGCATTACAGAAACAGACAGCTGTGATGTGGTCTTCATGTGGCATGTTAACCTTTGTATTAAGAACAAACCTAACAGAAAGGAAATCAATTTATTTTTACATCAGAACAATATGATATATACTGTCATGTAAGAATTTCTTATGGTACATCTTATAAGAGCATCTTTAGGAATGGGCAACTGACAATTATCATCTAGACAGACAACTGAGTGTTCTATCTCTAATGGCCTCAAGATATAAAGATTTCTAACACATCTTTGTCTTCATGTAACTTACACGATATAGAGATGATTATGTATACAGTCAACTTATGGTGAGAGCCTACTGTATTAACTGCAAGAAAACTGTACAGAACTCAGATGCCTTACTATCTACCTTTGAGAGAATAAGCAAACAATGGAACGGCTATGAAAGCCCCTACTTGTGGCAAGAAAATACAGAAAGAGAACTACCTATTCAAACTTCCCTGGTCAGTATTCAATATTTACAGTCATAGAAAATACTTTTTCAAAGCCTGTTTCCAGCTTGACAGGGTGCTGCTATGAATGAAAGATAATCTGTGCTAGCACAGTGTACTTAAAAGAACATCAGGAGAAAACTGTCTTGTGATTTTTTAAAAGTCCATGTTATAAGAAGCATGACTAGTGACAATCTATTAATCCCTCCGGGCCTGTTTCCTCACCTGTAAAATGTAGAAAATAAGTTTATCTTAGAGTCTTTCTGTGAAGATCGGTAGGACAAAAGCACTAAGCCTAATTCTTGGCACACATCAAGGACTTGATAAATGGCTACTATAATCAACGTATGAAACTAGTGAACCCATCTAATCAAAACACGCACGTTATACTACAATACACTTCTGCTGCCTACCACTGCCATTATTTCCGAAGAAGGTAGCATAATGTTAATGAAAGAGCAAAGGAACTAAGAAATTTGGGTTCTAATTTTGGATCTGCTTGAAATTAGGTACTATGTCCTTGTGGTGTCACTTTTTCATGTTTCTTCATTTATGCATTGAGAGGACATTAAAACTTGGAGGACACCAATACTTTCTCAAAGCAGAAAGCTTAAAGGCTTTATTTGGAGAATAACATCTCTCTCATTTCTCTAAATCTAAAATTTATCAAAATGAAACATTTTAAAGACAAATGAAACCATAAAATAAAAAGTCAAATATCTTCCATTCTGAAATAGCCACAGAGGTAGTATTACCCTTGTGTTTTCTTATTATACATCCACAGTTTCATTTGCAATTCAAGCTCTGTTTCCTTTTCCTGACGTTGTTCCACTGTTGCAAGCCAGTTACCATAGCAGCCAAATGCAGCCTTTGTTAGCTCGATTTGGATCAGACCATAATCATTGATATATTCTTGCTGTATAATATCTAACTGAAGGGTTAAAAAAAGAATCCAAAATGTTTATTAATGTAAACACATACATGTTCAAGTTTTCAAGGAATTACAGATAATTTCCAGAATCTTTAGTAACAGGTTTTTAAAGGAAAAAAAGGAAATATTTATTAGTTATGGATACCAAAACTGCCATTATTAAGGACATTATATAGCACCAGTTCAATAGCATTATTATTATTCTCCAATGACCTTAAACTTTAGTGATGACTGACCCATTCACATGGTACAACAGAACCTTTAGTTGATAATGCTTGTCTCTTGTTTCTATAAACAAAGAGCTTTACATAAAACCCCAAGGTTAAATTCTGTATCATTAAAAATGAGAAGAGCAAAAATAAAACCTACAATTTTTAGGAAGTGAAGAAAGACAGCAACGTTATAAGTAGACAGAATTTTATGTATGGTTGTTTCTTTTATCCCATTCCCTTGTCTATTTACTAAATATGGATCAAGTAACTATTATTTCCAGGCACTGTACTGGAAATGTACAAAGAAATAAATTTCCTTTCTTTAAAGGGTTTAAAGGCAGGGGAGTGATACAGATCAAGTGTATAGCCATTATGTTAAATCTATAAAGCGTACCGTGGGGCACAAAGAAGTAGGGAGTCTGGATTGTGTTTATCAGGATTAATAAGCATCCCTTTTTACACCAAAAATTTTATGACACTTTACCACAGAGACATATTTGTATTTACAACCCTCATATTCTTATTTCTGTATTCTTGTGACTCAAAGGCACAGATGTGTGTGACAGATAGTTAGAATGCAGTCTGAAACAAAAATACGGAGCCAGCATAAGAGCTGACTTACATGTAGATTTAATTTGCAACCATGGCCTCATTAGAATCATGCTGTAAACAATTCAACTAAGTAACCACAGATAGTACTGATAATGTTCAAGTAAACAAAGGCACAGAGTCTTTTTTTAGAAGCTACTAAATAAGTTACTTGACCCTAGTGATGCTGTTGGAAACTTTCATTAGATTTAAGGCTAATTAATGGATCAAAATCTTACATTGTACAACTGCTTATCATGCTGGAGAGAATAAAACTGCAAATGGCCAGGTTTTCCATTTAAAACCAAAGCTTTAGTTCTGGGATCAACCATCAAACCGGTGAAGATATTACTGTCTGCAAAAGAAGTGACAAATAACAGTTAAACTCATACAAATATTCACACTTCGAAAATGTGCAGACCCATTGGGTTTTACAATACCTTTCACTAGGCCTTGAATTACTGCGGAAGCCTCAAGGTTTCTGTGAATGACTATTATTTCTGTGGATAAATAAAATAAATAAATAAAAAATCATAGATTGGTCAGAACTTCAAGGAAAAAAAAATCAATTGAATTTATGTCATTCTAAAATACACCAGAATACGAAACAACTGGTAAGTTCAATTTACTCAGAGTATTATTAGAAAGTCAAGAATTTATTTTGTGATTTAGCTAAAATACTAGAGTTGGGGAGAAGGAGTTTTTCTGGAGGCTTTAAGTTGTATCAGTTGTGCATATGAATATATCAAGTGTTAATTCAGAAACTTACCCTAAAAGACACAATTTACCTTGAAACGAGTCACGGCACTAATAGATTGTTCACAGTTATGTTTTTTGAAGGGAAAGGAGGCAGTGAGCTCTGAGATCTACATTTAGGCTCCATAGTAAGAGAATGCGCAAAAAGTTTTGGAGGCGTACGAGACTGCGCCACCCCCGTCAGAACGCACAGGACTCTTAACGCAGAGTGGCCACATGAGCATTTTTTGAAAATGTCATTACATCTGTGAAAGCACAGATGCTCACTTTCTATGCCCACATCATCTCACATGTAAAGGTTTCGAAATAGAAGCAGTACAACAAGAACCAAATACACCTAGCTCTACATTTTCATAAAAATGATCCTGAAAATGTTGGATTCTGGTGGCATAGTCAAAAAGGGGGTAGAGAAAACAGGAAGAATGGAAGAAAAAAATCCTCGTTAAATCCTATGCTACTCTTAATTAGATCTCTTATTTTCCATCCCTAGAGTTATAATTTAGGCATTATACAACCCCATCTCCTCACAACAAATTCAGACTTACTATTATCAGAGTGAGAAGTACAGAACAAATCCCCTGCTGGTGAGACTGAAATGTGTTCAATAGTAGCTCCTAAACGGGGGAGGAACTCCTTATTCTTCTCTGTTGCATCGCGCCACTCTACAAGGACAGATTCACGACCACCACTCAGCAGACTGGTGCCTTCTCATCCACCCACAGAAATGAAAAGTGAAGTGTTTGGGGGGAAAAAATCGAAAGAAAAATATAATCAACGTTTAAAATTTCCTTACCATGTTAGAGAAATACACTATTTTTAAAGATATGCAAACAAGTGTCTTCCTAGCTTTTAATAAACTTAAGATAACACACTTAATAATCACTGATCCTAGGATTTTCCTTTCCAACAATATCTGACTCGTTTGTTGCTGACCAGTTCTTCTGCCAATGAGAAAAAATAAATGAAACAAACATCATCTAGGGCCAGACAGCTTCAATGACAAAATTTTCCAAACATTTAGGAAATAAACCAATTTTATGTTCTTCCAGGTAATAAAAAAGAGAACATTTCTCGACTTGTTTACAAGAACAGCATAACCCTTTACTAAAACTAATAAATTTTAAGAAAATTACAAGCCAATTTCATGACCGATGAAAATTCCCCAACAAAAATATCAGCAAGCTGAATCCAAGGATATGTTAAGAGGATAATAATATTGCAAAGTTGAGTTTATTGTAAAAATGTGAGATTATTTTAACACTTGAGAAATAAATGTAATCAATTCCTACTATGGGATAAAGAGAATAATCATGAGTAGCTTAATAGATGTAGAAAAAGTAAATAAACTTCTACACCCATGATAAAATTTCTCAGCAACTTCAGTGCTCACACACAGCGTGACTGGGTGCAAAGCACCAGCCCAGTTTATACTGTTCATATTTGCCTGAACTTATAACCTGTTCTCAAAGCAACTAGAAGTTGTAGCTCATTTACACAGGCAACTAATTTTCTTTTTCTATTAATTCTCTTATACATATACAGGATCAATGCTGACATTTTACTGACAACCATATACCATTTTAACTATTCTTAGAAATAGTCACGTGGCTTATAATATAAAAACAAGAATTCAACTCTCTAATAAGCCTAGGTTAGCTGCCTACATCAAAGCCTTGGTGCAGGGTAGGGTGCCCTGTATTCTTTTCTTCCCTTTGAGTGCCAACTAGCCGAACTACTCCTTCTTCCCCAAGACCCATCTGAAAAGGCTAATCCTAAATGTTCCAAGGCTTAAGTAAAGCCACCACAGATAGCTGTGACTGCTAACTGCTGTGAGAGGTGGCAGACAAGATGGACAAGGTAACAAAATAAAGAAAAGTCGGTGACAGTAAGTATCAACCGGTCTTGGCCCAGATTAGGGTAGAGGCCACAGCAAAGAAAATAGAAGTGAGGATGAAGGGCAGAAGAAATGACACTGCCTGGAACATGACATACATATGCACACACACATTCCACCCTAGTAGATCGCCTCATTCACATTCACAATTTTAAATAATTCAGACCTTGTGTTCCATTTTAGCTACATGAGAGTTTGTGTAAATGAGCTACAACTCATCCAATATTTGAAAACATAAATTTTTGAATGAGACATAGGTCCAAATCCCACTTACCACCTGTGTGACCTTAGGCAAGTTAGTTCTCAACTACAAATCTCACTTCCTTTACGTGCAAAAGGAGAAAGACAATGCCTATGTCATGGCTTTAAGAATTAAATGAGGTAGTGCATGTAAAGCACTAGCATAATCATTTGCTCTGATAAACTACAGCTATTCTTATGAACAAGCACTTAACCTTGCAGTCATACATTTTAAACAACTAATATGATTTAAATAGGTTCTTTCGTTAACAACAAGGACTTTATCATAGGTATACACTTTGATACTCTGATGGGCTCTGAAACCTAAAATAAATGGTATTGTGCTGAAAAAAGCTCAAACCACAGGGGTGAGAGAGTGTTTACGATTCCTCTGGTGCAGGCAATTCTACACCTTTCAAACTATAAATGCAGTGAATACGGATCCACATACTTCAAAAGATTATTTTAATTATTTTGCACTTACCTGTCACTGAAAAAGCCAAATCCATAACCATATCATGGTGCCAATGTAAACATGTGTATGTGTATTTCTTATCATCATCAAAATTCCTCCTATTGGAGAAAACCAAAATTGTTACTTTCACCAAAGGCATTAAGTCAGGAAAGTAATGGCATGCCAAATATAATGCACATAATATATGCCAAAAATAATAAATTATATTATTAAACTTGTAGGTCTCAATGTGTAAAAATTACATTTTCTCTAACCTGAGTCACTTCTACAAACAATAGATCATCATGGTGTCCTATTAGGTATATGCTCTTGTTAGTCTTTCCTTTTCACTCAAAGCTTGATAAAAAAGTTCTCCTCAATAAAGCAATCAGAGACAAAATGGAATTAACTCCTCCTACAAGCTCAAGGTTACAAATTTTAAAATAGTAAGTCTATGCAATGAAGAGCACAGTAATACAAGAAAGAGGGTACCAGCAAAGCCTAATCTCTATCACCAGTAATGGCTTTTCGGTATTATCCTTTTTCCTGAACCCAGGGATAGCTCTGTTGTGCAGGACTAATATAATATATACATTCACCATACTCTTCACTGAGTCAACTGACCAAAGACGAATTTTGCCATCCTTGTGACCAGTTGCTATGCAATCTTCCTTTGGGTGACATGCTACACATGTGAAATTGTTCTTAGCATGTTTCTTATTTCTTGATGATGATAAAGTAAACCTAGAAGAAAAAAAAGTGTCCCTTATTAAAGTTTCTTGGTAAGTGGTGATGTAGTTAAAAAAAAAAAAAGGGGGGGGTGGGGGGAGTTTGTCCCTTATCAACCAAACTGGAGAATTCTCAAAACTCACTGAATACAAATACAGGATTAAAAAAAATATATACCGTGTCTAAGAACCACAAATTTGCAAACACTTACGCAGTATAAACTTCACATGACTAATATTCTACCATAACTTGGCTACAGAGGCCACTGACTTTGAAATAAAGCCAAGATAGTCTTCTCAGTGGCTTTTGCTCGAGCCAAGTTTGTTCAAATTTCTTGTCAATTGAAGCTAAGTTTTAACATTAGGTATGAACAAGCCTAATAAATTATATCTGTGACAACTGGCTAATGTATCCAAAGGTATCAGGATCCTTATTATACTGCAAAGAAAAACAAATGTTAATCCTGACAGGGTAAAAGGGAAGAGGGGAGTGTCACTTGAGGAGTCACTATGTGTGCTTCGCGCTAGTCTCCTTAAATATGTTATTTTATTCATCTTTACAACTCTGTTAGATAGGTATTATGCCTATTTTAAATATATGCTAATTTGAGGTACAGTGAGATTGCAGAAACTAAATTTGACTCATTTTTTTTTTATTTATTTTTTATTTTTTTTAACATTTATTTATTTTTGGGACAGAGAGAGACAGAGCATGAAAGGGGGAGGGGCAGAGAGAGAGTGGGAGACACAGAATCGGAAGCAGGCTCCAGGCTCCGAGCCATCAGCCCAGAGCCTGACGCGGGGCTCGAACTCACAGACCACGAGATCGTGACCTGAGCTGAAGTCAGATGCTTAACCGACTGAGCCACCCAGGCGCCCCTGACTCATTTTAAACCCAGGTATCTCAAAGCCTATATTTACTCCAAAGCCCCAAAACTGGCCAATAAGCATCACCACCTGGGGTAGCCTTTTCCAACTACATCCAATTTTGACATCGTGTATGAACACCAGAATCTAAGGGGACAAGGAGTTTTGGCTGGACAAAGCTCCCTAGGTGTTTGTGACTAATGATTGATTCTCTCAACCACATGCATTGTTGTGTTAAAAACTCTACTTCTAAATCTAGTGGTTTCACAATCACTTGCAACAGGAAACTAGACACAACTCTGGATCACAGGTATGAAGATGAAATAAAATTGCAACAAATTTGAGTAAATAAAATGATCAAAAAGGAATTCTTACCTTGATGTTGTTTTCTTTTTGAAAAAATAAACAGACAAGTAAAAGTCCCGTACTGCAGCAACATATTCCCCCTGGTATTTCAAAGAGAAGATAACATTCACAAAAATAGGCAACACTCTTTAAGAAGAAACGTTCTCATCACAAAAGTTAACACAATTAACAATTTTTTTTTTTTTTTTTTTTGCAGATTGAGTATATCAATATAAAATGATATAGGTAGCTATGGAAAGGATACTCCTGTTAGAATAATCATAGAAAATTAAAAGACAAACTTAGGTACTATATCTGAAAACTAAACTCTCTAGCTTTAAGAATAATGACTTGAAATTTTCCCATTAAGGCATAATTTACACACAATACAATGCAATGTCTGACATGTATATATCCATGTAACCACCACCACCACCACAATCAAGAAATCAAGATTTAGAACATTTTCTTCACCTCAAAAATGCTTCCTTGCTCCTCTTTTTAGTCATTTCCCAATGGTGCTGCCCCTGCCAGCAACCAGGGATTTCTATCACCACAGTTTACCTCTCTGTCTGTTCCAGAACATCATATAAACAGAATGGTGCAGTATATACTTTTGTGTCTGAACTCTAGTTCAAAATCACCCTTTTGAGATTCATTCATGCTCTTTTCTGTGTCATTCATTTCTATTATTATGAAGCAGAATTCCAATAAATTAATACATATCACAAATTATTTATTCTCTTGATGAACATTAGGGTTTCCACTTTGGAGCTACTATGAATACTAATCATTCTTGTACAGGTCATTTTATGGTCATGTTCTCATTTCTCTACCAAGGAGTGTAACTTCTGGCTCATGGTAAGGACAGATGTTTATCTTTGTTCCATATATTCCCAATGCTCCGTACTGTCAGTCTTTAACATTACGGCGTTTTCTCTACCATAAGAAATTAAACCTTTTCAGAACAATGCCAAAATAATGCTATAAACTTAGATTATAGAAACATGCCACCACAATGTCATCTAGGGGTTTTTGGTGGTACTTGATTTTAAAATAAAAAAGTGGTTAGTAATAGGGAAAGGTGAAATAAATCATGGTATAAACATAACAGAGTTATTATTTCTGATGAACATTTAAGTATACATTCATGCTGCAATGTCAGGTGAAAAAAAGGTAGAGTCTTCCGATCCTAACTCAGTTTGAGAAAAATTATTTTATGAATGTTTAGGAAAAAGTCTAGAAAGACATTCCCCAAATATCACTGGTAAGATTTAATTTCTCCACTTTATTTTTAACTTGCAAATTTTCTATACTGGGCACACTGATTATGGACAGGAAGGCATAATTTTCTAAAGACACAGTCCAAAATGAAAGGATTTGAGTAGCTTTTACATGAGGCAGGCTAAGAAAGAATACAAATGCCAAAATATTGGTATTTTTTGAACAATTAGAGGATTTACAAGAGCAATAGGTATACACAACATTAAGGATCCTAAAAACTCTATACCAAAAATACATGCTAAAACGGAACAAACTTCTTCGCTAACAAAAATACTGTAACTCAAGGCAACATTCAATCACTGGAATATAAAATGCTCAGAGCAAACACTGCTGAAAAGAGATTTTATGTACAAAATAGGAAACTAAAATTTTACCTCATTTCCAAAGGCAATGCACTTGGGTGACTGGTTTATATAATCCAAAACAAAGGAGAGCTCCTTCGCTTCTATCTCCTGGCTTGATGATTTTGGCAGTTTCACTGAAACCAGCTGAAATACATCTAGCCAAAGGAAGCTATATTAATATAAAGCTTCTCTAGAGAAAATGAACATGTGCACTTATTCACAAGAAACTGTTAATTAGTATTCTAGATACATTTGATGCCAAGATAATAATTCTAGGCCATCTTGAACAAAATGTACCTTCACCCTGGACTGTTCATTTGAATATACAAGTTCTGAATGGCAGTCTAATTTCACAACTCGTATACATACATGCTCTCTCTAAATAGAAATACAAAACAATTTAGCTTACTGGTGCATTCTGTCTTCCAAAGTATTAGGCTGACCTTTACAATGGATATAGTATATCACTGAACTGAGCAGCCAAAGGCAACAAACCAGCCGAGAGCTTTCAGAAATGCGATGTGCTTGCCACATATTTATAGGATAAATCTCTTCTAGAATATTGACATGCTGTTCTCTTTATATCCCATTTTTAAAAAACTCACAAGGAAAAATAGCTATATTTTACTATGTATGCTATTTCCTTATCCTCTCAGACATTATAATGAATATGAAATTCTGTAACACATCAATTTACCATTTTCCCATTTTCCAGCCTGTTTAGTATTTGCTTTGAACTCTTGATTCTTCTAGCCTTCTCAGTCATCACAAACTTCACATCCCCAAACCCTGTACATTTGATTTTTTTTTTAACTTAGTCTTCCCCTCTGCCGACTGCAGGAAGTGGCACCACCATTTACCAAGTTGCTTAGACTAAAAATCCTTGAGTTATCTTTGAATTCTCTCTCATATCCCATATTCAAACCATTAGTAAATCTTGTTGGCTGTCTCTTCCAAAGATACCCAGAACTCAATCATTTCTTATCATCTAACTGGTAAGAGGTACCTCTTAACTGTACCCTGCACTTCTATCCTTGTCCCCCTTTAGTCTATTCTCAATAAGCCAGTGAATCTACTACAATTAACAACATTTCACTTTTCTGCTCAAAACTCAATGGCTTTTTATCTACTCAGAATAAAAACCAAAGTCCTTTCAATGGCATACAAGGCTGTATATTATCTATTCTTCCTTGGATTACTCCAATCCAACCTCCCTCCTAGTCCTCAAACATGTCAGAAATGCTGTAGAATATGCTTCTCCAATATGACCATGCGGCTTATTCTTCTCAGAACCTTCCCTGACCACTTATTTAACTAGGTATTTCTCCAATGTTGCCTATTCCCCTCCCCTGCTATATTTTTCTCTAAAACATCTTTCACCTTCTTATATCTTATGACTGATTTGTCTGCTAGATCAGACTAGCAGATGCCTTTTGGAGTAAACCAAATGCTATAATCTAATTGGAATTCTGTTTATGGTGGGATTAATGTTACTCTCCAGTACTTGGCCCGTATCATGAGGACTCAGAATATGAAAATCTAGTTAGCTATTAGATAAAATTGTGAACCGGGCTTGAACTAGCATTTCATAGAATAGATTTAAATTAATATTCGTCATTTGTTTCATCTTTGTTCCACAATGCAAAACCAGTCTCTGTTAGGAAATTGTATAAATCATATTGAAGTGTGCTTCTGGTTTAAAAATAAATTATTTACACGTCATCTTTTATAGTATCATTTTTTGACTATATGTAATTTATTCATTTAATGTCTAACTGAAAACCTACTATGTGCCACATTCTATTCTGTTGGAGAGAATAAAACAGACCATCTCAACAGAATGCCAAGGTCTTTACTTTAGATCAGTATTCTACCCTGGTTTGCACACTGGGCTTAAACTAGGGAATTTTCAAGTAAACAGGCCCCACCACAGAGAATCTTAAAATTTTAAATTCTTTGCAGTGATTCTAATGTACAGCCAGTGTTAAGAACTGCTGATTTCACTGATACGGATAACAAGTTTTGCTACAACTATTAGCAACTACTCTTGCAATTGACAATCACAGTGTTAGTATACAGAGTGGTTACCAACTGTGAGTGATGAGTATAAACACCCGGGGAAATATAAAAATGTAGATTTCTAGACTAAATCTCACAACTAGTGAATCAATGGTCAGTTAGGGAGATTAGGAACCTACATTTTTAGTAAGGATGTGAATACACCTTAAGAATCCACACACTTTTCTATAAGACAGAGCTTAAATACTGAAGAGTTTTATCTAAAATAGTCATCTAGGAGACTTAATTATTTTAAGAAATGTTGCCATTCCCAGAACATTTTTTGGAATACTTTAGAGGTTGTTTATGGGCTAACATAACTAAACTTACTGCTTTTATTCTTTCACATTTTTGACAGATAAATATTAATCATTAACAGTCTTCATTCACTAAATGATTTTTAGCTTAAAAACAGATTTAACTTTCACAGTTTTAATAAAAGTCCATGATAGAAAACAATCTGCCAATTTCTCCCAGCCAAAACAACACACAAAACCAATTCTCCCCTCAAAACACCCTCCAAAAACAACAAAGATACACCGTGGAAAGGATTCACTTAGCTAATGAGCCATGAGCCTGTGTAGCAGACTGCTCAGTAATTACCTTAAAGCTGCTTTCATCTTTGAATTCTGTATACAGCTATACTTTAGAGAGAACACCAGAGGTGCAGCAATCTTCTTGAATTCTGATATTAGAAAAATTCTTTGGATATATCCCTCATGTCAATGTTCTGATGTATCAAATTCTCTGCTATAGGGTAATTATTTGTGACCACTAAAGATATTCCAGAAATTCATAAAATGCTCTGAAACATGGAAATTTCAATGAAATAATGTTCCAATGATAATAAAAATGTAATTAATAATTTAATCACACTATTAGCTCTTAATATCAAACTGTTTTCTATACCATTTCTGAACAGATTCAGGGTCAAAGGGGTGTTCAATAATGGGTAAAATTATAGATACTTAAGAATGACATTAAGTTCAGTAGAAAGATAAACTCTAGTCCACCTCTGCAACACAGCTTTGAACTCTGAGCTCTGCAGTCTATTATTACAACTATATGAGGCTTCCCCAAAATAAATGCAATAACAACAGAAGGAACTGAAATGCCAGCTCCAAAAACTGTTAACTTCAGACTAAAACCAAGATGTTAACTTTTGAAAAACTATGGAAACAGTAAACCCATGCTATATAAAACAAAATAAGTTAATTATACTATACCTGGTTTTTCTTTATTTATTATAACAAAGACAGAATCCTCAGCACTGGGTAGAGTAAAGAGGGCATGAAGTTTAAGCCCTACTACGAAAGTCTGAAAGATAAAAAGCACCATAATATTTATCACCTGTCCTCCCCACCCCCCAAACTTAGGTTCCATAAAGGGCAGGGATTTTTTTTTTTTTTTAACCCATTTTGCTCACTGCTGTATCCCAACGTCAGAAGAGTATGTGGTGTATAGAATATACTCAATATGTATTTGTTGCATACATTTTCAATTAATACATATAGATCCACATAAATCTTTTAAATGGTACTATGGTATTCTAATGAATGAATATAAAATTTTAACTGACCTCAAGATCATATTAAATTTCTTTCTTCTGTAAATAATGCTGTAATAACTACACATACATGTCGTTATTTCAACAAGAAATTCCTAACAAGTGAGATTGCTGGAGTAAAGTTATTTTTTCATTACCAGTTGTACTCTAATTATGTATAAAAGTATCTGTTTCTCTGCACTTTACCTATTACTAGTGTGTTTTTGTTTTTTTTTTGCAGTCTCCAATTTGGAACTGATAAGGAAAAATGCTGTGTCGTTTTTTATTTATGAGATTAAACACCTCTCCACATTTACTGGCTATTTGTTATTTTTTTTCCTGGGAGTTACATAGTCTTACCCTATGCCAATTTTTTTCCCACTGAGTTATTAGTTTTTCCTTATTGATTTTGGGAATTTTCTGTATTTTAGGGATAATATCTCTTGTAAATATTTTCTTCCAATTTTATTACTCATCTTTTCATGGAAAGTTTAAAATTTTCAAACAGTCAAATTTCTTTTATGGTGTGACTTTTACAACTTGTTTAAAAGGCTCTTAGGCCTTCTAAAAAAAAACAATGTGTCTGTCATTACATTATGTTGCCATTCCTTTCCAAAGGATAAAAATGGAAGATCAATCCACGTACCTTTATTAAAATGCCATCTACATAGTCCCACAGTTTAACTGTGCCATCAAAGGAACAAGAATACAACTAAAAGGGTAAAAATAGTACAGAATTTATTACAAAATACAACTTCATTAAGATATTAAACAAATAATTAAGCAATACAGATGGCATTTTCTGTTCATTAAATCCTTAGCTTTAAAGAGGTAGAGTCACTTACTCCTATTTTTTTTTTTTTTAAATAGAAAACCTAATCAGAGCTCTGTGAAGGAATTTCAAGTTTTAATTAAAATGAGGGGGAAAAAGTCAATCCTCTATCTTCAAGAAGATGGTAAGTTCTTGAGCTACGAAAATACTTAAGAGCTTGTCTAGAGCCCAGTCCTCTCTTATTAGCAAAACCACTTTCATCTTACATACATTAAAGGACTGCTTCTCAAATGATCTGAGAATGTCCTCTTTAAAAAAAAAAAAAAAATCCAACACACTAAAGACCAATACTTTTGTAAAATACAATTAAGTTATCATGCACTCGAATGCTGTGGCAATGTCACAGTGCTCTACAGTTCTGGGTCATTCAATTTCCACACTTATCTCACTGCAGAATGGTAACCAACCATTTGTGGCACTGATTTGTGCACCACACTTTGGTAGCACCAGAAGGCCTTAATGTATGTTTAGCATGTATGTTTAGCTTTGTCCCAGTGGACTTAATTTTACTAAGGCCACACTGGATTACTTGTCACCATTACGGCGAAAATACATCACTTAGAACATTTATAAAGAATTTTAAGTTTTCTGAAAGCGGCAAGATTTCTGCCAATGAGGACATGGAATCAGAGAACAGAAAATGGTATCATCTATTCAAGTAAAAGAATTATGTCATGTAGAAAATATACATCAAAATTACTACATATAAAGAAAGGATCATGAAAAAGGATTAGTAAAACATAACAACCAACCATACAATCAGTGTCAAAACACAATGGGTTAACACACAAATCCTATGACTCTGAAGTCCAGAGAATCTGCACTCCCCATCACCTTAACCAAACCTTTCAATAAAAGCATTCTCTAACTTTATTAACTTTCACTCACGTGAATAGATCTTTTATGCAATGATACATGGTTTTTGTTTGGCTACAAAACGTAGTCATACTGACTTCACAAATTCCAGTTTTAATGAAAGGATACTGCTGCTATGAAAAACATTCAAGTGCTACACATAACAATGAACTGTTCTGTTAAACCCTCAGAGGAGAGCAAGGAAAGTAAACTGTGCTTGCACTCTGCAGAAAAGCTACTTAACTTTGACTTTCATGTAGTAGCTCATTTAATTTTGGAAAGAAAAGATCCCTGTTACATTAGGCCCGACTTCTTTGTGATAACAACACAGTGAATGGCGATACAAATAAACCCATTCTTGTATCAAGCAATAACTTCCATGTTGGCAGTAAGTAATCTAGAAAAATGGAACTTGATCAAAAACTAGAGCAAGAGAGGGGTGCCTGGGTAGCTCAGTCAGTTAAGCATCCAACTCTTGATTTCAGCTCAGGTCATGATCTCATCATTTGAGAGATTGAGCCCTGCATCGAGCTCTACACTGACAGTGTGGACCCTGCTTGGGATTCTCTCTCTCCCTCTCCCTCTCACTGCCCCTTCCCCATTCATGCTCTTTCTCTCTCTCTCTAAAATAAATAATTAAAAAAACAAAACAAACTAGACCATGAGTCAACCATTTTTGAGATGTCTTTAGTGGTTGCTGAAATTTAAGAACAGAATTAAAATGACATTATTTCTGAATTCTGAGCTGCTTTGTGGGGTGAGTGGGAAGGTCTGGACTAAATTAGATTCCCAAGTTTGCCCTGAAATTAACTGGTCCATCCACTGACTAATCCTTCTTGTCCAGCACTGGCCTTAAGATAACATCTGCACCAACACTAAAGAGCCTCATCTGTAAAGGAAAAGATCTAAAACATCAATACCTCTTAGCCAGCATTTTGAAAAATGGGTTCCAGAAACCAAAGGGGTTAAGGACACTTACGCTTGAGAAACACCAAACAGTATGCACCCTTTTTGGATATTTGTAATGCATATAAAAGGATTTGAGAAGATTTACAACCAAGAAATTATCTAACTGTGCCTAACCTTCAATTTCAGTAACTCACACAGCCAAGAATGTTTTCTTTCAAGCAACATCTATTAGCATTCTCTGGAATAAATGGTTTTACAGAATACAGCATGGGCAATGTAGATCTAGGCTGTGACCCTATTTTAATAACTGAAAATGTTAAAAAGTACCCTGAATCAAAAAAATCAACATACAGGTTTCTGCTGCTACCTGAAAGTAGAGTATTTCTATGAAATCTTTCATAGAAAGGTGGAAATGGTGTAAAACAAAGAAGCAATTACCATTAATTTATACAAACAATTTTGAGCATTCCCACATCCAAAGAATAACCTCTCTTAAGCTTTTCTGATACCTTGGGATTCATCTTGCTAATGGATGTACAACATATATTGAGATAAAGCACAGATGATCATAGCTTAAAGCTATGGTAGCTTGATGCTGAGCAGTTCCTGGGGAAGGAGCCTGGTGGGGCCACTCTCACTGCCAGGGGTGCGTGCTGCCTCTACATCACCCTGCTGCAAAATAAACACGGAATGCTATTTTTGATTTTCATCTTTTTTTGGTTTGTTTTTTTTTTATAAAAACGAAGTGGCACAATACGAACTTTTGAAAAGGGATGCATGTATTTTTCTAATTGTAACTTGGTAAGTTTCCCAGCTAAAATCAAATCATAATTTTCTGGTAACAACAAAGCCAATATTACATTTAATTATAAATCATTTGACACCTGTAGATGATTGTTGGGGTTGAGTTGGATTCCAGTCACCAGATTTCTGTGCCCTTGCAATATGTGTACACATTCTTCTGTAGCTGTGCTATGAACTTTAACAAAGTCACCAGAGACACAGAAGATATACCTGGAAATAATAAAAAAATAAATTTCATGTATTCTGTATACAGCATAATCTTTTTTTTATAGTTCATGAAAAATCTTTTTCACTTGCAACAGAGGTTTCTTTTAAAACCAACAGTTTCAAAAAAAATAAAATAAAACCAACAGTTTCAAGAACTACATACTAAAAATTGTGTGCTATGTTCTCACTTACCACGCACCATTACTCTAACAGCATCTTCCCATGTCCCCCCTGCTCTTCATTGTTCACTGGGGATACCACCTTACAAACGCTAAGTCAAAGCTCTCTCTAGTTGGCAAGGCCTCTTTTATAGCAAAGTACAAAGACTTTGTGACAGTTCTTTCACTTGTTGCTGAAATGTTAGTTTTGTTTTTGTCTTTCTGGATTTGTGGCTTTCTTCAAAATAGGAGAGGCTACTAAATTACTAAAAGTAGTTAAGTGGGGGCAATATTTGACAATTTTCATTACGGATATAACCACAGAACAGAGCTCGTAGTATAGTAGTACAAACCTTCTAGTCTCTACAAAATAAAAACAGTTCTGTGCCTATTACGTAGAACATTATACATGTCTAGTAGGGTGTTTCTCCATGCAGTACAGAAGGTACAAACCACAGAATCCCCAGGCCAGATCTCTTCTCTGTGTTCCCAAAGCAACCTTACATGACTTGATCCTACTACTTTTCACACTGTGTTGCCATTACTTGTTTACAAATGTATCCCCCTTCCTTATTAGGCCATAAGCTCCCATTGGGCAAATGCCTTAATTTATCTTTGATTCCCAATGTGCAATCCAGTTTGTTGAACAGAACCCACTCAATTCTCAGAGATTTTGTAAACTATCTGGATAAAATGAACCAATAAAAAAAATTACAAGATAACAAAAGAGTAAATCTTCTAATGCTGACCAGGATCACGACTACCCTATTTTATCAATTCTAAGACACCTGCTTTTTCACATGTTCACCTCTCTGAAATCAGGACGCATTATTCTAAGTGCCAGGAGACAATCATGAAATGACTTGTTTCACTGTCTAAAAGATTAAGCAAGTTCAAGCAACAAAACATCTGAGACTTATGGTTACCCCTCTGGCTGGATCCTCCTCTTCATTCCCATGAGTACCTTAATTCAGTCTTAACATCTCCAGCCTGGACCTAAGGGCTTCTTACAGTCTCCAGGTGTGGCCCTTCAATTCATCTTTCCCACTCACACCAGATTAACTTTGCAAATTTGACATTACTTCTTTAAAGATAAAATTAAATTACAGTTTGTCAATGTTTTCCCACTGCCTTTGGGATATGATCTAAACTCCTAAGGCCTTTGGTGATTTGACCTGATCTAAGTGGAGCTACTTTGTCATTTTAAAACTGTCCTCTAGTCAAGTGGTTTACAACTCCACTACCCTCCCACTCCCCACAGACACACCCCATTACACCAAAAGGTTGGCTAGGCATTCCCTGAGATGGTGGTGGGTGAAGGGTACTATGTGCCAGGAAAACTCCCTGATTCTGATACGCTTCCCCAGAGAAAAGGAATTTCCTCTCTCCTTGCTCCTCCACAGAGAATGGCTTTAAATTTGAAAGCAAGCCCCCAAAAGAAACACTCTCTCCCTGCTTTTGTATACATTGCTGTCTACACAGAATACTTTCTTTCTGACTACTTCCTTAAGACAGATTCAGCACACGTGAAGCCTTCCTGCATTTTCTCATTCTAGAGCAGCACCACTCTTAATGTGCTTATACAAGAGGGTAGGCTTAGCGCTATAAGAGCACTGACCACACAGCATATTGAAGCCTTCCCCTACTAGACTGTAAGCTCTTTGAGGGGAGGAAAGGTGTGTTTACTTATTATAAATAACAACAGAAATACAGTAGGTAGAAAAAGGACACAGTTTTAAGAAGTCAAACAAATGGGTTTGAATGCCAGCTTTACCACATATGGGCTGAATGCTGGGAGAATTTAATTCTCTAAAACATCACTGTTCTCTGCTGTAAAAGGCAGGTAATGGTTTCTCACAGGGTTATTATGAGGACTAAAGGAAACAACACATGCAAATGCACCCTTAGCACACACAGTATGCTTAGCACACTCAAATGCTTTCATAAAATCAGAATACCTAAAACCCTGCAGACAGAAATGCATGTAAAGCATAGACCACAATGCCTGCCACATATGATTCAACTTTACTGAAATGAAGAAGTTAGGGATGCTTTCAAACAGGAACCAGAATTTAAATGAGGCTCCAAAGGATGCATAATTTAAGAGCTGGGAACGAAAAAGAATACCAACATAAACATAAGCTGGGAAATAATTAACACAGTACCTACAAGAGATAGGAAATGACCTAACAAAGTGTATATGATGGGTTATGTCAGGAAATAATTGGGTAAGGAGAGTCAAGCTAGATCAGGGAAAGTCATGAAAGCCAGAGAAAAGAGCTGTAGATAAGGAAGGCAACAGAAGATTAATAGGGTTCTGAGCAAGACTAGGAATAAGGGTGAGAGTTATGATAGCAACACTTTAGGAAAATTATTACAGCAATATACAGAATGGTCTGCAAAAGAGTATTTAGAGTTGGACACTAGCTTTGTGGGAATTTAGGAATGTAAAATACAAGAATGACCTACTTTTTAAATTTTCTATACCTTAGCAACCTAATGCTTAGCACCATGTAACTGTAGGAGCTAAAAGGATGTAATATAAACAGTGCTGGACTGGGAGTCAGTAATAACTGATACAGGAATACAAGCTACTCTCACGTATACCCACCTCTCGACTTGCCTCTTAAAACAACCCCCTCAAGTAGGCAGAACAGAGTTTTTGTCTTAGTTCCAAGAGGACCCCATGACCAAGAGGAAACAGATAAAACTCCACGATTCTAGTCTTATTTACTATCTCAGCTTTCTTGATGACCTCCTTGAAGCAAAATACAAAATTACCTTATTCCTTTTTGTATAAATTAGCCAACACCTGTAGTACCTTTTAGATAACATCCAAAACCTTGATGAGTTCATTATGACCCTGTTCATTTGCTAGAGAGCTGATTTTAATTACTACTTTTTATATAGACACAAACAAAACCCAAACACTCCACATCTAAATCTTCACCAAATTCCCCAAACTTCAGTACTGATTTTCTACCTACTTATTAGGTCCACCTGGTCATTTCATAGGTACTTTAAACTCAACAGGTCCCAAAGTGAACTCGCTATCTCGTTAATCCTAAGTGCTGATTCACTCCAAAACTGTCTATTCTCTTCAATATCATTTTGGTTTAGGCCAAAGTAATTTCTTGTCTGAATGCCTGCATTAGCCTTTTAAGCCATGGTCTGTACTCTTCCAGATTCTTCTCCCACCACTTCCCTATACTTTATGCTACAAACTATACTGACTTTACACACATCACACTACCTACTCCTCCCACCCTACCCCAGCAACTTCAAGCTGCGCACTTCGCCTGGATGCCTTCCCCCAATATCAGTGGTGGAACAAACTCCTATTAGTCTTGCAAGGTCCCACTACTGAAGGGAAACTTTCACCATATAACTCCCTCCTCTATGCCATCTGTGTACCTCAAGTATGCTAAGTCAACCTACCTCTGATCTTGCCACTCTCCACCACTTATTACTTAGTTTTATGCATAGTCTTCGGGTTAACATTCTTGAAGAAACACAATCATGTTACCTTCCACCGCCCTCCATCTAGGGAATAAAAAAAATAGTCTCTTTGGACCAAACAGCCAAGAACTGGCTTCACGTTCCTTTTTCAACCTCACTAGCTCTCTTCATATACTAGTCATATGAGCTAACTGTACCACAGTCTGTTCAATATATTTAGGTTTCTACTCTTCTTGCTTATACTGTGCCCACTATCTGGAATGCCATCCATCCATATCCTCTAGTCAAAATACCATTCACCTATTTAGGCCTAGCCTAAATGTCATTTCCTCAGCAACCTGTCCATCCTCGCCAGTCTGAAGTACTCTCTCTTTAGTAACTCCCAAGGAACCATAGTATGCAACATCTGTTACTAATTATTTTTTTTCTCACTAGACTGTAAAATCTTGAAAATAGGATCAATATTAAAATTATCTTAATTTTTATCATGTCAGCTTGTTACAAATAATACGTAGCTGACAAATACTTAAAAACGAATTGTAGGACTTGGTAAATGAAATACTGCATCTCATCCTAAGTTGTAGAAGCACTACACTGGAAAAAGAAACTGGATTCCTAGCTGTAAGCAGAACTTTGACACCTTGAAATCTCAGTTTCTTCCTGATTTATAAGATGAATATCAACAAAGCTCTCGTTCATGTAAAGACCAAGGATTCTTCTTTTTTTTTTTCTTGCCTCTACTGCTATTTATGAAAACTCCTTCAGTCATGCATGCATTCAACAACTATCATACACCCATAAGCAAGACACTGTGGGGGATACAAACTTTCCTAAGATATTACCGTTACTCTTCTAAGATAGAAAGGGGTAATTAACTAAGGGTCACTCTGTCCTTAAATGATTTGAAAACCTCTTTCTACGAGATGTCATTTGTAAATTATACTGACAATAGAGCAATGACAGCTGACACACACTGAGCCATTAAGTACCAGGCTTGTTTTACCTGATTTATATGTATTAAAGCACTTAACCCTCTCAACAACCCTAGGAATTGGATTACAAAAATATTATTCCTGTTTTAGGATGAGACTACTGAGGCAAAGATAAAGAACTTGCAAAGGTCACACAATGTAAGAACCGGGTTTTGAACCCAGGGAGTAGTTTGGTTTCCAGCTATACTGAAGTCCCGAGAATAGACACCAGGGCTTTCATACGTAATCATTCCGCACAGACTCTAACATCAGTATCACGCATAGTTGCAATAAGGTTGCCAAAATACATCTTTAGGGGAAAGAAGAGTGTGGAGAAAATGGAAATCTTTGATCTTTCAGTAATTCAAAGTCACGACTCTTTCCGAAAAAACACTCCTCGCAGTACTGCAAGGGCAGTGATGTACAGATCTTTGCCCGGACTTTCTCGCAGCCCCACGGCGGAGCTGATTCCAGGCACGTGGGCCCGCCCCCGGTCCCTCAACCACCTGCAGGTAAACTGTCCTGTAAAGAAGCCTCAGCCTGCAGTGCCACGGGACTAAGTGGTTTCTCACTCCTCTAAGCAGCACTCAGGCAACGGTTCCCTTACGCGTGGCCTGGGGACTCCCGCACGCGCCCCCTTCCCAGAGCCCAGAACCGCCGGTTGGCGAGTCCGGACTGGCCTGACAGTTCTTTCCTCCCCCTCCCCGGGGACTCACGTCCCTCAGCCCGGCTGACAGTGCGCGGTGGCCCCATACTTAGAATCCGCAGAGAACACAGCTCTCCTAAAGTTCAACTCGCTGCCGCCGCAACGAACCACGCGGACCCTCTCCTCCTCCACCATCTTCGCGCAGACGCAGGAACTCACGACCGCCCGCAAGCCCCGAACTTCCTTGACGGAGGCCGGGCGCTAGGGCACGAGTCTCAGCCCACAAAAGGCGTGCACGGGCTTCTCTAGGCCTCAGTCTCTATGGTAGGACCCAGCGCCTGTGCCGCCATCTTTTTTGGGGGCAACTTTAAATTACAACACAGGTAGGAAAGGTGAGACAATGAATTTATATTAGACATCTTTGAACTCTTAGTACAAATAAGTTTCTCTCTGGCCTGTTAATTTGATTCTACCTACAACTTCGTTCGCCAGAAGGGAAGGGTGGCCTATTGTGTATCACGTGACCTCCAGAAGGCCTCCCTTTCCCACTCACCAAGGCCTTTCCTTTCTCGGTAGTGATTCGGGCGCTGCGAGATGACGCCAACATATTCGTGCCACCTGGTTTCACCGCTCAGCTTAGTTCTTGGGTGGAAAGGTAGCTTTCTACTATTTGCATAGCTGTTTGTCCCTTTCATTAGCCGTCATTTTCTCCTTTTCCGCCGAGCGTAGCATAGGTCTCTACAAAATCTCCGCAACTCCGAAGGCCTTGCCTTTTCCTTTGGACACCTGGCTCCTGCTCCGGAATTCTGGTGCATCCGTTTTTCTGTTGGGTGGAGCTGCTCGCACCGATCTGACATTCCCTCCCACTCCGGCCCAAGTTCCGACGCCGCTGCTCCCTGTTTGGCTACGGTTTTTTTTTTTTTTTTTTTTTTTTTTTTTTGTGCCTGTTTCTTTGGTTTTAGCTTTTCCATTAGTCCACCTTGCCTGTAGGTTAGGAGGCCCCGAACTCGGAGCATGGTTAGGCCTCTGTCACCATTCCTTTTTATAACGCTATGTACATCCTCTTCGTGGTCCAGGTCTACTAGGTGTACACTTAACTTTATTCACTCATTAAGTACACATTTATCAATCCCCTTGCCGGCACTGTACCACTACTAAGTGAAGAGCCACTGACAGCTTATTTTTATTTATTTTTTTACATGTCTTTTTTAAAAAATGTCTTATTTTATTTTTGAGAGAGAGAGAGAGAGATTGTGAGCGGGGGAGGGACAGAGAGAGAGAGAGAGGGAGGCACAGAATTTGAAGCAGGTTCCAGGCTCTGCACTGTCAGCGCAGAGCGAGGCATGGGGCTCAAACCCAGAGATCATGACCCGAGCCAAAGTCATTCAACCGACTGAGCCACCCAGGTGCCCCCTGACAGCTTAATTTTAGCAGGAACAGGTCTGCCCTGTACGTGTTACCTCTTGATAGGTTACAATTTATCAGTTTTCTGGAGACAAATAATAATTATTGTGAGGGACGGTGCAAAACAGATGGGACCCCTGTCCTGTTAACCTTCCACGGGAGGGACAGTAAAATTGTTTTACAAATTAATGACAGATTATGTGATAAAGAAAATAAGACTTTAATATGAGAGAAAATGGTTTTCTCTGAGGAGGTTTAGGTTTAACCTGATGAATATGTTTGTTAAAGTTATGCAGGTTAAAAAATACTTTAAAAATTCATTGTTAATACAGTTTTGCTGTAAAATAATTCAGTACAGAAATATGATTAGGATCACTCCCACCCACGAATATCTCTCCACTGCTAAAAGTTTGGTGTGTATGCTTCTTGATATTTTTCTAGGTATCCATATACTTTCACATTATTCTTCAGTACAAGGCACTACGTAATTCTTTTTTCCCTCTCTCTAGGCTTTTCACTGCATACAGATTTTATCTCCTTTTTAGTGACTGCATAGTATTCCACAGAGTAAACGTGCCATCATTGATTAAGGCATTTCCCCAAAGGTGGATAGTCATTTCCATTTTGTAAAGTGGCAAATAGTGCCATAGAGAACATGAATTTGTGACAGCATTGCTATAGGAGAGATTCCTAGACTAAGTATTATAGGATTGAAGGATATCTACATTTTTATTTTGAAGGAATATTTTGTGGAACTGAGATATGTGTTATTGGGGAAGCTAGGGGGAATAACTAATGGCAGCCAAAAAAGGGGAGACATTTAACTTTGTAGTCTCAAGTTGGGGGGGGGTACATAAGGAGAGAGTTATAAGATAGTATGTTTTCTTAAGAACTCATGAGGGAAAAGGACTGATGAAATGGTGTTAGGCAATTTTATTTGGTGTTAGGCAATTAGCAACAATTGAAAGGTAGCCAGGGCTAGGTAATCCATTATTTGAAATTTAGATTGTAATGTGGGGTTTTATCTTTTACTCATTGCTTTATTGGGTGGTTGTTTTCTTTCTGTTGAGTTTTGAGATTATTTATTTTGGATACACTTTCCTTGTCAAATATGTGAATTGTGAATATTTTCTTCTGAACTATGGCTTGTCTTTTCATTCTGTTAATAGTGTCTCTCATGGTACTAAAGTTTTAAATTTGCATGAAGTGCAGTTTATCAGTTTTTTTTCTTTTCTGGATCATACTTTTATTGTTGGACCTAAGACCTTCTTACCTATTCCACACTCATGACGATTTTCTCTTATGTTTTATACAAGGAATTTTATGTTTTATAGTTAATATTTAGGTCTGTGATCCATTCTGAATTAATTTACATTTGATTCTTTTTTACAGCCTCTATTTTTTCCATGAAAATTTCTATCTTTCCATTTCTTTTAAGAGCATATTGCCTACTTTTTTGGAGTATTGTTATAATTACTGAATTAAAGTCTTTTCTAGTAATTTCAACATTTGGGTCATCTTGGTGTTGGTGCCTGTTAATTGCCTTTCCTTTAAGAGTTATTGAGATTTTTCTGGTTTTGGTTTTGTGTGTTGAATAATTTCATATTTTATCTCAGACGTAATGTTAAGAGATCCTGGATTCTATTAAAATCCTTCAAGCCTTGGCCATGTTAATTCTGCGTAGTCTCATGCATGCACAGCTCAGAAGTGAGCCCAGTATTAATGATTTAAAAGTTACCTCTCTCCAACTCTTGCTTCTGTGATATTCTATATTTTTGGGCTTCCTTGATTTTCCTTCTTGGTGTTCTGATTAGAAAGCACAGGCTTTTTCCTCCCACCTTATTGCATACTTTTCCACAGTGAGGCCTTGTACTGAGGCTAGGTGGTGAGGGCAAAGGATATGTGAGGCCATATGGCCATCTCCCTCTCTCCACCATTGTCATTGCTGCTGAGTAACTGTACCTTTATTATTGGATCTCATCTGGGGTGGATCCAGGAGAATTAAAAGAGCTCCATCTCATAGGGGACATTACTCCCAAATGGGGGTAGGAGAAAGAGCTGCTTCATTTCTTGTTACTTGCTACTAGGTCTTCCTTGGAGTCCTCATCTTCCTACCCTACCACTTGTGTTTACCTTGCAGAGGCAGCTGTTAGTTTATTTTGTATTTTGTTTAGAATTTTTAGCTGTAGTTAGTGGGAGAGATAGAGTAGAGTACCCTAATTCCAGTTTGACAGGAGCTGAAATTCTCTAGGTTAACTTCTTAATAGAATTACTCTGATTCTTGTACATAGAGACTGGTGAGATGTTGCAGGGAGTATGGCCGGAGTCGCAAAAGATGAGTCTGCGAACAAAGTGCAGTTAAGTGAAGGTCCTCATACTCGAGTCGGAATGAGGCCGGCCCGACCCTAGAATGAAGCTTCTTTTTATTAGGATAATTGCTAAAGACTACATGCATAAAGTCAGCTAAGCAAGTGTGTTGGTCAATCTAATGGTTTAGCTTTTCAAGTTTGAATTTTGAGTTAATTGGTTTCTATAACACTAGGAAGGGTCAGGTGTGAAGGAGGATCTGGCCTTGGACACTGTTAATGGCTCTAGGCGTTCCTTGTAAGCCAGCTGCAGTGCTATGTAAACATGTCCTAAGGCCTTGCACCTTCTCCAGCCCTTCCCATGTGAAGTCTTTTCCTTTGATGCTTCTCTCCTGCATCTCCCACAGTATGGAAAAAAGGTTTGAAGCTTGAAGCCCTACTAGGAGTGTCTTGAAATAGTGCAGTTGAGAGATAATGGTGGCTTAGACTCGGGCAGTAAGAGTGGTGAGAAATGTTTGCATTCTGGGTATATTTTGAAGGTAAAACAAATAGTGTTTTCTGATGGATGAAATGTTGTATGTAAGACTATGGGAGAACAGATGACTCCAGAGGTTAGAACTGAGAATTTTGAATATTGAGATCACTATGTTCTGTGAAGGAAAGACTGTGAGAGAACAGATTTTTTTTTTTTGCCGGGGTGGGGGGCGGAGGGGGGTGTGGAACTAGGTATGAGTTTTTTATAAGACATTGAAATGGAGATGTTGAGTAGGCAGCTGAATATCCCGTTGGAATTTAGTGCAGAGATATAAATTTGGGAGTCATTTGGATATAGGTTATATGGAGGGGCAATGAGGATGGCTGAGGTCACCAGTGGAGTGTGTGTAGGTAGAAAATGGAAGAGGTCCAAGGACTGAGTCCGAGGTACTTTAATATTTAGGGATCAGGAAGATGAAGAGGAAATGAAAAAGATTGGCTAGTTTAAGAACAAAACCAGGAAGGTATGATGCCATGAAAGCCAAATGAAGAAAGAGGTAGAACTGATCTTTTTGTCAACTGTGACTGATAGGTTAAATAGCTAGAAGACAAAGAATTGACTGTTGCACTTAGCAATATGGAAATCACTGGGGGTGTTGATAAGAGTAGTCTTGATAGGAGTGCTGGGAATGAAAATCTGATTTGAGTGGGTTCAGGAGAGAATAGAGAAGTGAAATTAAAGATAGTAGGACTTCTAGGAGTTTTGGTGTACAGAGAAAGGAAGAAACATGATAATAGCTAGAGGGAAAGTGAGGTCAAGAGACACTTTTTTTTTCTCTTTGTTTCTAAGGTAAAGATATAGCAGATAGTAGGCTGATAGAAAAGACATAGGAGAAAGAGAAACTGACAATCAAAGAAAGTAAGCAAATAATTGCAGGAACTCTTCTTAAATAGGTGAGAAAGGATGGAATCTAGTGTTTAAGTAGAGGGATTGGCCTTTGCCAGGAGCACTGACACTTCAACCATAGAAATGAAAAGAAATAAAGGTGAAGGTAGATGGGAAGATGTATTTATGGGAGAATTTGAAATTTTTCTTTTGTTTGCTTTCTATTTTTTCAGTGAAACAGCAAATAAGACAATCAATTGAGATAAGGATTGGGAAGGAGTTGTTGGAGGTTTGAGGAGAGAGAAGATATGGAATAACCATTTAGGATGGCATTCAACCAACTGTGGCCTGTAGGCCAAATGTGGCTTGTCATCTCTCTTGAAAATAAAGTTTTGGGAACACAGGCGTGCCTCCTTGTTAATATATTGTCTATGGCTGCTCTTGCACTACAGTTTCAAAGGTGAGTAGTTGTGACAGAAATTGTATGTCATGAAAAACCTAAAGTATTTACTGTTTGGTCCTTTCCAGAAGAGTGATGCTGACTCTCGGTTTAGGAGGAAGGAAGGGAGAATGGGGGTGTGTATGAAGACTAGAAACATAGATAATATTCTATTTTTTTTTACAGAATTAAGATATAATTCAACTGGGGAGTTTCACTGTAAAAGACAACTTTTGTTGTTATACTGATAATTTTTTTTCTCAGATTATCAAAATGACATCTCAAAATTTGAAGATTCTAATTTAACTCTCAGATCTCAATTTAAGAGACAAAGCAATAGGGAAAAACTTCATAAAGCTAAAATAATTGCACATTTTAATGACAGCTATGCAAAATAAGCTCTTCAGTAGACTCTGAAGCCCTATCCCCATAAAAATGAACTTACACAAAACTCTATACTTAAGTACCTGGCGTTAATACTTTATGCCTGTTATATCCCCAAGGGATAGTCTAGCTATTCATACTAATCTCTTACTAAATTCTCATTACTATATATAAGCTATACATAAGAAGTACCTGGAGTGCTTTAGAAAATAATGAAACCTCCATAGATTCTGATGAAATTGGTCTTCAGTGTCACCTGGACATCAGAGTTGGTTTTGTTTTTTTTTTTTTAAGTGTGGTGAAATACACACAGTATAAAGTTTTTATTAGTGACATTTAGTATATTCACAATGTTACAGAACTATCACTGTATCAAGAATGTTTTTGTCACTCCAAAAGGAAACTTTTTACCTTTAAGTCACTTCTTATTCCCCCTCAATTGCTAGTGTATAGAAATAAAATGGATTTTTGTGTGTTGATATTGTATCCTGCAACTTTGCTGAATTCATTTATAGATCTAATAGTTTTTTGTTGTGTATTCTTTAGGATTTTTTAAAATGTATTATATCATGTCATCTTTTCTAGTTTGCATGCTTTTTGTTTCTTTTTCTCACCTGATTGATCTGACTAAAAGTTCTAATACAATGCTGAATAGCTGTGGTGAAAGTGGGTATGCTTGTCTTATTCCTGATCTGAGGGGGAAGGTTTTCAGTCTTTCACTATTGAGCATCTTGTTAGCTGTGGGTTTTTCATAAATTCCTTTTATCTTATTGAGGAAATTCCTTTCTATTTCTAGTTTGCTGAGTGTTTATGACTACATTAATGAGGAATATTGGCCTATAGTTTTCTTTTCTGTGGTGTTTTTGGCTCTGGAATTAGAGTAATGTTGGCCTAATAGAATGAGTTAGGAATTGTTTCCTTATCTTCTATTTTTTTCGGGGCAGCTATGAAGGGTTTGTTTTAATTTTTTTAAATATTTGGTAGAATTCAACAGTAAAATAATTTGACCCTGGACTTTTCTTTGTTGGGAAGTTTGTGATTGCTGATTCAGTCTCTACTTGTTATAGGTCTATTGAAATATTCTATTTATTTTTCTGTTAGTTTTGGTAATTCATAACTTTGCAGGAATTTCCTCATTTCATCTAGGTTACCTAGTTTATTTGCTTATAATTGTTCATACCATTCTAATTTTTTTTTTATTTCTGTAAGACTGGTGGTAATGTCCCCACTTTTATTTCTGATCTTAGTTATTTGCATCATCTCTCTCTCTCTCTCTCTCTCTCTCTTTTTTTAGTCTGCCTAAACATTTGTCAATGAAACATTTTGTTGATCTTTCTAAAGAACCTAATTTCGGTTTCATTGATTTTTCTCTCTATTCTATTTTATCTTTATTATAACTTTTATTACTTTTCCCAACTGTCTTTGACTTTAGCTTTCTTTTCTCTTCTCTTCTCTTCTCTTCTCTTCTCTTCTCTTCTCTTCTCTTCTTTTCTTTCTTTTTAGTTCCTTAAGGTGTAAAGTTAGGTTATTGATTTGAGATCTTTTTTTTTGGGCATTAGGGTTATAGAAGCTTCCCAGTTGATCCTAATGCTAAAAGACAAAAGTACTGCCGTGTTTGGAGACAGTCTAGACCTTACTTACTGGTTATTTACCTTGAGTGTCTATTAGAAACATCTGAAGATAGATCTAAATTTGAATTGGAAGCATCATTATGGGCTTACAACTTATTTTGTTTTTAAAAACATATTTTGGGGCGCCTGGGTGGCGCAGTCGGTTAAGCGTCCGACTTCAGCTCAGGTCACGATCTTGCGGTCCGTGAGTTCGAGCCCTGTGTCAGGCTCTGGGCTGATGGCTCAGAGCCTGGAGCCTGCTTCCCATTCTGTGTCTCCTTCTCTCTCTGCCCCTCCCCCCTTCATGCTCTGTCTCTCTCTGTCTCAAAAATAAATAAACCTTTAAAAAAAATAAATAAAATAAAAACATATTTTGTTGGGGTGGGCACCTGATTTCGTCTCAGGACATGATCTCATGGGTTCATGAGGTCAAGCCCTGCATTGGGCTCTGTGCTGACAGAGCAGAGCCTGCTTGGGATTCTGTCTTTGCCCCTCCCCTCCCCTCTCTCTCAAAAATAAATAAACTTTAAAAAATGCATTTTGTTACTAAGCCTGGATGTGGCTTATAACTTCCATTTTCTACTAAAAGGAAACAAAGCTCCTTGAAGAAATGGCTGACAGAGATGTACAAGATTTCTTATCATACCAGAAAGCAAGAGAGCTATCAAAGACTACTGAGGTTGAGTTAAATGGACTCAGGAACAACTTGAAGAGGGTCTCACTGAGTTGGGACAATTTGAGTATCAAAAATAATAATTGCAATGGATTGAAACATGTTATGGTTGAAGTCATGAGTTCATAATACAAACAAAACAAAGTCATTGGTCATCTTTGGAGGGTATTAGGAAATAAAGTTATTACTTCAAAGAACTTACTGAAAAAAAGAAAGTAAGAGTCAAGCATTTATAATCAGGGATAAAATGGTGCAGTTAGAGTTTCTCTAGTAGAGGAGCTTTTATCCAATAATAATAGTTTTATAAAACTAATGCTACAATGATCAGTAGATATTTCACAGTGGACAATAAACTTCAGAGCATTTTTAAATTTGGTTAAACTCTTACTTGAGAATCAGACTATGTATTTACCAAGGCAATAATACTAAGTCAAGCGGTAGGAGAGTATTGGCTGTATTTTGCAGCCTTAAGCAAGGTTCTGTAAGAAAAAGATTAACGCAGATAAAATTTAGGTCAACTGAATGCTGAGAGGGAAAGACATGGAAAAGCTAGATTCATTTCTCTAAGTGGTTAATGACAGAAGACAGCAGAAAGGCAGAAAATTAATATTTATCAGTTAGATTGGGCCAAACTACAGGTCTTTCTCCAGCCCCTCCCTTTGAGACTGTGAGAGAAACCAGTTGCTTAAATTAGATTATGGGTAGTAACTCTGTATCTGAAACCATTGAAATATTTCATGAAGTTTAAGAAACATTTTCAGATCTCTGATTGAGATATGTCTTACAGTCAATGGAATCTTATAATTGATGACATCTTAATTCACTTTCAGGAACAAGTCATAATGTAATTGTCATTGTCTCTCTAGGCTGGGTCTTACTTGTTATTTCTGGTCACATGACTGAATACCTACAAACTCTTGATATTTCAGTCAACAGACCCTTTAGGGACATTTCTTATTCAGTGACAAGTTTCTATAATTAGTCAAGTCTTTCAAAAGGTATAGCTATAACAATTTTTTTGTTTTGTTTTATTAAGAACTCTTAAGTAACCTTGAGGTTTATCTGACACACACATCCTAGGCACTGCGTTTCTCAGAAAGCCCCTATACTTGTAAACGTCTCCCTTATTCCTATATGTTTGGTTTATACTTGATTCAAGTTTCTTGACCTGAGTGAGGTTCAAACTAATTCTTATAGTCTCTGGTTCTGCGTATGGTAAGATCTACCTTGTTCATTGTTCTCCATTGCTACATCTGAGGTGGGCATTTAGCAGACTGCTCTTTAGAGGGGCTATATATTTTCTGTGGCTTATTTCATGTTGGTATACATTCATTCAGAGACCCAGGGATTAATTAGGGATTGGGTTGTTGTAAGTAGTTTTAGACCAAACTTAGAGTTTCTTTGAACAAACTCCATAAAAATTGAAGTCATTTAGTTAATTTGCTCTTCATCAATTCCATGGTAAAAGAGTATGACACACTGAAGATAAATTGTCACATGTATAATAGTATTTCAAAAGTCTGTTCTCATATTACTACTATGTAACAAATTACCCCAAAACATAGTGGCATAAAACAAACGGTTTAATTTTGCTCACAGATTTGGTGGGTGGCGAATTCAGGAAAGGGTTGACTAGGCACTTTTCACTTGGTGTCTGTTATACAGCTGTAATCTTACATTGCTGGGCTGCAGTCTTTTGAAGGGTTGATTTGACTGGACATCCAAAATGACTTACTCATAGTTGGCAAGTTGATGGTGGCTGTCAGCTGCAAACTTAGCTGGGGTTATCAATCTAGATAACCTAGCCTCTCCAATGTGCAGTGTCAGGGTAGTTGAAATTTTTACATGATGGCTGACATCCTGCAGAGAGAATCTCAAGGAAATCATCAATAGCTTCATGACTTTTTATGACCTAGTATCAGAAGTCCTAAGGATCCCCACTGCTGTATCAAAGTAGTCATAATTCAGCATGTAAGGAGCTTAGAAGTCATTACTCTCATCCTCACAGTAAGAAAAAGCTGAACCAACCAAAAATCAGCAACTCTTCTTAGATCCTTCAAAGAATTGAGGTTACAGGAAAAAGTACTGCCCCTGCTCTCAAAACTGAATATAGGTAGATAGAGAGAATCATGACATATTAGAACAGATGCCCAAGAGCAGTAATCACTGCTGGAGCCAGTACTAGAAAAAAAATGTGAACGGTAATTGACAAATTATTGGAGGATCAGTGTGGACAAGTTTAAGAGTTAAAAAAAAACACACACATGGGAGCGTAGTCTTAGAAATACCTCACACTTTCATGTGTTTTGCCTTCAGGAACTCTACCAGATTCTTACAGTGAAGATGGGAGACGAAAAGTCCCTCATGTGTCCAGGACACTTTTTTAAAATAGGCCCAGAGCATTCTCTCCTTCTTGACAAGTCCTGCCCTTGATAGCTATCTTACCAGAGCCTAACTGATTGGGATTTTACTGGATTCCCACTGACCAGGGGGAACGCAACTACTCAACTCTATTCTCTCTAGCCTTCTTGTCTCACTTAAGATGGAAAAATCTGAGAAGCACTCCTGAAGGTTACAATGTAGGGGAATAGATTCACTAAAAGACTGGGATCTGATCATATCACTGTAGAAACTTCCCCTCCCTCACACTTTACCACCACATCAATAGCTCTCCTGTATAATAAAATGGGTATATAACTGAAGTAACTGCATGACTCAGATCCTGTATAAGGATAAATCTCTAGGGAAGTCTGAAGACAAAGGGAAACCCAAATACAGGAAGGGAGACAAAAATAAGAATACCATAGGATATGTTACCCTCTGACACCTAAAGCTAAATAACAGCTAAAGCTACCAAAGCCATAAATACGGCTTAACTAAAGCTGCTACAAACAATAACTACAGCCAAACTCCTAGCTAGATAAACACAAAACCTTTTTAAGCCTATTTACCTCAGTTTCTTTTACCCAGTGCATCATGTCTTTCAACAAAATTATGAAGCATATTAAAAGACAAAAACTAGTTTGAAGGAATGGTGGAAGCATTAAAAACAGACACAGAGATGGCAGAGATGTTGGAATTATCAGACTGGAAATTAAAACAACTATATGCTAAGGGCTGTAATGGAAAAAGTGGATAACATGCAAGGACACATATGTAGTGTAAACAGAGAGCTAGAAACTCTGAGAAAGAATCAGAAGGAAATTCTAGCAATAAAAAAATACTGTAATAGAAGTTGAAGAATGTCTGATATGATCATTAATAGATTGGACACTGCTGAAGAAAGAATCAGTGAGCTTGAAGAAATGTCAGTAGAAATTTCCAATGATGAAATGTAAAGAGAAAAAATAATGCAAAGATAGAATAGAATATCTAAGAACTGTGATGCAGTTACGAAAGGTATAACTGTGTGTATAATGGTAATACCAGAAGGAGAAGAAAGAGCCATAGAAAAAGAAGAACTATTTGGAGTAATAATGATTGAGAAGTTTTCAGAATTAATGATAGACACCAAATAAGAGATCCAGGGAGCTGGAAGGATACCAGACTGGATAAGTACCAAAAATTTATGCCTAAACATATCATATTCAAACTGTGGAAAATTAAGGACAGAGAGAAGATATTGAAAGAAGCCAAAGGGGAAAAAAATGCACACCACATTAGCTATAGAACAAAGGATAAGAATTACATTGGGCTTCTCTTGAGAAATGATGAAAGCAAGAAGAGAGTGGAGTGGAATATATAAAATGTTGAAAGCAAAAATCACTAGCTTAGAGTTCCTATTCAGTAAAATTATCTTTCAAAAGTGAAGAAGAAAGACTTTCTCAGACAAAAACTGAGGAAATTTATCTCCAATAGACCTGTCCTGCAAGAAATGTTAAAAGAAGTTCTTTAGAAAGTAGGACAATGAGATAGAATCAGCTCTAAATAAAGAAAAGGAGTGTTAGAGGAGGAATAAATTAAGGAAATAGAAAATCTTTCATTTTTCTTATTAACAGACAACAGTTCAACATAGTAATAGCAACAATTATTGGATGATTATAACATATGAATAAATGAACTAAATGACAACAATGTCATGAGGGTGGAAAGGGCAGGAGGTATTAGGGATATTCTGTTTTAAAGTATTTGCACTACCTGTGAACTGGTATTGTGTTATTTGAAGGTGGACATGTATTAGTCGTAAATGTATATTGCAAACTCAAGGACAGCCACTAAAATAGTCATATATATATATGTATATACATACACATATATAGAATTGATACGCTAAGACAGTTAAAATGTTTAATTGAAACGAGAAGGCAGGAAATGGAAGAAAAAGAAACAGAACAAGGGAAACATAGAAAACTGAAAAATTTATGGTAGCTATTAATTCAGCTATAACAATAATCACTTTAAACATCAATGGTCTTAAATACACCAATTAAAAACAGAATATCAGAGTGGATTAAAAAAAGAAGACCCACCTATATGTTTTCTATAAGAGATTTATTTTAAATGTAAAGACACAGATTAAAAGTAAAGAAAGATACGCTATGCTAACACCTTTTTGAAGAAAGCTGGAGGAACTATATTAATTTCAGACAAAGCAGACTTCAGAGCAAGGAAAATTACAAGCAAGAAAGGGGCATTACATCATGATAAATGGGTCAATTCTCCCAGAAGACAACAGTCTTTAATGTGTATGTGCCTAACACCAGAGCATCGAAATATGTGAGGCAAAAACTGTTAGAACTTCAAGGAAATAGATTGAATCCATTATTAGAGTTGGAGACTTGAAAGCAGTCACAAGGCTGCCTAGTTTCAACTAAAGGGGAAGTTGACTGACTTTTCAAAGGAAGAAGCCGTACCATCATATTGTAGAAAAGACAGGAGACATAATAGTCATCTCTATAAAATACAGTCCTCAAGCATATATATTCACACAAAGGAAGTGTCCTCTTTTCCAAGTTTTCCTTCCCTTTATGGAATGTTTTGGTCTCACTAGTTTGTGTGTTCCTGGTGAGGTTACTTTTTGTCGAGGTACATATAGGTGTTGGGATTCCTATGACTGGAGCCTCTGCCAGCAATATAGCTGCTCTATCGATGTTTGCCTGTGTCTCCAACCAGTAGGGAACAGTCTTCTCCTATGCTTTCAGTCATCCCTAAGAGCATTATATGAACCTGCAGCAATGTATCCTTTCGTTTCACTACACAAGCACTTTTGGAGGATGAATAGGCATGCAGTTAAGAACAGTTTGAAACAGTACTGGAAACCAATGATCTCCTGACTCTCAGGTCCTAAAATATTTATTAGTCCTGGGGATCTTTTCTCTCAGGGGTGCAATTGAATCTCCTTGTAATGTGGCCTTTTTTTTGTTCTATACCCCTTCTTTTTATCATTCCATCAGATGAGTATCTATATCTCAATCAATTTGTATGTAGATAGGGATAAATTTCTTTCCTATGGGTCTTAAGAGTCCCATGCACATTGAGATATATCTGGGCAATCAATATGTCCCCTGAGCATTTTTGGACCGGAGATTTAGGAGGTGGGTGTGGTGCAGGAGAGAGGAGGGTGCCTAATTCCACTAAGACTCTCTGGCCTGTGGTTTCCTTGTTTGAGAGGAGCTTCAGATCAAATCTGTCAATCCCAGTTAAGTACATTAAAGGACCCGTTGTGAGGAGTGTGGGCAAAGGATTAATAAAACCTTGACTTCTTCTACCGTAGTAATGTGACCTTTAGTTAACTTTCTATCTCTGTCCTACTGGAAACCATATAAAGATAGGATATCAATTATATTACAGGCAATATTACTTATGGTAAAATGACCCCTGATTAATAAATTGCATCTGGTTAAGGAGGAACCATAAATGAACCATACATACCTGATGAGGTCGCTTTATGCTCCTCTGAGTGTGTTCAATCTTGTAATTGAGCATGTCCCTCCTGTGAACTCTGAAGTAATGCGTATGGGTTTGGTGCAAGAAATATTGTCTCTTGTGGGACATTTGGCTTTTAAGCAGGGAAGCTTCTTGCCAGATGAGATGAGGATGAGATAAATAATAAAGGTAAATTGAAGTTATAATTTTTAAATCTCATACCCCCAGGCATCATCTTATAAGTGACACTCTTTGGAAACTACTGCCTCAGAGATATCCCTTTAAGACACAGACAATTGGAGAGGGTATCTGAACTAAGGAGCCAATCAGATTCTCCCACATAGGAATTTGGGATACAAAAGTTGAAACTGAAGGCCACAGGGATTTGGATTCTGAAGCTGCAAGTTATAGTGAGGTCATTTGTGTGTAGAAGAGATATCAGAGAAGAATATCTTAATTTGGTCTATGGGCCTACTATAAGGTTAGAGACGAGTTGTTTTTATATTTAAGTGAAGTATATTAGTACTTTCAAAACATGACAAGAAATAGAATACCTATTGCCAAACTTAGTATTCTTTTACATTTTTAATTTTAATTTTTAAGCTTTTTTTAAATGTTTATTTTTTGGGGGGAAGGGGCAGACAGAGGTGGGGACAGAGGATCTGAAGCAGGCTCTGTGCTGACAGCAGAGACCTTGATGTGGGGCTCAAACTCGCGAACCATGAAATCATGACCTGACTGGAAGCTGGATGCTTAACCAGTTGAGCCTCCCAGGTGTCCCTATTTTTAAGTTTTGATTTAAATTCCAGTTAGTTGGTATACAGTGTAATATAAGTTTCGGGTGTATAATATAGTGTTTTAATACTTCCACACATCACTTGGTGCTCATCAAAGTGCACTCCATAATCACCATCACTTATTTAACCCAATCCCCGACCCACCTTCCTTCTGGTAACCATCAGTTTGTTCTCTATAGCTAAGAGTCTGTTTTTTGGTTTGCTCTCTCTCTCTTCTCTCTCTTTGCTTCCAAATTTTTATTTAAATTCTAGTTAGTCAACATATAGTATAATATTGGGTCCAAGAGTAGAATGTAGTGATTCATCACCTACACATGATACCCAGTGTTCATCATAACAAGTACCCTCCTTAATGCCCATCACCCATTTAACCCACCCTCCTCCCCCCAGCCTCCTTCCACCAACCCTGTTTGTTCTCTGTCGTTACGAGTCTGTTATGGTCTGCTTCTCTCTCTTTTTTTCCCCCTTCTCATATGTCCATCTGTTTTGTTGCCTAAATTCCACATGAGTGAAATCATATGGTATTTGATTGACTTATTTCGCTTAGCATAATACACTCTAGTTCCATTCTTGTCATTGCAAATGGCAAGATCTCATACTTTTTTTATGGCTGGGTAATGTTCATATATATATATATATACATACATACACACATGTATATGTGTATATATACACATACATATATACATATATATACGTTCATACACACCACATCTTCTTTATCCATTTATCTATTGATGAATACTTAGGTTGCTTCCTTGTCTTGGCTATTATAAATAATACTGCAATAAACATAAGGGTGCATATATCTTTTTGAATTAGCATTTTCATTTTCTTTGGGTAAATGCCCAATAGCGAAATTACTGGATCATATATATATTTTGGGGGAACCTCCATACTGATTTTCACAGTGGCTGTACTAATTTACATTCCCACCAACAGTGCTCAAGGGTTCCTTTTTCTCCACATTCTTGCCAATACTTGTTATTTCTTATCTTTTTGTTAATAGCCATTCTGAGAGGTGTTAGATGACATCTCATTGTGGTTTTGATTTGCCTGTGATGATTGGTGATGTTGAGTATCTTTTCATGTGTCTGTTGGCCATCTGTATGTCTTTGGAAAAATACTCATACCCTTTACTCATTTTTTAATCAGATTGCTTTTTTTTTTTTAAGTATTGAGTTGTATAACCTCTTTATATATTTTGGATATTAACCCCTGATTGGATATATCATTTGAATATATCTTCTGCAATTCAGTAGGTTGCCTTTTTGTTTTGTTGATGGTTTCATTTGCTGTGCAAAACCTTTTTATTTTGGTGTAGTCCCAATAGTTAATTTTTGCTTTTGTTTCCCTTGACCTAGAAGATATATTTAGAAAAATGTTGCTACAGGCAGTGTCAAAGAAATTACCGCCTGCATTCTTTTCCAGGATTTTTATGGTTTCAGGTCTCACATTTAGGTCTTTAATCCATTTTGAGTTTATTTTTTGTATGGTATTAGAAAATGGTCCACTTTCATTCTTTTGCATATATCTGTCCAGTTTTCCCAGCACCATTTATTGAAGAGACTGTCTTTTCTTCATTATATATTTTTGCCTCATTTGTCAAATTGACTATATAAGTGTGGATTTATTTCTGGGGTCTCTGTTCTGTTTCATTTGTCTGTATGTTTATTTTTGTGCCAGTACCATACTGCTTTGATTACTCCTGCTTTATAGTATATTTTGAAATCTGGGATTGTGATACAGTTTTATTCTTTTTTCTCAAGATTGCTTTGGCTATTTGGGTCTTTTGTGGTTCCATACAAATTTTAGTATTGTTTGTTGTAGTACTGTGAAATATGTGGTTGGTATTTTGATAAGGGATGGAATAAATCTGTGGATTACTTTGGATAGTATGGACAGTTTAACTATACTCTTCTAATCCATGAGTATGAAATGTTTCCCCATTTGTTTATGTTGTCTTCAGTTTCTTTCACCAATTATTGATAGTTTTCAGAGGTTTGTCAGTGTTTTTTGATGTTAACAGATGTGTGCTTTTTTGTGATCAAGACAATATACTGTTCTGCCAGGTATCATAATTCAGTGCTTCCTACATTGTGAGAAAATAGTTCCTACTTATTGGTTGATGATAAATTAGTATGTAAATTATCTGTGAACCGACCCTATGTTCCTAAAACTTTGATAATATTTGCATACCAGCGGTTTGAGCTGATGATGAAGACTTCAGAACTAGGTATAAAAGTTATTATTTACAAACTTCAAACTATGACTGCAAAGATACAGATATACCACATGGTGGCAGCAAAGGAACATCATTAATTTTACAGGTTTTGTATTCTACTTCAGTCTATGAGAAATTATAATTGTCCTATTAGCACAGGAAAAAGATTTTTAATGCCTAATAAGACTAGGGAAATGTTATTGAATAAGCATTTCTTAATCTTAAAAAATTCAAAAAGCTTTTTGTATCTTTTTCTTTATTTACAAAAACATCTCTTTAAAATCTAACATGCCATGTTGTTTTAGAATCAAATTCCTTTACTTTCTTATCCCTCTCTATTATAAAATCTTCATGAGCATTAGGGACTGTTCTTTGACCTTTAGGTTTTGAGACTGGAGTCATTGGTGACTCCCAGGATATTAGACTGTGTAGAATGTGGACCTATACAAATTCCAGCTGTTGATGGTACATGTAGTTCTTTTGCAGACAGGCTTCTTAGGCATGTTGCCTAAGTTTAATTCCATGTATAAAGTCATTCTCAAAGTATGTAAACTGAAACAGATGTTAGTACTCTGAGAATGCATTTGGTGCACGAAGGAATAGTTTCCTTGCCTCTTATTCTACCCCTACTTTATTTTGAAAGCTCTTTTGAATAGAAAAGGGCCTCTAGGGAATCATGTAGTGTCTTTGACCCCATTAGTGTGTAGAAATTCATTCCTGGGAAACAATTGCCCCAAATAAATGTTAGAATCTGCTTTAAAGTCCTTCTTTAATAACCGTATGATTCTATTTCCTTCTCTGTAAGCTTTGTTTAACTCTTCTTTAATTAGGAAGCTATTCACTCTAACAGTACAAACCAAACTAGATCTTACTGATACTGTGATTTAAATAATAACTCTAAACTGTGATTTTCCTAAAGATTAGCAGTAATAAAGGCAGATGTTTTGCAACACCTATGTACCTTATTACTATGTTTTGAGATATTAATGTACCATATTTGAAAGTCTTCCCAAACTGAATTATGTTGATAATAGTTCATAGAGTTCAAGTCACACACTTGGTGATTCCAAAAATTTCCAGAAAAACAAACAAACAAACAAAAACAAAAAAAACCCCAAAAGTAGAGTTACTGGAAGTAGTATCTGACTTTTCTTTACTTTCTTTGTATCTTATTTCCTTCCTCTTCCCCTTTCTCCTTTTCTTTTTTCAAAGATATTTGTTAAGGGCCTACCCCAGGTACCATGCTAGCCTTAAAGACAGATCCTGGTGTTAAAGAAAGACGCACAATTAAAAGTCTCTGGCAGCACAGAAGAGCCAACCCACAATTCTGGGGAACTAAAGAAGACTTTACAGAGGAGATAATATTGGAGCTAGGCATTGAATGATGGAGGAGAATTTCTCTTAGCAGTGAAAGGGAAGGCAGATTTTCTAGGCAGCAGAATGATATGAGCATTATAGGGTGGGTTTGTGGAACCTGGACTCTGTTATGGTTTTCTTCAGATACTGGGGTGGGGGATGTGGTAATTAGGTAATGAGAATGGAAAGACAGGGTGAGGCCAGAATTAGGTCGAACGGTTTGGAAATATAAATGTAAAATCTTTTTTTAAATTAAAAACTAGTGATTATAGTTTTAAATTTTTGATACATAATTTATAATATGTTCTTGATTCATAATAATGTTTTGATTTATGTTACTTCAGGGTGGTAGTATGTGACCTTTTTCTGTATAGTAAAAGTTTAGATAGATATCATAATGAGCTGATGTTCTTAAAGTTAGTGAGTTACCTTCTACACGCATCAGTAAAATACATCAATTGAGTAAAATTTATGCAATTCCATGTAATTCACATAATTTTGTTACATAAACCCAAAAGTCTCCTTGAATTTGTCTTTATATTTAATCATTCAAATTCATGATATTTAGCTACTAGATTAAGAAGCAAAGTTTAAGTGAAAAATTATGCAGATGTATAATTATAATGCTGTATTGGTAATTAATATTGGTAATTTGGCCTTTATTAATGGGCAACTTAGCTAAAAGATAGCTCTTGTATATGTTACATATAACAGGAATCATTTAATTTATGTATTAAATGTAACAAACAGAGTTTTCCTCACAAAGAATGGACAATATTTTCCTTAGAAAGTAAAACCCAAGTTCAAAGTATATATGGAGAAATTCATGTTCAAAAAATAAATTCCATGTTGTTTACTCTAGTTTTTAGGATCACTGATGAAAGGGTTTCATTAGCTGTAGGTTTTTTTGATAATCCTATTTTATAAAAATAAGTTAAATTTTTCTACTTTTGATTTTAGTATTTGTTTTATTCTCAAATCATACATCTTTTGGTCCTGCTACCATGGTCTTATTTACATGGAAATGACTGATGCTATTTGTTGGGGCAAATGTGGATGTTTAAAAAAATGTTGTTGGATGTTTCAGAGTATTTTATATATCCCATCTTTCTATTGTATCAGAATAAAACATACTTCTAAATGAAGAAAAAAGCATTCATATTGCTTTCTTCCATTTAATGCTGACATTTAACTCCTTTATTTTTTCAGCCTGAATTATAATTCTAAAACAAACAAATTCTTAGTACTTAGCTTTCCATTTTAAAGTTCTCAGCAAAGTGCAGTTAGGGAGTGGATAGAAAACTAACATGACATTCTTCAGGTTTTCTGGTCTGCTTGAGTGATTTCATAAATAAATTGTAAAGCTTCAGTAATTTCATTTATGAAAGCCACTTGAAAAAAAAATTCACTAATAATTTTGTCACAAATAAATTCAGTCTTATAAAGGGGTGTTATAAAGATTGTGCTTTTTATTTTTTGCATTAAGATAATTCTCTTTTTATTTTTGAATTTTATTTATTTAAATTTAAGTTAGTTAACATACGATGTAGTATTGGTTTCAGGAGTAGAACCCAGTGATTCATCACTTACATATAACACCCAGTGCACATCCCAAGTTCAGTCCTTAATGCCCATCCCCCATTCAACCCATCTCCCCATCTACCTCCCCTCCAGCAACCTTCAGTGTGTTCTCTGTATTTATAGTTTGCCTCCCTCTCTGTTTTTATTTTATTTTTCCTTCCCTTCCCCTATGTTCATCTGTTTTCTTTCTTAAATTCCACATGTGAGTGAAATCATACAGTATCTGTCTTTCTCTGGCTGACTTCTCTTAGCATAACACACTCTAGTTCCATCCACGTTCTGTTTTTCAGATGAAGTAAATCTGAAAAGTAAGGATTTAAGTGGTAATTTCAATCTGAATTTTTCATAATTTCTTAAGGTTTCTCACCTCACCTCCCAGTTAGAAGTAGAATCTAACTCTTATTTCTAGGACTTGTCAGACAACATATTGAGGAGAAGTAAAAAAAAAAAAATTCCTCGTTTCTTTGAATTCCTTACACAATGTTGTAGGACAATCCTAATTGAGCAATTAGACTTGCATTTCTGATTGACTAGGGCATATGTCCCAGCATTGAGTGGATTTATGGAAATCAATAAAATGTAAGGGTATTTAAAGTAAGGCTAGTGATAAAAAGATAAACTAGTATGTATGAATCATGGTATTTAAATTTTTATTATATTCCAATTTATTTTTAAAATTTTTTTGAGATTTAATTGACATAACATTGTGTAAGTTTAAGCTGTAAAATGTATTTATTTGATACATTTATATTATATTCCAATTAAAGAATGACCATCAAAGGTCACCATATTCACTGAGTTTTATTCTCTGTGTTGCTTTCCTTTTTATAATTTATATGCTGTGGTCTTCAAACCAGAATTAAGAATTAGGAGTCACAGAAATTTTTTTTTAAAACACCTTTATTGGGATATAATTAACAAAAATTATATATATTTAAGGTGTATAACTTGATGTTTTGATAGACACAGATGTTTTTAAAAGTCTGAATGTAGTATTCCAAGTCTGTTTACATAGCAGTGCTATCGACACATTTTCAACATCACACCATCGGAGAGGCAAAAAGCAAAACTGCATATATCCAAGTTCTGTGGTTTGTAATGAGCAGGGTATTAATGTCAATGAGATTTAATTACCTTTAGCTTCAGCTTCAGGTATAGCCTCCTACTTCAGATAACTTAGTATTATTTCTCTTTAGATTTGCATTTGCTTCCCATTGTCTTTCACTCAGAAAGAATAATGGCTTTCTGACTTGGAGTGGGCCTCTTGTGCTAAATAACTGGCTGACGAACACAGCACAGTTTTTTACAACACAGACGTCAGAGTGGATTTCATCTTGAACTGTAAATCAAGCACATGAATCAGGGTCAAGATTAACAGGTTAACAGCCCAGGTTAATAGAACCACTCCACTGAATCTTGGCTTGATCAGCCTTAAGTAATGCACTCTAGTTTCACCATCGAAAATACTGTACCCATCCTCGGTGAAAGATCTTTCATGTGCCATAACAAGATCTGAAGTTTAAGTGTGACTGGAAATACAACCTTAATATTTTTCTTTTCCTAGAAAATGAAAAACAGAGAATCTCTCATTTTCTGACGTGCCAACTGTTACAAATGTCTTAAAGCAAAGAAAATGGAGTCTGATTTTGTTCAGTACAACAGTACTAGTTAAAGAAGTGTCTTGCTGCAGTGTTTCCAAAAGTGAATTTATTTGTTGCTTTAGAAAGAAATTCTGTTGCCATTAAAATTATGTCTCTGGGTAGGTGATTCATAAACAGAGAACCTGGAAATGGAATCAGTCTCTTGAGCCTATTTACATTCTTAATCATCCACAGCTGCTGAGCTCTTGGAGGCTTTTGGATTTTTCAAAAACAGTCTTATCTTTTGCGATTAAAATGTTAGATCATGATCACATAAATACAATGCCAAGTAACAATAGTTTACAAAACTAAGTTTCGAGAAGGTGGACATCCCTTTCAATGTGTAGTGAATCTCTTTTTAGCTACTTTGAGCTAGCTTTTAGCACATTTTAAAAACATTTCCTTTGATGCAAAACAGCTGTAGCTATGTTTCGAGAGATGTAAACATTTCCTTCCACCTCCTCCTTACTCTTACACTTTCCAGACTCAAGGCAAAGGATTTAAAAACTTTGCAGTTTCTTCTTACCATGTACTTCCTACAACTGTTTACCTTCTAACTAACATTTTTTAAGAAAACTTTTATAGAACGGAGTTTGAACACTTACTTGAAGCAAAAATGGTTGAAAAACATTATTTTCTTGAAAATTTGGTATAATCTTAAAACACCTTCTTAAGGTATAGCCATTGACACATTTTCAAATGCATTTCCTGCTTGGGAAGAACTTGGCCAGCACAAACAGTACAAATTAATACATGTCCACAGATATTTGGGTTGTAACAGGCAAGCCAATTACAGTACTTTCCCTTTAGAGTTTATAGGAAATGATCCTTCCAGTTTCTTCAACCCATATAAATTATAGCTCTATCTTTCTTGCGTTTGTGATGATTTATCTCGGGCTCTTGTGTGAACATTGTTAAGGTCTTGCCTGCACCATTTCTGAATTTCCCACACTTTAGATGTATTAACAAATTAATAACTCTTTCTTGTATCTGAAGAATACCATGCCCAAGGTGCTTTTAAGATATAAGTAGTCCAGTCTAAGCCAGTTTTCATTTTTCCTAGACACATGGCTGTAGGTGAGAGCTGGGTCAATCATGTTTAGTTACAAACCTTTTTCCATATAGATATTATCTCCCAAGACCCTCAAGGAGTACATTTCCTGGTGGGGTTTGGCAGGGGAAAGAACTTGATTTTAGACTGAAGTGCTGGGGCACCTAGCTCAGTCAGTTGAGTGTCTGACTTCGGCTTGGGTCATGATCTTGTGGTTCGTGAGTTTGAGCCCCACGTGGACTCACTGCTGTCAGTGCACAGCCTGCTTCAGATCCTCTGTTTCCCTCTCTCTGCCCCTCTGCTGCTTTCACATGTGCTCTCTCTCTCTCTCAAAAAAAAAAAATAAACATTTAGACTGAAGTGAAGTGCAAGGATAAGACTATAATTGGTGGCAGGAAATATGCACTGAAACTGATTTTTCAGATTTTAGCAATATTCGCTTTTGGGTGGCCTTGGATATTTCTGTTGGATATTAGTCAACTTTTAGTAGTGTCTGAGATGTTACTATCTCAGAGATGGAGTCTACCATTTCTTCATTTTATTTGTGAAATGTGTTGTTTCCACAAAATATACATTGGAATGTATCTTAAAAAACATTAATTCTGTGCTTTTATGTTAAGCAAACAAAGCTGGGCAAAATAAATCAAACTGTATGTTTCCATTTATATGAAGTTCAAAATCAGTTCCAAATGTGAGAACTTTCTGGGAAGGTGGAAATAAATATTCTATCTGGTGGTAGGGATGTGAATTATATGGTTGTACTCATTTATCAAAATTGTACTTCTAAGATTTTTGTACTTTAATGTATGTTAAATTGTACCTTAAAACTGTTAAGAATAATGATAATTAAATGGGGATGGAGTGTGGAGAGGCTGAAGATACGGACAAAATAAGAATGGCCAAATATTGATAATTATTGAAGTCTGGTAATGGATACATGAGCGTTCATGTACTCTTCTAATTACTTATATGTTTGACCTAGTTTGTAATAAAAGTGAAAATTGACATCTTAGTGATTCTGATGTGCAGCTAAGGCTGAGAACCCACTGATCTAAGTAGATTAGAGTAAGAGCAAATTGTGTTATGCAAAGCTTGAGCCTGGCCACACTTTGTGAGGAATTAGAAAACAGTGTCCTAATACCATAGCTGGAATTAAATTTATCAAGTCTCTATTATTATCTCTAGTGCACTGAAGAGGAGATGGAGACCCATGGGAGCCAAGTGTCTGAACAATGCACATAATGGTAGGACTAGGGCTAAAACTGAGAAAAGCTAAATCTTGCCTTGGTTTGTTCTGGAAATTACCCTGGTGGCTCTCTCTTCTCCCTTTTGGTGGCTTTGCAAAAACTTGGTTCAGCAGGAGCATGCTTGTTCAGTGAGCATAACAAGATCTTTCACTGACACCTGCTATGTTTCTAATAACTAATACTTTATTTGAGCTGCATATGCCCTCTTTTCTTTAAACATCCTTTCACCCAGGAAGCTCCCATTGATGAATAATCCACCTGAAGTTTATCTTGCACCCATACCACTTGACAGTGATACATGGGCAGGGTTCTTTACAGGATGAACGTAGCTCTGCCCAGTCCAGTTGCTCTGTTCTGTAGGATTATTAACACTCTTGGTATCTTGTGCAATCTGATGTTTTCTCCAGTTGTAAGTTTACTTTCTAATAAACCTTACTTTATGCTTATACCATCTATTTATAGGGCTGTTTTTCTGTTTCCCTTGAACAATGGTTGTTGAGCATGGAGGTAAACATAGTACTCATTCCAGTGTTAATTATTTTGTTTTAATTAATTGTGGAATAGTTCAAGTGGAAATATCTGCTTTCCAGTTATGTCAAACTAGTAAGTGGTAGCTTTGGCTTCTCCTAGCCACCATAACCCCAGAACACTAGAGTCTAGTAACAGGTGGATCACCCAGAATTCCCACAACAATGGATATGCTAAGAAAGTAAAAACTAGGGGCGGGGGGATAACTTGAGTATATGTCAACATTTACAATATCCTGGATGCTGGAGCATTTTTGCTGGATTATGTTTTTTTTTTTTTTTCTTTATCCTTTTTTTCCCTCCAGATTGCATTCCTGATATAGACTTTCAGAGCTACCTGAGACTCGTGTGAATGCACCAATAGTCTGGCTGGAAATATTTTTTTAAGATTGCAAATTTAAGTGATATAATGTAGAAGAGAGTAGCCAAAAGCCAATAGATAAAAAAAAAATGAAGTTAAAAAGAGCATGGGCCAGAGAGTTTCATTATTGTCAATTGTAGACTGGGTTGCTTAAAACCGGTTCTGTTGAGGATGATTATAAAGTCTGGATAAAATATGAAAAAGAAAAGATCTCTATGAAGGCATTAGATAGCTACTAGTATTTCTAAGCCAAGATCTGAAAGAAGATGGAAAAAATAAAAATGAGCCCAGGATTTGATACTTTCACCTTCAAGGAAATTGTAGATCTCAAAAGCGAAACCAGTGGTTGAAATGCTGAGAAGCTGAGGGAAGCTTCTTTGAGTATTATGGAGGTAGAGGAATAAAAATTGGAGTTGAGGATTTGTCAAGGGGGGTAGACTCCATTAAATAGGCTACCTTTTCAGGTGGGACCTTCAAAGGCTGCTTCCTAGAATAAGGGTAAATCAGAAATTTACTAGCCTTGAAGGCCAGGAACTGAAGGCCAGTTTCAAATCATATTGATCTCTAATTTGGATTAAAGCAGACTTCTCTTGGCCTTGATGCTTAACAAAAGCAAAAGTAGATTATCTGGAGGAAGATAACATCACTCAGATCTTCAGATTATATTTACAGTCTTAAAATCTGCAGTGTTCTTCATCCAATAAAAACCTAATCCACTCATACAGAAGTAAAATAAATGACCCAGACAAAGGATGATAGAAATATGCTCTCAGGAGGTCCAGGTGCTGATGTTCCCAGATTTTAAAATAACTATGATTAATAGTCAAGGCAGAAGAATTTTGGCAGAAAACTGCGAACTGTAAAAAAGTCAAATAGAAATTCTAGAACTCTAAATATCTGAAATTAAGAACTTATTGGGTACCTTACTAGCATATTTGGTACAACTAAAGAGAGAATTAGTAATTTGGTATATGGAAAATAAGAAAATGTTCTGACAGAATCACAGAAACAAAAGAATAGAAAATGTAGAAAAGAATGTAAGAGGCATGAGATAATGTGCAGAGGTCTGACATATGTGTAATTGAAGTTCTGTAAAAAGAAAGAGAAGGGGCAGAAACAATATTTGAGGAGATAATAACTGAGAAATTTTCAAAACTTATTAAAGAAGTCAAGTCATATATTCTAGAAGTACTGTGTATTCTGAGCAGGATAAATATGGAAGGGAAAAAAACATATCTAAACAAATCATAGTAAAACTGCTGAAAATCATAGCCAAAAATTAAATCAGACTAGGAGAGGTTTCTTTGTCAAATGAGCACAATGTCTTACAGTTGACTTTTCAATAGAAGAGAAACAATGGAAGACAGAAGATAGTATGATTATAATTTAATGCAAAGAAATGTGTAATATAATGTATATCAGCCACAAAAATTCTATCCTATAAAATAATAACCTTCAAAGAGGAGGATGAAGTAAATATTTTTAGGTAAACAAAAACTGAAAGAACTTATCTTCAGAAGATCTGTACTGAAAGAAATAGTAATGAAGTACTTCACATAGAAGGAAAATATTTCTACCTGGAAGTGTGAAAATGCAAAAAGGAATGAAAACCTATGGAAAGAGTAAATACATGGATGCATCCAAATGGTATTGATTGCATTAATCAATGCTACTATCCTGCTGGTTTTAAAATATGTAACAAAAAGAGCACAAAATGGAATATATACTGTTAGACTTAAAAGAATCAAGGATGCATGTTCTAGTTGTAGAGTAAACTTAAAAATTTTTTAAAAAATGTTTGTTTATTTTTGTGAGAGGGAGAGAACGCAAGTGGAAGAGGAGCAGAGAGGAAGACACAGAATCAGAAGCAGGCCCCAGGCTCTGTGCTGTAGAGCCCAGCGTGGGGCTTGAACTCAAGAGTTGTGAGATCGTGACCTGAGCTGAAGTTAGACACTTAACCAACTGAGCCACCCTGTACAGTAAACTTTAATAGTAAAAAGAATGTTTACCTAATAGAAAGGAGGAAATGAAATAATAAAAACTACATAATTAATTGAAAATAGTGCAGGAAAGAAAACAATACTAATTTGGAAGATTGAATCCCAAAAGATCAGTTATTTAACATGAAATGTAAAGAGATGAAATATAACAATTTCAAGGCAAATATTATAAGACTTGATACAAAAACAAGTCCCAACTACACTCTGTTCTGATACTCACGGTTGAATATAAGCACACAGAAAGTTTAAATGAAAAAGGATTATGGAAGATACCTCATGGGAACAGCAATCAAAAGAAAGTTGGTATAGACTCCAAAGCAAGAAACGTAAAATGTTGTAAACGTAACATTGTAAACACATTGTAAATGTAAAAGGAGATATAGATAATAGGTGTCAATCTTTTAGAAAGATATAATTTAAAATTATATGTGTCTAATGAAACACCTTCAAAATATAGAAAGCAAACATTGCTTTTACTAAATGTAAATATGGAAAAAACCATATCAAAGTGGGAGACTTATAACCTCTTTAAATAAATGCTAGTTTGAGCAGATGTAGAAGAATACAGAAAATTTGAATAATAACAAACATTATGTAATATATAAATATTTAGCACACATATAAACTTGCACCCTGCAACTGCAGAATACTTAATATAAAATATTTCCCATGTGCTTGGCTACAAAGCAAGTCTCAACACATTTAATGAGATTTAACATCAGAATATGTTCAGTGAGTACAATTTAATTATTCTAGAAATCAATGACTAAATTTCAACTAGAAAATTTCCAAGTGTTTGGAAATTAATAAATACCATACTGAATAAATCCCTGGGTTTAGAGAAGAATTGCCATAGAGATTAGAAAATATTTCAAACTGAATGCTAATGAAAATATAACATATTAAAATTTGTGGAATGCAGCTTAAGTCCTGCTTAGAGGAGAATTCATGGTCTTCAATAAATTTATTATAGGATAAAGGCTAAAAATCAATACTTCATCTTAAAATCATTAAGTAGCAAATTAAACTCAAACTAAAAATAAAAGACATAATGAGGATAAGAGTAGAAATTAAGGAAATAGAAAAAATATGTAATAGAGCAAATTAAGAAGCCTAAATTTGATTTTTATAAAAGACCAATAAAATGGATAAAACTTCAATGTGATTAATCAAGGAAAAAAGAAAGAAGGCACAAATGTCCAATATTGAAATGAAAATGGGGGACATCACCACTGATCTTACAGACATTAAATGGTGGGAAGGAAATATTATAAGCCAAATTAGGCTAATACATTAAAAAGCTTAGATAAACAAGTTACTTAAAAACTCAACCTAACAAAACTGACATGAATGAAAGAGAAAATATGAATCCTTCTAGATATTAAATAGAATCAATGATTGAAAGCCTTCCAAATGGGATTAAGTTTTGCCTTTAAATTTCTAATACTAAGTAGAATGTCTGATATGTATAGCTCACATAATAACTAGTTGACTGGATAAATAAGTCTGAAGTATTGAAATATTCCAACCATATTGCCAATATGTGTCTCCCCTGTTAAACTATGATCTTGAATGGAACATGGTGTCTTAGCTGTCTTTGTATTCCCAGCATCTGGCACCAGTATTTATAACTGATCAACAAAGTTTTGTTGAATAATTGAATTAAAAAGGAAGAGAACTAATGTTTAGTGACTGTCTTCTAGACACCAGGATCTATGCTAGGAACATTTACATAATTGTCTTATTTATTTATTTATTTTTTTACATTTTTATTTAAATTCCTTCCTGGGAATTTAAAGCAGGGGAAACAAAAGCAAAAATAAATTATTGAGACTTTGTCAAAATAAAAAGCTTCTGCACAGCAAAGGAAATAATCAACAAAACTAAAAGACAGCCTATGGAATGGGAGAAGATATTTGCAAATGATATATCTGATAAAGGGTTAGTATCCAAAATATATAAAGAATTTGTACAACTCAGCACCCAAAAAAATGAATAATCCAACTAAAAAATGAGCAGAAGACATGAATGACATTCTTCCAAAGAAGACCTGCAGATGGCCAACAGACACATGAAAAGATGCTCAACATCACTCACCATCAGGGAAATACAAATAAAAACTACAATGAGATATTACCTCACATCTGTCAGAATGGCTAAAATAAAAACGCAAGAAACAACAGGTGTTGGTGAGGGTGTGGGGAAATGGGAACTCTCTTTCACTGGTGCAACCACTCTAGAAAAACAGTGTGGAAGTTCCTCAAAAAGTTGTCCTATTCTTAACAATACTTTTATGACAGGAATTTTTAGTCCTATGAGGGGAAATTGGGTAATTCTTGCTCATGCTCACAAGTGACAGAGCCAGGACCTGAAGTATCTTTAAAGCCCATTTCTTTCCTCTATATCAGTGGTTTCCAAATTGACTGCATGTACCCTGGGGGTACTCAAGGAAAAAATTTTAAGAGGGAACAAACTGGGAATGAAAGTTTGAGACAATAATTTGTCTGAGATCATACACTTCAGCTTTTCATCCAGCTCATTTATCATTAAGAAAATATCTCAAATATTTTGATTCTGATCTAGTACTTTATATTCTGATTTTGATTCTGATCTAGTACTTTATATATATTCTCTGTAAATGGTGTATTCTAAATATCAACAAAACAAAAAACAAAGTAGATACCACTTAACATGCAAAATTGTGAAATCAGCCAGTAGCTTCTTATGTTTGGCTTTCTATGCTGTCTTTGCTCCAAATTTCATTTAGAAATGTGAACTATCAGCTATGTTTTCCTAAGATTGTTAACTAAAATAATGTAGTAGTGACAAAAAATTCCAAGTTGTATCTGGAATTTCTAAGGTAAAAAATAAAAGGAGAGCTTGTGGAGTTTATTGAAGTTCATTATTTTTTGTTTTGTTTTGGATTCCAAGTGTATGCATAGAGGTGGTTTTATAAAATGGAAAAGGAGAGATTAAAATTTGGCCTGTAAATTGTGATGTGATCTTGGTAGATGTTGCTTTCCAGCATATATCTACCCTGTGGTTTTCTTTATAAATTTTGTTTCATTTATTTCAATTCATAATGTAAAAAATTATCCTTGTTCCAAGGATCATGATAAGTATGAAACCATTTTAAATGTTTAAAATGTTTAAACCATTTAAAAAGTGTGCAATAAAGTATGACACAGAACTTTTCAAAATTGTAGGCACTTTTTGACAGTTTCTCAGCTTTTAGTTAAATTATTCTTGGGGCGCCTGGGTGGCTAAGTCAGTTAAACATCCAACTTTGGCTCAGGTCATGACCTCACGGTTCATGAGTTCGAGCCCTGCCTTGTGCTCTGTGCAGACAGCTCAGAGCCTGGAGCCTGCTTCGGATTCTGCGTCTCCCTCTCTCTCTGCCCCTCCCCCACTCTCACTCTGTCTCTCTGTCTCTCTCTCAAAAATAAATAAATACTAAAAAAATTATTTTTAATTAAATTATTCTTGTAGCATCATCTGGGAGTAATTTTATTGACTTTGAAATTCTTTTTAGAAGATTATGCTTATAGTGACTCAGACATTTCTCTGGTATCTTTTTTTATCCAAAGAGCTTTGTGGAAGTTTTAATAATGATCATTGTACTCTTAAGAAAATAACACAAATTCTGGAACTGCTAAAAACCATCTCATGGAAAGACAGACCTAAAATGAACAATTAAAATGTGTAAATCAAGACTAGTTATTATTCAATCTAGTTTAGAATATTTATTTTGCTTTGAGCAAAATGTGAATCTCTGGGACAGGGACAGTTTTTAATTAGGTAGAATTAGCCTTCAGTGAGCTTCACTTCATTTTATTGCACACCTTTTTCCTACTCCATCTTGCCTCCTATTCTCCTACAGAGATGAAAATATTTTATAAATTTTAAAATATTTTATAAATCTCTGACTCTGTCATGTGAATAGTTTGCTGAATTAACCCATCTAGGTTATTTTCGGCTGTTCTAACAGAATACCATAAACTGTGTGGCTTAGACAACATTTATGTCTCAAAGTTCAAGAGGCTAAAGTCCTAGATCAGAGTGCCAACATGGTCAAATTCTTGGGGGAAGTCCCTCTTCCTGTTTGCAGATGGTCATTCTCTCATTGTATCTTCACATGGCAGAGACCAGAGAGAGGAACCAAGCTGTCTTGTGTCTCTTCTTATTAGGGAACTAATCCCATTATGAGGGCTCCATCCACCCTTTGACCTAATTACTTCCCAGTGGCTCCATCTCTGAATACCATCACAAAGGCAAATAGGATTTTCAACATATGAAGTTTGGAAGGGACACAGATATTCAGTCCATAGCATAACTCTTCCAAGAATATTCATATTTTAAAAGGGAACCTTTGCATGAAGAATTGTAAAGGGATACTTTTTTTTTTCCAGAATCTTCCTGATATTCCTTAGTCATATCATGTCTTACTCTCGCACAGCACATTACCTACTCTAACTAGGTTAAGGTCAGTCTCATCCAGGTACAACTTAACTTTTCTGCTGGAGGGGTAGATCTTTGAAAAGAAACCACAATAATAACTAGTACGTAATTGTAGAGGGTTGGTTGCCATGGTAACTTGTAATTAGGAGGTGTGCCAGAGGAAGGCCTGATTTAGGCTGATTAACACAGTTGAGCAGAGGAAAATGCCTATGAAGGATGATAAAGCATAAAAATGGTTGAGAAGGTGTGAAAATTAAATGGACAGTATGGGGGCGCCTGGGTGGCTCAGTTGGTTAAGCGTCCAACTTCAGCTCAGGTCAGGATCTCACTGTCCGTGAGTTCGAGCCCCGCGTCGGGCTCTGTGCTGACAGCTCAGAGCCTGGAGCCTGTTTCAGGTTCTGTGTCTCCCTCTGTCTCTGACCCTCCCCTGTTCATGCTCTGTCTCTCTCTGTCTCAAAATAAACAAACGTTAAAAAAAAATGTAAATGGACAGTATGTCTTTAAGGCATTAACAGCAGAGAGGCATCTGGGAGCTAGTGTGTGAAGGCCCTGCATGCCTTGAAAAGCCAGATGTTAATGTCTTGCCACTGTAACTGAGAAACACTGAGAGGATTTTGGCATAAAGGAAAGGCTCTTTAAAGTTCACTTCTTTTGGCATTCTAGGAATAGCAGAGCAAAGAGAAACTGCAAGAATGGAGGGATAAAAAGTAGTTATTGAAAAATCTAGTTATCACTTTATAACTATGTTTTTTGTTGATTAGGAAAGAGTTTGTATCACTGTTGTCTAGGAGAATCCAACTTTAAATCTCTCTGTTACAAACAGCATTCCTCAAATCATGAACCCATCCCATCAACCATCATACATTATACAGATAGTGCTTTGACAATGACTCACATTCTCTCTAAGAGAAGAAATTAGAGTCTTGTAAAATATAAGTAGAGATGTTAGTTAGATTGTAGAAGGATAGGTTTCTCTAGTTTTAACAAGCATTTGGGCTGACGGTAATATTAAAAAATGAAACAGGAATGTGTCAAAACTCTTAAAATATGAAAATTTCCAGCTACTATGAAATGAGACATGGTCTAGTCCCATTAGTTATTAGTTTTATTTTATAGTTAATTTCTTTTTAAAGTGTTGAACTGAAGAATAAATATAGAAGTTACCAGGCCTAAGCCTGGACACGTGTAGTATCTTTAGACATATGGAATGAAGTCACAGCTGGAACCAAGCTTCTTTTTGCGTTTTTTCTGTAAAGGATTTGGCGATTTTAAAAAAGTCAGAAAGAGGGAAGACTATGAGTTCCAGGGGCACACATAGAATGTTAAATTGGCTCTGCTAATTTAAGAAGCAAATTGGCAATGAGTTTATTTTAATCTACTCTTACAGTAAAGTTTTTCATTTGTCAGAATTCTGTGCAGTAATCAGGAGTAGTAAGATATGACTCAGGGGGCAAACTGGAGGTAACTAGTATACAGATTTTTCCTTTTACAGATAGATGTGGCATCTCTTTGATTAATTCTCCTTGTCTGGTGACAGTACCGTCAGAGTAGCTACTTAAGCTGCTCAGGTGATTGGATAATTCATCACTAAACTAAATCCAAAGAGAAGACGCTGAACAACGCTTCCGAGCAGGGTTAGAAAATAGGTGGTCCTTCAAAGGATCGCCTACATCTTGGGCCATGAGGTGAGCGTGATTGCTGAGCCCATGACTCCTAGGACAACTGCAGTGAATTCTTATTCTGTCTTACCCCTTCTTCCTTCCACTCTGCTGCAAGGCTGAGTCCAAGCTGTTTATAATATGGGAGTGATTGATGGAGGGAAGCCATTTCTACTGGTAATAGGTAGAATGATTTGCTTCTTTAAGTCAGGGGATGTGGAAGCACATTTTTCCTATAAAGTCAGATGAAGATGGAAGGCATATTCTTTACTGCTAGAGGTAGGGAAATGTAAAAGTCTGATTTTGTTTTAAGAATGAGGGAAAAGTGACAGATAATCATTTGATATGAATGTGAAAGTTTGGGACAATTAGGAGCACAGGAGACATAACTGCTCTTGTAGAGGATAAGGTCAAAGTCAGTATGACATTTTTGAGGAAGTATTTCTTGATGTTGAACACATACTCCCAGTTGTTCTGGTTGAATCCAAGTCCTATCAACAAAGTGTAAAGATATCTGTTCTTAGGTTCTTAGCCGCATTGGTGGCTTTTGATATCCCATAGTTTTCCTTTCCAGATTTATGTGGAATTTTGAGTTGTTGAATTAAGTTCAGTGTCTAAAATTTCAAGATACTTTATAACTGGATGCATACAAGTAAAAATAGTTCTATACATTTCAATATTAAATTTGCTCAAATTCCACATATGAGTGAAATCATATGGCACTTGTCTTTCTCTGACTGACTTATTTCGCTTAGCACATTATTTTATTTTTAAAATAGTGAGAATAAAGGAGTATTATCATGTATTAACATGGTAAAGAGATATTTTAATAAAGGATAAACTAATATCTCAGCTAAACATTAATAACTTACATAGACTAGTTCCTACTGGGAACACTATTTCAATATGATGTCATACTGAGATGCATAATTGATATAAGGAAAACATATCCATTTAAATCAAAAGAACTAGTGGCTAATTAGCAACAACATCAATGGCAACAAATTAAACAATTTAGCATGAAGAATGTAGAATGTAGAATGAACTATTGTGATCCAAATCTTTTTTCAAGCAAGTTTTAATATTCTTCCGTTTATATTCCAGAAATAAGAAGACACTTAATGAGTATACCTAAAAAGGCTTTATAAATTCATCTTTTCAGAACTAACAACTCTGTTCTTTATACTAACGGAGGAAAATCAGGTGGATGCTCTCTGAGAAGAGTATATGTAATATAGCAGATAATTGGTTCCTATTCCTAAAAGGGAATGGAGAGTAAATTACACTTTGTAAATCACCTGCTCTGAGTCACTATCTTGCTATTTTGTTCATATTATCATGTTGTTCACCCTGGTTCTGTTTTTTTGTGTCTACAATCAGCCTTTGCCTGAGGAACTAGCAAATTAATTTATTTTATTTACTAGGAGCAGTGGGTTCTCATTTTAAGTTTGCCAGCAGTAGGTGGAACCATAGCCATAAGTCAGAGATGTTCTCCACAATTCTTGTTTCCATATAGCCCAGGAGCCTATGCAGCTCCAATACTAAACTGAATTCCCTATGTCTATTAGATGTTGTTCATAGAACAAAGGGTTAGGGGGTATCCTATCCTGTTGAGGTAACAGGATTGATTTCTAATCTAAATCTCAATGCCATCTCAGAAGATCTAGCCAAATTTGAGTTTCAGAGCATTTGTTACTTTCAAAGGAGTGTTATTGCTTTGGATACCTTTCAAAAATAAGTGATTTTTAAAAGTCTTTGAAAACAACAACCACTAATTTCCCTAATGACTTTCCTTTTAAGCCAACTTTAATAACCTTGCATTTAAACTAAACAAAACTGATGACTTAAAGGAAAACTTTATTATTTTAAGAAACTAGCTCCAATTATTATAGCAGGAATCTTATCCCAAGGTGACAATTTCAGAGAATGAAAATAGTTCAATTTTAATGAATTCCAAAAATAAATTACTCATGCCTTGCTAATTTGGTATAAGTGGCTCAATTTGCTAAGTAAATCAGGGAAATGGCTTCTAAGTACTGACTACCTATTCTTACCTTTGATGTTTAATTTTCTTGTATTTGGTTACATTGTAAAGTGAAGGCTGCAGTTGGGAACTCATTATTAAGATCATTAAACAACCTGGAACATAGGTGAGCATTGTCTATACTATGTGTTCTTTATGATAGTTGAGAGCAGGGCAGCCACTGTGTTTATATAGCTTCTTATCCCAACATTTTATTCCTGGCTTATCTCTGTGTGTAGCCCTTACTCTATAACCATTTTCCTCCCTCCCTCCCAACCCCACTGGCCATGCCTTGTTAGGTGGGCATCAGCAGCCAGATTTGATTTGATTCACATTAATTCTAACTTGGTCTGTTCCATTCTTTTGGGGCCTTTTTCTGCATAGGATGTGTGAGCAGTCAAGTTTACCTTTACTCTTTGATCCTGAAGAAATTTTACTAACCTTTGGTAGTTTCAATCATTATGGCTTTATTTCTTAAAAATAAATATTTTATTTATTAGGCCTGTTTTTGTCCTTGCAAACATTTTTGGTGACTCTTGAGTCATGCCACATAGATATGTTCTGGTGTGACCATGCCTATCTTGTTTCAAAGGTCTGAATCATCTGGGTATATGCGGTTCTGATGTGTGCTGGTGAGCTCCTGGGCTTGGGGTGAGTCTAGAGTTACACAGAATCATCCTTTGGGGACCTATTTTATAATCTGCTTTACTTAGGCAATGTTATAGCCTGGACTTACTGGATTTGGGACAGGCCCTACAGATCCAGGAGGTTTATTAGAATTTGTGTCTGTTCCAGGGCTCAGTCATCTTGTTCATTAGAATGATAGACCAGTGTGCCTCCATTGACTAATGTGTTTTTCCAATTCAAAATACTTCATAATGTTTCCACGTTTTATGAAATTTACTAAAGGACAAAATGCCTTGTTAGGATCTTACTGCTTGATGCAGTAATGTCTTCCTTCCAGTCTCTGGATATATTTAGATTTACTATAACTCATTAATACTAGCAGGTCATTAGAAGTTAAGATCTCTCATTGTAGTGATACTTAGTTTGGATTGGAATAGCATTTGTTTTCATCAGTGATCAGTTATTAATTATGATATGGTGTATGGTTGAGGTGTAGGGATTAGGAGCTCTAGATGACTGTATTTTCTTCTTCTGAAAATATAACAGGAATAAGCAATAATGTCATAGCCCCTTTACAAATTTCAAACAGATCATATGTATAGTTGTAAAGCCAAATTACATTTTTCCAATTTAAAATTTATAGAGTGATTCTACACTAAAGATTGGACTGACAGTTTGGATTTGAGCATTATAGACACTAGAGCAGATAAATTCTCTGAGGAATAAGGTAAAAAAGGTCTTGGAAAAAATTTCTGGAATCTTTATCATTTGTCCATAAAAAGAAGGTTTTTTTAGTATAATGAATAAAATGTGTCCCCATATTTGTGTCTTCGTATTTCTCTCTGAATCTTACTTCTTCAAAGTAATTTATTAAAAATTCCTAAAATAATGTAGTACTGTCATAGAAACATAGAATTTTAGAACAAGAAGATATCTGATTTACAATATTTAATCATAGTTACTCAAGATAGCCTGATATAGGATGTTAGGAATTGTTCAGTGGTTTTTCCATTAGCATTTCCTGGAATCAGAGGAATTGCCTAAAGCACTGGGGATGACCTTAGGCTGTGCTGGTTAGTATCAGTACCTATAACATAAGAGGGACTTAGAAAATATTTGCAGAATGAATGAATGAGAGAATGAATGAATGGGAGAGAGGAAATATACTGGATGGACTCAAGTACTATTCTGTGCTCAGCATTACTATCGCTTAATGTTATGAAAATAAAAGGAGCATAATACTCTTTTAGTTTGTGAATGCAGTAAGCTCTTAGTTCCTAATTTTATTTCCCTTCTCCTTTCATCCTATTTGCCTACAGTTTATTTTTTACACATGATATTTTAAAAACATAAATTGTATTCTACCCTATTTCTGCTTTAAAATCTAATGACTTTCCATTGCATTTAGTACAAAAATCCAACCATTCATCATGACCTACAAGTACATGCTTGCCTATGTATCCATTGTCATCCCCCATAGATCTTTTTCTCTCACACTGCATACCAGTCACATTGGCCCTGTTTCTGTTCATAGCAAGCTTCCAACTCAGGACTGTTGTACCGACTGTTCTCTGGACCTGGAAGGCAGATCTGCACATACCTGGCTTCTTCCCATTGTTTAGTTCTCATCAAAGGTCACCTCCTTAAAGATGCCTTCCTTGACCACCCCACCACACTTCCATGATGCTCCCTCTAGCACTCCCTGCCAGGCCACTCTTTATTTGTATATAACAATAATGGCTTCATGATACTGTCTTCCAGGGCAGTCATCTTTAATGCTGTGTCTCAGTGTCTAGAACAGAAACTGGCACAAGTTGAATGAGTAAATGCTGATTTTTTTAAATGCTCTACTAGAAAGAGTCAGGAATGAGCTTTGAAGATCAATCCTGTACCTTGTCTGAGCTCCCTCAGTGCTCTGTGTATACATGTGTAAATGCTGTATTACTTCCTAGGTCTTTACCAGCCCATCTTATTCACCAATTGTAATCCCTTAGTGGGGAGGGCTCTCTAACATCTCACAGTGCTGGACATATCAGGGGATTTCAGTTATTTGGAGAAAAGATGTTTAAACTTATTAAGCACCTATTTGGCAACATAGAATGAAAACAGATGTTACTTTGGGGTAATATTTATTTAAGGATTAAGGACACAGACTCAGAAAAACTCATATAACCTTGGGAGGTAGTTAATGTGGTAGAGAATGCTGGTTGCTTGCCTTCCAGATCCCTTCTCTATCTCTGTTTCTACTATCAGAACTCTGTTTTTATTTTAGACAACCATGGGTCTAGCAGAAAGATTTCATTTTCTCGCCTTTCTTGTAGCTAGGGGCGGAAAATGATATACCAATAGATGATGTTAGGTGGAGCTTTGGAAAGCTCTTATTCCCCTGTTGTGGCTTGAAATATTTGGTTACAATATTTTATAATTTCTCCCACTAAGGAGTAGATTCTATTTCCCTATCCTTTGAATATGGGATGGCCTTGCGATTTTCTTTGGTTAATAGAAGGCACATACTTGATAAATTATTAAGAGAATAGGTTTGAAAGCATATTTGAAAGCTTTGGAGGAATTAGGAATTCTTAACCTTTTAAGTGCATTTGTTATATTAGGGTTAGCCCAAGCTCTTTAGGTATAATGTATTTCTTGTCATTACTGCTTAGTGAAGAAATCCCTAATTTCTCTAAGGGGTAATAGACTTGGGTCAGAGAGAAGAGGGGGATGAAGTTCAAGAAATAAGAGGAGAGCTAACCTCCTTTTTGGCATGAGGATTGGTGGACAGAAGTGATAGCCAAGAGGCAGAATATGGAACCAATGAAATATGTGTTCTGTTTTTCCCTCTCTTGGCTTTAGCCTGGGTTGAAGGGATGTTTGGGAAGTTGATGGGATGTCAGTGTCATATGGCTCTTTTCTTACTACCCTAACTGGGACTCAGGGAGAGGATTGGGGGTTGGGGGAAAGACCCTAGCCAATGTGGGGAAGGGAGGGGTTTGGACACTAACATGAGAGATAGGTGAGGTGACCTCATGGCAGGGGTTGAGAAAAGGCCATCAGGTCAGGGCACTGGGTGAAGGCTGCAGGGTAACCAGGAGTTTGAAGCCAGTAAGAATGGAGAAAAAGCTGAGTTGGCTAAAGGAAGAGGCCAATTTCTTCTGGGAACAAAGTCTGAGCCAAAAGAATGGACCATAAATTTGCAGGTAATAAATTGCAACAACAGAAGCCAATGGGGCAAACAGTAACTAGGAGGCCAGGGGACCTCAATTCAGAGACCAACACACGCCAGTCCAAGGACTGGCATGAGGCTGAAGGCCCCTTTACTCCAATACCAGGAGAATACAACACCTAAAATGGTTGTGACTTTACTGGAGGTTGGGCAGGAAGGGGCTCCCGTAAGACAGGGTTTTTATTCAACTGAGAGAACATTACTTGAGCATTACTTGGAGGGTAATGACCAGAATGTACTGGAGATCTCTCTGTTTATATTTATGTCTCTAATATGTCTATATTTAAATCTGCTAGGTATTAGGTGGAGACACAGGAAACAGATTGGTTTTAGACAAAATAAAGAACTTTGGTTTTGCTGCACATCTGAGTTTTTATGTCAGTTACATTTTATGAACCTGTTTTGCTTGCTTGGCTGCAAGAAGAGAATGTTGGCCTAGAAGCTCTCCAAGGCTCCTTCTAGCTTTCCATGTTAGAGTTTCGGCACATTTCCATTATTTGTCAGACTTCTGCGGCAGCCTCCTTAGAGGTCTCCCTACTTTCCAATGACCTTTCCTGAGATTTCTGTCTCTCATAGTAGAGCAAAAACAGACTTTCCCAGATGCCTCTTTATTCATGGGATTTCCCTGCTTAGATGAATATTGTCTTTAAAACTCCTTTCAGGGATCTTAACATTGTCCATTGCCTGTTCAGTATGAGGCCCTTTGTGGGATCAGATGTACTAACCATATGTTGAAAACTTGATTCTCCTGGTCTTGGTCTTCTTTTCCAAAAGGCATCTCTGGTCTTTCAACTCTGGAGCTTTAAACTATGCTCAACACTTTCCTTTTTCACATTAGCATCAACTGGCTTTTGATTAGCTCTCCATTATTGTTTTTACACCCTGAAAACAATACCTCAGTGATGTTAGACACACATTTTTATTTGCTGCAAATAACAGCAAAAGTGTGTGTATGGTCCATTTTTCTGAAGCTTTTTTTTCAAGTCGCTCCCTGCACGCATCAAGGGACTTGATTTTTATAATTTATGCTCCACTTAAGTATATTCTATGCAGTTCTTCCCTTGGAAGAAAACTCAGACCCCATAACATAACATTTCTGGAGATTGTTCTCTGGTTACTTCAAGTCAAAGAGCAGAGTTGAAGTTTAGTAATTAAAATGTCCAAACTCCTGTACTAATTAAAATTTTGATTCTGTTTTGTATGTATGGCTCTGTTCCTCTCTCAGAATCAGCAATACACAAGTAGGAAGTTGGGGAAAAGATGGGGGTTATGGTCTTCTCTTTGCTTTTCCCTTTTTCTACTCTTCCTATGTTACCAACCACATTTTCTGACCCCTCCAGCACCACCCTACTCCTGGCCCAAGCAACAACTGTCCCACTTTCTTCCACTATATATTAGGTTAGTCTGTTCTAACTTTCACACAAATGGGCTCATGTAGTTAGTACTCTTTAGTCTGGTTCCTTTTTCTCAGCCTAATGAGTTTCATTAGTTTTCATTCAAAAATGAGTTTCATCCATGCTGCTTGATTAATATTTTTAATTCTGAGTAATATTATATATTCTGAATATATTAGTTTGTTTACCCATTCTCTTATTTATTATTTTTCTCTGTGTGTTCTTTTGGAAATTGTATAGATTTAGCTTTTATGTTAGAACTATGTACATTTTAAATTATACTTTTGTATCATCTTATGTAAGGAATGGGGTTAATTTTTTCCATGTGTATATTCAGTTATTCTGGCACTATTTGTACAAAAGCCTTTCTTTTCTCTCTTGAGTTTCCTTGGCACCATGGTCAAAAATCCATTAACCGCATGTGTGGCCCTGTTTAAGAACTTTATATTCTGTTCCACTGACCATAAATTTATCCTTCAACCAACACTATGCTGTTATGATTGCTGTAAGTCTTGAAATTAGATTAAGCCTCCAAACTTGTTTTAAAAATTTTTTGGGCATTCCCATGTCATTTATTTTTCATGTGAATTTTAGAATCGGACTATTGGGTTCTGATTAGGCTGCTGAGATTTAATTTGTAAACATTAAAAAAATCCATCCCTTTGCCCCCCTCCTTCTCTCTGCATCAGTTACAATCCAATCTTTATGTAAAATTACCAGTATTATAATATGATGAGAAGGCCATCTATGTAATCAGTAGATGAAATTAAAAAAAGAAAAACTTTATGGGATAACTTTTAAAAACCTTTTTTCTACTTTAAACTGTGATATTTAATATTTGCTAAGTAACATCTTTAAGCGTAAACATCTTAACCTGTTGGGAATTATCTTTCTTTTCTATGGGCAAGAGTCCCACAAGTGGGATTATTGAATCAAAGTTCATGTGAATTTTAAGTTTTGTTGAATGAAAAATTCTAAAGAGAATATTGGCAAACAGAATACTATAATGCCTCCAAAGAATAATACATCATGACTAAGTAAAACTCATCCCAGGATGCAAGTTTATTTCAGTATCAGAAACCGAGGAGTTTAATTGTTTACATTTACCAATTAAAGAAGAAAGCTGTATAATTATATCAATAGATGCTGAAAATTTTGAATAGAAGATAGCAGTTACTTATTAAAGGCTAAGTGCAATAAGAATAGCAGAATATGCTTAATTAAGATAAGACTGTCAGAAGTAAATAGCAAATATTGTTCTAAATGATGAAACATTAAATAAATTTCTGTTACAATTAGAAAAAGGTCAGAGATGACCACGTCTTTATTATTATTCAACATTATTTTAGAAGTTTTCTAAAATGCAATAGGAAGAAAATGAAAAAATAATGGAAAAGAAAACAAAATGATTTTTCTTTTTCTTGTCTATGATACATCTTTATATCCTAAGAAATTGTTTTGGACTGAAATGTGTCCCCTCATCCCCTTCCCCATCCCCAAACTCATATGTTGAAATCTTAACCCCCAATATAGTTGATCATATTCAGAGAAACAAAAGAAGTAAATAAGGTTATAATAAGCTCATAACAGTTGAACCCTAATTCACTATGACTGGTGTCCTTATAAGAAGAGGAGATTAGGACTAGGACACAGACAATACAGATGACCATGTGAGGGCACGGTGAGAAAGCTTGGTTTTCTCCTGCAAGCCAAGGAAAGAGGCCTCAGGAGAATACAAACCTGTCAACATGTTGATCTGGGACTTCCGGTTTTCAAAACTGTGAAAAAAGAAATTTCTTTGGAATTAAGCCACTTGGACTGTGGTTTTTTTGTTAAAACAGCCCTAGAAAACAAATATAGACACCCATGACAAGTTCATTCGAGTGAAAATGTACAAGTTATAGAATGAGAATTTAGTTAGACGGCTGGATAGAAGATATGTATACACCAAAATGTTTTTCTATATTGTTTATGACCACCTATACATAGAAATCAGAAAAAGTATAAGTAGAATTAACTGTATGACAAAGATGAATTTTGATATCGTGATCTTTAGCCACTTGTGTAAACACTGGCTATTATTTTTTTATGACTGTCTAAAAGGGGAATTCTTTGGCTTTAATACAAAAGCATTCAGCTTTATACCACCTTAAGTTTATTGCTGCCCTGACAATAATTAGGCATGTAATAGCTGTTTATTTCTTTTATTAAAAGAGAAGTTTAAATTATTGGGAACATTTATTGTTAAGTAGTTATTTGAATTATAATAGATGTGTAACATTTTACACATTTTATTTTATTTTTGTTAGTATTTTTTTTAACATCTATTTATTATTGAGAGACAGAGAGTGATAGAGCACGAGCAGGGGAGGGACAGAGAGAGAGAGAGGGAGACACAGAATCTGAAGCAGGTTCCAGGCTCTGAGCTGTCAGCACAGAGCCTGATGCGGGGCTCGAACTCACAAACTGCGAGATCATGACCTGAGCCAAAGTCGGACGCTAAGCCGACTGAGCCACCCAGGTGCCCCAACATTTTACACATTTTATACATTTTAACAATGCTTGTTCTTCCAATCCATGAGCATGGCATGTTTTTCCATTTTTTTGTGTGTTCTTCAATTTCTTTCATAAGCTTTCTATAGTTTTCAGTGTACAGACTTTTCACCTCTTTGTTTAGGTTTATTCCTAGGTTTTTGGTGCAATTGTAAATGGAATCAATTCCTTGATTTCTCTTTCTGCTGCTTCATTATTGGTATATAGAAATGCCACCGATTTCTGTGCATTGATTTTATATCCTGTGACTTTGCTGAATTCATGGATCACTTCTAGCAGTTTTTTGTGGAATCTTTTGTGTTTTCCACATAGAGTATTATGTTGTCTGCAAAGAGTGAAAGTTTGACTTCCTCCTTGCTGATTTGGATGCCTTTTATTTCTTTGTGTTGTCTGATTGCTGAGGCTAGGACTTGCGACACTATGTTGAGTAACAATGATGAGACACTGTGATGGACATACTTGTGTTCCTGACCTTAGGGGGAAAGCTCTCAGTTTTTCCCCATTGAGGATGATATTAGTGGTGGGTCTTTCATACATGGCTTTTATGATCTTGAGGTATGTTCCTTCTATCCCTACTTTCTTGAGGATTTTTATCAAGAAAGGATGCTGTATTTTGTCAAATTCTTCTGTGCATCTATTGAGAGGAGCATGTGGTTCTTATTCTTTCTTTTGTTAATGTGATGTATCACATTGATTGATTTGCAGATTTTGAACCATCCCTGCATCCCAGGAATAAATCCCACTTGATCATAGTGAATAGTTCTTTTAATGTATTGTTGGCTCCAGTTGGCTAGTGTCTTGTTGAGAATTTTTGCATCCATGTTCATTAGGGAAATTGGTCTGTAGTTCTCCTTTTTAGTGGGGTCTTTGTCTGGTTTTGGAATCAAGGTAATGCTGGCCTTGTAGAATGAGCTTGGGGTCTTTGCTGGGTTTTGGAATTAAGGTAATACTGGCTTTGCAGAAAATGAGTTTGTGCATTATTGGTGGGAATGTAAATTGGCATAGCCATTATGGAAAACAGTGTGGAAGTTCCTTAAAAAATTAAAATTAGGACTCTCATATAATCTAGCAATCCCACTTCTAGGCATATATCCAGTGGAAATTAAATCAGTATCTTGAAGAGATATCTGCAGTCCCATGTCATTGCAGCATTATCCACAGTAGCCAGGATATGGAAGCAACCTAAGTGTTCATCAATGGATGAATGGATAAGGAAGATGTGGTATATATACACAAAGGACTATTCAGCCAAAAAAAAAAAAAAAGAAAAAGAAGAGAAAAGAAGAAGAAGAAGATCATCTTCCCATTTGTGACAACATGGATGAACATGGATGAATGTGGGGGGCATTATACTAAATGAGATAGGCCAGAAGAGAAAGATAAATACTATATGATCTCACTTATATGTGGCATCCAAAAAAAATCAAATTCATAGAAACAGAGAATATAATGGTGGTTGCCAAGGAGTGGGAGTGTGGGAAATGGGGAGATGTTGGATGAAGGGTACAGACTTTCAGTTATAAAATGAATAAGTCTGAGGATCTAATGTACAGCATGGTGACTATAGCTAATAATATTATATTGTGTATTTGAATGGATGTGTTAGCCAACTTGATTGTTGTAATCATTTCACAATGTATACATATATCAAATCATCACATTATACCCTTTACAATCTTAGTTGTCAATTATACCTCCATAGAGCTGGGAGGAAAAAAAGAACAGTACTTAGAGATGTTGTATCCTTTGAGTTTGTGCTACAAATTATAAACTTTATCATCTGGCAGTTCATTTGGCAGAGTATTATAAAATACTTGGGTCATACTTTTACCTCAAGAACTTTGTAGATGTCACTCTATTCTTTTCTGGCATTAAAGTTTGCTGGTGAAATGTCTTGAGGCTAGCTTAATTTCTTAATTAGGTTATCTATAGGTGACTCATTTTATTCTCTTCCTAAAATGGTGGATTCATTTTTTTTAAATCCCATATTTAATATAGAAAAATGATCAGATGGCATAAATACATGTATAAATTATAACAAGATCTATATTAATTATGCTTTTATTATTTTAAAATTCTAGCTTTTAAAATTGTCTATTCCATAATGCTTTTTCACTTAAAAATTAGGGATAAAAACAGTCAAATTTCTCTTACACTTTTATATTTATTTTTTGTAGTATGTTTGGTCATTTTATACTGTTATGTTTCAATTCTAGTTTTAGCTTTAAACCTTTACATCTATTTTTTATTCAGCTTATTTAAAAAATATTATGTAGGTTAAAACAGTTTACTATTGTTATTTTTAAATTTCTATTTACTTATTTACTATTTTTACTTTTTAGTTAATTTAAAGTAAGAAGGAAAAGTTTTGGGTGACAGTTTTGAACTTAAGCACAATCCACATTCCAAATACGGGAGATTAGATGCTCTATTTCACAGTGGTAGGTTCTGGAACAGCTCATCTACCTAGATAGACCCCATTATCCCATTCCATTTATCACTGACATTCTTAAAATATTTTGTGTGAATGATTCTGAGAACTCACAGACCAAATTCCTTGCAATAAAGATAACCACCAGCTATGGGAATAGCATTTTTAACTGCTGAGACTTTCTTTCACCATGTTATCCTTCCCTTTAAGAGGAGTTACATATTCTAAAATCCATAAACAACCAGTGTATATTGAACAAGTCAGGTTAAATAAATGACCACTGAGGAAGTAGATGGGTAATTCCAATTAGGGAAGAATCTTAATAATGTCAGTGATTTAATTTCATACAAAACCTTCGTTCTTACTTACTTTTCTGGGAAGAATTATAGAAGAGGTCTCTGAGGTTATAGCTTTGTCAACTCCTTCCAACACTAGCGTGCCACGCAAGGAGTTGATTGTCAACATGGTGTACTAGAACATATATAAGCTTGGAGTTATGAGCCTCAGAATGAAATTTGGTTTTGTCACTTAGTATGAAACCTTGGACAAGTTATTTAACATTTCAGAGGTTTGTTTCTTCATGTTTATAATATGATAATGCGTAATTATTATGAAAATTAAATGAAGCAATGTCTATAAAGAACTAAGGACATAAAAAATACTCAGTGTCAGATACCTTTTCTTGAGCTGGAGTAACTCCCAAATACCTTTGAAGAAATGTTGTTTTTCTTTAAGTACCTTTTACTTTGCCTGTCTGTGACCTTTAATAATGAGATGTCAACATTATGATCTGACAGTTCATTTACCAGAGGCTAAGGGTCCCCTTTCATCTAGCCATAAAAAAATACCTGCAGAAAATGAAAGTGACATTGCTGTGGCAGATAAGTATACTGTTAGTATAAAAAAAGTTATTATCATCAGAGGAAGGAATTTTGCCCTGGGGGTTTCAGTCATTCAGATTAAATAGGAATTTAATTTTAGGAATTTCAGTGAAACTGCAGCCTTGGATCATTTACTTCTCTTTTATCAAAAATGTTAAATCTGAAGTTTATATGTATGAAAAATTGTTTAAAAACTGGGTAATTCATCTATAGTCCTTGGGAATTATGGATGGGCTCCAAGGGGTCAGTGAACTCCCTCAAATTGTATACAACACTGGTATGCATGTGTATTAGTGTCCTGAGAGGTCTGTAGTATTCAAGTGATTCTTAAAAGGGTTCAAAGGTCACATAGAATTAAGAACCACTTCTTAAATTGTCTGACAACTGTCTCTGGAGAAATTGGACTGTGAGAAGATTATTTTTGGACCATACTGACTTAGCCTGATGTGTAATCATCTTCTCTGAGTTTTGTTTTAAAAATATGCCTATAAAATATAATAAAATAAATAATAGTCATAGAACTCTTCCAGAAAATATTTCCATATAATTTCCACATAATTTTCCAAACATATTTCTATATAATTTCCAGAAAATTATAAATATAATTGTTGAGGGGAATGTTCACTTTTTACTCAGTGTTTCATCTTTCACGTATAAAAGTTTCGGCGAGAACTTTGTTTTAGAATTCATTGTCAGAAATATCTCCTTCCTCTTTGTATCTGCCATGTTAGCTTTTTTCCCTTTTAAATAAGAATTAGATTATTCATTCTATATATTATAGTATATTATGTTATGTTATATGTTATGTTATATTACATTACATTGTATTATATATTTCTAGTATAGTTAACATACAGTGTTACATTAGTTTCAGGTGTACAATACAGTGATTCAGCAATTTCTTACATCACCCAGTGCTCATCGTGACAAGTGCATTCCTTAATCCCCAGTACCTATTTCCCTCATTCTCCCCACCTCTCCTCTGGGAACCATAAGTTTGTTCTCTATAATTAAGAGTTTGTTTCTTGGTTTGTTTCTCTCTTCCTCTTTTCCCCTTTTTGTTTGTTTTGTTTTGTTTGTTTCTTAAATTTCACATATGAGTGAAATCATATGGTATTGTTTTTCTCTGACTTATTTTGCTTAGCATTATACTCTCTAGCTCCATCTATGTTGCAAATGGCAAGATTTCATTCCGTTTTATGGCTGAATAATATTCTGGTGTGTGTGTGTGTGTGTGTGTGTGTGTGTGTGTGTGTACACCACATCTTCTTTACATGTTCAGTCAGCGGACACTTGGGCTGCTTCCATATCTTGGCTATTGTAATTAATGCTGCAATAAACATAGGGGGTATGTGTATCCCTTTGAATTAGTGTTTTTGGGTAAATACCCAGTACTGTGATTACTGGATCATGAAAGAGTCTATTTTAAACTTTTTGAGGAACCTCCATACTGTTTTCCACAGTGACTCTACCAGTTTGCATTCCCACCAAAAGTGCACGAGGGTTCCCCGTTCTCCACTTTATCACCAAACCTGTTTTCTCTTGTGTTTTTGATTTTAGCCATTCTGATTGGTGTAAAGTGATATCTCATTGTAGTTTTGATTTTCATTTTCCCTATGATGAGTGATGTCGAGCATCTTTTCATGTATCTGTAGGCCACCTGTATGTCTTTGGAGAAATGTGTTCATATCTTCTGCCATTATTAAAATTGGATTATTTGGTTTTTGGCTGTTGAGTTGTATCAGTTCTTTATATATTTTGGATACTAGCTCTTAATCAGATATGTTATTTGAAAATATCTTCTCCCATTCAGTAGGATGCTTTTTAGTTTTGTTGATTGTTTCCTTAACCGTGCAGAAGCTTTTTATTTTGATACCGTCCCAATCATTTATTTTTGCTTTTACTTCCCTTGCTTCAGAAGACATATCTAGAAAAGTGTTGCTATGCCAATGTCAGAGAAATTACTGCCAGTGCCATCTTCTAGGATTTTTATAGTTTCAGGTCTCACATTTAGGTCTTTAATCCATTTTGAGCTTATTACTCATTCTGTATTTCATTTTTACCTTGTTTTTCAGGCAACTAAAAACCAGAATTTAAACTAAATGACAGAATCTAAGTTGTTCTTAAGAATTTTCTATTTAAGGGGCACCTGGGTGACTCAGTTGGTTATGTGTCTGACTTCAGCTCAGGTCATGATCTTGTGGTTCGTGGGTTTGAGCCCCACATCAGGCTCTGTGCTGACAGTTCAGAGCCTGGAGCCTGTTTCAGATTCTATGTCTCCTCTCTCTTTGCCCCTCCCCTGCTAGCGCTCTGTCTGTCTCTGTCTCAAAAATAAGTAAACATTAAAAAAATTTTTTTTAAAGAATTTTATATTTAATTCATCTATTACATGGCAACAATTTTCTATTTATTTTTTTAAACTTTTACTTGAGAGGGAGAGAGAGAGAGAGAGAGAGAGTAGGGGAGAGGGACAGAGGGAGAGAGAGAGAATCTTAAGCAGGCTCCATGCCAAGCACAGTGTGGAGTCTCACGGCTGAGAGATCATAACCTGAGCCAAAACCAAGAGTGAGACACTCAACTGGCTGAGCCTCCCAGGTGCCCCAACAAGTTTCTATTTCTAATTGTATTTATTATATGTGGATTTTGCTGTAAACTGTATCACATATTTTATATAAACAGTAGGATATAAATATATGTACATTAAAAAAGAAATCAATTTTGGAACTGGGCATATTGGAGTAAAGGAGGGGAAGATTTCCTTCATCACAATGATCAGAAAATAATATTCTTCAAAGAGAGAATCATAATAAAGGAGGAGAACTTATGTTATAATATATTATAAGTAGATAATTTATGTTCAAGATTAACTTAGATACCTCTTGAAAGAAAAGGATATGCCCAACTGTTGGGTGCCACTTATGCCTTTAAAAAGTGGGTCCACTGTGACTCATAATCACAATTCAGTCCTCTCAGAATAATTCAGCACATTTACTCAATACAAATTATTAAATAAATGGTTCACAAAAGAAAAAAAATCATGTATCTAATGTGTTTACTCTATAATGATGCATGATTCTTTTCCTTTCAAATAAAATCACTGTAGTATTCACAACTCCTTTTAGGGATGGGGAAGGAGGAAAGAATGGAGAGATTAGGATGGGTAAATACAGAAGCTGCAAGGTTCTCACTCATGAATCAGACTTGCAAAAATAGCATAGTTAAGAATTTCATAATGGCGTAGCAAGATTAGTGTGAACCTAAGAAAGGCTCTTGGTAAAACCTGGATTCATTTCATGTTAATGTATAATTGGTTCAAATGTTCATTTATTCATTCAAAATATATTTATGGAGTTTCTACTTTGTATAATTACAGTTGAAGAAATGGGACACAGACATGAAAACACCAGTGTTTCTTGTCTTTGGGGATCGTGTTCGTCATTTATGGGAGATCAATAATAGTATTATGACCTAGTGAGAGCAACTAAGTCTGTACATGGTGCTCCAGGAACATTGGGGTGACAATGATTGACATGCCCAAGTTGAGAGAAGGCTTCAGAAAAGCCAGTTTTTCCTTGGGTCTTGACAAGTAGGAATTGTAAAGCAGAGGAAGGAAGGGCATGGAAGGCAAAAGAAATGACTTTCCAATGTCTGGTGATGTGAAAAGCCATACTGTGCTTGAGTATAGTCCAGCGTAGTTGGAATGTAGCATATGTTCTGGTTGGCACATGGTAGAAAGTAGGGGCAGATGCAGCTAAAGTGTTTGGACTTTGCCCTGTAAGATAAATTTTAGTCATTTAATTATTCATACACTTAATTGATGAGGTATGTATTAATTAATTTCATAATTTTAACACAATAATAATATTAATCACTATTTAAGAAATTTAGAGTCTTTTCTACCTGTTCTCTAATACTGGGATTGGACCTTTGCACAGCTTGTAAAGTTGTGGACATAATGCCTTTGTCTTACTCATGGACGAACACTTATTATTTCACATATTACAAGTGGATGTATGTGCTTTGCCTGTGTTAACGATTATCAAAGGAAAGGTGGAATACTTATTCCAATATTTATTCCATTTAAACTGACAACTACTAAATTTAGGATTTTTCATGATTGCATAGATACATAAACTCAAAATTATATTAACTTTTCTATACCCGAGAATACAAATGTACTTAATGTTCCTGGTTGCCTGGAGCATTGTTTTGAAAAAGATTCTGAGATTGCATCTGGGTGCAGAGGGAAAGAATACTATAATTGATTAGCAAATCTTCTATGTGCCAAAAGAGGAGAGTTGCAGCCATATTTTTGTTGTTCTTGGTTATTGCACTTAACCTGGGGCCAGGTTAAGATTTCGCTATTTATGCCACAAATACATTCTATTTTGTTTTTAAAACATACCAAGAATATGATAAAAAGTTAGCCAACTGTAGTAGCCTAGAGGCCTCATCTTCTTAGAACTTATGCTGGGTAAACTATGGAAGATATGATGTATTTGGTGATGGAATAATTACATAAGTTTTTCATTGTTGATAGTGAGGCTAGAAAAGGATAAATACATAAAGAAAACTAGAGTTTAAAATGGAAAGTCTTAGAAGGTGATCAAATACCAGTATTAACCAATAGTATAAAATGCAAAGATTATAAGTATAAAAATTCAAGTATTCAATAAAAGGGAATCAAGGAACAAAATAAAGTATAATATTTTATTAAGGCCATAAAAAGCAGCCTTTGCTTACACACACTGTGGAAAAGCTAGATGCATGAAGTCATCCTGCGTACCAGAAAGATAGAAAAGAGCAGAGATTTTATTCTCCCTGTGAAAGACAAGAAGAGTGAGAGCTGAGCTGGAGTTTGGGCTGAGTTGAAAGCTTCCCCAGGACGAGTAGATTTCTTTCTGCTGTTCTGATCTCTGCTAATCTTAGAACTTTGTTAACATGCTAGTAGAAAGGGTCATGCAGAATAAAACTACTTTTTCCTTTTTAGTCGCTCCTTCTGAATTCCAGATACCTGATTATTTTCAAATATCATAATTTTTATTAAGTTGTGATATTTATTAACTACTTTGGACCTACTAAGATCTTTGACCAATTAGCTATGAGACTAATTCCAGATCTGTAAGTCTACTGTAATAATAGATAATACTGCACTGGACAAACTTCCCTATTGCCCTAAAACCCAGACTAACTTGAGAAATTAGAATTCTCTCTATAAGGATTTAAACATTGATAAACAGTGTAAAACACACATAAACAAAACACAGACATCAAACTAGTTGACAGAAGAAGCCATTATTCCATTTTTGAAGGTAAGAAAATAATCATAAAATCAATAAATTATTGATAATCTCTACACATTACTGCTCAGTAAATAAAAATGGGGTCTTCAACCTATCTAAGCAAAATATAGTTATGAAGTAATGCTATCTGGTAAAGCAGATTGGTGTAGAAATAAATAATAAGCAGTTTGTTCAATAATTTTTATGTTCATTTAAAATATCTCAGTAATTACATTTTGTACTTCTGCAGACTCATTCTTTTTTTTTTTAAGTTTATTTATTCTTGAGAGATAGAGAGAGACAGAACATGAGTGGGGGAGGGGCAGAGAGAGAGGAGGAGACACAGAATCTGAAGCAGGCTCCAGGCTCTGAGCTGTCAGCACAGAACCCGACGCAGGGCTCAAACCCATGAACTATGAGATCATGACCTGAGCCGAAGCCGGATGCTTAACTGACAGAGCCACCCAGGCGCCCCAAGTAGACTCATTCTTAAGTAAATACAGGCCTTCTAAATGCCTGTTTCCCATTTGTATTAGCTTACATTTGAATTGTTTTCGATTCATGTACTTAATATAGGTGAATACACATGTATATATTTATAAATATTTGGGGTAAACTTACATTTTGGTATATAATATTTTCTTTACACTTTGTTCAGAGCATATTTGACAAGTAAATCTCCTAAGCAGTCATATTTCCTGTTAACATTATTGAAGATTAAGGTGCTTCATTCTCCTTTGTTTGGAAAGTATTTTTAAACAAATCAATAGTGTGAAAGGACAATTTGTAATCTGTTATACATTGGTGATTTATATGTTTATATTTATTTATTTATTTATTCATAGCTTCCTTAGCTCACCCATAGCTTAACCCAAATGCCCATTTTAAATTTGGAGAATACATATTTTATTGAGTACTAAATATTCATCTTAGAAGATTTTTGAGTTGCAATGCTTTTAAGCACAACAAAAATTCTTTGTAAAAATTCTTTAAAAGCTCCAGCTATCCTTTAATTTGGTGCTCTTCATATAATACTAAGGAAAAAGTGGATCTTTGATAATTTTTTTAAGCAATGCTTCCATTAACAATACATGTTCTGGGGTGCCTGGGTGGCTCAGTTGGTTGAGCATCGTACTCTTGATTTTGGCTCATGATCTCATGGTTCATGGGTTCGAGTTCCATGTGGGGCTCTTCATTGAGAGCTCAGAGCCTGCTTGGGATTCTCTCTCTGCCCCTCCCCTGCTCATGTACTCTCTCTCTCAAAATAAGTAAATAAACTTAAAAAAAATACATGCTCTGTAAGTGTGGCTTTCCAGTTTTTCCATAAAACTGATCTCTAGCAGTCATTTAAAAAATACGATAAATTAAAATTCAATAAAGATTATTTTGAGGTCATGGTCAATTTCTTTCTAAGAGTGATCTTTAAAAAAGGGTAAAATTAGACCACAGGAACATCAGCACATAGGAATCTGAATCTTTTCCCCTCAAGAAATCTAAACTGTGAGATTGTCCTAGGACAGAAAAATATATGTGAAAAATAATTTATTAATTTAATATTTAGCAAAATCTGTGCCCTACTCAGTGCCTTGTCACGCATGCACTATACCAAGTGTCATTTCATTTTTCATATTATACTTTATAGTCAAATATTCTTTCTCAATTCACAGTTGTCCTTTGACCAGATACTTCTTCCATGACTGTTTTCTCAGATAGGGGTTTATGCATGCTGCTTCTCATTCCTTTATAGGGTGTTTTTTTGAACACAAATGAAATTGGCTTCAAGGATAAGTTCTGTCACGTGTGTTTTCACAGCAAAACAGCACATTGTCCCATTGCTTAAAAAGAAAGAAGTTCAAAATGGGCATCTAGAAGCTATGCCAGGGCCTTAGGCACATGGGGGATTAAATGCATTTCCTGAGTTGGAGATACTTTTGCTTACAGGATACAGGAATAGTAGAACTGATTAACTTTATATATATATATATATATATATATATATATATATATATTTTATCTCTTTCCTATCTTTTCTCCCCCTGTCCCCATTAGCTATGTTCTTTTTGTGTTCTTTTAGGATTTAAGCTTCTCATATTGAAGTTAGTTTCACATGATTCTGAGATCATAAGTATATGTCCCTGCCATATTTCTTCCCATACACTTCTTATTGATGTCATTCATAATATTACTTTGAGTTTGATTATTTGTAGCCATCTAGAAAGCCTGGCACAAAGAAAAGTGTAAAGGGATTTTACTCAGGAGGAACTTATAAGACAAAAATATCAATTTCAATGGAAGAATGCATGCTTGTTTTGAAAAGTAGAAATGAGAGAGTTTCCTATTCTTTGTGGGTCTTAGTCCTCAGTGCTCATACTGAAATTCTTTTTAGATATCTTTCTTAGTTGATGGATATTTGGACCGCAGAGAATACCTAGGTATCTTTGTAACTTTTGAGGTTAACCCAGGTTGATAATCAGTAAGATGATCAATAAATGTTTGAACTGGAAAGAACCTTTTGTAGTTATCAAGCAGTAACTGTAAGCAACACTGTAATGCTTGGGACTGAAAAGGCTATTATGAAAATTGAAAGAGTCATATTTTCCCTGCTGAGATATTAATGTCTGCTTAGCTTGAGCAGAAAAAAAGGGCTACCTCTGGGGAGGGAGTGAGGTAATGTAGAAATTAATTTTGCCATGAAATGATCCAGAACAATCTAGGGCATTCTGAAGTTAGTGCCAAGTGTAGCATATGAAAAACTGTTTTTTAAAACATGTCAACTTTCCCAAAATATGAAGTCATTGCCTTTGGTACAAACTGATTGGCTTGCAAAATTCACCCTCTGGAATAGTCCTAACATCAAATATGAGGGAGTGAGTTCATGAAAGTATTCAAGAAATAAACCTTGTTTATATAAGTATAATGAAGTCTGCAAACATAAAATGAAGTAATAAATCAACATGTCATGTTCTTTAAAATGTGATTTTAAAATATATCCACTGATGCAAAAATGCTTAATCAGAGTTAAAAAAAAAGGGATATATTCCATTTTATAATGATTTTATTTTTGGAAAAATCTGTATTTACTGTTTTGCTAATGATGTGAGTGATACATGCTCTTTGTGAAACCCTTAAACAATACAGAAGACCTTAAAATAAAAAGTGAAAAATCCTCCTGCTAATCCACTTGCAGAGATACTGCCATTTATAGCTTCTTAAATAATTACAGAATTTTCTCATATACGTATAAACAAATAGTACAAGATAGACTTTTCTCCATTTTCAATGTTTTATTTATATATAGTATGCAAACTGGATAAAAGTATTTTAAAAAGTTTGAAAAAAATGGACATACATGACCTTGAGATATATCCATGAAATAATTGTATATTATTTATAATATATGGATTTTAGCTAATCCTGAATCAGTTTTAAACATTTTACTGAATTGAAAGTAAGTACTCTGTTAATGGTTAAAATTAGTGCCATAGTAACCATCCTGTACTACCAATCTCAGAAAATTATAAACTATAGTAAGTCTTTGTGAATGTATACTGAACATTTCACTCTGTTCTAGGTGTTTTCCTGTTTTCCACCAATTAATTTAACCATTGCACCATTTCTGTGGAGTAGGATTAGGATTCTCCATTTATAGTTGTAAAAACCTGGCACTTAGAGGGTAAGTAACTTGTCCAGTGACTTCAAACTCTAGCATATAGTGGAGCCTGTTTCCATTTTATTCTTTTTTATTGAAATCCTGTGTCCATCCTTAAAAGGACAATGAACTTTATTCAATATTGATGTTTAAGTAACTAAAGAGTGAATATATAATTGAATTTTCTAAGAACATAAATATTAAAGCCTATCAGAATATAAGTGTTAAGAGAACAGAAGCTTTTTCTTCCTCACTCTTTTGCCCCTCTGCTTTTAGGCCTAAAGTAAGTATTCACTTAAAAAAATGTTTTTTAACTTAACAGAAGACCATGGGGGAGGGGAAGGAAAAAAAAAAAGTTAGGGAGGGAGCCAAACCCATAAGAGACTCTTAAAAACTGAGAATAAACTGAGGGTTGATGGGGGGTGGGAGGGAGGGGAAAGTGGGTGATGGGCATTAAGGAGGACACCTGTTGGGATGAGCACTGGGTGTTGTATGGAAACCAATCTGACAATAAATTTCATATTAAAAATGTTTTTTAATGTTTATTTTTGAAAGAAATAGCACATGTGCATGCCCCCAAGTGGGGAGGGACAAAGAGCGGGAGACAGGATCTGAAGTGGGCTCCACACTGACAGCAGAGAGCCCAATGTGGGGGGCTGGAACTCAAGAACTGGGAGATCATGATCTGAGCAGAAGTTCTATGCTTAATTGACTGAGCCTCCCCAGGCACCCCTCATTTTTTTTAATCAATGAATTATACATTTCCACGTCACAATTAGTTTTTTTTAAAGGACCTATAGCTGAACTGCTTCTCCTTTCCATTAGTGCATACATTCTACTGAACACAGGTATTTAATAAGTAATTCAATCGATTGTATAATTCCCGTCACTGAATAAATGCTATGAAGGAAATGAAGTATGATTTAGGTATATAGATTTGTGTGTGTGAGTATGTGTGTTTGTATAAATAGGCTATTTATTATGTATGTGTTATGTTGTATGTATTATAGGTGTATGTTGTATGAGTGATGGGTGTGAGTGTGTGTATATTATGTCTACATTTTGTGTGCCAGTCGTGTGTATGTATGGATTGTGTGCATTGAGTGTGTATGTGTATGTTGTACATAAGTGTGTTTTATTTTAGATTGAGCAGTGGGCAGAGATGTTTTTGAAAATGCTTTATTTAATTGCAGACTAAAAGTTTATGTTGTTAGAGTAAGACTTATATAATTCTGTTGGCTTTAAACTATAAATGTGACGGTGAGGAAAGAACTAATACGCATTGAATGTCTTCTACTTTCATATATTATTTCATTTAATTATTACAATAACTGTATAAAGGAGATGTTGTTTGTATCCTATAGATGAAGTAGGGTGTGAATTAGTTTAGGGCTACCATGACATCAACAGGCTTAAGAAGAGGGATTCAAAATATATTTCTCTTACTCCAGATTCCATTGCTCTTTCAGCTTTACCACACTGCTTGTCTTAATCAGTTTGGGTTGCTGTAACAAAATACCATGTACTGAGGGGCTTATAAACAACAGACATTCATTTTTCACAGTTCTGGAGCCTGGGAAGTCCAAGATCAAGGCCCTGGCAGATTTGGTGCCTGCTGAGGGCCTACTTCCTAGTTCATAAGCAGCCATTTTCTTGCTGTGTCTTTACATGGTGGAAGGAAGAGAAAGCTCTCTGGGGTCCGTATGATACGGACACTAATCTTGTTTATGGGGGTTTCACCTTTGTGATCTAATTAGCTCCCAAAGACCCAATATAACATTACATTAAGGGTTAGGAATTCAACATATGAAGTTGAAGGGGGGGGGGCACAAACATTCAATCCATAACACTGCCTTTACTAAAAATGGGAAAAAAACCCAGCCATGGGTAAAGAAGGAGAGAGATGAAAGTACAATTAAAGGTAGAGAGTAGAGAATTCAAAATTTCTGATAATGGAAAGAATTAAAAATAATAGGAAGTCATTTGATGTTTGTTATGGCAAGATAACTGACTTGCTGAATTAAATGAGCCAAAATATGGAAAATACAGAGAGCAATGCCTGGCATATAGTATGTGCTGTATGTGTTAACTTTTATTATTATTACTAGTCTGGTAAATTTATAGGTGAAGCTAATACAGGATATCGACACATGAAGTTTATGTCTTTTATCAATGAATGAGGAATAATTGAGTGCATAGTATAGGTTAGCTATGTATTAACACGTTAGTTCCCATAATGCAAGCAGAAATAATGGAAATAATGGAAATAATGGAAAATCAATCAAACATTGACTTGGTTCACTTCAGTTCACTTCTGTTGCCCTGTTTTTTGTTGACTTGTTGACTTCAGTGTTAGGTAATGCTCATAGAACTATCACAAACATATTTGGAAAGTTTGTTTTGGAAATACATAGTTTCCTTAGAAATGACCAAGAGTTCATTTAGGCACATTATCATAAAGCGGTAGTTCCTATCTTTTTTGGTGCCAACATCTTCCTATTATAACAAATGAAATTCATAGTTATTAGGTAATCAGTTAATAAACTATTTAAAAATAAGAATGTACAGATATTTTAAAAGCTTTTAGAAAGAAGTTTGAGTAATCACAACCAAAACAAATGTACCAAATTCTCCCAGTTCAAAGGCAGAGATTACCAGATTGAAAAATGAAAATAAAATCAGCTATATTCTCTACACGAAATATACATCTAAAGGAAAGGGCTACAAAAAGTTTGAAAATTTAAAGAATGGAAAAAATAAGCAAATCCCAACTAAAAGAAAGTTGTCATTGATGTATTAGTGTCAGACAAATATATCATTAGAGGATACTGATATTGATCCAAAGAGTGGTGTCTGGGTGGCTCGATTGGTTAAAGTGTCCACTTAGGCTCAGGTCACGATCTCATGGTTTGTGGGTTTGAGCTCTGCATCAGGTTCCATGCTGACACTGTGGAGCCTGCTTGGGATTCTCTCTCTCTCCCTCTCTCTGCCCCTGCTCTGCGCTCTCTCTCTCTCTCTCTTTCAAAATAAACTTAAAAAAAAGAATTTGACAGTTTTTAGAGATAAAATAGGTTAGGGAAGTTCAAAACATATGTCTATAATATTATATTTGAGCATTAGTGACACATGTTCTAACTTAAATCACATTAACTGTCTTCTTTTAGTTGAACCTGCATTTTACATTCTGGACTTTAGTTTGTTGTCTAAATAAAATATTTGTGTTATTATTATTGTTATTTTGGTGTTGTAAAATATTGGTGTTATTATTTTGTTGTTTGTAACATAGAGGCATGTTCTCATAGTACAAAGGAAAAATCCTTTCTATTCCAATGTTGCAGTAGATTGTTGTAGATTAACAACTTTTATTCATTAGTGAGAGAATAACTTTAAAATAACTTTAAGAGGAGTTACTTAGAACTCCAAGAACTCCAAGAACAGTCCTTTCCTTTTTCCTTGTTATCACCTGAATAAGACAATTAATTGTGGTGCCTGGGAGAGCTAATTTATGATGCCCTCCCCACAAATGGATAGGACATAGAAATTGCATCATCTATTAGAGAAGAAAGTCTCAGTTGTGGCAAAAAAAGATTAATGACTTTCCTTTAGGTATAAACTCATACAGGTCCTTTCAGCATTTATGCTGTTGTATAAAGACTATTATAGCAAGTTGTGGCATTATTCCAAATTAATACCACACAATAAATTTTGTTGGACATATCATACTGGTGATTTTATGTAGTAGGTTGTTAAAAATTCTCTTGCAGTAAATATGTTGATTTCACTGTTAGGTAATGCATACAGGAAAGCATATTAACAGGAATTTAACTGCTAAATGATGTTGGCATTTGCTTACATGTGATTGGTGTTTTTGGTGATGAAATCCACTATAATTGTAGTATTTTTTTTCTCAGAAAACTAGAGATTTTCTTAAACATATGCTGTATGGTGTATGTTGTGCCGTGTGATATATATCAGCACTTGTAGTTGCCACTCAGCCAAAGGCTGTTGACATGGATTGATAGTTTTCAGTAAGGGTGTTTTCATTGCAAATGAGATACCTTAATAACTCAGAGTTGTTGAATAAAACAAGTACATTTAAGATGTGTTTTTGGACTGCAAATACAAAGATAACACAATTATATATCCTCAAAAGGAGCTTGTTTATCTTTTTTTCTTTCGATCTCTAATAGATTTTCTCATTTATAAAAGTGGACAATAACTAAGCTATCCAATTCACGGAGTTGCTATGAAACAATAGAAAACAAATACAAATATTTGTTATTTGTTTATGTAAGCTGGAATGGGGATAAAAGGGGGTTTTATAATAGATATTTGAAGATAGATGAATTAGAAAATAAATGTGTCATAAAGGAAGATGTTTGACTTAAAAGCTAAAATCCATTAAAATCCAGATTGCTTAGAAGTGGGTCCTATCCAGGTAAAGACTGTCATAAAAACAGATGGCTGATGATTTTCAGTAATTTAAGGGTCTTGGTGGGTAATACTAATTCTACTGCTTTGTGAAGATGACTGAAACATATCTGAAGGACTTGATCCTGGCAAATCAGAGCAATAGGTTGGATTACTAGCAGCTATGACAGCATTGAAGGGTCACCATTATAGATAGAGTTTTTAAATTGCTATTTCTATTAAATAAGATACTGGTCTTGGAGCTAAGCTCTGAGGAAGAAGCTTTTTGGGTGAAGCAACTGAGTCTGTCTTGTCCATTTTGTACCAGTGGAGAGTGGCCTCTTAGCATAGGGAGTGGTCCTAGGGCAGTGGTGTGACAGCACCAGCAATATAGGAATGGGACTGAAGTATGTCTGGGAGAAATAATGTCCTGGAGTTATACTCCAATGAAGTAATCAAATTTAATCTAGCATGGAAGTCAATATGGAATTTTGCTTTATCACAAAATTATTTTAATGAGGCTGTTGTATATGCCAAGAAGCACTTGAGTAGGAATTAAGTGACCAACTGTCCTGGTTTTTCTGGGATGGAGGTATTTCCCAGAACATGAGATTTTCAGTGCCAACCTGGGACTGTCCTGGCAAACTGGGACCACTGATCACTTTAAGAGGAAAGTATCAGATGTGGTCATGGGCTCTGAGTTGTACGAGTTTTTCTGAGCCTGCACTGAGGAAAAGGACCTCAAGAATGTCTTTGGAATATAGTTTTATCTAGTTTTCTCTGAAGAGCAGGAGTGAGGGAGAATTTCTGTGTACATTACTGAGTATATAAGTTATCACAGTAGTTTTTCTATGCTCTACATTTACTAATGAAATAAAATGGGATTGTGTGCCAATGCTTATACCCCTTACAAAAGTTTCTGGTAGAAGGACTGACCAATCCCATTCTAAGGATGTGAGAAGGACCATGGAGAGGAAAAGCATGACTTGCCTGATTTTTTTTTTAATTTTTTTCAACGTTTATTTATTTTTTTGGGGACAGAGAGAGACAGAGCATGAACGGGGGAGGGGCAGAGAGAGAGGGAGACACAGAATCGGAAACAGGCTCCAGGCTCTGAGCCATCAGCTGAGAGCCTGACGCAGGGCTCGAACTCATGGACCGCAAGATCGTGACCTGGCTGAAGTCGGACGCTTAACCGACTGCGCCACCCAGGCGCCCCATGACTTGCCTGATTTAAGGAAATCTATGACAAGGACATAATCAGGAAGATGGGCAAACCTCTAGAAGAGCTGGGATAACAGCTTGAAGTTCCCAGTCCTTGATCACTTGCATGTAACCAGCACTTGGAGATGGGAACAACAGCAAAAGGAAGTGGCCCATCTTCAGTCTGCTTACCAAAAAGAGAAGCTATAGAGAGGGGTGGCCCTTTAGTAACACTAGAGAAATTTCCAGTCTGTCTTACAGATTGAATAAGCACACACACACACATACATAAAGTTCTGTCCTTGGTACTTGGGGACTATGATGGTAATTAAGCAGAAAGAGAGCTATAGACCAGAATTCTCAACCTTGGCACTATTGGCTTTTATGGTTGGATAAATGTTTGTTGTGAGGGGCTGTTCTGGGTTGGTGTTGGTTGGTAAACAGAACCCTTGGTTTCTAATTACCAGAGATCTCTGGTATCTCTCCCTAGTTGTAACAACCAAAAATGTCTTCATACGCTGCCCAGTGCCCCTGGGGGGCAAAATAGCTCTTTGCTGAGAACCATTGCTATAGATAATAATAGTACATAGAAGCAAAAGAGAATTGATATACATCACAAGACAATATTAATGGACCTTGTTGAAGTAGGACTTTGTTGGAGAGCAATGTTAATAATCATGGCTGTTATATTCTGAATACTTATTTATGTAAGGCAGTGTGCTATAAGTGCTTTACATTTATCATTTCAATCATTATCATTAGAAGGGACTTCTGGGGTTGGTGCTACACAAGGTAAAATAAATGAAGGACTCACAAGAATCCAAGGGTACACTTTTATAAAGTTTTTTTCTTTTTTTATTTCTTTTTTTTCTTTTTAAAAATGTTTTTATTTTTGAGAGAGAGCAAGAGCACAGTTGGAGGAGGGGCAGACAGAGAGGAGGACTGAGGATTTGTAGCAGGCTCTGCACTGACAACAGAGAGCCCTGACACCTGGGGCTCGGACTCACCACATGGGGCTCATACTTACGAACTCTGAGATCATGACCTGAGCTAAAGTCAGATGGTTAACTGACTGAGCCACCCAGGCACCCCAAACTTTTCTTTCATGGATTAAAGACTGTATAAATATAGGTAAGAACAAATACCTGTAGCTGCACCAGTAACTGTGAGTTTATCCGTTTGTCCTATAAACCCAGGAATTCTGATAAATACTATTTCACAAAATCCCCAAAACGGGAATATGTTTAGTGCCTTTATAACTGTATTAGTTGCTTTATTAGTATATTCCTGATAGATTACTTCTGTTTTGTCTAGGCTTTGGGGAGAGCTGGATCCTTCTGTTACAATTTTATAAATATGATTAGAAGAATTTCCCCTAGGTGAATTTCTGGGTTTGCACATTTAAGGTCTTTTCTCCCTTTATGTACTATTTTCTGTTGGGAGATACAGGACACTGTGTATGTCTTTCTCTCACAGTGACAGTTGGGTCAGCACAGTAGATTGTAGAACTGGATGTGAACTACAAATATAGTCTACTAACCTCACACTAAATGGATCACCAATTCTAGTTCTCCTGAGCCAGATCCCAATGCCACCCACAACTGAAGAGAAATTGTGAAGTCAAATCATGAACTTGTACAGTGCTGTATGCCAATTTTATCTCAATAAAACTGGGGGAAAAAAAGAAGCTCCAATGGAGATGAAGTTGATCTTATATTTGATAATATTTTGAAATCTGTTATTATTCCCAAGAGGCTGTTGATAATATATATTTTTCTAGATGGGTGATCACATAATTGAAATTATTATTTCAAAAATAAATAATATAGGAAAACTTCATAATTAATTCATAAATAACTTGAGTAAAAAATACATCATAATCAAATAGTGTTTATTCTAGGAATGTGAGGACACCAGCATCAGAAAAATCTATAAGAGTAATTTACAACACTAATTGACTAAGGAGCAGAAATATATAATAACTTTAATTATATATGGAGAAAATTTGATAAAGTTCAGAAAATATTTATGGTTAAAAACTGTTAGAAACCTAGAAGAAAGAAACTTCCTGGACTTGATAAAGGTTATATACTAAACACCTTTGGCAAATATTATGCTTAATGGAGAAACTTATGTATTACTTTTAATATAGGTGAGAAGACAATGATTTTATTATTACTAATAATATTTAAAAAATTTTTGGAGGTCCTAGAAAATGATGAAAGGAAATGAAAAAAAAAAGTGTGAAAAAAGTTAGTTTTAAGGGGGAGGAGAAAAAGCTGCCATTTTATAGACTTTGACTATTCATTTTTTTGATTACCACTTAACATTTCTTTAGTATTTATTCTATTTAAGTTTTCTATTTCTTTTTATGCGCCTTGGTATTTAATACTCTCTTAGAAATTATGCATTTCCTCTAGGCTTTAAAACTTATTAGCATAGAGCTGTCCAAAAACTGCTTTATTATTAAGAAAATATTACGTCTATAATTACTTCCCTTTTTCATTTTGTATTTTTTTGTGTTCGATCCCTTTTTATTCTTATCAGTCTTATTAGAATTTTTATATTATTAAAATACTTTTCAAAGAACTATCTTCTGTTTTTGTTTACTATATTCTTTTTGTGTGTGAATTTTCTGTTGCTCTATTTCCAATTTGTTGAGCTGAATTTATTTTTAAGCAATATGGCTTATAATTTAATTAACTAATTAATAGCAAAATTAACATAATTTTCTTGCATTATAGTAAAAGAAAATCTATACGATATTGGTCTTTTGGAGTTATTGAGAGTCTTTCTTTGTAGCCCAGCACATGCTGTATTTTCATACAGTTATGGGTGTTTGAAAATAAAATGTTTTCTCTGTTTTTCGCATGTAGAGTTTGATGTGTTTTATATATAATTGTATTGTTTGGGTTTTCAATATTTCTACTCCTTTTTTTATCTGTTTGATTTACAATTTCTGAGAAAGTTGTATTACAATCTTTTTAACTGTTGAATTTATCTACTTCTTCCTGCACTTGTGTTTATTGTTTCTTGGCATAATTTGAGTGAATATTTATAAAAAAATATATATCCCATGTTTTTGGTGGATGTATATTCTTTATTGTTTTTTTTAATAAGAATATAATGTCCTTTTTCTTTATGATCTTTGTACTTCAAATTCTTATGTATCCAATATTAACATTACTGCCACAGCTTTTTTGGATTCTGTTTTATTTTCAGCTTTCCATGCCTTTTAAGACTATCTTTCAGGGGTGCCTGTGTGGCTCAGTTGGTTAAGCTTCAGACTTTAGCTCAGGTCATGATCTGGTGATTTGCAAGTTTGAGCCCCGCGTGGGGCTCTGTGCTGACAGCTTAGAGCCTATAGCCTGCTTAGATTCTGTGTCTTCCTCTCTCTGCCCCTCCCCCCACTTGCATTCTGTGTCTTTTCTCTCTCTCTCAAAAATAAATAAACATTAAAAAAAAAAAAAGACTGTCTTTTATGGCCAGTATGTAGTGGGATCTTATTTTGTGATCCAACCTGAGAATCTTTTTCTTTTATGAGTAAGTTTAATTTATTCAAATTTATTGAAATTACTGTTACATTAAGAACTAGTTCTTTCACTTTATTTTATATTTTTCATGTTTTTGAAAAATTTTTTTACATGTTTACTTGTTTTTGAGAGAGACAGAGAGAGCGTGAGCAGGGAAGGAGCAGAGAGAGAGGGAGACACCAAATGTGAAGCAGGCTCTAGGCTTTGAGCTGTCAGCACAGAGCCTGAGGTGGGGCTCGAACTCCTGAACTGTGAGGTCATGACCTGAACTGAAGTCTGACAGTTAACTGTTTGAGCCACACAGGTGCCCCATATATTTTTCACATATTTTCTTTCTCTTTCTTTTTCCTCCACTTTTTCTTCTGCATGCTAAAAGTAATACATTCTATTTTTTTTTAATTTTTTTAACGTTTATTTTTGAGACAGAGAGAGACAGAGTATGAACGGGGGAGGGTCAGAGAGAGGGAGACACAGAATCTGAAACAGGCTTCAGGCTCTGAGCTGTCAGCACAGATCCTGACGCGGGGCTTGAACTCACGGACTGCGAGATCATGACCTGAGCCCAAGTCGGCCGCTTAACCGACTGAGCCACCCAGGCGCCCAATACATTCTATTTTTTATAGTGATTGCCTTTTTCTTAAAAGTCCTACTCATGCTTATTTACTCCTGTTTGATTAATGGAATTTATTAATATCTGCATATTCCCTATAACAAGACAAGCCCTGTGCCGTACTCTCTAATCCCTTAATTTCTTTCCAAAACCTAATCATATGACCAAAATTTTCCTTCTAGATTTTTATAGATAGACTTTATATTTTGCTTTTTTGGTAGGATTTTTATGACAACTGTTCATTTTATCAAGATATTTTGTTACATTTATTTTCCATATCACTTGAAAAAATTCCTGATTATTTTCTCTTTTTTGTTTGCTTAATTTCCCCCAGGGTGTTTTCAGCATGGACCTTTGTATGGAAAACCATCTAAGGCCTTGTGTCTTAAGTTTGGTTACCCAGAAGAAGCCAGGGATTTACTATGAAAATATTCACTAAATATGACTAGTAGAATGGAAAACGGGAAAGTATGAAGCTAAGCAAAGATGAGATTTTAGGCAAAGTCCTAGCCCTTGCATGATGCTGTGGGGAGAGCTGGAGCACAAATAAGACTTCAGAAATTGTCCCACCTTGAGAAGGAAGCTGGGCTTTTATATTCCCACACCAATTATTCGTTGGCTATGGGCTGCTCCAGTAGGGTGTAAATTTCCAGGCATTTCTTGTTCTTTGAGAGTGCAGTTGAAACTTCTCCAGTAGCCAAAGGGAAATCTTCTGAATTAGTTAAATCTACCCAAAAGGAAACAGAGCATACAGAGTCTAAAGGATAGACTCACAAAACCTGTAAGTGAGATCTAGGTAAAACATCAGTTGTGTCCACTATTGTCCATCCCTTCCTCTGCTGAGATTCATTTAGTTCACACAGAAAGATCAATCCATCGTGCAATGGCTTCTTCTATATTTTGAGTGGTCACAATTTCTGGAGGAAAATTTGCAGCAGGTATTTAATGAGATGAGCTATAATTTGTTTATCATTGATGTTTATCGTTTCTTCCTCTACCATCCATTTTAGATTCTTCTCACTCTGGCTAGAACCTCTGCTATTCTAGTGGTTTGGCCAGAAATTTGAACCTCTGGGTACCATGTCCTTATAATATAACATGGTTGCTTTAATTATCTTTTTACAGTTATTATTGGGCAGTGAAATAAATACTAATAGATATGACAGTGGATCAACTTAGTGTCAAATACATTCCTCCCTTCCCCAACTTTCTAGCATCATCTTTACTTCCTCATTATGATAAGGATCAATTACCCCTACTGGTATGATAATCTTTTTTTCTGCCTACTTGTCTATCAGCACAAGGATCCCAATTTTGACAATTGTAGCTTTCATTTTAGTGAGACTCATAAATTGGTCCCTTGGCAAAAGCATCCTTCTTCTGGGAATCTGGAACATTAGACCTAAAAGCCTAGATTTGTTGGGACAAGAAACACAAAATTCCTTAAGAACTTACCTGGGAATGACCTTAAGAGCCACTCCTACTTCTAAAATGTAGTTACTGAATCCAGAAAACATTAATGGTAATTTGGTTTCGGGTATATATAGTATCGTGAAAGAGAGTGTCCCAAACATACAGAGTGTTACCTCCTGGCTTGTACCTTAGCTATACCTTTCAAGTTCCCATTCTAACATTCTACCAAACTGATAGCTTATGGATAATACAATTCTTTTGGCCAGTTGATCTCATGGTTATGTGCTCACTGTTGCACATCCTTTGCTGTTGGATGGTTTCCCTGGTTCAAAGCAATTTTATATGGAATTCCATGTTACTAAGTCATATTCTTTGTGAGCCTTAGGGTAGTTATGTTTGCTGAGATAGGGCAGGTAGGAAAAGAAAGTCCGTACCTAAAATACTTGTAAATCTTGGTGAGAACAAGTCATTACCCTTTCTTGGTGAAAAGAGTCATCAAGGAGAGCCTATATTATTGACTTCCCATCGAGAAGATTGTTGATCTTGAAGAATGATCTTAACAAGGTCTCAGTTTTTGTATCTGTTGCTAAAATTACTATATATATTCAGCAGAAGCACTACCCAGATGAGCTTTGGTTGGGGATTGAGTCCATGTATAGGCTCCATCTCTTCCAGCATCACTATTGTATTCTTGGGCCCATTGAGCAAGTACTAAGGTGTCTAAGTACAGAAGCTGGCAGACAGCCACTGGATAAATCATCGTGTTTACCCGGTTGTTTAGTATGTTTTCTGTAATTTGTGCTTTCTCAGGGGCATTCAGTGTGTTTCAAGGATGCTCAAATTTTGTGCTCATTCCCACAGGCTCATCTATACATTTCTTTCTAAGACTTTCTTATCTCTGATCTTCTAATCTTGCTCTTTCCTAGCCTCTGACCCACCAGGCCAAATCATTTTCCACTGTCTATGTGATTATATATATTCTTATCTTCAGCCAGTTATTTAATTTTTTTTCAGAAAAATTGGATGACCAGCTGCACTGCTTCAAGTTTTGCCCATTCAGAGAATCTCTACTCACTGCTGTCTTTCAGGTCTCCCCTTGAGTTGGGCTTCAGTAGTCTACTTTCATCTTGCCTCAACATATCTAGTAGACCATCCATGAACCAGTTAAGGGTTTTTTTTTTCTCTGTCAGCTGGTTGTAAGAAACTGTCCCATAGGCCCATAGGTATAAGAAAATGGTGAGTTACTGGTACATGATCAACCCGATCGTGAAGCTTACTTGTGTCTTTTAGATTTCCTTGGTTCTGTGCTGGAGATACCTGGATGGCACTGATCTTGAAAAATGTGTTGTTGGGGTGCCTGGGTAGCTCAGTTGGTTAAGTGTCTGACTCTTGGTTTCAGCTCAGGTCATGATCTCACAGTTTGTGAGATTGAGCCCTGTGTCAGGCTCTGCACTGACAGCGTGGAGCCTGCTTGGGATTCCCTCTCTCTGTCTCTGTCTCTCTCTCTCTGTCTCTCTCTCTGCCCTTCCATGCCCTCTGAAAATAAATATATAAACTTAAAAAAATGTATTGTTTCTGGGGCCAGTTAAACCTTATAACTTTCTCAGGTCTAACAGCATCTGGTTCATTATGGGCAGCTATGCTTGATGGTCACTTGGTTTCCAGTGGTCACACATTTATTTTCTACCATAGTCCAAGAGCATGCTAGGTGCTGATTTTTAAATAGGATACAATTTTCTACTGTAGATAGCATGACTTTGACCTAGAACCTTAGGGGTCTGTGCTGCGACTCTCATATTGGGTCTTGACAGAGATTCTACACAATGTTAATTACGTATATAAATATAAATTTGTTTAGTACTATGGGGCCTGGTGGGATGTGTGGCCCAAGTGGCAGGGTGGTTTGTACTTTGGTCTATATTTACTACAGAACTCTCTTTTAAGTCATTTGATAAGTGGATTGAAACAATATTCTCAAAGGCCTCCAAGTGCTATACTTCTTTCTAAGTGGTAGGAAGTGAAAGGTGCAATAATTTGCCCTTTACCTTGAAAAGGATGTTATAGCATGCACCAGACCACTGGACCTCTAAATACTTGACTGATATATCAAGCCCTTAGGTCTTTGTAGTATCCATAGCCCATTTTTAGGAGCTTGTGTGTGTTATTAGGACATTCAGAGTGCTTGCCATTTTCTGCTCACCAGTTCTATTTATCAAGTTATCCATATATTGCACCAGTGATATGTTCTATGGAATGTCTAGATGATCAAGGTCCCTTAGGACTATGCAGTGACAGAAGAAAGGTGATTCAACATATCCCTGGGTGATACCATAAGTGTATAGTGGTTATTAATTTCAGATGTATGAGAACTGCTTTTAGTACCTTCCTGATGGGTATCCACAAGATCAGTAGCTCCATAACACATACTTGAGGCCACGTTGACCTGTAAAAATACCACATTTAGCAAAAAAAAGTTGAAATTGGGACTCGTATTTAATTAAATTATGGATTATACTGTCATCTGCCTTGGTCCATTTGATTTTTTATGACCAGACTGGTGAATTAAATGGATTCCTAATGGGAAACACCATCCCTGTATTTATAAGTCTTTGAGTTTGGCTCTAAACTCTGTCATTCCACCTAGAATACATTATTGTTCTTGATTTCCTATCTTACCTGATGTGGGGTGTTGTAGTGCGGTCTCTGTTATCAGAGTGATTTTAGATCCTGAATTCAGTAGCCATCAAAAGACCCTGGTTCCCCTTTCCTCAACGTAGTTATTTGATAAATGACCCTAAGTCACTGTGGGGAAGGACTGAGGGAACCACTACCATCAATTGCTCTGGTATTTTAGGGTCTTTCCTTAGAGAGATATGACCTCTCCTTTAATTGATGAGTTCTTGTCTAAGAACTGACTCAGTATGGAATGTAGGTGAAAGATTGCAATTTTCCATCAAGGAAGTTGATATCATCCTTCTGTTCATCCATTCTTGATCTCTCTTGAATCTGTCTTTCATCTATCTCTCTGTGTGTCTATGTGTCTGTCTATCTACCTACCTACCTCCTACCAGCCTATCCAGTTATCCATCTGTCTTCTAAATATCCCTCATCTCAAGAAACTCCTTTGTTACTATTTGTTTTGCTCGTAGGAACCATGGTCTATTAGTCATCATGATAGTTCTCTGTGGGTCAGGGTGCCCCAGATGTCATTTCACCATGCTGCCAATTATAGTTATTACATGTACCTTTCCTCTGACAATTAAGTGCTGCCAGCTGCCTCTGCTATTCTGGAATCCTATCATCCTCATTGATATTAGGGAGCCATGTTTAATAACAGCATGTCCTGTCATCAACTTCAGCTTGCAGAGGACAGCCATTACTAAAATTCTCAGTAATTGTGGCATTTCTGTCTCCAGTGCATTCCTTATCACCATAGTTAATGAAATGTTCCCCAACCCCTTCCAGGGAAATTCAGCTGGTAGATTCTCAAGTCTTATGTAATAGAATCATTGTAGCATGTTCATTTGTCTGGGACATTTGCTTCCTGTCCTCAGTACTCTACTAGGACAGTTCTAACATCTTAAATGTATTGAAAAGAAAGCCACATTTTCCCCAAGCTTGCAACAGCCATCCAGCAGCATATCAGAAGTTGCCAGGGCATTAAGTCCTGAACCACAGAGAGTGCCCCCATATCAACAAACTTTCTCTGATCCAGCTTTAAATTCATATCCCCTTCTGGCTCAGAATCTTCAAGAGCCACTTCCAGGCATGCTGTCCTGCTTCCTACAGGTTCACATTAGCAGGACTTTATAGCAGCTTTCGTAAAAAAATCCCTTTTCTCACTAGCATTGAGAGCAATTCTCAGGTCAGTTTATGCTAACATTTGGTCATAGATATTCTGTGTTAGACCGGAAAGGAGATAGGAGGCAAATCTGAGGAGGGTGGCATTTTCTTTTTCTTTCTTTCTTTTTTTTTTTAATGTTTATTGATGGAGAGAGAGAACACGTGTGCACATGCATAAAACGTTTTTAATGTTTGTTGATAGAGAGGGAGACACAGAATCTGAAGCAGGCTCCAGCCTCTGAACTGTCAGCATAGAGCCCGATATGGGACTCGAACTCATGAACTATGAGATCATGACCTGAGCTGAAGTGGGAGGCTTTAACCTACTAAGCCACCCAGGCACCCCAGGAGGGCAGCATTTTCTAGCAAGCATCTGCCTCAGTTGAGGCTTCTGCATGGTCTTTGGGCTACCATTTAAAATCAGTGTTAAATGAGGTGAAATAATTTCCTTCCATCTGTTTTGGAGGAATACATATTCCTTCAAAGATTATACATGGTATAAGAACTTAATTTTTGTTTTCCTTTTTTAGTGATTTTAAGTTTATACTTAAAAATGGGACTTAAACATTATTCAGTGAGTGAGACTGAAAACATTCTCAAGAATATTTGAAGTGAAAATTTACCTAAACCAGGCTTATAACATTTAATTATTGGCCTGGATATGAGTTTGGATTCTTAATTTAAAAACATGGAGTATTTTCCTACTACTAGTTAGCACTTTCCATTGGATATTTCCTCACCAAGTAGAAATGAGTCTTACTCAGAATAGGAAAGCTGATATGTTGAATAACTTATTGTTCACATTTGGCAGTTAACTGCAGAGATGTAAAGTTAATAATATGCTTGCCAGGAAAGTTATAAATCAAAAATGAAAAAAAAAATTCTGGCAGTGAAGACACAACTGGAACATTTTGCACTAAGACAAGTAGTTAATCATCCAGCTCTGCTCTTGGTTAATAACTCATAGAATGTAAGAAGGAAACAAATGACCGATATTTTCCCATCATCATGGCTTTAGTGTACTGGGTTGACAGAATACTGTTGGTAAAATTAGGAGAAAAATTATAGGCAGAGAGAAAGTGGTCTCTTTATTTAAGGCATAAGTTGAACACTTTTTGTTGGCTTGCAACATTTATAACACTCTACACTCTTCTTCAACAGCCTTGTGGCCTTAGAAACTCATTATGTGATTACCTAAAGACTATATAGGTTAATATTCTTACTTTCCAAGCTCTGTGATTGGTGGTGATTGATAGCTTTGTGAAAAGACTCAAGATGGTAAATTTGTGATTTGTAGTCTTGAAATCATTGTCTTCTTATTTGCCTGTATTTTTTTTTTTTTTGAGACAGTGCATGCATGCTAGCATGAGAGGAGCAGAAGATAAGAAAGAGAATCCCAAGCAGGCTCCATGCTCAGCGCAGAGCCTAATATGGGGTTCATTCTTAGGACCGTGAGATCATGATCTAAGCCAAAATCAAGAGTCAGACGCTCAACTGACTAAGCCATGTAGGCACCCCTCATTGGCCTGTGTTCTATGCATCCTAGCCTGTATAAGAAAACTGAGAAATGCCTTAAAAATATGATCTAATATATTATTATCCTGTTAATGATATTTATGTTATGTGATCACATTATTTTCTTTTTCTCATCTGTTATAGTTATAGGCATGAAATTGAACTTTATTAATTAGCATTGTATTTTCTGAGGAAGTTTTTTTCTTGAAGCTTTTTCTTTTTTGTAATCCATGAGATTATATTATTATTTAAATTTTATGACTATTTTAACAGATTTCTTAAAATGGACTTAGGAAAATTTAGAAATTGTGTCTTCAACTTTTGAGGTGAACTCAAACTTTTGTTATTTTATTATGAATCCATTAATCAACAAATTAATCACTTAGTCAAAAAAATATAGTATGATATTTCTCAGGCAGTGTAATGTAACTGTGTTTATTTTTTTGTAATTCAACCTAAGCTTTCTTTTGAACATCCAGTCTATCTAGAAGCAGAAAGCTTAATTTAGTAATTTTTCAGTACATGTAGTGGACTTATTCTCTCTCTGCCTGTCCTCTTTTTGAAAGCGAAAATGTTTTACTCATTTAGCTTAAAGCCCTCCATACTTCTTGAACTTCTTATGTCCTCCAACTATGCGTAAAATCATTTCTGTTCTCTCATGCCACTGCTTATTTGGAGTCTGATAGCATGCTTCTTCCTTTATCAACAGATAGGAAAGACAGAATAAGCTTTCAGTACTTAAATATATTAGAGATCTATTTACACTTACTTGCAGTGGTAATAATAGAGGGTGGAGTCCATTCTAAGAGACTCACATAAACATCTTACTCTATTATTCTTTTTACAAGTTTCTTCTTGAGGGGCGCCTGGGTAGCTCAATTGGTTAAGTGTCCGACTTCGTCTTCGGTCATGATCCCATGGTTTGTGAGTTCAAGCCCCATGTTGGGCTCTGTGCTGACGGCTCAGAGCCTGGAGCCTCCTTCCGATTCTGTGTCTCCCTCTCTTTCTGCTCCTCCCCCACTCATACTTTGTCTTTCTGTCTCTCAAAAATGAATAAATGTAAAAAAAAAAAAGAAGCTTCTTCTTGAATGGGAAAGCTAATTTCTTCATCCTTCATTGGTTAAAGCATTTATATTATGTTTTATATTGTAGAGTTTCTGACTTTTTGTTGTTTCTTTGTGGGCTTTAAAACTTTATTTTTAACGTCAAGAACTGAGAATTTATTTCATCCTTTATTTGTTCTTTCTGCATTTCTGCTAGAATAACCGTGTTCTGAGGGTAAGTATAGTATTATTTCACTGATCCCTGATTTGAGGAGGGATGTCAGTTAGAAGGAAGTGTGTATGTGTGAATGTTGGGGGTAGTGGGAGTAGGCAGAGGTTGGGAGGGACCACACTGGTAAGTAATTCACATGATCATCTCACCACACAGATATTGATTTGGTGTTTATTACAAGTCAGATTCTGTCTCAGGGATCATGAAGGAGATAAGAAGATATATTCCTGTTTTCAGAGTCCTTGCTGTTAGTGGAGGGAAAGAGAACAAAATATGTGAAATAATTAAGGTGTAATTAAGAAAACACATAATAAAAATGGCAGAAACCTCTTTGATTTTGGCCATAGCAACTTCTTACTAGACATGTCTCCGGAAGCAAAGGAAATAAAAGCAAAAATGAGCGATTGGGACCTCATCAAGATAAAAAGCTTCTGCACAGCTAAGAAAACAATCAACAAAACTAAAAGGCAACTGATGGAATAGGAGAAGATATTTGCAAATGACATATTGGATAAAGGCTTAATATCTTAAATCTATAAAGAACTTATCAAACTCAACACCCAAAAAACAAATAACCCAGTGAAGAAATGGGCAGAAGACATCAATAAACACTTTTCCAAAGAAGACGTCCAGATGGCTATCAGACATGAAAAAATGCTAAACATCACTCATCATCAGAGAAATACAGTCAAAGCCACCATGAGATATCACCTCATACCTGTTAGAATGGTTAAAATTAACAATCCAGGAAACAACAGATGTGACTATGCAGAGAAAGGGGAACACTTTTGCACTGTTGGTGGGAATGCAAACTGGTGCAGCCACTCTGGAAAATGGTACAGAGGTTCCTCAAAAAGTTAAAAATAGAACTACCCTACAACCCAGCAGTTGCACTGATAGGTATTATCCAAAGGGTACAAAAATGCTGATTCAAAGGAGCACATGCACCCCATTGTTTATAGCAGCATCATCAAAAATAGCCAAATTATGAAAAGACCCCAAATGCCCAAATGTTCATTGACCGATGAATGGATAAAGAAGTGTATATTTGTGTGTGTGTATGTGTGTGTGTGTGTGTGTGTGTGTATTATATATAATGATATATATAATGGAATACTATTTGGTGATCAAAAAGAGTGAAATCTTGCCATTTGCAGAATGTGGATGGAACTAGAGTGTATTATGCCAAGCAAAATAAGTCAGGCAGAGAAAGAAAAATACTATGTGATTTCATTCATATGTGAAATTTCAGAAACACAGCAGATGAACATAGGGGAAGAGAAGGAAAAAAAATAAAAACAGAGAGGGAGACAAACCATAAGAGACTCTTAAATACAGAGAACAAACTGAAGTGGAGGTGGGTAGGAAGATGGGCTAAATGGGTGATGGGCATTAAGGAGGCCACTTGTTGGGATGGACACTGGGTATTATATGTGATAAATCACTGGGTCAACCTCTGAAACCAATACTACACTGTATGTTAGCTAACTTGAATTTAAATAAATAAATTAAAAAATACATAACTAAATGTCAAATTGGGCAATGTACATTCTATGATGAAACTACTGTTCATAAGAGAAGTGCTGAAAGACTGGGCTGTGGTAATGAATCCAGAGTTGGTTCTAAAAGTTGGATAAAGTTTATATAAGATGAGAAAATGGTTAAGAGCATTTAAGATGAGATAAACAATGTGAGCTAAATAAACATGAAGTGAGTATGTAAGCATAAGGGAAGCAATAGCAGGATTGTTTTTTGTTGTTGTTTTTTGTTTTTGTTTTTGTTTTTTTTTTTTGGAAAAGAGATTGAGTGCTTGGATTTAGGTGGAAATAAGTTGGGTTGAAATAACTTAAATGCAAAAATTTCAAATTCATAGAAGTTATGCTTCCTGCAACAGATAACAGAAGATTATGCAGAGGCATACTAAATGCTTTTGCAGAGGGAAGGGATGGTGGAAGCCTAGGTGAATTCAAGACTTGAGGCTGTTGTGACCCAAATTTGAGATGATAAGTGCTCTGAAAGGAGTTATATTATATGAGTGTAATGATAATGACAAATGATAGGAAGATCTGAGAAAAACAGAATGGGATAATATACTGATAGGGCAACCTAGTTTTTAAGCTTCATGTTATATTTTTCTCTTTTCCTTCCCCTATTCAAGTAAGTATTTGTTTCTGGGCTCATTATCTCAGGGGAAGTGGTGGAGGATGTGGCTAGGTGGAAGTATAAAACTTGGTTTTTGTTTTAGAAATCTAAACCTCATAATAGAGGAAGCATTTGTGCAATTGGTAAAATAAAGTAGACATAAATGTAAAGGAAAGTGTCTTGGCTGGATATTTGAAGGGAGAATTGCTTGAGACTAGAAAGAAATAGGTTGGGCAGGGAAGAGAAAGCCTAGAAAGTTTATGGTATTTTAGAGATCTGAGGGTTCCATTCTGCTTCCTGGCAATGACCTTGAGGGAGTGGAGTTTGAAAAGATGCTATCAGGCAATACTCCATGAGACTTTTAGCAGATGGGGAATGGAAATCTTTGTGGACATATTCCTATGCTTCAAGAAGGGTAATGAAACTGCACCTGAAAGACCATAATGCTTTTACATGATGGACTTCTCAGTGGTAATCTCTACATGAGAAGTGACTTGAGGGCCATATTACTTTCTCATCTCCCCTGGTCCTTAACACTACAAGATCCATTCCTATTTTTAAACCTCAATGCAACCCTGGAGAATAGGAAGAATCTTAAAAAAGACTCAAGTTGTACTTTCCAACCTACCTTACAGATTCATAATACCAACAGTGGGTTAGTGGGAGACACATTTGCATTTACGGCATATCTGAATTTGTAGGCTTCATTCATCCATGCTACAATAGTGATAGATCCATTTTATCTCATATGAACACAAACCATTTCTTAGGATTAATTTACTAAATGTTAAAATAGGTTTTTTTGAAAATTTGTGAACATGTATCTTCTTTTTGTTTTTTATATTCACTCTTTCAATAAAGAATTATTATAAGCTCCTAGTGGGAGTCAGTCGCTAGCAATATGAAAAGAGTAACACATAGGCCCTAGCCTTAAAAAGCTTGGTCTAGTGAGAGGACACATGTAAACAAATGATTCTAACTGTCTGTCTCAAATTCATTGTGGAACAATTTAGATTATAAATAAATAAACCAATAACTCACAAATAAAAATTTTATATTCTATTATGTATACTGAATTATATATTTAATCTGGTGGTTATATAAGGAGGGAATAAATGGTTTATTCATAAATATATAATATTCAATAAGAATTTATTGGGTAAGAATCTGGTATAGAACACTATTGTTGGCTGGAGGAAGGATGAAAGGAGGGATGGATACTAAGAATACTGTAAAAATCTTCTTAACTTTGAGGAATATGACATTTAGTTTTGAAAGCAGTGTGTGTGTGTGTGTGTGTGTGTGTGTGTGTATGTATATATATGCACATATATATATATATATATATATATATATATATATATACATATATATATAAACAGGGAAGCAGGAGAGATTGGGGAAGATATCATTCAGTGTTTAAATTACAACTGATGGAAGAGTGCCTGGGTGGCTCAGTCAGTTAAGTGTCTGACTTTGGCTCAGGTCATGATCTCATGATCATAGTTTGTGGGTTCGAGCTCCCCATTGGCTCTGTGCTGACAGCTTGGAGCCTGGAGCCTGCTTCAGATTCTGTGTTTCCCTCTCTCTCTGACCCTCCCCTGCTTGTGCTCACTCTCTCTCAAAAATAAATAAGTAAACATTAAAAAAATAAATTACAACTGGTGGAAATTGTAGGCAATCAGAATGAGTACACATTGGAAGGCAATGAGATGAAAAAGAGAAAGGGAAGACAAGAGACAAATGACCTCAGGGAGACAAATGTTGGAGGTATAATTGTGTGAATCATCCAAGAACAAAATGTGAGTGAAATATGTCATCAAGGGAGTATCTGAAGTATTGAGGACTAGTCACTAAGCTGTGTTAAATGTCCACAGCCAAAGCCTTGAAGGAGAATCTCAGGGAGAAGGGACATGAACTGCCTAGGAGGAGTCACTGAAAACCATGTGAGGAGTCAGGGCAAAGCAGTTCACAGAAGAGGAGAGTCCACAGTCAAGTGTCAAATGCCACTCATGAGTGGTTGCAAAGAATCAGAACTGAGATAGGCCAATCTAAGAGATCCTTCCATGTTTTTGGAAGATAGAGTTCTCACAATTTTTTTCACCTTCTTTCCTCCTTCTTTCCACCATGTACCTTTTCCATTAATTCTTATGTTTAGTTTCCTCAAGGCCTCATTTTTTATTTTGATTTTACTTTATTTTCACCAAATGTATTTAATATTTGAGTAAGCAATACTTGCACGTGGCAATAAATTAAAATTTAAAAGCTATAAAAAGTTACATAGTACAGGGAAGATGGTGGTGGAGTAGGAGGACCCTAGGCTTGCCTTGTTCCTCAAATACAACTAGATAACTACCAAATCATCCTAAATACCTCAGAAATCAACCTGAAGACTGAGAGAACAAACTCCACAACTAAAAGTAGAGAATAAGCCACATTAAAGAAGGTAGGAAATGTGGAGATGTGATTTGGGAGAGAAATGGATCATGACCAGTGCAGTGGGGAGGAAGCCATGGTCGTGGAGAAGAACAAGAAACAGACTATCAAACAGAGTAGTGCATGGGGAAAATGAATCCCCAAAGAAGTTGGGTTGGAAAGTGAGAGGGGCCAAATTTTGTGGGTATTTGCAACCAGTGGGGCCTAAAGACTGTAGTTTTAAAGGTCAGCAAGACTGGCATGGAAACAGCGATCTGAAGAGCACCTGGGGCACAGAATAAGGAAGTTATTTGTTCATCCCAGAGCTGTCCCAGAGAGGCAGCATTCATGGAGAGACCCCTCCAATAGCAAAGGAACTTGAGGTGACCATTTTCCTCCTCCACTCCTCAGCATAAACACAGAGCCATCTGTGGGAACTGGCAAAGTGCCAATTCTGGCTACCCAGAATTGCTTACACGAAGCCCTGCCTCTCTCTGCTCCATTGGAGTTGCCTTTCCCAGCCATGCTTGCCTCCATTCCAGCATGGCAGAGCCTTTCCCCAGAAGCAGCCTAAACCCCTGCCCACACCACATCTCTTGACCCAGGAGTTTTAAGGGCCTTGGTTCTAGGGGCAGTGGAAATAAGTTTCATTTCATAAGCATAGTACACATAGTTAAATCTTCCCATATTCAGGCCAGGGACCAAACACTGCCTCCAACACAGGCAAGGAGAGCCTCTGTAGAGCCTAAAGGATAAAATTGCCAGGACACAACAACAGAGGACATGGAGCCCACATTGGAGACATTCCCAGAAGCGCTAGACCCTGGGGAGTAGGGGACACTAAATGGCAGGGCATTACAGGACCTGTTTTTTGTAAGGCCATTACCCTCAAGAACAGGAGACATAGTTGACTTTCCTAACAAACAAAAGCAGGCACAGAGACTTAGAAAAATGAGAAAATAGGTAAATTTGCCCCAAATGTATGAACAGGACAGAAACCTGTAATTAACTTTCCTGATAGAGAATTTAAAGTAATGATCATAGAGATACTCACTAGATTTCAGAGAAGAGTGGAAGGCATCAGTGAGACCCTTAACACAGACATAAGAACATACCAGAACTAAAGGGTTTAATATATGAAATAAGAAGCATGCTTGGTGGAATGAACAGCAGGCTGAAAGCAGAGGAACAAATTAATGACCTAGAAGACAGAATAATGGAAAGTAAATAAGCTGAACAAAAGAGAGAAAAAAAGAATTATGCAAAATGAGAATAGACTTCAGGAATTCAGTGATTCCATCAAACATAATAACATTCATATTATTGGAGTCCCAGAAAAGGAAGAGAGAGAAAGGGAGATAGAAAATTTAGTTGAAGAAATAATAGCTGAAAACTTTCCTAATCTGGGGAAGGAGACAGATATCCAGATCCAGAAGGCACAGAGAACACCCAACAATTCAACAAAAGCAGATCCACACCAAGACATATTGTAATTAAATTGGCAAAATATAATGATAAATAAAAAAAAATTTAAAGCAGCAAGACCAAAGAAGACAGTAACATACAAAGGAAACCCCATAAGGCTATCATTGGTTTTTCAGCAGAAACTTTCTAAGCTAGAAAGAAGTGACATGATATATTCAAAGTGCTGAATACAAAAAATCTGTAGCCAAGAATATTCTATCCAGCAAGTCTATCATTCAGAATGGAAGGAGAGATAAAGAGTTTCCAAGACAAACAAAAACTAAGGAGTTCATGACCAATAAACAAGCTCTGCAAGAAATATTAGAGGGGACTCTTTGGAAAGGAGAGATGAAAAGTGACAATATGAAGGTAAGAAACACAAAAACAATAAAATAAATATTTCTGTAAAAAAATAAGTCAAGGAACTCACAAAATAAAAGGCTGGAAAGTATAATACCATTTACCTAAAATGTGGGGAGGAAGGGAATAAAGTTCAAGCTTAAACAACAATCAATATAATATAGATTGCTATATGGGGAAGATGTTATATACAAACCAAATGGTAACCACAAATCAAAAGCCACTAATAAATATGCAAAGAATAAAGAGAAAGAAATTCATATGTATCACTAAAGGAAACCAGCAAACCATGAAAGGAAGACAGACAAGAATGGGTCATAGGAAATCTTCGGAAACAACTATAAAACAAATATTAAAATGGTGATAAATACATATCCATCAACAATTACTTTAGCGTAAATGGACTAAATGCTCCAATCAAAAGATATAGGGTGACAGAGTAGATAAAAAAAAATCAATACCTATTAATATACTACCTATAAGAGACTCATTTTAGACTTAAAGACACCTGCAGCTTGAAAGTAAAGGGATAAAGAAACATTTATCATGCAAATGAATGTGAAAAGAAAGCTGGAAAGAAATACTTACATCAGACAAAATAAACTTTATTTATTTTTAAAAATTTTTTAATGTTTATTTTTGAGAGAGACAGAGACAGAATGCGAGTGGGTTAGAGGCAGAGAGAGAGGGATCTGAAGCAGAATCTGAAGCAGGCTCCAGGCTCTGAGCCGCCAGCACAGAGTCCAACGTGGGGCTTGAACTCACGAGCTGTGAGATTATGACCTGAGCTGAAGTCGGATGCTCAACTGACTGAGCCACCCAAGCACCCCCAAAATAAACTTTAAAACAAAGACTGTAACAGTAGACAAAGAAGAACTCTATATAATCATTAAGGGGACAATCCAACAAGAAGACACAACAATTGTAAATATGCCCAACATGGGAGCACCCAAATACATAAAACAGTTAATAACAAACATAAAGAACCTAATTGGCAATAATAGTAGGGGACTTTAATCCCCACTTGCATCAATGGATAGATCATCCAAACAGAAAATCAACAAGGAAACTGGATTTTTTTGAGAGAGGGAGGGCACAAGTGAGCAAAGGGCAGAGAGAGAGAGAGAGAGATAGAGAGAGAGAAAGTGGGCCTCACCTGAAGTAGGGCTTGTGTTTATCCGAAGTGGGGCTCGAGCTTACCTGAAGTGGTAAGTGGGGCTGGAGCTCACCTGATGTGGGAGTCGAACTCATGTGCCATGAGATTATGACCTGAGCCAAAGTCAGATGCTTAACTGACTGAGCCACCCAGGTGCCCAGGAAACAGTGGCTTTGAATGACACACTGGAGCAGAGGGACTTAGCAGATATATTCAGAATGTTCCATCCTAAAAAAGCAGAATCCACATTCTTTTCAAGTGCACATGGATATTCTCTGGAGTAGATCACATATAAGGCCACAAAATAAATCTCAACAAACTAAAAAAGATCAGAGTCATACCGTGCTTATTGGAGGGGAGGTGGGCAGGGGGATGAGTTAAATAAGTGATTGGTGTTAAGAAGGACAAATAATCCAGTGAAGAAATGGGCAGAAAACATGAATAGACACTTCTCTGAAGAAGACATCCACATGGCCAACAGACACATGAAAAGATGCTCAACGTCACTCCTCATCAGGGAAATACAAATCAAAACCACACTCTGATGCCACCTCGTGCCAGTCAGAGTGGCTAAAATGAACAAATCAGGAGACTATAGATGCTGGAGAGGATGTGGAGAAACGGGAACCCTCTTGCACTGTTGGTGGGAATGCAAATTGGTGCAGCCGCTCTGGAAAACAGTGTGGAGATTCCTCAAAAAATTAAAAATAGATCTACCCTATGACCCAGCAATGGCACTGCTAGGAATTTACCCAAGGGATACAGGAGTGCTGGTGCATAGTACTTGGACCCCAATGTTTATAGTAGCATTTTCAACAATAGCCATATTATGGAAAGACCCTAAATGTCCATCAACTGATGAATGGATAAAGAAATTGTGGTTTATATACACAATGGAATACTTGGCAATGAGAAAAAATGAAATATGGCCTTTTGTAGCAACGTGGATGGAACTGGAGAGTGTTATGCTAAGTGAAATAAGTCATGCAGAGAAAGACAGATACCAATGTTTTCACTCTTATGTGGATCCTGAGAAACTTAACAGAAGACCATGGGGGAGGGGAAGGAAAAAAAAGGTTAGAGGGGGAGGGAGCCAAAGCATAAGAGACTCTTAAAAACTGAGAACAAACTGAGGGTTGATGGGGGGTGAGAGGGAGGGGAGGTATTGAGGTATTGAGGAGGGCACCTGTTGGGATGAGCACTGGGTGTTGAATAGAAACCAATCTGCCAATAAATTTCATATTAAAAAAAAAAGAAGGGCAGTTGTTGTAATGAGCACTGGGTGTTGTATATAAGTGATGAATAACTAAAGTCTACACCTGAAACTAATATTAAATTGTATGTTGACTAACTGGAATTTAAATAAAGTCTTGGGAAAAAAAACCCAAAAAACAAAGTTATGCTATGCATCTTTTCTCACCATAGTACAATAAAACTACAAATCAACCACAAGAAGCAATCTAGAAAGAGCACAGATATATGGAGAGTAAATAACATGCTACCGAACAATGAATGGGTCAACCAAGAAATCAAAGAAGAAATTAAAAAAAAAACACATGGAGACAAATGAAAATGAAAACACAACAATCCAAAATCTTTGGGATGCAGCAAAAGCAATTCTAAGAGGGAAGTTTATAGCAATACACGTCTATCTGAAGAAGAAAAAAAAAGAAACCTTCAAATAACCTAGCCTTAGACCTAAAGGAACTAGAAAAAGAACAGCATACAAAACCTAAAATCAGCAGAAGGAAGGAAATAATAAAGATTAGAGCAGAAATAAATGGTACAGACACCAAAAAACCCCAGTAGAACAGATCAATGAGACCAGGATCTGGTTCCTTGAAAAAATCAACAAAATTGATAAACCTCTAGCTAGATTTATCAGGAAAAAAAGGAGAAATGACTCAAATAAATAAAATCACAAGTAGAGAGGAGAAATAACAACCAATATCACACAAATACAAATAAGATAATATTATGAAAAACTATATGCCAACAAATTGGACAATCTAGAAGGAATGGATAAATTCCTAGAAACATATAAACTACCAAAATGGAAACAAGAAGGAATAGAAAATTCGAACAGACTGATAACCAGTAAAGAAAATGAATCAGTAATCAACAACTCCCAACAAAAGTCCATGACCAGACAGCTTCACAGGAAATTCTATCAAAAATATAAAGAAAAATTAATGCCCATTCTTCAACTATTCCAAAAAATAGAAAAGGAAAGAATATTTCCAAATTCATTCTCTGAGGCCAGCATTACCGTGATACCAAAATCAGATAAATATACCACACACAAAAAAAGAACTACAGACCAATATCTCTGATGAACATAGATGCAAAAATCCTCAAAACAAAACAAAAAACAAAACAACAAAATGAATCCAACATATCAAAAAAAAATCATTCACCATGATCAAGTGGAATTTATTCCCAGGGTATAAATGTGATTCAATATTCACAAATCAATCAACATGATATATCACATCAATAAGAGAAAGAATAAAAACTATATGATCACTTCAATAGACACAGAATAAGCATTTGACAAAGAACAACATCCATTTATGACACAAACCCTCAACAAAGTAGGTTTAGTGGGAACATACCTCAACATAATAAAGGCCATATATGAAAAACTAACATCATCCTTAATTATCAACTCTCAGTTTTTCACCGAAGGTCAGGAACAAGACAAGGATGTCCACTCTCATTTGTTCAAGATAGTACTGGAAGTCCTAGCCCAGCAATCAGACAACAAAAAGAAATATAAAGCATCCTAATCAGTAAAGAAGAAATAAAACTTTCACTATTTGTAGGTGACATTATACTGTATATAGAAAACCTGAATGACTCCACCAAAAAACTGCTAGAACTGGTAAATGAATTCAGTAAAGTTTCAGGTTACAAAATCAAGTTACAGAAATCTGTTGCATTTCTATACACCAATAACGAAGCAGCAGAAAGAGAAATTAGGAAAATAATTCCCTTTTTTAAGAAAAAAAAACAGGAATTATAATTGCAACGAAAACAATAAGATACCTAGGAATAAACCTAACCAAAGAGGTAAAATACCTGTACGCTGAAAATTATAAAATGATGAAGGAAATTGAAGATGACACAAAGAAATTGAAGAAAGACATTCTATACTCATGGATTGGAAGAACAAATATTGTTAAAATGTCTATACTACCTAAAGTAATTTACACATATAATGTAATATCCATCAAAATACCAACAGCAGTTTTCACCGAAGTAGAACAAACCATCCTAAAATTTGCATGGAACCACACAAGGCTTTACATAGCCAAAGCAATCCTGAAAAAGAAAAGCAAAGCCGGAGGCATCACAATTCTAGACTTCAAGTCATATTACAAAGGTGTAGTTAGCAAAACAGTATGGTACCAGCACAAAAACAGACACAAAGATCAATAGAACAGAGTATAAAACCTAGAAATGGACCCACAGCTATATGGTCAATTCATCTTTGACAAAGAAGCAAAGAATATCCAATGGGAAAAAGACAGTTTCTTCAACAAATGGTTTTGGGAAAACTGGACAGCAACATGCAAAAACCTGAAACTGGACCACTTTCTTACAGAAGAATAAATTGAAAATGGATGAAAGACCTAAATGTGAGACCTGAAACTAAAATATACTAGAAGAGAACACAGGCAGTAACGTCTCTGTCATCAGCCATAGCAACATTTTTCTAGATATGTCTTCTGAGGCAAAGAAAACAAAGCAAAAATGAACTATTGGGACTATATCAAAATAAAAAGCTTCTGCCCAGCAAAGGGAATAATCACCAAAATTAAAAGGCAACCTATGGAATGGGAGAAGATATTTGTAAATGACATATCTGATAAAGGGTTAGTATTCAAAATACATAAACAACTTATGAAACTCACCACCTGAAAAACAAATGATCCAATTAAAAAATTGGCAGAAGACATGAATAGACATTTTTCCAAAGAAGACATATAGATGGCCAACAGACATATCACTATCACTTATTATCAGGGAAATGCAAGTCACAACCACAATGAGGTATCACCTCACACTTGTCAGTGTGATTAACAACACAAGAAACAACAGGTGCAGGCAAGGCTGTGGAGATAAAGGAGTCCTCTTGCACTGTTGGTGGGAATGCAAACTGGTACAGCCACTGTGGAAAACAGTTGGGAGGTTCCTCAAAAAGTTAAAAGTAGAACTACCCTACAATTCAGCAACCACACTCCTGGGTACTTACCTAAAGAATACAAAAACATTAACCCAAAGATACATGCACTCTTATGTTTATGGCAACATTAATTACAATAGCTAAACTATGGAAGCAGCCCAAGTGTCCACTTATTGATGGAAAAAGATGTGGTACATATATACAATGGAATATTATTCATCTATAAAAAAGAATGAAATCTTGCTATTTACAATAACATGGATGGAGATAGAGAATGCTAAGTGAAATATGTCAGCCAGAGAAAGACAAATACCATATGATCGCTTATATGTGGAATTTAAGAAATAAAACAAAGAAGCAAAGGGGAAAAAAAGAGACAGAGATAAACCAAGAAACAGACTGTTAACTATAGAGAAGAAACTGATGGTTGCCAGAGGGGAAGTGGGTGGGGGGGGGATGGGTGAATAGGTGATGGGGATTAAAGAGTACATTTATATTGATGAACACTGAGTAATGTGTTGAAATGTTGAATCACTCTATTGTACACCTGAAACTAATAGAACACTGTATGTTAACTAACTGAAATTAAAATAAAAACTTTAAAAACAGAAAATATACAAAAAGTTATAAAAAGGTGTAAAGTTACATAGTATATATCGTGCTAATATATATGTATACATTATATATACATATATTATATATAATATGTATATATATACATACATATTATATATAATATGTATATATATATATATACATACAAACATACAATGGCCCTAGTTATTCATATTATCTTTTCACCTAACAATTATTATGGGGATTTATTATTATTGTTTATGAAGACATTCCTAGTTATTTTAAGTGCTAAATATTATTTCTTGTGTGAATATAGCATAAAATATTCTATCAATCCCCCACTGATAGATGCTTAGGTGATTTCCAAGTTCCCAGTCTTAAAAACCATGCTGTAGTGTGTATCCTTATGTATGCTTCCTTGTGAACATGTATGAAAATCATTGGGTAATTTTCTAGAAATGCAATTGCTAGTTTGAAAAATATGTGCCTTGATCATTTTTATTAACAGTGGGCCTTAATATGAAGTAGCCTTTGTGTTAGGTAAGACAGCAACAGAGCATATGTAGAATTCAGTGATGTTTTTCTGTTTGTTAGCCAGATGGAAATCAGTGAATGAGACTCCCAGAGCCAAAAACTCTGTTGAGAGATTCTCACAAGTAGTGTGTAGCAAGGAGGAAGACTCATCAATGTGGCAGTGGCAGGAGGGCAGGACTCTTATTCTGATATTAACCAGGATTTTAATCTTGTAAGTTTCCTGAGACATTACAGAAAGTCCTTTGTTTGAAATACTTCAAAGTCAGAAAAAAAAAACCCAACATGTAGTTCAGAAGGTAGAGAAATTAGAAACATCTGGTAAGTTTGGTTGCCGACCTGGCTTGTGCTGACATGGAGATGTAATAACCAGGCGGTTGACTAGTCCAGTCTAATTTGGGTGAATAATATTTTCTCAGCAGTCTCCTGGCCACAAACTATCAAAAAGCAATGGGAACATGCTGTAAAGTGCCTTGATGCCCAGAACAATTACACTCTGGAAACATTCTCTTGGCTGGCTGAATGTGACCTATGACCACGGCTCAGTTCATTCCACAAACAGAATTAGTCACAGAGCACATGTGAAATAACACTCTTTGTAGGACTTTTCTTGTGTTAATTTTCTAAGTGCATGATGCCATGATGGGTGCTCACACTTTGGAGTGCTGTTTATTACCTCATAATAGCAGGGATGGAAAATAATGCAACACTTTTCTTTATATAATTATACCAGTAGCATTTTCCCCATGTGGTTATGGATTGTACTTTTTTCAGAGCTATCTTATATATGAACGAGGCCAGTATAAGAATCTGGCTTTGGTTTAACATATTTTTACTATCTTAATGTCATGCAAATAACATGCAAGTTACTTGTGTTCTAAGAAACGGATTGATTTTCAGTTCAGCCCTGTTATCTGTCTGATCACTTTCTTTTTTAAAAAAAAAATTTTTTTTAACATTTATTTATTTTTGAGACAGAGAGAGACAGAGCATGAACAGGGAGGAGCAGAGAGAGAGGGAGACACAGAATCTGAAACAGGCTCCAGGCTCTGAGCTGTCAGCACAGAGCCCGACGCAGGGCTCGAACTCACGGACCGTGAGATCATGACCTGAGCCGAAGTTGGAGGCTTAATCGACCAAGCCACCCAGGCGCCCTTGTCTGATCACTTTCTGATCCATCTCTGATCTCATGAAGGAAATTTAATTACTTCACTTTCATGTAATATGTGTGTATTTCAAACATAAACCAGTTGATTTACTTGTCACTTTGCATTTTAATTTATTTATTTATCTGTCTCCAACTAGGTGTTTACTCCTCAAAGTTAGGAGTATTTTATTTTGTAAACTACTCTTGGTGACTGTCAAAGTGCCAAATTCATAATAAGTAAAGAATAGATGTTTATAACATGAATGTATCAGTCAGCTAATCAGAGACCATGAGGTACTTTGATATAAAATCCAATCTAGCTGCTAATCATTTTTCTCCAGTGAGTACATTCTTGCATTTGGGTTTCTTAAAACTTTTTTTTTACTAATCCATATTGTTGGGTGATTTTCCAAAGGCAGCTGTGAGTTTCTGAGTATATATTCTGAAAGCATCAGTATGTAATTCTGTAATTAGTCAAGATAGACCAATTTTGTGATACCACTTTCAAAGACTTCTGAAGATTCTGTTATTTGATGGGAAGAGTTTGTTCTAACTGAAAATTATAGTGTCTTGCTTTCTCCTACACCGGGACATTATAGCCTAAGAAATGTCCTAAATACTGCATCAAATTAAAGAAGCTTCAAAAAGTATCTCTTATCAGGAATCTATTTTCTGAATTATTTGTAAACTGCATCATCAAAGTGTGTCTATCAAGCACTGACATGCAGCTAGTACATCCCTGAGTACCATACCGATTAAGTTGTCTATGTAGACCCGTGATGCAGCACAGTTGTGTTGTTTTTACAGTTCTTTTCAATTCTGGATTCTGTATCCCTCTGATTTTGCTTAGAATTCTATTTGCTTGAAAGTTGAACATGAGGTTTAGTTATTGATTCTTCCTTTGTAACTTAAAAAAATTATTTTTAATGTTTTATTTTATTTTTGAGAGAAAGAGAGAGAGAGCACAAGCAGGGGAGGGGCAGAGAGACAGGGAGACACAGATTCAGAAGCAGACTCCAGGCTCTGAGCTGTCAGTACAGAGCCTGACATGGAGCTCGAACCCACGAACTGTGAGATCATGACCTGAGCCGAAGTGGGACGCTTAAACGACTGAGCCACCCAGGCGCCCCTGTCACTTTTAATTTTCAAAAACAATCCTTCCTAGTCTGCGGAAGAAAGAATTTTCTTGGGCCCATTCTCCTCAAAGCTCCTGCCTTAACCTTTCATTTTATGTGGTCTAGCCCAATTTGATGTCAAACCTTTGTTCTTTCTTTTGTAGGAATATAGGTGCATTAAGGTATCATCAGGCAAGACACAATGATGTTATTATATACCTTTTCTGTTTCAAAAGGACTAAGGGATGTGATTCAAAATATGAAAGTCAAGATTTTATTTACAATAGAGAATGTTGGGATATATGTTAATAATAGAGTCAAGCTATGTTGTGTAGCTTTGAGAAAATTATGTAGTATTTCCAAGTTTCCTTCCTTGTCTTTAAAATATGATGAAGGTTGTAAATGATCCTGTTGAGTGTCTTGTGTAGCTGATACATAGTAGGCACTAAAAATGACAGCTAATAGAATTTAAAGCTGCAAAAAATCCTGGGAGAAATAATCTTTCTGAGCTTGGTATATATGTGACATGCATGCTGCCACTCCATGTGGCCCTGCTAATGGGTCAGTAACTTTTTCATTGTTTCTGCGTGCAGCTCTAGGATTACTTATAAGTAGCCAATGCCAGGTAACCAAAGAAGAAAAATGAGTTGAAACTGTTTTTTCATCCCTCATAGAGTCCAATCCTTTCATATTATAGGAGAGAAACCTGAGGCCTAGAGAAGTTACATGATTTCCTCAAGGCGGTATGCATTTAGTGAGTGGTCAGAACCTGTACTAAAGTCAGAACTGTTAATTCAGATCTCTTTCATTGCAATATTGGTCAGACTTGTGCACCTTCTTTCATAATAACCAGAGCCGAGACTCATTATCACTTGCCATTTTTTCTCAAGCAAATAAATTAACCCATGATTTTTTTTTTAATTGATATCTACTGGTTTATATAAATGAACCCTACTGACCACTTTACACTAGTGATTATATGTATTTTTTTAAAAGCCATGGTGTTTGATTCAAACTTTCTGTTCTATTGGCTTTCAGAAAAGAAGCCCGAGGGTCAGCAGATGTTGAAGGAGGTATAATCAAGGTAAACAATTAGATAAATAGAAGAAGTTTCCTAAGGAAGACTAACTCTAAACATTTTCCACATCTTCTTTGATCATTTGACTTTTTTTTTTTTTCTGGTCTGTTATATTATGCTGAAATTTTGGGTTTGAATCCTCTGAAGCTGGCAGCAGTTAAATTAATCCTTTTTACTGAGAACATGCTCATGCTTGCTAACAACTACAAAATTAATTTGGACTTCCTTAGCCAAAGGAAAAACAGGATGAGAAAAGACAATGCAAAGTCTCTTTTCTCATCACTTATGCCTCCACCCCCACTGTTTTTTGTTTGTTTTAGTTACATTTTCAAATATTCTCTCATTTTCCCATGTTCTGCATTCACTTAGACAATCTTCTAATAGCACAGAGGACAAACAGGAGTTCCAGAAGTGCTGACTCATCGCAGCAGAAGTCCAGTGGTTTGGCAGGAGACTTAATTTTAAAATGTTGAAATTGGCCCTTTTAAAAATAAGCCCATGGCAGCAGATGTCACTGTTGGTCCATCTTAACTTTAGGGCACTTCTTGAGCAGTGTTTGCTCTGAGCCTATGAGCCCCAGAATCCTAAGTGTTAGGCAGCAGTGTCTTGTGGGACATTTCACGATGGTCTGTAGCACTAATGTGAGGGCCAATTTCTTACCCCTGGGGCCCAATTTAACTACATAGAACTTTTAATATTATGATTATGATTCTCATTCTAATGTCATTTGCCTTTTTAAAATAGGGATCTTTTCCTCGAGGCTCAAATTGTCTTTGTTTCTTTCCTCTTTCTGTGTGTCATTTCCTAAGCATAGAACAGCTTTCTTTTTTTTCTGCTAGGACATGCTTATTTATTCATGTATAGATTTCCTGAGTTCATGTATAAATTTCCAGAATTCTTACATTCTCTAAGGTACTTTCTTCAACATTAATTTTTTTGCTGTTAACTATGATGCAGTCAACTTTCACTTTTCTGAGTAAATAATTTGTGCCAGTTGTCTGCCTATTGTCTCTCAGTTTCAGGTCCTCCTTTTTGACTCTATTCTGTGGTACTAGGACCCTGCAAATTTCATTCCTCAGGTTTTCTTGCCAGATTCTTGGAGGTTTTAGAGTGGGTCTGGAAGGTATTGGAGAGTGGGCTTTCTATATAATGAGAGAGGGTATAGACTTTTACGGTTTTAAAATTTGTACCATTCTTCTTGGCCTCAATTCCAAAATGGCAGTTCTCCTGAGATTCTGCTGGTGGCCCCAGCTATGGAAGTGACTCCAGCCTCCAGATGCTTTTGGCACTTCTAGAACAAGTCTCATTGTGTTCCCTTAGAAGTTCCAGCAACAGCCGGCCCAAGTCCCTTTTTTAAAGCATCCACTCTGGGGCCTTGATCTTGTAGCTTCTAGGTTCTGGTTTTCTCCATCTTTTCCCTTTGGTACTTTAACCTCAGGCATTGTGGCTGTTCACTGAGTGTCCTATTTTTGCATATGCAGCCATCTTAACACCTGCAGAACCAATTCCCTCCAATAAGTTCCCTCTGTTAAGTGTGGGTTTCTATTTTCTTAACTTGTAAAATCTCTCTCTCTTCTCTCTCTCTAGTCATATATATTTCAAATTATATTTAATGTGAAAAGTAGGAAAAAAGCAAGAGGCAAATTCATTGCATTGTTGTTTTTTTTTTTACTATTTATTTATTTATTTATGAGAGAGAGAGAGAGAGAGAGAGAGAGAGAGAGAGAGAGAAACAAAAAACAGAAACAAGCAGGGGAAGGGCAGAGAGAGAGAGAGACAGAGAGAGAGAGAGACAGAGAGAGAGAGAGAGACAGAATTGGAAGCAGGCTCCAGGCTCTGAGATGTCAGCACAGAGCCTGATGTGGGGTTTCAACTCACAAACCGTGAAATCCTAACCTGAGCTGAAGTCGGATGCTTAACTGACTGTAGCCACCCAGTGCCCCTGACTTTAAAGTTTATTTATTTATTTTGAGAGTGAGAGTGAGCGTGCAAGTGGGAAGGGGCAGAGAGAGAGGGAGAGAGAGAGAATGCCAGGCTGGCTTCACGCTGTTAGTGCAGAGACTAACACTGGGCTTGGTCTCACGAACTGTGAGATCATACCTGAGCTGGTTGCTTAACTGACTGAGCCACCCAACCATCCCATTGCATTGTGTTTCTGATTTATATTTAAAAAATGCTTCCCTGATTTGAGTCTTCAGCATGAGATATGTATGTGATTATTTTGACTACTTGATATGGAATATGTTTTGTGAAATGTGTATATACCTATTGATAGGATCAAAGCGAAAACTGATGTGAACATTGTTAGTAATTTCTCATCTCAAAATTTTTGCCTATGGGGTTCTAGTTAGGTTTTACAATTACTAAAATCACTTGATGCCTGTTTTCTATCCGTGATCTAATTTATACTTCATTTTACAGAAAGCAAACCAAGGCCTTGGAGAGATGAAGGGGCTTCCTTAAGGTCATACAAGTGAGTTGTTAGAAACCTAAAGCAGAACTCAATCTAGTTTTCTTTCTTTTGCCTCAAGCTGCCTTTAGTTGCTCATGATTTAACATATATCCAGTGCCAGGATTTGTTAGCATTTGGTAAGCAATGAACATAAATAATGTAATAATCCAGGGTTTCTTTGGACTAATCATAGTTACATTAATGTGCCATGCTGAGAACTTTAATTTGGAAGAGATAATTAAAGAAGTTGTTGCTTTCTATGAAAGTCAATTACTTCTTTATACTACATGTTTATTCATTCATTCACATTCAGTGAATATGTACTACTTAATTAATATGTGCTATTATTAATATGTATTAATGTACACTTATTAATATGTACTAATGTACATGTGTCTGGGTATTAGTATCATTTTGACTGTTTTAGATCTGTCAACATCCCCTCTTTCTGTTCACAGCAGTGCTTGCATAAATTGGGCTACATTAACTTATTCTACTTCCTCAATTCTTTTCTATTAAACCCCCTACAATGTAGGTTCTGCTCCTTTTCTGTTGAAACAGTCTTTGAATTCGCCAATGACCTACATATCACCCAATCCAATAAACACTTTCCTGCTTTTGTCTTGACCCACTTTCTGTTGCAATTGACATTGTTGACCACCACTATCCTTCCTGAAAACTCTCCCTTTCTTCCTAGATATTTCTCTACTAAGTTGTTCTCTGTTTCCTATTGCTAGTTCTCACATCTCCTATGTAGGATCTCAGATATCAGTGACCTCCAGATCTCTGTTCTTGGTCTTGTGCCCTTCTCATTATATTTTCTCCCCCACATGACCCCATTTTGTCTCACTTTCTGACCTTCTACCATAATTTCTGGGAATCTCAAGATTCCCAAATCCGTGTCTCTAACCTAGACCTCTTTCATAATCTCCACTGTACATCTGTTTGCTGGAAAGCCACTCCATCCACAAATAGCTTTGTTCCATCCATACCAAAGCACTTGCAGCTTTTGTTATTATCATGTTCCATATCTCTGTATTTCAAATCTTACCCCTATTTGGAATGCTTCACTTCTTGTTCACTTTCTTCATATAGTTAAATTTTTTTGAAAGCCCAACAACCTCATTTCAAATATCTCAGTTTAAATGCCTTATTTAAAACAGCTCCCTTAGTTAAAATATTTCTTTGAGAAACATTCCTGCCTGATACTCCATTGTTCATACTTCTTTTCTTGTTTTATACTTTTCTTTTACTCAGACCACAATCCTAATGCTTGACTGTTACCATTGCTTTGCTTTTCTCCCTTACTAGTTTCTTTTGGTAGTCTCCAAAGATGAATGCCATCAATATCTCATCTTCCTGTACATGTATGCTGCTTCTCACATAAAGAGAGGGAGGCTCTTTCCCCTCTTCTTGAATGTGCACTGGACTTTTGACTTGCTTTAGCCAACAGAGTTTGGCAGAAGTAACATTCTGAGATTTCTTAGTGCAGGCCCCAAGGGGCTTGCAGCTTTCTTGTCTTTACCTTTTGCATCCTAATTGCCATGCTTTAAAGATATTCAAGTTAGACATCTGAATGATCAGACGTCACAGAGACACCCTGAAGAATGAAGGCTATTATGGACATTCTAACCCTAGTTAAGCTTCCAATGAATGTAGCTATACGAATGACCTCTTCAAAACTGAGTAGTTGCTCTCAAGTCTACTTCCTTATCAGAATCATCTGGGGAGCTTTAAAAATTATTGCCTCTTGGAGGCTTTTATTTGATAGGTCTGTGCTGTAGCCCAAATCTGTTTTTAAAAAACACTAAACTACGGGGTACCTGGCTCATTCAGTCCAAGGAGTATGTGACTCTTGATCTCAGCTTTGTGAGTTTGAGCCCCATGTTGGGTGTAGAGATTACTAAAAATAATTAAAAGAAAAGAAATTAGGAAAGGCTCTTCACATTTTTGAGTTTCAATTTCTCCACCTTCAAACTGAGGATAATATTATGTATTTTAAAAAGCACTAAGCTATTATCTACAAGATATATTTCTGATGATACAAAGGGCTGTTTTGGATTGTTCAGAACACTTGTGAAGGTGGATAGAAGATAGTCTTTTTCTATTTAAACAGAGGAAATATGTACTCCCAGAGAAAGAGACAAGAATAATAGACTGGTGAAGGCATCTAGATTAACTAAACAAGGGGTTCACAAACCTGTATGCAAATCAGAATTGTCTGGGAGTTTGAAAATACCAATGTCAGTACCTACTGCAGAACAATGACATCAGAATCCCTGGGTATCAGTCACCGGCACCCACTGCAGACTAATAATATTAGAATTTCTGTGGGTGGAGCATCCACTGGTGAGAACCATCTTGAACAGAAGTTTGCAAATGGTTTCTGTAAAGGGGCAGACTAAATATTTTTGGCTTTGGTATTTGAAATATTATTGGCCACATGGTCTCGGTCCCATTACTCAACTCTGCTGTTGTAGCACAGAAGTAGCCATAAATAAGACATAAACAGATGAAAAATGCTCATGTTGTAATAAAACTTTATGTATGAGCACAAATTTGAAACTATAGTTTTCTGACCCTTGAACTTGAACAAACAACACCTAATTTTAAAAATTTTCAACTTTATTGGGATAAGATTGGCATGGACAATTGTTAGATATTTAAAGTGTACATTGTGGTGAATTGATATACATATATGTTGTGAAAAGATCCCCTCCCCATCTAGTTAATTAACATACCATTGCTTCATGTATTTATCTTTTTTTCTTTTTTTGGTGAGAACTTTTAAGTTCAAATCTATTTGCAAATTTCAATTGTATAAATGTTATCAACTTTAATCACTATGTTTTATCTGGCAACAAATTTTCTAGTCTCTGTTTCTATGAATTTGAATCCCCCACCCCTGGATTTTACATATAAGTGATGCAGTATTCGTCTTTCTCTGTCTGGCTTATTTCACTTAGCATAATGTCCCCAAGGTCCATCTGTGTTGTCACAAATGGCAGGATTTACTTCTTTCTCATGGCTGAATAATATTCCATGGTGTGTGTGTGTGTGTGTGTGTGTGTGTGTGTGTGTGTGTAGATGTATCTTTGTTTCTATCTCTATATCATCTATATCTATCTATATCTCACATCTTTATCCACTCATCTGTTGATGGACACCTAGGTTGTTTCCTTATCTTGGCTATTGTAAATAATGGTGCAATGAACTTGGGAGTGCAAATATCTCTTCAATATTCCATTTTAATTTTTTTTTTGAAATCTCTACTTTTAGGCTTATTCTTCCAATTTTTAAATATTGCCAACTAACTGAAAAAAAATTAAATGCTGTGTAAGTCAAACTAAACATGCGTCTGGGCTGGACCCAGTTTACTGCATCTGTGGAGAGTCTGAGCCATTACAGAATCAAGACAGGGTTGGGTGTGGAATCTGGGAGAGGAATGACTTTGCCAAAGAAAGCGTGTGTGAGGGAAATGACAGGAGTATAAGAGAGATGGAGCACTGGGCTAGGGAATAGAGCAGTAATGAGTCATTTAAGGAGTCAAAAGAGATCAGTTCTTCCATTTACATTTCTATTAAATAAGTTTTATTGGGAAGATGCCAAAATATTTTATAATATTATATTTTCTCTCATGTCTGTATCTTTATAGTTATTTTCAGGAAAACAAATAACATCATATGTAGATGATGGGAACTGTTAAGAACCAGGTGGTTTATTATTCAGGACTTTAGGGAGTAGAAAAGGAAAGAGTAGGGGAACTGTCTAGGAGTGGAGGATAGGCCTTGGAGTTCTGTCTGTAAGTAGAGTGGAATAGGGCTAGATGAATATGAGGAGAAAATGTACCCCAGGAATGATATTCAATATTTAGAGTGGAAAGAGAGAACTGGGATTAGACAAAAGTGGAGAATAGCCAGGAATCAAGTCCTGGTGGGCTGGGAGGTGTTTTGGCAGTGTTGGTCAAAGCAGAAGCCAAGGTGAGGTACTGAACTGGGTGGCCAAGATCAGAGCCAGAACTATTGAATACAGAGCCAGGGATCTGGAGGCAGTTTGGAAAGATCTGCAAGGGGGACTGTGCCAACAATATGTACCCCCTGGTTTGGGAGTTTTCAAGTGGGAAAATTGCTGAGTTCGTAATACATATTATGTAACATAATAAGTCTTCTTAGGCTATTCTTTAAGTCAATGTTGAATTAAGAGTTAAACTAGATTTAAAATCTGGAATTTTGGTTAAAAAAATTAAAACATCCAAACATATCATCTTTCCAACAAATGTTTTTTAAACAGACCTTTCAGCCAAGTTGCCTAAGAACAACAGTTGATGAGAACTGCACGTCTTCAAACACTGTCTACTGCAGGATGGAAACAGGAACCTCTGGGAATATCAGTGAGTCATAAAATGTTGTAAGGAACTTTCCAAAACGTTTTCTTGCTAGGATGGAGAGTTCTAATCTCATATTGGCAGGCTCTGTTGGCCACAAGGTACACTGTTTACTTTGATTCCTATTCAGCTGTCCTTCATGACCTTGGTTTATCAAGTTTTTGATATATTAGAACAGAAGACTTGCATAGAATGACAAGATTGTAACCCCTTCTGTTCTTCTGGTCTCTTAAAAGAAATACAAATAATGATCCTAATCTATGCTTCCTCTGTGAGTATGTTTAATTCAGTTGTCTTTGAAGGAAGTAGTTTGGATTACTCCCACAATTTTGAAAGCTTATAGTACTGGTAATTGAAGACATACGTTTTCTTTTAATTAAAAAAACATGTCAAAAAGCACTTCATAATTCTGTCAGAAAAGGGTATTTCTAAGTGTGGTGTGTCTGAATGCACTGGGGTCATTTAATCTAGTTTAAATATTAGTGCTTGAATTTGGAGAAATATAGACACAAATGCATATCTGATGAACATAGCTATCAATGTTAAGAATGGACCAAAAAGTGGGCCAGAAAAAAGAATACCCAATCATAAATTCTTTGAGTGTGAATAATTTCTCAATTTATTGTTTACAGATTTTTTCTATTTTTATTTAGTTTTTAAAGCAGAGGTTCAAAAGGTTTTGATTATTGTACACAACTGTGCAGTCACCACCCAAATCATTATGTAGAACATTTCCATAACCTAGAAAGTTCCCATGTGACCCTTCTAGTCATTCTTCCACCACCCCTCTCCTCCACACATTAGAAACAGCAGGGATTGGTCTTGCATGTTCTTGGACTTCATAAAAGCTGAATCATAGAGTATATACTTTCTTGGGTTTGGCTTCTTTGGCTCAGCATGTTTTTAAGATTCATCCAAATTGTGTGTTTAAGTTGTTCATTCCTTTAAACTGCTCAGTAGTATTCCATTGTATAAGTATATACCACTGTCAGTTCTTTTGATGATAAACATTTACGCTGTTCCCAATTTTGGCTATTATAAATAGGGATGTAAAAGTCATTTTGTAATGTACGTTTTAATATCCCTTAGGTAAATACCTAGGAATGGGATTCCTGCATCATAAGATTTTATAAGAAATTGCCAAACAGTTGATTATACAATTTTACAATCTTACCAGCAATGAATGGAGTTCCATATCCTTGTCATCTTTAGTATTATTAGTCTTTTTGTTTTAACCTCTCAAGCGAGATTGAAACATTAGTACATTATGTTTTTTGTGGTTTTTTTTTTTTTTTGCATTTCTCTGATTACTAATGATGTTGAGGAACTTTTTGTGTGTTTTTTGACCATCTCTATGTCTTGCTTTATGAAGTATCTCTTCAAATTTTTTTACATATTAAAAAATGTACTGGTACTGCCATCACTGGGTCGTGGGGTAAATCTATTTTTAACTTTTTGAGGAAACTGCATACTGTTTTCCACAGTGGCTGCACCAGTTTGCATTCCCACCAACACTATAAGAGGGTTCCCATTTCTCCACATCCTCACCAACACCTGTTGTTTCTGGTGTTGTTAATTTTAGTAATTCTGACAGGTGTGGGTGGTATCTCATTGTGGTTTTCATTTGTATTTCCCTGATGATGAATGATGTTGAGCATCTTTTCATTTGTCTGTTAGTCATCTTAATGTCTTCTTTGGAAAAATGTCTGTTCATGTCTTTTGCCCATTTCTTAACTGGGTTCTTTGTTTTTTGGGTGTTGAGTTTGATAAATTTTTTATAGATTTTGGATACTGACCCTTTGTCAGATATGTAATTTGCAAATATTTTCTCCCATTCCAAAGACTGCCTTTACTTTTGTTGATTGTTTCCTTTGCTGTACAGAAGAAGCTTTTTATCTTCATGAAGTCCCAATAATTCATTTTTGCTTTTATTTCCCTTGCCTCCAGAGATATGTCTAGTAAGAACTTGCTAGGCCAAGGACAAAGAGGTTGCTGCCTGTGCTTCTCTAGGATTTTGATGGTTTCCTATATCACATATAGGTATTTCATCTATTCTGAACTAATTTTTGTGTATGGTGTAAGGAAGTGGTCCAGTTTCATTCTATATGTTACTGTCCAGTTTTCTCAACATTTGTTGAAGAGATTGTCTTTTCCATTGGACATTCTTTCCTGCTTTGTTGAAGATTAGTTGACCATATAGTTGTGGGTCCATTGCTTGGTTTTCTAGTATGTTCCATTGATCTATGTGTCTGCTTTGTGCCAGTACTATACTATCTTGATGACTACAGCTTTGTAATATAGCTTGAAGTCCAGAATTGTAATGCCTCCAACTTTGGTTTTCTTTTTCAGGATTGCTTTGGCTATTCAGGGTCTTTTGTGGTTCCATACAAATTTTAGGATTGTTTTTTCTAGCTCTGTGAAATGCTGATGGTATTTTGAAAAAAATTTTTTTTCAACGTTTTTATTTATTTTTGGGACAGAGAGAGACAGAGCATGAACGGGGGAGGGGCAGAGAGAGAGGGAGACACAGAATCGGAAACAGGCTCCAGGCTCCGAGCCATCAGCCCAGAGCCTGACTCGGGGCTTGAACTCACGGACCGCGAGATCGTGACCTGGCTGAAGTCGGACGCTTAACCGACTGCGCCACCCAGGCGCCCCAACTGATGGTATTTTGATAGGGAGTATGTTAAATGTGTAGATTGCTTTGGGTAGTATAGACATTTTAACAATGTTTGTTCTTCCAATCCATGAGCATGGGATATTTTTCCATTTCTGTGTCCTTTTCAACTTCTTTTCTAAGTGCTCTATAATTTTCAGAGTACAGATCTTTTACATCTATGGTTTGGTTTATTCCTAGGTATCTTACTGTTTTTGGTGCAATTGTAAATAGGATAGATTCCTTGATTTTTTTTTTTTTCTGCTATTTCATTATTGGCGTATAGAATTGCAACAGATTTCTGTGTGTTGATTTTACATCCTATGACTTTGTTCTGGCAATATTTTGGTAAAGTCTTTTGAGTATTCTATATAGAGTATCATGCCAACTGCCAAGAGTGAAAGTTTGACTTCTTCCTTGCTACTTTGGATGCCTTTTATTTCTTTTTGTTGTCTGATTGTTGAGGCTAGGATTTCCAGTACTGTGTTAAATAACAATGGTGAAAATGGACATCCAGTCTTACTCATGACTATAGAGGAAAAGCTTTAAGTTTTTCCCCATTGAGGATGATAATAGTTGTGAGTCTTTCATATGTGGCTGTTGATGTATGTTCCCTCTAGCCGTACTTTGTTCGGGTTTTTTGTCAAGAATGAGTGCTGTATTTTGTCAGATTCTTTTTCTGCACCTACTGAGAGGTTCTTATCCTTTCTTATGTTACTGTATGTCACACTGATTGATTTGCAAATATTGAACCACCCTGTAACCCAGGAATAAATCCCACTTGATAGTGAATAATTCTTTAAAGTATTGTTAGATTAGACTTGCTAGTATCTTGTTGAGAATTTTTGCATCCATGTTCATTAGGGGTATTGGCCTGTAATTCTACTTTTTAGTGGGGTCTTTGTCTGGTTTTAGAATCAAGGTAATGCTGGCCTTGTAGAATGAGTTTGGAAGTTTTCCTTCCATTTCTATTTTTTGGAACAATTTGAGAAGATAGGTTTTAACTCTTCTTTAAATGTCTGGTAGAATTACCCTGGAAAGACATATGGCTCTGGTCATTTTTTTGTTGGGGGATTTTTGATTCAATTTCGTGTTTATGGATCTGTTGAAATTTTCTACTTCTTCCTGTTTCAGTTTTGGTAGTTTGTGAATTTCTAGGAATTTGTCCCTTTCTTCCAGATTGCTCAGTTTTTTGGCATATAATTTTTCATAATATTCTCTTATAATTGTTGGTGTTTCTGTGGTGTTAGTTACGATCTCTCCTCTTTCATTTATGCTTTTATTTATTTGGGTCTTCTCTTTTTGATAAGTCTGGCTAGGGGTTTATCAACTTTATTAATTCTTTCAAAGAACCAGCTCTTAGTGTTGTTGATCTGTTCTACTGTTTTTTTGTTTGTTTGTTTTTTGTTATTTGTCTGTTTCTATAATGTTTATTTCTCCTCTAATCTTTATTATTTTCCTTCTTCTGAAGGCTTTAGGCTTTATTTGCTATTCCTTTTCTAGCTCCTTTAGGTGTAAGGTTAGGTTGTGTATTTGAAACTTTTCTTCCTTATCAGGTAGACATGTATTGCTATATACTTCCCTCTTATGACCACTTTTGCTGTATCTCAGAGGTTTTGGACTGTCATGTTGTCATTTTTATTTTCTTCCCTATATTTTAAATTTTCTTCTTTAATTTCCTGGTTAACCCATTCATTATTTAGTAGAATGTTCTTTAACCTCCATGTATTTGTGGGTTTTCCAAATTTTTTCTTGTGACTGACTTCAAGTTTCATAGTATTGTGGTCTGAAATTATGCATGGTATGATCTCAATCTTTTTGTACTTGTTGAGGTCTGATTTATGACCCAGTGTGTGATCTATTCTGGAGAATGTTCCATGTGCCCTCGAAAAAAATGTGCATTCTGTTGCTTTAGGATGAATATTCTGAACGTGTCTGTTAAGTCCAGTGTGTCATTCAAAGCCATTGTTTTCTTGTTGATTTTCTGCTTAGATGATCTATCCATTGCTGTAAGTGGGGTGTGAAAGCCCCCTGCTATTATTGTATTATTATCAATGAGTTTCTTTATGTTTGTTATTGATTTATCTATTTGAGTTATTTCAAATTGGGGGCATAAATATTTACAATTGTTAGATTTTCTTGTTGGATAGACCCCTTACTTATGATATAATACCCTTTTTCATCTCTTGTTACAGTCTTTGGTTTAAAATCTAGTTTGTCTGATATAGCTGTGGCTTTCTTTTGATGTCCCTTAGCATGATAGATCGTTCTCCATCCCCTCACTTTCAATATGGAGGTGTCTTTAGGTCTAAAATGAGTCTCATTTTTTTAAAATCAATTCTGATACCCTGTATCTTTCGATGCGAGAATTTAGTCCATGTATAATCAGAGTAATTATTGGTAGATAAGAATTTAGTGTCATTGTATTACCTGTAGAGTTGCTGTTTCTGAGAGATTTTCTGTGTTCTTTTCCAGTCTTTGTTGCTTTTGGTCTTTCCCATTTAAAGAGTTCCTTTTAATATTTCTTGTAGGGCTGGTGTAGTGGTCACAAATTCCTTTAGTTTTTATCTGGGAAAGTCTTTACCTCTCCTTCTGTTCTGAATGACAGCCTTGTTGGATAAAATATTCTTGGCTGCATATTTTTTCTCTTCATCGTGTTCAATATATCATGCTACTTGCCTTCTGACCTGCCAGGTTTTTGTAGAGAGATCTGCTGCTGACCTGATTCATCCTCCCTTGTAGGTTAAGGATTTATTTTCCCTTGCTACTTTCAGGATTCTTTCCTTTGCTCTTTATTTTGCAATTTGTACTATGATATGTCTTAGCATTGGCTGGCTTTTGTCGAATTTGATGGGGATTCTCTGTACTTCCTGATTGTGGATGACTGTTTTCTTCCCCAGATTAGGGAAGTTTTTAGCTATAATTTGCTTAAATAAACCTCTGCCCCTTCCCCCCTCTCTTCTACTGGGACTCTGTTGACATAAATGTTATTATGCTTTATGGAGTCCCTGAGTTCCCTCAGTCTACACTCATTATCTAATACTTTTCTTTCCCTCTTCTTTTCAGCTTCATTATTTTCCATAATTTTATCTTCTGTATCTCTGATTTGTTCGTCTGCTTTGTCCATCGTCATTGTCATTGCAACTAGTCAGTTTTGGATCTCAGTTAATAGCATTTTTTTTTTTGTTTGTTTAGGACTAACTAGTTTTTAGGTCTCTTATCTCCACAGAAAGGGATTCTTTAGTGTCTTCTATGATTTTCTCAAGCCCAGATTGTTTCCTTATGATTGTTGTTTTAAATTCTGGTTCGGAGTTATTACTTATATCTATTCTGATTAGATTCCTGGCTGCAACATCTTCCAGTTCTCTTTTGTTTGTATGGATTCCCCTGTCTTGGTATTTTGTCCAGGTCTCTGTCTTCTGTGTATTTTAGGAGAGCCTGTTATGTTTCCTGCTCCCGAGAGTAATGGCCATGTTAAGAAGAGGTCATACACTGTCCAGGGCCTGGCACTTCAAGAAGATTTTATGGTGTATGCTGTGTTCACCCAGCTACTGTGTTTTGGCTGCTCTTTCCCTCAGATCAGTACTCTGTAGAGCTTCTCCTTGCCTGGAGTGTTTGGACCTGTTCTAGTGTGTGGTGCATTCTAACTAGGTGTGTTTTGGTCTGCTTGTTAGAAAAGGCTAGATTCTATTTTCCCTGGACCAGCACTTTATGATCAGTAGACTTGGTACATGTTGGGGGTTTGTGCTCATCTTCTCTGGGAGAAGCCTGCTGCACTGGTTCTCAGGCAGACTTGCCCTTGTAAAGATGCACCTGCAGGGTGCAGTGATAGGGCTTGGTGCAAGCCACTCCAGCCTCCATTGGGGGTGCTTTATTGATCACTGAAGTCTATGCTGATGGGCAAGGGGAAAATGGTGTCATCCCACTGTCTCATCCCCTGAGAGGGGAGTTTGCACCCACCACCATTCAGGAAGCCCTCACAGAAGAGTGAACAATCTCCCCTCTCTGTCCCAGGCTTCTGTCAGAACCTTGCCTTCATCCTTTCTGTGTCTGAGCCATCCAGCTCTCTGGTGGTACAGTACTCCTGTATTTTATTTCAGGTGTGTGACTGGGTTTCAAAGTTCCAAATTTTAGGGACCAGGCAGGGCTTAGACCCAAGCTAATTCTCTGGGGGGGGGTGTCTCACTACACTGTGGAGAGTGCCAGTTTGTCCCAGAAGAGTAGTTGCATGATTGTGTGGGGCTGAGTATGCAGTAAAGTGGAGTGTAAAGCTGGCTTCTAGGTTAGCTCCTTTCACTAGGTGCCTCTGCTTTTATGCTAATTAAAAGGACCACTCAATGACATCCCCTTCTTTTTTGTCCCCTGAGAGACCGTGCCACCTCTCCCAAATACACTCCAAGAAGGTGAACTGTTTCTCCCCATGTGACCCAGGAGATCCTAAGAGCACACTGTCCATTCCTGGGATCTGCCCTCCTTCATCATAGTAAGCCCACCAGACACAACCCCAGCCCCATCACCACTAAGCCCACCAGACACAACCCCAGCAATGGTGTAGACTTCTAAAGCTACAATTTGAGCTTTACTGCTTATAAAAACTTGCGATAGTCAGCCCCTCTCCTTTGCCTAACGTTTTTGGGGAAGAGTTTTTCTTGTGCAATCCCCTGTGCACTGCTTTCAGTCTTTCCCTCTCCTCTCTTTCTCTCTTGCTCCTCTGTCTGTGATCAGGGCTCTTCCTCTCCACAGCATCTGCAGTTCTTCTTCCAATCAACTCTGAAGCTCCTACTTTCCACCATCTGGCCATTTGTCTCCCTCTCGATGTGCGGTTTGTTCTCTCAGTCCTCATATTGTTTTTTGGCTGTTCACAATGATTTGATATTTTTCTGGATGTGTTTGAGGGACGAGGAAAGTATAGGGTTCCCCTACTACTCCACCATCTTAACTCCTCTGCCTAAAGGTTTTATTTTAAAGTAATCTCTATGTCCAGCACGGGGCTCAAACTCACAACTTCGAGATCTAGAGTTGCATACTTCACTGACTGAGCCAGCCAGGTGGCCCTTGCAACCTGCTTTTTAAGCTTAATGATGCTTTGTAAATTTTGACTTGCTCTAATTGCTTTTTTTTAAAGTTCTTATTTAAATTCCAGTTAGTTAACACACAGTGTAATAATAGTTTCAAATGTACAGTATAGTGATTCAACACTTTCGTAGAAAATCCAGTGCTCCAATAAATGAACATAGGTGAAGGGAAGGAAAAATGAGATAAAAATAAAGGGGGAGATAAACTATAAGAGACTCTTAACTCCAGAGAACAAACTGAGGTTGATGGAGGGGAGGTGAGTGGGGGGATGAGCTAAATGGGTGATGCATATTAAGGAGTGCACTTATTGGGATGGGCACTGGGTATTATATGTAAGTGATGAATCAATAAATTCTATTCTTTATATCAAAAAAAAAAAAGAAAAGAAAATCCAGTTCTCATCACAGCAAGTGCACTCCCTAATCCCCATCAACGAATTTACCCATCTCCCCACTCACCTCTCTTCTGTTAACTATTAGAAAAATATCTATTCATGTCTTCTGCCCATGTTTTAATGGGATTGTTAATTTTTGGGTGTTGAGTTTATAAGTTTTTTTATATATTTTGGTAACAGTTTCTTCTTTATAGTTAAGGGTCTGTTTCTTGCTTTGCCGCGCTCTCTCTTTTTTCCCACTCTATTTATTTGTTTTGTTTTTTAAATTCCACCTATGAATGAAATCACATGGTATTTGTCTCTCTTTGATTGACTTTATTTGCTTAGCATAATACTTTCCAGGTCCATCCATGTTGTGCAGATTGCAAGATTTCATTCGTTTTTATGGCTAAGTAATATTAACATATATATATGTATCTATATATATTCATGTCTGTCTATCTATCTATCTATCTATCTATCTATCTATCTATCTATCTGTCTATCTATATCACATTTTCTTTTTCCACTCATCAGTTGATGGAGGTTTGGCTGTTTCCATAGTTTGGCTATTGTAGATAATGCTGCTATAAACATTGGGGTGCATGTATCCATTTGAATTAAGGTTTTTGTATTCTTTGGGGTAAAAACATTTTAGTGCCATTGCTGGATCATAGGGTGGTTTTATTTTTAACTTTCTGAGGAACCCCCATACTGTTTTCCAGAGTGATTGCACCATTTTGCATTCCCAGCAGTTTAAGAGGATCCCCCTTTCTCCACATCCTTGCCTACACATGTTGTTTCTTGTATTGTTGTATTTCTGACAGGGGTGAGGTGGTATCTCATTGTAGTTTTGATTTGTATTTCTCTAATGATCAGTGATGTTGTACCTCTTTTAAAGTGTCTGTTATCTGTATGTCTTCTTTGGAAAAATGTCTATTCATGTCCTCTGCCCATGTTTTAATTAGATTATTCATTTTTGGGTGTTGAGTTTTATAAGTTTTCTTTATATATTTTGGACACTAACTCTTTATCAGATATGTTATTTGCAAATATCTTCTCCCATTCTTAGGTTGTATTTTCATTTCTTTTCTTTTAATCTTTCAGTGGGATAAACTTGAAACTCTCAAATATATGCAAATGTATAAGAGTAAATAATTTAGGAAAAATCATTGCAGATCACACACACAAACTTATACATACGAATGATTAAGTGCTAAGTAGGTGGAAAACATGTGAAAGAAGATGCATGTGTGTGTTGGAGAGGTATGTAATTGTTTACGGCAGTGCTTTTCAAACATTTCTGTTGAAGGACCACTAAAGACAAAAAAGAAGAAACATGGATGGTAGGGAGTAAGAGAGGAGTAATGAGGTGCAGGCTTTTCTTCATGTCATGTTTTAATTGAAAAGTTTATGTAATTTTCATTTTATTTCATGCCATATTCATTTTTATCTTAATATAAAGACAATAATAGGTACAGTTATTTTATTCTCAAATATGATTAAAATAGACACCTGAAGGAGCTATGTCATGTCTAGCTTTGCTCTTGAGCATCTCTTGGCACAGTAAATCATATGTTGGGGATTTGCATACTTTTATTTGAGGAACACAGATGTATAATGATGAATAAATGAATCATAGTCTGGTGCAGCTTGTGTATTTGGAGGCAGCATTCTGATTCTGACAGAGGTTTGCTTGTCAGCAGCTAAAGCAGCTCTGTCAAAATTCCAGCCCATTCAAAGAGGCTGAATACACAGATGCCCCCAAACTTCACTGTCTTTGGCTTCTCTTCAATCCCATCTCCTAGGATTGGGGGAGGAGATAGAGTGATATTTGTTTCACAAATTAATTGAAAGTAAAAGTAGGTGGTAAAAATTTAATGGTTTGATTTTTAGCTACTTTAAAATAACACCTTGTCAAAATAACTTCATCAAAATATCATTTACCTGTTAGGTACTATTACTTGAAGAAGTTAATAGAGAAAGAAAAACTTTAGAAAGAATATGCTGTGGTGTAGAATAAGTTTAAAGAGCTTCTTGTTGGGCCGATTTGATAAGCTCATGACAATTAATCCTCCTTTTGAAAAATTGAATTAAATAACTAGAAGAAGGAGGTGTACAGAGGGAATCAACTAATTCAAGACCGACATAGAAATCAAAGGCCAGAAGATAGTGAGAGAAGTGGAGAATTTAGTAAAAATAGGTAGTCGAGACAGGGGAACTCCCTAAACATTTTGATTAGGCCATAAGTAGTGTCACATAGGTTGACACTACTGGTGAGGGAAACTTAATTGGTATTTTTTTGCCCTTATATTAGTTTGCTAGGGCTGCAGTGACAAAGTACCACAAACTGGGTGACTTAAACAGCAGAAATTTATTGTCTCACAGGTCAGAGGCTGGAAGTCCAAGATCAAGGTGTCGACAGGATTAGTACCTTCTGAAGGCTGTGAGGGAAGGATCTGTTCCTCTCTGTCTTGTAGATGATCATCAGTATGTTCACATGGCATTCTCCCTATATGACTACTTCTGTGAGCAAATTCCTCCTTTTTATAAGGATACTAACTAATTGGGTTAAAGCCCACATTTTACTCACTGTAATTACCTTTGTAAAGATCCTTTCTCCAAAAAGGTCACATTCTTGAGTTCCTGGGGGTTAGGACTTCAACATGGGCAGGATGGTGGGGGGCGGGGGTGTGTGTGACACAATTCAACCTCCAATATATTTATTTATACTTTAACTTCATTTTATAAGTTAGTTTTGCACCAACTCTCCTTTCAGACACTGGGATGAGATGAAATATTAATGCAGTTTGAATTCAGCCCTGGCTGGGACTGCTCATATCAGTGGTTGCAGACACAAGTGCACTACTGTGGGTCAGATATATAGTCTAGAAAAAGAAACAACATGATGGTATCTCAGTTCTGTGTATCATGCATTGGTCTAGAGAATTCAGGAGCTCTGAGTTACAAAACACTTCTAAATTTAATACTAAAGAGAAAACATTTGTTAGGGACGAGTGAGTGCTTATGTTTTTATTTCATTAGAATTACAATCACACTTACTCTCCTATATCTTGGTCAATCAGATACTCTTGGACACCAGCTAATCAATTTTACAATTTTTAAATTTCAGTTTGAGACGTTTTGCATGTTGACACACAACTGCTTTTGTCACCTGCAAATAAGTGTACCTCTAATGTAATTTTACTGGGTCTGCACTTTAAACATAGAAATGATTCTCATTAACTTAAAGTCACCTAAGTTTTGGATTACCTACTTTTGGGTTTTATATATACTTTCCCCCCTCCATCAATGTGGGTGAAAATGGGTTCTTGGCTTAAGTAATCAAACTGGCAGATTAAATGGTTTGGAAAATTTGGTAATACGTAGAAACAAATTATTGAAAAATTTTATATGTTCTTTAAAGTCAAGAATATTATTAAGAGTCATTGCTAGTCATTAAGAATGTGGCTTCTTGAACTACACAATCTTGGTTCAATCTTAGGACCTAATAGTACATGAAAAATGTTTATAATATTACCTGAAATACAGGAAGTAGTCTATATGTGTCATTTTTTATTGCTATCAAAGAACAAAATATATTTAAAAGCAATAACATGAAATAACATCAAAACCAAATGAATATTTCTTATAATTTATATGGAGAAAATAATGCTAGAATAATCAAAATCACTTAAAAATCTCATTCCTACTAAAATTCTAGCTAGGAAAATTGATATTTGAGACTTTGCCAGTAGGTATATACTATCCACAAAATAATATTAATGACTTGAACTCTGTGGCATTTTAATTACTATAGAACACCATGCAGATTAGTGTACCATTCTGCAGAAATGACTTCACAAGTTCTTTTTTTAAAAATAATATACCTTGGACTTCATATAAAGGCTAATAAAAATAAGATTATAAATACTCTTTATATTTTCTGGAAAACCACCATCCATTATTCCATGTGTAAACAATCACTTGATACATCCCTTTAAAAAATAATTTATTAATAGGGAAATGTTTCTGGGGCACCTGGCTCAGTTGGTTGAGCGTCCAACTTTGGCTCAGGTCATGATCTCACTGTTCGTGGGTTCAAGCCCCGTGTCGGGTTCTGTGCTGACAGCTCATAGCCTGGAGCCTACTTTGGATTCTGTGTCTCCTTCTCTCTCTGGCCCCCACTCATGCTCTCTCTCTGTCTCTCAAAAATAAATAAATGTTAAAATAGGGAAATGTTTCTTTTGCCTGACAAACTTCTCTGCTTCCTTTTATTAAGAAACAAGAATAGTAAGACCGTTGTTTTTATTTTTGTGCATGGTAAGGCACAGAAATGGCAGTGAGTTCAAAGAACTTTCTTTTCTTTCTAGTCATAGAGAAATGCTCTTTTCTTCCAATCACCTTGTGTCTGGGTGGGAGTGTATGACTAGTTCTGGTCAATAGAGTATGAATGAATATATGCCAGTTCTAGGTTTGGCCTCCAAAACCTCTTCAAATTTCCACATGCTTTCTCTACGCTTGTGAGCTGGTTAAATGCAGAGGATCTGGCAGAAAGACCCTTTCTAAGGAAGGGTCTGGAATATGGTCTTATCACAAGATGAAAAGAATTCTGATCACTAAGACACTGCTTGAAGGAAAGATGTCCTGAAGAGTTACCCAACCAGAAATATACACATTGGATTTAGCATGACAAAACAATAACACCAAAACTAAAAAGACCCCCCGCCCCACTCCAATCATGTATTGGTCCTAGACTGCTGAGAGATTTTTTTTTTTTATTGTTTGTTATATAGTACCTGGCATATACCTTGGCAACCAGAGTGTTAAAAATGTGCAGTGATAGGAATTTATTAGTTTTGTTTTTGTTTTGTGTACTAAATTTCCCCTTCTTTTCTTCCTTTTTCTTTCTTTCTTTCTTCCTTCCCTTCCCTTCCCTTTCTTTTTCTTTTCTTTCACTTTTCTTAGTAATTGATGTATAGTTTGCATATATTATTATAAATAATATTATTAGTTTCAAGTATAAAACAGTGATTTGACAATTAATAGATTTTGAAATGCTCACCAGTAAGTGTAGTTATAACTGTACATATCATATTTCTGTCACCATAAAAATTATTACAATATTATTGACTATATATCCTTTGTTGTATTTTTCATCCCTCTGATTTATTTTATAACTGGAAGCTTATAGCTCTTAATCCCTGTCATCTATTTCATCCATTTCCTCATCTCCTTCTCTTTAGCAACCACCATTTTTTTTTCTGTATTTATGAGTCTATTTCTCTTTTGTTGTTATTGTTGTTGTTGATTTGTGCTGTTTTAGATTTTAGTGAAATCATTTGGTATTTTATGTGTTTCTTGAGATGAAATAGATAAGGATGTTGAGTGGGTTGCTGGCTCCTGAAGCTAAGACTTTTGGTATCATTACGTGTTGCTCATTATCCTAAAATGCTGGTATGAAAATGGTTTCTATTGACTTTAGGGAAACTTTAAAGTTCTAAATAATAGTATATAATATTTTGGGAGATTTCAGTGCAAAAGTTTAAATCTTATAATCGTGATTATGGTAAAGTCCCTGGGCAATTTCAACATTTAATCATTTGAATAGGCAAATACCTCTAAAATATGCTGTTAATTAATAGCAACTAACTAAATTAAATTAAAGTGGATTTTCAGTGGACTCTAAAGTTTAGGATATAGGGAAATAGGAAGTCCATTATAAAATTACCAGGTTAGGTGAAGAATTTAGTACCAAACTTTATTCAAATAAAATAATTTTCTCAATCAGTGGAACATAATGTCATAAACTTCAATTTTAGTTCAATCACAATATAAGTTTTGTCATATATAGAAACAAAATCTTATTTGTGTTTTAGTTTCTAATTTTCTGTGATTTAGATACAGACAAATGCTTTCTATGGGTTACATACAGCATAAAACTCTTTCCTCCAGAAATACCTTCTCCATGTACTTTTAGGCATTTTCTTAGATTTTTCATGAAAAAAAGATGCAATAAAATAAATATCTTATGGAGAATACCTTATGTTTTGTTTCTTCTGAATTTGAAGAATGTTATATTTAGCCTTAATGAATAAATTAAATCTCAAAGAATTTCTGTCTAGGTTACTTCTACAGTAAAACCAGATTGTTAACCAAATTAACCATGTTATTTCTTCAGTGACAGTCTTTGATATAAAGTGATAGTTGATATAATTTCAGCAATCTCTAGTAGATATATAAATCCATTGTTATTTACTGCACTTTTAGAAATATTACAGATGATGAGGTGGCGTCCTTGGTTAAACATCCTGGGTAGCTCAGTTGGTTAAGTGTCTGACTCTTGATTTTGCCTCCAGTCATGATCTTATGGTTCATGGAATTGAGCCCCGCATCAGGCTGTGAGCTGACAGTGTTGAGCATGCTTGAGATTCTCTCTCTCTCTCTTTCTCTCTGCCCCTCTCCCACTCATGCATGTTTTTTTTTCTCTCTCTCGCAAAAAAATAATATATATATATTAAAAAAAGAAATAATACAAATAATTAGTCAATTTCTTTTCTTTAGAATATAAACATAAATAAAGACATAAAAATGTTATAACTTCAAATATAAAACTACAGGGATTCTTATTTCTCAAGTCTTTAATGATCCTAATTCTAGGAGATAATATGTTATTTAAACAGGCCCCATGAGCTGGGTAGGGCATTAAAAGGTGTATTTTAAGCATGTTATTATTCCAGTGTAATTAATAGTGTCACATTTATGTTTGTCTTTTATTCCACGAGCATTTAATGTTCTAAACATTGAGCTAGATGCTCTCACAGATTATCTTTTTTAGGGGCACCTGGATGCTTGAGTTGGTTAAGTGTCTGACTTGATTTTGGCTCAGGTAATAATCTCATGGTTTATGAGTTTGAGCCCTGCTTCAGGCTCCATGCTGACAGTGAAGAGCCTACTTGGGACTCTCTCTATGCCCTTGCTTCTCTCTTTGCCCCTCCTCCACGTGGGCATGCTCTCTTTCTCTTTCTCTCAGAATAAATAAAGTTAAAAAAGTGATTATCTTTTTTCATCCTCATAAAAAATCCTTTGAGGTGCCCATTTTCCTGGAAAGGAAATAGTGTTTAGAAAGAATATATGACTTCTCCAAAGTCACCTTTGTAGTCTTTATGGTGGCATCACAAAGATGACCCCCCCCACCCCCACAACATGTCTGACACCAAAACATATGCCTGTTTCCATTTGGATTTACTTTGTGTGTTCTAGAACCATCTTAGGCATATACCATTAACCCAATCACTGCTTCTGAGATTTAACCTCTTTTCAGAGATCTCCCTTCTTCTTGCTATGGCTCCTGGAGACATGTCTACTTCTTTTCTCTGAGGAAGGTCATAACCTTATTTTTGGGGGGTTCTTCTCCTCTAGGGACTGACTGAAAAGTGAAATACATTTATTCTCTTTTTATTTCTTGCTCCCAAACAGAGTTATTTTTATTTCTCCAAGTTGGCTAATGAAGAAGCTATTTTATTTCTATACCTCTAAATAGAGTGGAGAAAATAAAGAAAATCTGGGAACATTCAAAGTTTCTTAATTTTATGACATCTCTAGATGAATAGGCTCTTATGTAGTTTCTGACTGTCTTCTGAGAATGTAGACAGTAGATTTTTAAAAATATCCAGCCACAGAAGAAAAGACAGAAATGTGCAGAAATATATTTCCACACATATTTGCATGCAGAGAAAAAAGACAAACTGTAAAGGAAGTATAACATATAACGTAGCAAGGAATATGTATTTTAAGTCAGAAGATTGTGAGTGGTATTATTAAAGCATCAGAACCTTGACCTTACTTGCTTCAAGTATCTTTGTATAACAATACTTAAGGGTTATCTAACTTGAAGATTTGTGCACCCCATGGAGGGATTTGAAGTACAGGGTAATCCTATAGTTTTCCATGAGAACTGTTGTCAATATATCCTTATGTATGATGAACTGTAAAGGCCATAGAGGACATCCTTATATAATTCTCTAGTTCTACCTTGCTCCCACAGTTAGTCCTTAAAAATTCTGGGTGTTCCTTTTTTTTCCCCTAAGATGTCATGTAGTTGGATCTATGTTCAGAAAGAACTTCTTGATTAAGAGCCACTTTTTATTAAGTTTTTGCTTAAGCATGTACTTCAATAGAATATGGAAGCACAAGGACTGACTTGGAGTTTAGATCAGACTGATAATTTCAGAAGGCATTGCTATCTTCCCAAGCATGAGTTATTTGTCAGTGAAAATGATGCCTTCCTTATAACATGTAGGTATCTTCAAGCAATATTTATTATGAGCTCATCATATTTAATAGCCAAAAACTATATTGTGCCATTTGTGAAACGCACTCCTAAAATGCTGAAATATGTTTGTTCTACAAGTAATAGGCAGAATGTTAATATCAAGTTTTGGCAGTTCATCCGTGCAGATTAGATAGAATTGAGATGTATATCAATGTGGGCTCATGGGTTCAGGATACAGAGATTTCCTAAACTTGATGCTATCTCTGCCTGACAAAAATGCAGCATGAGCTTAAGTGATTACCTCAAAGCAATTTGAGGACATTAGTGAACTAATGGAGTTTCCAAATTATTATGTTTTGAAAACTAATGGAATTACATATCAAAGTGAATATTAAAAACTAATTATTTTAGAACTTTAGCTTAAAACTTTAGCTTAAAGATATACCTTCTTGGGTATTAATCTAGAAAATTCCAACTATTAATTCTATGCAAATAACCATGGGTTCAGTATGATATTTTCCTGACTACTTTTAGAGAAAAAGAACACAAAAAACAAAAAACTTCAGAAAATGGTAGCCAAAAGCTATGGAGTAACATTAAAAATGTGAAATTTTGTTTCTGCAACAGGATACTCAGTGGCAATTCTATGTTCAGTGTCTAAGGTCAGGGATGAAAAATCTGAGGCTTAAATTTAAACAATTTAAAGAGAACTGCCCCAAGAAGGAATTATTAACACTCCCCTTCAGAGCTGGGAATAAATAAATAAATGTCAGAACTAACACTTTTGCATCAGCCATCCCCACCTCCCTCCTTTTTATGTGAAATGGTTAGACTGGGGAGACAGGAGTCATCATGAATATAGTTATTATATGAGAGGCTTCACTCTTTCCCCTCCTTGGGGAAGAATAGAGATGCTTTCTTTTCTAAGGCCAAAATGGGAGTAAAAGTGCTCCAAGAGAATCGCTCATAAAGAATGGGAGTTCTTACCAGTTGGCATTGTGTTTCTTGATTGGATGTCTGCTTAGCCAGCAAACTTGCTAGTCTATTTCTTGGCCTATTGCACAAAGGAAAAACACAATGAGAGATTGTTTGCAGAATGAAAAGAACCTGTATTCTTATTATCTGGTGTAAAGATGAGACCAGGTGTATAACAAGGAAGGCAAGCAAGCTTAGGCCTGCTTGCTCACTAATATGGACTGAATGTTTGGGTCCCTCCCAAGATTTGTATGTTGAAACCCTAATCCCCAGCGATCATATTTGATTTTTGAGGTAATTGGGTTTAGATGAAGTCATGAGGGTAGAGCTCCCATGATGAGATTAATGCCCCCATCCTCTTATAAAAAAAGGCAGAGGCACAAGATTTCTGTGTATATGCACATGCCAAGGAAAGGCCTTGTGATGACATGGACAGGAAGAGGGCCCTCACCAAGAACCCAATGGTGCTAGTACCCTGATCTTAGACTTCTAGCTTCCAGAACTGTGAGAAATAAATGTTTGTTGTTCAAGCCACACAGTCTATGGTGTTTGTTATAGCAGCCTGAGCTAAGGCACTCACACTATAGGGCTTCTTGCTAGAGAGGGAGGTCCCAACAGGAAGAGGTGGTGGATGAATTGCCAGGGAAAGCAGTTGGGATTGGAAAATGAGGCTGACCTGCAGCTTATCCTATTTTATCAGAGAACTGTAGTTTAAGAGGCCCTCTTAAGATTTTCCAAGAACTTGTACACCCTTCCCAGGAGAGTTAAGCATTTGGATGGCTGCTATCCATAGGGCATCAATGCCCAGCCAATACAGAGAAGGCTAGAATAGCAGCCAGTTAAATAAAGAGGCACTTGCTCCTCTCCCTTTCCCTTCTCCCAATGCTTACAAGTGAAGGAGGTAGGCCTTGAAGGAAAAGGGCAACAAAAGGAGAATAGGGATGTATAGATTTCCCTTTAGTCCCTACCCTATCACTACCCCAGCAGTCCAGATACATTCTCATGCTTGGGTTTGATGAGATTTAGATTGAGTTTGAGCTTGAAGTTTTATATTGGACTTAATTTTATAACCAAAAATGACTAGAAAATTATGGAATCTACTAAGTATGATACCATGGGATGGGAAAAAGAGATTTGACAAAGCATTATTGAAACCAGTGATTGAAAAAACAAGTGATTTCATGTTTATATTCCAACTGTTAGAGATTGCAGTGGTCTTCATTTGATAAAATATATTTCATTGTATTGGCAAATAGAATAGAGAAATAATGGGAGAGATGTGCACTGAGAGGCCACCTCTTTTACACTTCAGCTTCTGGAAAAAGTAAGAATTTTAAGACTTTGGGTATTAAGTTACAATCAACGACATGAATGGCATTTTTGTGATTGTGGTTTTATATGGTATTAGACTTCTATGAAGAATGTTTAAAAGAACATCTTACATAGTATAAAAAAAGTCTTGATTTTCTTCATCAAATAACAAATAAATTGTCAGTTGTGTGAGTTCAAAGGCAAGTCTCCATGAATCAGTTTTTGAAATAGACACATCTAGGAGATGCCAGTTTGCATTAATGATTCCGAAGGAATACAGATGGGAAAGCGGGCAGCCTCTGAGAAATTGGAGCTTCCCGGAGAGCCCCAGACACCTGTGTTTTTAAATAATGACACTCTGTATTATTATTTAAGGAGTCCCCATTTTATGCTAAAAATACAGATGTTTCTCATATGTTTTTAAGATATGTTTCATGGATTTGATCCCAAGAGTCACCTTACACTGTTAAAATATACTGAAGTTTTCTCCTCTTGATATTACCATCATCTTACAAAAAATAAAATGGAATATAAATTTCATCCTAACCTATTAATATAAAAAATGAAGCTTGAAACTCTTCAGACCAAACAACCTCTTTCCACCCCTACTCTGCAAATATACTCCCAAATAAAAATGAAGGGCAAGAACTATATACTTAAGATAGCCTATGTATTCTGCTGTGGCAAAAAGCTAATCATAACCTAATCAAAGAGGCTTACTTTTCATTATGGAAAAAATATTGAAAATTAAAAAGACAAATTAGTTAAATGGTATCATTATTTTAAGTCTTGTTTTCCAACATGTTTCTGTTTTACATTTGTCCTTTTGTCCATTTGTAATTAATGAACTAAATCCAACTTTGCAATATTATAGGATTATTTTTGAGAAGGGTAGTATAGTGGATTGATTTTAGACGTTAATAGTCTCTTATTAGCTTTGTGAGTTTGGGAGTGCTACCTAACCTCTCTGTGCTGTTTTCTCATCTGTAAAATGAGATAAGAACACAAAGTATCTTGAAGAGTTGTGTGAATACTAAACAACAATAATATGATATGTTTAGTTGTCTAGCACAGAGTGAACACACTGTAATGTTAGTTGTTATTATGTAGGTGTGAAGATGGGGATATAGGATTTTAAGAGAAATGCAACTGACAGAAAAGTTAATTGAGAGATGTTGTGAGGGAAAATAGATAAGAAACCAATGACAGAGAGGGAATTAAAAGTGGGGTTAACTTTACCATTTCTTATCCTGACCCCAGCTGCTTGATGAGGGTAAATTCTTGATGACCATGGCTGAGAGGTGTGTGTGTGTGGGGGGGTGTCTTCTTCCTCCTGCCTCCAGCTCATGAGTTGGAGGTTCTTCCATGTGTGTGTCATTGTTGAGAATGCTGGGACCCTGACTGCCCTTGTCCCAGCTCAAAAGTTGGTGGTTCCACACCAGGAGGAATAAGTTGAGAACTGATGGGGTCTTTTGGGAGATGTAAGTTTCTTTACATCTTACACTACAGGAAGGGACATTCTCTATTTTCTTCTCCATTTTTTGAGATTGTATATAACCAGCAGTGCACTAGCCTGAAAATAAAACCAAGAATAAAGAAGAGTGGAGAAATAGAAAGAACCTAAGCCTTTGAAGATAAAGTTTAGCCATGAAAAGAGTAATGATTGGCACAGTAGGGAGTCCAGAGGTCCAATGAAGTCCTATCCTGAGATCCACAGAGCCTCTAGACCTCCTGATGAGAGATAATAATTATTTCCTTAACATTTAAACTATCTTAAGACATGGTTGCTGTTAGGGTGCCTGTCTGCCTCAGTTGGTTGAGCGTACAACTCTCAATTTTGGCTCAGGTCATGATCCTAGGGTTGTGGGATTGAGCCCCACATCTGGCTCCATATTGAGCATGTAGCCTGCATGGGATATTCTCTCTCTCTCTCTCTCTCTCTCTCTCTCTCTCTCTCTCTCCCCCTCCCCCTCTCTCCCTACTCTCCCTCCCCCCCACCTCTCTCTCACTCATGAGCACTAGCTCTCTCTCAAAAATAAAAAGACAGGGTTTCTGTTACTTGCAGCCAAAAGCATTGTAACTGATAAATATTAATTTGAAAATAGTTATTTTAGTACAAAACTTTTGTACTATGGAATGTAATTTATTGGAGTTTTTAGAAACCTTTTTTATGTTTGACTAATAAACTTCTTTCCACTTTTAATTTCTTCCGTGACCTCTTTAATTTTTATTATTCATCAAAGGAATTATTACATTTGTTTTTATTATTATTATTTTTTGTCTTTTTTCCTTACTATTTCCTGGGGATTTTTCTTTTCTTTTAGTAAATAGTTTTGGCTTCTAATTTTAGTTTCTATTTACACCTTCTTTGCCTTTGCCAAGTTTAAATTTTCTGTCTTGTGAGAGATGACTCAACATGTTCTGGTTATAATACATCTCTTTGTCTTTCTTTAAATATATTTCCATTTATTCAGTTCCTTCTGCACCTTGGGAAATCCTATGTGATAGAATAAGTGAAACTACCGATGTGCTTTCTTACCCAAAGTTCTAACCCCATTCTCCATCTCTGTTCAAAGAGGGAAATAGAGGGGCGCCTGGGTGGCGCAGTCGGTTAAGCGTCCGACTTCAGCCAGGTCACGATCTCACGGTCCGTGAGTTTGAGCCCCGCGTCGGGCTCTGGGCTGATGGCTCGGAGCCTGGAGCCTGTTTCCGATTCTGTGTCTCCCTCTCTCTCTGCCCCTCCCCTGTTCATGCTCTGTCTCTCTCTGTCCCAAAGATAAATAAACGTTGAAAAAAAAAATTTAAAAAAAAAAAAGAGGGAAATAGAGCCATCATTTGTACAGGGGGAAGGAGGGTAATGTTGTTGTAGGACATGGACAGCAAACAAAGATACCAGATTCTCCTAAGTGGCATGAAGGGATGTTTTGAATGGCAGTGGCAAACCACAGATAAGCTCTGTACCCTCTATATGTAGCACAGTCCTGTGGTCAGAGAAATCTCCTGATTGGGGATAAGGAATATTTTGGGGGTAAAGAAGAGGAAAGAGGGCAGTCATTGAACCTGGCTTATGTTCCTCACCATGTGTCAAGGATAAGAGAACAAAAGGGTCTTGTCCCACTTGGGTCAATAATGGTTGCAACTTCACAAAAATGGTAAGGGGAACAGCAAACACTGCACTCACCCATAAAGTTCCAGCAGGAACCATAAAGTTTCAGCAGGATGCAAGATCTTTCCTCTGCCACCTGAGGTCATGGTAGGACTTGGACCTTTCAGAGGAGGCCCTGAGGACAAGGGATAGAACTGAGAACCTAAGAATTATTATGGCATGGATTTTATACACATTCCTGGAAGATAGCATCAGCCTCAGGGAAGAGGAAATGGAGACAAAGAGACTATGATTGCATTTTATTTATTTATTTTTTTTTCAACGTGTATTTATTTTTGGGACAGAGAGAGACAGAGCATGAACGGGGGAGGGGCAGAGAGAGAGGGAGACACAGAATCGGAAACAGGCTCCAGGCTCCGAGCCATCAGCCCAGAGCCCAACGCGGGGCTGGGACTCACGGACCGCGAGATCGTGACCTGGCTGAAGTCGGACGCTTAACCGACTGCGCCACCTAGGCGCCCCTATGATTGCATTTTAAACTGAGGTAACTGAAAATCACTCAGGTGGATTACATTTACTATAAGGTGACTCAATTAGGTTTTTACATTTGGCAGCATGGGGCCTCAGAGTCAAAAAATTAAATTAAAAGAAAATAAACTACATTTTTTCACATATGAGTTTTGTGGGATATTGTAACTTCATAGAATCTGAATTGCATTCTTGGCATTTTTAGAAATTCATTACCCTGGAGGCATTTCTTCACTCTTTTCTCCACAAATCCCAGCACCTTGACAAATGCTGCTTTTGCTTCCTCCTGCATGACATCTCTTGGATACAGTGTTTCCTCTCCGTCTTTGCTACCAAATTAATTATCCAAATTCCAGTTATTTGTCACCTGAGTTATTATGATATCTTTATCAGTGTGCCTGCCTTGTTTTTTCTCATCTCAGTAAGTTTTATGATCTTGTAACTCTTTGTCTTATAGTAGCATGTACTGTCTTAATTCATTCTTTGATTAGACCTCTCTAACTTTCCATTTCATACAAACCTATTTAGTATGATTTGGAGACTAAGGAGATATATATATATATATATATATATATATATATATATATATATAAAACAACCAAATATTTTTTTGAATGTTTATTTATTTAATTTGAGAGAGAGAGAGCAAGAGAAAATTTCAAGCAGGTTCCACACTGTCAGTGCACAGCCCTATACAGGTCTCCACCTCACAACCCCATGACCTGAGCTGAAATCAAGTTAGACACTCAACCGGCTGAGCCACCCAGGTGGCCCCATCCTAATACTTGAATTTGTGATTCATCTTCACTCTTCTAACCACTAAAGTAGTTGTTTCTTGTGGAAGTGCTATTTGACACAATAGGTCAAAGACATAGGTGTATGTCTTTAGGTTTATATTTTAATACTTATAGAACATGATGAACTAAACCAATGCAGATCATGATCTGAAAATATTATCAAAAAACTATTTTAGAAAAATAATTTTCTTGAATAATTTGAGGCTACATTTAAAATAATTTAAAATACAGTATTGTCAATGAGAGAAAAGGTAATCTACAAGTGCCAGGAAGTGAGAGAAATAAAGACAGAGTGCCAAATGGTAGCTGGGACAATGAAAGCTCACAAGGGTGTTACGTTTGATATAGGCTCTTTGGGATGAGAATTTAATACCCATAGAAGGATGAGAGCCATGTCATTTGATCCACATGAACTGGGGAGCTGGTATTGAGTACTCAGTGCTTTAAAGTAGTGGTCTGCTTGCAAAAATGGAACTAGAAACACAGACCTTGGGAGGCAGCCTAATAATTTGCTCTCTGTTTTGGGCTTCAAGTGGAAAAAAAAAGATACTAGTGAGAAACTGAAACCCTGGGTCTGTTCCAAATGGGGTTACAATGAATATTTCCTGAATGGTATGGGAAATACAGGCTGAGAAATTGGAATAAAAACCAGTCAAAAACTATTAAAATCTAGTGTGTTCTGTGAGCAAAAAAAGTATAAAATTGATCTGTCAGGACAACTCAAGAAATAGAGGACTCTGTGGAAAACACAGACCCACTGAAGAAATTAAAAATCATAAACTACATTAGCAAATGAACCACTGTGAGGGAGAGTAAGCAGGCATAGCAAACAGGAAGATTAGCACTCTCAACAATAGAAAATAATAAACAATCTCAATGCATCCTTAAGTGTAGTTAAATTGTTAAAAAAGATAAAGGTGGAGCAGAATCCACAATGAAGTAAGAGGACAGTATGAAATAAAACATAAGAAAATAGAATAATATATAAAGAGACATAGTTCAGGAGAGAATTTGTGGAAACCTGAGAGAATCATCTAGACTATAGCACAGAGAAATTAAGAGATAGAAAATAATAAAACACAGTCAATAGATATAAAGGATAGAACATAGATGTTAAATGTATATCTGATGGGAATCTCAGTGGTGAAAATAGGGAAAATGAAAAAATAGCTATAGTACAATAAGTTATTGGCTGAGAACCAGAGGTAAAGAAGACAAGCTATCAAAATAAAATAAAATAAAATAAAATAAAATACTCACCTAGAAATATCAGAATGAAATTGTAGAATACAAAGGGCAAAAAAATCTTAAAAGCTAGCAGAGAGAAGGACTACTATGGACAAAGTGTGAAGGAACAATCATTCAAGTGTGGGGGACAAAATAAAGACATTTTGAGATAAATAAGAATTGGGGGGATACTTCCCACAGATTACTGAGGAAAGAATTATTAGATGACAACCTAGAAGGAAGAAGGGAATGAATGAAGCAAATGGAGACAAATAGGCAATAAAGATGTGGGTTAACCTAAATAATTAACTGTGTAAAGTGGTTACATTTTGGAGAGCTTAAAAACAAGGTAGAACTAAAATACCAGATAAAAATAACATGGAAGATGGCAAAAGAGTTCAGAACTAACTGTTTTATAGTTCTTTTTAAAAAAAAATTTTTTTAATGTTTATTTATTTTTGAGAGAGAGACACAGAATGTGAGCAGGGGAGGGGCAGAGAGAGAGGGAGACACGGAATTTGAAGCAGGCTCCAGGCTCTGAGCTGCCAGCACAGAGCCTGATATGGGGTTCAAACTCACAAGCTGTGAGATCTGACCTCAGCCAAAGTTGGAGGCTTAACCAACTGAGTCACCCAGGTGCCCCATATTTTATAGTTCTTGTGTATTGCATATGGATAAAGATGTTGATGATTTTTCCTAGATAGATAAGTGAAGGTTTTTCAGGGTAACTATTAAGAATGGAAATAGACCTATAACAAAAAATAGTAGAAATGGGGAAGGAAAAGAAGAAATTGATTACTTGATTAATTTGATTAAGCTAAAAACCAATCTAAGACAGAAAGAATGAAACAAAACAAAGCAACAATAACAACAATAACAACAACAGCAAACTCAGATTCTACCTAGTGAAATGTTTTAGAGGTTTATTTCAATGAAATGACTTAAACCAGAGAAAAGCAATTTTTGTGGTAATATGACTGGATTTTCATATTGGGATCATATTATTTTAGAACCGAAAACAAGTATTTAAAATAGTCTAGTTAGGTCTCTTCCTTGTATTGTTGAGGAAGTTAAGACTCCGAGATTAAATGCTTAAACCACAGGTTTAAGACTAGAATTTAGTTTCAGGGTGTCTGGGTGGCTCAGTTGGTTCAGCGTCCAACTTCACCTGAGGTCATGACCTCACAGTTCATGAGTTTGAGCCCTGCATCAGGCTCTGTGGTGACAGCTTAGAGCCTGGAGCCTGCTTCAGATTCTGTGTCTCCCTCTCTCTGCCCCTCCCCAGCTTGAACTTTCTGTCTCTGTCTCTCTCTCTCTCTCTCAAAACATAAACATTAAAAAATTTTTTTAAAAAAGACTAGAATTTAGTTTCACTTAGGGTATTGTTCATGAAATTTATCTGGAAGCCAGAAAACATAGGGCTAATGCTGAGTAGATGTAATCAGCTGTCAAAATTGAACCTGGCTATAGTTGCTTCTTTCAAAATGGGATAATAATTGTCATTTAACAATTGTCAATTATTGTCAGTTGTCAATAATTATTTATGTATCAGTCAAATTAGGAGAATTCTTTGGGCATTTTAAGGCCCTTGGATAAAAATATAGTAGTAAAAATAAGCATTTATTAAATAAAATTTTATTTATTTATTAGATAAAAATAAAAATCTGTGTTATAGATTTATCTAGAAAAATAATTGAAATTGAAATTAAGGTGAAAGCCATCATTCTTTAAGATACTAGAATACTTTGTGTTTTCTTTTATAAATATTATTAAAAATACTATTTTATATAATCCAAGATTTGAAACAAAACATTATAGGATATAGCAAGCTCTCTTTTTAAACCAAAAATCATTAATTGTTCATAGAGGGGGAAAAAAACAGAAAACTTATCCGTAGTACAGAATGAGGAAAATTTTACCAAGATATGAAAATTCAAGCTATGATGAAGAGAAATGACCTTGTCCACACAATGAGACACAATTTCCAAGTGAGTTTCTTTGTGAATGTGGCTTATAATCACATTGAATGGTATGTCTGAAGTATTTCTAGAATGAGAATAACAGCTACTCTGAAAGAGTTTATCCATCATTAAATTTAAATTTAATTTTAATCAAATGTAATAATACAGTTATGGGGGGAAGATGCCAGGAATGAAATAATAGATTTCAAGTATAAGAAATTAAAACAGAAAATGAAAATGAATTCAAAATTTTATGGATTTTGTCATTTTGTTCTTAAGCAGTTGTAGGAATTAATGAATGTTTGAAATAGCATGTGTGGCAAAATGAGAAAAACTGCTTTCTATTTACTGCTAGAATGTAGTTAAGAGTATAGAGCTAGTTTTTCTGATCCAGAGACCAGAGCTAATTCCTCTGATTGGAAACTTAAATCTTCCAGTCTTCTGTCTCGAGTGAGTACAAAGATAACCACTAGGACACTTGCATTTCTTTAAACCTTTCAGAGAGAAGACTATCTATATCCAAAGTGTGTGAAATCAAAATGTTTATTCAGATTTATGGACTCAATCCATGGAATTTAGTTAAGAATCACTATGCCTTCCTTTATTTTTTATTTTTCAATATATGAAGTTTATTGTCAAATTGGTTTCCAGACGACACCCAGTGCTCATCCCAAAAGGTGCCCTCCTCAATACCCATCACCCACCCTCCTCTCCCTCCCACCCCCCATCAACCCTCAGTTTGTTCTCAGTTTTTAAGAGTCTCTTATGCTTTGGCTTTCTTCCACTCTAACCTCTTTTTTTTTTTCCTTCCCCTCCCCCATGGGTTTCTGTTAAGTTTCTCAGGATCCACATAAGAGTGAAACCATATGGTATCTGTCTTTCTCTGTATGGCTTATTTCACTTAGCATAACACTCTCCAGTTCCATTCATGTTGCTACAAAGGGCCATATTTCATTCTTTCTCATTGCCACGTAGTACTCCATTGTGTATATAAACCACAATTTCTTTCTCCATTCATCAGTTGATGGACATTTAGGTTCTTTCCATAATTTGGCTGTTGTTGAGAGTGCTGCTATAAACATTGGGGTACAAGTGCCCCTCTGCATCAGCCCTCCTGTATCCCTTGGGTAAATTCCTAGCAGTGCTACTGCTGGGTCATAGGGTAGGTCTATTTTTAATTTTTTGAGGAACCTCCACACTGTTTTCCAGAGTGGGTGCACCAATTTGCATTCCCAACAACAGTTATGCCTTCCTTTAAATGAGAGTTCTTAAGTGACTTCATTAAATATTTTGAAAGTTTAATTGCATGTTTCTTTGACATAATGTATTTTATCAGCATAAAAGAAGAACAGCATATAAAATTTAGAAACACTTTTTATTTACTAAAATGTGCTTATCATCAAGGATGAAGTCCAGTACTTTAGAATCTACAACGATGCCATTATCTATGAATTTGCACATTTTTCATGGCCTGCCTAATTCAACCAAGGGTCCTTATATGCAAAGACATTTTCCCTGGTTTTGAGGTTTAATAATATCCATGTACTCATTCCTTCTAGCATACCTCCTTCTAAAAGGGATTTGAGGTGTCCTATGTATAATAAAGTGTGTGCATCTGTGTGTGTTTTCAATAACTATCTAGAAGATGGAATCTCAAATTCATTTATTCAGTCCAAATCCTTTGAGCACTAGACTCAATGCTAGTTCTCAAAATATTCAAATGGGATGTTGGAAATTCTAGAAGATACACTGATACATGTTCAACTTGTTCAAATCTGAATACTACACATTAGTATTATTACATTAATATTATATATTATTTTAGAATAAAAATCTGATGCACATTATTTCTGTTATGCAAAAAGGCCTCAGTATTTAGCTGGTAGTTATCTCCAATTCCTCAATTACAGAACTCATTTTTTAACAATTTTTATTTCTTTAGCATTATAAACGTGACCAAAAAGTAATGTTAAAACTAGTAAAGGACTATGGATTGTATTTGGGAAGTATTTTGAGGAACTTGTTTTTGGTCATTTTTTTTTTCTGGGATTAATAATGACCAAAACATACTTCCTTACTGTATTTTGCAAATGTACATCATTGTAAACAAACCTGATACATGAAAATAGGAATTTATACATAATATAGATTAATGATTAAATGTTTTCTTTATAAAAGGATTATTTTGCAAATAACGCATAATAATCTAACTGCAAATGAAAGGTTTTCTAATACATTGATTGCTTTTGATTTCATTATATCATTTTAAAATAGGTACTGTAGAAAGTTTTTATAAATAAGAAAATAAAGGCACCTGTATTACAGCCAGGGATTTCATTAATAATTTTTGTTTAATTTTCCCCAATTTCCTTCAGTGAGATTACACACACACACACACACACACACACACACACATTTTGTATACTGTTTTTTTCTCTCAAATTTTAGAATTTTCTCACACCTGTAGATATTCCTTATATGTATATTTAGCTGTTGCATAAAAGGTTGGAGCTTTTGCATAAAAGGTTGCTTAGTATTGATAGAGCCTTAATTTATTCTCTAGTTCCCTTATTATAGAACAATTTTTATTGTTTTATTTTTATTTGATAATTGTACATTGAATGTTTTCATGTATAAATCTTTGTGTTTTTAAATAACATCATTAGGATAGAGTCTTAAAATAGAAATTATTGTGTCAAAAGACTAAAATATATTTGAGATTTTTGAGAGAGATTGTTAACTATTTTCTGTAGGAAATTTAATCAATATAATTTTGTTATGTATGTATTGACAATACTTCCTTATTGTATGCCAATTATTATGAACTAAATGTCCCCCATTCATATATTGAAATTCAATCCAGAATATGGTTGGAAGAGGGGCCTGTGGGCAGTAATTAGGTCATGAGGATGGAGCCCTCATGAATGAGATTAGTGCCCTTATGAGAGTCCAGGGAGCTAGCTTACTCTCTTTCCACTATGCGAGGATATAAGAAGTCTGCAGTCTACAACCTGGAAGAAAGAGGGCTCTTGCCTGAACTTGGCCATGTTAGCTTCTGATCTCAGACTTCCAACATCCTAAACTGTGAGAAATAAATTTCTGTTGTTTATAAGCCATCCAGTCTATGGCACTCCTTTATAGTAGACCAAACTGACTAAGATATTGTTACATATATTTTAATTTTTCCTATTTTTATGCCTTAAAGGCTATACTTCATTGCTTTAATATTTATTTCTTTGCTAATTTATGAGATTTACAATGTTTTCTTGTTAATTATTCATATTCTTTTATTATGAAGTATACATTTAAATCATTTACCAATTTGCTTGTACATTTTTATTGTTTTAATTGATCTCTTAGAAGTTTAATTTCTTTGATTATTTTTTTCTAAAACTTTTTAAAACATTTTTTATTTTTGAGAGACAGAGACAGTGCGAGTTGGGGAGAGGCAGAGAGAGGGAGCCACAGAATCCAAAGCAGGCTCCAGGCTCCAGGCTCCAGGCTCCATGCTGTCGGTACAGAGCCTGACGCGTCTCAAACCCATGACTGTGAGATTATGACAGCTGAAGTCGGAAGCTTAATTGACTGAGCTGTCCAGGCACCCCTTACTGATTAAAATTCTTAAAAGACCCTCCAAAACCACATTGGAATTTTAATTGTATTCCATTTCCCTACAAATTAATTTTATGTGGATCAGTGTTTGCTGTGTGTCCTCTTAAAGTATGTTTCCCACCTACCCCATTTCCATCAGACCTTTTTCTTCATTTAGAGACCCATAGTATTTCAGGGAAGATGAGCTGATCAGTACATTCCATCTTTCTTGTCACATGGATGGTGGGCTAGTCACCTAAGTAATCCAATTACAGGGAATCTCAGTACTCCCAGGGGATGCTGGGGAAAGAAGCCCATACTTGTGGCTTTGGATGGAAGATATAGGCAAAGAACTGAGATAGAAAGAATTTATATGTTATGTTATTGTTGGACCACTGGATCAGACTTCATTTGATATGTCTGGATTTTTTTAGTTTGAGATCCACCAAGTTCTCATTACGTTTTAAAGTCAGCTTTAATTAGATTTATTGTTACTTTTAAATGAAAATATTTATGTTGACACTACATCATTATAATATTCTTTTTCCATATCATAAACATGGTATGACTCAATTTCCTTAAGATTTCTTTTGTATATGTCAGGAAAATTGTATTATTTTCTTCGACACACATTTAATTATTTCTGGATGCTCTAGTACATTTTAAATTACTCCAACCTCAAAACCTTATTTTGTATAAAGCATTATAGCAATACATGAGACTAAAGTGAAGAAATAAATAGTGATAAAATAACAAATAATGTTGATGCTGGTAATCTCTTGTATAGTAATACTATGATCTAGGCACAGTTCTATTATATATTGGTATATATAATCTCATGAGGTAGCTCTAAATATGATCCCAATTTTATGGGTGAGAGAAGGGAGGCAAAGACATAAACTATCCAAAGCTTGTGCAACTAATTGGTCATCGGTACAGCTGGCTGAAATCAAGCAGTCTGGGCCCCAGGGTCTGTGCTCAGAACCGCTGTATTATACTGCTTTTTAATTATAACTGTGCCTTGAATCCTTAAGATCATGTAGCAAAAATGGCTGTGAATGATTAATGTCAAAAGTATTTGTGAGCTAATAGAACTATATGAAACAAGTAGGTCAAGAGGCAGTTTCTAAGTGCTGGAGTTCCTATCAACTCACTAAGATTCTTAATGGTGATTTACTGTGGTTTCTGATTGGGGCTAACGGCTGAAGGAATGATGACAATTCAATATAATTCCTTTGACTTTACCCCCAGAGAGTTTTATTATTGACTGTTTGATCTTGCATATAGAGATTTTTAATAACTACATAATCATACTGAGGAAAACACATTTTCTTTTACTTTCAGGTACTAAAAATTTCAGTAGGAAGATCAGCACAAGCAGATAAACAATCTAACACCTCTGTATTTTGCAGAGGAGAGAGGCAAGGACTGGACTTGTCTGCAATAGCTTTAGTTACATATGCATGGTCATAAACTTGTTACAACATGCTGGAATCAAGATCTAGAAAATCAGAGGGAAGCAAATCAATTTTTTCTCAGCTATGACTCCTGTTCAGAAACTGTTGGACATCTGTTCATTCCATAAACACCAGGGGGCATACTTTCTTTTCTGATCTTTTTTCTATGGAGATGTTGACATCTGTTGAACACTGCCTTTGCTCTTCGCTCTTGCACGTGTATAATACACAATTTTAAAAATCCTTGAATGGCTTGATCTCATACAGGTGAGACAATCATAATTTTTTTTATCTTTGATATGTTTGAGAAATAATTAGGTAAATTACATTTAAAATTCAGATAGATGAAACCCAAGTTAGTGGATTTCCAGTTTAATTTAGAAATCATAAGTAAACTAGATGTCCAAAAGTTGTTGGAATTTTACTTTTTTTTTTTTTGCAGATTAGTAGAGTATGGAATTTGGAGATATGTTAAGATTAATCATCATATATATACATATATATATGAATTTGCAGCTGGCTTTGCACGTGTATGGCTCTAAATCTTATAAATTGACATGATTTGTTTAATATCCACTTTATAACCTTTATGATACCACTGATTTTAGCATCTAATCATATATTTCATTGTTCTGTGTGTGCAAATCATTTCCTATCATCGAGAGTAGTTTTTGAAGGTGGGCATAAGGAATCTGTTGGAGGAGTGGGAGTTCATCAAATACTTGTCAAGCAGAATGGAAGAGAGGCCTGAAAGTGGGGCTTTTCCACACATATACATCATTATATCTCCCCCAGCACTCCCTTTATCCTTACTTGAGTCACTGGTCCTGTGTTCAGTGTGCTTGTGACACATCTGTACCGAATCTCAGTGGTCACTAACAAAACTAGAAAGGCAAATAACATTATGTATTCAGCTGTTCTTTAACTTTTTGTGGAAAAATATTTCTTAAAAATTTAATGATAGTAGCAAGTACCATTTATTATGTGCCAAGTACTTTGCTGATGTTATTTAATTAAATTCACAATAACTCCCTGAATTAGGTACTATTATTTTTTTCACCTTTACAGAAGACACTGAAACTTTCAGCTGATAAGTGAGAGAGCTGGGATTGCACTGTGTTCTAATTCCTGGCTACCATGGATGCTCAGGGATGGAACTGACACTTCTCAAACTTAGGCAGATTGTCTCAAAGGCATAAACTAATTTTTTTTCTAGGAAGTAGGTAATAAGTATTATAGTATTCACTCTACATTAATATCTACAAGGTAACATTTTTTTCTCAGCTTTATTCTTCGTTTTGTTCCTGTTGTGAAAAAATAGTAGATGACAATTTCTTCCTACAAAGAAAACTTTGAATCTAAAATTAGTTCTTGTCTTATTTTTTTCCTTTGCTAGAAATAGGCATTCTGAGATTTTATTTTATTATATTTTAAATGTTTTTTTTAAATGTTTATTTATCTTTGAGATACAGAGAGACAGAGCATGAGTGGGGGAGGGGCAGAGAGAGGAGGAGACAGAATCTGAAGCAGGCTCCAGGCTCTGAACTGTCAGCACAGAACCCAATTAGGGCTCTAACTCACGAACCATGAGATCATGACCTGAGCCAAAGTCAGATGCCCAACTGACTGAGCCACCCAGGCACCCCTATTTTATTATTTTAAAACTTTGGAAGGTTTAACAGAGAAAAAGTAGGGGAGGGGCAGAGGGAGAGGGAGACACAGAATCTAAAGCAGGCTCCAGGCTCTGAGCTGTCAGCACAGAGCCCAACAGGGGTCTCGAACCCACCAACTGTGAGATCATGACCTGAGCCGAAGTTGGATGCTTAATTGACTGAGCCACCCAGGCACCCTGATGAGATTTTAAACATTAGACAAAACTAACTCTATGTTGTATTTATGAACCCAGAAGTAAATTAAAAATAATTTTAGAAGCTACGTGCATTCATTTAGAACAATTCTTTTTAAACATTGTGTTCACTTTTGAAATAGTACTATAAAGACTCTTAAAATCATTTAAAAGTAGAAATCTTGTCTGTGTTCTGGAGTGTCTTCAGGTTGTGCCAGTGTCTCACCACTCTCAAGATACGCCTTTTCTGGCTGTAGTCAAGTGTGACCACCGCCTGTTTTTCCCTCCAAGTGCCTCCCATGGAAATTCTTGAAAAATAAAGCAACATTTCAGCCCACACTTTAATGAGTGGACTGGAATCCCTATGCCTTTAGATATCTCAGTAGTGACTCATAGGATTGTCTAGCCCTCGCTTTCCTAACATTTTCCATTCACTGTAAGTTATTTCTTCATCTTTTTTTGCTGCTCAAAAGTGCTTTTCATGTCTGCCAGCTGAAAAACTAGAAATAAATAAGACCTATAGTTCCAAATTTGAATGTGCTATTTGAGCTTTTTAATGAGCCCTAGTGATCTGGTGTTTGGCAAAAGTACCATCTGAAAATGGACAGTTAGGATGCAACTAAAAGCTGCTTGACTATAATTTACTAAATGCAGTGCCAAACTGTGCAATCTGACCAGCCTGTGCCATTTAAGTGCTCTCTCTGTCCTCAGTCATTTGTTTTACCACATGTGAGCTTCTGTGGAGGCACCTTTAGGCCACCCAAAGAATCCAGGTACTAAATCTTGAAGTGTAATTAAATTAAATAAATGGCTGCCTGGGGAAATAAGGTAGTATTGAAACATATGCCAGTGAGATGTTATGGAGTATTATGATACTGATACAAAATGTGTTCATCTGGTGTTCCTTGAGGAAATGGGTGATGTCCTAATTAAATGATCTGTTCAATCAGAAATGTTCATGCCTCAGCTGGCCATTCATTTGCTTCACAGAAAGATTCTCTGGTTATACTTAATAAGAGAAAAGTTTTAAAAAATATTATAATAAAGAAATTAACCTCTAAAGGACATTCTAATTCATCAAAGGAATTTCCCCAGGGACACTTTATCTTTAAAAATCTTTCCCCTTTTACTTTAAGAGACCGCTTTTACCACTAACTCTGAAACTATGTCTTTGACGCTGTGCTTGGTTGGAAGCATTATTGCTAGTGGGATGATGTCATGTTAGATTACCCAGGTGCATTCTAGTCCTGCCTTGTAGTTGTGGTATGTGACCTTCTGAGAATTATTTTATCTCAATTTCAGCTTTTCTTTCTATAAAATGAAGATAATATTTCTTGCCTTCCCTATCTTCTAGGATTTTTGTGAGCACCAATTGAAATGATACACATGAGAAACTGCACTATGAATGTAGGTTATTAGAACTCAAGAGATCTTTTCAAATTGTTTTAACTCTCTCTAGAGGTGCAGGACCTGGAATTACAAGCAGTGTTCAGGCGTGGATGGGTCCCAGACTATAATAAGTAAAATACAGTTGTGATTTTTCAAACCTTGGGGAAATTTTGACATGTGCTCTAGCATTAGGGGGAACAGTGCGAATTTTTGTCGGTGGCCTATTTCAGAAGACAGATGTTCATATTCAAGCATAGCAGTCAGCAGAGGGGTTTACCAGGCCTTGCTCTGTGTTTCAATTTTTCTCTCTCCTTGAAGGATATAGTTTCAGAAGAACTCTTCCCACTTGTGCTCTCTCATTATCTGTCTCTGTTTTTCTCTCTCACACACACACATGTGTATGTTTACACAATAGTAAACTGGAGGCTACCTCAGAAGTGTCAATATGGATATCATAGAGGAAGTGGCTTCATAAACAAAATTAACAAGAACAACTCCCATCTCTGAACAATAAAACACCCTGGTAAAGTTTTTGTTACTCAAGCATGCCTTATATTCTTCTTGTCAATCCCTCGGTTTGCAAGAATCAGCTGTATTTGGCTGCCACATTAAAACAAAAAAAAGTGGTCATTGATTAGGAACACTCAAAAAAATAGAATTAAAAGACTCTTCCAAAGAATTTATTACTATTTCTACTTTGAAAAAAACCTTTGAACATCGAGTGAGTTTTGATAAGATCCTTGGGTCAGAGAAAACTGTGGTAAATCTATTCAGTAAGTATTTCCTTTCCCTCTTTTACAGTGCTTAAAGAGTTCTGTTTTTATCTAACACAAGAAATACTTCATTCTCTTTGTATGAGGCATTCTTGGTATTTTTACCTATTCTGTTAACAGAGCCAGGTCTGTATAAAAGCCTGTTTCAACATGACATATTAATTTGAATTGTAGGTTATAAGAAACTTGTTACTAATCTTGAGAACGTATGTTAGGCAGGACAAGCTAGGTTATGCTTATCAAATCTGAGTGGCTTAGGACCTGGAAGGTTTACTTCTACTGTGTGTCCATTGTGGGTCACACAGTAGAGCTTTACTGATTGATATTAGTCAGAGGCCGAGGGTGACAGAGTAGTCAGATATCTGCCTGACCATGAGTGGTCCCCTTGCCAAAGGGAAGGACATCTGCAGGATCTCCCATTGACTTAGAAGAGACATGCATCTCAGAATGTCTCATGCCCTCCAAACCAAAAGAGGATCACAAAGAGTAACTCATCAAATGCCTTGAATGGAGGTAGACCCAGAAATATTTGGCAAATAGTGCTAGTGACTGCCACAACAAGTGAGGACAAGTTCTGAAGAAATTAAAAACCTGGCTGATCTTTTTTGAGAGCTAACTATGTGTCAATTTCTGTGCTAAATGATTTCCATACATTCTTCCGTGTAAATCATATAACGAGCCTATGAGGTGAGTTGTATTATTATATCTATTTTAAAACTGGGAAAAGAGATGAGAACAGTTTAAGTAAATTGTTCAATGAAACAGAGACAGTGAATAGCCAGTCAGGTCTTCCTGACCCCAGAGGTAGCAATTGTTATGCTTCACGTTTTAAAAACATCCACAGTCGTCAGTGTTTAGATTTAAGGTGATGGACATCATGATGGAGATCTATATATTTCCTGTGCTACCCATGACAATTTCACTCTTTTCTGTTTGAAAAGAGGAGCCTAATGAGGAAAAACCAACCTGTTGGCTGAAGATGTTTATCCTGAGAGAACTGGAAGAGCACCATATATTCTAAGGATTCCGGTTCTCACTAAGTTAAGCTAAGCAGCATTATTCTTTGTAACATGTAATTTTAGAACATTTTTCTAGATTAATGGTGAATATGGTTCAGATTAGTGACTGACTTTGGATTCATATGGTTAAGTTTTGAAGTTGCTAGAATGATTTTCAAGCCCAAATTTTTAGAAATAAACTTAATTTTAGGATAGTCCTATTTTATTTACAGAAAAAAATATGAAGATAATATGGAGAGCTTCCATATTCCCACACCTAATTTCCCATAGTGTTAATATTTTACATTACTTTGGCAGATTGGGCACAATTAATGAACCAATATTGATACCAATATTGATACATTATTATTAAGTAAAGTCCATACTTTATTCAGATTTCCTTAGTTTTTATGTAATATCTTTTTTTTTTTTTCTGTTCCAGATCTCACTTAGGGTACTTTATGTGTAGTCATCATGTTTTCTTAGGTTCCTCTTATCTGTGACAGTTCCTCAGATTTTTCTTATTTCTGATAATCTTGACAGTTTTGAGGAGTACTGGTCAGGAATTTGTAGAATCCTTCCATTGATATTTGTGTGTTTGTCTCAGGATTAGTCTGAGGTTATGGGTTCTTGGAGGAGGAACATGGGGATTAAGTTCGGCCCACATTTTGCTCTTTCAAAAACTTCATAGACTAATTTTTTTCCTTTCTTTGAATTTTCTCTGCTTTGCTTTGCTTTCTCTTATCTTCCTTTTACTTTTCTGGTTCCCTTTCTCTTTTCCTCTCTCTCTTCCCTATTTTTTTCTCTCCTTTCCATCCTTCTCCTTCCTTCTGATCTTCTTTCCTTCCTCTTCATTTTCAAACAAGTCCGGATTTACTTTTTAAATGTTAGTAGTATATTTCTCTACACAAAGGTTCCATAGCTCTTTACTTCCTTGCATTTAACTAAAAACCCTTAACTATTTTGATGACATAGGAGGCAAATATATACACTGGTGAAGTTGAATAGGCAGCCCTTGAATATTATTTCTCAGTTTTATACTTTAGGATGTAGAAAACTATATATGCTTGATTTGTTCAATAACCATCATAGATTTTTAGTTGTTTCTCTTCAGATTGATTTTATTTTATTTTTTAATTAAAAAAAATTTTTTTAACGTTTATTTATTTTTGAGACAGAGAGAGACAGACCATGAACAGGGGAGGGGCAGAGAGAGAGGGAGACACAGAATCTGAAACAGGCTCCAGGCTCTGAGCTGTCAGCACAGAGCCCGACGTGGGGCTCGAACTCAACGTACCACGAGATCATGACCTGAGCCGAAGTCCGACACTTAACTGACCGAGCCACCCAGGCGCCCCTCTTCAGATTGATTTTAACAGAAAATATGATGCATATTATTTGTAGTATCTAATAGCAATTTTGTATTTATTCTATGATTTAGATCTTTTAAAAGTATTCAAAGATCATCAAACACAAAAACTCTTCTGAATCAAGCAATTTACTTTGATCCTGCCCACATGTACTAACGTCTTTTGTCTCCGTATCCCACTCAGATAGCAAAATCACTGATGTAGGATAGAGGAATCAAGGATCCACATAGTCAGACATATAACTCAAGAGTGGAAGGCAACATGTGTACAAATAATGTGCTAGAAATCAATCCATCTTATTTCTATATAGATTTCTGTATAGATAAAAACAAACAGAATTTTACATTCTGTTATGTGACATTTCTTAGAGTTAATATATGCCTTCTACTAGCTTCTCTGTCTAATAATTTTCTTTGCTCTGGTCATAGTTTTATTATTTTTATATTACAAGTGCAATAGTTGGCAGTGACTATATCAGACAAGAAACCAGAAGGATTAGGAGTGGAATTGCTGATTCTTATATTACCAACATTTATATTTGTTTTATAATATCATGCTTTTTTTTGAAATGTTTAGTATCATTTTATCTTTGCACTAACATTCCAGAGAAACACATAAATATTTTAAATACATTATCAAATCTATATATTTCCAGAGCTGAATAAAGAGCTAGTATGGAGGTAGAGAATTATATGTTATCAAGTTTTATTTTATCTTTATTTATTTCATTTTCACCTTTTGATTATTAATAATGGCAATGTTAATATGTTCACATTGTGGGGTCCCACTTCCTACTGCTGATATGCAAAGGATTTTTAGGTCAAAGAACACTTGATTTGTCACTGGCCCTAGTGGGTCTACTTGCTGATTAAGTAGAATGTGGATCTTTCCTTTACTTGACTTCTGAATTATGGTTGTTTGTATCATAACCCCTCAACGCTTCATATTCCAACATTGTTGGAGGTAGCATTAGGTGTCTCTATAAAAACTAACTCCCAGACTCCCTTGCAGCTAACACAGTTATGGCCACTGAGTGAGAAATGAAAGTTTAACGGGTATTTTTGAAGAATTAACTGAGGATTTGTGGGGAGTTGAACCTCTTTGGGATGGGGGTTGCTGGATATGGAATAACCATCTCATAACCCTGAAGTAATGGAAGATGCTGATGATTCTATGTTGTTGATACATTGGCACAAGACTGCTAACCTCTAAATTTGAAAGTGAGGGAAGCAAAATTTTTTTTTTGATAAGACATTGCAGTTGGATTTCTGACATATATCTGAATGTTATTCTCAACATATATTACTTCCCCTTGGTTATGGTAGTGGTGGCAGGGGGCAGTTCATATTCCGGAAGTTCCTGAGGTCTGACTGGTGATGTGTGGATGAGATGTGCATGTTTAAAGGACTGAGGCTAAGTGAGAACCTACCCTTACCATTTTCAACATTTTGTACCTTGACTACATATGCTTAGAGACTCACTGCTCTCTGCTGTGATATTCTGTGTTTTAGACCTTGCTCCTTTTTGATCCCTTGGCAACTTATGAAATTTTAATACACAGATTCCTTCCAGATGCTCTAGTCAACCATCTCTCATTACTGTCCTCCACTTGCCAGCCTTGTCCCATTGCCTCACTTGGCCTGATGAGAGAAGGATTTCCATTTTTATATGCCAGGCACACTCAGAGCCTCTGCAGTTAGTTGCTGATACTCTGCTTAGGAAACTCTTTTCACATGTATATCCTCAACCTCATTCCCTCACTCCCTTCAGGTGTCTGCCCAAATCACCCCTGATCACCCCTTCACCTTCTTTATTCTTTTTAATGGCACTTACTTACTTAGTAGTTTCTTTATTGTTTGATCTTTTCAGAGGAATCTAAGTTCCCAAAACCAGGAGCTTTGTTTTGTACATTGCTGTATCTCCATAGATATAGTACACACTCAGTAAATATTCGTTGAATGAATAAGTTTTTTTGTAGACAGCTGAATTTAATTGTTCTTAGAGATGATATTACTGGCAGCCATTCTGATCATTCAGTGTAGTTGGTAATCAAAAAATTAATATGGGACTGAGATTCTTTGCCTCATTAAACAAACATAAAGATGGGTTGGTGAAAACCACATTTTTATCCTTTAGTCACTACTTGGAGAGTCTGATTTTTTGAGACACTGTCTGCTAAATATCCAGTAAACTCAAAGTATTTACTCATGTAAACCATGCCATTCATTGCAATTTTACATGAGGTAGGCTGCCCAGCTGTAGTTCTTTCCTAGTTATTCATAACCATGTGGCATTTTAGGTCAGTGGTTTGATGCATAAAGCTCCTTTTACTATTACTGAATATGATGAACTAGTTTGGCTTTCAGTTCAATTTATGTTTAGATGTACAGTTCCACTTTATATCAGTTTTATGAAATGAACATGTCTGCTGATTTAGTTGAACTCATTAGTTTTTATTTATAGAATCAAAGCAATAATAATAAAAATATCCATGCTGGCAATCTCACAGGGGTTTTATAAGGTTAAGTGATATAATAAATATTCAAGGTTATTATAAAGCTAATTTATTATAAGATGTACATATACATTGTTTTAAATTCACTTTTATACATTCCAACAAGAAAAAATTGTATACTTATTAAATAGTGTTAGAATTATTGGTTAATAAATTATAATCTTGTGCTTTCTTGAGTGGGAAGCTGCAGATCGATTCAAAGTCAATTATTTCCTTCTTTTTGACTGAAAATTGATTTATTGCTGGGTAATTGCTTGGATTTTATCCCTACAGATACATAGAAATCCTTCAGACTGTGAGCTTTAATTTATCAAACAGATAAGAAATATTTCACGATATTTGCCCAAATGTAAAATGTATATACTCTATCCTGACAATGCAGAAATAATTGAAATAAATTGTCAAGAAATTCATTTGGGGGCTGGAATGGATTAGAAAAATTCTCTGAAACAAACCATATTCCAGATCTCTTATTTTCTTCTTTTATAGTTTATTGTTGAATACCTGTATAATGTTAATTCTTATTGTATACTATCTGATATTAAGCAAAAAGTGTAAGAAATTGTTAAAATTGACTTGAAATGGAGACCAGACTTGCAAATCCCCTCAGCAGACATAACCATTAAAGCCATGTAAGCAAAACCAAATCTAACTTATTTTATGAATGTAAGAGAAACTTAACTTAGTTTATTTCTTATAAATGCCCTGATAAACATAAAAGAAACTTAAGTTGTCTCCCTAAACATGGTATAAGATAATCACGGTTAGCCAATCCCCAGCTACCTGGAAAACTCCATAGTCCTAGTAAATCACTGTAATGGTTAAACAACTTCCTGATTTTCGCTCCTTAAGTCATCCTGTGATACCATGCCTGAGTTTCATATCACTTTTAAATTTGAGAGCTCCTGGTTTGGGAACTTTTCTTATATGACAAATAAACTCTTACTCACTACTATTGATTGCTTTGGTGGTTTTAATTTTGCCATTTCTGAATTTTTGACAAATAAAACCCAAAATTGATTTTAAAATAATTACATGAAGAATAGAGTTTGCACAGTAATTTCAAGCATAGTAGGAAGCAACAGCACCTATACCTACAAGAATGATCCCAACAGGTAGTTATACTATCTCAAAATAAATGCTGCAAAAATGTTGAAAAGAATTCTTTAAATTATTGTAGGGAAGAATACATGGCTCATGAAATTCCAGGGAAAAAGGAAATCTATGTTGGGATGATAAGTTTAAATTAAAAAGAACTAATTTTAACTTTCCATTTGAATAAACCCTTTTGCATTACATAAGTTTGAAACTTGAAAACTTGAAACTTTTCTCTTTCCCAGTGGTATCTTTCCAACTTCTTACTCTGCTTGTGAAATACTTTAGACATATTGTACCTGATACTTATATTTGTACCTGATACTTATATACTTATACTTCAATTCAGCAATTTTTATAAACTCTTTTTAATAAACTATCTTACAAAACACTAGCTACAAAAATAACAAATCCTTATCTTTAAAATTTTGTTTTTATTAGCCTTTTAAAAATTAGGTTTTGATATCTGGTCTAAAAGTGTTTGTGGCTTTCTGACTTCCTTACAAAAGTGCTATATTCATTATATCTTAACTACACATACTAAAGATTTGACAGTAGCCAACTCTTATATATGTCAACCTATTCAAAATGGTTCTATTTTCCTATCCATTATTATATGTTTGTTTTTTAAAAGAATCTGTCATTTAAGTCTTTAGATATTTCTCTTCACTGTTGTCTAGGAATCTGTGTTTTTTACTTTTATCTTATTTGCTTGTTTTTCCTTTTATTTTGAAAGCTTACCCTCTTCTCTCCAATCTGTGTCATTTTTCCTTTATATAGTAGTGTATGTCTGGGTTTTTTTTTCATTTTTTATTTCTTTTTATCTTCCTACCACTGTTTTCCTTCAGTGATGCATTGAACGTAAGTTACTCCCATCTCCTTAATGTTGTAAGTATATGGAATAACACATTTCAAAAGAAGGACAAATTAAACAGAAGAATTTAAAATAAGCATAAAAATTTTTTCTGAGAGCTAAGGGAGTATAATAAAACATGAGGCAGAAACAGACTCTTATGGAGAGGAACCAGTTGGAGGTGATGGCTATGAACACATGATTATTAAGATAATGCATTAAATTGAACTACAAGGAAAAGATTCAGCTCAAAAGCTCATTAATGATTTTAAATTTAAGGTCAATACACTCTCCTAGAAGGCATTAGAATGGGAAAATGTGATAGATTGAGAAAATAGTTAAGAAATATGGAGAATTAAAAGAAGTATCAGTATCTAATAGCAGTTCCAGAAAAAGAGAAAAATTTTAAAAAGAAATAAAAGTATTTCAAGAAATAATAACATAGGATTTTTAAGAACTGAAGAAAAATGGAAGACTTCAGACTGAAAGAGCTCAGAATATGCCAAATGATATATAAGAAAAACCCTGCAAGAGATCCTTTATAATGCATTTTAAGAGTGAAAGCAAAGAAAAATTTCTAAAAGCTGTTTGAAATCAGGGCTCATGCCCTCTAATGTTTTATTTTCTATTTCTCCCCAGAAGTGTGCTTTGCAGGTTGTTGATATACAATAAATTATTTTGACAGACCTGTATGTTCTCTTTAATTATTAACCAAACAAAAAGGTAATGCCATCTGCTATCCTCCAGGAAAATTTCCTGAATAAAAGCCAAGGTGGAAAACTCTACTGTCACTGAGAAATGACTTTGTTAATTAATTTTCCAGAAATTAAAAAAGTATTTGATTCTTCATGGGAACTTAAATTTTTTTTTTTTTCTAACTTTAGCTATTCTTGCCCCAGTATCTGGCCAGGAGGAGAATATCTAATTCAGCTTACAAATGGGAAGAATACAATAAAGACACAATCAATTGTGATTTAAAAATGTGGCAGAAAATATTTTCTAAGATACTTTCCTATTTATTAAGCAGAACTTTAACTGAAATACAAATATTTGTGCACACACATGTATGTAAACTTTATGTTCCTCATAATATCTAGTCACCCCAAGTTTTTCCTGTTTGGGTCACATTTCTGGAACTAACATTTCTCTAACCGTAAGGATGTCATTTGCACAGCAATTCCTGGCTATGTGTATAACAACCTTCAGATTATCAAGTTATAATATCTAAGAGATAACTTGAAATCACATCAAAGGATTATTTGAAAAAACGCCTAAGGTAAATTCTGTCCAACAACTAACTTAGGAATAAATATAATTCTTTATATTTAGCTTAAAGTGAGTTTCTCTTCTAAGCATTTACATCTATGTAGGCATGGTTGTCTATAGTCAAGGTCCTAATTCACCTTTGAGTCATCCCTTATTCCTCTGTGTCATGTGGTTCTGGTCAAAAATTTCAAGCCAAGACTTACCAGTTGGCGGCAGGGTTTCTCAGATACTTCCACTTAGCTTCAAGTAAGTCATCTACTTTGATTCAAGCATAATTTTAGACCCAGGCTTTGTTTGCTACACTACGTTGTTGAAGGTGATACACTGGGCCCTGTAGTGCTTAATTTCCCTTGTGTGCTCATCGCTCATTCTCAGTACTGATTATCTTTTTGTTTGAACCACTAGGATTGGAAATCATGTCTCCTGTTTTACCAGGGGATCCTGCTTTAGCCCCATGACCACAGACTTAATTATGTACTTTTTCATATAGATTATTTTTCATATTGAACACCCTGGATACACTGATCAGTTTGGCTTTATCTCCTGCACTGACTGTACCCTGTCTCTTCTGGCATTATGGCTAGTACTGACTGCACCACAGTACATATCTACAGTTTCTATGATTTCTTGCTCTCATTTGAACATCTCTCAGGTGTCTGCTGCTAGCGTATTGGGAGTGGGGGTGATTTATATTCCTGGAGGAAACTCCCTATTTTTAGCAGTAAAAGTAGTGTTTCCGGGGAATGTTACTTGGACCTCCCTAAGACTCATTCACTTTGGAAACCTAAAAATATTCTGATTTTCCCTATAGGGGAAAGAAATTTCCTAACCCCTACTCAAATACTGCCAGTGGGGACTGGAAAATCACCATTGTTTTCTCCAATGTATTTGGTAAAGTAATAAATAGACACTGACAACTGGCCAATTTTTAAAAATATTTTAAATAAGCCTGTGATGAAGATGCTGGATCTGTGATTAACTATATGTAATTACAATACAGGGTGATCTACTTTGGTTTTATTTTAACATATATTGTTTCCATAGGATTTGTGTATACCTTGAGGCTAGCAAGGCTTTTCTTGTTTCTGAAACCTAGTGTCTTCCCAAACTATAGCCTGCAAAGGACTCTGCCCTGTGATTCTTAAGTCTAGGAAAAATGGCTAGGTAGGCCTTTGTAATGTCTGTAATGTTTTGCTTTTATGGGACATAGAGAGGGGCAAGGATTTATGATGATTGATTTAAATTCACAGGTAATAATTAACCCAGCCCCTGGGTTTTCAACCCCTTAATGATCTGCATTCATGAAATACACGTTTTCTACATTAGAAAAATATGAAAATTAAAATGCAACCAAATTAAGAATTGAATTTTTAGACATGATTTAGGCAATTGAATGGGAAGTTCAAAATAACAGAAGTAATGGAAATAACTAAAAAATATTGGAAAACTACCAAAAAGTAGGAAATAAGTGAATATATTATTGCATAGGAAAAATAAATCTTGTATTTTTAAAATATATTAAATCTAAATTATGATGCTATTTTCCAGAAATAATATAAAAACATGCCAACTTCTGTTTAAATATATTTTTATATATACTTTTCTAAAATGCTAAGAGCCTTAAGTGACTAAAACTTGTGTAATATGACTCATAAGTGAGCAATTCCTAAGCAGAATTTAAATGTGGCAATAAGACAATAATTGTATGCAATATGGTGAACATTCACTTTTAAAATCTAGTACATATTTAGCAGTATCTTGGAAGTCTGATGTCATTGGTGAAATCAGAAAAAATTTCCCAGGTTTTTCTATGTCCTTAACCTCAAAGGAAACAGTTTACCATGAGTAAGCCAGTGGGTAAGACATCTCAGCAGACAAAATCCAGGAAATACATGGCATTAAATAGTGTGTGGTGATCATTACATGCAATGAATAAAAGTTCCCAAACTTGGCCAACTTCAACTCTGCCTTTAACATGCGGACTGCTTAATTTGGAGAAAAGAAATACAAAAGTTGGTTTTGTTTGAGATAAAAATTTGAAATCCTAAGCTGTCTGTGTAGTGCATATGACAGATAACCACAATTTCCTAGTGGCTTAATGTGTGACCAATAGGAAGGAATATGTGTCAGTATTTTTCTTCTGGGCCAGAAAGATAATTATTAGTTTGAGCTGTAGGAAATTGGTGATATTTGGGCATTTTTTACCTAAAAAGTGTCAATTTCATAAGGCTCAACCTAATACAAGTACTAAATCAACTGGTCTATCATGTTGGCTTATTGTAAGTAATTAAAAATAATATTATTTTTTAGAAATAAAAAAGCTTTCTGTAGTCTTACATACGTGCAGTTAATAGATTAGTTGGTGGTATTTAGAAGGAAAGGCTTAAAATATAATGCAAAGCAAATTAATGGTAATCTGTAAGATTTGCCTCTAAATTATGAGCAGTAGCATTAATTCCAAGAGGTTGAAATTTTTAAAGAAAGCATTCTCTTTTATTTGAAAAAAAATATATACAAAATTAAAGGAATATTCCATGTTTCAACTATTATATATTCATTAATTTACTATATAAATAATATTTTGAAAAAAGTTGTTAAATGGTGAATTAGAAAAATATGCTGCAGATATTTAGAAGCCAATATTTTGTTTCTTTAATGAGAATAATATAATCCTAGTAAAAATACTTTGCTAACATAATTTAAAAATTATGAAGTTTAGAAAACAAGTGTCACATGATTAAATAAATTCTATGCAAAAGTAAGAAAGATTTGTAATGGAATAGTAAGTAGTCTTAAATATTATTTTCCTGTTAATTGGCTCAGAGCCTCAGTAAAATCCACTGTTGTGTGGTCAAAGTTTGATTAACTATAGCCAAAAAAATTTAAATCCTAGAAGAGCTTCCCCAGCCAAGGCCTATTCTTCTAGAAATAATTCATTTAGCAGAGCAAAACTGGAATACCATAACTAGAGATAAGACATGGGTTAAGTAAGATAAAAATAATTATACACAGGCTTAAAAAAATAATAATGCCTATTCAATCACTACCTCCAGTTCTTGCTTAGAAGAGTATCAATGCATTTGGTTTTGACTTTTTAACTACAGTGGTTGACCATGGACACTAGAAATATTTGAAACTATAAATTGTAAAACAGGAAACAGCAGTATTTTTGAGATTAACATACTTATCATGATTCAGTATTTATTATTTTTAGTTTTTGGCATGACATAATAACTCCCTTTACTGCAGTTTCCCACAAAGATGAATGAAGGAAGGAAGGTGGCCATCAAGCACCTTATCAAGAAAGGCCTTTGCTTTTGTAGTAGGAAAAACAGGTACCTATAATTCTCTAGTGATTTCTGTCATTTGCTGAGCACTTTCTAGGGGAAGGTCTATGTTTTTATGCAGAACCTTGGGCTGAGCCTAATTGTTCACAATAACAAAGAGCAGGACGGTCAAAGTGGTGACAATGATACAAGAGAAAGGAGATGGTACCTGCAAGACTGAACTTTAGGAAAAAACAGACCTTGTGGCCAAAATCTGGGGAAAATTAAAGAGAGCTATGAGTGAATGAAATGTATGTGCACCCCCTGAGACCTTGTAAATCTTCAGCAAAAATATTCAAATTATAATATGCTTGCTATAAATGGATTTCCTGTTGATGCTTGTCAAGAATTCTAATTTTGTATTGGTGTTGTGCCAGAGTTAGCCTGAATGGACAGGAGGGTAACATACATCAGGATTATACCTTAATTATCTTATTAAAATCTCACAACAATCCTAGGAGGTACATATTGGTATTTTCAATGGTGTTTGAGGAAACGAAGGCCCAGAGAAATTAAATGGTAGCCTATGGAAGGACATAGGCTGTCAAGTGCTAATAAGTGATACAATTTTGAATCAGAGCTCACATTCAAAACGTTTTATACTTTCTGTCATCATACTGCCTTTCATCATGGCAAGGTAATTTTATCTGAGACTTCAGTACAAAAGCACAACACATGTCCACATTGCTATTGTTTGAGATCAGAAAATAGCCAGTGTTCTGGTCCACCTAATTTGAAATCTATCATTCCATAGAATACTGTAAAGTAAAGCTATTTGTACGTTCTTCTGGTTTGTGGATGGTAGAGGAGAACCACCCAGTGATTTACACTGGCATTCTTGGCCAAAAGCAGGTTATAATCATTTCACAAAATTGGTGGTCCTGAATATCTGTGCTGCTTGTCCATGTCCACAACTGGTAGAGAATTACACTCAGCTCTTTTCAGACCCTCTATGGATTTTGTTGTCTGGGTTTGAGATCCATAGCTAAAATCTAGAAAACTTGGAGTAGAATCGCAGGAAAGCCACTGTATGATTAAATAGTTGGAAATTGAAATTTTTAAGGAAAGTTGGGGGCTATTCAGCCTGGAAAAGAAAATGTGAGGTGTGATTTATTAGCTCTATTCTAGTATGGAATTAAATTTTTTCCATACAAGGGAAAGTAATCATCTATTTCCTAGCCACGTTATAGAAAGAATTATTGGAAAGGCTTAAGATTTAGGTTATTCAAGAAGAATTTCCTGATCATGAAAATGGTTAAGTATTGCAGTTGGTAACCGACCAAATGTTTGGAATCTCTCATTTCATTCCACTAAGATGAGGCTAGACTTTTTGTTTCAGAGAATTATACAATTTTAGGGACATGAGTGATCATCTTATTTAATATCCTTCTTTTACTAAGGCTCTAAGGGGTTAAGCAACTGCTCAGAAGTTGCTAACACTCAAGTCTCATGTATAGAAAATTGTCTTAACCAAAAGCTACACATTGTTTTCTTCCCTAATGTATAGGTCTGTGCAAAATGGTATTGTTTTAATGGTGAATTAAATTTATACGAAGTAGCCACTAGTAGTTGCGTGTATGTGCCCTCTAAGTTTTGTTTGTTAAAAAGAGATGATTCATCTTTTGGCCAACTGGTAAAGTGAACTTTGTGTATTCTTTAAAGTTTATTCCCAGAAAAAAGCCTATTGTTTTCTATATGCTCACTCAAAGTTGAGAAATTTCTTTTATTTTAAACCATTAAGTAATAGGTAAATCTATACTTGTCAGACATGGATTTTCTCTGAACCTCAGACACAGTAATTCTCATTGCTTATTACTATTTGGAGGTAGGGTGTTTGTCTGAAAAGTTGTTTCTAAGTGAAGAGTATGTTGAATAGAATTTGCTCAGATGACTAACATAAAAATAGCATGAGGTCTGGAAATAATTTAAACTTCTGCCACATATTCAGTAAGCCAGAGAAATGGTGCTGGAACTGACAATTTTAGGCAACAAAATGAAGTTTTATTCAAAGAGAAGAGAATGTTATATCTAAGAAGTGAAATGATAACTTTTGTTCTTGTGGAAATAATGACAATTTTCTTAGAATTTTTAGTTTGGTTCTCATAAGACTGAGTAAATGAAAAGACCATAGTAATGAAGAACTTCCGTTTTAAATGATAAAAGAAAAAAAAACCACCTCTGTGACCCAAAGGGTGTGGGAAAAAATAAACCAGAAGTCTATCTGAATATTTACTGAATATAAAAAAATAGTGGAATTTTTTTTAATGTCAGTTTGGAGGTAGGGAGACAAATGAAACCTAAATATATGGAGATATATTTTTGTGCTAGTAAATAAAAAAAATATAGGAGGAATTGTAATATATATGAAAATATTAAAAAAACAACAACAAACGGATTGATTAAAAGCACTGAGCTATGAAACCAACTAAAATATATATGCCAAGACTCTTAGGATGAGTTTGATTTGCTAGAGTCATTTTCATAGTCAGCCAAATGACTTTTAGTAAATCCCTTATTCTTGACCCTAAAAGCATTTCTGTAAACATAAATATAATGTAAGATACATTATCTATATTTGCTCTAATTAGTGCTGGTCCATTCAATGGAGTCAGCCTGCTCATGTGAATCATGTCTCTAGGAACTTCTAAAAGCCCAGCCTTGGGCAACAATCTCCATTCTACTCTGCATTTGCTATCGTGGCTCCTCAGTTCCCTGGCATTCTTATTTTATTGCTATTTTAAAATGATATGCACATGACATAGGAATTAATTCCCTTTTATTTCTATATACATTACTCTTATTTTATTCCTTAGCCCTTAGACAACCATTTAAATGCATTTAATGTGTATATTTTCATTTGTATGTTTCTGCAAAATGAATTATTTTTGTGCATAAATTTTAAATAATGAGTGTATACCCTTTCTTTTGGTCCAAGCATCATATTGTTGAGATTCCCTCACATGGCAACATTGAAATATGTGCATCTAATCTGTCTCATTTGAGTGGTTGCCTAATACTACACAGTATGTATCTACTGTATTTTACCTGTACTTTTCTACTGATGGACATGCAGGTTGCCTCCAACTCCCCAGGACTACATATTGCACCATAATAAACATTTTCAGAGACTTTATTATGTAACCACCCAAGAATTGTTGGATAAAAACTATAAACACACACCTAAGAGTAGAATGGCTGGGTCATAGGTTATCTGTATATTTCATTTGACTCGTGACAGAAAACTCTTTTGAGGCAATATTTTAGTTTCTTTCTTTTTATAACAGTTTTACTGTGCTATAGGTCATATACTATAAATTCAACCTTTTAAAGTGTACAATTCACTGTTTTATAGTATATTCACAGATGCAAACAGTAATAGTATTTAATTTTAGAATATGTCTTTTTGTGTCGGGTTTCTTTCACTCAGCATAAAGTTTGCAGGGTTCATCCATGTGCTAGCATATATCAGTACTTCATTTCTCTTTATGGCTGAATAATATTCTATTGTATGGACTTACCATATAAATGTTTATCCACTCATCAGTTGATGGACACTTGGGTGGTTTTCGTCTTTTGGCTATTATTAACAATGGAGGTATAAATATTGGTGTACAGATTTTTTATGTGGACATATGTTTTCAGTTCTATTTATATACCTACAAGTGGAATTGCTGGGTCATATGGTAACTCTGTTTAACTTTGTGAAGAGCTGTCAGAGTGTTTTTTAAAGTGGCAGCATCATTTCACATTCCTACTGGTAGTATATGAAGATTTCAGTTTTTCAACTTCTTTGCCAGCATTTGTTATTATCTTTTATGCTGTAGGGATTCTTCATTGTAACAATTGCTATTATCTTTTGATTCTAGGCATGTTAGTGGATGTGAAGTGGTATTTCATTGTGGTTTTGATTTTCATTTCCCTGATAGCTAATGATGTTGAACATCTTTTCATATACTTAGCAGCCTTTTGTATATCTTCTTTTGAGAAATGTCTATTCACATCTGCTGTGGATCAAATTGTGTCTTAAAAAGATTTGTTGAAGCCCTGACTCCCTGATACTTTGAATGTGACCTCATTTGGAAATGGGGTCTATTATTTTCTTTTGATTATTCTTTTGGTGTCATACAAGAAGCCATTGCCTATCCAAAGTCACCAAGATTTACTCCTCTGCTTTCTTCTAAGAATTTTATTTTTTTGTTCTTACATTTAGATCTATGATTTATTTTGAATTAGTCTTTATACATGGTGTTAGTCTACCAGGGATTTTTAAAATAACATTTGGCCCTTTATAACTGTCCTGAAGAATCTATCTGCCCCTCAAAATGTTCAAACAATTGGTACCAATTCAGTATGTTCCTCTCCACAACTGTGATTGCTTAAATGGAAGATCACTTTTCTACTAGGTCTACTTCTGCAATCTTTCTTTCCCTCTTCAACTTGTACAATATTTTAGCTAAGTAAAGAATTCTTTTTAGACAGTATTTTTTCTCCGAAATTTGAAGATGTTATCTTGTGAGAAATGGTCTTTTTTTTTTAGGTCATCTGTCTTTTTTCAATTGCTTTTAAGATCTTCTTTCGGCTCTACTATGAGGCATACAATCAGAATTTCAATTTTATTGTTGTTTCTTTTTGAGTCTGAGGATTGTTTTTTATTGGGTTATATATATATTTATCATATTCAAACCCTTAGCATGGACATTCCTGCTTATAACCTGCTTTCCTCTAGCGTTAATGATTATTCTGATATTTACTGTATATATCTCCTTGCTTTTCTTATAAATATACCACTAATTTATGTATCTCTAAACAATAGTTTAGTTTTTTTCTGTTTTTGAACTTATTATAAATATAATCATATAGTAAATGTACTTTTTAGTCTACCTTCCCTTTATTAAATTTACATTTTTAAGATTTATCTATGCTAATGCAAATAGTTGTAGTTTTTTCACTTTCACCACTGCATAGTATTACTTTGTATAGATATGCCAGTAGTTATTTATCCATTTTACTATTAATGGGCATTTGAGTTATTTCTGAATTTGGGCTTATTAAATTATTGCTGGTTTGGAACATTCTTGTACATGTATCCTGGTATAGACTTTATAGTACACAAACCCTTTGTCAGTTACATGCTTTTCAAATATATCCTCCTGGGTGGCTTAGTCATCAAGCATTGGACTGTTGATTTTGGCTCAGGTCATGATCTCAGGGTGTGAGATCAAGTCCTGTATCAGGCTCTACACTGGGTGTGGAGCTTACTTAAGATTTTCTCTCTCTTTCTCTCTCTCTCTCTCTCTCTCTCTCTCTCCCCCCCTTCCCCACTCATACTCTCATAATTAATTTTTTGATTGATTTATATATATATTTAAATTTATTTATTTACTTTGAGAGACAGAGAAAGAGAGAGCATGCGTGTGCATGTGACCAGGAGAGGGGCAGAGAGAGAGGGAGAGAGAGAATCCAAGCAGGCTCTGTGCTGCAGAGCCTGACATGGAGCTTAATCTCAGGAACCATGAGATCATGACCTGAGCTGAAACCAAGATCAAGCTCAACCCACTGAGCCACCCAGTCATCCTTATGATTTACATTTTTGTGTTTGATTAAAAAAAAAGTGAAATCAGAAATATGTTCTATATTTTTCTGTAATTAAAAAATGTTTTTCTTGTTTAAATCCTCAATTCATATTAAATAGTTCATCTTTTTCCTCACTGCTTTGCAATGCTCCATATTTTATATGCAAAGTTATTTATTTTTATTTTTTTATATTTTTGATGTATATTTATTTTTGAGAGAGAGAGACAGAGTGTGATCAGAGGAGGGCAGAGAGAGAGGAAGACACAGAATTTGAAGCAGGTTTCAGATTCTGAGCAGTCAGCACAGAGCCTGATGCGGGGCTTGAATCATGAATCGTGAGATCAGGACCTGAGCTGAAGTTGGATGCTTAACCAACTGAGCCACCCAGGATCCTGGCAAAGTTGTTTTTTTTTTTTTTTTTTTTTTAAGTTTATTTATTTTGAGGGAGAGGGTGCAGAGAGAGAGAGAGAGAGAGTGAGGGAGAGAGAGAGAGTATCTGACAGTGCAGAGCCCAAGACAGGGCTTGATCCCAGGAATCGTGAGATCATGACCACAGCCAAAATCAAGAGTTGGATGCTTCACTTACTGAGCCACCCAGGTGCCCCTGTAAAGTGTTTATATATGCATGCATTTGTCATTGGGTTCTTAATTTTGTTCCATTGCATCATTTGTCTTTTGCTGAACCAATACAACCCATCTTATTTATCATTTTGTATGAATTTTAGAATTAACTTGTTATAGAGAAAATAGTCCCATGACATTTTTTTTGGTATGGATTTTATATAATACATTTGAAGGAATGTGTAATAGTATTTTATTTATCAGATTTTTTTTTGCATATATTTTCTATTTTTGTGGATTGTCCTTTCATTCTATTAGCAGTGTATTTCACAGAATGGAAATCTTTAATTTTAATGAAGTTAAATTTATTAATTATTTCTTTCATGCATCACATGTTTGGTGCTGTATCTAAAAAGTCATCAGCAAACCCAAGATCATCTAGATTTTCTACTATGTTATCTTCTAGAAGTTTTATAATTTTGAATTTTGCGTTTAGGTCTGTGATCCACATTGAATTAATTTTTGTAAAGGATGTGAGGTCTGTTTCTAGATTAATTTTTTTGCATATGGATGTCTAATTGTTCCAGTACCATTTAACGAAAAGTCTGTCTTTTCTCTATTGTATTGCCTTTGCTCCTTTGTCAAAGATCAGTTGGCTCTATATCATCTGTATCTATGTATCTATATCTGTATCTATATCTATATCTATATCTATATCTATATCTATATATCTGTATCTGTATCTGTATCTATATCTATCTATATCAATGTAATCTATATCTATCTATCTATATATTTCTGGACTCTATTCTGCTCCATTGTTCTGTCTAGTTTTTCACCAATACCACATTGTTTTCATTACTGTAGCCTTATAGTAAATCTTAAAATCAGCTAGTATCAGTACCCTTTGTTCTTCTCTTTCAATATTGTGTTGACTATTGTGAATCTTTTGCTCCTCCATGTAAACTTTATTTATTTATTTTATTTTATTTTATTTTATTTTATTTTTTATTTGTTTTTTTTTAATATATGAAATTTATTGTCAAATTGGTTTCCATACAAGACCCAGTGCTCATCCCAAAAGGTGCCCTCCATGTAAACTTTAGAAGCAGTTTCTCAATATCCTCAAAAAAACTTGCTGGGGTTTTGATTGGGACTTCATGGAATTTATAGATCAAGTTGGGAGAAGTGATATTTTGATAATATTGAGTTTTTCTATCTATGACCATGCAATATATCTCTATTTAGTTGTTTTTTTTTTTTTTTTCATTCATCAGTTTTCAGTTTTCCTCATACAGATCTTATACATGTTCTGTTACCAAAGTATTTCTACCAAAGTATTTCATTTTGGGAGATGCTAATGTACATGGTATTGTGTTTTTAATTTTATCCATTGATCATTGCTGGTACATGGGAAAACAATTGAGTTTTGTATATTAACTTTGTATCCTGCAAATATCCTATCACTTATTAGTTCTAGGAGTTTTTTGTTGTGTGTGTGTGTGAGTTAATAATGGAAGGACTGAGGAAACTAAAAACTTTTAGAGACAAAAACTGAAGGAGGTAGAGTCTGCACAGGTGGTATCTTTTTTTTCCTTTGTGGCTTACATTTGGTGCTGCTAATATTTTCCTTTTCAACTGGAAAGCTAGCTGGAAGTAACTTTAAAGGAATGGAATAATTTCAAATTATTTGTATATAATCTTATTTAAAAAGTTAGAATTTGGATTAGAATTCTTATTTTGAAACTGTTCCTTTAATTTGTAGTTCATTAGAAATTGAGATTAAACCATTTAATAAATTCTTAGATGGTAATATTGATAAAAATATCAATTTTTATCAAAAACTGATAGAAAATAGTTACATTTTTATGAAGAATACTATTAGCTGATGTGGATTCTTTTACTTGTTATGCCTTGGGGTTGTGTTTGAAAATTCTTTAACTGCTTTCATACCTCTCTGTATTTGGAATTGCTTACCTTTTCCTCTAACTCTGCCTTTTAGATTGTCTGTTTAGTCTGTTGCTATAGCAGTCACTACTATGCTTCCTAATGTTTGGCTAAAAAGTCAAACTTCAGCTGGAGGTGGTAGACATGGCAATTTTGCTTCAGCAATTGGCCAAAATAAAGGATGGTGTGAATGGATGGGAGGATTGTGACAGTTTACCCCAAATTCTGTGTGAGTCTGAGCTATGTATATCACAAGTTGAAAGAATAGGAAATCTAAGCTTGGTCACAAAGCCGAATATATAAAGTAGTTACTGTCTCTTAGAATTAAGACCAAAAACTAGCTAGCAGGACGTCTGCTTCCTATGCATTGTATGATGAAGGAGATAGATTTTTATGAGTCACATTTTCTCCTGACCAGCAGCCAATTCTCTTTTCTGACTGACTGACCAAATGTCAACTATCCTTTGGAGGTTTCGTGGTTTTTTTGGTCAATCTGTAAATCTCATTACTTTTCTAACAGTCTTTCCAGAATTTCTTTTGTATTTACTTTTCCATTATTTTCTGCATAGTTTTCCAGAGTGTACTTTACTTAAGATACTATTTTCCACATATATGCATATGTAGATATGAGAGTTATTTTGCTTAAAAATGGAACTTCAAAAGTTATAACTGGACTGCTGTATTTTGATATTTTAGCTATTAATTTTTATTAATGTGTACTAATTTGAATTAATAGGAATACTGAAGATGATGAATGGATTCTGTGTGATTATGTTGACTGAATTATATTAAGCATAATTTTATCCTCAAAATTCTGGATAGAAAGGTTTGGGTGAACTGTCAGAGAAGAGGAATTCAATGGATTTCAGAAGTAATTATAAAAATTGTCAAATAAATGTCAAATATAGATGTGCCAGTCTTTCAGAGAGTTTGAATATGTTGAATATGTCTGACCAGATCACTTGTTTCTGACAACCTTATTGTCAAATCACTGAAAACACACAAATATCTGTTCTATTTTTTAACATTTCATGGAAGGAGAATAACAGTGTTCATCAGTTACTAGATCTAATGCTTTACAAAGTTCATTGGATGGAAGATTTTCCTTTTATATAACCTGAATTCCTCCTACTGTAATGTAATTTCCCTTTTACAGATTTTAAATGGAGAACATCTGGTCACCATCTTTCTTTCTCCCTCCCTTCCTCCCTCCCTTCCTTCCTTCCTTCCTTCCTTCCTTCCTTCCTTCCTTCCTTCCTTCCTTCCTTCCTTCCTTCCTTCCTTTTACCTTTTGCCAAAACCATTAGCAGAACCCTGTCCTCTGACCTTTACTATTCAAGTCTGACCCTTAAAATACCACTATTTTTGTCTGTGTCCACAGGCATGGTCCACAGGCAGCAGATTCTTTGATTGCCTCAACCTCATTGGAGACCTTATTTTTCAACCTTTGTTAGACTCAGCTCCCATTAGCTGGGTCCACTGATTTTCACATCACAAGTCAGCTTTGCTCCACTTTCTAAACCAAATAGGGCACTCAGATGGTGGTAATAAATAGCATTAGCTTCCCATGGAAGCTGACTCTTAATTATTCTCCTAATTCTAGAAACTGGGACATCCTCACTGGTCAGTAGTCTATCTAAATAGCCTTAGCTATCTGTTAGACTTGGTATTTGCTGGTCACTGCACTCCTAGATCACCCAACAAAGTCACAACTCTCTATGCTAAAGGTTTAAAATTGAAGTCTGTGGGTAACTTTCTAAGAAGCTGTGAATCCCCTGAAATTTCCATAAGACATCATATGTGTATGTATTTTTTTCCTGACATTGTACCTTTCAGCAGTTTCTCAAAGAGGCCTGTAATACAACAAAATTTATAAATAACTTATATTTTAGAGATGTATGCTGGATTTAAGGATGCAATATCATATCTATGGGCAATATAAAATAAAATTAAAGAAATAAACACTTTACTTACTTCCATATGTCCTTGTGCCTAATATTGGGTGTTTCCTTTGGAACTTGATAACCCACTTTGCCCTTATCTATCTCCTCCCTGTGTGGATTTTTAGTAGTAACTGGGATCTCAGCCCAGTTGCCAAGGTTCTTTGGGCCTTGTATATTCTGCCTAGAAGACAACTACCAGTTTGTTTAGCTACCTAAACTTATTTGGCTTCTTTTTTCTGTTAAGGACCCTAATATCTCCATTTGTAAATGTCATCAACAATAGAGCAGTCCTGACTTTGCCTTCCTTCCCAGGCTTCTTAACTCTATGTGGTCAGTTACTATAGCCAAATATCTCCCAATATCTGTGTCTACCTAAAGGGTAAATCTTATGTCAGGGTCCATCCAGCCTCTTTAGTCACTACATCAGTCTGTGTAGGCATCAGCCAAGTGCAAAGATATGAAATATGAAAATCTGGATCTCTTAGTCTAGTCTTCTCATGTCAAGTTTTTTTTATTATAATCAGGGAAGAAAGACACAAAAAGGGAGTAATTAAGTATATGAGTAATCATATTCCCTACACTTAAAAAAGAGATAAAAGTCTAAAGCTTGGTCTAAATTTGGAACAAAATGATCGGAATTGAGACTGCCTTGGAACATTAGTGACATATGGTTGCCATAGTGAAGGAGAACAATCACATTTTTACTGTGTGAAGTTAAAAATAACCTTGGAAAATTAGACTTGAATGAATATTACTCTAGGACTTTATAAATGGAAAATCTTAGAATGGCTTACCACTTTCAGTTATATATTTTTTCACATTTTGAGAAGGAAATTTTTCTTTGAATAGCAACTGTTCTGCCACCAAAGCCATTTCTCAGCTAAAATGGACCACGGGTTCATTACAGATTACTTGACTGATGTGTGTAAAAGCAGTCACAATTCACTACTTTCCTACTCAGATTTCCTACTCAGATAAGCTTTACTTCTCTAATCTGCTGTGTTTTGATGGTGAGAGTCATGGTTGGATAAGGTTGAAATTATCAGAACATCACTAGAATATTGGACCAGGAAGGGATCTTAGAGACCATATGGTCAGCCTTTTCAGTTGAACAAACAGATGGAGGTTTGGCAGGTAATTTGCCTAGACGCATTTGGCTGTCGGGGCGGAGGTTAACATCCATTCTCCTGTATGTTCTTCTTGTGTCACCATTCTTGCCCCCCTAACCACCAGGATATTTTCTGAGCTGCTGCAGTTCCCTGTCCTTCTTTCAGGTGAGAGAAATAAAATCCCAATATGAAAGAAAAAGAATCCTTTTAATATTGCATGCCTCCCATTTTGCACACAAACTCAAACACATATCGCCTCCCCTTACAATCTTCCACTTGCAGATAGGATTTAATTAAGAAACTCCATATTGCTCTTTAAGCAGTACTGGGCCCAGAATTACTATGTTAAACAAAAATTGGACACTTTCATTTTTTACTGAATTAGTTATTATCTTCTATTCCCAATAAGATGATAGGGTGTTATTAGTCAAGATATCTGTTCAGAAAATGATGATAATTTAAAATTATAGAGAAAAAGCAACAATACAATGAATTATTTTGGCCACAGAATTAGATACCATTAGGGTAGTTATTGGCCCAAATATTTTAGTTTTTGTGGAACAGTGGAAGAAAATATGGGGCAGATGGTCACTCTGCCGAAGTTTGTGGTATTATCTGTTTAATCATCTGGAACTATACTCTTAACATTGACAGAAATTAAATTCACAGCAGAAATGACAGGAATTAACCAAACAGAACTTATTTTTACAATAAACTTAAATATGCTTATTTCACAACAAAAGGGATTAGGTGTATTTTAGAAGAGATATTGTAGGGGCACCTGGGTGGCTTAGTCAGTTCAGCATCCAACTCTTGGTTTGGGCTCAGAACATGATCTCATGGTTCATGAGTTCAAACCCTACGTTGGACTTCACACTGAGTGTGGAGCCTGCTTGGTATCCTCTCTCTCTCCCTCTCTCTCTGTCCTTCCCCTGCTCACTCTGTCTGTCTCTCAAAATAAATAAACTAAAAAAAGTGATGTAGTACGCTTATAGCTAAAAAGACTTAAATGGGTAAGATAAAATATATACATCTCCATTTGAGGTTATATTATACCTGGAAGAATTGTTTTAAAAATATATTTTATGATAATTGTTAACTGGCAGGGGCAGCCATTATCTTACTTTTCTCTCTATTCCTAAGATCTGATCCATTTACCTACATATCATGCATGTTTAAAGTGTTTAATTGACAATGATGACATTAATTACTGTACCTGTGGTAATAAACACTAAATCTAAATAGGATACAGATATTTTTGTATTTCAAATTCCAGTTCAAAAAGCAAAATCTGTTTTATGGTCATATGCTAGAATTAAATTTCATTACATTGAGAGTTAGATAATGTTTTCTGTATATTATGAGATAAATGACATAATAAAACATTAAAATCAAATAATCAAAGGAACTCACAAACCTTGATGTTTGCACAGTTTTTGTATATCAGAATCTCATGGATTATTTAAGTTTACAAGCATCATATGATGGAAATAGCAAAAATAGCAAAATGAAATAGCAAATATAGCAAAAATGAAAAATTTCAGTGTGCCACAATTAAAAAATGGTCTATACGAGACATCATCTAAAAATGAAGGAACCTTGCATAAAAATCTAAATAATATTTTGGTAAACATGGTGGGGGCAAATTGGTTCTTTCATATGTTGCTGTACCTAAATTAGTGCAGCTCCTATGAAGGACAATTTAGCAATGTCTACTAAAATTATGACTGTAGATAACCTTTGATTCTGGGTACTTATCCTAAAGATAAACTCAAAGGTGTGTAACATGAGTAATGTGCATTTCACCAACTGCAGTATTGTTTGTAACAGAAACATTTATAAGTAATTTAAATTCCAATAATAGTGGATATGATACATTCAAAAAAGTATGCAAAAAATATTGATGGCACTGTGTTGATTTGGAAAGATCTCCAAATTTACTTTCCTAATTAAAAGTCCTGAATTAGCCAGCCTTACCCACCCAGTTGCATTTAAGTGTGGATAACTGGAAGCCTGGAGAACCTGAGGGGAGCATAAGTTCTCTGAAGCTCTCCCAAGAGGGCAGGAAGAGAAATGCTCACGGCTCTATGCCTTGTTTATCCTTTGAAATTCATCAGTTTGGTTAGTCATTTTTCTACCTCACTGTGAGAAGAGGAGCCTTGGATAGTACTGCTGTTTGCCCTCATTCTGTCTCATTCTGTAGACAGGAGGGAAATAAGTGTCCCTCAAGACAAACCCATCTTCCCACTTTCAATCTTTTGTCCCTCCAATCTATGTAACATGTTACCATAGAGTGCTCTCGCAATACAGTCTCATTTACTGTTTCCACAAAGACCTTCTGAAGCTTCTTGTTGCCTTCAAAAATGAAACAAAAAAATTTTAAATATGCCTTCCAGATTTTCTAGACAGGAAGGTGTGGACTGAATTTTAACGCTCACTGAATGAACCCTCAGTACCAAGTGGTCTGCTTGGGATATAGCAGACATGCACTAGATACATCCGAGTGTATAGTAAATAAATAAATAAGTAAATGCTGAAGGTCAAAACCATTCTCTAATCACCTATAAAACCCCACCTCCCTCTTCCAACCCTCCATATACTCTGTCCACTCCACATTATCTGTCAGTCCCTTCATCCTCCTTGTACTTTTAAGGCTGATGTTCCAGAGAATAAAATATTCTGCCAGTTCTTTTCTATCACAGTCTCATGTTTCAAGGTGCTTGAGTGCCACTTCCTTTATGAAACATTATCTGATTTCCCTCAACAAGATGAATAGTTTCTCCTACTTTGCTCTTGCAACATGTTTGCAATTCACTTTAGTTCTTACATCATTCCCCCCCCACATGTTATAAGTACATATTTTTATAGCTATTTTACCAATTAGATTATAGTCTTTGAGGGAGCTTATTTTATTGTATAAAGTGTCTAACATTGGAAACAGCCTGTAAGAATCAATAACTTTTTATCAAATTGAATCATGTCAAAATTAAAAAAAAATAAAATATGTATTTGACAGTGACCGTTTTGATGCACAAAGAATTATTATATCATGGGCAGCATAAATTTAGTTTGTTTTGTGAAAATATTATCATTTTTCAAACATTTGTCCAAATAATAGTGGGTTTCAGAACAGAGATTTTGGGAGTTGGGGTTGGGGAAAAGAAGGTGGAGAAAAAGTAAGAGTACAGATGGCATTAAAATTACCCTATAAATTTTATTGCACACTGGAAAGAATGTCAAATGACTACACAAATTTGACTGTTTTAATAATTAATTGGGGAGTGCAAATTTTTGACTCACATGGAATTTGTATTTGAACTAGACTTTTAATATTTTGGATTTTAACTATTTTTAAATTAACTTAATCACATATTCACCTAATCAGCATTTGAAATTTATGTTTGGATTCTTAGACTCATATCAACCAAAGTGTTTGGATCAGAGCACATCGTTCTGATAATGTGGGAAAGAACCTGGCCAGCCTATTTTCTATTGGCGGAAGGGGGAATGACATATCACTTTTACCTTCTATGACTTTAAGTTTATTCCTTGGGAAGGGAAGTAAAATGGAGTGTGCAAATGCTTTCTTTGTATAGTTTATTAATAAGCATAACAGCTGTTGCGGGTAGCAGGATAGAGTTCATAAGGTACAGAATGATTATGATGCCTTTAGAATGAAAGAAGCATGTCCTGATGCTTGCAAATGATAGGAGTTTTGTTGCTAGGTTAAGCAAGAATCTGTGAGTTGGTTTACTTCCCAAATTGGCCAGAGGTTCACATTTTTCCTGGCATCCCTCAGCAGCATTTGCTTTTAATGCAGTGAAATACTGTCTTTTGGCGTCTGGTGACAAGCAGAGGTAGCCTGATTCTGTAATGTCAGTGTAATTTCAGGGGAAATGTTATATGTCACACAGGGCCTCGAGTGGCAGCCGTTAGTGTGGGAGTGTTGTCAAGGGCCCAGGCAGGAACACAACACCGGAGGCCAGGAGAAGTGGCCATGAGGATGCGGTCTGCCCTGCGCGTGCTCAGGCAGGTTTTTTTCCCTTCTCAGTCTCAGGCTTGGAAATCTGGAGGACACATGTGTTTGCCTGGCTGCCCTCCCAAGACATTATAAAGCCTTGCCCAAGATCTTTTAGTGGAACAGTGATATCGGTTTAAATCATTGGCCATAGAAACCTTGAGTTTCTAAACTAAGTATAAGCCAACCAATATTTACACCCCTCATAACTGCTATTTGCGAAACATTTAGATGCCTGCCCACAGGATGAAATGTAATGTGACCCAACCAGGATAAACAACTATCATCTCTGTTAAATTATAGCACAGCATATGCTTAAAACTTAAAATTATCTTAATTGAGAAGATTTAAGTTTCACTTGTTGGAAAGACTTTGTGAGAATAATAAAATATTCAAGGGCAATCAACAGAAGACCAAATTGTATGAACTCAAGATTACTTAATGAGCACCTTTCAGATTACTTCCTAGCAACAGGTTCCACGGCGATGACACATGAAAGGTTATTATTGACTACAAGGACAGTCAGTTTATGGCAATAAGAAATTTATAATCTATTTGGTGGCTTTCATTTGAATTATTTCTCACTGCATGAGTGAGTGATTCAATAAATAGTTATGCATTGGATTTATTCTTCTAAGAATTCTGATCAGGTATAAACTCCGATCAGGGGTAAAGCACCAGAAGAATTGCAGTGGGGAAGTGATTCGTGGAGTAGTGAGGGGAGATGAGTTATATACAGCAAGCCCTCAAATGCAAGATTGTATGTGGTAAGGTTCAGGATGACTCAAAGTCCTATGGAAGTTCAGGGGCTTCTTTGGTAAGGTTTTTAGAGAACTTTGATCAAATTTAATTCAAACCTTATTAAGTTCTGGGAATTTTAAAGGTGACTAAACTGTGGACTGTGGTATTAGCTTGGATTTGGGCAGATGGAAGTGTGATCCACCAGAGGTTAAAAATGCAGTATGTGTAGAATATAAGGAACATTTAACAAATTTGAAGACACACAAAGCTGGGAGGGAGACCTAAAGTCTGAATGATGCATCTGATTTTCCACATTTTAGGGATATAATTTTATAGCTAACATTTATAGAACACTTAATTACCCAGTCACAATGCCAATACTTGGCATAGATAATTGAATTTAATTCTCACAGCATCTTTGGAGGTAGACATTGTGATTATTTACACTTTACAGATGAGAAAAAAGGATATAAGGAAATGACGTAAATCAGACAGTAAGCGGGAAAGACAGGACTGGGACAAAGGAAGTCTGACTCCAGAGGCACATAACCATTAAACCTCTTTGTGAAACTCATTGGTAATAACTGAAAGGTTTCTTAGGAATGAGATCCTTCACTCCACTTCAGCTCCACTGCCTTATTTAGCTATCGCCACCTCTCATCATTACTGTAATACTGTCAGCTTTCTTCCATGCCACTAGACCTCTCCTCTTCAAGTTTACTCTAACATTGCCTCCAGAATTACCTTTGAAGAATACAGACTTGATCATATCACTCCTTTGTTAAACGGATAATGTCTGGTTGCCTTTAAGAGCAAGCTCAGACTTCTTAGTGTCATTTCCTTTATAATCGAGCCCTAGTCCGGTTTTTCTTCACAGCCCCATCATCTGCAACTCCACCCTCTCCTCAAGCCTCTCAAATATCCTAGTCATACTCAAATATCTTCAACTCTGAAACTCTAAAGGAGCTCTAGAGTCCCTTCAAAATACTGTTTCTTAAGTCTCCTGAGAATTCACATATGGGAAAAGTTAAAATAGTAAGAAATAGATGGAAAAAATAGATTGAAGTTCAAAAATAAAAATAAAAAAGACACTGAGTGACAAGACTAAGGGGTTTGAACTTTATTCAAATAGACAATGAAGAACTGCTGAAGACTTTCAAACAAGGAAAGAACCCATCATGGTGGCTCTTTAGAAGGATTAATTTGTTGGAGTAGGCAAAATTAGACAGTAGAAAGATGTTTTTTCTGCTTAGTTCACTGATGAATCCCAGGTGCCAAGAACACTGCCGGAACACAGTAGGTGGCTCTATAAAATGAATTCCAGAGCATCTCCTTGGAATTAGTGCTTATACAATCTTGTTCTCTCTTTCTCCATTTTGACCTCTGTCTCTCTCCTTCACACAAATGTGCTCTCTCCCTTTTTATCCATTCTGATCTCTTTCTTCGTTTGTTAATAAAGGATAATTTCTAACTTTATTACTATAACCATCATAATTCATATTCAGCAAATATTTCGTGATTATCTATTGTGTTCCAAGATGAGTTTGAGAGGTATTTTCACACTTGATCACATGTAATTCTCACAGGAACCCAATGAGATAGGTGTTATCGCTCACATTTTGAAACTTATTGATGCCAAGAATCCACACCATTAACCAGGATAGATTTTTGGATCCAAGTCTTGATCTCTTTACACCAAAGCAATTGAACAATGCATATTTTGATTTCTTTTTGGTCTCTGACTAAATTATGGTGACTGGTTTAGCCACCCTTTTTAAATTAAAATAAAAATTGCAAGAGGTAAAGGAGTGAAGATGGGATGATGGCTCTGGAGTGGAGTAGGGTTGAGGCAACTAGGGATGTGAATATGTTAGTCTTGGGTGAGGGAAGAAATAGCGTGCAGTAAGTAGTATGGGGATACTTCTGCACCAAGATAATTTATAGGGTATGGTAGGGAATGAAATTAAGCGCACTAAAGTGGAACCTTTAATTAGTTTTGGAAAGGAATAGGCATATTTATTCCTTAGATGAAGGAAGAAAATAGAGAAAATAGTAGTGCACTAAGATGAATTTTCAAGTAGGAGAGGGAAGGGGTTGCAGGAAATCACATCAGTAAGTTTAGACACTCTTTTGAAGATTCTAGCTAAAGTGACCCCAAATTGGTTGAACATAGAACATTTGGAGCAACTGGCTAAAATATTTGTCTCTAGAAATGCAAAAGAGCCTTATTAAACTTCATTACTTGATAAAGAGCATGGATTATGAAGTCAAATTGGCTGAGTTTTAACCATGCTTCCTCTATTTACCAACTGCAAGATCTTAGCAGTTACTTAATCACTCTATGCTTTAGTCACCATCTATAAAATGGGATAATACAGTACTAACTTCATAGGTTTGTCTTGTTAATTAAATGAGTTAATATATGTAAAGCTGTAGGAATGGTATTCTTTATACAGTAAGCCTTAAAATACATGGGAGCTGCTGTTCTAGTCCCCTACAACCTTAAGGATCTTGAATATTGTTTATCCTTTTCATATAATGTGTATTTTATTTGGAAGGTATAGCTTAGCTGTAGACCAGATGTCAAATATGCTATTCTTTCCTCCACTTTACAACCATACCCATGTACATGGAATGATATATGGATAAGAACACTTAATCCAGCTGAGATCTGTGACTGAGTGGTGTCTTTGTTCTTTGAATATTTTATTTTTAATTAAATAATTAAGCAGGAGTATCTAATCTAAAGTGACCATAGATAAAAGGACTGCTTTTAAAACCTTTATTTGGAATTCTGTAATAAAATGACAAAGATAACTATTGTACTTCAAGTATGCTAAAACACCTAATAAATTCTGGATTATTTTTAAATACAGAAATTTTGGATCCTGAATTACCATAGGAAACTATAACCAATCTACTCCTTAGTTATAAATTAGCAAGTTGCTGGAATTTGGCCATAGCATATATAGGAAAGCTTAAAGTTCAAAGCCAACTGGAAAAGAATATAAACTTTGCATTAACGACAGGTTCATTTCTTTAAAACTGCTACCTTCTTTTGATGTGACATGTAGACAGTCTCTGAATTTTCACTATTTTGGTATATGATTGCAACTAGTGTTACCAATGGTATTGCATTTCAGCGGCCCTCAGAGAGGATTTTAGCAAAGGAAAAAATAATCTGATATAATGCATGTCTATCCTATATATTGCTAACTTCATCCCCAGAACTGTGTTTTGGTATAATCTTTCTTGGTATGCCAAAGAAAACTACAGAATTGGCTACCCCTGTGACAAATGGTTAAAAACATTCACTGCAAATTTTGAATTAAGCCAACTAATGCATTCCCCCCCCAGATCCTTTGAAATATTATAATAACCTTCTTTTTAGTGGACTAATCTTTTAATCTATCTACCAAAGAAGTCTAACAATACTTTAAAGGTATTTTAATGATGTGGAAACATAGCTTGACCATATTATGCAAAGTGACCAGATATGCACAGGAACTTGAATTGTTACTCAACCACAAGAATTTCTCAGAAATTATTGTAGAAGAGTAGTGGATAATGGATTAGTCTATTTTCTCAAGAAAGTGTTAGTTTAAAAGCTGTAGTAGAAATTAAAAGGTAGAAAGGATGGGTAAAATCATCAGGATTAATTTTTTAAATCACAGATTATAGTAAGAGGAAAGTACTTGAAATATTTTCAATATATTACATGTATGAGTAGATCTATATGGTTTTATAGAGACTGAAAATTATGATGAAATACAATATTCTCTAAAAGTTGTTTTCCATATTAATAAATGTTTATATAATACACATTAATATTTCTCCTTTGTCTCATTTCAAATTAGTTTTTCTTTCAGGAAAAGTGCATGCAAAATAAACTCACCATTTATACAGAGCTGTTCTTCCATTAGTGCTCCAGCACTTGCTGCCAAATATTTTTGAAATAGTTTGAAATATGTATCACAATTCAACATCTGTTTCTTCTCCAATTTTTTAAAACATGTAGATAAAGGAAATTTCTCTGAAATGTCAGACTTTATTGTACAAACATAAATTATGACATACAAAGCTGTATCCTGGGAATGAAAACTACTAATTTGGACATTGATAAAAGCACATGCTATTAGGATAAAAACTGTGACATTTTGTAGATTAAATATATACATTCCCTTTTTATAATGTTAGGGAGCTAATAGTAACAACTAACTAAAACTAATGTTTTTTTTAAGTGCAGCTAAATTATTTGGGGAATATTTCCAAATGAATTATAACAGTTAATTTTACTCCTAGAAAGTAAGAATATGTATTGATTTTAAAGGTTTTGAACATTCATCAAATAAATATATCTTTAGAACTTATCATTGTTCAATGCATTGGGTTATATGCTATGTTGTGTTAGTTTAGAAACTAAAAAAAAAAATTGAACTAGCCTTTCTAAACTAATGTGCCATGTAAACGTCAGTGTGACAATAGAGATGTTGAAAAAAAAAGGATTCCCTATAGGCAGATACATTGATCATTGATCATTTTGGGTTTCTCTACAGCAGAGCTTTTCAGACTCTAATATGTATTATGAATCTGGAAGGGGGGTATGGGAGCATATTTCACAATCCTATTTAACCACAGAACCTCTTTGGGGAGAGAGGATGGGGTACACAGCCCCTTTAAATCATTACCCACTGATTTACGAACACTAAATAAGACTGCTGGGTAAACAGTCCCCAGCTGTCAAATGGTTCTCTGTCTTTTATTTGGCTCTCTGGGATTTCCCAAGGAAAGGTTAATTTCTTACCTCTTCTTTAATTCACTTCATAGTCCTCCACCTTTACCTTTGTACATGCCAACTCTCTGGGCTGTTGTCCAATACTCTGCTCTTCACTTTGATGCTTCTTGTACCATCTTTGATGTTGTCAGCATAATCTTGACCTATCTGCACTGGAACCATGACCTGCCCAGATCCCTTGTTAAGGTTCAAAGACAACCAGCTTCTCTGCTACCTGTGTTTGAACCTTCTCACTATTTGACCTGTGTTAGATCAAGAGTGACCTCTTTTATTTGACCAGCAGAGAAACATTTCCTTCATCTCAGTCTTGCTTTTTGTTTTGTTTACAAGTGGAAGGGCAATTATTATTCCTCAGAAAAGTTGGCTTGAAGTTCTTTGGGTAGGAAGCAATAGAGTTGTTTCACAGTTACCCCATAGTCTTCTCTTTCTCAAGGACCGCAGGTAGCACTTTCCAGTCCGGAAGGCTGGATCTGATTTCTTCAAATATCTCTTTAGGCTCTATCTTCAACCACCAGTATCTTTTACTAAGAAGATATTTTGCTAAATCTGGCCCACTGGACTGAAATTATTCTCCATTTATGCTTTTTTCCATTATTCCATATTCTCTATTCCATATTCGATATATTCCATATTCCACACTTAATGATTTTTCTTTTAGGAGAGCCTCACTATCAGCCTATTATTTGGCTTTAGTTACATTTACCTATCCCCACATTGCAGTATATCACACGTCTACATATAACCAAAGCCCAAATGTGGACAGATTCAGTTTCTTTCTATGTGGTTCCCTAGTCTCATGTGGTCAAGGAAGATTAGCTAAGTGCTATTGAGGATGTCACCAATTTTATTTGCTACAATTCCCAGCCTTAGTTTTGACATAGCTGGGACAACTCTTTTGATAAATTATTCTATGAAATAAAGATATCAAACTAGAACTAATGAGAAATTAACTGATGTGTGACCTGTCATAATTTGAATTATATTTCTGGAGTAGAACTAGGTTTTTCCATTATTTGTGAATCGTTGGAAAATTTCATATAATATACTTTATTTTCCTAGGAAGATTGATTTTTTCCATATGTCTGTTTAAAATAACCAAATATATTATCATAAATATTTATAATGGTCCATGAGTAAAATTGACAATATCAACAAATCTCTTTTTGTTAAAATATAATTCATTTTCATCACAGGCAAAATGCTTTTGTGATTTCCATAATATTAGCCATGAAATGGTTCAACAGCACATACCACAGCTTCTCCAGTTAGAAGAATCATACTAAACACAAGTTGTAATGGTAATGATATGGAAAACATGTTTCAACTCTAACTCTACCCAAATGGTAAACTGTTCTTCCAAGCAAGATTAACTCTAAAAATGTCCCATTACCACACTGCAATTAAGAATATGAAGGATAAAAAACATACCAATGGAAGGAAGTCAAAGGAAAGAATAATAAGAGAAAGAATTCATCTGTGGAGAAATTAGGGAAAATGCACAAGTCTTCTGGACACTATATTTTTGGACAAAGCTAATGTAAGAGATCAACTGATAAAGATTTAAGTTTCAGAAATGTCTTAAAGAATGTCTGAGACTAAAAAATCAAGTTTAGTGGCACAAATGGCATTCTGCAAGGTCCATATTGCACAGGACAGAGTTGTCACACAGAGGAGGTGTTCGGGAAACCCAGGAAGAGGCATTCTCTTTAGACCTCCTAAAGAAAATTCTGTCTTGGCTAAAAGTTGAAACTGTCTTGATTGGTGAGGAGGAAGATGGAAGTTCATATTGGATCCCAACAGTATATTATTTAATTTAAGAAATTTTAAATATGCTTAAATTAACTTTAGAGTAAAACACATATAGTATGCATACCATAGTTTGAGCTTCATCATCTCAAATAATCAATTTAGTTTTTACCTAAAGCATCTCTTCCATGTATTAAATTTATCTAATTGTTGCAATTAAGTTTGTGTGCCTAGAGTGAGTGATAGCAAGGAAGTAGTTCTTTTATAAAATATTGTTCTGTTGTGTTTCTGTTGTGGTCTATTGAATTATTTGAATAGAAAAAAAAGAGGCATGGATGCTACTCTCATGAAACCTGGAATTTTTATAAATTATAAGAAACCATAGTCATAAATCCCACAGTTTGATGCTAGATTTTTGCTAGATTGAACATAATTGCAAAAGACAAATATCTTCTCCTTCTTTCTTCCATCCTTTCTTTTTTCCTTGCTTCCTTCTGCCTTTCCCTTTTGCTGTTTTCATTTCCTCTTCTTTCTTTCTTTCTTTCCTTTTCTTTCTACCTTCCTGTTTTCCCCCTTAAAATCTAATGAAGTTAAATCTGGCCTATCAAATAAGGCTATGTTTATTCTCTGATATATCTACCTCACTTTCCTCTCCTTCCTGTAAGCTTCTGGTATTCTTCTGCCCTCCATCCTTTTATCAAATGGAAAAGGATTGATCATCACTCACTTGGCTTTAGTATTCCTAGTTTGCTTTTTTCTTTGCCCTTTTCTTCCTGAGTGGTTATATCTTCCTGATCCATTCAGGGGCTCACTGCATTCCTATGAATTGATCCTGTATCCTCCATCAAAACAGGGCAGGGTCTCATATCATGAGACCCTTGGCTCATCTATTTTGGTGTCTCCATTTAGTCTTGGACACCATGAGTATAAGGTTGGAGGGATTTGGACTGGCCAGGGTGCTCCATCCTATATCTGAAAGCTGCTGGGAACTGAGAGGTCTGTGTCTTACTTTTTCAGCTTCTGCAGTATCATCTGGCAGTTTCCTCTCTGCAACCCCTTCCCTTATCCATTGTTTATTCTTTCCACCATGAAGTTCAACCTGCTGTATGGTTTTCAAATTTTCTACTTTATATTTTATTTTTGAAAGCATATTTTAAAGTTAACATATTTCAATCTGACATTTTCAGCATTATAGTAATGATGTTTATCACAAAAAATATGTATATTTAAATGGAAGGCAGCAAAATTTGAATTGGACATAAAGGATGGGTACAATGCGAACAGATAGGGTTTCAGTTAGAAGTGATCACAGTAAAGTAGGATCCAATAGGGTATATTTGTCTGTGAGGGATACAGTGAAAAGACGGAGGGCTTGGTGCTGGCTAGAGCTGTATTTGAACCCTAGATCTGCTGCTGTTGCTGCTGCTGCTGCTGCTGCTGCTGATTATATAGCCTTGGGCAAGACAATGCCCCTCTTGAAGCTTCAGTTTCAAGAACTGTGTTCTTCTGTCACTTGTGTCAGAGATAAATGAGGATATATGGTGGGGTGAGGTGATGATTATATTTGATGTAGAAGAAAATAAGGCACCAGTGAACATTACAGAAGGTTGAAGAATGAAAATTAAAGTTATATAAAACAATTTTAGTATACAATGAGGGATTAATGGATCTTTTTTGTCTGAGTGTCAAGCTACAGTTGATCCTTGAACAACACGGGGGTTAGGGGCACTGTCTGCCCACCCCAGCCTCATGTAGTTGAAAATCTGCATATAACTTTTGGCTATCCAAAAACGAAACTACTGATAGCCTACTATTGACTGGAAGCCTTACTAATAACATAGACAATTAACACATATTTTAAATGTTATATGTATTACATATTGTATTCTTATAATAAAGTAAGCTAAAGAAAAGAAAATGCTTTAAGAAAATCATATAGAAGACAAAATGCATTACAGTACTGTGCTGTATTTGTGGGGAAAGAATCTATGTGTCAGTGGAGTTGCACAATTCAAACCTGTGTTATTCAAGGATCAACTGTATTTTGGTTTTGATGATAAAACAATACGTGACTAGAGTTGGAAGTTTGAAGTCCAGTTTTAGGGAACACGTACCAATGGATAGGAAAATCAAAATTTAATGAACATGGGTTTGTTCATGATGTGTATTTCTGAGCATATTTTGATGTCTTATATTTTTCCTCCACAGATTTATTGACTGATTCATTGATCCATTAATCCCCTATCGTATGTCACTAATGTTTATGTGTTATTCAATAGAGTTTCAAAAGTAGACTTGACCATGTGGAAGAGTCAGTGACCCTGGAAATTAGAAATTGGAAATTATCCAGTAAGAGGAGCAGGAAAAAAAGAGAGAGAGAAGAGAATGAAAAAGAGTGAAGAAGGCCTGTGGGAGTTCATTACTACAAGATCTGCCTTACAAGAAATGCTAAAGGGAGTTTTTGAGTGTAAGTAAAAGAATGCCAATTAGCATCATAAAAACACAAAAAGGTAGCAAAAATCTCACTGATAATTGTAATACATAGTCATAATTAGACTGCAATATAGAAATAGTGGTGCATAACTCACAACTTCAGTTTAAAAGTTAAGAAAAAGAATGTAACAAAAATAACACAAATACATAATCTGTTATTAGTTACACAATATAAAAAGCATATAAATTGTAGCAACAATAACAAATATGAGAGGAAGAGTAGTGAAAGTGTCAAGTATATAATTCTACTGAATTTAAGTTGTTACCAGTTTAAAATAGGGTGTTATAAGTTTAAGATATTTTATGTAAGCTTCATGGAAATCACAAGGGAAAATCTGGTACTACCAGATTTTGTGTAATTACTAATTACACAAAAGAACACAATAAAGTGAAAGCATACTGATACCAAAAGACATCAAAACAGAAAACAGATAGTAGGATAAGAAACAAGGAAAAATGGATCTACAAAACAACTAGAAAACAATAAAAAAAATAACAGTAGTAAGTCCTTACCTATTTAAAATTATGTTATGCATAAATGGATTAAATTCTCCAATCAAAAGGCATAGAATGACTTAAGGGTAAAACAAACAACCAAACAAAAAACAACATCAAAAAGAGATCCAACAATATGCTGCCTGTAAGAGACTCATTTTAGCCTTAGAGACACTCATAGACAGAATGAAAAGATGAAAAAGACACTTTAAGCAAATGGCAACCAAAAAAAAAAAAAAAAGCAGGGAGTACCTATGCTTATAGCAGACAAAATAGTTTAAATTAAAAATGGTAGATATAGACTAGAGGGAAGATGGCGGCGTAGGAGGACGCTGGGCTCACCGCGCGTCCTGCTGATCACTTAGATTCCACCTACACCTGCCTAAATAACCCAGAAAACCGCCAGAGGATTAGCAGTACGGAGTCTCCGGAGCCAAGTGCAGACGAGAGGCCCACGGAAGAGGGTAGGAAGGGCGGCGAGGCGGTGCGCTCCACGGACTGGCGGGAGGGAGCCAGGGCGGAGGGGCGGCCCTCCGGCCGAGCAGAGCCCCCGAGTCTAGCTTGCAAAAGCGGAGGGGCCGGACAGACAGGAGTGGGTTCCGACAGCAAGCTCGACTTAGCGTCTGGGAGATCCTAAGTTAACAGCTCTGCTCAGAAAGCGGGAAGGCTGGAGGACAAAGGGAGGAAGAGCTGCTGAGCCCCCAGACGACAGAGCTAAGTTCGGTGGGGAACAAAGGCGCTCGCCAGCGCCATCTCCCCCGCCCATCCCCCAGCCAAAATCCCAAAGGGAACCGGTTCCTGCCAGGGAACTTGCTCGCTCCGCGCAAACACCCAACTCTGTGCTTCTGCGGAGCCAAACCTCCGGCAGTGGATCTGCTGCCCACTGCCACAGGGCCCCTCCTGAAGTGGATCACCTAAGGAGAAGCGAGCTAAGCCTGCGCCTCCTGCCCCTGTGCACCTTGCCGACCCACCCCAGCTAATACGCCAGATCCCCAGCATCACAAGCCTGGCAGTGTGCAAGTAGCCCAGACAGGCCACGCCACCCCACAGTGAATCCCGCCCCTAGGAGAGGGGAGGAGAAGGCACACACCAGTCTGACTGTGGCCCCAGCAGTGGGCTGGGCGCAGACATCAGGTCGGACTGCGGCCCCGCCCACCAACTCCAGTTATACACCACAGCACAGGGGAAGTGCCCTGCAGGTCCTCACCACTCCAGGGACTATACAAAATGACCAAGCGGAAGAATTCCCCTCAGAAGAATCTCCAGGAAATAACAACAGCTAATGAGCTGATCAAAAAGGATTTAAATAATATAACAGAAAGTGAATTTAGAATAATAGTCATAAAATTAATCGCTGGGCTTGAAAACAGTATAGAGGACAGCAGAGAATCTCTTGCTACAGAGATCAAGGGACTAAGGAACAGTTATGAGGAGCTGAAAAACTCTTTAAATGAAATGCAAAACAAAATGGAAACCACCACGGCTCGGATTGAAGAGGCAGAGGAGAGAATAGGTGAACTAGAAGATAAAGTTATGGAAAAAGAGGAAGCTGAGAAAAAGAGAGATAAAAAATCCAGGAGTATGAGGGGAAAATTAGAGAACTACGTGATACACTAAAAAGAAATAATATACGCATAATTGGTATCCCAGAGGAGGAAGAGAGAGGGAAAGGTGCTGAAGGGGTACTTGAAGAAATAATAGCTGAGAACTTCCCTGAACTGGGGAAGGAAAAAGGCATTGAAATCCAAGAGGCACAGAGAACTCCCTTCAGACGTAACTTGAATCGATATTCTGCATGACATATCATAGTGAAACTGGCAAAATACAAGGATAAAGAGAAAATTCTGAAAGCAGCAAGGGGTAAACGTGCCCTCACATATAAAGGGAGACCTATAAGACTCGTGACTGATCTCTCTTTTGAAACTTGGCAGGCCAGAAAGAATTGGCACGAGATTTTCAGAGTGCTAGACAGAAAAAATATGCAGCCAAGAATCCTTTATCCAGCAAGTCTGTCATTTAGAATAGAAGGAGAGATAAAGGTCTTCCCAAACAAACAAAAACTGAAGGAATTTGTCACCACTAAACCAGCCCTACAAGAGATCCTAAGGGGGACCCTGTGAGACAAAGTACCAGAGACATCACTACAAGCATAAAACATACAGACATCACAATGACTCTAAACCCGTATCTTTGTATAATAACACTGAATGTAAATGGATTAAATGCGCCAACCAAAAGACATAGGGTATCAGAATGGATAAAAAAACAAGACCCATCTATTTGCTGTCTACAAGAGACTCATTTTAGACCTGAGGACACCTTTAGATTGAGAGTGAGGGGATGGAGAACTATTTATCATGCTACTGGAAGCCAAAAGAAAGCTGGAGTAGCCATACTTATATCAGACAAACTAGACTTTAAATTAAAGGCTGTAACCAGAGATGAAGAAGGACATTATATAATAGTTACAGGGTCTATCCATCAGGAAGAGCTAACAATTATAAATGTCTATGCGCCGAATACCGGAGCCCCCAAATATATAAAACAACTACTCATAAACATAAGCAACCTTATTGATAAGAATGTGGTAATTGCAGGGGACTTTAACACCCCACTTACAGAAATGGATAGATCATCTAGACACACGGTCAATAAAGAAACAAGGGCCCTGAGTGAGACATTGGATCAGATGGACTTGACGGATATATTTAGAACTCTGCATCCCAAAGCAACAGAATATACTTTCTTCTCGAGTGCACATGGAACATTCTCCAAGATAGATCATATAGTGGGTCACAAAACAGCCTTTCATAAGTTTACAAGAATTGAAATTATACCATGCATACTTTCAGACCACAATGCTATGAAGCTTGAAATCAACCACAGAAAAATGTCTGGAAAACCTCCAAAAGCATGGAGGTTAAAGAACACCCTACTAACGAATGAGTGGGTCAACCAGGCAATTAGAGAAGAAATTCAAAAATATATGGAAACAAACGAAAATGAAAATACAACAATCCAAACGCTTTGGGACGCAGCGAAGGCAGTCCTGAGAGGAAAATACATTGCAATCCAGGCCTATCTCAAGAAACAAGAAAAATCCCAAATACAAAATCTAACAGCACACCTAAAGGAAATAGAAGCAGAACAGCAAAGGCAGCCTAAACCCAGCAGAAGAAGAGAAATAATAAAGATCAGAGCAGAAATAAACAATATAGAATCTAAAAAAACTGTAGAGCAGACCAACGAAACCAAGAGTTGGTTTTTTGAAAAAATAAACAAAATTGACAAACCTCTAGCCAGGCTTCTCAAAAAGAAAAGGGAGATGACCCAAATAGATAAAATCATGAATGAAAATGGAATTATTACAACCAATCCCTCAGAGATACAATTATCAGGGAATACTATGAAAAATTATATGCCAACAAATTGGACAACCTGGAAGAAATGGACAAATTCCTGAACACCCACACTCTTCCAAAACTCAATCAGGAGGAAATAGAAAGCTTGAACAGACCCATAACCAGCGAAGAAATTGAATCGGTTATCAAAAATCTCCCAACAAATAAGAGTCCAGGACCAGATGGCTTCCCAGGGGAGTTCTACCAGACGTTTAAAGCAGAGATAATGCCTATCCTTCTCAAGCTATTCCAAGAAATAGAAAGGGAAGGAAAACTTCCAGACTCATTCTATGAAGCCAGTATTACTTTGATTCCTAAACCAGACAGAGACCCAGTAAAAAAAGAGAACTACAGGCCAATATCCCTGATGAATATGGATGCAAAAATTCTCAATAAGATACTAGCAAATCGAATTCAACAGCATATAAAAAGAATTATTCACCATGATCAAGTGGGATTCATTCCTGGGATGCAGGGCTGGTTCAACATTCGCAAATCAATCAACGTGATACATCACATTAACAAAAAAAAAAAGAGAAGAACCATATGATCCTGTCAATCGATGCAGAAAAGGCCTTTGACAAAATCCAGCACCCTTTCTTAATAAAAACCCTTGAGAAAGTCGGGATAGAAGGAACATACTTAAAGATCATCAAAGCCATTTATGAAAAGCCCACAGCTAACATCATCCTCAACGGGGAAAAACTGAGAGCTTTTTCCCTGAGATCAGGAACACGACAGGGATACCCACTCTCACCGCTGTTGTTTAACATAGTGCTGGAAGTGCTAGCATCAGCAATCAGACAACAAAAGGATATCAAAGGCATCAAAATTGGCAAAGATGAAGTCAAGCTTTCGCTTTTTGCAGATGACTTGATATTATACATGGAAAATCCGATAGACTCCACCAAAAGTCTGCTAGAATTGATACATGAATTCAGCAAAGTTGCAGGATACAAAATCAATGTACAGAAATCAGTTGCATTCTTATACACTAACAATGAAGCAACAGAAAGACAAATAAAGAGACTGATCCCATTCACAATTGCACCAAGAAGCATAAAATACCTAGGAATAAATCTAACCAAAGACGTAAAGGATCTGTATGCTGAAAACTATAGAAAGCTTATGAAGGTAATTGAAGAAGATTTAAAGAAATGGAAAGACATTCCCTGCTCATGGATTGGAAAAATAAATATTGTCAAAATGTCAATACTACCCAAAGCTATCTACACATTCAATGCAATCCCAATCAAAATTGCACCAGCATTCTTCTCGAAACTAGAACAAGCAATCCTAAAATTCATATGGAACCACAAAAGGCCCCGAATAGCCAAAGTAATTTTGAAGAAGAAGACCAAAGCAGGAGGCATCACAATCCCACACTTTAGCCTCTACTACAAAGCTGTCATCATCAAGACAGCATGGTATTGGCACAAAAACAGACACATAGACCAATGGAATAGAATAGAAACCCCAGAACTAGACCCACAAACGTATGGCCAACTCATCTTTGACAAAGCAGGAAGGAACATCCAATGGAAAAAAGATAGCCTCTTTAACAAATGGTGCTGGGAGAACTGGACAGCAACATGCAGAAGGTTGAAACTAGACCACTTTCTCACACCATTCACAAAAAATAAACTCAAAATGGATAAAGGACCTGAATGTGAGACAGGAAACCATCAAAACCTTAGAGGAGAAAGCAGGAAAAGACCTCTCTGACCTCAGCCGTAGCAATCTCTTACTCGACACATCCCCAAAGGCAAGGGAATTAAAAGCAAAAGTGAATTACTGGGACCTTATGAAGATAAAAAGCTTCTGCACAGCAAAGGAAACAACCAACAAAACTAAAAGGCAACCAACGGAATGGGAAAAGATATTTGCAAATGACATATCGGACAAAGGGCTAGTATCCAAAATCTATAAAGAGCTCACCAAACTCCACACCTGAAAAACAAATAACCCAGTGAAGAAATGGGCAGAAAACATGAATAGACACTTCTCTAAAGAAGACATCCGGATGGCCAACAGGCACATGAAAAGATGTTCAGCGTAGCTCCTTATCAGGGAAATACAAATCAAAACCACACTCAGGTATCACCTCACGCCAGTCAGAGTGGCCAAAATGAACAAATTAGGAGACTATAGATGCTAGAGAGGATGTGGAGAAACGGGAACCCTCTTGCACTGTTGGTGGGAATGCAAATTGGTGCAGCCGCTCTGGAAAGCAGTGTGGAGGTTCCTCAGAAAATTAAAAATAGACCTACCCTATGACCCAGCAATAGCACTGCTAGGAATTTATCCAAGGGATACAGGAGTACTGATGCATAGGGGCACTTGTACCCCAATGTTTATAGCAGCACTCTCAACATTAGCCAAATTATGGAAAGAACCTAAATGTCCATCAACTGATGAATGGATAAAGAAATTGTGGTTTATATACACAATGGAGTACTACGTGGCAATGAGAAAAAATGAAATATGGCCTTTTGTAGCAACGTGGATGGAACTGGAGAGTGTGATGCTAAGTGAAATAAGCCATACAGAGAAAGACAGATACCATATGGTTTCACTCTTATGTGGATCCTGAGAAACTTAACAGGAACCCATGGGGGAGGGGGAGGAAAAAAGAACAAAAAAAAAAAGAGGTTAGAGTGGGAGAGAGCCAAAGCATAAGAGACTGTTAAAAACTGAGAACAAACTGAGGGTTGATGGGGGGTGGGAGGGAGGGGAGGGTGGGTGATGGGTATTGAGGAGGGCACCTTTTGGGATGAGCACTGGGTGTTGTATGGAAACCAATTTGACAATAAATTTCATATATTAAAAAAAAAATAAAAAAATATATATTTACAAAAATAAATAAATAAATAAATAAAAAATAAATAAATAAATTAAAAATGGTAAAAAAGAGACAAGCTAATTATATCATGATAAAGGGGTCAATGCATCAAGAAGAGATAACAATTGTAAACATTTACACACTTAACATTGGAGTACCTAAATATATAAAGCAAAAAATAAGAGAGGTAAAAGGAAAAATAAATGGTAATACAATAATTATTGGCGACTTTAATACCCCACTCTCCACAATGGATAGATCATCTGATACAGAATCAATAAGGAAACAATAGATTTGAACCATGCTGTAGACCAAATGGATCTGATAGACTACAGAACATTCTTTCCAGCAACTTCACAATGCAAAATCTTCTCAAGCACACATGGAACATTTTCTAGGTTAGACTAAATATTAGGCCATAAAACAAGTCTTATCAAATTCGAGAAGATTGAAATCGTACCAAATATCTTCTCTAACCACTATGGCATAAAACTAAAAATCAAAATGACACCACTTGTCATTAGGGAAATGCAAATGAAAGCCACAAAGAGATATCACCTCATGCCTGTTAGAATGACCATTGTCAAATAGACTAGAGACAACAAATGCTGGTGTGGATGTGGAGAAAAGGAATGTTCATTATTGGTGGGTTTGTAAATTGGTGTAGCCACTATGGAAGACAGTATGGAGAATTCTCAAAAAATTAAAAATAGAACTACAATATGATTCAGCAATTTCACTTCTGGGAATATTTTCAAAATAATGAAAACACTAACTTGAAAAGGTATCTGCATGCCCATGTTCATAGCAGCATTGTATATAATCGCCAAAACATGGAAACAATTTAGTGTCTATCAATGAGTGATTGGATAAAGAAGTTGTGCGTACACACACACACACACACACACACACACACACCCTCTGAAATATTGAGTCATAAAAAAATGAGAAAATCCTGTCATTTGCAACTACATGGATGGACCTTGAAGGCATTATGCTAAGTGACATAAGTCAGACAGAGAAAGACAAAATACTGTGTGATCTCACTTATATGTGGAGTCTAAACACAAAAACAAAAACAAACTTGTGGTTACCAGAGGTGGGGAGAGGGGTAGGGGGAATTGGAGGAAGGTTGTTAAGAGGCAGAAACTTCCAGTTATAAGATAAATAAGTACAAGGGATGCAATGTAACTGATGACTGTAGCTAACACTGCTGTATGATATATAGGAGAGTTGTTAAGAGAATAAATCCTGAGTACTCATTCCAAGAAGAAAAAAGTTTTTCCTCTCTTTTTTTCTTCTTTCTTTTCTTTTTATTGTATCAATATATGAGAAGATTGATGTTATTTGAACCTATTGTGGAAATCATTTTCACGATATATGTAAAACCATTATGCCACGTGTCTTAAATTTATACAGTGATGTATGTCAATTATTTCTCAATTAAACTGGAAAAAAAATTTAAAAACCAGAATATCTGTCAACTCTGGATCTATACTCCCTCATTACAGTGAACAACTAGACGTGAGTATCTGGTAACGCTTTTGTCAAAGTCCTGCAGTCCTTCAATTCAGCAGTCTTCATTTGGGATCCCTTTGCTAATGGATATTAACTTCCTGAACCCTAGGGCATTTGAACTTTTGATCTCTGTTGCTAAAGGATACATAATGCTACTTTCAGCAGTATCTAGCAAATATTTAATTTTTCTAAGTAGTTAATTTTTAAAAAAGTGATCTCTAATTATGTTTGGTTTCTTGCGTACATTTTCCTAGCAAGAGATACAAATATTCTAGTTCTGTTTAGAATCTTATTTCTCACTGAATATGTATCCATTTGAACTTTGAATTCATACTTCAGGTGTATGATTCATTGTCAATGTACAAGAAAAATCAGGTCTGTGAAGCTGCAAAATGGGAGGCCCAGTTCCTGGCCAGCAATTAACTCATCGAGATGGTAATGCTCAGTAAGACACCTTTGGACATGTTCTTCTGGCTACCTTATTTGCATTTTGAAACATTAGCACAAGGAAAAAAAATCATGTTTATGACAGAGCAGCTGAAAAGATCTAATGATATTGGAACAGTGCAAATTCTCAAGCAGAAAAGAAGTATAACTGGAAATATTCTGTAAAATTAGCATGAACTTTTATTACATGCATATATGTTTCAACTCTTTTGAATGCAGAAGATAATAGCTTGCAAAGAGTATATTTTCTTCCTGAATCCCATTGATAATTTTAGTTATGATGAGGATATTTAATTTCAGTGAAAAGCTTGACTAAGGTCAGTTCTTATTTTCATTTGGCTCAATGAAAGCTTCAGAATGGATCTAATAGCTCTAACACCTAATCTTAAATAACATGATGACATTTACATTTATTTGATTCATAACTAGACCTTGAGATATTCAGTGCCAAGGAAATCAAAAGCCCATCAAATGTAGAATTATACTTTCTTTGTCACATTTAATTATTATTTTTTGACTTTCATAAACTTCCATGAACAAATGGAAAATTTGTGCCAAATAAAAATATAGACTTTGGTTCATTATTAAAAATACACACTTTGTCATTGCAAATTTGTATGGTCCATAGTGGTTAGATATATTACCAAGATAACTAAAATACCAGCTATTATACATAGTTTGGTTCTTCCCACAGTAATGTTCTTATTATCATGTCCTCAAACTCATCAACTTCTCTGGGGTACATTCCTTTTTAACACTGGGCCAATGTGATTCCTCACTCCTTTGAATTCTGTGCTACTTATTATGTGTGTTATTTTATATGTAATTAAAAAAGCTTTTTTTTACTATAATATTGACTTCTATTTCACTTCTCGAGCCCATGTGCCTTGTTTGCTGCTATTGTGTGGTAGTGGTAAACATTTCTATGATCTTACTCTCATCCTCTTTTGTGAACTCTATAAAATAAGAGATAAAGTTGAAAGAAAATAAAAGAGAATGAAACAGAAGGATAACATAATTTTTAGAGAAATTATCACAAATAGAGCATATTGGAATGGGAAGCAATAGTGTTACCAGAGGAAAGACAGAAGAAATGGAACAGTAAAATATCTAGGAATATAATTACAAAGAAAAAAAAATTTAAGTTTATTCGTTTTGAAAGAGATCATGAACATGTGTGGGGAGGGGCAGAGAGAGAGGAAGAGAGAGAGGGAATCCCAAGCAGGCTCCATTCTACCAGTGCAGAGCCCAATGTGGGGCTTGAACCCACGGAGCATGAGACCTGAGCCAAAGTCAAGAGTTGGACACTTGACTGACTGACCTACTCAGGTGCCCCAAAGAAAAACTTTCTTGAACTGATGTAAACGATCAAAAGCGTACAACTTATTACAGAAAAAATAAATAGTAATGAATTGTGAATCAATCCTGGCGATGTTATTGGACTTTAAGAAAAAAGAAAAACCTCAACACTTACAAAGAATCATTTCTAGTGAATTGTGGACTTAAATGTAAGAGTTAAAGGAGTAAATTATTTCGAAGAAGAATAGGAGGACATCTTTATGACTTTGGGAGTAGTAAATATTTTTTAAATAAGACACACAAACTGCTAGATATAAAGGGAAAATTGATAAATTAAACTAAAGTTAGGAACGTCTGCTTATTATAACATTAAGAGAGTGGGTGGGAGAAGATATTTGTCATATTATAAATATACACACATGCATATATAAATAATAAATGTCTTATTTATGGAATACATGAAGAATGCCTACAAAATAAGAAAAAGTGAGACAACACAGTAGAAAAATTGCAAAGACCTTGAACAGACACATCACAATGAAGGACATACAAGAAGCCTATAAACATGAAAAGGTGCTCAACTTTTGTTAGTCATCAAGGAAATTGCAAATTAAAACCAAAATGATAGGTCCCTTTGCAGTCACCAAATTGTCTAAACTGAAAATACCAAGTGTCGGACAGGATGTGGAGTAACTAGAACTCTCATAAACTATTGATAGGAGTGTGAATTGGTATAACCACTTTGGAAACCTACTTTTCAGTATTTAGTAAAGCTGAATATATATCCTATGATCCAACAATTTCATTCCTTTGTATATATATATATTCAACATATGCTTACCAAAAGGAATGGCCAAGATTATCGTAGTAGTGCTATTTGTAATAGCCCTGTGTCAGGGATTGCCAAGACCAACCCCCAAGTTTGATGATTCACTAGAGGACTCACAGGACTCAACAAGCCTAAAGTCATGTTCACAGCATAATTTCTTGTAGCAAAAGGGTAACAAAGCAAGGCAAAATCAGCACAGGGCAAAGCTTATGGAGCAAAGTCCTGAGGAAGCCTGAAAAGCTTCCAGAATTCTATCCCAATGGAGTCACACAGGACATGCTTAATTATTCCAATAAGAAGGTATAAATAACATCTGTGAAATGCTGTCTACCAGGGAACCTCTGTAGAGGTCAGTACTTCAGGTTTTTGTTGGGGCTGGTCAAGTATGCAGCCTTTACATGGCATGCACCAGAATGCCAGTCTTCCAGAAGGAAAGCAATGTTCACATAAACCATATTGTTTTTATAAACAGTCTAGATACAATGACCCTTTTAAAATTAGGGTGGCAGGAACCCTTTCCAAATGCAAGTTCTCAGCTACCGGCTAAGGGCCAACAGTGTGTGCAATCCAGTCTAAGGATGACAGTCAGTCCTGCTATAGTTGGTTGTTTTTGCACAAGCTTCAAAGTGGATTTAATTCAAAAGTGTATCAACAGTAGAATGGAAGAATGCATAAATAAATGTATATTCATACAATGGAATACTATATAATAAAGAATTATAATCCAAACTCTCATGCAACAATATGTATGAAACATAATGCTGAGCAAGAGAAACCAGACATAAAAGGATAGACATCATATGTTTCTATTTGTATAAAGTTTAGTAATAGGTAAAATTAGACATCATAGTGATTGAAGCCACCTGGGAAGTTATAACTATTATAGGGGAGCTTCTGAGATATTGATACTGTTTTGTTTATTGATTTCAGTGGTAGTTACATGTTCACTGTGTAAATATCCTTTGGGTCAACACTTATAATTTGTGCTCTTTTCTGTATTATATTTCAATAAAGACTTTACTTAGAAAGTTTTTAAGCTAAAAAAGTAGACTCCTGCATATATTTAGGCAGAAGAAACAAGTTATTTAGAAAGCAAGTAAAAGAGTTTTCTGAGTAAAATAAAATAAATAAAACTTCTTTATAATATTAAGACAATAAAAATATATATAATTTATTGAATGTTTATACCAGGTATTCTAATGAGTTGCATTATATTGCTCTATATTCTTCAGTATGATAGCCACTAGATACATGTGCTCACTGAGCACTTGAAATGTGGCATGTCCAAATTTTATATATGCTATATGTTTAGCTATAAGGTATAAGTACAAAATATACACCACATTTTGAAGACTTAGTATAAAAATAATGCAATATCCCATTGATATTTTTATATTGTTTACATATTGAAATGACAATGTATTATTGAATATACTGGGTTAAGTAAATATATTTTTAAATTTAATATATATTTTTTAATGTTTATTTTTGAGACAGAGACACAGCATGAGCAGGGAAGGGGCAGAGAGAGAGGGAGACACAGAATGTGAAGCAGGCTCCAGGCTCTGAGCTGTCAGCACAGAGCCTGACGTGGGTCTCAAACTCACGATCTGTGAGATCATGACTTGAGCCGAAGTCAGACGCTTAATGGACTGAGCCACCCAGGCGCCCCAAATTTAATATATTTTTTTGTTTTTCCCCTTTAAATGTGAGTGCTAGAAAATTTAAATTTATAACATGTGGCTCATGTTATGTCTCTATTAGATAGCACTAATACAGTACATGTCATTAATTTCTTACATCTGACCTGAGAGATAATAGTCCCATTTTACAGATGAGAACACAGATTTAGAATACAAAGAAAAGGTTATGTAATTTTTAAATATCACATAACAAGTAATTAGCAGAGACAAATTATATATATATATATATATTATATATATATATAATACATATATATAATATGTATATATATTATTGGTACTGTGCTGTTTACCTCTCTGCTATATTCTCAGAATACACGGGGCATGATTTACCAGAATTTTACGAAAGAGTGAGTGATTCAAGAATTCTATGTTTCACCAAGCTATTATTCCCATATAAATGCAACAAAAAATTTTCTTATGTATCCAAAGGCTCAGAAATACATTACTTACATATCTATCATACCAAAATCTCCATCTAAACACTCAATTCAGCTAGTTAGGGGGGAAAAAAAAAGAATTGTCGAATGGCAAGTCCATGGTATGAAGGGAGTGGTAGTGGGTTTTGAGTCTATTTAAGCATTTAATTGAGTCTAATTATTATCATAAGTAGAATTATAAAAGATAAATGTAATCCCTTGAATAATATGTATTATAATTTTAAATAATTTTTTTAAATGTGACAATTTTTTGTGATTTCAAAATCCCAGAGCATAAAAGCAAAAACCAGGGTGTGTGTAGAGAGGTGCAAAAAAGAAAGTATGTAATTTAATAATTATTATTAAATATTAAATAAATAAATATTATTATATTTATTATATTAATATAATATAATATATAATATAATATAATTAATATAATATAATATGATATAATATATAATATAATATAATATATATTATATATATATATTATAATATATTATATTATTATATTAAATAAATAAATATTATTAAATTTAATAATTTAATTTAATAATAATTTAATAATTTCTTCAGAGGTAATAAATAGAATTTATTTAATTACTGAACCTGTTAAGCTGTCAACTATACCCTTATGTCATTAAAAGATACAAAAGTAAACACTAATGGAACTAAAAACAGAATTCACAACTTACAATATCCTGAGAATAGGTATCATAGAAAAATAGACCATAAAATAAAAGAGAGAAAAGAAAGAAAATAGCACAGAATCAGAAATAAAACAGAATCTTTTTGTTTATTTATTTATATATTTTGAGAAAGGAGAGGCAGAGAGAGGAGAGAGAGGATCCCAAGCAGGCTCTGCACTGATAGAGATAGAAAGATTAAGAGCAGAAATATTATATAACAAATATAGTCTTAGATTTTATTTTCTGAATACAAAAGTAATGCTGTAGTAGCAGAGTTATGTTTAAAGACTCCAAGGCATCTATTTCCATATGCTTTTCTCATTTCTACTTCTCATAGTTCTTAAGTCTCAAATCTTGTTGACTATTTAATGTTTATATTCATTGACAAGCAGCAGCACAATTTAGAAATGTTAACGTCTCATTTTTAACCATCTCTGTTTAACTTGTGACTACATGTAGTTTTGCTTTAGAATGTAGCAATAACATTCTTAAGTGGAAGCATTTTAAACACTTTATCTTTCCTAGATCTCAGCCTCTAATTACCTGGAAACAAAATGAAGGCAGTAAGAATACAGGTACAGATACCAACAGGAAAACAATAATTTGTACCCTCAGTATAATGATTATATATATCTTTGATTTGGAGACTATTGTTTCTACATATTTTCTTTAGACTAAAATTTCTTGCCTTTTTTGGAGAAAATTCTGAAATAGCAAATTTGGTGTACCAGAAATCTATCTGCTTATTCTCTTAAATATTATTGATACATCAGTATTCCCAAGCCATAGCAGTTTTGAGGCATAAACTCATTCTCAATTATAGTCACACAATAGAATGCATTTTTTTCAGGTGTGATCCCATCCATTCTGTATTTTTTCCTTCCAAGATTTTATTTAAATTCAAGTTAGTTAACATATAGTGTAGTATCGGTTTCAGGAGTAGAATTTAGTAATTCATCACTTGTATATAACACCCAGTGCTCATCCCACTTAGTGCCCTCTTTAATGTCCATCTCCATTTAGCCCATCCCATCACCCACCTCCCCTCAAGCAACCCTCTGTTTGTTCTCTATAGTTAAGTCTCTTGGGTTTGCCTCCCGCTTTGTTTTTTATCTTATTTTGTTTTTCCTTCCCTTCCCCTGTGTTCAGCTGTTTTATTTCTTAATTTCCACATGTGAGTGAAATCATATGCTATTTGTCTTTCTCTGACTGACTTATTTCACTTAGCATGATACACTCTAGTTCCATTTACATTGTTACAAATGGTAAGATTTGATGGCTGAGTAATATTTCATTGTATGAATATATACCACATCTTCTTTATCCATTCGTCAGTTGATGGACATTGGGTTTCTTTCCATAACTTGGCTATTGTTGATTTTGCTGCTATAAACATCAGGGTGTATGTATGCCTTCAAATCTGTATTTTTGTATCCTTTGGGCAAATACCTAGTAGTGCAATTGCTGGTCGTAGGGTAGCTCTATCTTTAACTTTTTGAGGAACCTACACACTGTTTTCCAGAGTGGCTACACTAGTTTGCATTCCCACCAACAGTGTAAAAAGTTTCCCCTTTCTCTGCATCCTCACCAACATCTGTTGTTTCCTGAGTTGTTAATTTTAGCCATTGTGACTGCTGTGAGGTCATATCTCATTCTGTTGCATTTCTATACACCAATAATGAAGCAACAGAAAGAGAAATCAAGGAATAGATCCCATTTCCAATTGCACCAAAAACCATAAGATACCTAGGAATAAATCTAACCAAAGAGGTAGAAGAGATGTACTCTGAAAACTGTAGAACACTTATGAAAGAAATTGAAGAGGACTCAAACAAATGGAAAAAAAATCCCTGTTCATGGATTGGAAGAATAAACATTGTTAAAATGTCTATACTACCCAAAGCAATCCACATATTCAGTGCAATCCCTATCAAAATATCACCAGCATTTTTCACAGAGCCAGAACAAACAATCTTAAAATTTGTATGGAATCAGAAAAGACCCCAAATAGCTAAAGTAATGTTGAAAAAGAAAAACAAAGTGGGAGGCATCACAATTCCAGACTATAAGCTGTATTATAAAGCTGTAGTAATCAAGACAATATGTACTGGCACAAAAACAGACACATAGATCAATGGAACAGAATAGAGGACCCAGAAATGGACCCACAACTACATAATCAACTCATCTTCAACAAAGCAGGAAAGAATATCTAATAGGGAAAAAGACAGTGTCTTCAACAAATGTTGTTGGGAAAACTGGACCACTTTCTTATACCATACACAAAAATAAATTCAAAATGGATGAAAGACCTAAATGTGAGACAGGAAACCATCAAAATCCTAGAGGAGAACACAGGCAGCAACCTCTTTGACCTCGGCTGTCGCAAATTCTTACTAGATGTCTCTGGAGGCAAGGGAAATGAAAGCAAAAATGAACTAGAGACTTCATTAAGATAAAAACCATCTGCACAATGAAGAAAACAATCAACGAAACCAAAAGGCAGCCAGCAGAATGGGAGGTGATATTTGCAAATGACATATCAGATAAAGGGCTAGTGTCCAAAATCTATAAAGAACTTATCAAACTCAATACCCAAAAAGCAAATAATCCAGTTAAGAAATGGGCAGAAGACATAAACAGGCATTTCTCCAAAGAAGACATCCAGATGGCTAACAGACACATGAAAAAATGCTCAACATCACTCATCATCAGGGAAATACAAATCAAACCCATCCATTCTTTAGAAATGCCAGCGCTCTTTCACCATTGACTCCTATTGTTCTTCAGATATTTTTTCCTCTCTACTTCAGACACAAAGCCTCCAATCAACTGCAAGAGAATCACCTATTTTTTTTTCCTGCCTTACTTCATTGTGATAATGTTTCCTGTGTTCCCAACAGGGAATTTTGTCATTCATGCTCATTCAAGATATTGCTGTGGATGCATGCAAGAGTTTTTATTGCTCTCTGGAGTTGAGTGCTTACAGCTACATCATGATTTTACTACTGATTTGCTGCGGTCTACATGTGATCTGTTGCCTGTGTCCGATGTTGAGGGCACTGATAGGTGAATCATCCCCATCTTTTTTTACTGCTACCAAAGCCACTGGCTCTGTCTTCCATCACTGCTGAAGCTGTCGACAACAATGTCTCTAATGCCTTGCATTTTGAATGGTATATATATATCATTGAAAATCTATAAAGACTATATATATATAGTGATTTATTGAAAATCTATAAAATTTATAGTTATTTGAGTTTTGATATTTACTCACTCTTTTATCATAGGCCCTTGCTTTAAGATGCAAGTTGGAGTAAATTAGTACTTTTTTTGGACAGGCACATGATAATTAAGAATCATCTCTTTCTTATGTCAGTCAATAGCATATCCTTGAACCAAATCTCTGTCACTTAACTCTTCCTTCCATTTCAGATCAACTATTTATCAAAGCAATGTGGCACTGGCATAAAGACAAACATACAGATCAATGCAATAGAATAGAGAGCCCAGAAATAAACCCTTCCATATGTGGTTAAATGATTTTTAACCAGAGTGCCAAGACCATTCACTGGAGAAAGGGCAGTCTTTTGCACAAATGGTGCTGAGAAAACTGGGTGCCCACATGCAAGAAAATGAAGTTAGACCCTTACCTTGTATGATATACAAAAATTAACTTGAAATGAATCAAGTACCTAAGTTTAAGACCTAAAGCTATAAAACTCCTAGGGCAAAACATAGGGCAAAAGCTGCATGACATTGGATTTGACAATGATTTCTTGGATCTGACAAAAAAGGGACAGGCAACAAATGAAAAAAAAAAAAAGACAAATTGGACTTCAAGCAAACTGAAGATTTTTGTGCACCAAAAAATGTCAACAGAGTAAAACAGAGTAAAAAGGCAACCCAAAGAAGTGGAGAAAATATATGAAGATCATGTATCTAGTAAGGGATTAATATCTGGAATTTAGAAAGAATTCCTAAAACTCAGCAACAACAACAACAAAAAAACCCCAAACAACCCAATTCAAAGATGGGCTTGAATAGACATTTCTCCAAAAAAGATATACAAATGGCCAAGAAGTTCATGAAAAGACACTCAATATCCCTCATCATTAGGGAAATGCAAATCAAAACTACAATGACATACCATCCTACAAACCCAATATGATGGCTACTATAAAAAAAACAAAATAAAAAATGTTCTTGAGGATGTGGAGAAATTGGAATGCTTGTGCTGTATTAGTGGGAATGTAATCTGGTCTAGCCACTATGGAAAACAGTAAGTGGTTCCTCAAAAAGTTAAAAATAGAATTACCATATGATCCAGCAGTTCCACTTCCAGGGATATAACCAAAATAACTGAAAACCCAGTATCAAAGAGATATTTGTACATCCATGTTTATTTCTGTATTATTCATAATAGCTAAAACGTGGAAGCAACCCAAGTGTCCATCTATGGACAAGCAAAATGGAAAAGCAAAATGTGGTATTGTACATACAGAGGAATATTATTCAGCCTTTAAAAAAAAGAAATGCTGATATATGCTACAACATGGATGAACCTGGAGGACATTATGGTAAGTGATGTAAGCCAGTCAAAAAAAGACAAATACTGCATGATTCTACTTAGATGAGATACTTAAACGCAGTCAAAATCCTAGAGACAGAAAGTGTAATGTGGTTGCCAGGGGCTGGTGGGAGAGGGGAAAGAAGAGTTATTGTTTAATGGACATAGCATTTCAGTTTTACAAGATGAAAAAGGCTATGGAGATGGATGGTGGTAATGATTTCACAACATTATGAATATACTTAATACCACATAACTGTACATTTAAAGATGGTTGACATGGTGAGCATAGTACCTTCTAGTTCCATCCAGGTAGTTGCAAATGGCAAGATTTCATTCTTTTTGATGGCTGAGTAATACTCCATTGTATATATATGCCACATCTTCTTTATCCATTCATCCATCGATGGACATTTGGGCTCTTTCCATACTTTGGCTATTGTTGTTAATGCTGCTATAAACATTGGGGTACTTGCGTCCCTTCGAAACAGCATACAAATTAGAGAAAGACAAATATGACTTCACTCATATGAGGACTTTAAGACATAGAACAGATGAACATAAGGGAAGGGAAGCAAAAATAATATAAAAACAGGGAGAGGGACAAAACATAAGAGACTCTTAAATATGGAGAACAAACAGAGGGTTACTGGAGGGGTTGTGGGAGGGGGGATGGGCTAAATGGGTCATGGGCACTAATGAATCTACTCTTGAAATCATTGTTGCACTATATGCTAAATAATTTGGATGTAAATTAAATAAAATTAAAAAAAAGATGGTTGAGATGGTGAATTTAATGTTATGTGCATTTTATCGTAATAAAAAATTGAAAAAAGATGTTATCAAACAAAATGGAAGACTCATTTCAGGTAGCTAGGGAGTCAAGCCAGTTGTGTATGCACATAATAGGCATCCACATTAATGAGTGCATGGCTATCTTAAACACAATTTCATAGATTTTTTTTAATGTTTATTTATTGATTTTTGAGAGGGAAAGCAAGGAGGGGTAGAGAGAGAAAAAAAGAGAGAATCTCAAGCAGACTCCTCACTGCCAGTGCAGAGTCTGATGTAGGGCTCAAACTCACAAAGTGTGAGATCATAACCGGAGTCAAAGTCAAGAGTCAGATACTTAACCTATTGAGCTACCCAGGCATCCCTTGTAAATGTGTTTTTTCCACAAAGTGAACATTTTTTAGAGAGGGGATCAAAAATGTTGCGTGTGGATGAGCATTTCAAGTTTTTGTGAGGTTTTCTTTCAGAAGAGGCTCTCCTCTCTCTTTCTTTCCTCCATCCTCTTAGGTTCCTATTCTTTCTGGTAAAATTATTATTTCTTTATCTCTGGTAGAATTATTATTATTATCATTATTATTATTTATCATCATCATTGTGGTAAAAAGCACATAACATGAAATACACCCTCTTAAATTTTTAAGTGAGAAGTACAATATTAATAACTATAAGCACAGAATGTTAGATGTATGTATGGTCTGCTCTTCTCTTTTCCTTCCCAAGGAGAAGCCAGGAGGTAGGAATTTCCTCTCCATTGTGTGATGTTGTGCCAGGGAGAGGGATCATGGCAAGACAGTGCCGTGAATTTTCCCACCAGCTTCAGTGTGGCTGTGTGCTCTCCTGGGGAGCAGGATCCTATTACCTGTCTGGATTTCTCATAAAGGGAATTGGTCTGCATATTGTTGAATCAGTGATTCTGTCGGAGGAAAGAGGGTCTGTGGCATCCTATGCCACCAAATTGCTGTCATTACTCCTCTGTCATTCCTCTGTTTAGTACTTGTTCTTGTTACCCACAGAGGCTTTTATGGTTTGAGTACTTGAGAATGTGATTGCCAACAAATCATGCTCTGTGCTTTTTATCTGTATTGAAGGAAACAGTTAAGAGATAAAGATGTAATGATAGACACTATTTATTGAGCACTTGTACTGCATCAACAGTTATCCTGAGTCTTTAGACAGTGATATTTAATTTTCACAAAAAAACATTGTGGATATGTTACTCATATTTTCCCAATTTTATAGAAGAGGAAACATATTCACAGAGAACATATTTAACTTGCCCCAAATTATGCAGCTTATTAGTAGAAGAACTGGGAAGGGAAGCAGGAAGTTTAACTCCAGAGCCCATGCCCGGGAGCCAGCGACAGTACATGGTAATTGTCACACTTGTGTAGCTTACCTTGGTCGGTCGTTGTTCGAGAAGTAGAAAACAATAGGAAAAAACAATACAAGAACATAAAAATAGAAGAAAACTCAGAAAATCCTCAAAATTCAGTGTCCAACTTGGAACATACATTATAGGTGGAGGGGTTTTTGTTGTAATTTGTTTTTGCTGTTGTTCTGGTTCTGTTTTTAAAGTTATTTTTATTTTTCATAGTTGAAAAGTATTTTTTTTTGTTTAAAAACAAGCAGTTTCAAAACACTCCTCATATTCCTTTTGTTGTAAATAAGAAAAAAATAACAGCTTTATCTTCTAGAAAAATAATTAAAAGAGAATACAATTGGTGTTTTGCCAAATTCAAATATGGATCTCCCTGAGAGTCTGTGATAATTAAGATATAGTAAGGGTTTTTTAGATTGAAATAATATTAGAAATTATTTTTAAGATGAAAGAGATTTTTGTTATTTTGCAGCTGGTCCTGTCGGGTCAGATTGTCATGAATATTTTTCTTCATTTCTAGCCTCCTCCTTGTGAAACAGCTCCTGTCATAGCAAAGGTCCTGGAAGTCGAGCCACCTGTTCCTTTATCTGCTATACCTTACAGCAGCCCAGCAAGCTTCCTAACTTGGATCCTGAAGTCCTGTTGTCCCTGTTCCCACACAACTACCTCTTCCCGATTTTCTGTGAAGATAGCTGGGGATCAGACTTGAGCTGCTGGTAGGTACAGTCAAGTGTTTTGATTCAGCTTAATTGTCCTCCAAGAGGTTTTAGCATAAATATCTCCATCATATTTCTTTATTATATCAACCCTGGTCATTAATATTTATAAGAATTTTTGTCAGTTTTGTGATTTCAAAATGCTATAATTGTTTTGATACACACTGAGATTGACTGACTTTTCATTTACTTGTATTCTTTTGTGATATGTCTGTGTCCTTTGCTTTTCTGTTAACATTTGTTTTGTGGTTTGTAAAAATTCCTAGCAAATTGACTATATTAACTCTTTGCTTTTCAAATAATTTGTAAATATTTTCCCACATCTCTAAAATTGTCTCACTTCCAGATATGGTTTTTGGGCGCATCGATGGTTTTGATTTATCAAGTTCACATTATGCTTAAAGTAGCTCATGCTTCAAGCTTATATTTCTTAGTTTTATAAAAATGATCCTTCTGTTATATTTTATCTATCTCCCATTGTATATTTTATCTATCTCATCTAAATTAAGAGGACAACTGATTTCTGGGGAGATTACATTGTATGAGCTAGGGAACTCTATATTTTTAACTGTGAGTTGGAGAACCCAGTGCCATTTATTTTTCTTGAATACATTTGATTTTTGTATTTTCTCATTAAGGGAAAAACTGGTTTTTGGTTTGATCTTTGATGTTCTGTAAGCATTTTGGTTTACATTTTATTCTCAATCCCCATATCTTCCCCCTTCAGGAGACTGGCAGTTACTTTATGAGATAGTTCTTCCACCGTCTTCCTTTTCTCTCTTAGCTCTCCTTGGCACCACCTTTCCTTGCTCTTGACTCTCACTTATAATTCACTTTCATGTAATTTTCCTCAGAAGTATCCCAATCTCATAGGATTTTTAAAAAAAAAATTTTTTTTCAACGTTTTTATTTATTTTTGGGACAGAGAGAGACAGAGCATGAACGGGGGAGGGGCAGAGAGAGAGGGAGACACAGAATCGGAAACAGGCTCCAGGCTCCGAGCCATCAGCCCAGAGCCTGATGCGGGGCTTGAACTCACGGACCGCGAGATCGTGACCTGGCTGAAGTCGGACGCTTAACCGACTGCGCCACCCAGGCGCCCCCAATCTCATAGGATTTTTAATAAACTTTTTATGGGAGTATTATATGCAGAAAAGTGTACATATATTTTCTCAAAAAACGCATGTAGTTAGCACCCTAATAATTAAAGAGTCTTGTGAACAACCCAGAAATCCCCCCTTTGCCAACACCCAATCAGTATCTTTACTCTTCCCTCAAATTAACCATTGTTCTGATATACCATAGATTAATTTTTTCTGAGTGTTATATAAATAGAAATATACAGTATGTACCAACAACATAATATTGGTTTTTTGCTCAGCATTATGCTTATTTTTGCATAATTTTCCATAATTATAGATCATTCATTCTCATTGCTATGTGATTATAACCACAAATTTATCCATTTTGTTTTTGGTACACATTTGGGTGGTTACTGATTTTTGGCTATAAATAATCATTTTGCTATGAATATTCCAATACATGTCTTTAGGGGAACATGTACATATCATTACAACCTGATTAGCTTTTCTTAGATTTCCTGGCTTAATTTTGACCTTCTGACTGCCTAGATTGGTCTACTATTCCCAGAAACCCAGTGATTGAAGACCCAAATTTGAATTTTGAAAAACAGGACTATGGATTAGGCAAATGTAGGCCAGCCTGGTTATATGCATATAATACTGTTCAAACATATAGTTTTTTGCACTAAATCTTGTGTGTGAAATAGTCTGGATAAGGAAAAAAACTTTAAATTTGGATGAGAGAGGTGCCTTTTCTGACACGGCTTCATTTGGAAGTTGTTTTGGCTGAGGTTTCTTATGTACTAAGTCATTTGGGGAAATTTATTTCCTAATGCACATAAGCTAGTAAGATATTTTAGTATAAAACTAATTCATACAGGAGCACATTTTTAGCTGGTTTCACTTAGATAAAACCCAGATATTTGTCCTTTTTGATGGAACTGTAGAATTAATTTATTTATAGTTCTTGAGTGTTATCCATGGGTTATTGTGACATACATCCTGGGAACACTTGTGTTGAGTGAATGAGAATTTCTCAGCACAGGAGACTAGAACAACCTCATGTGAAGTCACTCTCAGGACCAGTGTGACTGACTCTTGCCCTGAGATCTGTTTTTCATATGTTCAGTGATGTTCTGCATTCAGCCTGCGGCAGAGCCGTACCACTTAATTCTGGGAGGCTTTCTACTGGGCATCAGTGATTTCCTTTCCTAAACTGCAAACACAACTGCCCCTTCTGTGGAGGAAAGCAGACAGGTTTGCCTTGGCCAAAGTCTAATGGCCCAGAGTCAAGCCCTTAAGTGCTTTTTCAAGTGCCCAGGATCGGTCTGTTTGGTAGCCCAAGAAGGAAATTACCCAGTCATTTCTGTTCTGGCATTTACCAGTACACAGATGTTTCTTTTGATTTTGTAGGAGAACAAACTTGAACTGGCACTTTTCCTGGAGAGGAGGATACAACTGGTAGGAGATATAAAATATTTTGTATTGACCTAGATGTATTAGAGAATATATTATGAAAAATAATACTCGATAATATTTTTATCCAAGTGTTCCTTGTCTGTTTCACATAACAGTGTTAGAAACTCCCACAAAACTCTAGCAAAAGCTTGAAATTTACAGGTATCTGTTCCAATGTTTCTTAGTATATGGACCAAAGCCCTAGTCCTTGGGACTAGTCTTTGGGAAAGGGGCCTAAGAATTTCCATTTTTATCAGTCATCTCAGGTAATTTTGATATACACTAACATATGAAGACATATGGCTTAAACTCCAAAGCACACTCAGCTGAATTTACTAGCTAAAATCTGTTTGAGAATAGGAGGAAATTTAAGTGACAACAAAATGATACCAATTTACCTGGATCAATTGAAATAGTTAAGCATTATTTTAATTGTTTAATTTTAGTCATGCCCTAGAATTTTTTTGTAAGGCTTCAGAGATATAACTTAGAATGGACTCTGTGTGGTGTAACTGTCTCATGAACACATTCATTTATCAGAAGCTAAATGCTTTTCAATTTGATCTTGAATAGACCTTCATTATAGACAATTCCATTCTGTAGACAGTAAGGTTATGGTAGACACATGGTGCACATGGAGCTAGGCTGCTGAGGTCTTCTCCAGGATGCACTTTTTTGTCTAGCGTCATTACTTTGTCACATTTTAGTTCAACTTTTATAACATTGCCATGAACTGTTCTTCACTCTTGTTGCCATAGAGGAGCAGATGAGGAGAGAAGAGAAAGACAAAAGTGAATGAATTTTTTTTAATCTATTAAATGGGAAACCTGGTCTACAAGAGTTAAGAGGAGCTCGTGTCTAAATTCCATGTGCCTTCTTTTTTTTTTAGTAACATATATGTAAGCTTATCTGTTTACATTTCTTAAATAATTATCTTTTTGTACCCATTCATCAGTTGATGGACATCGGGCTCTTTCCATAATTTGGCTATTGTTGAATGGATAAGGAAGATGCGGTACATATATGTATATACAATGGAATATTACTTGCCAATCAAAAAGAATGAAACCTTGCCATTTGCAACAATTTGGATGAACTAGGGTGTATTATGCTAAGTGAAATTAGTCAGAGAAAGACAAATAATAAGTAGTAAATAAATATAAATGATAAATACATCATATAATTTCACTTATATGTGGTATTTAAGAAACAAAACAGATGAACATAGAAGAGGTAAGGAAAAAATAAGATAAAAACAAAGAGGGAGGCAGCCGCTATAAGAAACTCTTAAATACAGAGAACAAACTGAGGGTTATGGAAGGGAGGTGGATGGGGGGATGGGCTAAATGGGTGATGGGCATTAAGGAGGGCACATGTTGGGATGAATACCAGGTTTTACATGTAAGTGATAAATCACTAAATTCTACTCCTGAAACCAATACTACACTATATGTTAAGTAATTAGGATTTTTAAAAACAGTATCTTTTCATAAAGAAGTTATAATACTTCTATATATACTTCCATATATAACTATATACATATATATAGTATATATATATATATATATATATATATATATATATATATATATAACAGTATAATACTAATACTGTTAAAAACAGTATCTTTTCATAAAGAAGTTAGGGGTGCTCTGTTGGTTGAACGTCTGAATCTTGATTTCAGCTCAGGTCATGATTACAGTTTGTGGGATTAAGCCCCATGCCAGCCAGACTTTGTGCTGCTGGCAGGGAGCCTTGTTCTCCCTCTGTCTCTGCCCCTCCCCTGCTCACATGCACTCACACACTCTGTCTCAAAATAAATAAATAAACATTTAAAAAAAAAAAAGAAGTTATAATGTTTGGATTTGGCTTCATACCAAACATGTGCTTTCAGTGTTAATCTTAGCAGTATTATTTCCTTTTTAACATTTCTTTCCTTGCTGTCACTTCCTACCCTGAGGATTTAAGTTTTCCATGTCTCTGTGAATGGTAAAATCTTAATTATATCCTGATTGACAAAATATAAACCAAGCTTAATTACTAGTACCAGATACTATACCCTAAATTTTTCTCTATTTAAAAAAAAGAATCAGAATAATGTCTCTCAGCTATTTAAGATAACTTTTAGACAGCACCAAAAGCATAATCATCCACAAACTGAACTTCAAACTGGTTTATGCTGTAACTTTTTATAATTTGGAGTGTTTAAGAGTTTGAGTATTACTTTACCATCTCCATTTGATTTCTGCTGAGCTATAGTGTAATAGCACTTTGCCTTTGTTAATTGTGTAAATGTGGATTTATGGACTTTATATTTTTAATTACAATTTTAGGAAGGTTTTTATAAATTACTATGTACTCATTTATTCATTCTTTCAACAATTTATTTTAGAGTACTGATTGTTGGTCAGCCACTCTTCTTTGTACTGGAGATACAACGGAGGACAAAATTGGCAAAAAAACCCTGATCTCATAGAGCTTTTTGTAGAGGGAGGAGATAGGCAATGAAAATAGCAAATATGAACTGTAAGTTAAAAAAAATATTGCTATGGGGTAAAAAGAGTGGGGTAAGAGGGGTGGGAAAGGTTGGTGATGACCTTCATGCTTATGATCTTGCTTACATACCACAGAGCATCAGAATTAACATTGGGATGCTAAATATTATTTACATTGGGTCTTTTACTTCATATAGTGTAGATACCTGTGTTTTATTTTCTAATTTATAACTGGGATTACTGATGTGTTTCAAGAATCCCCTGAATTTAAAATTTTCCTAAAATATGGCCTTATCTGGATAGTCTACTTGGAAAGTATAGCTAAGTGAAGTTAAAAAAATTTTTTTAATGCTTATTTATTTTTGAGATAGACAGAGCGCCAGCAGGGGAGGGGCCAGGAGAGGAGACACAGAGTCCAAAGCAGACTCCAGGCTCTGAGCTGTCAGCACAAAGCCCGACACAGGGCTTAAACTCAAGAACCCAGAGATCACGACCTGAACCGAAGTCAGATGCTTCACTGACTGAGCCACCCAAGTGTCCCTAAGTGAAGTTTTATTTAAAAAGACAGACACTTAAAATTGTCTCTATTGGTTAAAGTGGGACCAGTTGGCATATTAAACCCCAGTAGAAAATTAGTACTTGTCTTTTTTTTTTTTTAGTGCACTGAATTTATGTTAAAGTTGTAAATTTAAAATGCATTTAAAATAATGAGTTCTCTCACTAAAGAATTTTCTTCTCACTAAGAAATAAATTTCAGTGAAAAATTTTCTAAGTTATTAAGAGTTTGAAAAATGGCTTAGACTCATACTTAGAATGAGGAAGGAGAAAATTGGGCAACTTAAGTTATCTTTAAAGTGCTTGCAGTAAGATCTGAATACAACATCGAGTAAATGGGCTTTGGGCCAATAATGGACATGAAAATAGGCTACCTATGTCCCCCTCCAGGAGACTGTTGCCCAGCTATCAACTCCTTCAGGGTGGGCCTCCATTGCAGAGTGTCTCCTTACCTGATGTCATGTCCTTCTTATAGAAGGCCACAACTCACGACAGCCAGGCAGACATTAAAAGTCTACTATTTCAGCCCCACATGGACTGTTGTGATGGGCCATGTGTATTCTACAGACAACTGACCACATAATTTTCAGGGCTCAATGCAAAATGAAAATGTGGACCACTTTATTCAAAACTTACTAAGAAGTTCAAGGAGATGACAGTGGAGTAATGAACAAGCACAGGGCACTTCTATTGCACCTACACAGCTTGTAAAGCTGACCCTGGCTCCACAGCATCCCTGGTTGCTTGGCCAAGGTGCTGTGAGGCTTGCATTGTAGTTCAACCTGGATTCCAAGCCAAGTCTTGTGTAACCAACCAATTACCTTATCCTAAAAAATATAAACTATACTTCTGCTGGTTCACTTATAGCTCTAACTAACATGATATGAACAACTCTGGTATCTATAATTCTGTTTTATATGTTATATCCTAATGTTTTACAGTGTAATCTCTGCCTTCCTACCTAAGTCATCATGAATATGATGCTTTTATTCATCCAGTTCATTTTTGCCCTTACACAGAGGTACCTCCAGATTCTTACTCAATTTGAGAGAAGGCTTCTATAAGAAAAACAGTATGAAATTACAAATACAAATTTGGTATGCAAATTAATATTTGCTTAAAATGAGAAAAGAAATAATAGTAAATATGAATTTAAAAACCAGACAAATGCCATGTATATAGGAGTTTTCTGACTGAGCTTTAACCAATCTTTTTAAGTTAATGTTTTTGGCTTCTACTAGGATACTTCCTTCTTGTTATATGTGAATTTTGGTATAACTAATAATTGTGAAAAATATACCAAACTGATAGTTCAACTCACTTGTACACAGCTGATGATTGGAAGAATTTTTCAGACTACTTTCTGCTTTCATGCATTTCAAAGCTTATATTTTCTCCACTATTTCATTGCAAGGCACCATAGGACATGTTCATGTTAACATATATATTCTAGCCCTGAGCCTTTGTGTTAATTGCTGGGCCTGTGAGCACAATGGGCAGGAGTATTTCTGGAAGTCATCCCTATACTGGGTCTGCTAGCAATATCTTAACTATATGTGGAAGGGACTGTGAAAAAATAAATATATCCCACTAAATCAACAATAAATGTATCCCCAACTCAACTCCTTTGTTGAATTCTCAGTATGCCTATGGCTGCTCCAACACTACTGGATCATAAGGGAAAGTGTGACAAAGAAGTCAGCATGGAAAGTGACCTTAATTGATTACAGTTATAATATCTTATGTTTTTGAGATTTTGAAAAGATATGATTATGTGCACACATTGTTAGGGCACATGCAAGAATTCAGAAGAGTAAATATACTCAACTTGTTTACACTGATTACAGACCTGATCCTCTTTAAGGAATTTCTGACCTCCACAGTTGATATTTTTCTATGACAATAAGATGCTGATGCCCGTCTTTTTTCAGGAAGTAAATAAATGCAAAGACTGTAGGGAGCTATTCAATATTATTTGTAACTAATGAATCTTCATTCTTAAATAATGAACCAGTGTTAATTTTTTAAATAATTATTTTATTAAATTCAGGGCACCTGGGTGGCTCAGTTGGTTAAATGTCTGATTTTGGCTCAGATCATGATCCCACGAACTGTGGGATTGAGCCCCTCCGCAGGGGCTGATGGCATGGAGCCTGGTTGGGATTCTCTCTCCTTCTCTCTCTATCCCTCCCCCACTCATGTGCACGTGCTCTCTCTCTCTCTCAAAATAAATACATAAACATTTAAAAAAAGAAGAAGCTTTATAGTTTAAAAAAAAGAATTATTATTATTTTTTTTTATTAAAGGAGGCAGGCCCATTACAATATTGTCACATGGAAATTTACTCTTGCCTCCCCCCCTCCCCTTTCTTTTTAGTGTTCTTTCAAAGTAAACTTTTGCAATTTCTTAATGTTGGTCCTCACTGATCAATTAAATATTCATGGCTTGGTCCATACCTTTTTCTCCAACAAGTTTAGATTTTATTAGATCTATTCAATAATAAAAATATGTACATTTTTTGAATATACATAATACGTCAGAAACAATGCTAAGGGCTCAGAGTATTACTGAGCTTATTTATTCCCTAATAACATTCTGAGGTGGTATTTCTATTTTCTCTGTTTGAAGGAATGGAGACTGAGAAAGCCCAGAAGCCCAATTTCACACAGCTAGTGAGTACAAATGTCCAGAATAGAATTTAGAGTTGCTTGACCCCAGTTTGTGATCTTGACCATTTTATTATGCTATTTTTTCTTTAGAATCCTGCTAGCTACTCTGTAATATGACTTATTTAATCTTATTAATACATCCTAGTGAATATACAATCTCTAGCACTAGTAACAATATAATATTTTTTGTTTGTTTACATCTAGATGTTGAGATCTGAAGGCAGCAGATAGTTTTTGTATCTTTGAATTCTCATGTTCTATAACCTAGAGAAAAGAATACTGCATGAATAAGTGAGTTAGTGAACTGATGAATGAATCTAACAACAGCCAGTAGAGATTAGTGGCTTGACTCAAAGGGGTCACATTGTCTATAGAGAATTTTTAAAAACTAAACTACTGAGTGATGATCTGCTTTATGTTATCAGCCTCCACTGGCAATTCTAAACAATGTCAGTAACAAAATAATCCTATCCACCTGGGTGGATCACTCTCACTGTGCCACCTCCCCCTCCAAGCAATTGATCTCAAATCAGGGTACTGGATTTTTCAGTGAATATTTGCTGGCAACTATTTGGGGATTATCTTGTCTCTCAAGTAATCAGATGCCTCTTGGCTTCCCTTGACTTTCTTGTGCACCACTTTCTATCCCATGCAGGTTTGAGGCTGTTGGTGGTTTGTCCCCATACATTTGGATATTAGCCATCTAATTTTGTTGTAAATGTAGTCAATGGGTTTTAGTTTTGCTCTTCCTTCCATTTTTGGGCAGGTTTCCTGGAAGACCTAAAAACTGTACTGTTTCTACTTTTGTCATTTTCCCAGAATCCCCCTGGGTATTTTAATTTTTAATCTTTGTCAGTATGACATGAGAATGGTAGCTTACTGTTTTTAACTTTTCATTACTTGATTTTTAGTAAGCCTGATAATTATTTTCATATGTATTTATTTATTATTGGCCTTTTTTTTTGTAGTTTGCCTATTCATAGTTTTGCCCCCCCCCCTTTTTTTTTACTGGAGTCTGCCTTTTTCTTAATGATATGTAAGAACTCTTCTTAAAATGTCAATCTTAATTCTTTGTCTATCACAACTTATGGTAACAACAACAACAACAACAGTAATAATAATTTGTAATGGTGTGGCACTTGTCATCTAAATTTATTTTGAAATAATATAGTTTTGAACTTTAGCTGAATCAATGTCTCAGTATTTTTTCTTTGTGGTTTTTGGTTATATTTAGAGAGACCTGCCTACTGGTTGTTGAAGAATTTAATAAGTTTTACTGATGAAAAATATTTAACTAATGTCACTACAGGGCAAAGAACAATGAAGTCTTGGAAACAGCCTATTGTCTTAATATGAAATGATACCAAAGTGTTGTTCCCATTCATAGATGATCTCTACATGCTCTAGTGTATTAAATAAATAATAACTAAGGTTTATTCAGTGCCTTATAATTTAAAGACTTCTTTCACTTACAAAATTTGGGCCTTACAATAGAAAAATAACTGCCTGAAGTCAGCAGCAATGATTTCTTTCCAAGTGAATTCTGACTAATTCTAAATCTTTCTTGTTGTTAAAAGATCTGAAGGTCAGTATTAGCAACTATAGTAAAAAAAAAAAAATCATGAGCAAACTAGTTAGCAGACATTTGCCAGGAAATGGATTGTTTGCAGATTATTTGGCATGAATCCCTGTAGAGAAGCAAATCTGTTCCCACTTCTTTACTCTGCTTTTCCTGCCTGCTCTGTTCCACAGAAGCAAATGTTTAGGTATATTTGAATCCTCCCAACTAAGTGTTTATACTAAACTGACCAAGATAAGTTATAAAGACCAGATGATATTTAAATATTACCCCTTTTTTCTACAGTTGATATCTATATTTAAAAAAATTACAGAAGATTATACTTTTTAAGGTTTTCTCTGTTTGGTATTAAGTTAAAAGTTAAAGAAAACCATATAACACTTTTATGTGATTTGGGGAATTATTTCTTGAATAGAGGGTTTTTTTTTTTTTTTTTTGGCTTGTTTTGTTTTTGTTAAAGTCCGTTTAAGTCAAAGTTAGTTCCTATGATGCTGCAATTTTGGTGAGTCAGAAACAAACCATATTTGGACTTTCAGTTTTCCACTTTCAATGGCTTCCTCTGTCCTTTTTTTTCAAGCTCAACAAATGTAAAATATTTTAATCAAGTGGAAACAGACAAAAATGTGACTCATTCTACTCGGCTGAGGATTGGTTTGCTGATGTCATCCTAGTTTCTGCCGCCAAATCATTCTAAGGCTTAAGATCAATCTAGGGGATCCTGCATTTTAGTGTAGGAACTAAAGCATTTTGTTCTGAACTGTCTTTATCTCCCTTTTCCCTCTGCTTCATGTTTCCTTTCAAAGAAAAAAAAACCTCTTGAATAGTTTCATACTTTTCTTCTGTGTCATAGCACATATATTTCCTTTCATTCTCTGTGTCTCCATTTCACTGCTTAATATATATTTCTTCTGAAGACTGTTTGCTATGCTTTATGTAGAAAAAAGAGCCATAGGATTTATACTTAACAGCTCGAAAACTCTGCTCACTCTCTTTCTGTAGTCTCCCTTTCAGAGCAGGCATTACCATCTGCTTTCATGACTTTATCTTTGTTCTAAGAACTCTGTTCTGAGAGCTCTGAAATTTGTATCTTTATGTCAACCATTTAAATGATCTGACTCAAATTCAGCTTTCAACTGACATCACTCCTCACATGTCCCACAGGCTCCTTTAATTCAAAATATTCAAAACTGAATTAATTATTCATACCAGGTACCCAAACTTGATATTTAAAAAAAATTTCCATTATCATTAATAGTTTTATCATCCACCCAGTCACCAAAGTATGTCTTTGAATTTAATTTTTTTTCACTTCTCCCTCTCTATGATTCCTTGAATTCAAGAATTCAATCCCTTTTTAGTTGTTAAAAGGAAAGACTTTGGAACCAGAAGACTGGGGTTTAAATCCTGTCTCCACCATTAGTATCTGTGTGCCCTGGTGCCTGTTACTTAAAACCTCACAGTTTTCTTGTCTATAAAATGGAAATAAGTATAGTATCTTATATCATAGGGATTGTGTATATACACAGTGCTTGGTGTATTGTAAGTGCTCCATAAATGTTGACTATTATTTTCATCATCATCTTCACTTCTCCCAGCTTTTTTGATTTACTTTATCTCTTATCTAGAATATTAAAATTGTTTTTTAATTGGTCTTCTAACTTTGGTTCTTATCACTGTATTTTGCAACCCATAGGGAAGTGTTTATGTCAATCAGGGTCCAGTAAGAACAACAGAAGCCACATGTGGACAATTGGAGACATATTGAACAATAAGTTATTAGAAGACAGAAAGAGACATGAGGCTGGAGTATTCAGAAACTAGAAAATTAGAGGAATGGCTTTATGGATGGAAACTCAGACTTGGGGGAACGGGCAGTGCCTGGAAGTTACTGGTACCTCCATGGGGGCCTGAAAAGACTGGCTTTGGGAAGGCCACAAGAAGCCCAAGTACCATGGCAGGGCGACTCTGACAGAAATACGAAGCAAACAGGAAGGAGAGAGTTCACTTTCCCTTTTACGAGTCTTCTAGTGTCCCTTTCCAGTCCCCTACTGGCAGATTCTAACAGAAACAGCTGGCAAGACAGTGATTTGCAGTCTCAGCATTAGCATTCTAGAACAAAGTATAGATGGATGGATTGGAGATGAGTATCAATAGCTTAATAACCAATACAGTATGCTTTCTTAAACACAGATCGTCTCTCCTCCTCAGCTTGGAAATCCCCAGTGGGTCCTCATTGACTGTGGGATGAAGTTCAGACTCTTCATACTCTGGTCACAATCTACTTTTTTCATCACTTTTTCTAATCTTCCCTCTCCTCCGTTATGACTGACTACCCCCACCCCACCTCCTAATTTCTAGTCCCTGCTTCCCATGCCCTTTGCTCTATAGTCCTCAGTTCATTCTCCTGAAACATTTAATACTTCCATTGTTTTACTTCTGTTGCCTCTTCTGCTTCCTTTATATTTTGACAAAATCCTGTTCATTCTTCAAGAGTAAACTGTTCCATCAAACTGACTTCCAGATAAAATTAATGACTGATTCCTCTGTACTCCCATAGATTGTCCATTCATTCAAATCAAGTATGCATTAATCCCTTATTATGTTACAGATATTATGCAAAGCATTGTGCATACATGGTGAACCAAATGCCCTTGGTCTCTGCTGCATGGAATTTCCTGAGGAAGTGGCTTTTGAACTGGTATTGAAAATAAGTAGGAAAAGAAGGGTGGATTGGAGGAGAACACTAATGGATTTGGTTTCAGATAAGCTGAGTTTGACACTCCTTTAAAACAACCAAGAGGAGAATTAAGAGAACTGTTGTATAAATGAGTGTATAGCTCAAAAGTAAGAGAAAAGTATATTGAGACTCTCTAGCATACACATTCCAATTAAGATTTTGGAGAGAGAGGAGAGTAAAGAAAAGAAGGTGATAGTTAAGTTTTTAATAACTGCAACAAGTAAAGGTTGAGAGAGGGAAAATGACACCAAAAGGAGAGAGTGATCAGAGAAGCAGGAGTAAAAACAGAAACAGGAAAAATTGTAAACAAATGGAGTAGCAACAGTGTTGAATGCTCCCAGGGTTTGATAAGGTAACATGTGGACTTCTGCATGGGACTTAGTGATCACAGGGGGACCCTCTTCAGTGGGAAGGTGGTCCTGCTGCACAGAGTAGAGCAAAGAATGAGGAAGTGAAAGTGAAGACAGCTAATGTAGAGAACTTGTTCAAGAAATTTGGCCAGAAAAAGCAGTGACCCAGGGCACTTATTTCCTTCTATTATACTTATTTATCAGCTTTTCTAAGCTGCTAGAATGTGCGCTTCCTGTGGGCAGCTTATTGATCTTTGTAATCTTAGCGCTTAGACCAGAAACTGGCACCTACTGGAAACTTGAAAAAAAAAAGTTGTATGACTGTTGAAGGTCAGTAAAGCAGATTCATTGAAACTGTAAAATAACTGCATGTCTCAGTCTGTTTGGGCTACTATTACAGAATACCACAAATTTGGTGGTTATAAACAACAGACCTTTATTTCTCACAGCTTTGGAAGATGGAAGTCCAAGTTCAGGGTGCTAGCATGGTCAGGTTCTGGGGAAAGCCCTCCTCTGCATTGCAGACTTCTCATTGTATCCTCACATGATGGAAGGGACTAAGGATCTCTCTAGAGGCTCTCTCTCTCTTTTTTTTAAGTTTATTTATTTATTTTGAAAAAGAGACAGACAGACAGACAACATGAGCGGGGGAGGGGCAGAGAGAGAGGGAAAGAGAAAAAATCCCAAGCAGGCTCCATGCTGAGCCTGATACAGGGCTCGATCCCAGGACCATGAAATCATGGCCTGAGCAGAAAGCAAGAATCTGTGTTTGACTGACTGAGCCACCCAGGCACCCTTGGAGGTTCTTTACTAAGGAGGTTCCATTCATGAGAGTTCTACCCTCATGATTTAAACACCTCCCCAAAGCTCCAACTAGTGATACCTTTTAAAAAGGGATTAAGATGGGAATGCAAGCTGGTGCAGCCACTCTGGAAAACAGTATGGAGGTTCCTCAAAAACCTAAAAATAGAACTACCCTACGACCCAGCAATTGCACTACTAGGTATTTATCCAAGGGATACAGGTGTGCTGTTTCGAAGGGACACATGCACCCCCATGTTTATAGCAGCACTATCAACAATAGCCAAAGTATGGAAAGAGCCCAAATGTCCATCGATGGATGACTGGATAAAGAAGATGTGGTGTATATATATACACACACACAATGGAGTATTACTCGGCAATCGAAAAGAATAAAATCTTGCCATTTGCAACTACTTGGATGGAACTGGAGGGTATTATGCTAAGTGAAATGAGTCAGTCAGAGAAAGACAAGTATCATATGACTTCACTCATATGAGGACTTTAAATTACAAAACAGATGAACATAAGGGAAAGGAAGCAAAAATAATATAAAAAACAGGGAGGGGGACAAGCATAAGAGACTCATAAATATGGAGAACAGATAGAGGGTTACTGGAGGAGGTGGGGAGGGGGGATGGGCTAAATGGGTAAGGGGCATTAAGGAATCTACTCCTGAAATCATTGTTGCACTATACGCTAACTAATTTGGATGTAAATTAAAAAAATAAAATAAAATAAATAAATTGAATTAGTGTAGGTGCTACATTTATTTTAGTTTTAATGTATTAATCAAAGTAATTACATGTCAAATGAGTATGAAGTTCATATATTAAAATTATTTTTGATATATGGAGAGGCTTTATTATTTTAAAATTAAAAACAGAATGATCATTAGATTAAAATGTTATGAAACAATTTTTTGAGAAATCAAATGTTTTGTAATTACAAAAATCATTTGATAGTCAACAAGTTGCTTATTATTGGATTTACTTAACCTTTTGTAAGTCTGTTGATAATCAATTTGTGTTTACATAGGGATAATTCTATTATGTCTCAATTTGTCATGCATTTTACTTAGTATTTTAAAATACATTGTTGATTTATGGCACTAGGATGAAACTGACCTAGATTTATGTCACAATGTATTTATAAGAGAGGGAAAATAGTTGCATCAATGCAAAGGGTATTGTAATGGGACTAATAATAATAAAATACCCAGTAGTAGCATAAAAAAAGAAAATAAAATAAAATTGCTCAGGGTAAATAAATAAATAAATAAATAGGGATTAGGATTTTAACATATGAATTTGGGGGTAATACAGACATTCAGCCCATAGCACAGAGCAAGCTCTTTGTGGTTTAAGTTTAACAGAATGGAAGCTGAAATGTTTATTAATTTTTTTCCCTGAGTTACTATTGGCCTAATTTTGAAGATGTGTTTCAATGATGCAAAAATACTTTGTATACTTAAAGTTAACAATAGGGGTTGCAGAAACCAATTAGAAAATATAGCCAATTTTTCAAAATATAACTTCACAACTCTAGTCTACATTCTTTTTTTTTTAATTTTTAATGTTTATTTTTGAGAGACAGAGAAAGACAGAACGTGAGTAGGGGAGGGGCAGAGAGAGAGGGAGACACAGAATCTGGAGCAGGCTTCAGGCTCTGGGCTTTCAGCACAGAGCCCGACGCCGGGGTCAAACTCACAGACTGTGAGTTCCTGACCGGAGCCAAAGTCAGACACTTAACCAACTGAGCCCCCCAGGCACCCCTATATTCTCTTGTTTAAGTTTGAAAAGTCATACATGTACCCTTGTTTGATTCCATTTTAACATCTACTACAGAAGAAAACTAAGTTTTTGTTTGATCTGCAATGGTGTTGCTAGTTTCTTTTAAATATACTCCAATCTTGTAGGAGCACACATGGCCAATTTTTCAGTCCTTAATTGCACAAATCCAATGTTATGTTTACAAAATCACTTTTGCTACTTTTAAAAGTATAAATTAAACTATGTGTAAAAATTATCTTGAATATTTCCAATCAAGGAATCTTAATTTAGGCTTCCAAGTTTCATATGTGAATTGCTACTCACAATATAGTTGAAAATAATTCTACAAACTTTACAAGTAGGTGACATTCTTATCAAAGCCATCTAATGTCACCTTTCAAAGCTGTGTGGGCCCCTGTGGCAGCTCTTCCCCTCTCCACCTCCCACATTTTATTAATCTCTAACAACTTCCACAAAATTGCTGTCAGGGTGAATATGCTGGGCAAATACTGTTTCAGGTGTGTTGTAAATGACAAAGGTTAGTGGATTTTCCTTCCTTTTCAATGGTATTCAGGCTTGGCTCTAACACTTCAGTTAACAAGGAACTACTCCTTAGCTCAAAGGACTTTTATTCATCACAAGATATATTTTTGGAGAAGAAACTTCTTATTTCCCCTCAAATCACAATGTACAGACAACTACTATTTCTGCCTCTGAATGTAGCTGTCCTGGAGGGCATATACACCCACTGTGAATCCACTTGTGTTCTCTGTGCAATCTGAGTGTTGTATGTCCTTAAGATTCTGAGTGCTGTACTTGTCCTCCTTTGTTGAATTTACTCCCCTGAGGCTCCTTTCAGCATTTGGGTTGAGGTAGGATATTCTTGCTCTTGCCATCTTTTGTGTGGTTATAGTCATATAACCTGACTTTGACATATTTCTAACCACTTGTCCATCTTATGGGGTCCATCAATGAGCCTGAACTCACTTGAATCATCTCTTTCTCTATTCCTAATCAGTGATGTCAGGGGCCCATTATCTCCACATATCTCCTCTTATCTTCTCCCACTCCATACTCAGTTCCTCCACTCCTAGGCCATGGTGTGACATACACACCTAATAATCATTTTAAAAGTTTTTTTTGTAGACTTAGGAGAGGCTAAGAGTAGTTTGTAGCAGGGGAGGGGAGTAATTGCTCTTCTACTTGAAACAGATCATTTTAGGAAATAAGGATTTTGACAGGGTAGTATGAGTTTGGTCCTGTAGTTACTTAAAAACTCCACCAGTTTTTCTTTATGTGATATCTTGATTCTGGTGTGTTACACAAATTCATAGTTAAGAATGTTCGTTACTTTTGCTTCTCTAGTAAATTACATATCCCTTTTTAAAAAAACCCTTATGATCTGATCACTTACAGGAATTATAGGAAATTAAAATAGGAGTGTAGACAGCCAATAATTATTGACATCTACTATTGGTCAAATATCTTATAATGCAATTATTTTACTAATCTTTATAATTACTTCACCATTTAGGGAACGTTATATCCATTTTACACACAGGCAAGAATGGCTCATAGAGATGGGGTTAGGTCATAAGTACAACATGGACATAGGAATCTAACCCAAGGCCAAATACTGTGCTGTTTCTAAACATTAATATTCAGTTCAATAATTTTAGTAAGACTTAGAGATGGCCTATTTTCTCATTTAGAGACATAGCCCTCATAGTAATTAAGAATATAGGATTTGGAATTAGATTTCCTGGGTTTCATAACTTTTCTCTGCTATTCACTGTGCTGAGGCTCTGAGCACATTACTTAACATCCCCAAACTCAATTTCATCATTTCTAAATTAGAGATGATGATGGTAAATATGGAAGTAGGTTTTCCTTCTAGAATTGTTTGTGCTAAAGGAGATGATCCATGCAAAGCATGGTGCTGACTGGTATAAACTAAACACAAAAGAGTTGTACTTTTATTAATTCAGATATTTTGACTTAAAAATAGCTTTCTTCTCTTTTGGCTAACAAAATAGGAAATAGAAAACAGAAATAGAAAATAGGAAATAGAAAAAGCTATTTGTCCAAGGCAGGGATCTCAAGCTTCCTGTGAGTTTCCTCAAAAAGTTAAAAATAGAACTACCCTATAATCCAGGAATTGCCCTTCTGGGTATTTACCCAAAAAATACAAGAACACTAATTCAAAGGGATACATGCACCTCTGTGTTTATAGAAGCATTGTCTATAATAGCCAAATTATGGTCTATCAGCCCAAGTGTCTGTCAACAGATGAATGAATAAAGATTGTGGTATATATATACATATATTCCATATATATTGGAATATATATTGGAAGATGTGGTGTGTGTGTGTGTGTGTGTGTGTGTGTGTGTGTGTGTGTATGGAATATTATTCAGCCAAAAAAAAGAATGAAATCTTGCCATGTGCAATGGCATGGATGGAGCTATAGAGAATAATGCTAAGTGAATAAGTCAGTCAGAGAAAGACAAATACCATATGATTTCACTTCTATGTGGAATTTAGGAAACAAAACAAATGAGCAAAGGAAAAAAGAGAGAGAGAGAGAAAGATGTAATGAGAGATAAGCCAAGAACAGACTCATAACTATTGAGAACAAACAAACTGATGGTCACCAGAGGGGAGGTGGGTAGGAGGATGGGTGAAATAGGTGATGGGGATTAAGGAGTGCACTTGTCATGATAAGCGCTGGGTGATGCATGGCATTGTTGAATAGGTATTATTTTACACCTGGAACTAACACTATATGTGAACTATACTGGAATTAAAGTACAAGATAAAAACAAGATAAATTTTAAAAAGAATACATGAAATAGAAGGAAATTCTTCAATCTGTGACAACATGGATAAACCTTGAAGACATTATGCAAAGTGAGATACGTCAGGCAATGAAAGACAAATACTACATGACATCACTTATATATGGAGTATAAAGGAGCTAAACTCACAAAAACCTAAAGTAACATGATGGTCACCATGGTCCAGGGTGTGAGGGAAAAGGAGAGATATTGTTTAAAGGTTCAAATTTGCAACTAGTAATCAGATAAGTCCTGGAACTCCAATGCATAGTATATACAGCATATGGACAACGATATTGTATTGTAGTCATTAAACTTGGTAAGAGACTAGATCTTGGTTATTCCCACCATAAAAAGAAATGGCAATTATGTGTTGTGATGGAGGTGCTAACTATCACTACAAAGGTAATCATATTAAAATTTGTAAATTTATCAAGTCAACATGCATACCTTAAATTTATATGTTTTATGTCAAACATAATTCAATAAAAAGGAAACTGATTTCCATAAAAAAAGAAAATGAATGGCAAGTATTCTATCACTTTCACCCCACCATTCCGAGTCCTAGCAGACATAATTAACCCAGCGCAATATTATTTCCTGCTTAATGCAGAGATTTGTCCTAAAGCTTTTCCTAGAAAAATGTTCCAGGTGGTCACTATCCATCAATCAGGAGTCAGCCCACAGGATGAAGTCTTTTGAAGTCTATTTGTAGTCTTTGTGAAATGTTCATTAAAGAAAATAGTATTGGGACGCGAAATATAAAGGGAAAAATAAAGTAGGGAAATATTCTAGGGTGCTGAGATTCAAGTTTAAAGATTAAATGGATTTGATAATTTGAAAGTAAGTTTAAGCCAATTCGACAATTACTGAAGTGCAAATAGGTCTAAAACTGAATCAGTAGGGAAGTCAGACACACATGAACATGTAATTTAGAAACAAGGTAAGGTGTAATAGGTTGTGGTTAATTAGTCCAGAAAGAAGTCCTAAAGATTTCCAAAAATGGGACAAGTAAAGCACTAAGGGACCATTTGGTCATTATTCACTCAGCAAATGTCTTTGGGCAAAGCCCTGCTTGGTAAATGAAAAGGTACTTCTTTTTTTTATTTCCATTTTGAAATGCTAAAGACCTAAACTTCTCCATAAAATAGCATAAATTATTAAATTGGAGAAATAATGTTTATGTGGAATTAAGGTTGACAGGGAGAGCTGTGGACCAAGTTCTCCAATTCTATTCTCAATAATTTTCCATCATTGCTCTTCAGAATTTCAACGTGAGATATTTCACTTTTATTAAAATTCTCAGACATATGTAACTGATTATGCATTCAGTTAAGTCTCTCTTAGGTTAAAAGATCACCAGCTCTTCTGAAGTTTGCCTGTGCTACATTTGTGGCAAATAGTAACATATCTAACTTGGAACAAGAACTATAGTCATGTAAGGTGTGGCCCTCAATATTGAACCTGGAAGTACTATGTTACGACTGACATGGTGACAAAATGCTTAATGTAGGTCACTTAATCTACAAAAATTAAAAAAAAAATACTCAGAATGGCACTCTGTTCTCTAAACTTGCTGATACATTGCAACTTTGGATATTCTTTTATGTCTGATTCAGCAGTTTTAGAAACACTAAAATACTCCTCATACAGCTGTGTTCCTATTTGCACAGACCCCACATCTGCCAAAGCAAATACTGGTCTGCTCCCTGTAATTCTACTGTGCCACCAGAGTTTCTCCTGTATTTATGGGATGGGTGTGTTGATTGTAAGTTAGAGTTCTGGTGTTTGGTTCTTGACTACGTTGTACTTAAGTTCATTCTTTTTTTTTTTTCTCCTTTGGTTAGAACTTGAAAGCAATGCCACTTTTAGATTTGGGAGGGTGCAAAAAAATAAGGCAGAATAATTATATTATAGTCATGATATATCCTCATTTTATTTCCTTGACTTGTATGTATGTTTGAAGGACATCTTTTCTCTTGTTTCCAAAATATACTTTAAAAACTCCATTTCAGATTTATACTTTATTTGTACTGGTGCAAAGTTACTGAACTTAAATTTCTTTCTTAGCATTTTAACATATTTCCATGCTACTGGAGAAAAAAATATTTAGCAGATGAGAAGCTTAGAGTGTATCTGTAATACTATGGTTCTGGAAACAACTGAGCTCTTAAACAAAACTCTTTAAAGAGTAAATGATTTTATTTAAACATTGGTAAATTTAAGTATAACAAGCAGTGAAATATGAGTTATTGAAATTGTTCTCTAGGAAAGGTTAATGAATGACCATTATGTCTCTGATCCCAAATTCCCTTATCCTCATTCTCATTCATACTTCTGGCCAAATTGTCCAACAAAGATAATGATTTTAATGATTCTCAAATTCATTATGCCCACAGTGAATCTTCCTTAAAGCGAATCATTCCTCAAAGTGAATGGTGGAATCTCATATTCTAATCTATCTCCTTCATTTATGCTACATGCTTATATACTACTTGTATCATTTCTTTATTTTGCTCAGCAGCTCTCTTTTCTACCACATGAATTCTAAACCTGGAAAAATTAACTTCTCCTGCTTCTGAATATGAAACCTCTGCCTAGTTCTGGCCAGTTCACTTATTGCCTCTTGACTAAGTCAAAGTTATTCCATCCTCCACACTTTCCTTGCACTTATTTTTCTCACCTCTTTCCCCTTTATTCAAACCCTACCTTTCCTCATGACCCAGTCTGATAACGTATAGCTTTTAACTGCATAATTCAGTTTATTTACATTTACTACAACTTAATTTTTAACATTGCATTTTATTCTTCTGATTACCCTACTTTTTCTGTTTTTTCCATTCTTGCTTTTTCAGGGAAGAGGTTAATAGAGTTTAGTTTTTATTCACATTTTAATCCTCCATCCCCAATTATAATGTATTTTATACATTAATTTATTTCCTCTTTTAATTGTTATCCTAGATATTTTCACACACATTAAAATTAATAATCTAAAATTAATATTTTTAACTTCTTACCAACTAAACCAGGAGCTTAAAATGCTTTACTTCCCAATCCCAGCAGGTATATACAGTTTTCGTTTTGATTTATTTTTATTAACCCATCTGACTTTTTAGAAATTGTTTTATATGGTGAATAATTGTTTAGATTTTCCCATACATATAAAATTTTCTTTGCTTGCATCTCAGACTTCTTTTCTGAGATAACTTTTGTTTTCTCCCTAAAGTGTATTCCTAAAGTAACTACACTGACTTCTGGTTCCTTATATTGTAGAGAAAGCAGCTTTTAGTTTATTTATTGTTCCTTTCACAGTTATTTGCCTTTCTTTTTCTAATGCTGCCTTTATAGTATTTTGTCTTTGGTGTGCTGCTGTTTTAATATAATGTGCTTCAGTTTTTCTTTTCTTTTCCTTTATTTATTTATTTATCTATTTATTTATCTATCTATTTATTTATTTATTTAACATTTTCTAACTTTAAGGATCAGGTTAATTTTCAATTTTGAAAATTATTAGCCATTATCTTTTTAAACTCTTGCCCCTTTCCCATTTTCTTGATTTTCTTCTTTTGGAATTTTAATTAGATATATGTTATAGTTTCTTACTCTAACATGTATATCCTTTTTTTTTTTTTTAATTTGAGATAAAGAGCATGCATGAGTGGGGGAGGGGCAGAGGGAGAGAGAAAGAGAGAGACAGAGAGACAGAGAGACAGAGAGCATCTTAAGCAGGCTCCATGCTTAGCACAGAGCCCTAGGTGGGGCTTGATCGCATACCCTGGGATCATGACTTTAGACTATATCAAGAGTCCGATGCTTGGGGCGCCTGGGTGGCTCAGTCAGTTAAGCATCCAACTTCAGCTCAGATCATGATCACATGGTTTGTGAGTTTAAGCCCCATCCTGGGCTCTGTGCAGACAGCTCAGAGCCTGGAGCCTACTTCGGATTCTGTGTCTCCCTCTCTCTCAGCCTTCTCCCACTTGTGCGCGCTCTCTCTCTCTCTCTCTCTCTCTCTCTCTCAAAAATAAATAAATATTTAAAATAAAAGAGAGTCAGATGCTAAACCAAGTGAGCCACCCAGGTTCCCCTAACCTCTATACCTCTTAATGTCCCTTTTATTTTTCTTATTTTATGTTTTTTTTATGTTGCATTCTGGATATTTTCTTAAATTATGTCTTCCAATTCACAAATTCTCTCCTTAGCTATGTCTAGTTTGCTTTTGGATTATAATATTTTGTATGATTCCATTTTATCTCCATTATGAACTTATGAATAATACCTCTTTTTAATACTTTGCTAGTGGTTGCTCTAGGGTTTATAATATACATTTTTGAATCAAAGTCAACCTTCACATGCAGTGTTAAACTTTACAACACTATAATTCCACTCTCTCATTCCCATTTTTATACTATTTTATCATATAGTTTACTTTTTCATATGTTATAATTGCTATTTTTGTTGCTTTAGACATTCAGTTGTATTTTAGAGTAAAAAACAATACTAAAATATCTTCTGTATTTACTTTTATTTTAACCTTTTCCAGAGATATTTATTTCTTTGTGTGGACCCACACAATATTTCTATTCTATTGCTTTGCTTGAATAATTCTTTTTAACTTTTCTTATAGTGTAGGGCTTCCAGTAATGGGCTTCCAGTAATGAATTATCAGTTGTTGTTTGTCTAAAAAAAGATCTTTATTTCTTTTTTATTTTGAAAGATGTTTATACTAGGTAAAGAATTTTTTATTTCTTTCACTACTTTAAAAATGATATTCTATTGTCTTCTGTGTTTTTAGTCTAGTTGCCTTAAGTATTTTCTCTTTTACCTTTGGTTTTCAGAAGCTTGAATGTAATATAGCTAGGTGTCTTGTTTTTCCTCTTTGGTATTTATCCTGCTTGGTGTTCTCTGAGTTTCTTGAATCAATATTTTTAATATATTTTATTGTTTTGGAGAAACTCTCATCCACTCTCTCCCCAAGCATTACTTTTGCCCATTATCTCTTTCTTCTTCAATTTGTGTTACAACCCCATCTTCTTTTCATAGTGTTGGAATGCTGCCTGCTTGGCTGCCCTGTAACCTCAGGCTTCTGTTGGGTTAAAGAAAACTATGATTGTGAAGGTTATCTGGCTTTTATTTATTATTAGAATGGGAGCAATGCACTTGTTAGCTTTCTACTTCCTACCTAGAAGTGAGATGCCCTTTTGTTCTGAAATTCATTTTGAGATAGTATGTAATGACTTTTAGTGATGGAAGATGTGAAAATTAGTACATTTTATTTTCCTTTCTCTTCTCCAGCTCCTTAATTTGGATTAGTTGTTATTTAGGCCATCAAAAACACATGGTTTTTCTTTTACTTTAGTCATAATTTTTTCAGTTTGTAGCATGCATAATCTTTTCACATGGAATCCCCATTTTACTGTACTTAAAGCCATCTTTTGATTAGCTGAATTTGATCACTGCAGATTTTTTTTTTTTTAAAGATTAGTTATTGAGCCACTTTTCATTTCCCTCAGTATTTTGTGGACATCACTCCATTTTTTTTTCTGGTGCTGAATTTTACTATAAAAATTTTCCAAGCCAATTTTATTTTTCTCCTTTGTATTGGACTTTCACCTGCCTCAGTATTTATATAATTTTTATATATCATGAAAATTCAGTAAATCCAACAAGATATGACCTGGTGTTGATCATCCAGTAACAACTTTGTTATGATACATGTACTCTTTCTATATGTATACTTAAGATGTTCTTTCTTTTAATTAAAAATGTTCTTTTCTCTCATATCTTTGTATATATTTTCTGTTTCAATTGTTCTATTTTTTTAAAGTTTATTTATTTATTTTGAGAGAGAGAGAGGGAGAGAGAGGGAATACACATGAGCAAGGGAAGGACAGAGAGAGATGGGGAGAGAGAATCCCAAGCAGGCTCCACCCGGTCAGCACAGAGCCTGATGCAGAGTTTGAACACATGAACCATGAGGTCATGTCTGAGCCGAAACCAACAGCTAGATGCTTAAATGATTGAGCTACCCTCGTGTCCCTCCACTTGTTCTGTTTTATAATTCAAGAGCACCAATTGTGTATATATGGAATTTCTGATTTCTCTAGTCCTCTAATATTTATCATTGCCTTTGTATATTTGAATAATTATATCATCTTCCACTTCATTTTTGTGTAAGGACCTCTAACTTGTTCACTATCTCTCTGTTTTCAGTAATATTTATTACATTTCTTTTATGTTCACATACGACTTTTGTGTTAAATATTTTTAATTTTATCTTCCATTTCTTTTTGGAATATTGATAAACTTATTTTATATCTCCTATTAATATATAAACTTTTGGTCTCATAATTTATTGTGTGATTTGTTAATAGAAATAGCATATACTAATTTTGTTGAGAGTCTGAAGAACTCTTTGTGTAAACTATGTCCCTTGTTTTCTTATGTGTTGTCCTGTTCTTCCTCTGCCTTCTGCTTGCATTTATTTTCTCCTTTTATTTTTTAGTTTCCGTGTTGGCAATTAACAGGACTGGAAATTGTAGAAAAGTAGAGAAAGAACATTAGCAAAGAAACAAGGTAGAAAGGTCTATAGCTTTGATTGAGATTTATTTTCTTGAACACTCTGTCAAGGTCCGTCTTCACTTAGTTCTCAGGATCCATGATTGGCATGACTGACTCTGACATTTGTAGTGAAGCTCTCCTTCTCCTTTCTGCCAACCCATCCTTTCCCATAGACTTTTTGAGCTTTGATCTGGTAAATATTAAAGATCATTTGATTAAGATGCTATGCTACCTCCTCATTCATATATATATATATATATATATATATATATATATATATATAATTATTGAAAAAAGTAGAAACTATATGGCTGAATAACTACTATTTGGTGATAGTGCATTGTAGTTGAGGCAATGAACTCTGGAATAAAAAAATACTGGTTTGAAACCCAATTCCAACCACTGTCTTTGGCTGATTATACTTAACCATTCTAAGTTTTGGTTTTCTTATCTTTGAACTTATCTCAAGATAGTGTTTGCATTAAATGATGTAATGTCTGGATAGCACTTAGTAGAATGCCTGGCACAAAGTGTTCAAGAAATGTAATGTTTCTGTATTTTCATTATACGGTTTTGCTTTTAAGCACTCTTAAACGGGTGAAATCCTTATCCACAAGTTGCTAAAGCAAATATCTGCATTGATCTCACCTGGTTCATTTTTTCTGTTATCATTTTGTATGTCTCTCACCAATACTCTTCTGTATCCAACCAACACTTAGATGCCTTCTGTTTTTGATAGATTGTATCTATCAGGATCCTGGCCAACAAGAAATGAAATCCTCCAAAGGGGTAAAGGAGGATAATGAAAGCACTCTTAACAAAGGTGTGGGAAGGAAATAAGACCAATAGCAAATGGTAAAGCACCCAGGACCTGATTTTATCACCTCTAATCCTAAAGGAGAAAAAGAGGAGAGAAGTTACTGGAACCTGGAGAAATACTGCTGTAGGAAAAAGCTACTCCACAGGAATGTAGCCATTCTCTAACCACAGCCTGGCAGGAGGGGGCCAGGAGAATAAATACTCTGACCTCATTCTTTTCCTGCTTTCCAGTTCCTTACTGTGCTTCCCAATGGCCAAACCTCTTGGGGCAAAGAGATGTGCAAAAAGGATGGCAAGTGAATCTGAAGGGGCAAAAGGAGAAAACCAAATAATCTGTTGCTTCCTTTGGGAATTTATTATATTGGGATAGAAACTCTAACTGTACAAAGTTCTGTAGAGCTGTATTTGTACCTAATTTAGACTTTAAATTGAACAACCTTTATCAACTGAATTTTTAGAGTTCTATTTTCTTTACTGGCTACTCTACAGCTTTGTGATTTGATTAATTCAAAACAATTTTGAAGGTTGTTTAACATTTTAAAGAGAAGAGAAAAAACTAAATGTTACCTTAATAAATCTTACTCTGTAGTTACTTATAGCAGTGTCCCCTGGTTCATATTTTTTGCTAGCATTAATCAGATATTTTTACATTTAACTGTTTAATGACCAGTCATATGTGGATTATATAAATCTTTGCTGAGTAAGAACAAAATTAATAAAGTACCCAATAGGGATGCCTGAGTGGCTGGGTCGGTTGAGCATCCAACTCTTGATTTCGGCTCAGGTCATGATCTCATGGTTTGTGATCTCCACACTGACAGTGCAGAGCCTGCTTGGATTCTCTCTCTCTCTCTCTCTGCCATTCTCCTGCTTGTGCTGTCTCTCTCCCTCTCTCAAAAATAAATACATAAACTTAAAAAAAAAGTACCCAATCTTCCTTTTTGATCATAGGCCTGCCCAAGAATTCATAGTTATGGGAATCCAGCTCACAGAAGGTTACAAAAAATTAATATTGATTCTTTCTCCTAGCCACAGTCTACTAAAGAGATAAAACATTATGTGAAAGCATACATAATAATATACATCACCATATTACATGTGGGGAATTAACTATTCAGGTTAATAGGTACATAGGACTTTAGAGAAGGAAAAGTATTAACTTGGTTAAATGAGTGAATGATTAAATAAAATAGTTGATGAATAAATTATATATTAGGGTAAAATTGGCCTAATGTTAGCCATCATTTCTTTTTTTTAAATTCTTATTTAATTTACATCTAAGTTAGTTAGCATATAGTGCAACAATGATTTCAGGAGTAGATTCCTTAGTGCCTGTTACCCATTCAGCCCATCCGCCCTCCCACAACCACTCCAGTAACCCTCTGTCTGTTCTTCATATTTAAGAGTCTCTTATGTTTTTGTCCCCCTCACTGTTTTTATATTATTTTTGCTTCCCTTCCCTTATGTTCATCTGTTTTGTATCTTAAAGTCCTCATATGAGTGAAGTCATATGATATTTGTCTTTCTCTGACTAATTTCACTTAGCATAATACCCTCTAGTTCCATAGTTGCAGTTGGCAAGATTTCATTCTTTTTGATTGTCGAGTAATACTCCATTGTATATATCACATCTTCTTTATCCATTCATCCATCAGTGGACATTTGGGCTCCTTCCATACTTTGGCTATTGTTGATAGTGCTGCTATAAACATTGGGGTGCATGTGCCCCTTCAAAACAGCATACTTGTATCCCTTGGATAAATACCTAGTAGTGAAATTGCTGGGTCGTAGGGTAGTTCTATTTTTAATTTTTTGAGGAATCTCCATACTGCTTCCCAGAGTGGCTGTACCAGTTTGCATTCTCACCAGCAGTGCAAAAGAGATCTCTTTCTCCGCATCCTCGTGTTGGCCATCATTTCTAATAATTACTTATTATTATTACTTATCTATACCCCTCAAAATTGTGACATATATGTTCTGAAATGACAGGTAAGTACTCAATTTTCAGGCCTGTAATTTACTTTTCATTTATTATGAAAGCAATTTTCAAACGATTAAATTGACTTCTCACACATATCATTGAAGAAAATAAATGATTCTAGCGTATAGGTCTACAAACCAATAAATAAAACTTTTTCTTGCCCCTCCCATCTTTCTAGTAAGCCTTCTATCCTGTCTTTCTTTACCACTAGATTTCTACAAAATTGGTATCTCCTACCACATATTTCCTCTTTTACTATCCATATGTCATCCAAGTTAAAAAATGAACTTCATACAGTTTCGTATTCATAAGGTCCTTTGCTCATAATCAAATAATCACAGAGTGGTGGTAAGAGAGCTCACTTTATTCCAGCAGTACTACAAAATATGAATGATTGCCAGACTAGACTATATACTTATAAATCCATTAATTATCTTAGCTATATATAGTTATATTTATTATATAAAAATAACATTCATCATCCCAGCCTCCATATGGAAAATAGGCAGGATAAAGTGTAATATATACTTCTTCCAGGGAGGAGTAATAAAGTCCTAGATCTAAATATATATCATACCAAGGTTTTAAAGGTTAAGGTAGCAGAATAAAAACCAACAAGAGCCTATGGAAAATTTTTCCCACATAAGAGAAAAGCAGTAATCCCATATGGGTTATCTCCATTCCTTAAATATATTGAGCAAATACAGTCTTCATATACTTGTATGAGCTTTTGCTGGAGTTGTCTTCCCCTGGAAATTCTCATGGCTAGCTATGTTTGTCATTTGATGTTCAGCTTAAATATCACTAATAAACTAAATAGATAAACCTGAATAAACATTATTTTAAAGCCAGTTCAACAGCTGTAACATCCACAACAAAGTATGTGTGTGCCTCCAGGTGCCTTCATTTATCATCCAGAAGCTGTAGAATCTTACTAGGAACTCTCTCTACTTTCCTTTATTTGTAATATTTTAGATTGGGAACAGCTTAAGTAACTAATAATAAGGGAATAGCTCAATATGTTATAGAATGGATGTGATAGAGTATTATACAGCTGTTATACAGTATTATAAAAGCTGTTCATAGAATTTTTAGTAGCATGCATTAAATTCTTATGTTAACTGGGAAAAAAGCAGTATATTAAGTAAGAGATTACATATTAAAATGTATTCTTGAATAAAAAGTATTTGAAGAGAAATAAATGTTGTAAATGTTAACCAATGATTGTATTAAGGTGGGTGGTGGGTTTATAGAGAAATGATTTTTAAAATATTTTCTGCATTTTCTCTTCTCTAGTGTGGGAGGGAAAGCATGTCCTACTTTGTAAACTTGAACATTAAATACTGTATAAACATGTAGAAGAAAAATGGACATGCTTGGACTGTGGTATAAATAAGTGTTTCTCAAATTTTTGGTTCGGCCTTAGGAGCCCTTTGTACTTTTATAATTATTGAGGATCCTAAGTAAAGTTTAGTAGATTATACTTATTGATATTCACTATTTTAGAAATTAAAACTAAGAAATTTTTTGTTATCAATGAATTGAAAATAATAATAATATACCCATTTTGTGTTAACACAAATAGTGTATTATTATGAAAATAGCTATACTTAACAGAACAACAAGCTAATGAAAAGAGTGGCGCTATTTTACATTTTTGCAAATCTCTTTATATTCAGGCTTAAAAGCAAACAGCATGATTCTCATATTTACATCTGATTTCAATCTGTTGCCATTTGTTGTAATGGTTAAAGTATATGAAAAAATCTGGCCTCATTTATATATGTACTTGGAAAAGGGAAAACTTCACAGACTTACCGGTAACACCCAAAAAAAGAAGATCTTATGAGCACCCAGGAATGCTTAGACCTTCTGAAATAGGGATGAACTGGAAGTCAGATCTGGGTTTTAGTCCTGCATGCTTTACTTACTAGTTGTTTAACTTTTGCATGTCATTTAACCCTACTGCACTTAATATTAATTACCTATAAAATGAGATTCTTATCCCACTAGATGTTTGAGAAAATTCAATGGGGTGTAGTTGTGAAAGTCCTTTGCAGTATCAAAACAAAGATCTGGGAATCCACACAGGTCATTTTTGTGTTTTCTCTATGTAACCAAATAAAATCTCTTATAGATAGTTGTGTTTGAAACTCTCATAGTCATAGATAGTAAAGGAATAATACTTAGTTATGTACATTACTTTTAGGCAAATGGAAAGTCTGTTTTTTTTTTTTCAGGAGGATATCAGACACTTTCATTATTCTTTCCCATCTTTTCTCTACAAGCACTCTCCTTTTAGTTCATTCTATTTGATCAGTGCTCAGATGGAAGTTCTTTCTGAGTTCAGGCCGTCTGAAGGGAACCCTGCCAAACTAAGGGATTGCTCACTTGTCTTGTCCTTTTACCCACTGAAAATATGTTTTTAATGGCTAAAAATAACTGCAGGATCCCACACTGTCCACTATTAAGCAAAGAATTGAATAAAGTTCTTCTCAAACAGTCTGCTTGTAAGAATAATGATAGCTTATATTTCATTAATTTTTAGAATTTATAAAACTCATTCATGAATGGTTCCTGTAGTAATACTTTGGAATATGAAGGGGCTTTCACTTGCTCATTTTCCAAACAAGGAACTGGGCTTTGCTGATGTATGGAGCTCTCCTTAGGTCAAGTGGTTAGTCAGAGGCTGCCCCAGGACCAGAGCACATATTTCCCATGGCCCAGTATTGCCAGAGAGAATATTCGGTAGAACAGTCCTTTCAGAGAAATCACACTTCAAGTTCTTAATGACAATAAAGGAGTTTTTGTTAGGTTCCTTTTTTTTTTTTAACCTAAAATTAGTTTGATTATACTTGCAATTCATTCCCTTTCTTCAGGATTTGGAATTTGGAATGGTATTTATCTTTCTAAATACTTTAAAGGGCTAGTAACACTCACAGACTTGCATCAGAGAGGGACTTAAAGATATGTTTTCCATTTCTCTTTTCTGTGTTGACTCTCAGGCTGCTGAAAAACCACTTTGGAGTGAACCTAGGAAAGGAGATGAGGTTGCTATGTGAAAAACAGAATTCAAATCTATGTATGGTTACTGATTCATGCACATTTTTTCTTGAGCTATGTCTTCTTTTGGAAGCAGAGATATGGGTGTGGTTCTACAAGGAAACCACACAGAATATTAGAAATACATTTTTTTTCTACAAGAATAAAGATGTAGGCATGTTATTGATGTCTTTCTGCACCTCTCTATTGACAGAGGGTTCTGGAGAATATAGTCCAGTAGTATATTAGTTTAGTGAAATCATTTAAAAAAAACCATAGTACCTTGAAATAGAATAATTAGCATAGATATTGTCTTGAAATACTGACTAGGCTATTAAAAGATGAAAGTATTATTAAAGTTGGGATTTATTGTAATTGGCTTTTAAATATTTCCTGGCCCCTCTTCCCACCTCCTTTACTGTAAATACTTTAAGCTTTTAAAATATTGTGTTTTACTTAAGAAGATTTTAAGTATTAAAATATAAAATATAAATATGCTTTTTAAAATGTTAAGTTTTATTCCCCCACTTTGTACTATTGAGTGACCCATGACTTAACTCGGCTAGGCTACTAACAATTTCTTTAAGCCATTTGAATGTTTTCCTCTCTGTCTTTGCTAAGTTCCCTTCAGCTGATCTTTGTTGGAGTGATCTATTCTTTGAAGGTCTGCTTAAAGTCTACCACATCCATAAGCTCTTTTCAGATTCCTTATGACTCTATGTCCTTTTACCCTACCCTGTTTATCTGTTGTTGTGTGCATTTCTATAATAGAACTCATCCTGGTATTATGTGGATTTTAGATATCAGTGCTTGTATCTATTACCACCAAATCAGGTGAGCCCTTGGAGGGCAATGACTATGTCTTATATACGTTTGCATCCTGGAAGTAATATCTCAGTAAATGTGCATTGTGTTGAATTGCATATAACTTTTGAAACCAGAATCCTCACTTCCTTAAGTAGGTAGGATGGATATATTAGGATGATACTTGTTCCACGTACATTTGAAACAAGGGTGTGGTGGCCAATGCTCGTGCCTGAGGAGCACAATAACTTCTTAATTCTTTCTTTAACAGATGATTTCCATGTCCCAAATAATTGAAATAATTTGGAGAGTGTTTAATAGATTCATTAAAAAATGAACAGAATCCAGAACAAATTTAGTAAATTAAGTGCACCGTAGCTTCAGGAGCCAACTAATGGGCCTTAGAGATAGACTATAAGATGCAAATTAATAAAGAATCTCTTCTTATAATTAAATGTGTATACATTTAATTGTAGTTAAGGTAACAGGGAGAGAAACTGCCAAAGTTCTAAGTGTCCCTTGATTGTTTTAGCTAGGTATAATATTTGTGGAAAAAGAGATTCCAGATGTTCCAGGGATAATTCTCCAGATTCCTCTCATTCCAAAATCATGGAAGTGGAGATGATGCTGAAAGGGAAGACAAGGCACATTTATAAAATCTCACTCATCGAATAATGTCTTATGATTGCAATTATTCCAGAGAAAACAAAAGTAAGTCTGTGTAAAACAAGGAAATGAGGTCCATGTGTTCTTCCAAATCTCAGGAGACGATATCATTCACATACTTAAAAAAAAATTAAAATAATATACTCTCCAACTAGTGAGTGAAGCCTGTGTTAGTATTTTCTATGCATTAGGAATAATGACCCAATTTTTGTAGTAAGTTTTCACAGGAGGCTTTGATTTTCTCATCTTTAGGTGCCAAGGAGGACCCAGATTTATATGAGTGTAGTAACTTCATATCATACGCAAAATGAAATTTATAAGTTGACTTTTCACCAACTCTCTTTGTATGGGTGTATATTTTTATGTATGAATATGTACATATTTTACTTAAATAGTAATTATGGCAATATGATCTAAATGTACAGGATGTTTCTGATTTCAAAGCAGTATAATCAATGAGCCATGGGGTACTTGTGGTGTTTAGAACATTGGAAAGAGCCCAGATATCCTTCAATTTATGAATGAATAAAGAAGATGTGGTATATAATGGAATATTAGCCATCTAAATGAATGAAATCTTGCCATTTGTTAGAGTGTATCATGCTAAGTGAAATAAGTCAGTCAGAGAACACAAATACCATATGATTTCACTGATATGTGGAATTTAAGCAATGGAACATGAATATAAGGGAAAAAAAAAGAGATGGAGGCATTCCATAAGAGACTCTTCACTATAGAGAACAAAGTGAGGATTGCTGGAGGGGAGGTGGGTGGGGAGATGGGCTAGATGGGTGATGGATTAAGGAGGGCACTTGTTGTATTCAGCACTGGGTGTTATATGTAAGTGATGAATCACTAAATTCTACTCCTGAAACTATATGTTAACTAACTAAATTTTAACTGACTAAACTAAAATTTAAATAAAAAATTGTAACAGGAAATAAAAGAACATTGAAAAACTTGGATACATAGTGACACATTTTTAATATTTAATTAAGACTTCAATTACTGTGGTCAGAGCTTATCTGAATTCATAATTATATACAGTAAAACATTGGTTTATGAGCATAATTAATTCCAGAAACGTGCTTGTAATCCAAAGCACTTGTATATCAAAGTTAATTTCCACATAAGAAATAATGGAAACTCAAATGATTCTTTCCACAACCCAAAAATATTTATAGGAAAATGATTACAATACTATAATACAATACAAAGTAACAAAGAAAATACAAAATGTAAAGAAAAACAAATTAACCTGCACTTACCTTTGAAAACCTTCCTGGTTTTCACTATCACTGACAGAATCACTGCTATCTATTGACTCAATGGAATCTTTTCCTGCATGGGGGCCATTGTATATGTTTGCACAGATGTTGACTACAGTGCAGTATTAGTAAACTCTTGTCATAAACCATATTTAATGTAACTGGCAATAAGGCAGCAGAGGAAAGGGTCTATATCTGTAGGCAGCCTGACCTAGAATGAAACAAAGCATTCCTAAACTTACTTTTGAATGGAAAAGCAAAGGACTGTATTTTTTGAAGTGACAAAAAATACACTAGTGCCAGTTGTGGGCACCTTCCAAGGTTCAGAAAAATCACTGATTTCTGCCAAACACCATGGTCTGAGACTGAGTATTCGGGCAGGGGAGATGATCACCCACAATCCTGCAGTGAGAGAGAGAGAGAGAGAGAGAGAGGGAGGAACCATTGGCTCAAATGTGACCATGTGACATTCAGCATCACATACTACTTGTATGTATTGCAACACATCGCTTATTTATCCAGTTAAAATTTATTAGAAATGTTGGCTCGTTTTGCAGAACACTCACAAGAATAAGTTAACCCAAATCAAGGTTTTACTGTATTTACACAAAAATGAGCTCACTGTTACTTGAAGATATTTAAATAAAAATTATAATCCAAGTGCATCATATATTTTTTTAAATTTCTTTTAAATTTTTTTTTCAACGTTTATTTATTTTTGGGACAGAGAGAGACAGAGCATGAATGGGGGAGGGGCAGAGAGAGAGGGAGACACAGAATCGGAAAGAGGCTCCAGGCTCTGAGCCATCAGCCCAGAGCCTGACGCAGGGCTCGAACTCACGGACCGCGAGATCGTGACCTGGCTGAAGTCGGACGCTTAACCGACTGCGCCACCCAGGCGCCCCTTTTTAAATTTCTTTTAAACATTTATTGATTTTTGAGAGACAGAGACAGAGCGTGAGTGGGGGAGGGGCAAAGAAAGAGGGAAACACACAACCCAAAGCAGGCTCCAGGCTCCGAGCTGTCAGCACAGAGCCCATCTCAGGGCTTGAACCGACGGACTGTGAGATCATGACCTGATCTGAAGACGGACGCCCACCGAACTGAGCCACCCAGGCGCCCCTATATTTTTTTTATTCAATAATGTCATCTTATCTTATTAATGATTATTAAAGTACTTGCATACTATAAATAATTTTGATAGTAGGGATTGTGAAATTCCTGCTTTTCAACATTGATTTAAGACTTACTACTGATGGTCATTTCCCATTTGATATATCTACACTGGGGAGAGAGAGATGGGATGAATCTTTTTATTACTCACAGATTATCTAAAAAAGTATTTAAAAAATCATTTTGAGGGGCTCCTGGGTGGCTCAGTCAGTTGAGCATCTGACTTTTCATTAGTTTGAGTCCTGCATCAGGCTCACTGCTGTCAGCACAGAACCCACTTCAGATCTTCTGTCTCCCTCACTATCTGCCCCTCCCCGGCTTGTGCTCGCTCTGTCAAAAATAAATACTTAAAAGATATTGGTTGGAATCCTTCTGACATATTGATAACTGGTATATTTTTTTTATTCAAACACTGAACACAAATATGAAATGTAAAACAAAACTACAGCATAAATGAACTTCAAATGGCAATTTTATATAGAATGCTATTCTTTCCTAAGAGCCAATTTACAAAAACTTCTTGCATATTCTCTCAAAGGCAGAGAACTCCACAGCTCAGCAGATAGCACTGAATTTACTAAAGGGGCTGAAGCAGTAGTTTGCCCCAATACATAGGAAAATTTTAAATATTAAACAAAGTGCTGATGGACTTGGGAAAGGTGATAAAATATGTTACATTAATTTCCTTGCCCTCTACTTCCCTCTCCATCCCAAGGACACAATTCCCAGACCTTTGACGGCCAGATAATTGTCAACTGAACAATGTAAGAACTGAGTCTGATGGACTGAATGACTCCTTATTTTGTTGAGAAGCAACTTGACTCTGAGGCTTTTAATTTTTTAAAAGGAGTATATGGAACATAACAAGCTCATTTGGTATAAATGGCCTTTGGTGTCATTGAGTTTCTGGACAATTTCTCCTTTGTAGCCTGTACCTAGCCCTGCCATCTAAAAAGTTTCCCTCAGGGGAAGCCCTGACTCATGGACTCTCATTTTAGCTACAGAGAATTTTCTATTCCAATACAAACAATTATCCATGTTTTAGGATTTATTAGGCTTAGTAAACAATGGATTAATGGTTAAGAATGAAGGAATAAACTTAAAAATATAAACATAGAAATTTAAGAAAAGGAATGAACAGCTGATACATGCTAAGCATGGATGAAATCACAGAGCCAGACAAAAAAAGGCTACCCACTGTGTAATTTCATTTATATAATATTCTGGAAAGTCAAAGCTATAGGGACGGAAATCAGATCAGTGATTCCCAGATGCGGATGGGAAAAGATTGACTCCAAATGGAAGGACTTTTCGGGTAATAAAATATCCTCTAGATTGTGAAGATGGTTACATGATTGTATGCATTTGTCAAAACTCAAGGAAATGTACACCTAAAAAGGTGAATCTTGCTCTATTTAAAGCATGCCTTGGGGCACCTGGCTGGCTCAATAGAGCATGTGACTCTTAATCTTGGGATTGTGGGTTCAAACCCCACATTGGATGTAGAGATACTTAAAAGTAAAAAATCTTTAAAAAATTTTAAAAATTTTAAAAAATAAATCATGCCTTAATAAACAATATAAAAAAAAAAGAATGAGGATTGAATTAGTGGAGCATACTGTTGTGGATAATTAAACTTCCTTCTATTTACCTTAGGTTTTCATCTTTATATAAATGTTAACAATTAAGTGTTATTTTATCAAGAATTTTTAAAATTTTTATTTATTTTTAGAGAGAGAGAGAGAGAGAGAGAGAGAGAGAGCTAGTAGGGAGGGGCAGATAAAGAAGGAGAGAGAAAATCCCAAGTAGGCTCTGTGCTCAGCACAGAGCCTGATGCGGGGCTCAATCAAGAGTTGGATGCTTAATTGACTAAGTCACCCAGGTGCCCCTGTTTTGTTTTTTTTTCAGATTCCACATGTAAGTGAAATGATACGGTCTTTGTCTTTCTCTGTCTGACTTATTTCACTTAGCATAGTATCTTCGAGTTCTATCCATGCTGTCCCAAATGACAAGATTTCATTTTTTATGGTTGAGTAATATTCCATTATATATATATATATATATATATATATATATATATATATATATATATAGTTAAATTTTATTAAAAAAATTTTTAACATTTATTTACTTTTGAGACAGAGATAGAGACAGACAGAGCATGAGTGGGGAAGGGGCAGAGAGAGAGAGGGAGACACAGAATCTGAAGCAGGCTCCAGGCTTTGACCTGTCAGCACAGAGCCCGAGGCAGGGCTCAAACCCCTGGACCATGAGATCGTGACCTGAGCTGAAGTAGGATGCTCAACTGATTGAGCCATCTAGGCTCCCCAATAGTTAAATTTTAAACTATTGTAATGAGAAATTAAATGAGAATAGAATGAGAAATTATGTGTTTTTTTTTTTTAAAGAAGCACTAATGAGGTTATGTGTTTTTATTTAACTGGCACTTAGATATTACTTTTATGCCAGACCTTATCTAAGAGCTTTACAAATATCAACTATTTAATCCTCCTAACAACCCAGTGAGGTAGGCAATATTATATTTTCATTATGCAGACAAGGAAACTATGCAGAGAAGATATGCAATGTTTTCATGGTCACCTAGCCAGTAAGTAGTGGGCCAGGATTTGGACACCATCAGTCCAGCTTCAGAGTCTGTGCTCATAACCACTACACTTCTGCAGAATTTATTGTTATTATTGTTATTATTTTATATAACAAAATATATTATATATTTTTTACCTCTATTGAAGTATAAGTGATAAATAAAATTATGTGTCTTTAAGGTGTAGAAAGTGTTTATATATATATATATATATACACACACACATATATGTTTATATATATATATATACACATTGTGAAATAACAACTATAATCAAGTTAATTAACACATCCATCATCTCATATAATTATCTTTTTGTGTGTGTGGTGAGAACATTTAAGACCTACTCTTTTAGCACATTTCAAGTATACATAGTCACTATGCTGTACATCAGATCTCATTTCTGCAGACTTTTTTGATACTGCCTTTCCAGTTAGTAAAAATCTGAATTATAGTTTAATTACCATGAGGTACAATGGATAGACTGCTAGGATTCGGAAGCCTATGTTTGAGACTGTTTGCATTGTGTAACTTCTGAAAAGTCACTAATCTCTCTGAATCCCAGTATAAAATGTGATTATCCTGACCATATTACTTTACTGGGTTATTGTGAGTCTCAAAGAATATGTATGTACTCAAATGGTATGTAAAGAGTAGGATGCCACACAAGCCAAATTATTTATCAGGTAGGTCACTTACAATTTTGGCACACAGAACGCCCCATAACTTCTAAATGTGACTATTGATTGCCTCAGGAGATAAGACTGTATTTTGGAATGTAAAATTGCAAACTTTTCTCAAAATATGACTTACTCTGAAACATATTTACATTAAAGTTCATAACATAAGAAGTTAACAATTTCCAATACAAAAAAATTATTTCTAATTATGCCTAGGTGTAGGAAGATGTATTTTTATTACAAATATTCAGCTAGAGGTAAGCTATATTTATAAAGTTTGGATACGGATAGCATTCGTGACTAAATACGTTGGTTCATATATTTGTTTACTTGGAAAAATGTGCTGCTAAATACATTTCAAGGGATTCTCCCAGTGTTGTCATTTGTTTAAAAAAAAAAAATCAGTGATGGAGTTTAAGCTAAGGAAATAAACATCATATAATGTCTTTGAACCTCAGCTCCTTATTATGAAAAGACTGTGCAGCCAGAGTTCTACACCTGGATCTGGTAATTTCTTGATGTATGACACGCCATGAGTTATTTAGTTTCTATGAGCCTCAATTTCCTTTCTTCATATGTAAAACTGGGAAAATAATAGCACTTACCCCATAGCATTGATTTAAGGATTAAGTTAATACATATAAAATGCTTACATAGTTTTTGCAACAAGTACTTAATACATTTTACCATTATTACTATTGTTATGGTTATTATTTTCAGTGACTTTCTGCCAGAAAGAGAGTATATTCATAATATGCAGGCTTTTTCTGTTCAGAAATTATGGTTATGGTATTTCATAGCATATATGTGCAGAGATCCACCTAATCAGTTCTGTGCCGTTCTTCTACTTTGTTACCCATTGCTCTTCCTAGCTGAGCTATTCCTTTCACCAGGACCATCATTTTCCTAGTGCTCTGTGTTGACATCTTAGAATCATTTTCATTTGTTTCACTGCCACTTCTGTCATGGCCTTTCAATCATCAAGTTCTACTGATTGTTTACCAAACAATATGGGTTCAACAAATAATCATTGGGCAAATATAAATAACCAAACAATATCTATAATGTCAGGGAGCTTTCAATTTGATAGGGGAAACAGACATGTAAATATAATGTGGTGTTAGAGTAGTCTGTACAGAACATGGTGGCCAGTTCTACGAAGGAACAGGCTAGTTTGTCCGCGCGGAGGATGAGGTGGTAAAATTTGAGCTTTGCCGGCTCTATCATCCTCTTCGTTGGCAGAGGTGTCCTTTCAACTTTCTTTATCTAATTTCTCAGTGATTTTATTTCCAAAATACATCTTGAATCCCTCTGCTTCTTTCTATTTTCACTGGATTTCCCGTCCAAGAAACCATCATGTTTCATTTGGTGTAAAAGTACTTCCTAACTTGTGTCCTCACTTCCATTCTCGCCTTGTTAAAATATATTTCTCATAAGTCATTTAGATTAAAAAAAAAACAGTACTGATACTAGAGCACGTTATTCCTCTGTTTAAAACTCTTTAATAGGGGTGCCTGGGTGGCTCAGTTGGTTGACTGTCTGGCTTTGGCTCAGGTCATGATCTCACAGTTTGTGGGTTTGAGCCCCTCATTGGGCTCTGTGCTGACAGCTTAGAGCCTGGAGCCTGCTTCAAATTCTGTGTCTCCTCTCTCTCTGCTCCTCCCCCGCTCATGCTCTGTCTCTCTCTCTCTTCTTCAAAAATAAATAAAAACATTAAAAAAAATTAAAAAAAAAACCTCTTTAATAGATTCTCATTGCATTTAGAAAAAAAATCTAAACTCCTATTCGTGACCTGTGAGACTTTACCAACAGACTATTGCCATAAAGGCTTTCTTTTCATTTTTGCATATTCAAAGTTTATTCCTATGTTTGATAGGAGCAATAATGGCCTTCCAAAGATGTCCATGTCTTAATCTCCAGAAGCTGTGAATATGTTACCTTTCATGTCAAAAGGACTTTGCAGATGTGATTAAGGATCTTGAGAGGGGAGAAATTATCCTGGATGATATAGGTGGAAACAGTATAGTCACATGTGTCCTTAGAGCCAGAGAACCTTTCTTGCCTGTGGTCAGAGAAAGATGTGGTCACAAAAATAGTGTCAGAGTGATGCTATGTTGCTGGCTTTGAAGATGGAGGAAGAGGCTGTGGGAACGTGAGTGACCCCTAGAATGTTGAAAAGGCAAGGAAATGGATTCTCTGCCAGAACCTCTAAAAAGGAATGCAGGCCTGCTGACACCTTGATTTTGGCCCAATGAGACCCAGACTTCTGACCTACAGAACTATAAGATGGTACATTGTGTTGTTTTAAGCCACTAAGTTTGTGATAATTTTTATGGCAGCCATAGAAAATTAATATATAATTCCAAGCCACATACACCTGCTGTCACCTCTGTTTAGAATGCCATTTTTCCCCCCCATTCAATAGCGATAGAGCTTTTTTCAAATTTTAGGTCTCAGATTCCCTGTTACTTCTTTCAGATGGCCCTAATCTTCAGCATTCTTCCCACCACCACCTCCTGAACAACTCTAAAACAACACACTCTTTATTTCCTTCATGGCATATCATTGTCTGGAATTACCTGTTTTCATATTTACTCACTTATTTATTATTGTTTTTCCACTCAAGGTTATAAGCTCTCCAGCATCAGGGACTTTGTTTGTGTTGTTCACAGATATATCCTCAGTTCCTGGAGTAGAACCTGGCTAATAATAGGTATTCAACAAATATTTGTTGAATGAGGGAATGAACTAGACAAAGGAAATGGTTATTTCAGGCAAAGGTCAGAGCCTGAGCAAAATTCTGAGGTGTGAAACTGCTTATGTGCCTGGGAAAATTTATGTTTCCAATGGCTGAAGCCAAAAGAGGAAAACAGAAAGAGATGGGAACCAAGAAGTAGGCATTTTCCTCCTCCCTGTGCCCTCCTTTCTCCCCTTCTCCTCCTTCCCTCTTCTTTTAAAATATTATGTCACTATATCTTGTAAGTACTTGGGAGTTAATGTAGTTTAGGTTTTTTGTTTTTTTTTTTTTTGTTTTTTTTTTAGAAGGGGGAAATAATTGAGTGAAGAAACATGTAATAAAGCCAACAAGACTTGGCAATCAATTGGATGTATGTTGAGGGAGAAGGAAGGGTGTCTTCCTACGTTCCTGATCTTTGGGACTATAATAATGGTGGCAGTGTTAATGGGTACAAAGAACAATGAGAGATAATGGTTTCATTTTGGACTCTTTGAGCTTGGTGAACTTGTTCAGAGGAAGATGTTCAATGCAGACACTTAGAAATACAAGTTTACAGGAGCACCTGGTTGGCTCAGTAGGTTGAGCATCAGACTTTGGCTCAGGTCATGATCTCATTGTTTATGAGTTCAAGCCCCACATAGGGCTCACTGCTGTCAGCGATGAGCCCCTTCGGATCCTCTGTCTCCCTCTCTCTGCCCCTACCCCCACTTGTGTATGCAGCACCATCTTAAAATAAAAAATAAAAATTAAAAAAAAGAAATACAAGTCTGCAGATCTATAATTCAAGAAGAAAGCCTTGACTGGAAGTCGTTAGCATGTAAATGAAAATGAACTCCAGGGAGCTAATAATTAATATAGCCCAAGAGAATGGGCAGCATGGGTAACATGCTGATGGGACAATGTTGGAAAAACACAATAACTCTCTGAAAGGAAATAGAAAAGGATGTTTGACCAGAGATGCAAGGAATATAAGAGGACTATGTAGGACCAGGGAGTCTTGAGAGGAAGGTGTTTCAGTAAGAAGGGAATAGTCAGAGTATCAAATACTATAGGGAAGGAAGATGAAAAGTCTTTGGATTTATCAATAGAGATATGGATGTCTCTGGTACTGCTGGCGATGATATTCTAATGCAAAGGGTGAAGTATAACTGAGGGGTGCGGGAGTAGAAGGGGAAAAAGAGACTACACAAGATGAGTACTTAAGGGAAATCTTTGGGTTTTTTTGTTTCTTTTTTGAGAATAGAGATGACACAGAAAAACATCCTGCAGGAGATGTGAAGGGATGGGATAAAGAGGACCAAGGGAGGGGTGCCTGGGTGGTTCAGTTGGTTAAGTGTCTGACACTTGGTTTTGGCTCAGGTCATGATCTCACAATTTGTGAGTTCAAGCTGAACTGTACTAAAGGCATGGAGCCTGCTTGGGATTCTCTCTCTTTTCTTCTCTTCCTGTCCCTCCCCCTGCTCATGCTCTCTCTTGCTGTCTCTCTCCCTCTCTCTCTCAAAATAAGTAAACTAAAAAAAAAAAAAGGAGTGTCAAGGGAATGATCAACTGTGAGGGTGCTGAGACATCTATTCTCTGGAGACTGGAAATATTGGCGTCAGGCAGATCTAAGACGTAGGAAGAAATAAACATACTCACTTGGGAGTCAGACATCTCTGATAGAGAACCCTAAACCCTAAATCTACCACTTAGTAGCTGAGCAAACTTGAGCAGGTAAATTTCTTTGAATCATAATTCCTTATATATGATTTGAGAAAAATAATAACTTTCAAGGTTGCTGTGGAAATTGAATTGGTAAATGCTTACTCAAGAGGTGGGTATTATTATCATGTGTATACTTGGGAAGGGCTTCACTGAAATTGAGATGGATTTATGAGCTCCCCACGTAAGCACTGAGGCCTAGAATCAGTTCTTCAAGAACTAAGAAATGGTTGAGTCCTCTATCCTGAATGCAACCACATCTATAAAACAGACACACCTGGTGAACACCTGTGTACGTTTTACTCTTGCAAATTGTAATGTAGGATCCTAATAGATGATAGAGGAAAAGCCTGAGTCACAAAGCTCCCAGAGACGAGCTAATTTATCACAGCTGTCCTGAGAATATTTGCTGTGTCCCCATCATACCATGTGCTTTTGGTTTGATAGGAAGAAGAGGCTGAAGCTGGAGGGAACCGTGAGAGGCTGAATTGCGTTTTTAATCTTTCTTGTAAAAGTGAAAAATTAAACTGAGACATCCAGGGCTCAAGGTGATTGGAAAGTTGAGCCCCTCTGGAATATTTCTCCAGAGATTCTAGCTCCCAGCTAAAATTCAAAGGTTCTTGGATTTCTTCTATTAAAAGTGATCATGTATTACTTAGCTAATTGCACTCTATAATCTGTCCTTTCTCTGAATTTCTACTGGCCTTAATGCACTCCCCAATGTATTTATATGCTCTGGCTTATGTTTCTTTGTTTCATGTAAATTTATCTTTTTTAGCATCTACTTGTGTTCCTTGATGACAATGGGACAAGGCCTTCAGTTATTTCGTGTCGTTTTCTCCCTCAGTGCTTCGTATGGTGCAAGGTACCTGATCACTGCGTAGTTACTATAAGCAGTTGACTCACCTGTATTGTATAGGACAGCCATTCTGGGTCTAGGTGTACTCAAGGCAGTGAATGTATTAGATCATGTACAACACTCAGAGATCATTAAGATCTTGGCAAGCAAGAGGGGTGGCACAAAAATTCGTGAATATCGCTCTTAAAGGGCATGTGCACCTGGGACTACCACAGTCCCTGAAAGACTGGTGTAGGAATAATAACTCCACCATCGACTCTTATGTAGCTCTTTGCAATTTGGAACTTAGTTAATAATACACTACTCATTTTAATGTCCCTAAACCTTAAACACTGGTCAAGGCAGAGCCCTTTTCTCAAATGAGAAAATGGGAGTGCCCAGAGATAAAGGACTTTGTGTTTACGAAATTGGTAAGTGGCAGAGCTGTTGTCGAAAATGAGACTTGCTGGATCCAAATGCAGTATACTTCCCATTCCTCTACACTAACATAGTCGACTAGTTTTCTACATAATAAAACTTTCTGGGCCAAGAGGGATCTGCAGATGTGTTCCACTAAACAAGAGATGTGGAGAAATGCGGAGATCATCTTAATTCAAAGTAGGATGCATCACAAATTCATTCGTCTCAAGCAGTTTCCTTCACCTGAAGCTTACCTGGGCACAGTTTTAGTAGTCCCCTTCCAGAATCTGGGAAAAGAAACTGAATCTGGAAAAAGAAACACAGTCTGTCAAGGAGACAAGAATACTTCCTCTTCAGTGAAAAGAAAGGGTTAAAATTTGATCCTTTGAAAGTTTAAGGTGGACAAGAGTCCTGAATTATCTAGACACCAAAGAGTAGGCAAAAAGGCTATGTAGCTTATAGGGAAAAAAGTGAAGGGGTGTGTGTCTGGGGGAAGGATTAGGGAGGGGAGAATAGGACTATTTCCTTCTAACAGGCTTTCTGTTAAAAAACAAAAGAAAGAAAGAAAGAGAAAGAGAAATAAACATTTGTTCCTGTGATTAAGCCCTCATTTGTGTTTAAAACATAAGTGAAGTAGGGACAGTTCAAGGCACAGAGGCGCGTGTTCTGATTTGGTTGTTTACCATCAATCAGACCGTTGCTTGGCAGACACTGGATGGTTATGAGCCTGAACAAGCTGAAAAGGGGCAGGAAAAGAAGTGGAGGCAGCATTCTTCCTATTTAAAGCTGCATCGCTTGAAAAAAGTTTTCTCAGACTGTGCTGGAGCTGGTGCTGAAAAAGGGGGTTTGCAAAGGCTGCCCTGGGGCTGGTGCTAAAAGAGCCCGCAGCTGACTTCATGGTGCTACAATAACCTTAGAATCTACTTTTCACTCCCAGGAGGACCCACATGTCTAATATTTAGACATGATGGCAAACTGGGTGGAAGCAAGACCTCTCCTCATTCTTACTGTTTTATTAGGGCAGTTTGTCTCAATAAAAGCCCAGGAAGAAGGCGAGGATGGTGAGTTTGCTGTTTGCTTTGCTTGTGGTGTTTACTGCACGGTTTGGGAAATAGGTGGAATGTTAAGCCTCGGGAAGGAAGAGCGTGAAGAGGAAGTTCTGGTTTGAAGTTGAGAAGGGGGCTGACAGATTTGCACCTGGGAAACGGCTCTCTCTCGGAAGACAATCAGGATATTTGTAAATGCGGAGCTTCTCCATCTGCCGTTGGGCTGCATGTTTCTGGGAAACCCTAGGAGAAGTCCTTTTGCCTGAATGTGGACAGTGGGAACTTTAAAAGAAATGGAGAGTGCTTAAAACGGAGCACTAAAGGCACTTTTAGCCAGAGGAGTTCTGTTCTGTGGGCTGGAGTTTTCAGAGCAAGGAAAAGTCGCAGCAGGAGCTGGGTAGGGTGGAGTCTTTTTTGTACGGAACTTCAGCTGCTTCATACAATTCTTTGTTTAGAAAAACCTCTGCAGCCACTCTGATAACTGATTTTTCTTTGTCTTTGGCTCCTTATTCTTTTCTCTTTACAGGCTTTTACTTCTTTCCCATTTTCATTTGTGATCTTAAACCACTTTTGCTTACTGAGAGACAGTCTCGTTTACTTGTCCGTGACAGAGGCTGATAGAAGCCAGATTTCTTAAACAGTGGTATTTTCCCACCCTACTGACTTGATTATCAGGACAGTGGTGGCTCCCTGCTGGATGGCGGAAGGCTGCAAATCGGCATGCCTTATATATAATGTATTTATCATGGAATATTTGCATGGGCATTATCCTTTAGACACAAGTTTCATTTCTTTTTTCTGGTTTAAGGCAAATCTTGCCTGGTTACCGATTTTTTTTTCCTATGCAATTTGCTCATGGTTAGAGTTGGGTGGCATGGTAGGGTTAAGCAAAAACGCATGGCTGCTATAGAATATAAGAAAACATTTAAATTGGTTCCACTGGTTATTAAATCCTTATTCTCCAGACATGTTTTTTTTTTCATAATAGACCATATACATTTTCATAACTATTTAACATCAAACTCAAGCTTTTAAAACTTAGCACATTTAAACTTTTCTGTTATTGTCTTTATATATATTTTGAGTGTGTATATATATATATATATATATATATACACAGATATATGCATATGTGTGTGTATATTTTTTAATACCTGCTTCTGTGTATTTTTGCTCTGAAGATGTTCATAAAATTACAGGCCACAAGGTCTAAAAATCATTTAAAGAGTGAAAATAAGAATGTGAGATGAATACCCAACAATCTGTCCAGAGTCCCATAGAGGGGGCACTTTCTAAAATCTTGTAACTTTTTACGTTACTTTTTATGTTTTAAAAAACGAGGCAATTCATAAAAGGTAAAACTGTTGAGTTTCTTTGAAATGGTGTGAAAAACATTAGTTGTTTGGAGGGGAGGCGAAAATAATTGAATAGGTACTAGGAGTCAGGAAAGGGGAGGAAAAAATATGGAAAAATTACAATAGAAATAGCAAATTTAATTATAAAAGGAACAGTTCACTCCCCTCCCCCACCAAAACAATCAACAACTTTAGTTTAAAACTTAATTAACACAATTTTCCATGTCAATATACTTTAAAATAAACAACTTACTTTTATAAAGTGTGGAAATAATTGATCATGTGAATAAACGAAAAGAGTGTTTCATAAGGTATATGGAATAGGCATATGTTAAAAGACTTTCCCAAATAATTGTAATTACTCTGTAGGTGTTATTGAAAAATAAGGAGAGTTTAATGTTTTCTAATATTAATTTACCTAAATTTTAGAAATTTTATATTTGGTGCAAAACAGTCTCCATCTCCATACCAACCCCTCTTCCCCCTATATAACCAAACAGCACAGCAATCGGAATCCCAAACATCAGATTTTACAGAAAAAGTATAATTCCGTACATACACATGGTAAAACTTAAATTCCTCTGTTTTATTACTCAACCCAGGAGAAAATATGTGATAAAAATTCAATAGCAATAGAAAGTTGTATGGCCCAAATTAAAGGTAATATACACAAGAATCCCAGAATCTAGTATATTCAGAGTTTTGTAACTTGTATTGTACTTACTTACTGTTCATATTTTGGTTTCAGTTATATTGAATGGATACTTGGCAATACTTTATTCCCCCTGTTCAGGCTTGACACAAGCTTAATAAAAGTGTCAGAATTTTGAAACTCCATGTGATTTTAAATTTGGGGAAGAGTAAGTTCAAGTAAATGCTTTAAACTAAAGAAATAGCTAAGGTTCACAGGCAAAACAAGTATATTTTTCAAATTTTGGCTATAACTAAGTGATATAATGTGGTAGTGATTTTGTGTAAAAATATGTCCCCTTTGAAATGTAGACACGTGTTATCACAGGTAACTACATGTTTACAAGCTTTTATAGTTTTCTTTTCAAGACTTCAAGGTATATTTTTTATCTGTTTGACTGTTTATTTACCAGAAATGTCAACATAAGCACAGTGTCTGCCTGATAGAAATACTTATGAATGATGAGATAAGAGTAAATAAATAAAGTTTTGGGACATATAGGCCCAGATAATTACTACCTATCAAAAATATAAGAACTGAATTAATTTTTCACATTCCTAAGAACTGAAGGGAAGTTGGGCTAACTTTAGTTGACACTATTCAGTAACAAGAAGCAGAGTTAAGAAGACAAAATCAGCTTTTCGTATTTTTGGGGTATATGTGTTTGTGATGGTGGTGGTGGGATGCTTTAAAAGGTTCCCCATTTGTTTTTTCTAGGAGAAAATACTATGAATTTATAGTAATTTTTATACTCCTAAACAAAGGTCTGACACCTATTGAGTTATGCACATTTTTGTTATTAGAAATGGACAGACTTAATCTGAGAATATAATCTTTGATATGAATCTTTGATTTCAACAACAGAGAAGAATGGGGAGAAGGAAAGGTGCAGCATTGTACCATTTATTTCCAGAGACCAGGTAGGTGACATAAACAAGTGAAGCAAGTGAGTGTTTATATATCTACAGGGGATGATGGGCCTGTGGAGAACTGAAGATGCATATGCCCACTTTAAGGCATTCAAAACCAGTGTTTTCCAGAAAGCATTGCATAAGACAAATGCAATATCGCTGAGCGCCAAGTCTGGCTCATGGACCATAAATTTGCAACCCTCTCGTTGCAACCCTACACTGATATCCTGGACCCAAGCCAGCTTCTGATTACTAAGAGATGAAGGGCTCAGAGTCCTTTTTATATCATGGTTTCTTCCATTTTTATGTCACATCTACCATTTATCTCATTATTATAATACAAACTTGAAGACGCAAGTGCTCATTACTTAGTACTACTTGGCCCAGATCGTTTTAAATGGTACTGAGTACGTTACTAAGTAGTACTTGGATTGGATCATTTTATAGGAAGTAGAGAATATGAATGCATAGCTTAAGATACTTGAAAACTCATAAATTGTTTTAAACTCATTACTATTGAAATAGATACTTTGGATTATGTAGGACATACAACCTTTTCTTTCATAGTGGATGTTTTAATCTAGGTTCAGCTGCATATACCAGAATGCAATTGTTTAAATTTTTTTTAAGTGCTTTTTTTTTTTTTTTAATAAAAGAAAGTTTTAGTTAGGTAGTGAAAGGCTGGTATATTAGCTCTACAAAGTCATCAAAGACTCTGTCTCTTTCTAGTTCTCTACTCTCATATTCCTGGGGTATAATCCTTGATGTTATGGTCTTAGATGGCTGTTGAATTTCCAGCCGTTACATTTACTTTCCAGGCATCTGGATAGAGGTTGAGAGACGAAGGCTGTGATTCTCTCTTTATTCATGGAGACTATTAAGTCTTCATCCCATTTCAACTTACTTGTGGCCAGAATTCGGTCATATGGTCACACAAAGCTACAAGGGTGGCTGGGAAATGCAGTCTTTTAGGTGAGTAGCACTAGCAGTGTACTCTACTGAATAGAATTATGTTACGAAAGAAATAAAGGAGAGAATAGCTGTTAGGAGGCAAATATAGTCCCAACCGCAATGAGTGTAACTGTCACCCACTTTCATTGGAATAGATCTAGTTTCACTGGGCAGGATATAGTTGTGTGACCAGATGTACCCTTGTTATTGGTCACTTCCAAGTAGTCCATGAAGCCAAGAACATTGGATGGCACTTAAATTAGACTGCAGCTTTTTGCTTTCTAATTCTTTTAAAATACATTTAGAAGTACCTATAACTTTTATCCAAACTAAAGTGAGGCTTTATTTTGAAGACTATATCTCTCTCTATAGATGTAGACTGGTAGATTGATAGATACAGATAATTTTTTATATTGACAGAACAACATGTGCTTTGACCATGACTCTTTAGGTTAGTGGGTAAGCAATCCACAGATCCACATTGAGCTGGCTGAATAATCATCTGAAGAGCTTGTTACTCATATAGATTCTAGGCTTCCCTCTTTTCCAGATATCTTGATGTAGATGGTTTGGATGGGATTTGGGAAGCTCTCTAGGTGATTCTGATTCCTGTTGGTTAACCACTATACTGCATCTCTGCCTAACATCCTTTTGATATTGACGTGGACCAGTTGGCTTCTTATTCCAAGACTACACAACTGTGGTGTGGAAATAACTTGCTATTCTACTTATTCCTTTCACTTACAAAGTTGCCTAATTAAAGTTTGTAGAGAAACTGTGGCAAATTCACCATCATTTCTGGAAAAATAACTCAATGCCCAAATCTTCTTCACGGCAGTTAGGTAAATCATTCTACTATGCAATGAGTACATCTTATTAAAATATATTTCCAGGTGGTTATATAATTTTCATTTTCTCTCTTGCTTCCTGTCTTCACATTTTTAGCACACTTTTTCACCACAGGTCTAAAATTCATTGTATTGGTCAGTCTAGAAATGCACATAATGCTGACTGTGAGGTAAAAACACAAAGAGAAATCTTTGTTTTGAGTAGCTGGGACTTACAAGTTTGGAATAATGTTAATCTATGGCCACAGAAAAAAATCTTTTTTAAACAATGTTCTCCTACTTGAAGGACAATCCATACATCATCAGTGGCCTTTTATCACATTCATAGAATGTTTAAAAATCAGTCATTTTTTGACCTACTATGTTTTGTTTTGAATCACAACATTCAAAAATTTAGATTTACATATGAAAGATGTAGTAATGATAGAGGAAAAGACTAAAATTATTAGTTATTAATTGATTTTATTATATAAATTTGGGCAAGCTGTACAAGTTTGTATAAAACAATGGAGTTGGGAAGATATTGACAATTCAGTTTTCCTCCTAATTTCTTTCCATGTAAATTTTACATGTATTTCATCTAAATTTCCTTTAAGACTGTTGAGCTGTTATAATCAATATTTTTAAAACAATATTTTTAATCTACTCTTGCATTTGCTTGACGAGAGGAGCAGACTGTCTTATGGAATATTTTGCCTTAAAATTGTGGCCACATTGGCAGCTTTGATGTTTTTATTATATTTTATTGATGTTCAAAACTAAGCCCTTCCAAAGAAATCAAGTTGTTTTCATCTTATACATAATATATTCTCTAAGGAACAGTGTATAAGATAAATCACAATAATGCAAGATTTTTCTTATCCCCATGTTGCCTTCTACAGAGAAGGTAGTGATATTAACAATATTAATAATTAAGATTAATGAACTAATGGAAACTTGTCCCTATAGCTCTATGGTATAATGTTCAAACTCAAAAATGTTTGCATCCTTTTTTTTTTTTAAGTTTCTCCTGGGAAGGAGAAAAGACAGTCTCACAGTTCTCTCTCTCTCTCTTTCTCTCTCTCTCTCTCTCTCTCTCTTTTTTCTTTTTTTTTTTTTTCTTTTTTGGGTGTCTGCTCAATCAGAGTTATAAACCCAGTTTCAAGAGGCAACAGATATATTTTCAGTGGAAATGTTGCTTGCAACATAAGCATCATAGACTTATTGCAGTCTGCATACTGTAGTAAGGAAAGGAAGCCCAGCCCAACAATCACTGGGAAAACACATGGGTTCTGGTCCATCTCTGCTATTTAGCTGTTTTGCAACCTGCAGAGAGTCCTTTAGTCTCACCAAGCCTTTGAGTCCTCATCTAAAATCAGGGATAATGTACACACCCCTGTCAATCTGATGGGACTCCTAGGCAGATCATTTGGGAAAATTACCTGAAGGTAATTTTAGAGCACTTAAATGAGACACAGAGAGTGATATTACAATCTGATTTCAGTCATCACCGATACAAACCTTAGTGGTATATTTTTTACTTTACCTAATCTTTGAATTTATTTTGAGAAAACTTCTGGATTTGTTCCTCTTCTGTACTTTCTTTATTCTCCATTTCCCAGAGGAACTTGCTCCATCAATCATGTTCTCTTTTCTATAACTACAACCACTCTCTTTCTTTGGTGCTTTTCCCGCTATCTTATAAACAATCTCAGCTCTCTCCCAGGGCCCCTGTGTGGCTCCCACCTTTTCTTAATTCTTACCCTGCCTGCTTTAAAAGAGTAATATAGTTTTCTGTCTCTCCTTCCATGCCCTCACTCATCCCTATGCACTCTGACTTTTGCCTGCTTCCTGCCCCATTCCAGTGAAGCTAGTGGAGTAAGATGAAGACGAAAATGGCGATGTTTCCAGTGGGCTCCTTTTACCTGTCTTATCAGGCCTTTCGCCTTTATTTGATACAATTAACCACTCCAGCTTTCCTGAAAGACTACTCTCTGAAAGTTCTTCCTCTAGCTACCTTACCTTTTCTTCTCAGCATGGGCTCCTTCTCTCCTTTTTTCCCTTAGCACTTTGTTTTCTCAGAGGATTTAGTTCACTGGTCTTCCCTGTATATTCTCTTCCTAGATCCATCTAGGAATCAATCACTCTCAGGGTTTTGCTTAACAACTAACTGCTGATAATTCTCAAATCTCTTTCCAATCCTGAACTTCTACATGAACTTCAGAATTCTCCACTGATGGGCCATAACCACTTCAAGTTCAGTGTATCTAAAACTCAACTCATTATCTTTCCCCTAAGACAAGACCATTTTTCCTGTGTATTCCTTATATCAGTTAATGGCAACATCATCTTACCTGGTCACTCCAGCAAAAGTCCAATCAGTTACTAAATTCTTCCGTTTTATCCACTAAATATTTCCTCAATATACCTCTTTTCCCTGCCTTCTCCAAACACCTCAGTTCAGGCCTACATTATATCCCTGGATAATTGCAGTAGCATTTAAATTCCTTGCCTTGCCTCCTGTGTGGCCACTTCCCACTTGCATGTGTGTAGACCTCTTCTGTTGCCACTGTGATATAAAAATCTAAATCAAAAAACCTAAAATCTGATCACATCATTACCTTCCCTATAACCTTCCATTGACTCCAATAATTTGGAGAAAGAATAATGTTCAAGCTCCTAAGCATGGCACACAAGACCTTCTAAGATCTGGCCTGTTTCTAGAATGTGAGTCAGATCAGCTGTAACTCCATGTCTCAAAATAAGACATTGCTTGTAGTTTTGACCTCCCACTGCACATACACACATGCGCTTTTCCTTTTTTTACCTCTGCTTTTCAGATTCCACTCCATGTTATGAATTCATTTTATGTATTAGGTACATGATAGTTATTCCATTATTAATTTAATGAAATATTAATTTTTAAATTACAATTTTAAATATTAATTTAATGGAATATTAATTTTTAAAATCTAAAAAAATTCCCACCATTTATTTATTTTATTTTACTTTATTTTATTTTTGAGAGAGAAAGAGAGAGAGAGAGAGACAGAGCACGAGCAGGGGAAGGGGCAGGGAGAGAGGGACACATAGGATCCGAAGCAGGCTTCAGGCTCTACACTGTCAGCATAGAGCCTGATGCGGGGCTCAAAGTCACCAACTGTGAGATTATCACCTGAGCCAAAGTCGGTGCTGAACCCACTGAGCCATCCAGGTGCCCTTCTTTTTTTTTTTTCCCCTGCTATTTATTCAAGTATCAGTGCACTTATTTCAAACTCAGGTTTTGCAAATTTGCATATTCTTGAGCAATTTTTTTTTATTTCTCTGTCTTAGTTTCTTTATGTATACAATTAGAATGATAATATTTACCTCAAATAATTATTATGAACACTATCCCACATATAAACCACCTATATAGTATGGCTCCTAGCAAATAGCAGGAGCTCATTAAATGATAGTTGATATTATTATTCCATTACTACTTAATAACATAGAAATAATAATAAATGCTTATTGGGTGATTATGACGATGAAACTGTTAGTATGGAAAAATAAACAACTTTTGTTCTCAAAGAGATGAACGTCTAGTGTAAAACTTAAAATGCAAATTTTACCTACCATTGTATTATGGTCATTTTGATAATACATCGATGTATTTACCTGATTTCTAATTGGGCTATATTTTAAACCTATTTAAAATTTTTATTCTTCAAACAGTAGAATTTTACTGTATTGGCTCCTTATATAGGTTTACTATGGGAAAAAACAAAAGAAACAAAAACATCTTTCCACTGGAGACTGGAGACTGTCTCATGGCCATGTGGTCTGAAGCATCACCCCCCACTTCCTGTTTCACACCCCCCCACACACACATTTCATTCTGTGCAATGGTTTCCAGTGTGTGAGCAAGCCAAGCACGATTCATTCCATGCCCCAGTGCTACCTCATGCCTGTCTACCAGCTATGTCTATTTCAGAGTTTATTTTCTGAAAATATGATAGTCATAAAAATCTCTATTAAAAATTGGAAGCTTATTTTCCAAACTGCATTGCTCTGGGTTGCATTTGGAATGAGAGGAATTGCTTCACTGCACAGGGATTTACAAGGCAGCAGCTCCCGGGACTATTTGGATACAGAAGTGGGGTGACCCATCTTTTCCCAGACTTCGCAGCAAGTCTCTTCATTTTCCAAAGGTTGCTGGTTTCTTCACTCCTACTCCCAGGAGATTTTTGTGAAGTTTACTCCAGAAAGCAGAAACTGTGTAGGAAGTAGGCACATTATTCACACTCATGCTTTCCCTACTTTGCTGCACTTTTCATTCTTCCCAGTTTTTCACACTTTAATAAAATGATGGTTTTGACTTAGAGGGAGGCACACTTATGGAATTTTACCAGATAATTTGTAGCTATGAATTTCTTTAACTAAATCTTTATTATCCAGTATGGTTGTTCTGTGGCCATCAGCTTTAGATTTATTTTTTCATTATGGAATTCTAAAAATATGGATGGTTTCCATAGCAAATAAATTCATTTATAGAGCTTTAATCTTTTTATTTATCTTAAATAGTAGTTGTATGCTTATTACTTGCTCCTGAGGTAGAGGAACCTATCCGATTCATTTATGCTAGTTTGAAATTATTTTTTTAATGTTTATCTATTTTTGAAAGAGAGACAGAACATGAGTGGGGGAGGGGCAGAGAGAGAGGGAGACACAGAATCTGAAGCAGGCTTCAGGCTCTGAGGTGTCAGCACAGAGCCGGATGCGGGGCTCGAACTCAGGAACCACTAGATCATGAGCCAAAGTCGGACACTTAACTGACTAAGTCACCCAGATGCCCCTAGTTTGAAATTACTTTTAAGACATTTCTGTCTCATTCTTTGCAGAGCTTTATATTGAAGAAATGATTAAGTTACAGTTTAATTTAGAACACCATGTTTTTCATGTTAGTGCTAATTTTTGAACTAGAATTTCTGGTAGGATGGGCTGGTGGACAGTGAAGTTAATTGATTGTCATAGTAGATGAACTGCAAAAAACCTGCCTAGTGTTCAGGTCTTTGGCTATAAACACTAAATCTCTGAAGCTTTATAAACAAGCCTTATACTTTATTTTGAGAAGGCAGAAGGGTACTGGTCATTCCAAGATAAATGAGTGATTCTGATATAAGAACTTTCTTTTACACACGTTTATACTGGTAAAAAAAAAATAACCTTGGGCCCTTGAAGGAGGAACAACTGAACACTTCATCAGAGTTCTTGTGTTCAGACCTTCAGGTGCTATAAGTGTTATGTCTTTCTGAGTATTCATACAAAATGTCACTTCTTTCTCCAACCATTTCCCATATCCCCTCAAGTCGTGGTGTCCACTGATGAGATTAGGCAAGGGTTTGTGCTTTTATTTTTCTCCCTCAAGCATCGTAAAACTGAACTGGATTTTGCTGAGAAACAACTAATAAATTCCCGAACAAATGGAATTCTCATTAGCCTGGGAAGAATTCAGTCTTCTTGCAATCTGCTTATTTTATTTTTTTAAAAAGTGGGGTAATTCCTTTATGTAGAGAAAGAGACAAAACTGAAACAGAATTAGTGCTATAGAGATTAATCAGTGAATGCATTTGAAGTTCCATTGGCAAGGCTTGTGATGGTTTGGTACACAGAGGATGATAAAATATTGATAATTAAACTTGTACTTTTAAATGTTATTTTGGCATTTGCAGCATATAGATAAGTATGTTCCATAAACTTGCCAAAGGAACACTTACCCGAGCTACCTTGTCTTCTTTCCACATCTGTTCTATGGAGGCAATGTTGCAAAGTCCTAGAGGAAAGAGCAGGTTCAGTTCTAGAAAAACAACTTGGAAATAGATGACTTTTATTTTATTTTGCTTTGTTTTGTTTTAGGAAAATATGCTCTCAGCCTCCTTTCTGTTTGAAGGGAAAGCATTCAGAATTCTGCATGAAAATCAGGGTCTCACTGCAACTCCACCTGGATGTCACCTTCCCAAATTTTGCCTTAAATTACAGACTTTTCCTTGGAGCCTGTTCTCCTATCAGAACTTACTGTTTGTTGTCTTTTTCTTTCCTACTCCATAGGAAACTAACATATAACACATGCTCCCCTAGTTACTATTCTAATGCATAGTGTTAGTAATATTACTCCCTTATAATGAGAGCCAATTATATGGTAATTTGCCTTTTGCAACCTTTTTTTCACTATTCTCTGGCCATCAGAATCAGTGGACATCGTGGCTGTGGATGAAAACTCCAGTATCATCAGATGGACTCTGAGACTCACGCTTTAGGTGAATGAAACATGGCTGTCCTGGACATTCTGTACTTGCCCATGGAAGGTTCCACAATCAAGACATTAAAATCACTTCAGATCCATTCTAATAGAAACTAAAAGTTGCCTTAGTATAATCAAAATGGAAATTTGCCCACCAGATTCCCATTGTTTCTGAAGAGGAACTTTGAGTTTCTTAAGGATAGAACCCTATGATAGTGCATCCTATGGAAGGCATAAAAGCATGGAAGGATGGGTTCTCTGTGGTTATGTAAGGGTGCCAATTAACTTCATTGTAATACACTGAAGTGTCAGGCACCAAGCTAACATGAGACTTCATGATTGTATCATGTCTTGTGAGATTTATTTAGAATTTTAAAGAGGTTGGGGAAGTTTGTGATATCTCTTAATTTCTGTTCTTTAATTCCTCTATTTTTTTACTCTATGTTCCTCAAATGTAGCCATTTTAGAATAAAATAAATAAACACTACCACAATACTATATCTATTTTTTTTTTTTAGCCAATAGCATATATACTATCAAACAAGCCTATGGACAAAAAGGAATAGGTCATTGTTTCATAGTGAGATTTTTTTTTGATTCTGTGAAATTCCCTCAATTCCCACATATTGCCATTTTTCAATACTTAGGGTTTATAACAGTTAACAATTTCTGTGCTTCGAATTTCTCCTTTTCCACTCACTTTCAATAAGCAGTTAATAGGGCATGGGTCTTTGGAGTCTGACATTTGAGTCCTGACTTTGCCTGGTAACCTTGTGAACTTTAGCAGGTTGCTCATCTTTGAGATTCAGTTTTTTCATTTGCATATTGAAGAACTGAGTTAAAATTCATGGCACTTTATAGGCACTGAAGAAAAACAGATATTATTAATACTTTGGATAGATTCCCTGATTATGCCATTGCAGACTGCTTTCTCCATAACTGAAATAATTTCCATCAATCTGTTCCCAGTTACTAGGTTTGATAGGAAAAAGGTTGGGGGGGTGCAGGGGCAGAAGAGGTGGTTAGGAGGGAGAGGTATAACTGGGAGGCTTGCAAGGGCAATAAAGAATTTTTATTTATCTCGTGTTTTTCCCTTGAGACAGGACTGTACCCAACTCTTGATTATTCACAAAGCAAGTTAGGAAAAGCAAAGCAACAAAAACCCTGAAAGTTATACTTTGGTATCAGGATGCATTTCACAAACTTGGCACTATACATACTCATTTAATTTTATTCTTTTTTTTCTAATATAATGATTTTGGCAACTGTTTGCAGATTTGGTTCAGGTAGAGTTGTTCAAGAAAAGTGAAACTATCCTTAATATATAACAATTCTGTTTACTTTCCTCAAATTTAGTGATGTCAAGGCATACTTATTTGAACGCTGGGCAACGTTTTTGTGAGGGAAAGCAGGCGCCTCCACCTGGGTGGCCACTGAAGGGTAAGGAAGGTGCTGTGTGTGTGTCACTCAGCTTCTACTAACTCAACATGGCAGTGGGACCTAGAGAGCTCTAGCCCTGAGCTGGATGACTGGAATAAAGCCCTGACTCTTTGCTTATAAATTTTTTATAAATACAACGTTTGGAGCCTTAATTTCCTCATTTATAAAGCAGGAATAATATTTTTGATTTTATCACTTCTCAGGTTCAAAATAAAGAATTCATAGTATGTGCGGAAATTCTATGGTTAGCTAGAAAGGCCAATATAAGGGTAGTGTTATTATCTTAGCATGCCTTTGCTGTGATGAACAGTTAGCTGAATGCAGACTAAATGTTTTCTTTTAAGCAAATGATCATGTTAATGCTCCAAAGGAATATAAGACTCTCCATAGAAATGAAAGAAAGCAAAGTTAGTGTTTTTTCTTTTTTTAAATCTCGAATTGAGGAAAGTGAAATACCTGCTTATATAACTATCTAGGAACCTCCCAAAGCCCCAGAATAGGAGAAAATAAGAACAGAGGCTTTGATGTGAGGGTAAACAGATCAGATGGAAAAAAAAAAACCCACCATGATTCTTGTAATATAATTGGACTGTAGTCTCTCTACAAGCAAAAATGTAGCTTCCTGGCAGAAAGCTGAATCCACTATTATCATTACTTTTCCCCTATTCATCTCTCATCAGGAAGCCTGTCTCAAAATCAAAGTTAAGCTCTAAGGGCCTGTTTGTAGCATGGTATCTCTTTTCCCTAGGTCAGAAGGTGACTTTGAACTAAAAGTTTAAACTGGTGACAAATATCCACAACAATCTGAGTCAAGTGTTTAGACAAAGGTTCCATCAGCCCTCAGGCCTGTCTACTTTCTGGTATATTTTAAGACTCTCTACTTGTACAGAGAGAAACATGCAGTTAAAGAGATGAGGGCCTCAACTAAATAGACTGTTACTTTCTTTCATGAATAAATTGTTGAAGTAATTTTAAAGAAAAGCTTCTAGATTAAGACTGGAGCAGGACAGGAAATCTCATTCTAATTGCAGCTCTATCATGAACTAACTTGGTGATTTTGTGGAAGTGACCTAAATTCTCTGGGCCTCAGTTTCCTTCTTTGTAAAACCTGTGATATATTACCAACAGACACTTCCTGCCCTGAAAATCTGTGACTGTAGAAGGTTTACATAAAGTTACTTCACATAGGTCAGATTTGTGCTCTACTGTGAGGACTCTTGTGCATTCTTTTGGTAGATTGAGGTATCACGCATAGTCTCTGTAAACGATGTGTTGCTGTACTTTTAAATTAAGATTTGATAGTTCTTATCCAGGTTTCTAGTTATTCACCTAACTATGGGTTCATCTCAGGAATACAACTTCCAATTTATAACTTTGGAAAATGGTATGCTTTTTAGTGAATGGCTTTACAACAAAGTTTCTAGAGAAGTGTCTAAAAGCAAAGTTTCTAGGCAAAATTTCTAAAAGGAGCTTATGGAAAAAAATTATGGTACTATGGCCTCAAATTGTGTGGGTTTCGTATAATTTTGAGCTTTCCAACGACAGAGAAAATGTGTAAATGTGTCATGCATTGTATTACACCATTACAACCGTTAAGACTCCATGTTCTTTAGATATTTTTTTGGCGGAATAGGCAGTCAAAGTTAAGCAGCATCCTATACTCTCAATCTCATAACTGATGGATTTGTCTTTGTAGCGGGAACGTTGTCTACTTTTCCTGACAATTGAACCTCCTAAAATGCTATTCTTTCCAGACTTAAAAAAAAAAGGAAAAAAAGGAGAAGAAGAATTAAGAGGCTATGGGATTTCACCTGAGGAGTAGATCATGGGGTAGTCATGCTTGTTCTTGAGTCCATATTTTAAACTTATTCTGGAGTCCTTATTATTTTTTTGCAATTACGTTTGTTGGGAGATATGTACATGTTTAGTCTGAATATCTAGAAGATTTGATTTGTCCCATTGATATTTCTTACACACAGGACTTTTGGAACATGCTGCATGTCCTTTTTTTTCAGGGAAAATGACACTCCATTTCTACGCTTCTTTTCCCAGTTTCCTTCCTTCAACAACACTGACTGAGTCTTGTAAACATTTATGTCCCCAAGTCCTGCTAGAATTTTGCTCCCAGATATCCTAGGGGTAGAAAACAGCCCTTTTAAAAATGTCTCTATAAGAAGTATGTGTCTAATTCAGGTGCATGAAAAATTTAGGTTAAAAATCTGAAAAGATTAAAATACTCACAAATGCTCACCTCCATGTTCAAATCACAGAGGCCAGTGGGAAAGAACTGTCAGGTTCTAGATGAATGTACTCTTCGATAAGTGAGATCCACTTGGTCATCTTACAGCACTTGTCATAATTTACTTTTGGGGGGAATATAAATCCCCCTCAAAGGCCATTATAAGTGTGTTAGTGACATTAGAATTTAATTCAGATGATTCTGAAATTTTTGACTTTTTTTAAAAAACAAATAATGCTGCTGGTGGTTTTGACTTGCTTTTCTCTACAGAAGAAGATATTCTCACCACACACCGATAAGGCAGTTACTTGCATTCCTTCATTTATTTATTATTCAGTGAACATTTACTGAGTACCTATTGTTTACCAGACACTTTTCCGAATGATGCAGAAACAAATATTTAATCTTTGTCCCCAGGGAGCTAATCATCTAATGGGCACAAGGGAAATAAAGGACAATATCATGTGGTCTGTGCTGAGACAGAGATAGACAGAGGATACTAGGGGCACCAGGAAGACACCCCTACTACTCAATACCTCAGAGGTGGAGGGCTGGGATGGGAGGTCAGGGAAGATTTGAGAGGAGGGAACACCGGAGCAGAGTCATTCCCCTGTGTTTCTTCCATTATCTCCTTCATCTGCATTCCATCCTGTTTGTCATACACACAAATCCTTCAAATCCTAATCAGGTCTGATGTGCATTCTCTTAAAAACCTTTTTTTTTTAAAAATATTTATTTACTTTTGAGAGACAGAGAGAGACAGAGCATGAGCATGGGAGAGGCGGAGAGAGAGGGAGACACAGAATCCGAAGCAGGCTCCAGGCTCTGAGCTGTCAGCACAGAGCCCGACGCGGGGCTCGAACTCACAAACCTTGAGATCCTGACCTGAGCTGAAGTCGGATGCTTAACCAACTGAGCCACCCAGGTGCCCCATTGAAAACCTTTTTGATTATCCGAGATATCTTTGTTCTTTTTGTCTAAATGACAGTAGTCAGCACTTCCCCTTTCTATGACACCTTTAGCATTCAAAAGAAACTTTTCTGTGTTGTCCATTGTTTTAGTTTCATTTATCAATAGATGTTATTGATCTTTAGTTTTATCATCTGCTCCTTGAGAATAAAGATGGGTATTGAGGAGGGCACTTGTTTTGATGAGCAGCAGGTGTTGTATGTAAATATTGAATCACTAAATTGTACACCTGAATCTGATACTATGCTGTGCATTAATTAACTGGAATTTAAATAAAAACTAAAAAAAAAAAAAAAAAAAAGAAGAAGAAGACAATCTCTCAAACCCCAGAAAGTTAAATACATTTTTAATTATTTTTTAAAGTTTTATTTATTTATTGACTCTTAATTAATTAATTTTTTCAATATATGAAATTTATTGTCAAATTGGTTTCCATACAACACCCAGTGCTCATCCCAAAAGGTGCCCTCCTCAATACCCATCACCTACCCTCCCCTCCCTCCCACCCCCCATCAACCCTCAGTTTGTTCTCAGTTTTTAAGAGTCTCTTATGCTTTGGCTCTCTCCCACTCTAACCTCTTTAAAAGTTAAATACATTTCCAGTACTATGCATATTGTAGATACTCAATAAATATTTGTGATTAATAAGTTAAGCAAAATAGGGGCACCTTGGTGGCTCAGTCGGTTGAGTGTTCAATTCTTGATTTTGGCTCGGGTCATGATCCCAGAGTCGTGGGATCTGGCTCTACACTGAACGTGGAGCCCGCTTAAGATTTTCTCTTTCTTTCTGTCTCCCTCCCTTCCCCACTGCCCCTCTCCCCAGCTCACATGCTCTCTCTTTCTCTCTCTAAAAAAAAAATTAAAAAAGTAATTCAAGCAAAATATATTTTTTGATGGTTCAAAATCAAGTGGCTTCTCTCAGTTAATTATCAGATTGTTTTCTAATTATATTACTCAGTCTTGCCTAAGCTGTCATATAAATAGTAAACTTAGGTGGAATCAGCTTTTATGTATAGGTTAGCTATATTTTGTGGCTTTTTGTGTGAAGCCTCATATAAATACATACTTCAAAGCCTACATATTGGGTACAAAATAGAAACAAAAGTTAATTTTATAATTTACCTATTTTATTTATAGTGACTTTAGTCAGGCTTTAGGGACACAAAGATGATTTAACACACTAGCTGGTATTTAAGGAACATCCATGATGAGGAGAATCAACATGTGAACAAAAAAGTGAAACACAATGTAATAAATTTGGTGAAGAAGAATGGCATAGAGGTATCTACTCTAATATAGCAAGGATTGGTTTCCTGGAGGAGAGAGACCCCAAACATAAATGATGGATGTGTGCTAACCAGCAGAATGGAGACAAGAGAGGAGCAAGAGGGTGCATCTAGTTGGGGAAAAAAGACATGAAGAAATACTCAGAAGTATTAATCAGCATTTCTTTGCAGGAAAACTGCAGAAAACTGCAGCTACTTTCCTGTCTTGGTGCATAGAATGGAAGGCATAATCATCTCATTCATTATTAGAAATGTGATTTTGAGGCGGGGCACCTGGGTGGTTTAATCAGTTAAGCATCTGACTCTTGGTTTCAGCTCAGGTCATGATCTTATGGTTTGTGAGATCGAACCCCTGTGCTGACAGCATGGAGCCTGCTTGGGATTCTCCCTTTCTCCCTTTCTCTCTACCCCTTTCCCACTCGTTCTCTCTCTCTCCCTCCCTCTCTCTCAATAAATAAATAAACTTAAAAAAAAAGAAATGTGATTTTTTAGACAATTTATTGTTTGATTATTTATAAATTCTGTATTTAATAGTAGTAGAGATAACAGATAAAGATTATTATTTTTTTCTTTTAGCCATTAAAAAGCTGACTTGTGAAGTGATGAAGAAACATAGAACCATCGTTGAGATAGGAGGTAGAGTCAAGTGAGGATTTTTGTGTTGTTTTATTTTAAAATGACAGAATGGGGTGTTTATAGCCTGAAAGAAAGTGTCCCAGGGACAGAGAGATCTTGAAAATACAGAAAGAAAGGGCAATGATGATTGACCAGGATATAGAAAGGCACAGTTTTGGTGTAAAGGTAGAGAAGTTAGCTTCAAAGAGATGAGGGGATATTACATCTTTGACACTAGATGCAAGGATGCAAAGATACAGATGTAACTTCAGGTGAAAGCAGTCTGTTGGGGGTCCCAGAGGTGGGAGTGGAAGGTTGGGATAGTTCATGCTTGATACATCAACTATTTTTATTGCCTCAATTATTTTATTTTTTAAATATTTATTTTTGAGAAAGAGAGAGACAAAGCATGAGTGGGGGAGGGTCAGAGAGAGAGGGAGACAGAATCTGAAACAGGCTCCAGGCTCTGAGCTGTCAGCACAGAGCCTGACGCAGGGCTTGAACCCACAAACCACAAGATCATGACCTGAGCCCAAGTAGGGCTCTCAAACAACTGAGCCGCCCAGGCGCCCCTATTGCCTACATTATTTTAATGCTTAGTTACTTGAATGCATCAATGTAATTCAATACAAAATTAATTTAATGTAATGTAATTAATTAAATTACATATCTTGGACTGTCCCTCGAGACTATTCTAACTGTTGCTCTGTTTGTGCTAACATGATGAAGATTAAATTATCAGTAAATTATTTGTTTTGAGAACGTTGGTTCAATGTCAGAGAGTTGCTCAAAATGCTTCTGCATGATGATGCATAATGTTTCTTTTCCCAACTGGGTGACGCGCTGTTCTTTTGGATAGTCCGCTTCAACTTTCTGTCAGTCCCTAACTACCCCTACCTGCCCTCACTGCATGTTACTAGATCCCAATGATAAAAGAGATTCACTTTCTCAGAGGTAAGGCTAGGGTTTTCCGTACTGGCCAGTGGTCTACATTCAGTTGACATTTGTTTGTAGAGTTTTCTGCCTCTATAAGTAATATCACACTATAGGTAGGACTGTTCACTTCACAAAGTACATTTACTCATTTGATGCACACATAAAACCCAAGTACCTTCGCTTGCAGATGAGAAAACTGAGACTCACAACAGATAAATAATGCAGTGGATTTTGGACAGGGCTATAGAACTTAGGTTTTCTCACTCCTGATCCATGGCTCTTTCAATTGTATCTTATAGAAAGGAGAAAAGGAAGGGAGTGAGACAGTTTTAGTCAACAAGAAAAGCACCCCACCCTATATGGAAATCATTTTTGTTTAGTGCTGGATTCTTAGAGACCTCAGTGAGACCAAACTTGTGGCAGGCAATGATTAGGGGAAGTATTATTCGATCTTGAAGAAGTTTAGATTTTTTTTTTTTTTTTTTAGATTTTATTTTTTCCAGACATGGAAGTTGGGGATTTTCATGGAGACCTATAATGAGGAAATAACCAAGCGACTTTTAATTTACCCAACTAAAAATGTTACTTGAGATGAAATAGGAAACCTTGTAAGCAGGAGTCTGCATAGAGATGAAAACAGATGTAATCACAAGATGTGCTATCGGGTAAGAGCCAAAAATGACTTTTGGAAAGAAAAAAAATATGCGGGTTTAGCACTCAGTGAGACACCTCTAATTATTAGGCTTTCTGTCCTGGCTTTATATACTCCATTTATTATAAAATTAATTTTAAAAAGTCACTGGCCAGATATTATTGTGTGCTCGCTCCCTCAGTGTCTGGATTCTAAGCGCCAGGTCAGACACTAGAAGTAGAAAGAAAAATAAGAAATGGTCTTCTAACTTACAGAGTCCCAATATGGGAGATACAACCAGCTGTAAAACTTTGTAAAGAGAACTGATAGATAGGTAACAGCATGCATGCATATCTGCTTACGCTGGTCTATAAATTAGTTAAAATCTATAAAAACCAGACATCTGCTAGGGGAGCTTGGGTAGCTCAGTCAGTTAAGCATCTGACTTTGGCTCAGGTCTTGATCTAACTGTTTGTGAGTTTGAGCACTACATTGGGCTCTCCACTCTCAGTGTAGAGCCCGCTTTGGATCTTTTGTCTCTCTCTCTCTCTCTGCCCCTATGCTGCTCTCTCTCTCTCTCTCTCTGTCAAAATAAAAACAAAGCAGAATTTGCACCAAATGTTTTCGGTAGAAGGATCTCCAGTGAAAATGTTTATTTGCTAAGAAAATGTTTTCCTCCTTCTGGGTTGCCTGGGTGGCGTCTGGGTGGTGTCTGGGTGGCGTCTGACTCTTGATTTCAGCTCAGGTCATGATCTCCTGGTTGTGAGATTAACCACCCCCCCCCCCCCACCCGCCACTCCCCAGTCTGGCTCTGTGCTGACAGTGAGGGATTCTCTCTTTCCCTCTCTCTCTGCACTCCCCACTCACACTCTCTCAGTCTCTCTCTCAAAATAAATAAACATTAAAAAAGAAAGAATTTGAAAAATAAAGTTACTCATGAGAGATTTAGCAATAAAAACTTGATTTCTCCTTTCAAAAAATGAAAATATTTTCTTCCTTCTGTAGTGACATTTTTTATCATAATATTTTTTCACCATTCCATGAAGGTAGTTACAAATCAGTTAAAAATTTAATCACCTGCAGAAATGTTTTACATTTGTGTAAATGCTGCCCATTGATAATCTATAATAACAAATATTTGACTTATGTGTACTAAGCCATGTACTATAGTGTACTTAATCTATGTATTTAGTAACAAATTCAGAACTAGAAGTGTAAATGCTGCCCATTGATAATTAATCAAACTATAGTAACAAATATTTGATTTCTGTGTACCAAGTCATGTGCTATATGGTGTACTCAACTTATATAGTTAGTAGTAAATTCAGAACTCGAAGCTGTGGTTCCTAACCTTAGGAAGTTTCTAATGTAGTTTCAAAGTAAACATTTGAAATAATTAAGCTAAGAAATAGGATATATAAGCACTGAACACAAATACATTAATTTTTGAAAATAAGCCTGGAGTAAATTTAGGAAAGGGAAATGTTGGCTAGAGCTTTTACAAAATGAGAGGTTTCAGAGAGGAGGCAGGCAGGAGAATAGGGTGTTGTGAAAGCCAACAGAAAGGTTCTTAGAGTAACTGTAATTGTGTCACAGAGGTCTGAGGGAAGGGTGAAGGAAGAAAGGTAGGGAACCAGGCAGTATGGAGTTTTCTGATGACCTTTGAGAGAATAGTTGTCCAAATAGGAACCAAAACAAAATTTGCAGAGGTTAGACTTCTTATACATTCTAATATATTGATTTCTGAACTAATTTCATATAGTAGTTATTTAAGTCATATATTGAAGCAAAATTCTAATCAGCTAATTTATTTCTTTACCATTTTCTTTCTGTTTTTTAAGTTCTATACTTTTTCTAAAGGACTTACTGGATATTATTAATGAAATGAAGTGTCCAATCTGTTGGTGTTCCCATAATGTTAATATTTTTAGTGCTAAGAAATAATTTGTAGTGCTGATGAGGTACTATACAAAAGTAGAGGACTGTGATCAATGGGCTATACTTGAAAATTACATAAAACCCTTCTTGGATTGATGATATTTAATCTATATGTGATAAGAATACTTGTTTTAAACTAACACAAATTTCCATAGATTCGTCAATAAAGTCATTACTATGGAGTAAGTCAATGCACATACCTTCAGTATTACCATGCAGATTCTCAGAGATCCTCCTATTAATTACTGACATGATTACCTAAAAACTGTGGCTTTCTAATTAAAATTCAACAAGCATTTTGTTGGACATGTGTTCAGGTATTGTGCAAGGCTATGGGAATACCACAGTTTGAGACACATTTGTTATTCTCATTGAATTCATAGTCAAGAGAGAGAGGGAAAACCAGCATATGGAATGTGAATGTTTTAAAAATTAAGTTGTCACAAACAAACTTTTTTTCTTAGTTAGATAAAGAAATAGTCACATATTATAGTTAATATCAGATGAAAAGTTTATTATTTCAGCAATTTCATTGATGGTAGAATGGTAAGTTGTTTCTTCAAACCAGGACGTACCAGGGAGAATAGGGCATTTTGACCAAAGTCTTGGCAAAGTTTTATTTCAGACAAGAATACCACAAAACATTTAGTTCACTGAAGAATTAGCCCACATTTTATTTTTGTCATTAAAAGCACATTACATTCCAAATTTTCTGTTACTGGTACATGTGAAATCCACTTTGAAGTAGACAATAGTCTGGGTTGGGGTTCTATGTTGCCTGTTCTGCCCAGTCATTGTTGGCAAAGTGGTACAAGTGTCACTTCTAGTGGGAGAAGATAACAGAATCCTGTGTGATTATTGTCCAGGATGAATGATAAAATTATATTTCTGTTCTTTTTGGACCTTTTTTCAAATGTCTTTAACATGCTCGAATTAGTCAATGAATATTTTAAATTTTTCTGTACCACTGTTGCGGGCTTTTTTCCTTTTGTTTTGGGTTAAATCTCTAGATGTGTTATTATTTGCTTATGCTTTGGTAAACACAGAAGAAACAATTTTTTTTAAGTTACCAAATTAGTACTGCTTTTAATGTGATTTAATAGTTGTTTGTATTTACATCTTTATATACACACATATATATTTATATATATGGCGGAAAGAGAGATCTGTATATATTTGTATATAATTTTCATTAAACGTTACAGAATGTTTAACTGCTTGCTTCATTATAGCCTGAGTGCTGAGTGCTGTCCACTGGGGAGATGGATGAAAAATATACAAGGTGGTCAGAGCCATTACATAGTCATATTAACAGTTGCCTCGGCTGAATTTCCATTTTGTTACCAGATGTTATATTTTAGCTACCATGGCAACTAATCCTCAATCATATTTTCACTATTTTATTGCAAATTATTAGAGTAACTTAATAGAGCATATGCTTATTATATTCCCTGGTGTAAATTAATACTGGATTTTGTTCTAGCTGTTTTGGAAGTTTCAGATGATAATGTAATTTTACACTGTCAGTTTAAAGGAATCTATTCTTAGATAACAGATTGAAATATTTGGCACAAAAATATAGTTGGGACACATCAATATATATCTTGGGATATACAAAAATTACATTATTTTTTCTATTAATGCATCAATGTGTGATAACATTCTGCTTATTTAATGCATATGTCTCACTGGGGCAGTCTCTAACAAAGCAAAATAACCAGACTCTTTCAGAATTAATATATGAGGGTGAGGCCATCAATACATCTCAGAAAACTGAGCATATTTGAAAGTTCCAAGTCTTGACAAGTCCTTGTGAAAAGGAAATATGTTGAAAAGAAGACACAATATGTTGGCTTGTTTCCAGATATAATATATATTATAATTTTATGGTGTTTTTTATTCTTTTAAAGTCCTATGGTCTTCAAAATCCATAGCCAAAAATTGTTTCCCTAAAAAAGGAAAGTTAAAATTCATTTATTTAACAAATATTTATTGAGTGTAATGTGACAGACACATTCCTGAGTTCCAGGGATACAACAGTGAATAGGCTTCTGACCACATGGAACAGGAATTCTCCTGAAGGGTATGGCTGGCAAATAAAAGCCGTCCAAAGATGCCCAAGTTCTAATCCCTGTAACCCATGGATGTGTTACCTCAGACAGCAAGGGATAATTAAATTTACAGATGGCATTGTGGAGACTAATTAGCTGACTTTAAGAGAGAGAGATTAAGCTGTGTTAACTGGGTGGGCCCAATGCAATCAGAAGGAGGTGGAAAAGATGCAGTTGCAAAAGATGTGACAATGAAAGCAGGGGTCAGAGTCAGAGAGAGAGATTTGAATATGCTACTCTGCTGGTTATGAAAATTAAGGCTGGGTCCACATGTCAAGGAATGCAAGGAGCCTCTGGAAGCAGGAAAAGGCAAAGTGAATGGATTCTCTTCTAGGACGTCTAGAGAGAGAGCAGCCGTGAGGACACCTTGATTTTAGCGCATTGTATCTCATTTCAGACTTCTGACCTCTAGAACTGTAAGATAACAAATCTGTGTTGTTTGTCACAACCACAGTAAGAAACTAATACAACATGAAAGAGGAAGAGGGAATTGGCTGGAAGAACCAGAGAAACAGCAGTGCGAGATGGACTGCCTAATGTCACTGGCTTTGAAGCTGGGATGCGACAAGGAGCCAAGGAATGTAGGCCACCTCTAGAAGCTGACAAAAGCAATGCAATTAATTACCCCACTAAAGCCCATGGGAGGAATGCCAACCCCTTGATTTTAGCCAGTGAGACTCATTTGGGACTTTTAACCTCCAGAACTTTAAGATAAAAAATCGGTGTTGTCTTTAAGCCACTAAGTCTGTGATAGTTTGTTAAAAGCAACAATTGAAAATCAAGACAACAGGATAAAACAATATATAAACAAAATATTTCTTTAAAAAATAGATAATTTTTGATAATAATTGGCATAAGGGAGTTAAAACAGAGTAGGGTTCTGGAGTTCTGTGGTCCAGTATAATATACACTAACCACCTGTAGCTATTTAAATTAAATTAAACTAAAATTAATTAAAATCTAAGGGCTATCAGTGTGGCTAGTGACTACTGTATGGGATAGTGTAGATGGTAGAACATTTCCGTCATCACAGAAGGTTCTCTTGGATAGTGCTGTTCTGGAGAGTGGCACTACTTTGCATAAGGCAGATTCAGTTTGTGTGAAGATCTGAATGATAAGAGGGAATTGGGCATGTGAAGGGCCATGGGAGGGGCACTGCAGGTTGAAGGAGCAAAACGCAAAGCCATAAGTGCCTGGTCATTTTGTGGAACTGATTAACCCGGGCAAAAACACAACTCACATCAATGGAAGAAGCGAAAGTAGGAGTCATGAATTGTGGTTCACCCAGCAAATGAGGTTCATCTCTAGTAAACTTTAAGTCCTGCTACTAATAAGTCCTGAACTAGAACTTTATCTTGATAGTACATGTTTTTTGTTGTTGCTATATATTCATTTCACTGTTCTTTTGCAGTTTACATTAGTGTACTGACTTTCAATGATCATGTCTTATGTACTAAAAAAGAAAAGAATTTCTGGGATGGTTGTCTCCTTTAAGGAATCCAGAGAATTTGTGTGTGTGTGTGTGTGTGTGTGTGTGTGTGTGTGTGCGCGCGCGCGTGCGCGCGCGTGCGTGTGTGTGCTCACGCGTGTGCTTTTTTGAGTGTTTGATCATTTGTTTTAATTTTTTCCTTTTAAACTCTTTTACTTCAGGATGTTATAACACTGATTCATAAAATATGTAATTATTAACGTGATAGAAAGTGCCAGAGTTTGCAGTCAGTGGGTTCCAATATAACCAGGGAATATTGGAAAGCTGTTACTCAAAGGTAATGTGGAATCTCAGGGGGTCTATATGGGAACTACCTTTTAAGGCAAATGCATCTTACCGGTGAAAGTGATGGAAGATGATTTCCAGATGTTGAAATGCTTGTTTTGGCAACTGCTACAGAAAACTGAAGCACGTCTTGCCAGAACAACCAGAAGGGATGTGAAGCACTGATGTAAGAGGGATCAGGCACACAGCAAGCAAAGCAAGCAGAACCCAGAAAGTGTAGATACAGGGAAGATAGTTGAGCCAAGAAAACAAGATCTGGAACTCCAGTTAGTTGCATGTAGTGAAAGCATGTTTGCTTCTGTCGTGGGATCCACACACATGCTTACCACTGCTATACACTCCACTTACCCCTTCCTCTACCTTCATTATCTTTCCTGTAAAAATTGATGTTAATATTTTAATCAGGGAAACTCTTCCCAGCTAATTTGTTTGTTAGATATTATGGGGTTCGTAAAGCATGCATGGCTGGAGTTAAACACGTTTGTCTTCAAATCCTGGGTTCATTATTTACTGCCAGGGTGACCTTGACTGAATTGCTTAACCCCTAAACAGTCCAATTTTTTCATCTATAGAAGGGAGGTTATAATTTCATTGCCAAAGTCCTATTGTGAGAATCAAATGAAATAATGTATGTGAAGTACACACATAAATAAATTTCTCCTCCTATCTGTGCCACCCCCCCCCCCCACTGGCAACAAACCTCCAGAATTCACATGTTTTTGTCCAGTTAGGAAAAACATTTTCAGAAGACATCTGAGAATTGAATATAATGTTGGCAGACTCATAGATCAGATATTTTTAGCCAGGTTGGCTTTTTCTAAGCTCTTGTAATAGAATCACATAGGCAGCCAGGTATTCTGTCTACATATCAAGCATTCCTTTGGGATTGTTTCCTAAAAGGTGAAGAAAATAGGAAAATAAACATCCATCCTCATTGGAGTATTTCCTTTTACACACCAGATGTCCATTGTGCTTCTTTTACTCCAATATTTTTTTAACCTGTGTGTTGACTTAAAAAGTAGACTGTTAATTGTCATCCCAAACTAGTCAACCAGTTCCAAGCAGTTCAAGATAATGAAATTTCCCATCTGCCTCCATATCTTGGTGAGATCTTGGACTTTCATTTCTAAATCATTTTGATTTCTCCCCTTCCCTCTATCACATTCTCTTCACCAGATCTTTTCTGAAATAGAGATTTTTTTTTCCCAATCTCTGTGCTAAACCTGGTCCCAGACCAGAAAAGGCCAGATTCTTCCAAAAGGCCAGCCTCTGCAAGAGTTGGAACCTAAAAACCTAATTCATACTCCAACTATTTTCCCAAGGGGTGGAGTAACGGGAGCCAGGATAACAGGAAGAGATCCTGTGGGGAATTAGCTCATTCCACACCTGGACATCTGGCCGTGTTCCACTGTGAATTTGCTGGGGAAGCTTTGAAGTCTAAATTTTGAATTGAGCTACATTGTGTTTTGATCTGCTTGCCACTTCAAATTAGCACATTAGTTGCCCTGCCCTTTGTCATCCTAATTTCTCTGAAGAAGCATCACAGAGATACAATTCAGAATTTTTGGTATCATGACTTCATCATAGAATGCTGACCTTGCCTATTATTATACTTGGAATTAGAAGTTTTCAGCATAAATCCTAGCTCTTCCATCTACTAGTTGCATGATCTTCTATTTTGAATCATGCACATTGACCTCAGGACCTCACATCTATAAAACATAGAGGATATAAAATACTTGTTCTGACTACTTTATAGTGTATGACGATTGAATGAATCATGTGCGTCAAAGTACATAAAACAGAGTAGATGACTCTCATCTCAGTTCTCTGAAGTTTTGAATTAATCTGTCCACATTGCATTGTAATTACTTGACTCTCTCTCCTTAGTGACTAAAGGAGAGATAATTTTTTTTTCTGTGTATTTGTGTCAACCCCAATACCTAGCATATGCTTGGTCCAGGAGAGGTATATGGAACATTCTTATGAGTGGGGTCCCTGATGTCTTGCTGCAACAAATCCACATCTCAGGCTACCTCCTTGTATGTAATTTTGAGCAAGACAATTAACCTTACTAAGTCTTAATTCCTTCATCTGTAAAATGGGATGAGGGTCACTGCTTACCTAATTCCTTTATCAGAGAACACCTAAAGCATTTAACCCAATTCATGGTATGGATTAAACTTACAAAATTTCTTAGCTTTTGTTTATTTGTTTGCTTGTTTGTTGAGAGAGAGCATTAGCAGGGCAGGGGCAGAGAGAGAGGGAGAGAGAGAATCTTAAGCAGGTTCCACACTCAATGTGGAGCCCAACACAGGGCTTGATCTCTTGACTGTGAGATCATGACTTGAGCCAAAATCAAGAGTCAGGGACTTAACCAACTGAGCCACCCAGGCACCCAGGTTTATTTTTATTATAGGTACTCAATACTTAAAAAAAAATGTGACCAATGAGATTTTCTGTAACCTAATACAAATTTTCTTCTATACTAGATGATTATGCTTTTTTTTCTCCTAGAAGTTTGAAAACAGTTTTATGCCTTGAATTATAAGGTTTTATCTTTTTAAGGCTCTTCAGTAAACACTGAATGGCATTGTTTTCTTTTTAATGTAAATACTAGGATCATAGACCCAAGGATACAGTTTTCAGATGAACTTCATAGTTGCATGTTTTTTAAAAAAAACAAAATGGCTTTTAAAATAAAAATGGCTTTTACGTCCTTTCTTACTAGGATATAGTTTTACCAAAGCTATTAAGAAGCATGTAAGACGTGTGCAGTCAGTTGAAAAACTCAGTTATAGCAGAGCTTTGAAAATAATAATAGAGAATAAAACTTGAGAAGGTACTCTAGTGGTTTTGAAGTTAAGAACGTATGAAAAAGGGATACCCGGGTGGCTCAGTCGGTTAAGTGTCCAACTCTTGGTTTTGGCTCGGGTCATGATCTCAGGGTTGATGGGTTCGAGCCCTGAATTGGGCCTCTGTGCTGATAGTGTGGAGCCTGCTTGGAATTCTCTCTCTCTCTCTCTCTCTCTCTCCCTCTCTCTCTCTGCCCCTCCCCTGGCTTCAGCACTCTCTCTCTGTCTCTGTCTCTTTCTCTTTCTCTTTCTCAAAATGGATAAATAAACTTAAAAAAAAGAATGTAAGAAAAAGTTATAGAGGAATATATGTTTTTATGTTTATATGCTTTTAATTTAATTAAAACACACCTTGATTTTAAGATTTTAATTTAAATACATGTTGGCAATCCATTGTGGAAGGAGAGTAAGCTAAGTGATATGGCATTTTATAAAAGCAATGGCTATATGTCAGGTTTTTATTTAATTTGCAGGTTATCTAGACCATCACTTCTCTTTAAGCATTTTACATTCATTCATGTCTTTAGTCATGGATATAATAGAAAATAAGACAGTCAAAACACAATTATTTTCATTATTGCTTTTCTTGAGAGGATCTGTTATCTAGATTATAAGTGTCTTCAGTCTGAAGATTGCTTCATTTGTCATTATGCCTTTATTATATATAAACATAAAATAATTTTGGGACTGACTACAATACCATTTTCCATAGAGTTCATTTTAGTTTAAAGAAAGTATGTTTTGGAAGTATGTCCAGGGAAGAATATGATAGTTCTTTTGTAATTCAAAGGGTGAAGTGATTGAGTTCATATCAGAGAAGATAAGAAGGGAAGATAACAAGGTAGGGTCCCTGTTAGTGTGTCTTATAAAATATTTGAAGGGATCTTCTGTGTAGAAATGAATTAGATTTATTTCTTATAACTCTAACAGACCAAGGTAGCTCCGTGTAGTAGAAAGTGTAGGTAGGTCAATTTTGGCTGCCAGGTAGTGCATACAATGTCGATTAAATTACATTAAAGAGGACTCTGCTCAGTATTTATATATAGAAACCCTCTCTAAAATGACATGTGGAATTCCCTAGGAAGATCTTGGTAATGAGTTGACTTAACTAAAAATAGAATGGGCTCCAATCAAGGTGGTAAATTTTCCATCTCTGGAAGCAACCAAGCAGAGGCTTTATAGTAGCTTAGGGATGCTCAGAAGGAATTCCTAAGAATTGGACTAAGTAACTTCTTGTTCTCTTCTGATGATTTGTGTAAATGAATTCATGTTCAAGAAGCCAAAGACAAGCTCCATAAGTTCATTCCAGAAAAAAGAATGGACAATAGAGTTTTCAACAAAAATCATGGAACATTTATTAAATATATGAAACTCTTTATCTTTTAAAGATTTTTTTTTTAATGGAAGTGATGAAATCCAAGCCTGGTTTATTTATTTTTTTTAATTTTTTTTTAACGTTTATTTTATTTTTGAGACAGAGAGAGACAGAGCATGAACGGGGGAGGGTCAGAGAGAGGGAGACACAGAATCCGAAACAGGCTCCAGGCTCTGAGCTGTCAGCACAGAGCCCGACACGGGGCTTGAACTCACGAACCGCGAGATCATGACCTGAGCCGAAGTAGGCCGCTTAACCGACTGAGTCACCCAGGTGCCCCCCAAGCCTGGTTTATATTAAAGTGAAAAATAATGGTAAACCACAGAGACAACTTACATTTCAAATTAACATTTTACTCTTTGAAACCTTTTATTTATTTATTTTTTAATGTTTATTTATTTTGAGAGAGAGAGCACACGAGCATGAGTGGGGGAGGGACAGAGAGAGAGGGAGACATAGAATCTGAAACAGGCTCAGGGCTCTGAGCTGTCAGCATACAACCCAATGTGAGGCTTGAACTCACAAACTGTGAGATCATGACCTGAGCCAAAGTTGGATCCTTAGCCAACTGAGCCACCCAGGCACCCCTTAATCTTTGAGAACTTTTATGGGTCTTTAAAATTTGCATCTTCAAATATTGTCCCAAAGAATTCTAGTTGACTAAATTTCAAATAGACACCCCTTCTGTGCACTGTGTCTCAAGGATTTTTATATTGATCTAACAGAATGAGATTTGTGTTTGTGGCCTTATATGTGACAATTAGCATGAACTCTGTTCACTTCCTTTGCTGTTGCTTGTCATCTGAGAGCATTTTGGATGTAATTTATTGCCTGTTAAGCCATCTCCAAAGTACAATTGTAAAATAGGAAACAATCACAACCGTTTAGTGGCTAAACAATTGGTTGCTTTCATTTGACCTTGCTGTGTTCTGTGAGTCTGTTAGTTTGATTCCTGGAGGCACACAGATTGTTCAGGAATGTTTGCCAGTAATGAGTGAGGGCTAGTTTTCCATATTGACCTCATACATAATTACATAAATTAAAGCAAACCATAACAACTGAGGATACACATAAAATATACTTCACAGAGGGATTTTAAAGCCCTTGCTTTGCACTAAGCTTGAAATTACATAGCCATATAGGACATATATCATTTTTGAAAAGTGTATGTTTTCAGTTTCTACTAAGACTTTACAAAGAACACTGAATAAAAGGTTCTATTTTAATAAGTGTTACCATGGAGTTTTTTCTCTAGAAAATTGTTTATGGAAAAAAGAATATTGGTATAGAAGGTCACATTTTATTCTGGAGGTTAATGATTTGATAATGGAATTTTCTAATGCTAACCTTCCAAACTATCTTGAAACCACTAAATACTTAAGAAGCAAAGGGGAAATGTAGAGTGTAGATCTTAACTCACTAAAAAAATCAGTCATTTTTAAGCATTTATAGTTTCTTCATTTTCTGCATTTTCAGAATATGTTGATATTTAGCCAAGTCTAATTTAATTTTGTAATCAACCTTTATCATGTGTAATTTGGGTTTTTTTTTTTTTTTTTGGTTAACAGTGTGGTGGATTATTATCTTTTTAACATAAAGTATTACATTTGTTTTGATTCTGTTAGACTTCTGCCAATGAAATTGCATTTCATGTGGCTATTGAAAGTATCATAGACTTTCAGAAATAAATGGAATTTAGATCCGATATTAAGTATATTAGTAAATATTTCACATTAGGGAAAGCCAAAAACTTTAGTAATCAATCAAATATTATTACAAGGTTATTAATCAGCAAGTATTACTGCATTTATTTCACTTCTAAAACAGTCTTGTTTGAAGTTTGTAGAAATTTAGTTCTAGTTGTTTTCATCACTAGCTTCTGAAGATGTAATGGTGAGAAAATCTTCACAAAAATTTAGTATCAAGTTTTCTTTTTGATAAAAAGAGAGTGAAATTGCCTTGATGGAGGGATAACATTTTCCATTATTTCCAACGTTTATAGAGTGCAATCAGTATTTCTTATAGAAAACCATATCACAATTAAAATTTGCTTAATTAGCATTCACATATCTTTGGTATTTCATCTTTGATTAAGGCCATGGTCTGTATGAACTAGTAATCTGTATGTAGGACCAAGTTTGTGCAGTGAAGATTCTTTGCAAAAAAATGAAGACTCAGCTAAATCTATGATTCTAGAATATGTAAGGGTAAAAGACTTTTAAAAGTACTCCTAAGTATCTTATACCTTGTCTACTATTCCTAGGTTTAGCTAAATCTTGGTTTTTGCGGTATTTTATAATTTTCTAGCATCATATTGGAGAGTGGTATGGATTTTGTTTAATACCAACTCTATAATGTTCTTTTCTTTTTAATCCTCTATTTACATCTTTCCTGTCTCTGTTTACACCCTCCAAGACTTAGTATATTTTGCTGGCGGCCTATCACACTCTTCTTGATCTCATCTTCTCAGCCTGGAAGCCCCACATCTTCTCTGTGGATTTATTCAGATAGCTTACCTGCCTTGGATCTGTGCCTGTCCCTCACTGGATTCTTTCTTTATTGATATTTCCTTAGATGTGACAACCCAAGTCCCATGACATATTCTACGCTCAGCTATTTATGACTGTAAAGTATCAGATACTACTTTACTTGTATACTTTTCTCTCTTCACAAATATGTTGGCTTTTTAAACTAGCTTCTTGCTGGACTATCTTAAGGATGAACTATGCAGAACTCAGATTATTTTTCTGAGTCTTTCCCATCATAATGTAGCTTGTCATCTAAGGGAAATTTGGATCTCCCAGCCCCCAAATGGATAGAAATTTATTTTTGTGCAAATATATTTTCCACAAAGAAGTTCATTAGTCCTTTATCTATCTACCAAGAGCATCATGGAACTTTTTTATGATAATCACTCACAATTTGGTTTTTTAATTCCTAGAAGAGTTTAGGATTGTCCAGGAGTGATTCTAAGGATTTGTGATAAAATGTTCAAGAAATTTCCTAGCAGCTCATTTGATAGAGGAACAGAAAGTACCAGAGAGGAGATAAATCTTCTCCTTCTCTTCCCCACTCCTTCCTCTTCTCCTCTCATTGCCTTACTCATGAGACATTGCTGGGGTGCTGGAATTTTGGGGAAGTCTTATGGTCAGACTCAAAGGTAAAAATCACTCTGATGTTATCTATAAGTCCAGAGAATTTTGTAGGCACTGCTTTTTCTAGAGAAGTTATAACACTCTACTCCCTGGAAGGTTCCAACATTTGAACTTCTCTACCTGAAGAAGTACTTAATTGGCCCTATTTTTTGTTTCCTGACTCTAGGCTGACACCTTATGCATGTCAAAACATCTTCCTAAATCCCATGGTGACTCAACATTCAAGTAGTTTTGGTCTGAACCTTGTCAGAGAACTTTTGAAAATATAAATAAATTATATTTATATTTATATTATATTTATTATTAATTTAAATATAAATATACATATAATAAATATAATATAAATAAATTATATTTATATTAATATTATATTTATTATTAATAAATATAAATATATATTTATTTATAAATAAATTATAAATTATATATAAATAAATTGTCTTCTGTCCAAATACTTACTTTGCTTGATGACTCTAATAGGTTAGTCAAGCATCATTTCCTCTTTTAGGACCATTCCCAGTGAGTTCTGTTGTATTAAGAACATAGTTATCCCCCACTTTATAACAGAGTCCATTGAATTGACTGGGTGAAATGAGTCTTAGATTTTCAAGGTCTTCAATGGATTCTGGAATGAGGGTCATGTTGACAATTTACCTTTTCTGGCTTGGTGTAATTTGTTATTGACAGATAACATGCCTTGATTCCCTATTCACTTTTAAGTTCTTTCATAATTTTTTTTGTAGATGCTATTGCCTCATAGATGTTTACCTGGGCCAGATTTTCTAAGGAATAAAACAATGCATTTTTGGCAATTTGAATTCAGTACCTGTGGCATGCCTACTTCAATATACAGTAAAGTTTTGAAATCTTCAAATGAATAAACCAAAATAGAAAATAACTAAACATTATTTGAGTATTACTCCAATGTATGATTTTATATTTAGGATTCCTATGTATTCTGTACTTGGATTCCTTCTTCTCTTTGACATTTTTAAGGATTCTTTTCATTATTGTCCTTGAATTTTCTTATAAGATAGTTTCACAAATATTTTTCTGGTCGGCTTAATTTCTAATTGTATCTGATCTGTCACCTTTAAGAAGTTTCCCTTTTTCCCTTTGATTTGGAAATCTTTACAATTTATGCCTATTACTCTCTGTGAAGTCAGCTTTTACTGTAACATTTTGCTGTGAAAGCATCTTTTTTTTTTTTTTTTTTGCATCTGGCTTGTTTTTATGATTCATGACAAAAAATTCATCTTGGGCTTCTAATGGTGTATTTTAAAATAGTCTCCAGACTTTCTGTGGTTTATTTTGTTTTAAACTATTCCTTTTTACTTTTTTATAATGACCACATTTTCCTAAGCTCCCTTTCCTAAAATTAAATGATTTATATAGCATTCCTTCTTTTACCCAAATGCCAAGTTGAATTGTTGTAAATAATTAGTAGACAGAAATAAGCACCCATGATACAGCCGGCATCAATTCCTGCTCAAATCTGTCTAGATGCTTGAAATTCAATTTTAGCAAGCAGATGTCTGTAATGGCCTGTATTTTTGCATTCCAGTATGCATACCATCTGCCTTTGAGATAATGACAATATAAATCCACATTTTTATTACTGTGTTAGATATTTCCACTTTCTTAATTGTTGTATACTGTTCTGATTATTTTTCTTAAAATGGTTCCCTATAGCATTGAATAAGGTTCATTTTCTTTAGTTAACAGCCAGGGCCTTTAATAATTTGGTTCCTAATTATGCTATCTTCACTTACTGCCCACATGAATGCTTTCTTTTCTTTCCCAGCATAGTTCTTAAGTGGTATCATTTCACAATTTTGTATCTTCTCCAAGACCTTCCTAGAATACCTTTACCCATCTTCTTCATTGCCCATACATATTCAAATCAGATCAAGACGTCTTCACTATAATCAAAATGTTAGCTGTAGGCCACTTTCCAGTTAAATTGCATGTAACTTCCCTAAATCCATGATCCTACACAATAAAGGGCATTCATACACAATAAAGGGCATTCATGCCAAGCCTGTGAAGATTTAATAATTGAATTGAAGATTTAGGGTTCTAGACAAAGATCACATTATTAAGGAATAAGATTTCAATATTTTCTTTCTCCATCCTTCCTCACTCTTCTGTCTCTCCCCATCTCTCTCTCTTTTTTCTCTCTCTGCCTCTATATCTCTACTCTCTTTTTTCTTCCTTATCTTCATTCTCAGAAAAAAAAACAAAACTTTTCCTTATCTTATATATTTTTGTAGCTTGAACTCACCTTTCTTACAGAATTTCTCTGATAGGCAACTTAGCAAATATATATTATATATTTACATATATTTATATTATATATACAAAATTTTACTTATTTTTGAAGAGAGAGAGAGAGTCAGAGAGAGGGAGACAGAGAATCCCAAGCAGGCTCCACACTGTCAGTGCAGAGCCCAATGCAGGGCTTGAAGTCAAAAACCGTGAGATCATGACCTGAGCCGAAATCAACAGTCAGCTGCTTAGCAGATTGAGCCACCCAGGCACCCCAGAAAATATATTCTTTTCTTTAAAATATTGTACTTTTTCCATAGAAATTCTACTGAATGAAATCTTCTTTAGCTCATTTAATTTTTTAAATGCCTACAATGATCTAGGTAATGTAGTAGGCACTGATTATACAGTAGTGTAAGTGCAGATAAACATTTTGCCTTCATAGAGTTTCTAATTTAGTATGTTATCCAAGAAACTGTACATAATTACAAATTATTTGATTTTGATCCCCAGTTTGATTTTGATTTGGATGTCACTCCTCTGGCTACCACAGCATCTAGTACATACTTCTATTTCACATGTAACCATGTACTATTATAACTGATTATTTGTGAATTGATCTCCTCTATTAGTCTGTAAATCTCAAAGGAGGGATGATGTCTTAATTCACTTTGTTTTCTTGGAGTTCACTATAAAACCTACATAGTATGCTATAAATATTCAATATAAGTATTCAATAAATATTTGGGGTTGTATGAATGAATCTTTTGTATTTTCAGCTTAGTTGCATGATTTTAGTGAGCTATAATATATCTGCATTACCATATTTTTACTATTAAATAGGAAACTCAGTGAACACTGCCATGAACCTATGGAAAAATATTAAACAAGAAAAAGATGCTCAAGGAATAAGTTATTCTTAATTCCTGATGTAAGTGATTTTTTCACATTATTTTACTTATTTAAGTAAGATATCTATTAGATGTATGGTATCTGCATAGTATTGTAGTATTTCTTTTTTCCTTTCCTTTCCTTTCCTTTCCTTTCCTTTCCTTTCCTTTCCTTTCCTTTCCTTTCCTCTCCTGTCCTCTCCTCTCCTCTCCTTTCCTCTCCTCTTCTCTTCTTTTTTCTTCTTTTTTCTTTTCTTTTCTTTTTTTCTGAGAGAGAGAGAAAGCACAAACAGGGGAGAGGCAGAGACAGAGAGAGAGAGAGAGAGAGAGAGACAGAGAGAGAGAGAGAGAGAGAGAGAGAATCCCAAGCAGGCTCCATACTGTTAGTGCAGAGCTCAAACGCATGAACTGTGAGATCATGACCTGAGCCGAAATCAAGAGTCTGACACCCAACAGATTGAGCCACTCAGGTGCTCCAATAGTACCCATGTAGTATTTCTAATGCTTTCTATATGCAAAAATCCTTATATCCCCTTATACACCACTTACTCAGAGTCTGGGGTAAGGAAGCACATGGCTTCCAGTGTTCCATAGTGTAGAGATTTAAAAACAGTTCTACAATACTCTGAAGGTAATGCTGTTTGTGGACTAGCATTGAACTAGCATTGAACACTAGCAATGTGTTCAGCATTCCATGAGGTTCCAAACTCAAAGAAGAGCTAGTTCAGTAAGAGTAATAGTAGGGAAATTGCGTGCTAATGTACTCCAGGAGATGATGAAATCTCTTATCTTATTATTTTGGCAGTGCAGAGTTCCTCTTATGTAGAATGTAATTTCCTTTCTAAAAGAAGATGAGGCATCTGTTCCTACTCAGAACCAAATGGAGAATTCTTCATTCACATCAGCAAGTCAGGGCTGCTCAGTACTCAAATTGTACTTACCACTGAGGATATTCTACTCATACAGACTAGATAGTGTATCTAGTGTTTCACATTACTTGGAATTTTAAGCACTTTCTCATTTCTTAGGTTCATTACAATTAAAAAAAGCCTGATAAAAAACGTGTGTATTTTTAAAATCTAACAAGACGCCTCATGGAATTCATCCAGTCAGATTATCTGAAAAATGATCATATATATTATGTTTGGTTATATATTTTCATTTGGTCCCAATCTTTCAGCACTGTGTTGTTACAACAAGGACATTGCAGCCTACTGAGTCCTTATTAAGCTAAGGATATATTTATAAAATCATTGTACAGTTTTCTAATTCAACATTTATAATAAACAAGCACTGATTATTTGTTTTCCCTTCCTCTCCATTAAGAAAACTGTTACTCAAAACAAAGCTTTTGCTGTCCTAATGAGGTGAACGTAAGCAAATTCCCAACTAGGTACTTGCTTACTGAAACAGAGATTCCTATTCCTATCACATTGCATATTCTTTATTTATCTATCTTTTGATTATTTGATTTGTTCAGAAAACCCTCAAGTGCTTTTGAGTTTACTGTTTTTAGAGGCTCAAGAGTCTTACATCACAGCAACATGCTTCATACAGAGGAAGAATGCCTTTGAGAGCCTGCACCCCTTTCCATAACCATCTGGTTTGCAGATGATAAATACAAACACTAGGCTTTTTTTCTCTCCCTAAAGATCTGGGAAACAGATTGGACCTAAAATTCTACCCTGTTGATCCCTAAAATATTAATCTTCATTATCATGTCAAATTTTTTAAGAATTAATTTCTTCAGCTATATGTTTTTAAAGATTGAACACACAATACATGTGACATTCCATTTGTAGGACATTTTCCATGGTGCTGTAATGTCTTCATTCTTTTCTATAGCCTAGCCACATCTCACTCTATTTTCAAAGGCTAGTTTAAGACTTGCTTCCCCTATGAAGTTTTGGAGGGTTAATCTAATATTCATGCATCTCTCTTTCATTGCCTGGAGCACTGGTCTTCACACTGAAATCAAAATGTATGTTGGTTTGAATGTTTCATGTGTGTGCTTTGGTTCTCCAATAAGAGCTTAAGTCGTTTGATAACAAGATTTTTTTTTTTTTGTAAAGTATAAGGGACATAATGGATATTCAGGCCCTAGTTGTTGAATAAAGACTGCATTAATACCATCAAAGAAGCCTCACTCTAATACAGAATGTGGGAGCGACTATGTTAGGAAAAAATTAAGTTAGGAAAAATTCTACATTGTGAAATATTAACCTCGACTACAGGGCCAAGTCTAGCCTTTACATAGCTTTTGTATGAATTAGAGAAGGCATCACCTCTCGGTGACCCTAGGCAAGTAGATAGTAGTACAAGTTGTACAAGTAGTACACCTTGTGTACTATACCGTGCACCTTGTGCAAACAAAAAGGGCTTCCTTCTTCCAGTAGGTGCGGCCTTCAAACTAGGGCTTCTAGCGTGACAAGGGGAGCTTGGAATGAATGTCAGCTCCCACTGGCTCCCTCAGTTGGAGACTTTATGAAGTGTACAAACTGCAAACAATATTCAGCAGCTCTCCAAATAGTGGTACAGATGACGCATGCAAGTATAGGAAGCTTGGTAGTTTAGGAAGTACTTACTCTGTATGGCATACTCCATGGCACAAAACTAGAGGCTAAGAACCCAGGGAATATTATGGGTCACAAATTGGGAGAGAGATGTGAGAAAGATTTATGTAAGAATCTAGGTTTTTAATTAGCATACAAAATAACATTTAAGAGAATGAATAGGCCAATTCACAGACAGGTAAGGGGACAGCAGATAAGGTCTGTAAGGTGTGAACAATGATCAGAATGTAAAAAATGGCTCAATTCTGAAGGTGTGGACAAATTTGTTACTGGGACAGAGTGCAACTGAGGGCAACTGCTGAGGTTTGAGAAAGGTGACATGGTTGGAGTGCCACTTAAGAAGACAGTTTTAGTAGCTGCATTTAAAATAGATTTCAGGGTAGCAATAGTAGAAAGAAATCTGCCGGATGTCTGTGATCTTGAAAGTAGAAAGAAAGGGAAATGATCAAGGTGAAGTATGGAGAGAAATTTCTGGTTGACTCTATGTGAGTATAAAATCTGAGGATGAGTGCTCTGAAAGTTGAGGAAATGGATTGGATAATGATTTAAGTTATTATTCCTTAATGGATATTCATGAACATCATAATAATAATTATTATTATTTTGAGACTACAGTTTATTGAGTTCTTAATAATAAGAACTCAATTATTAAACCTACATACAGTGCATCCTTACAAGTAAAGCAAGTACATAGTGCTTAGGTGGCATTCAAAAATATGATCTCCTCAGCATGGGTTTAAAGTATTCTTTTTAGGAGCACCTGGGTGGCTCAGTCAGTTAAAGTATCTGACTCTTGATTTCAGCTCAGGTCATGATCTCATGGTTCATGAGTTCGAACCTTGCATGGGGCTCTGCACTGACAGTGTGGAGCTTGCTTGGGATTCTCTCTCTGCCTCTCTCTCTCTCTCCCACTCTCTAAAAATAAATAAATAAACTTAAAAAGTATTTTTTTAATTGTAGGATGATTTATTTTCCCTAATTTATAAACCATTTATGATTATAAGCTAACTTTAAAAATTACAGTCTAAAGTTCTATGATCTAACATAAGACATTAGTCTTGATGGTACATGAGATAATTTTAGGTAGCATATAACATTTTATATTTTGCAAGTTTTATGTTTACATGTATATTAGGAAAAACTATATAGTTTGTCAAATCTGAGGTTTTTTTAGAACTAAGTTTAAAGTTTTAAAGGTTAAAAATGGAAGAGTCAACTTAAAATAGATTTTTTAAAATTTTTTTTATTTAAAAATTTTTTAAATGTTTTATTTATTTTTGAGACAGAAAGAGACAGAGCATGAGCAGGGGAGGGGCAGAGAGAGAAGGAGACACAGAATCTGAAGCAGGCTCCAGGCTCTGAGCTGTCAGCACAGAGCCTGACACGGGGCTCGAACTCACGGACTGTGAGATCATGACCTGAGCTAAAGTCCGACGCTTAACCGACTGAGCCACCCAGGTGCCCTAAAATAGATTTTAATGGAAAATACATAGAAATAATGGTATGTGGTATGTACTAATTTAGAAAAATTAAAATTATGGTGAGTTTGCCATCTGGAAAATCCTAGTCTACACTCTACTTGTGGATTTTAGGCATTTATCTCAAAAATGAGAAAAAAAGGAATTTGCGAATTATAAATGTTTAGACATATTTAGACATATTTAGTTGGAAAGTAGTAGACATATTTAGTTGGAAAGTAGTAGAAATAACTTTACTATTTTGAAGAGATTTTTGGTTTAAAGTTATTTTCAACTATCAAAATGTAGTTGTTTCTTTTTTAATTTTTTTTAACGTTTATTTATTTTTGAGACAGAGAGAGACAGAGCATGAACAGGGGAGGAGCAGAGAGAGAGGGAGACACAGAATCGGAAACAGGCTCCAGGCTCTGAGCTGTCAGCACAGAGCCCGACGCGGGGCTCGAACTCACAGAGGGTGAGATCATGACCTGATCCGAAGTCGGACGCTTAACCGACCAAGCCACCCAGGGGCCCCTCAAAATGTAGTTTTAATTTAAATCTTATAGAAGAGCTGTGGGGAGCCTGGGTGGCTCAGTCGATTGAGCATCTGACTCTTTCATTTTGTCTCAGGTCATGATCTCACAGTTTATGAGTTCAAGTCCCAAGTAGGGCTCTGCATTAACAGGTGGAGCCTGCTTGGGATTCTGTCTCCCTCTCTCTCTCTGCCCTTCCCCTGCTCTCTCTCTCTCTCTCTCTCTCTCTCTCTCTCAAAATAAATAAACTTAAAAAGATAAATCTTTTAGACTAGTCTGCATCTATTCCAACTGCAGTTTGCCAAGTCTATGCAATGTTTTCAATATTTACATAGATAAGGGAAAAATTACATCAAATTTATATTGTCACTTAGCATAAGACCTAAGAGACTCCAAAAAAGAGTTCGATAGTATCTATACAATGATTATCCATAAAACATCTCAATTTATTTCCTTAGTATCATGAAGCTTAACTTTTGGTCTTTGATTCTTGACTTAAACTTCAGTATGAAATTAAATAACTAAAATATTACTGGACAACTGGATCTTTAAAAAGATTTTAAAAGAGATAGCTTTACTACTAAATCCTATAATCACTTTGATCCAATTAACTGGCCAGTTAACTTTATTTACAGGTCAAAATATACCCTAAGAATCCAGAAGAAAGTTAGCAGTGCATTTCAGTCTTTCTCTGCAGCACTGGTAGATTTCAAAAATTCAGGGGAAAGTTGAGGGATGAGAATTTGTTAACTTTAAATGTTGCTTTAACCATGTGACCCATGTGACTTTATAAACTTACTTCATTTACTGGGCAAGAGGAAATCTTTAACCAGAGCCACAAATAAATCATCCTAGTCAGAAGGGCACTCTACTGTATATTAACAACATAGCTGTTAGCTAAAGTAATATGAAGAACACACCTTCTGCAGTCACGTAAATAAGGCTTTGAAAAGTGACTCTTTACTGCTTTGGGGAAATCATATGCCTCTGTGAGCTGCAGTCCTTCTATCTACAATATAGGAAAATAGGAAAATAATTTCTACCTCAAATAAAAATTTGAACACTTATCAGATAACATCTGAAAAATGCCTTGTATAACGTAAACACTTAATAAATGATTCTTATTATTACTGTGACCTTATGCATATGAATTAACCAATGTCTTCATTGGTCGGTTTCACACTATATTTCCAGCTAATTTCCTTAGCTCATGTTACTCAACTCCCATCTCTCTGCCTGTCAATCCTGCTTTAATTCGCAAAATGCCTTACTTCAGCACATCTCTATTAAAAGGAATACACCTGGCTATTTAAAAGTTCCTTTCATAAAAGAATAATTATTTATTATTAAAAATATTTTTAAATCTCAAATGGGCAAGGTATGATTTTTTAGGACATTTTAGGATAGAATATTTGAATTATATCAACTAACAAAATATTAAAATAAGTCATACTTAATAGTTTACTCTTTTTAATGTAAATTATCTCATTTTATTTCAGGTGAGAATTAGTAAACCTAGTTTTTAAATTAGAAAAAAACTGAGCCTTAGGAAAATAAATAACTTACTCAAGGTGTCCCTGCTAGTAATTACTAAGCCTGGCTCTTTTGATACAAGACACTGTTTTTCCTAGTATGTACTAAATTTCTACAGTGAAAAATAAGACATACTACAGAAATCAGAAAGGGTAAAGATAACAGCCTAAAAGGAAAGGACTATGAAGATTTAAAGCTCTGACAATATGGCATTTTACAATCTGAGCAAAGATAAACTTCCCCATTCTCTGTCTTCCTCTCTGTATATACATACATATCCATACATTTTCTGTATCCTTATCATTAGTTTTGCTGAAATGCAGTGGTATCTCTATGTTTAGCTTTCCGTTCTATAAACATATCTTTGTTTTATGATCAAATGCTAAATGTGCCTCCTGGCTTAAAATGTACTGGTGTTCACAATAGTTCTCTAATCTAAGACTGAGTAAAGGAAAGAAGGCAACTTGTTCCCCAGGCAAGGGCTCTGGAGTGGGAGTCAGAGGACTGTGTTTATCTTTGAAGCCTTGGGCATGTTCTTTGTGTTTTAATATACTGGGAAACTTTTGTTTTGTTTTTTATTCTATATAGTGTTGAATGGAGTATGTATATATGTTAAAATGAATTCTCTTTCTTAGTATAAATGATTTTCTTAACTTTGATGCTTATTTTCATTCTTGCTTGTTATACTTGATAATTATAGAAATGCTAAACAGTTCTATTTTGGCATAATTTAACTATGTATTAAATGCATTTTTTAAAATACATTTTTATTTTAGAAGTTTTAGATTTACAGAAAAATTGTAGAGATTCACTCCCGACTCAATTTCCCCTCTTCTTACGATCTTACATTAACACAAATTACCAATATTGACACTTTATTATTAACTAAATTTCATATTTATTCAGGTTACCTAATGAGCTCTTTCTGTTCCAGGACTATTCTACCCAGGATACCATATTACATTTAGTTGTCATGTCTTCTTAGGCTCCTCTTGGCTGTGCGAGTTTCCTAGACTTACCTTGTTTTCCAGGACCTTGACAGTTTAGAATGCTTCTTAATTGGGATTTGTCTAAGTTTTCTTTTAATGATTAGACTGGGGTTGTGGATTTGGGGGAGGACACCCTCAGAGGTAAAGTGCCATTCTCAACCATCAACATGACTTGTTCTACTGATGTTAAACTTCCTTCCCCGGCTGAGGTAGTGTCTGTCAGTTGTCTCTACTGTAAATTTACTGTTGTTTTTGAAGAGAGTCGCTATGTGCAGCCCACACCTAAGGAGTGAGAGTTATGTTCCATCTCCTTGAGGTGGAGTATCTCCATAAATTATTTTGAATTCTGCACATTCCATTCACTCATCCATTCATTCGTTCATTTATTTATATCAGTGTGTACTCATGGGTATTTATTTTAAACTTTGGGTAATAATTTAATGCTACTTTTCTTTTTTTGTTGTTGGTCAAATTATTCCCACTTTGGTCATTGGGAATTCTTCCAACTGGCTGTGGTATATCTTTGTTATACCCCCATCATTGTGGGGTTTTTTTCTTTTTTCTTTTGTTAGTGCTTACTTTTTAGCATTATAAGATGCTGTTGGCATATATTGTATATTTCCTGTTTCGGTCATAGAATCTGTGTTTTCTCCAAAGAGCCTTCTTTTATTGGAGTATGGTATTAAAACCACAGTCTGGGACCTAGATATGTTCACTACTACTGGGGAGTCATTTTTTGTTTATACCATCTCAGTTGACAGAGCAAGGAAATATATGTGTTTATACAAACAGGTGTATATACATATACCTATAAATATTTTAATGAATTATGTTTCTATTCATTCACAGCATTCACAGCGTTCCTTCCTAAACTTCCCATGTGTGGGGTATCATATAAAATAGATGCAAATTAGAACAAATTAATGAATAATTAAAGGTAGAACTAAGCAAAGTCTGGAAATATATCATTAAAAGTATACCCTAAACCAGAGAATCCTACCTGGAGTTCACAGGCTGAATAAGGCCTGCACGTATGTTTTGTTTCGTGCACACAGTGCTTTTAAAACGTTTTGAATTACATAACATTAAAAAAAGTGAGAGATGTCAAAAAAAAAAAACAAAAAAAACAAAAAAAACCCCAAATATTGATTTCTAGGTTCTCTTTAAAAGTTTTTCATATCTGAGAAACTCTAGACCCTCATTATTCATTCACCAATCGCCTTGCATTGAACAGCGGCTCAAATCTTGGTGAGGACTGCACAAGCTCTTGTCCACCCCCACCGTTTTTTCTCCTGGATACGGAAGAGCCAGCTCAGATTCCGTCCCACATGTACTGTTGTTTTTCCCATGGTGAGGAGGAGAGGAAAATGTTTTTTGAATCCATGGATAACACAGTGGGAAAAAGAAAGATAGCCTATAACATATATATATCTATAGTCTGTAACATATATAGATATAGGTACAGATATAGATACATAGATATAGATACAGATATAGATATAGATATAGATTTTTAAGTAAAATGAGAGAACACATATTTCTCTATGCAAGTAGGAAATATCCCTATTTGCTTAATATGCAAAATGTGACTGTATCAAAGTAATACTGCTTAAAATTCCAATGCAAAATGAGCCCTAACCAGTAAATTCGTTCTCCAATAAGGATCAGAACATAAAACTTCCTGCCACTTCACAAAGTGACTTCATAAAGTAATATGATCCAACACAGAGTTTGGATTTTGATGTGGACTTGATATATATATCATTATTATGTGACCTAGTTTTAAATCTTTAGAAGCCATCTCTATGTTCTTATTTTCTATGAAAGTTTTTATAAATCTTGAACCGCATTATTTTATGTAAAAGGCCAATAAAAAATAATTTACCCAAGATCTAAAAATGACATTTTACTGCTATGTTGAAGTACTGTCTTTGTGATTTTGTCTGTTCATTCAGTCCAGTTGGTTTTATTCAGTTAGTTTTATTCAGAAGGGACATGAATAAAGAAAGAAGTTATTAATTGTAGAATATAGATTTCTAGTATGCTAAAGATGTGGATGGAATATGGACTAAGCATTTTATTTGACATTTGTCTTGTTTTCAAAATGATGACATTATGAGAAAATAAAATGTCTGATCCATTAGTGGCTAAATGAAAATAAAGTCTAGGTTACAAGTGGCTGGAAGCTTGAAGCTTGCCATGTTTTACTGGTTGTACCAAATTAAATGTATTTATCAAGAAAGTGAACTTATGGCAAGAAGGAAAAAAAGGTTATACTTATTGGAATAAAAGTGAATTTAGGTAGAATTTTAAGTATAAAAATAAATATAGTGTAAAATAAAATTTAAGAGCGTAAAAAAATAAACCAAGTTTGACAATTTGACCACCTCCCTCTCCCCCCAGTATCATTGCGTAATTGTTCGCATCTTAAGTTTTATCATGTTTATGCATGTCTATATGCATGTATGGATGAATATATAAACACACAATTTGATATTTATAGATACGTAATATTTTTGTCTATATATGTATTTATTTTAAAGATTTACAAGTGCCTAATATGAGGGTATATAACCATTTCTATAAAAGAAAATATCTATAACCACAACACGTACATACAAAACTATATTTCTTGGGGCGCCTGGGTGGCGCAGTCAGTTAAGCGTTCGAATTCAGCCAGGTCACGATCTCGCGGTCCGTGAGTTCGAGCCCCGCATCAGGCTCTGGGCTGATGGCTCAGAGCCTGGAGCCTGTTTCTGATTCCGTGTCTCCCTCTCTCTCTGCCCCTCCCCTGTTCATGCTCTGTCTCTCTCTGTCCCAAAAATAAATAAACGTTGAAAAAAAAAATTCAAAACTATATTTCTTATATATGTTTACATATATAACAGTAATGTTTCAATTAGACTATGATAATAAACTCAATGGAAACTTCTGGTATGCAGAATATGTTGATTTTTCATATAATTTCTTAGGAATATTTGCCATATAAATTAACATTAAAAAATAAATTTGATGAATACAGCTTGGATGAAACATTAAGATTCTATGCTTTCAGTGCTGAGAAATCAGAAATTGAATCAGGGCTCTGCCTCAGCAGATTCCATGCTAACAGTGATTTTATTATAATATCTACCTGACCACTTCCCATCTAGGGAGTGAATGTGATTGATGAAGAATGGATGATTAACAAAATCTTACTTCTCTGTTGATCTTCATTCCTGATGGAAAAGGTCACACCTACAAATACTGTCTAGTTTCAGATCTGGGCCTCTCACTTCTAAAGTGTGGCAATCTTGACCCAGGACAAGCTGTTTAATTGCTGTGAGCCACTACTGTCACCTCATGGGAATGACACTCTGTTGAAGATTTCATGAGATCAAGTATATAAAACTTCTGGACAGTATTAGCACATAAAGTACTCAATTCAAAGCCATATTCGATGGCTACTTCAGCTGCCACTACTATGACAGCTATCGAGTAAAGAAAGTCCTTTTAGACTGAATTGTCTTCTATTTTAATAACTCTTACAAAATAAATTTAAAAAAAAGGCCAATATACAACTTCCGAGTCACTAGTTCATTGTCATCAGTCTGGAAACCTCCATAAGTGTGTAGGTATGGTCATAATGTTTGCAACTGTTTGAAATGGAAACAATGGAAACAATTGAAACACTTTAGCCCTGCAGATTATCATTAACAATAAACTGCCTTTAGCTTTTCAGATCACTGTTGGTAACCACTATTTATGACACAAATGAGTAGGATTTGTTAGAAATCATTGCGATATTATATTTGCAAGCTTAGGTAGTGTTTCTCTTAGCAGATAGGTACTCTACGGTTTCATGGAGCACTGAAAATGTGTGTGTTACTATAAATAACACACAGTTACCTGTGTGGCAATATTTGGTCATAAAATATTTTCACTATAAATTACATATTACATGTTATTATCCATGTTATTATCCAAGAAAAAAAGTTGCTAAGGAGCTGAGATAATAATCTAGAAATCCATGACTTGTCTGTGGTAGGTTTTGTTTTTGCTGTTTGGTTGGTTTGAATGAGAAGTTAGTTGTTTTTAAATCAAGCTAGTGCTTTTATTATTTGACTTCAGCCATAAATGTAAGCTGAAATGAAAAACTGAAGTAGGAGAATTGTGAAATAAATTGAAGATCTATTATATACGTTATACATATTCCAGCTAACCCTAGGTTGTGGACCTGGAGATATGGGCAAGATGGCTTTGAAAATAATCCCTCTTATAACTTCTCAGGTTGTACTAATTTCATGTGGTTAATAAGGCATGTAGGAGGTAGTGTTTTCACTAATGATGGATTAATTGGAACTAGGGGGATTTCATTTTGTAAATCTTAAAACTGGTTATCCACCCCATCTCCCTCATTTGGCCAGGCTTAAGAGATATAAATAGAACTTTTTGCATTGCCATTTATGATACAATTTGCCCTTTATTTCTTGGTGTTTGGTAACTCCTAAATTCCAAAATCTTTTTTAAGTAGTTTTTTTTTTTACTTTATAGTTCATCAAATTTGAATTTGTTTTATGTGAGACTGTTGAAAATGATGTAATCCAATGCAGTCCAGCAAATTGCCAAGGGATTGTTATGTTTATATTTTCAGGTACCTTAATAGAATAATTTTCAGGCTCAGGTTATGATTACTATCAACTCTGTAAAAGCTTCCTTGCTGGTGACAGGAAAAGTTGCTACAGTGACTGACATTGGAACAGAATGGAGGTCTAGAGGTACCAAATAACCCTCAGAATGGCACGGAGAAGATGTTAGATCTAGGAATCGGTCTCACTACAAAAGAACATTGATCAGCGTACCATTTTTGACATTTGTTTCTTTTTTTATTGGCAAAAGAAGAGCTTTCTGGAATGGTGAACCAATTCTGTATGGCTATGTCCTTACTAGTCTGTAAGATCTGTGAGGGCAAGGCAGTGATTTCCTGCATATCTACCCAGTTGCTTTTTCGGAAATAGACACCTGAAAGAAAACTGAAAGAAATTGTCTTTCCACTCTTCAAGGCAGGACAAATGCTCCAGAAAATTTCCATTTTGCAAGAAATGGAACTTCTGAACTCCTCTGACTTTGTCACCAACATCAGGCTTCACCTGCCTCTCTAACTTTTTTCTTTTTTTTTCCCCTTCTGTCCTTAGGCTGAACCCTCCTTGCTTCATACTAGGACGAGAATAATGACTACTTATCTGGTTTGCTGCATGAAATCTTTCTCTCCTCTATGATTCTCCCCACTTACTCTACAATCTCAGAAGACTGAATCTTCCTTCTTTCCTTTTGCTGCTCAATGAAGGGAAAGACTTCAATGCTATCACATTACCATCAACCCAGTTAAACACAACACTGTTAGTTGGTGTTCAGGATTTCTATGATTGGAGGCAACTGACACTTTCTGGCATTTCTTTCACTTATTCCCTAGATGGAATACTCAGTATGAGACAAACCAAATCTGAGTATGCTCCCCAAGCACACCCCATCTCTGAGTAATTGCTTAAGTATCTTCCCAGTTGTTATTGCCAAAGCTCCTAGCCAGACATTCACAGGCAGTGAGTGCTTAACTAATTTGTTTTATTGAAGTCTGACAATAAATTAGATGGATAGTTAAAATTATACACCTTTTTTTCCTATACATTTTGATTTGGTTATTTGAATTTCATTCACTGTTTTTCAATTCTATTATGCTTTTCTAAAATTGACTTTGGTATACATAGAAGTACTGTCAAATTATTGAAAAGTTACGATAGCTTTTACTAAATATTTGAAGCAAGGGCTAATAAATTTCTACAACTCCTTTAAGCACACAAAATTAATTTTAGTTATTAACAAAAGCTGTTCTTTTTTTTACAAAGGTTTTTAATATATAATCAGGTTTGTAACCTTTTCTAAAACCTTTTCTCTTTTTTTTCTCAGATTTTCTGAAGTTGTTTGTACTAAAATGATACTGTTATTCTGGAATGTTGATGTGGTAGGAAACTTCTACTTATGTCTCTAAAAAGTAGGCTATGATTACATATCATAAAAATAGATGTAAAACGTGGCTATTCTGGCCTCTTGAGGTCAGAGAACCTTGCCATGAGTATGTTTAATCACATGTCTGTACATCTCAGTGACTTAATATTTCAAATAACAGACATTTTAATATAAGACAAGAAAACATAAACCTCAGTGGACGAACTGATACTTCACAATCAAAATCTGTTATGCTCTGAATTAATCAAAACTTCAGTATTCCTTTTTAAATTTTATCAATTACATTACATGGAACTATTTCTTCAAAATAGTAAAATTTAGCATAAGAAGTGTGTGATTATTAACACATAGAATTTCTCCTTTTCTTCTCTAATTTGTTTTACTAAGTACAAGAAGTGAGTGTAGCTAAAGGCTACACACACACACACACACACACACACACACACACATATGATGAAATACTCTGGAAGGAACATTTGAAGCATAGTTGAATATTTATTTTTGTCAATAATTCAGTTACTTTTTAAAGTTTTTATTTTTCATTTATTTAAGTAATCTTTACACCCAACATGGGGCTCTAACTCATGACCCTTGGTTCAAGAGCGACATGTTCTTCTGACTGAGCCAGCCATGCACCCTAACAATTCAGTTCTTAAATTCATATTTCATTAGAGTTGCTAAATTTTCACCTTTTTGGGCTAAGGAGGGTATCATCATTGCGATTTCCTGAAGCCAAATTGCATGGAGAATCATCATATATTTTCCTTTCTCCAGGTGCAGATAGGCTGAGTGTCTCATCCGTGAGTTCCGAACCTAGTTGCTCACTGTTTCTGCCCAACAGAAACCCACTGGTCATGATGCATACCTTTCTCTATGGATTAAGCAAAGTGTTTATAGCGGCTGTCAATGTCCAATGGCAGCTCGAAGCCAACCTTTGAGTCAAATCTTTTGCCCAATAAAGTGTCCTAAGACTATCTTGGTGTCTTAAGACCATCTAATTTATTAAACATTTTTTTTTCTTTTTTAGCTGAGAACTCTAAGCAAAAGTTAAATTTTTTCACTGAATGATTGCCATATTTTCATGAAATTTTGAAATGGCATGAATGGTTTAAGGGCAAAAGGAATACTTTTTGATGCTTTGTGTTATATTTGCTGTTAAGTTACATTGGAAAAGTATCTCATTACATAAACTTTACAATGCACGTAACTGTCAAAATCATTTCCTATAACCGAAGAAAGAACTTGAAATTGCTGTTCATGATGATAATACTTAAAGATGACATTTCTTCTATTTAAAAATATTATGCTATTCTCTCCCTCCCTCTCTTTCTTCCCCTCCCCTACTTGCATTCTCCCCCTCTCTCTCAAATACATAAATAAATAAAAATATACTATTTCCATCAGATCTCTGCTCAGTCTGCTTTATCTGTGAGATTACCCTTGATTATTTAAAATTAACCGTAGTCTCTCCTCCCCACTCAATTCATTTCTCTCCTAGCACTTTCTGCCTTTACCTTTCTGCAGTTTTCTTTGTGACATTTGTCACTATTAGACATATATGATTCTGTGTTTATTTACTTATTTTCTGTCTCCCTCTACTAGTGTGTAAACTCCTTAAAGACTAAACTTTTCCTGTTCTGTTCACATTTACATTCCTAACACTGACATGGTGCCTAATGTATAGCAGGTACATTGATACATTGAATGAATGAATAAGAATGAAAGAGTGAATAAGAAATATATTGAACTTCTTGATGTGACTGGAGATTTAAAAACTGGACTCATAGTTCATAGTTACTTGTGCAAAAGGCAGGATTGTAGATTGGTTTATCTTCTGAGTATTTATTAATCTATAAAATGAAATGGACACTTATCCCTGTAGAAGAGGTGATAGATACGTGTAAAATCTTCTCAAAGCCAAAGTGGCTATTTAAGTATGGTAGCAATCCTCTGATTTTATTTCCTTCCTTCCCTTACAGTTCACAAAGCTCTACAGTGAACATCCACTATGTCTCAGATTCCCTGCTCGGTGTCAATGATATAGCCTTGAACAAGACAAAGATACCCTGCCATGCTACCCAAGACAGAGTGGAGAGTGCAGTCTAGGAGGTGGTAGAACAAAATTAGGGATGAATATGGTCAGTTTTTTATAGAAGTGAGCATCCTTTTGAAATTGAGCACATATTAGGTGCTCAATAATTGTTAGATTAATGAAGAAAATGAAACTTTAAAGAAATTCTAAATCAAAATTTAATTTATTTCTGTAAGTGAAAAGTCAAACTTTTTTTTCCAATAGATTCTCATCTCACAATTTCTCTGTGATTAATAGGATTTGGGGTAAATTGCCCAAAAACATACAACACAGATTCTACCTATAAAATACTGCCATCTTTCCATGAATTACCAGAGAAATTCTCATGCAAAATCAGGTGAGACAATTCCTTTCAGAAGTAAAAGTTCAGGAATGTGTTGTCCATGACTCTGCCACCAGTGTCCAGGGAAGTGTCTGGCACAGAGAAGACAGAAAATGCATTTTGCCAAATTGAACTGAAGGAATATAAGGAGGGAAAAATGCTTTAACTCTGTGGTCACAATGATCTCTAGAATATCACAATACAGGCATCTTACTTCAGTTAACTGTTCATTTCTTTAGAAGACTCTCTCTCTTTGCTTCAGGGTCAGTTCTGGGCGTAAAATTCATAACGGCCATAGACAGAGCCATTAAAAGAGCACAATTTGAAACAACTAAAGTGTTCATGCCACATGAGGCCATGAACTTATCACTATAAACCTCCTAGCACACTGTCTTCTATATTGTAGCTGTACAATGTGTTTATTTAATAAGTGGCTAACTTATAATCCAACCACTGTCTCCAAATCTTAGCACAAATGAAATTTGAGTTGATGCACATAATACAGTTAAATCACCCTTCAATTCCTAACTTGAAAATAATTTCCTAGGCCACATACTATAATTTGTCCATTTTTAGATTAAATAGGTGATTTCTGAAAGTAAACATCACCTAGTAGTTTTTGCAGAGAACAGGGTTTTAAAAGATAAAAACAAAAATGATACTTGACATATAAACTATTATTTGGTCCACATCATTTTCTCTTGATTCTTGCATATTTAAGGAATGTCTCAAGATCATCTCTCAAAAGAAAAGAAACTAAAAGGTCATTCTTCAATCATTTTACATATTTCATATTTGAAATATGGATTTTTTTTATTTCTCTAGTGAATTATTTATGGACTGGGCCCCTTTTGGTAAAATGTAATGGATTTTTTTCCTGCCAATTTATAAAAGCACAGAAAACAGACTGAAGGCGCAGCTAGCAGCCTCCAGCTTTGGTAACGCTACCCATCTGTTTCCTATAAGGTAGTTGTTGTTTTTTCTTGTTAAATTCTCCCTGTGAAATGTTTTTCATGAGATTTCTTTTTTTGGTCTGTGACTTCTACCCAGTGATTCTACTCACTAGTGGATCATGAAGGCACAAATGGATTCTGGGGGAGCTTTGTAACTTCTGATTCTTGCACCAGAATCTCACTGTACTGATCTAATTTGGGCTAGATCTATTTCCAGGGAGATAGATTTCTGAAATTACCAAGGAGTCATGCTGTTCTTAAAGTGATTTTAATTTAAGAGTTTTTACATCTTAAAAAAAGATTATTGAGATTTCAGATTTGTGGTAGTTTTTAGTGGTAAATTTTCCTTTGGGGGTGGGGAGGGTGCCATTTAGCTTTTATCTGTGTTGTCTTAAGGAGCAGAAAATATATTCTTTTCTAACCACAGGACATAAGGAAGGCAAGTCCCCAAATATGCATGATCTTTCTAAGAAACAATAGTTTTCTTGCTGTTTCTTCCATTTAAAGAAAGCAGTGCATCATTGCAGGTGCTTCCCTTAATGACTAAAGTAATATACCCAAATCTGGCATCAAAATACTAGAGAAGCTTTTAAAAAATACAGATTTCCAGTTGCAAAACAAAATCAGAATCACAAGAGGTAGGGTCTAGGAGATGATATTTTCAAATAATTTCTTTGAGGGATTTTGATGCACAGCCAGATTTGAGAAGCATGAATTTAAAACAGAATCAAGGCTGAAATGTAAAATTAAATTAAAATAAAATTTTTTTAAAATTAAAAAAAACTCTTCAATTTGAGGAATACATAGCATTTAAAGTCACAAAACACATATAATTTTCATGGGACTGATTTGGGGTGAAATCTTTGAATGGAGGAAGAACTGAAAGATCATAAAATATGATCATAAAAATAACCTGAAGCTTTCAATGGCTCTGAAAGATAATACTGGGGTTTGCCTCCCAACCCTGCAGGCTCAATGCCACCTACTTTATAAAAACATAACTTGCAAGGTGTGGATATATTGGCTGAAATCACTAAATATTCAGTGACAGCTTAAAAAGCCTCCTGTCAAGGATACCATATACTTAGTCTCAAAAACTTTCCATCTGTGTTTATATTAAACACAGGTGTATTGCTGTGGGCAGGTAGCTCAGGTATTGTGGCATTAACAGGTCATACTAATTACTACAATGGCTTTGTCTAATATGCTAACTCAGAAAAATTCCTTTGCCCTATTTCCTCTCTTCCCTATGTGTTATCACTGCTGTTCTTGAAATCTGATCACACTCCTATGTTGGGATGTTATTTATGTGGACAGACCCAAAGCCTGGCGATTAAATACTTGACCTCAGGGTGTTTTGTGGGAGAAACAGGATTCCTCCACTGTCATCATAGCCCTATACAAATGGATTTCTGCCAATATAAGGCAGTGCATGATTTATCTCTCCTTCACCCTACTCCAGATTCTGATAGGTTCCCATAGAGGGGAGAGAAGTGAGCATGAATTTGTTGTTGATATACATGTAAGTGGGGTTGAGGCAGGCAAGAGAAGTCTGGGACCTCTGTGCTAAATAATAATGGTCGTGTTTAAATAACACACAAAAAATGATTTTTTCAAAGCACTTTCACATCTATTTGATTCTCAAAACAACCTTGAAGGGGGAGTATATCACTCCCATTTTTAGATGAAAAAATTTGAGGTTCAAAAAAGTTGCCATTTGCCAAATGTTGTATAACAAGGGATTTTCAGTGCCAGGGTTAAAAAAGCAAAATAAAACAAAACGCTTAGGTTTCCCTGACTCCTTAATTTCCATTTCCCCTACATCACTTTGCCTTTTAGGAGTTCCCGGTAGCTAGCTTAAGAGTCAAAGTACAACTGAAAGGTGTCTGAGTTAGAGCTGCATGTTTGCCCTTTCATTCTCATTCTTCGTTCTCTTGATGTAAATGAGCAAGTGCTACTTACCCTGAAGCTGAAGGCAAAGTAAGAGGCCTGAAGTGCATCAGAAATCTGTGCTCCAAACCCCCAATCTGCCATTTTTTCTAGCTCGGTCCCTTTACCCACCACTCAGTCTCTTTCCCCTGCTTTCTGTTCTCTCTCTCTTCCTTCTAACAGTAGTGAATTCCATATAGGTCCTGGATACATTCTACTTCTTTCTCAATTCTCAGTTGACCCAACACTTCCACCTACCCAAGAATAACCTAGCCCTCCTGCAAAATGCCTTAAACAAGGCTTATGTATGCTCTCTTGAAATCCTATATTTATTTCCATCAAGGTACTTACTATGGACTTTAATTGCTTGATTATCTGTTTCCTTCTTTGGGCTATAGCTACTTGGAAATTGAATGCTGTCCTTTATTTTGTTCAACTCTAGTACCCAGTGGGGAAATGGCACATAGTAGGGACTCAACATCTATTGGATGGATAAAGATCATATTCTCCCTGTTCATGTCCCTAGGATTCCTTGGAGTATTTCTGTGGATTATTTCTTTGGAGACTCTAAATCATCCCTTTACCTTGCCAAGACCTTTCCAGGCCCCTACACAGCACACTGGGTTTTATATAGGTCATTTATTAAATGGTCACTTAATAGGGGAAATGATATTTGATTTGCATTATTTTGTTTATACATGCTTTACTAAAAAACATGTTATTCCTCCTGAATTTTAGGATTTCTTTGACCTTTTACTATAATTGCCAAAGAGCTGATTTCCTCTTTCCTGTTAAGAAATTCTGCAGAATGTCCGACCTAATGTGCTCTCGCTGCCAAATTACTTTTCTTGAAATCCACTCTTGTATAGCAGCATGAAAAGAAAGAAAATTTTATAATTTTTTTTTGATATTAGGAAACAGAAGTACTTTCTTTTGGTAATAAGATACTTTTTACGTATTAATATTCATAAAAGTAAGAAATAATAATTTAATTTAGCAATGATAACTGAGAAAATTTGCCATAGTCTCTTTCCATCATACAAAATACTACCATTATAAAGAATCTACTTATACTGACTATTAGATTATAGACACGTTGCTACCTTTTTGTCACATTGGCTTTTTTCCTTTACTGATATTTTAAATTATTTAACTATTAAGCTGGAAAAACTGAATGATTAAATTAATCCCAAATAATTTTAAATATAATATAGGTCCTGTATAAAAATAAATTTTTAAAGATGCTGACATTTTTAGCATGTTAAATAGTGGAGTTTGTAGTTCATCTTATATGGGCTGGCACAAATTAGCCTAAAGTCCTGTCTGGAAGAGCATTATCACTGTATACTTCATATTCCTATAAGCTCTTGATAAACTCTTTACTCACTCTTAGATAATTAAAGGAATACAAAGGTGGGGAGGTCCATCATTTTGTGAATGAGGTAGAATAATGTTGAATATATGAATTCTGGTGTACAAGCTGCTTGTTATGCATATGGAGAATGATTTTGTCTATTCCTAGAATTCCTAACTCCCAGATAATTGGTCAATATAGATAGGCATGAAATAATGCTTCTAAATTTACTGTTCTGGTTAACAATGTTTTAAGTTTCTTTTTAAAGTTCATTAAGTATCTTCCCCATCTTGTCATCTCATTTGGTCATGTGGGCCAGTCATGAAAAGTTTAGCTGAGCTCATGATAAATTCCATTAGCTTTTATGGTTGATACTTAACCTATAGAGTTGCATTAAATAACTCTTAAATCACAGCTATTCCATTAACATCATAAGAATATCTTTTCATCCAGTTACCTCCCATTAAATCAGCATGCAAATGATCAGGTTAAATTTTTTTTTTTTTTAGATCACATGCCCTATTTTAAAACAAAATGAGCAGTCACACTTATTCCATTGTTTTCTTTTATTTCTAATCATTACTGCCATTCAGATTAATTGTGACTGAATAGATCATTACTGAACAGGAGAAAATTGCAATTGTACCTTGGTCCTTGGAGGGAGGTTTCTATTTTCAAAGCTCTCAATTAACAGAAGATTAAATTTCAAAAAAAGAAGAAAACAGTTAAGAACTTTTGTAAAGACTATTTTAGACTTCAGAAAAATGAAAGGAAAACCTGAATAAGGTATAGCTAGTGGTTATTGGTTTGTTTTAAATTGTATTTTTCAGTGTTGAATTTTATCGAATTTTTCCCATTTGGCCTTTTCAGCATCACCTCTTTAGTTTAAATAAAGTAGGTAGAATGAAGTACAATGTTTGTTATTAGGGGAGTCATATTTATACAGTGTAAGCTGAATTTTCTGGGGGAAAATTTCATTTCCTGTGTCCTATAAAAGAGTCTGAAAGGGACTAAGTAATACTGGTATGCAGTCATTTACTATTCATACTCATCAAGATGCCTGAAGGCTTATTTGTGTCATGGAGATAGTTTTTCCCCATCAATATCCTGTGAAGCCTCAGGAAAGCTAGGGGAAATTTCACAGGATATTAGGATGGTAACATTTGGTGGCTACACAGACATAACATCAGGAAATGAAATATTGACTGTTTAGAATTGGGAACTGAATAGAAAGAATGGAGTTACATTCTTAGTATGTTTCACTTGCTTCCCTTTGATAAAAAATTCAGCTTAAAAAAAACCCCAAAACATCGTGGTCTCTCTTTTCTTATCTCTAAGGTAAACCATGCTTTACTCTTTTTCTCCTTTCAAGTTAATCCAGACTCCTCTTCCTCTTCATTTTTCATATGGACTATCAGTTTATTACTCTTACTTATGCAAAATCCACATTCAGAGTGTGAATTTTAAGTTTTATATATAAAAACTTGTGTTCCCTTTATTATCTCTATATGGTAGCAGTGCAACTGTCTTACTTAGAATGTAGTCATTAAGAGTGTGTGGTTGTTCAAATCTTGGCTCTGTCACTCACTGACTTTGTGATGATCGACTCCAAGCCTCTCCCCAAGTGGTTGTAAGGATTAAGTATAAACTTTCCCTATGACATTTAGCATAGCTCTCACAACACGATACCCCATAGCTATTAGTATTTACACTGGGTTGTTTTTCCTTACATATTCATCCTAATATGCCTCAATCGAATTTAGAATCTTTTCCAATCAAGCTTCCAATTTATCTTCCAAAAACTTTTATTTTATTCTATGTCTACACCATTCTCCTTCCTGTAGGTATCTGTATTAGTTTTCTAGGCTGCTGTAGAACAAAGTATGACAAACTGGGTGGCTTAAAACAACAGAAATCTATTGTCTCAATTAGGAAGGTCAGAAGTTCAAAATCAAGATACTGGCAGGGCCATGGTCTCTCTGAAACCTGTAGACAGAGAATCCTTCCTTGCCTCTTCTTAGCTGCTGGTGGTCGCCCACAGTCCTTCACTGCCTTGGTTTGCAGCTGCACTTCAGCCCCTGCCTCCATCACATGTGTCTGTGTCTCTTTGTGTCTTCTCTTCTTATAAGGACACCAGGTATATTGGATTAAGCAACCACCCTATTCTAATGTGACCTCATCTTAAGTAATTACATTTTCAAAGGACTTATTTCCAAATAAGGTCAACCTATCTTTTTAGGGCACATAATTCGACTCACAACCATATCCAATAGGTGTTACTTCCTCCATTCATTCTTGAACTTTGAATGTCATTTTTAAATTTTTTCTAATATCTTGTCCCACCTATAGTCAATCAGACCTTGCATATTTCATATCTGGTGTTTCATGGATTTACCCCTCTTTCTTCATTCCCAGAATAACTATTTCTCCTAACTACCGTATAACATTTTCAACTGGTAGCCTTTACTTAAAAAAAATTTAAGTTTATTTATTGATTTGGAGAGAGACGGTGAGAGCAGGGGAAAGGCAGAGAGAGAGAGGGAGAGAGAGAGAGAGAGAGAGAGAGAGAGAGAGAGAGAGAGAATACCAAGCAGGCTCCACACCGTCAGCATAGAGCCTGATGTGGGGCTTGAACTCACAAAACTGTGAGATCATATTCTGAGCTGAAATCAAGAATCCAGCCGCTTAACCGACTGAACCACCCAGGTGCCTTTAGTCTCATCTGCTTCCAGCTCATCTTCAATTCTGTTTATAGATTAATGTTCCTGAAGGTTACTTCTATATTCTTCTATTCATTCACTTATTTACCCATCAAGCATTTATTGGACATCTTCTATGCATCAGGCATTGTTCTACACTAATGATACAGAGGTAAAAGAAATGTTTATCTGGGACAAATGTATACTCTGGTAGAGTTTACATGTAAGCAAACAAGTAAGTTTGATAGATTGTTGCAGATATTTTGTTCGATGTATGGGCAAGGTGAAATCAGAGCACAGAGAAGAGAAATCACAGATAGGGAAGGGGCAAGTCATGGAATCCTTCTAGAGGTAGAAGCATTACTCTTCCCAGAATTCACATTACTCTAGATGGAACCATCCTTTTCTGATATGACATGTTTGCCCTCCTCTCCACACTTTTTTTAGGTGGCCCCTTCTCCCTTCTCAGGCAGTCTTCCTTACCTTCACCATCTCAAACACCTTGCATTTTTCAAGGCCTACTTTAAACCCATTTCTGTTCATCCTTTCTCAGATAATATCAGCTCATAGTGATCCCATCTTTTAAAACTTCTTATACATAATTTTTCAAAGCTAGTATTTTACATAAATTATTTGCTACCTTAAGTAAATCTGTGAAAATGGATATGAATGGGTTTGCCAGGAATAACATAAAGAACTTCTAGCATAGATATTTGATACCTTATTTTTCACTGTTTTCTAAATTATAAACTTGCATTCATCCATGGATGAAATTCAGTGTCTTTCAAACTAAATGTTAGACAATACAGCTATGTTTGACTTCCTAAAATGCCAAGGCCATATAATTAAGAATTCTGTATCTAAATTTTAAAAGTGGTATTAAATTTGGCTTTGCCCAATTTCCAAATGGTTGTAGAATTGGACCTGGAAAAACGCATTTCTACTTCATCTCAACATTGCCAGACTTAGTCATTAGGGCAACTGGATCCTCCCGTGTTGCTGTGCGCCAGTTCCTGGCTTCTGCACAGCTGGTTGGCTCTGCGACTGATGACCTGTGCCTCCAGTCCTCTCCAAAGCACCTAGCTGTGGAGGCGCTAGGAGGTTTAGAAACAAGAGTGCTGTTGTTTTACCTTCAGGCAAGAGAAGAGGTGGCAAAAATAAATGAAAATAGGAAGCAATGAGGGAGAGGAAGTGCTGTACTCCTTTAGATCCATCCTGGCCAGTTGGCAAAGAGAAGGAGTCCATTGCCAGTTACCAGCAATGAGCCAGGAGTGACAATATTATATGGCTCGGAAGTGAGTTTTTGGAAGAAACCACTTTGGATCTCAGTTTTCTCACTCAAAGAAAAAGAGAGAAGAAAAGCAATGCATATGTATGCATTTCAGCAGTACATTCTGGAAAATTTTCTTTGTAGTTAATTTGTTTCATTATTTCTGAATTCCCAATATTTGACAAAGTAACAGATAGATAATGAGTATTTGTTGAATGAATAAATTTATGTTATCAAAATGTATTCATTATGTTATTTTTATGTTTGCTTCTAGAGTAAGTACATTTACTTTATCATTTGAAATCACTCTTAATGCCAAAGATTCTGGAAACTAAAACATACAAAGAAGGCTGAAACCCCCACAGGAGATCTCATAACTGGCCTTGGCATAAGACTGCTATATTATGAGAACTCATTAGGCGGTATGCATGTGTGGGCTTCTGCTCTTTCACTGATATGTATTCAGACTGCCCTAGAATTTGAAATACACTTTATTACCAAATAGGACACCGAAGGACAGTCAAATAAATGATCAGTGTATTCCTAAGATAATTTAATGCTATTTGGAATTCTGTATTCTTTTTACTCCTAGCTTACTTGAAGTCTGCTTTTATAAACATAACTTTCCCCCTCATATGATTGAAGGTTATTTTTGCTTCAGATTCAAAAAAATCCTCAGGTTGATGTTCCTGATAATTAGTTCTGGTTAATGAGAATGAATAACATTAGGCAAAGACCTTGCAAAACACAGAGGAAAATATCCAGAATTGAGTTTATAAAATTTCAATGTGTATGCAAATTTTCCAGAATGTGCTGCTGAAATACACATATACGCAAACTTATTTTTCTCCTACAAGAAAGTTTCATTACCTTTTGTAGCTTCTGTATATTTTGATTGTTTTTGGCAAGGAAGCTGGGCTCCAAATGTCTCATTTCATGATCCACAGTGTACTCTTGTACTAGACAAGTATTCAGTAAAATTTGCCATATAAATAAATATTGACTAAATAGATTAAATAATGCCTCCATTCCTTGTGCCAGATTGACTAATTTATTTAGATTAACTTTTAACAACAGTTGAAGGCAAACATACTTGTGATATCCCAGAATATTTCATTTCACCTAAAAGTGAAGGCTCATATTTTATTTTTCCTATACATTGATAAACAGAGACACCGAGTCTCCTTTTCCATTTACTAAAGCAAATAACCCAGTTACTCTTTTTGTACAACCTAAATTTTACATTCCATAGGTTAGCAAACGTCCCACATTATTCTCTGATCTTAACTCCTGTTAGTCACTGTTAGCACAAAATAAGCGTTCCATGGCTATTTGGGATTGAATAAATAATTAAAAGTTTTGAAAACTCTAAATCTCACCACAGATATTTTAAGAAGGTAATGAGTGTTCTTTTCTTTTGCATATATTCATAGCCACCGTGTTTTAAGAAGTTAACATATGAATTAAACAATAATGATAAAATTCAGAGTTTTAACAGAGCCAAAAGGAAAAATTTTGAACAATTATAAATAATTTAAAGCTTTTAAAATTTGATAAAGCTTGTCATGTTCATGTTACCTCTACAAAAGAATGTTTTAATTTGGTCTCCATTCATTTACTTATTAAGGGAAATAACCTCTCAAAAGCACATACATCTACAGATCAAAATATTGGATTCCATTTTTTTTAATTTTTCTTATTCAATCATAAGACAAGATATTCCTAGCTGAGTTCTATGTTTTGCTAAAGAAACTTGCAAATCTTCCTTCTCAATGTAGTAAAAGTATATAGAGGGAAAAATATTGTCTTGTTTGGTCTCAGCCTCCTTCTCCTCTCCTTCTTCCTCCTCTTCTTCTTTCTTTGCTTTTCTTGTCTATTGTTCCCCCTACAAACACAGAAATTTCCCAGTGAATATAGAAAGTTATTAATATAGTTTTCAGTAAAGCAGCAGTCTCTCTTTCTTCTCCTGAATATTACTGTGGTATTTGTCTGGCATTGAGGTTCGGTGCATATTGGGGCTTGATCTTCAAACTGCAGCAAATAAGAGGGCCAGCATACAACCATGAATGTGCATTATAGAAGGTCAGTTGAACATGAGGACGAAGAGATGGATTTAGATTCAGAAATAATGGTTTTAGTATTGTTTTAAAGAATCTGTTACCTGCTCTGGAAGTGACTTGAGTAAGGAATGCCAGAAATAAGGGTAAAATCCGTTTTCATTTATGTTCTTCAGTGAAATCACCTAATTTGTAATGGCCACAAAATAGACATAAATTAAACCTAGGTAGATCAGGACAAAAGTAGGTATTATTGGTATTATTTCAAGTCCCTAAATATACCCATGTGGATAAAATTAGAAATTATGCCTTCAGGATGAAAGCGGGCGGGGGGCCCTTCCCCCAGAAATGAACTCCCGAGGGAAGAGTGCTTCAAGATATTTTACAATATTTGATAGTCAAATGAATGCGATCAAAGAGCCATTGAGAATGTTGGGTTGATTGTGAACGAAATTTCAGTTTGGTCAGGGCAAGGGCAGTGAATAAAGAATAAGTCAGTCAAAAATAAATTAGAAGACATAACCTGGCTACAACGTCTGGAGTTTCTCTAGAGGCCTAACTATTCTTCTGCGTTAGGGAAGACAAGGAAAGAAAGCAAAATTCAATTGCAAAGAAATCATAAGATAAAGAGTTGAAATCATTCTAAAAATGTTTCATCATGTAAAGTACTTAATTTTATAGTCTTTTTTTTTTTTTTTTTAGTATAGTGGACACACAACGTTACATTAGTTGCAGGTGTACAGGGTTGTGATTCAACAACTCTATACGTTATTCTATGTTCACTACAAGTATAGCTACCATTCATCACCCATCTGAGTCTCCCAGATTCTCTCAAAATATAAAAATAACTCTTTTTAGTTATAAAAATATATGTTCTTTTCAGGGCATCATATCTGGAATAAATAACATTAACACATGATATTCCCACAATGCCAGCTATTTTAAATCCCTGTAGATAGGGCCCACATCTGAATAGTTGTGAAAAATGAAGCTTTTTAAAAAATTATGTAATAATCCCAGGATCAAAGCAAATAAATGTTTAGATCTTTTCCTTGGTATTCTTACAATTGAATATTCAACAAATTAATTCATCAAATACTTATTAAGCATCTACTTGGATCCTGAAACTATTATAAGATATTGAGATATATCAATGAACAAGCCAGAATAAATTATATCTGTGCTAATAAAGCTATTATTCTATCATGGGGAGGCAAATAATAACCATAAATACAGTATTATAGTAGGCTTAAAAGTGATAAGAAAGAACTATATTAAAAGAAAAAAGAAGGAGTAGGAACTAGTGGATTGAGAGTGACATGTGTGTGGGAATTTTTACATTTTTTGTAATGTGGTCAGAGTAGGCTTCATGGAAAAGGTGACATTTGAGCTAAGACTTGAAGGAAATGATGGGAAGCTGGAATGCGAGTACTATATCTTGGCCAGAATTTGCTGCTTATTTACTTACTTTATCTCCAGATTGTATATATAAAAGTCACGATACCACTCATTTGACAGAAAAATAGCCAAGCAGATTTTTGGTTCCCCTCTTTATTGTAAGCAATATCATGCTGGGGAGAGATTAAGTAGACCAAATTGATTCAAAGCAATTCAAAGCTGTTTATGCATTTAGGTCAGCAGACACTTTTGGCATAGCACAAATTGTGCGTGTTCATGAGGATTAACATTTGAGAAAAGGACTAGGGTTTGTGATAGAAGTTACTACCGAAATTCCTAGTGTATTCAACACAAGGCAGGCCTAATTTTCTTTGTGGTGTCTTTACAGCTATTCAATAGTTTGAGCCATGTTTGTGGAGAAAAAAAAAATCCATGTCAAATGCATTAGCAGACTGTAAGTTGGTTTTCCAGACAGAACTGTAGATGAGCATTGCATGTGCATTATGCATAATTGTAGTTTCACATTTTGGCCACAATCATTTAGATTTCCCAATGATACATGGAAAGAAACTTAAGTAGTACCTAACATGAGAGATTTTCCTTTTTTTAATTTTTTTCCATTTTAACTCAAGTGAAAACAGCAGTTTTACTAGTTAACTGAGAAGCCTTTACATATGAGATTGAGGAATGTTTACTGGCTGCACTGAAGAAACTAATCACCTTTTAGACAGTTTATCTAATTTCATTTTATCTGTATGCTTCATTGAGATCCTGTGTATGAATTGTCTTCTTTTTACTTTCTCAGATTTCAAGGTAGTTTTTCAAGATTATTGCTTTAGAATGTAAAATGTGATTATTCTTTGTAACATAGAAATTTAACTCAGCTCAAATAATCATTGAATGTCTATTCTTGTTCAGTTGGTGCAATAAAAGAGTGGAGGTAGGTACAACGAAAGTAAAAATTTAGATAATAATCCTAAAAGGAGATTTAAATTTGGAGAGCTCTTTGGAAAGTCTGTAATGGATTGAAGAACAAAAGATGAAAAGTCCATAGGCCTGCTCCATATTCACCTACCCCCTGACCCTCTCACTGACTGCAAGGCTGAGATTTAAAAAAAAAAAAAAAAAATATATATATATATATATATATATATTGTCTAGGGGTGCCTGAGTTGTTCAGTAGGTTAATGTTCAACTTCAGCTCAGGTCATGATCCCACGGTTCGTGAGTTCTAGCCCTGCATCGGGCTCTCTGCTGACAGTGTAGAGCCTACTTTGGGTCCTCTGTCCCCTGCTCTCTCTCTGCTCCTCCCCTGCTCGCACTCTCTCTCTCTCTTAAAAATAAATACACATTTAAAAAAGTAAAGAAAGAAAAATATTGTCCAAATATGAGACAAATACCCCTCAACTATCCCCAATGGCTTCATATGTATCTAATTTTTTAAATGTTGGGGATCAGATGAGGAAAGGAAATTGATGAATGTGGGATTGTTGGCATTTACTTAGAGAAGTCTGAAGGAAGGTCTCGAATACTCTAACCTCTTTGTCTCTCTCTCATGATAAACAATGCCCAAGAGCAGAAGGAAGAGGGGGGAGTTCCTTGGAAGATTCTCTGGAACCAAAGCCAGCAGCTGGGGCTGTGCCGTGCACTGGAAAAGACAGCATCTGTGGTTTGGTCCAGGGGGACACGTGGGACAGCCCTGCGGCTACTTCATTTGTTGCATAAGGCATTCTCTGCCCATTTAATGAGAGCAGCAGCCAACAGTGCTGTGATTGTAGTGTTTTAAGGACTTGCGCAGTCAGAGAAACTTTAAATAATGTTAGCCCAGACCTTCATAACCCCAGAAGGGGCCGTGGCCAGCTGGGTTAGGAAAGCTGAAAGACTGCTCTCACTTTCTGAAAATTGTTCCAAAATATGAGCTGTTTTGACTGACACATTCTTCTTCCTTTCTGGTCACACAGAGGTCTAGATATGAGGGACACACCTGACAGGAAGCATCAAGTGACCTGTTTCCTTTTCCTTCAAATAGAAGTCCCAAGTGCATATCTTCTCTGAGAAGTTTAGGGAAGGATGAAGGAGAGCTTCCTGTGCTATCTTTTTAATAAGTACATTACTGGACACTTCCTTCTTTCCTTCATTCACTCATCATTCATTCATGCAGCAAACATTTATGAAAGGTGGATTAGATGACATTGGGTGTGAAGGTTACTGAGATGAATGTAGCTCTAGCTCCCAAAGAGCTCATAGTCCGGTGGGGGAAATTATCTGAACAAACACTTGTCTGGAAAAGAGATTAAAATTTTTGTGACATGTGAGAACTCTACGTTATTTCTGCAAGGAACAACTTCAGTTAATGTCTAGGAATATTCCACATAGGCTTAGGGATTTTTATTCCATGTATTTTCCAGAGTTTTTAGGTAGACCCCAATCATTTAATATACAAAGAGAATCACATCTTTCCTGAGCAGTCAAAGGTTTCAATATGGCCATTCCTATGCATGCTTTTTTGTACAATTATATAAAGGCATATAGACCTGGGGCATAGCACAGAGGTCAGCCACAGCTCTGATAACTGAATTTCTAATAATCTGTTATAATAAGATGGTGGGTTTGGTCTGCCATCTAGTGATTAAGAACTGAATTCTTACAGCTACATTTAAAAGCACATAAAAGGTTTATGAGAAGACAAATCTATGAGGATGTAGGAGAAACAGAAGACAATTGAGTTACTCTTGAATAAAATGTGGATAGATAAAGTACATCTCTTCTCTCTAAGATATCAGTGCCAGGACGTTTGTGGTGATGACTTCACAGTGGATTGGTTCAATTTGTTGGAACAATTGGTAAGGCTAAAAGAACCCCATAGCTTGGAGACAAAATTTTTGGAAGTTACGACACCACAGAAGATTACAAAGTAATGGCAAAATTATCAGACATCCACCAGTCCTCTTCAATTTTAGGAAAGTTAAAGAAACATAAATAGCAAAATACAAGAGTCACAATATTGCAGTTTTGGAATTTTTTTTCAGATTTTATAAAAAAAATGTTTACCCACGTACTCTAAGACCAATAATTGTTTAAGTTCTAGGCTTTAAATCAAGGTTAATGTTAGCATGGGTAAATTTTTATGATTTGGGTAAAGGAGTCAAGATAGTATTGAATGTCTTGGAATGTCATATGAAAATTCCTATTTTTTTTTTATAATATTGTCATTTATAAAATAATTGTGTCATGACAACTCCACTGCAAATTGTCTACAATTTTGCTTTCCATTTTACTTTTCTTTTCATTTACGTGAACGTCTATGTAGAAAGCAGAGGGGACAAACTAATCATAAGGTGCACAACTACCATGTACAAACCCGAGAGCTGCAAGACACCCTGTATTTTCTACTCAGTGTTTCTTTGTACATGTCTTTCATTCAGACATGAACAATGAGAGTTCACTGAGTTTTTGTGCCCTCTGTAATGTGTATGGATTCTTGTGCGGGGGAAGAGAAGACAGGGTTTAGCAGCAAATGTGGTTTTTCATCTCCTTGCCATTTAAAAGCATTCCAACTAACTTTCCACATCATCTTAAATTTAATTATAAATTCTCTGGGGAAAAGGACCAGTGATGACTCAGAGTATATAACTAACTTTTAACATTGTCATTTAAAGAAAGTAATATAGTGGCTCACTTCTTTGTCCCTTGGGTTGAGGTCATGCTGTCTTAAACTTTGAGGAAGAAAGTGATCTTCTATGAGTTAACACAAAAGAGAGAATGTATCTTTTTATTGCAACCTCAAAGAAGCCATAGAGAACAGGATAACTCACCCAGAAGAGGTCTCTCACACATTTTAATATCTAATTGGCAACTTTATTGCATGTCATTTTGATTTTTGTTTGTTTCTCATATTCTCTGTTTCCACATATCTAATTGTTTCATAGGTGCAACTGAGGTCTACTTTACAGTAATAATATATAACTTTTGAAAACAGAACATATATACTTTCAGTATTTTGCACATGCAGTAGGAAGCACATACCCACTTAATTCTCTCAGTAAATATGTGCAAACACTTTTGTCCCCTTAGGGTGGAGAAAGGAAGAACCAAGCTACTTGATCTTATGGTGAATCTCATTTTCAGCCAATGGCATTTAGTGTTATTGGATTATTTCATTGTCAATCATAAAACTTCATGAATATTAAATTCTACTCCTGAAACCAATATTACACTATACGCTAACTAACCAGAATTTAAAGAAACAACTTGAAAAAAAACTTAACGAACAAAATTATTCTTAAGGTATTTACCTAATTGAACTTTTCAGTAGACTATAGAAATAAGTCCATTTCTATATAGCTACATATAGAAATGTAACTTCCTGATGAAACTGCATTATTTCAACGTGACTTTTCACCTAAAACTTATAAGGCTTCTGACCCTCCAGTAGCTTGCTTTCGTTTCAGGCAGGCGGCATCCCACACTGTGTCACACACAGATGGGAGCGTCAGGTAGTTGGTACAAATGGTCTGCAGCCTTTGTTCACCCTCTGTTGGCCCATCTTCCTTCCCTGACTTTTTATACTGGACCAAAGATAAAGGGACTTTGTACCCTCTGATGGCTTGGGGTGGGGACATCTATTTCTTTGAAAGTTGCCAAATGTGTTCTGTTGTAGTATCCAAAAGTGTTGCTATTTCTGTGATTATCTCTGGGAAATGCCTTGACTGAATTTTTGATCGACGTTTGTTTGACGGTCTCTTCTTGGGTTCTAACCCTGGCAAACTTGCCTCGTAGCTGTGTTGGTGACCCCACACCATTCCCGGTAGGGTGTATGTGTTTGCTGGGCAGTCTGAGAACTCCCCGCGTCTCTGAGCCCACCCCTTACCATCACTGCTATCTGCAGAGTGCCATGTCATGGAGAATGAAACTCTTGTTTGACCAAGAAGGGGAAGAAAGCCCTCCTTTGGGCTGGGGCCGCAGACCTTGTGTCTTGACCTTCTCCCTGAGCTCTTGAGTCTTGGTGAGCAGTCATTGAACGCAAAGGACTGGAGAATCCTGACTTCTCCTAGTGTGGCAAACGGCCCAGGGAAGGGGAAGGTGCCTTTGGGGAACGCTCCATCTGTAACAGACACTTTGCACCACTCACTCCTGGTTCCCTTCACAGTGAGGTTCTCTCTGCTCCATAGCTCAGTGCTCAAGAGGTGGGTCTGGGGCTGCAACTTTTGGGACTGACTTACAGACAGTGCCAAATGTCTTTTGAGTCTGTAACCTGCCCATGCGTAGACGGCCCCTCTTCTCCAGGGTTCACACTTTGACCTTATCTCTCTGTGTGTAGAGCAGGATAGAAATGTGTGTACAGGGGTGTCTGCTGGTATGCGTGTGTCTACACACCAGCGTGAGTGTGCCTGTTGACATGGGCACCTCAGAACTCTGGCCTGTGCCCACAATTTCTACAGCTATAAAATGGTAGAGTAACTGCCCCCTACAGTAAAAGCAGTCACCTTCCCAAAAGGTCACAGGCATCCTCCTATGATCGTTCGGAAAACACAAGATTTGAGTGTATCAGGGAAAAGCTGCTCTGACCTGGGGAGGACAGAGGACTTTGGAAGACATGCTCGTTGGCCTATTCAAAAAAGTCATATGTGACTCTAACGAGGGAAAGCAGCTACATTTGGGGCCTTGAGCCCAATCAGATCTGCTTTTCCCCTGGGGAATGCCTGGTCCTCAGACTGTGCTCCCCAGCCTGCAGGAAGGAGTGAAGTGAGGTGGCCAGAGGGCAGCTGAGGGCAGGCCCCTCAGGAATGCATTGTTATTCATGTCTCTTTTCAGAGTCCTACAGTGGATCCTGTAGAAAGGCTGCTGAGCCCCATGCTGGGTGCTCTGAGAAACAACGCAAGTGATGTTTCTGCTCTCCTAGAGGGCTGGTTTTCTCCAGGTCTCCCTCCTCAAGGCAACCCAGTGACGATTGTTCCAATGCTCCTGAATCTGAAGATGATTCAGTTCTTTTCTTTTTTAAAATTTTTTAATGCTTTTTGAGAGAGAGAGAGAGAGAGAGAGAGAGAGAGAGAGTGCGAACAAGAGAGAGGGAGACACCGAATCCGAAGCAGGCTCCAGGCTCAGAGCTGTCAGCACAGAGCCCAACGTGGGGCTCAAACTCACAAATCTTGAGATCATGACCTAGGCCGAAGTTGGACGCTTAACCGACTGAGCCACCCAGGTGCCCCCATGGATGATTCAGTTCTTAAGGTTTCTGGAAAAGTATCCATCCCAGCCCTTTATGAACCAGATCAGTCTATTTTACTGAAAGCCTTCTCACCTTGGGAGAGAGAGTCCGGTGGATGACTTTGGAGGGAGGTCTGGCCATCTGTTTGGGGTGTCACATGACCAGTGACCCACAATTTCCAGCTGCCCTGTGCTGCCAGGTGGGGAACGTGTTCTTTCTTCTGTGATGGGGCTGAGGCGGGGGGCAATGCAGGCCCAGCTGGGGAAGCAGCCTGGCCTCTCCTAGGAGATGCTGTAATAGCACGCTTCTGTCTTTCCTCAGAACCTGCTTTCTCCTTGGCAGTGAGTGCAGCCCAACCTCTGCAGGCTTCGTTTCTGCAGTGTTAACTGATCTCAGGGGTGTCAGCGAGGTGCAGGGGAGGAAGGGACAGAGATGCTGGGGCAGTGGCCAAGAGGACACCCACACCCTCCAGCGTGGCCTTTGACCCAGAGGTTAGGGACCATGCCTATCACTTGTGGGTACGGTTTGTGTATCTGAATAAATTCTGAAGTGCTGTGACCTTTTTTTTTTGTCAATAAAGACATGAAACAAATAAAATAAGCAAAAGTAACAGGGCTTATCTGATGTACAAATTTCTTATTTTGTTTCAGAATAGTCCTGTATTACATGTTAAGGCAGGAATTCTATTTTCTCCCTGGCTTAAAATTCGTGAAACAGCACCAGGTACACAGAGCCAATATTGTTTTGTTGATTAGCTATGTGTTCTGTGACAAACATCTTTTGATGAAAATGAAACAGATTAGAAACTTAGTGTCTTAGAATCTCCTTGTGAATGACACAGAAACCAGGATGTGGTGTCACGCTTTGAAAGCAACTTTCCATTTGCCATATAGCTGTGATGAAGGCTAGATGTGTGAAGCCAAGTATTCCATGGAGCAGTGAAAAGAATGTTATCCAAGGAAAGCTTTCTAAAGTTAGGAAGATGGATATATGGGCCAATGTCTTTATCCTACACTGAAATTTTTATCTGTAGTCTGCATTATCATTTGAGTATATTTATATGGCAAATGATAAATTCTTTCCATTGTAATACTTTGGATAGTGACAGATGGTTACATTTATCATGGTGAGCATTTTATAGTATATATAATTGTCAAATCACTATGTCTTACACCTGAAAATATAATATTGTATATCAACTATACTTCATTAAAATAAAGAAAAATGATAAATTATCTTATAAACTAATGCATTTTTTAAGTTTCAGTTTTATTTTTGTAAAGTATACATTAATGCTGGTGCAATTAAGTTAGTGAACCATAATTCAGATTCACTCACTCATTCATTCATATCTATTTTGTTGAATGTTGGCTCCCTGCAAGGTATGGAGTCAAGCTTTAGAAATACCATGATGAAAAAGAAAAACTAGTCCTTATTTTCATGGCATTTATGGTCTAGTGAAGGAGATAAAAAATAAAAAGTAAAAATGGTAAATTAATATTACTTGTGATAGGTTTTATGAGGGCTGTGATTTTTGCCTGTCTGTTCACATTTTAGAAACTGGTTAATGAGCCGGCATATAAAACAAAATTAATGAATGGATGGGTGGACGACTGAGTTCTTCAAAAAGTACTGAGAGTCATACTAGTTGGATAAAGGAGGTCTCTTTAAAAAAATGTTTAATGTTTATTTATTTTTGAGAGAGAGAGAGAGAGAGCACGAGTGGGGGGAGGGAGATCTACTTCTATAGAGTAGTCAGAGAACTGTGGGGGCAGGTGACAGTAAGCAAAATGTAATAGTGAACTCTGTGTGCCTTCAAGGAGGGAGGGCAAGTTGTGTAAGGACTGGGAGGGAGGAATCTCTGGGCTTTAGAATTTGAGTAGTTTGGAACATTCTACAGGAGTTAAACTAGGATGGTATGATATGATATGATATGATCCACATTGTGTTTTAAAATACTATAGTTTTGTTTCTTAAAAGTCACAAAGTTAAATATATATATATATATTTATCTTAAAATAAATAAATTATATTTATCTTATAATTGTACTGTTATTGTTATGTGTGTAAATGTGTGTATATATTTTCTAAATCTGCATTAAGGTTTTATCTAAGTGTAGAAAAGTATTTGGCAGATATTATATAATAACTTACCATATTGTCGTGGTCAGGACTCCCCTTAATTAATTTTTATGCAAAGATAATTACTGCATTGCCTTTTTAAGCTTTGCTATTCCTTGAGTAAACACCTTTAGTTTAGCAAATACAGTCCATGAAATGGAACGCTATTATTCTTTTTCTATGTTATGTTTAAAACTAATTTTTGAAAACCCATACACTCTTTTTAAAGTTTTTCTTCACAGTGCAAGAATATATATCATCTTCTGTTGTTGTGGGATTTACTAATCTAAAATTTCTAGGGAATTGAAAATCACATAAAAGTTCACCAAACCCGGAAGTTATATATTCCCTTTTGAACTATTCTTTTCCTCCCCCTTTCAAATGGTTTGTTTTTATCTCTTCTTACTGATTTTCCTATGTTTAGTTATCTATACCTTCACAAATGAAATCTTTTGGGAAGCATTATCTGATTAAATATATCTCCTTTGATCACTTTTTTTTCTTCCCCCGTCATGCTGGGCTAGATGTATAAGCATTTCATTGTGAATTGCATTTTGCTTTGTATGTAAATACCAAATAAAGTAAGTTCATCTGTATATTGCCTCCTTGGTAGGTTACTGCTTAGCCCAGAATTTTTAGAACCCACAAGATGACTCCCCTTCTTAAGTATTTCCCAGATTCCAAAATTTCAGATTACTAACCTCCTTTCCCTCCCCCCCCTTCTTTTTTTTCTTATTCTAGAAGGATATGGTGAAGAAATAGCCTGCACTCAGAATGGTCAGATGTACTTAAACAGGGACATTTGGAAACCTGCCCCTTGCCAAATCTGTGTGTGTGACAATGGAGCCATCCTTTGTGACAAGATACAGTGCCAGGATGTACTTGAATGTGCTGACCCTGTAACTCCCCCTGGAGAATGCTGTCCTGTCTGTCCACACACAACTGGAGGTGGCAATACCAATTTTGGTAAGAATGCTCAAGGCCAACTCAGAGCTGGTCCAGTGACTCATCTTTATAGTTGCGGTGGTTTCTGCTCTCAGAATTCAGCAACCAGAGAGAATAATTAAACCACTAGTCAGAGGCGTTTGGGGTTAATGGTTTTGCTCACCCACTTTATGTAACATTAGTGAGAGTGGGGGAAATAATTCGCTGTCTTCTTAAAAACCAGGGGAATTTTTGGCTGAATTTGGTGTTGTTATGTCTAATTTGAGAATCTCTTATACCACTTAAGATGGTCATTTGTTACCCTATCCATGCTGGTTGCCTCCAAGATATTTGTTGGTATTCTATGAGGTACATTAATGTCCAAGAGGAGATCTAGAAAGCATGCTTATCTTCTCTTGTGCCAAATTTGCTCTTGAGAATGGAATGATTATTTCTAATGTAATTTAATGCTAGAGTACCCTCTCTTACATTGGCTCAGAAATGCAGAATGCTTTTAATGATGGCTCAGAAAGACAAGAGAATGGGATAGATTTCCTGGAGAAAAATTTGATATAAATTACTGGTTTTTAAAACTTATTTTGGAGAAAAATGCCTGTGTAATATAGACTATGTATTTGAATACATGTGTTAAAGACACTTACATATAAGAGAAATAAGTTCATATTTTGTGAACCAGGTAAGATTAGCATTAAGCTATCAGGTTATTTGTTTTAGCGGAGTCCTGAGTGGTGACATGCATGCGTCATTGTCAACATAGTGTCAAGGCTTTATTTCCCCTGGCCAAAAATTCCATTGCAAATCACAACAAATATAATGAAGCATTCAACCATATTTTCATGGAAAAATTAGAGAGTAGTTTACCAACTCTCCTCTTGGATATCATTCAATAGTAACAATATGCCTTGAATAAATAACCAAACTCAAAGTTTAGCAATATAATGAAGAAGGTATAATAGAAAGGATTAAAAACAAGACACCTAAGGGCTATCCAAAGCTGATGCAATGTGCAACGAAGCCCCAGGAACAAAGTAAAACTAAACCTGTAGAGATATGTCAATAATAACTTGGGACAATAGTGGCAAATTAAAAAAAAATAGGGGCACCTAGATGACACAGTGGGTTGAGTGTCTGACTCTTGATTTTGGCTCAGGTCATGATCTCACAGTTTCATGAATTCAATCCCCACACCAGGCCCTGTGCTGACAGTTTGGAGCCTGCTTGGGATTCTCTCTGTCTCTCTTCCTCTCTCTCTGCCCCTCTTCCTCTCTCTCTGCCCCTCTCCCACTTGCACTGTCTCTATCTCTGTCTCAAAATAAATAAATAAAAACTTTAAAAAAAACAGCAAAATATGTGACATTCTACAAATAGCTTGGTTTAAAAAGTCCGGTTTATTCCAAAATGAATAATAAAAACAGAGTTAGCAAGAGCACTGATACAAAAATACTCTCAGGAAAAAAAGGTGGGAGAGTTTGGCTAAATTTACCAAATAACACGCTGGTAAGTACCACAAAACGGATAAAAATTATGACCATTTCGCCATAAACTAAGTAAAACCTAATGAAGTAATTTATTAAGAAAGGCCTACATTACAAATACAGCAAAAATTAATGATGAGCAAGGAAGTGGAAGCAAAACCAAAAGCCATCATAGGGAAATGAAGATGACATAGGAAGAAGCACAGGAAGAATCAATACTGCCATAACATAGATAACAGATCTATGAAAAAAGGGCTTTTGGTTGAAAAGTTGAAATAAGATATTTGGCAAAGATGAATAAGTATTCTTGATAAAGACGCTTGTAACTTAGTACCAAATGGCATTTCATTAACATGGTAAAATATTTACATGTCAACATAGAAGCTTCGTAATATTTAATATTAGAATTGCTTTCTCCAAACTCAGAGATAGAACATGGATATCCATTATTACCATTACAATTTAATATCTGAACAATTAGATAAGAAAAAGAAATAGACGTTTAGAAATGAGAAGAGAGGAGGTAAAATGATTAGCTGCATAGAATATAATTGTGTACTTATAAAACTTAAGGGAATGAGGTAAAAAATACTAAAAAAATAAGTGCAGTGTAAACTTAACAAACAAATTAATAAATTTGCTATATACAGTCACCCCATAGAATAAATAATAGGAATAAAAAAACCTCATTTATAATAGCAACAGATAGGATAAAATGGCTAAGAATAAACATGTGATGTATAAGATCTATTTGAAGAAAACTATAAAACAGGGGTGCCTGGGTGGCTCAGTTGGTTAAGCTTCTGACTTCAGCTTAAGTCATGATCTCACGGTTTGTGGGTTTGAGCCTCATGTCAGGCTCTGTGCTGACAGCTCAGAGCCTGGAGCCTGCTTCCAATTCTGTGTCTCCCTCTCTCTCTGTCCCTCCCCCGCTCACACTCTCATTCTCTCTCAAAAATAAACATTAAAAAAATTTAAAAAAAAAAGAAAACTATAAAACACTACAAACTCAAATAACAACTTGAAAAAATGGAATGTCCCATTATGTTTTGGGTTAGTAAGACTAATAATAGGAAAAAAAAACAGTAATAGTGGCCCACTCTGGGGTGGGGGTGAAATGTGGGAACTAGGGGAAGGGGGCAAGATGGAAGGAGATATTTTCACTCTATAATTGTATACCTTTAATGTATTTTGGTTTTTCAGCCATATGAATGAATAGCTTACTCAAAAAAGCATAAAAAAATATAGGATATTGATTGAAAATTCATTACAATTTTAATAGTTAATTTTATAATTTAGTGAACTTTAAATGCTATATGAATGGTGTGAAGAATATTCAAATAATGTTGGAATTTTCCAAAGGGATGCATATTTTGCCTGTAATGGAAATATTGATCAAAAACAACTTTTGAGTTTTGCTTACTGGTAATAGGGAAACCTGTTTAGGTTAAATTCTGACTCCCCAAAAAACCTATTATTGAAAATAAATATTTAGGAGATTCTCAATTACTGTTTCTTCATAAAATAACATATTTATTCTTTCCCTTTTATAGGTAGAGGAAGAAAGGTAAGTTTTACTTTGCATAGTTCCATTTTCATAAATTTCTTTTTTATTCTATGATAACTGTTCACACAGGACTGTGCTTTGTGTATTTGAAAGTCTTTTGTAAAGTACAAGTCTTTTGTAAGTACATACCATATAAATAAAAATATATAAACACAGTTCAGCTACTTTGCTTATAGATTACAACTGCCTCTATTTTATTCACTTTGTTAATTTTTGTTTATAGATATTTTTCTAGAAGGTTGTAAATCTCTTAGGGATTGAGACTGTGCCACATGAGCCTTTGAATTACTTACATGTATCACTGTACTTAGTATATACCTTGCACATATTAGAAGTGCAGTAACTGCTTAGTGGAAGGAAGGAAGGAAGGAAGGAGGGAAGGAAGGAAGGAAGGAAGGAAAGAAGGAAGGAAGGGAGGAAGGAAGGAAGGAAGGAAGGAAGGAAGGAAGGAAGGAAGGAAGGGAGGGAGGAAGGGTAGGTGAGTGGGTGATGGCTGTTGTTCAGTGGGGTTGTGGTCCTGCTTCTATTGGTTGGGAAGTAAAGATATGTCTAAAAGAATTAATTGAACACTTTACCAAACACACATCACCTTCTCTTCCCTCCCCTTCTGCCATTTCAAGGAGCCTAAGATCTAATCCCAGAGGCAAGCCTTACACTCAAGAGCACAATGTATGATATTGTTATGAGCCTAGATACAGCTGGCCAGTTTAGCCACTTGTCATCTGGATATGGGTAATCCCCCTGAGTGAAGAGAGTTACATTCCCTTGGAATTGTTCTCAGTTTTCTAGGTAATTTAAAAACTGTGGCATTTGCTTCAGTCTTATCCAGATGGGATGGGCACAGGGATCAGGAATGGAAATGGGAAGTCATCCCAAATTTCATGGCAGATATTAGGCAGATTACCAGCGACTTTAAATTGCCTTTACTTTTGCATACAGTAGAACTTCAGTAAGGTGATAAAGCAATGCTACACCTTCATGGTGAATGAAAGTGATGCTATCAAGGGAGGTCCTGGCTACTTTTATACTTTTGGATTAAAAAGGCAGTACCAAAAATTGTCTTATTTGGAATAAATATCAGTGAAGCTATTTAGATTTGAATATATGTCAAATGAATAGGTCTACAAATACCAGCTTACATTTATTTACATCTGAAATTAAATCTGAAGTTTTCCAAAGGCAGTATGGGACAGCTGGGAGAAAGACACACTCAAACCAGCTGCCAATTTACCACATTCTAGTTATGTGCCGCTATATTCATGACTCTGTCATTTGTTATCATGTGCCATCAGAACTTTCAGAGCAATGTTATAAAAATGTATTTTGTACGTGGTTTATATTAATACTGATGTTATTTATAATCTATTCTCTCATGCATGTTAATTCCCAAATAATTACTGAGCCTTTGTTATATCCCTGTATGAGGCAAATGATACAGATGGTGCAATGGTGGGCAAAACGCTGTGGCTGTCTCCATGGTAATGGCATCCTAGAAAAGTGGCAAGGCATGTCCATGTGGCATTAAGTGATAAGTAACAGACAAGAGGTAAAATTAAACTGTAATTCACATCTGAATCAGAGTATTTGAATGTTATCTTTCCCAGTGAGTATGAAAATCACATTTAGCAAAAGTTTAGATAAATCTTCACTGCATATAAATTAACTTATTCAAAGCCCATATTATTTTTTATTTTTTCAAAGCCCATATTTAAAAAAAGCAACAAATACTTACATTAGTGGCTTATTTCCAAAATAAGAATTATCACAGAATCATTAGAAAAATTTATCATGGAACCTGATAATGTAACACCGAATCCCATATCAAGTATTGTGGAGCAATAAAAAGTTTGTAATAAGACATCAAAAAACTTACAATTTAGTTGAGAAAGGTACAAGCAAATACCATTCTCTTAAACACAAAGTAAGAGCAAAGGCTGCATTGTAATTGCTGGTCTCATAAAATGGAGATTTCCCAGTCATTCTTAGTGGACTATTTCATTTTTCTCTCTTTGGTTGAAATAATTTCTCCTCACTTTTTGCTTGTTTTTTCTAAATTTATTCCAGAAATAAAGATTTTTTTTCAGCATTATTCTCATAAAGTCCTTTAGGTGTTCGGCACACATTTACCTACCCTTCCTAAATAATTCAAATTCTTTCAGCATCTCAAAGAAAGCCCTTACAGCTCTTAAAAGATGAATTTTTATTACTTTCAGATTATATTATAAATGGAAAGACCCAAGCTAGAAGTTAGGAGACTTAGAAATGCAGAAATAAGCCTGCTCTGTTTTACTGACCATATGTGTTCATCCCTTTCTTCTCTAGTCTTTTTGTAGGTTGTCTTTTAGTCTCTTGTGTTCTAACTTGAACTTAACTCATATAGAGCTCCCTCCTGCTTCTGTAGAGAAATTTCCCAGGGCTGAATTATCAATTTATTCCTGACTTCCTAACCTTGGCAGTAGAATCAGCAGTGATGATCAGGGTATTGTTCTGCTATTGAATCCATTATTAAGACTATGATGATTGTAAAATAATTTTTAAATATCACTTTACAAAATTTTCTCAGAGGTGGGATACTACTGGAAGGATATAACTAAATTGTACCTATCAGGAGTACACTTAGGAGATCTGGATCAAACACCCAAAAAATATGTATGATCTTTAACCTACAACTTCAACTTCTAGAGATACACCATAAGGTATTAGTTAGAGGTACTACACAAGTATTTATAAACAAGGATATTCATTGTAATGATATTTTTAATTGTAAAAATGAAAGTATAATCTAAGAGTAAAATACTGAGGCATTGATTAAGTAAACCAAGTTCAGGTAAACAATGGAAAACTAAGAATACTACAGTGTTAAAAGTGGTTATCTCCTGGGTGTTGGGTATAATATTTAATTTCTTTTGTAAGTTTCCTCTATTTTCAAAATTCCCTGTTAACCAATATACTTTTTATAATCAGATAGAAGAGCAATATATGTGAAAATAAAAATTAAATAAAATAGAACTCATTAGTCTTTTTTAAAAATTTTTAAACATTTATTTATTATTGAGAGACAGAGCGTGAGCAGGGGAGGGGTAGAGAGAGGGGAGACACAGAATCTGAGGTAGGCTTCAGGCTCTGAGCTGTCAGCTCAGAGCCCGATGAGGGGCTCGAACTCATGAACTGTGAGATCATGACCTGAGCCGAAGTTGGTCGCCTAACCATCTGAGCCACCCAGGTGCCCCTAGAACTCATTATTCTTGCTTCTTCTACATTTTGGATATAATCCTTAATGTAGTCATACTTTGCAATTAACCAGTAAAAAGCATTATTTCATACTATAGTAATGGAAATTAATATTGTCAAGAATTTATTGAGGTTTTCTGTTAGACAAAACGAGGATGTAAAGTAGATTTGATCATAACCTTAAGGAGACCAAAATCTGTTGGAAGACAAATTCAAAAATAAATAATACAAGTAGATACAAGGTAAAATAAAGGTATATGAAGGTAGAATTCATCCAATATTATTTTACCTATGTACTTGAAATCATGCTCTGAGAATACAATTTTTGAGAGACTGAAGTTCTAAGAATCCCATCTACATCTGTTATGTTTGCTACATCTATTATAAAAGGCAATTAAATTGTCCAATGTTATTTCCTTTATGTTATGATTGTTTTTTGTGTTATTTTTATCTTCCTATTCAGTTAATATTTTTTCTTGATTTTCTTCAGATATTGAGAATTACCTAACCAATATAAGTATGTCCTTTCTTTCTTCTTTCTTTCTTTCTTTCTTTCTTTCTTTCTTTCTTTCTTTCTTTCTTTCTTTCTTTCTTTTGAAAATGAGCAAACATACCTCTTGTTATTTCTCAGATTCTTCCATGAGTTTTAAAAAAGGTGGCAAGAGTTTTAGGAATGGCATCTGATAAGTTACTAAAACTAGGTGGCATAGAATATGAGTGTGAAAATTCAACATATCCAAGTTTTGTATTTTCTCTGAGTTTTCAGTCTTTGGGTAGTTTTTCCTATGGTGCTTTGACTTTACATCCTTTTAATCACAAGTATTTCTTGGTCTGGTCAGTTCTTTAGATATTCACTATAAAGACTGAAATTACGCATTTCAAACATTGGATTGATATTTTTGTGTCTTTCAGATGAGTAGTAATTTTTTTCATCAATGTCTGACTACTATAAATATTGCTTCTTTTCTCATTTTTGTTTTTTACATTTCTTACATAGAAATTCTCAGTGTTTACATGGAATATTCTAGTATGATATGACTATCCTCACCAAGCTATTATATTTTGATAATTGAACAATTTTTGCTTCATAGGGACAAAAAGGAGAACCAGGATTAGTGCCTGTTGTAAGTATATGTATATATTGATTTTCATATGTCTTTAATAAACTTAGCTATAGTATAGTTGTAAAGTTTTGCATATATACACACTCTTGTGAAAAGGGATGTTAGTTATGGTATAACCAAGCTATAGTATAAGACAAACAAACCAAAAGAGGTTAATTCTTTAATATACTATTTAATGTTTATTTATTACAATATTCCTGACTTTTATTGTCCCATGACTATAAATGGAAATCAGGGTTTTCTAAAGTTAAGCATATTATATATAGATGTAAAGTGATAGTTAAGATGTATATATATATATTTTTTGCATGTTTATTTATTTATTATGAGAGAGAAAGAGAGACAGTGCTAGCAGGGGAGGAGCAGAGTGAGATAGAGAATCCCAAGCAGGCTCCACACTGTCAGTTCCCAGCTCCAGTTCTTACGAACTGGGAGATCATGACCTGAGCCAGAACTAAGGGTGGGCACTTACCCGACTGAGCCACCCAGGTGCCCCTATTTTTTGTGGTATAAATAGTCATGTAATCCAAAGAAAAGGCATGACTTAATATTCCACACTTCTGGAAATATATCTTGCCATTTTCCTGATTGAAATTCCATATTGTATAAGAGTTCTTAAGACTTGTTTAGACTTGTACATGATCAAAAAGTATATTGTTAAGTGGGATGAAAATACTTCAACCATCAGTCTCATAGATCTCAAAGGAGTTATCATCACTCTGTCAGAAGAAAAGTATATGCACGTTGATTTATTTGGCAGTGTTTGACTTTTTGCTTTGCCTTGAAATTGGCTTGTGTTTAACAAAGATTACCTGAAAAGTAAACCATTCATATTGTTGTCTTTCATTTAAAAACACTTATGTGTACTTACTATGTCTTACATGCTATTTTAAGTGCTTTACAAATATTTATTTGTCTTCATGACAACTTTGTGAAGGAGGTAATTTCATAATCATCATCATCATTTTACAGAAGAGGAACATGAAAACATAAAGTAATAAGTAATTTGTCCAAAGTCAGACAACTGGTAAGAGATAGAGTTAGGATTTGAACCCAGGCCTCTTGGCTCCAGTGTGGTGCTCTTAATCCCTATAGCAGTCCTGCCTCTGTATATGAGAGTTTAAATTAGATAACATCTTAAGGCATAAGCAAGGAGGACATGGGCATCAATTGACAACATCTGTTTGCTCTGAAAAAATTCACTGGGGCTTTTGTTGTTATTCTTATTTGTTTGACTATTGATTTTTCTTAAACTCTATCGAAACTTCATCCTTACAGATTATCTTGTTTATCATTTAGGTAACAGGCATACGTGGTCGTCCAGGACCAGCAGTAAGTAGTTTCCTCTAACATTCATGGTACTCTTAAGTTCTTACAGTTACTGAACATCTTTATGAATATTATATCCATCAAAAGACAATAGAATGAAAACAATGATGCTTGGTTTCTTGAAACGTTTTGTTTTGAAACATCTTCAAGTATAAGCATTCCTTTGCAGCAATGAATGATATATAAAAGATCATTTCGTTCTGAAATTGATGAACCCTATTTTTCCTCCATGTTAGTGTTTTTATTGGCTATGTAAAAGCCAAAATGATCTATTGTTACATTGTTAATTTTAGATTAGCTTTACTCATTAAGACACACTTACCTATTGTTTGGCAATAATTAAAGATAGACTACGTTTATCTGTTTAATGAAACAAACTGTTAATTTCATCTGTTAATGAAATTAAATCGTATTTCCATAGAATTTGAGAAATTATACAGCAGAATAGCATATTACTGGGTTAGCACAAAAGACTACTGATTTCAGGTTTGGATTAGCAGTAGCATTCTAGGTAACTAGACAGAAAACACATACATATATTCCCTCAGATCATTGATAATTTAGGGTTTGCACATCTATGTAGTTCTAAAAATCCAAACTGTAGGTTTTTATGGCCATAATGTAGTGACAAAGGCTTGCTTAGGACAAGACAGCAAAAATGATCCTCATAAACTTTGTAATTATCATTCAAGCAATATATTTAGCTCACTGAGCTCCATGATGCTATAATGTAACACTTAATTCTTTAATTCTTTACAGACCTTTAAGCTTCATTGCTAATATAAATAGCCTTTCTGTGTACACAGAGCTTTTATACGCACATGGCTTTATTTTCTACAGTCTTCAACTGAACTGAATTTAAAAAAAAGTGATATTTGTTTTCTGATTTTCTTAGATCAAGCAAACATTTAAAATAAAAACATCTGAAGTATACGTGTTTTGCAGGCTTAATCATCACTTTCCATTTCAGGGGCCTCCAGGATCACAAGGACCAAGAGGAGAGAGAGGCCCAAAAGGAAAACCTGTAAGTTGACAGCAGAGTTCCCTTTTCAGTGAAGTGTACCATGTACCGGGTAAGCCCGTCTATACCACGTTCTCTGGATGCAACAAAGAGTTGGTGGCACTGTTTCTCTCTCATCTCTATTAAATGTGACAGAATTCAGGTCATGAAGTGATTGTGGGTCTTTTCTGATTCAGAGGAAAGTATCACATGGTAACAGTTACCTGTTATCTTTTTAGGTAACACAAATGACATTTCTTTGTCCCTCGTGAGGTCAAAGTAAAATAAAGTAGAAAACCTAAGGAAACATAATGAATACCTCATGTTATTTTCAGAAGTTGTAAATCATGAGTGAACAATGCCAGGAATGTACTGTTGAGATAAAACACCAAAGTTCTGTGATCTGTGGTTGCTGCAGGGATAACCAAACTGGATAAAGGAAAAAAAAATTATTAGAGGACTAAATTTTATTTCAGGTGGTGGTACAATGAATTTATTTCCCAAATAACACTCTATCTATTTTCACTGTGCAGCTGCTGCAGAACTATCAAAGGAGTCATTTTAAAAATCAACAAATCCGTTACCAGAACAAAGGGAACACCTTTAAATTTAAATGATCAACTTGATACCCTGGAGATAAAACATGAGGATATTATATAACACATGCCAGATGTTTTTTCTTATTAGCAAGTCCTAGGATAGCGATTCTGTTTCTTTTTATATCTTACCCTCAGAAACTAATGTCTTTCTGTATTAAATAACTCGCTTAATTTTTGTATTGCTATCATTGTATTGCTATCATTATCTTATGTTTTAATCAGAAAAGCTTGTGCTGTTTAATTTTCTGTCTAATGTCTACTAAATTCAACTCTCTAGGTTTTTAGCTTTCCAAATATGTATTTATACATATTTAGATGGGAGAAATAGATAAGCAGGAGAGCAACAGACAACCTTGAATATATAAATAAAGAAAAATGTATTTTAGATCATGTTGCTTGGAACTCTTGCCTCTTGATTCATCTTTGAATACATTTGACCAAGTATTGCATGATGACAGTACTACAAAATTGGGGCTGGAGTTATGGATGGTATTGGCAGGCATGCAGGTAAATGACAGCACCCCAGGGAAATGGGGCATAGTTGTATATGTGTGCAGTAATGCTATGTTCTGATTATCTTATGCTGTTATTCATTCTTCACTGCTGTTCTACTGAGCTGTCTCACGAGTACTGGTGACCTGAATACTGTTAGTAGCTCTCTAGATGCCTGTCCAAGGGTCTAGAATGACATAAACAGGTCGAAGATAATTTCAATTAGGTGGAGGGTGGTGGCCATGCAGTAACATTGTGCATCAATGTACTTGTGCCCAGGATAATTGATAACACTTAGCCCTAGGTCTAGGTGGAAGTTACTGTAGAAATAGTGATTGCGTTTTCAGAATTCCTTGTTAGGATTCAGTGAGTCTGCTGTCACCCTGTCTTCTTTTCTTGACTTAGTGTGTGATATGCTGCCCTTCCTATCTTGGTTAGCCCTGAGATAATCAATGGGAATTAGGGGTGTGTGTGTGTGTGTGTGTGTGTGTGTGTGTATTTAAAAGAGTGAGGAGTAGTTATTTATTTGGAATTAAGCAAAAACAATCCTGGCAGTGGCCCAAATAGGCAATCTATTCCTCTGTTAATCCTAGCAAGCAGTGGGATGATAGTTTTTAACAACTGTCTCATTAAAAAAAATGTGCCTATACTTTTGCTGATTTCCCTGGTGTAAATACTTCCACTATGGCCAATTGCAAGATACTGGCATGATGTTACAAAATATCCATTGGTAGAGCATTTTGCCTCAGGTCCCAAGACTTGCAGGAGCTGCTTAACTAGACTAAAGCTGTGGCTTGCACAACGTAGGGTGGTACAGCTATCATAAATACCGTTTTCTCCTCCTGCTTCCGTTACCATCAGACACTACAGAATGCTCACTATGTAATGCATGGTTTCTCAACCTCAACACTATTGGTATTTGGGGCCACATAATAGCTATGCATTGTAGGATGGTTGGCAGAATTCCTGATTTCTACCCACTAGATGCCAAGTAGCAACACCTGTCCTCCTCCCACATACACTTGAGACAACAAAAATGTCTCTTGATGTGACCAAATGTCTCCAGGGGAGGGGAGCAAAAGTGCTCAGGATTGAGAACTACTGTGATATAAATACTCTCCGGAAGTCTTTATGACTAGTCAGTGACCCCCAGGACTGTCTCTTATCATATGTCCTTAGTTTTAACTAAGTAATCCTAGTAACTTCATAGTGACAAACTAGCAATCTGTCAGGAGATAGGGTGTGCAGAGTTCTAATTGCATGTGACACTCAACCTCTGTAGATCTGTTTCTACATATGTAAAATGGGAAATATTCTATATTTTACCCACTCTAACATTTCATAATTTGTGTGTGTGTGTGTGTGTGTGTGTGTGTGTGTGTGTAGTGAATAAAGTTCTTGACTACTGGGGTAGTTAGTCCTTTCTATTTGTGAATGTTTAAAGGTCGCCACCTAGTGGTAATCTGTAAGTACTTTGTATTGTAAATGGCTGCCTGAAATTAGTACTAGAGTATCTTGAGGAATGGGAGAGAATGATGATAAATAGAATATTTACCTTAATATAAAATGTATGTAATTCATCTCACCTGGAAATATGAAAGTATATATTTTAATGTGTTCCCAAATTATATTTTTGTTTTCAATGTTTATCAGTAAAACTGCTCATGTATTATATTTTTTCTTACTTTCACTTATAATTATGTTCACTTAATTTTGGATAAGTTAAAAAATTTTTATTAATTTTAATCTCAATTTGTAGAAGTGTAACTCATGTAGGCTATTTAGAGGAGATTCTTTGGAGACACTGAATGCATCATGAAGTCAATAGAAAAGTGGGCTGTCTTCAGAACAAGACTTTGAAACATGATTATTAATGTTTCACATTAATTAATCACGGTGGAGGGTGGTGGCCATGCAGTAATCATAGATTAATTAATCACAGAGGGATGGAGAAAGCATATGATTTTTGAGGATCAATACCACCCAAACCTCTCTCTATTCTCATTGAAACTAAATGTAGTTTTTGGTTTTGTCTTTAGAAATCTTTTTGGGAGGAGAGATGTTTTAGTTCATTTTTTGTATACAATGATACCTGGTTATCAGTTAGCAATTTCATATTTCAGAAACACATTAAAAGTTTTCCACACAAGGCTCTGAGTAGATCATACTACTAACTTTGTCTGTCCCACCATTGACAGTATGAATTTCCAGCTCATGTTGCTCTCATGTGTATGATCAGGAATCCTAGACAGCAATTTACATCAGCCTCTTATGTCTAATGAAAAGAGTTAAGTGACTCTACAGTGGTTTAAGAGTCAGAAAGCATTTGACTTGATAAATGATGAGAATAATTTCCTGAGAAATCAGTTTTCAAAGTGTTTTTCAGACTATCTACTTCTATTTGAATAGATGTGTTTGCTTATCTTCTACTCTTCTAAGAAATACATATATCTATATGAATCTATACAAATATTTGAATATATTAATTAAATTATGCCACCCTCCCCAAAGCCATCATATGCCAGCTGCCCCCTTTCCCACCTCATCTTGTTTTATATGTCCTCCTTCAGCTGTATCAGCTCATATTTGAATTACTTTTGTAAGCCAGGAGGTGTTCTCATGTTTAGAGAGGAGAAGCTTCTTTTTTTAAACTCCAATTCACTTATCATATTTTTCTTGATCCCTGCTTCTAACTATAAAAATCATATTGACCTTGAGTTCTTTGGTCCTTTCTTTCTTTTTGAAGACTGTTAAGACTCTTCAGGGTTAAACAGACAGAAAATACTTCACAAGACTTGTGGGAATGATGAGGTTGGAGGACAGAACATTTCCAGAACTGAGGACGTGGCTGTTCACCAAGCTGCCTTCAGAATGTGGGTTGGGAGGAGGGTGGAATTTGGCAGCTAGAAATCATTGCTCACTTCTCTGAGAACTAGACTTGGCTGGATCACTGTGCCTTTTCCTCTGTTTCTCATTGGTCTGATCTACCTTTAGGGGTGGTAAGAAAAACAAAGCATGCCAGAACTTAAGTAGTAGAATAAAAAGGATTGAAATGTGAAGATGTAATAAGCATATATCGAGGGTCTACTATGTGCCAAGAACTATACAAAACATCAAAATATTAGAAAGATTAAAAAAGCCACAAATACCAGTCAAGGAGCATACCAGTCAAGGAGCTTCTATATATATGTACACACACATATATATGTATATATATACACACACATATACACATACATACATATGTATATATGTATATATATACACACACATATACACATACATACATATGTATATATGTGTATATATATGTATATATTTTCAGTAGGAGGAGGTTAAGCAAGCACATATATAGTTAACCACAATCTAAGACAGACATGTGAATTTAGAACTTATTGATTAAATACCACAAAACCAACCAAATAAGGAAGCTTATTCTAGAATACTGGTGAACTCAATAAAATTTTATAATTATTCCAAGACAGCTCATTACTGGGGATTTAACACATCAAGACTAAAATTCTTACCCAAAATATACCATGCCCCTAAGCAGAGGCTGTGATCCGTGCTGAAGTCAGCAGTGTCAGCAGAGCTGATGAAATTGCTGTAGTTGGCTGGATTGCAATCTATTTTTTTTTAAGATTTTATTTTTCTTAGAGAAGTTTGAGGTTCACATCAAAAATCAAAGCAGGCACAAAGAGCTCTCATATATGCCCTGTCCCCGTACATGCATAGCCTTCCCCATTATCGACATCTCCCATCAGAGTCCATAGTTTACATTAGAGTTCCTCTTCATGGTGTACACTCTGTGGGTTTGGACAAGTGTATACTGATACATACATCATCATCACAGTACCATTCACAGTGTTTTCACTGTCCTAAAATTCTCCTGTGGTTTGCCTTTTTATCTCCCCATTCCCACCCCAACCCTTGGGAACCACTGATCTTTTTCACTGTTTCCCTAATTTTGCCTTTTCCAGGAATGTCATAGAATTGGAATCATACAGTATGGCTATTCATTTTAAACGTGATGAACACTTCCTCTCCATCAAGAAGTCTGTCTTTTAGATTTCTACTTAAGTACATATTTGGCAATGGGTTCTAATGAGCATGGGCTTGTTTTTCCAGGGTCCTCGTGGTCCTCAGGGAATTGATGGAGAACCAGGTGTTCCTGGTCAACCTGGTGCCCCTGGGCCTCCTGGACATCCATCCCACCCAGGACCTGATGGCATGAGTAGGGTAAGTTCTATATATTGTTGACTGTTATATTTCGATTATATATTAGTTTTTAAATTTTTTTTTATTTTTGAAGTATAGTTGACGTACAATGTTATATTAGTTTCAGGTGTACAACCTATTGATTCAACAATTCTATACATTACTCAGTGCTCACCATGATAAGTATAATTATTATCTGCCACCATACAATATTATTGCAATATTATTCATTGTATCCCCTATGCTGTACTTTTCATTCCAGTAACTTATTTATTTTATAACTAGAAGTTTGTACCTCTTAATCCCCTTCACCTATTTTGCCCATCCTCACCCAAAATTTTGATACATTATTAAGAGTTTAAGTTGTCTTAGTTCAGAAGTTGGCCCTTGACTGCAACAGCAGCTAAGTGAATGCAGTGAACTCGGAAACCCACAGAGAATTGTCAGAAAATTCACAAGAGCATTTTGTAAAGTACCGCTTTGAATGACTTATTTCTCAGTGTCAGTTCTGGAACTGGTTTGGTTCTTTCTGCTGATTCTAAAGGACTGCTAATATTGTTCCCGATATGAATTGAAAAGGGAAACATCTCTAATCTTCTGCTGTTCTTAGGCTCAGAACGGTCACAAAATCTGTGTCATTTCCTCCACAAGAAGGGAGGATGACAGATCCATTATGATGTATATAGAAAGGCTACCTAGTTGACACTAAAAATGTTATCTGATTACTTCCCAAATTTTAGTTTCCTGCAAGAAATAAAATAAAGCAAAATATCTTTCTATACCTGCTTCTTTGAATTCTTGGTGGCAGACATAGGTGATTTATGAGTAGATTGCATAGCAAAACAAGGGAACATATGGAGCCCTGAAATATGATTTTTGTTTTATAACAATTTTTACATTTATTTCTCAACTGATTGTAGAAGTAATTGCCAATTAATTTTTTTTAATAATATACACATTTACTCCCCAAAATCTGGAAAGAACTCTGGGAATATATGTGGACAATTTTGGTCAGTTGGGTTACCAGAGTTTTTGTGATGTGAAAGAAAATAGGTAAAACTGTTGCCAATTCTTGGAATAGTCAAAGATTAGAAGGATTATAAAATCTTTATCAACTTATATAAATACAGTGTAAAGTTTACTGGTCATGAACAAAGAAACAAGAATACCATCTAAGTAAAATAGTCTCAAATTGAAACTGGAATCTTTAGGGAATATGTTTAAAAGCATCTCTTAGGCTCTGTTCAGATTTTTGGCATGGGAGAAAATCAGATAAAGAGATTTAAAGCTGAAATCGATGAGACTGGAAGAATGATACATGCTTTTATCAAGTATGAGACATTTGGCCCATTGAAGTCGTTATTCTGAAGCAACATAGTCATAAATATTCTAAGGAAGATTGTTCAATCAGAAACACATACAATGAAAAAGAATTTGAATCTTTTTCTGTGCTTTAAAGTCTAAAATATCAAATGATTCTCAACAGAGCCATTCTATAAGAATCCCAGAGAATGTGCATTTCTGAATGTAAGTTTGTTGATATATGTCTCTTACTTTGGAAATAACATGAAGACATTGCATTTATAGCCATTTTCAGCTCAGATGGCTGGATTGGATGAAAAATCTGGACTTGGGAGTCAAGTAGGACTGATGCCTGGATCTGTGGTAAGTGAAAATTTTACTGATAATCAAGGTTCTTGTGGAAAATAACATTTTGTAAAGCAAGGTTTGAATTTGCTAATTAAGAAGTAATATGTGTCTTATTTTTTTGTAAGTTTATTTTGAGATTGGGGCAGGGGTGGGGGTTGGTGGTGAAAGGGCAGAGAGAGACAGGTAGAAAGAGAAAATCCCAAGAAGGCTCTATGCTGTTCGCCTGGAGGCCAACTGTGGGGCTCAATCTCACAAACATGAGATCATGACCTTAGCTGAAATCAAGTGGGATGCTTAATTGACTAAGCCACCCAGGCACCCCAAGAAGTAATATGTGTCTTCTTAAATAAATCCACCCATTAATTCATTCAATTTATGTATCAAATCCTGCCATGCACCAATTAAAAAAGCCTAGTGGGTGTTCCATTCATAACTGTGCGAAGTATTTGTTGACTTTAATAAAGGGCTGCCTATATATTTTATTTAATATTGGAAGAAAATAAAGAATTTAAACATATAACCTACTACAACAAAAACTGTACTTTTAATGGTGTTAGAAACAGTGATCTGGCAAAATTTTGACTTGGGAAATTTTGCCATTTTAATTTTCATTATTTCCTACGTAATATCCTCTGGATGCCTATGCCAACAACTCTGAAGTTTCCTGACTGGACCTGCTAACCGTTCCCATCCTCTTGTGAATTTCTTCAACTGCCAAAAAGAGTCCCATTTTCTCTGGGCAAGTACTTTAACCTGGGCATTTGGAGAAAACAAGCTCACTGAATGAATTAATACTTATCAAACCAACAATCCCATGCTTTTTTTGTTCATAACATAATTCAAAGGCATCCCAGATTAATGGAGTTTCAAGGCAATAGCAAGTATAAAATTAGACCACAGAACCACCCCCTTTACCCATCCTTAAGGCCAGCATTATGAGTGACTTAAATATTGTTTTGGCGCCTGGGTGGCGCAGTCGGTTAAGCGTCCGACTTCAGCCAGGTCACGATCTCGCGGTCCGTGAGTTCGAGCCCCGCGTTGGGCTCTGGGCTGATGGCTCAGAGCCTGGAGCCTGTTTCTGATTCTGTGTCTCCCTCTCTCTCTGCCCCTCCCCCGTTCATGCTCTGTCTCTCTCTGTCCCAAAAATAAATAAAAAACGTTGAAAAAAATTTAAAAAAATATTGTTTGTATACTTTTTAAGTCACTAGCAGTATGGGCTCATACAATGATTATCTTGGGATATTTTTCTGAAATATATGAGTTTTCATCCATTTGAAGTTCAATTGCATATATGTTTGTTTATTTATTTGTTTGTTTGTTTATTTATTTATTTAAATGTTTATTTATTTTGAGAGAGTATGAGCAGGGGAGGGGGGAGTGAGAGGGAAAATCTTTTTTTTTTTAATTTTTTAAAATGTTTATTTATTTGTGAGAGAGAGAGAGAGAGCAGGGGAGGGGCAGAGAGAGAAGGGACAGAGGATACAAATCTGGCTCTGCACTGACAGCAGAGAGCCCAATGTTGGGTTTGAACTCAGGAACCACAAGATCCCTACCTGAGTAAAAGTCAGCTTAACCGACTGAGGCATCCAGGCATCCCTATGTTTATTTTTTTTAATGGGGCTTTTGCTTTCTTACTAGCTAAAAATCTGATCAATTCAGAATAAAAGTTTAATTTTTTTGCCATAAGAACAAATGGTTTTGATTTGATTTCACTTTCCCTGACATTTACAAAATTAGGTAAAATTAGGTAGATATATTATTAATAAAATGTTTCAAATTGCATTTTCCTTTTCTTCCCTTTGTCATACCTTGGTATAATCATTTCATGTTTAATAAGGGAAAGCCTGTGTTGATCCTTTAAATGTATGTTATGAAAGACAAAAAGAATCCAGAAATCTCAGTGCCATAGATAATTGTAAATTAACACTTAATATAATCTAGCCAATATTGTTGATGGCTTCATAAGTCTTTAATTCGATGTGCTCACAAGTTTTCTGCCATGAAGCTGAAGAACAGTTTGATATAGACAGTTTAATAATGCCTGCCAAGATTTTTCTTTTGTTGGCTGTTCTGGCTTAACAGAACCACCCTCATGCATGCAAATGCTCTTGTTCCAAAGACATTGGGTGTATACAGGCATATCCTTTTTTCCCTTTATGAGACTGAAAGTATGTATAAAATCATCCCAAATGTTGTTCAGACTTTAATCTTCTTTAATTTAGCTGCATTCCAGATGAGTACAAATGGAGAATGTCATCATCTTCTGCTGTCAGAGCTTCACTTTTCCAGATTCTAAGCCTGATTCAACATTTTTGAAATGTTTGGCCTAATTGTCATTAACACTATCCAACTCTTCTTCTCATTTGTTTTTAAGGGTCCTGTTGGCCCAAGGGGACCTCAAGGCTTACAAGGGCAGCAAGTAAGTCTTTTTATGATTAAACTACATACTATAGCAAAAAAGAAACAAATACAAATAAGGTCTCTGTGACATGAGTGTTTTTTGGCCAGTCTTTAAATTTCATATTGTAATGCTCACTTTGAACAGGCTGTATTTAATTAACTTCTGCTCAGAAATATATGCAATATGTTTTTCAAGTTTCTTCATGGGACTGAAGTTCCATCATCTGGATTCTTTATGTGACTGGCCTCCAATGCAAAGAATTTTTGTACCTTCGCTTCTGAAATAACAGATCATTATCTCACATCATAATGAAAATTCTCATATTTGGTTATGTGCTAACTCTGAGGCTGTGAAATCAGATCACAGAAGCTACCACCATGTGGTGTTAGAAATCACAGTCAAGGTAATCAATCCATGGAATCTTTAAGAAGAATATAATACTATACTTTGTTTCTATAGCATATCAAATACCAATAAAATAGTAATGTAGTGCTCTTTTAATTTTTATGGTGATTTAACCAGCAGTAGGAAATACGTTTTCAAGAGAAAGGGAAAGAAAGAATTCTTAGCTTTTACCGTATTGTCATTATCATGTGTGTGGAGTTTTACCTTACACCATTTTATATTACTGCCATTGGTGAATAGAAAATGTAGTTGTTGGTGATGATGAAGAAGATGACAATCATGATCATGATGATAACTATCCCATCGATGGAACACTCTATGCCAGCATTATTCTAGGTTCTTAACATGCATTTGTTATTAAGAGAGTTACAACAGCCTAATGAAGTAGGTAGCTTGATTATTCTCACTTCAAAGATTAGGAAATTGAGGTATAGAGAGATTAAGTGACTCACGCAAAGTTGGAAAGTGGTAGGGCCAACAATTTAATTTATTCTGTTTTTCTTTGGTTTGTATATATAATAAACATATAATTATATTTATTTACATAATTTGTTCTCAATTTTAGGGTGGTGTTGGCCCTACAGGACCTCCTGGCGAACCTGGTGAACCTGGACCAATGGTAAATGTCAAGTAAGCATGTAGACCCAGTTAAATATGGGCCCAGCATTATAATAATGTTGTGAATTATTTATTTTACCAGCTCTTTCCTAAAGTAGCAAGAAATTACAGTCCAGTTCAGGAGGCCTGTATTATGGACAGTGCTTAAGATATATGTTTCTTATAGCAGGGTATTCGAATTTTGTTAATATTTATGTATTTTTTGAGAGACAGAGAGAATGTGAGTGTGAGTGGGGGAGGGGCAGAGAGAGAGGGAGACACAAAATCTGAAGCAGGCTCCAGGCTCTGAGCTGTCAGTACAGAGCCTGACATGGGCTTGAACTCACAGATGTCTAGATCATGACCCAAACTGAAGTGGATGCTTAACTAACTGAGCCACCCAGGTGCCCCTGTAGTAGAGTATTTAAGTTCAGAGGCTTTGCATATGGTTAGCAGACCATGCTGAGATATTTGCATTCATGAAATTAAAATTCTTTCCTTTGAGTACCTAATCAAGGCATGCAACATAAAATTCAGAATATTAATAAAGCTATTTTCTGTGATATTTTTTTATTTGTCTCAACAATATTTTAGATTATCTCATTGGTAGGTATAGGTAAATATAAGTAAATTTTCTTTTTTTCCTTTTGTTTTATTTTGTTATTAGGGCCCAATAGGTGCACGTGGACCAGAGGGCCCTCCTGGAAAACCTGGTGAAGATGTAAGCTGCCATCCTTCATTTTGCTTTGAAATTTTGCAGAAGTTAAGAAGGAGCTACATGAATATTATTCATTAATTCCCAATTTATTTTCTCCACTTTTAGCTTCCATTAAATGCACACAAAACTGGAGAACTCAGAGTGTGGTTTTACAAAATCTAAAAGTATTCTTAATTTTGATGGTTTTATATCATTAGGTATTCTCTTTTTCCTTGTATTCCAAGGTTTTTTTGTCCATTATAATTTCTCTGTAAGATACTAGAATTGCTGTCATGATAGCCACAACTTTTGCTGGTGGAACCTTTGAAATGAATTTAAAGAAAAATACATTGCTCTGATGGCTAACCATCATCACGAGGTCTTCATTGAACGGAGTTTTTAACGTGCTGAGAGTATAGTGCCAATATTGTTCTCCAATGCTGAAAAAGCCATTTCCTCATTTTTAAAGTTGAGACTCAACTTCAGATTTTAACAGTAATAACATGTGATCTAAAAACAGGGTGCAAAAACAGATTTGCTTCTCTGGATTTTTTTTGTTAGTTGTACCAAAGTTGAGGATAAAACCATGGTTAAATCATTAATTTCTCTGTGATACTACAGCAAGTAAATACTTTCTCCTTGTGTGTCGTGAGATTTATTTAAGGAGATTACATTGAATTTGGTCATAAGGAAAATATGTCTAGTAGTTCTTAGTTTATCACAAGAAATGACAAGTAGTACTCTTAAAAACTTTTAATTCAGTGCCACATGTGGATATAGAATTTCATAGCATATGCCTCTGTGTGTACATGTGTGTAAATTTTAACGTTTATGAAATGGTAAGCTAGGTCAGACTAGTATAATTTATATTAATTTCTTCTTCTGGATAAATTAATGAGAACTTCACAAACTGACTTGCTCTAATGGATTGCCATCAGGAGTAGAGCCAGTACTTTTATACTGTTTAGAGCTTTGGGCATGAGCTTTCTTAAAAAGTCTTTTGTCTGCAATTGATTTGTCATCTAGTCTTAGAAGGGAACATTTGAATCCTCTTTGTTTCTCCCTCACCTTGCCTTTTTTTTTTTTTTTTACCTTAAAGGGTGAACCTGGTAGAAATGGAAACCCTGGTGAAGTGGGATTTGCAGGATCTCCAGTAAGTTTATAATTGTCAGTACAATGCCATGAAGGCCAACTTTGAAAGGCAAAGAACATTAAAATTAACTTGTGCTTCATTCTATGCATGTGGACTAGTAGCTCTCACCAACATATGTTCCCTTCTGTCATCGTAAAGCAGTACATTTTGCCAGAGTGATAGCTAATTCCAATTTCCTATTTTGCATTGGCCCCATATGAACAATTGGCATCAGATAGTCATTTTATAACCTAATACGGATACTCTCCAAACTTACTGTCAAATTTGCAAAGTCACCAGCCTGACCTCTTTACATTTCCCAACATCCTAATCCCATTTATCTTTTTAATATTTTATTTTTTGTTGTTCACATATCAAAAAGAACAGCTTGAAAGTTTATTGATTTGTCTTTTATATATGATAGGGGCAATAAATTATGCCTCTTTGGCTGCTCTCCAAACCCTAATGTTGGCTGAAATCCTTAATTGGTGTTCTGGACCCTAAAATCTTATGACAAGATATACTGATGGCCAGCACTCCTAACAGAGCTGTTTTCCCCCCCCCCCCCCTTGGTTTACTACAGAGACATGTCCCTGGTGACGCGCTCCACCAGAATTCAGGATCTGAGCCCCTTGGCCATATTCTAAACCCACCTTTCTGTCCTCACTCATGTTACTTTTATAGGCCCTCTCCTAGGATATGCTACGCAGCCAATGGGGAAAATTAGAGATCAGCAAGTGAAACCCTCTTAACATTCTTGCTCTTAAAGTTTCTTCTTGTCTGGCATCCTCTAAATGGATTTAACCTTCTACTCCCTGCATTTCCTATGATTTTCTAATGTTTCTTGCAATCAATACAACCAATAGTGCTGAATTAGTCTCCATTTACTTCCTGAAAAGTATTGAGGTTCAATGCTTGGATTTTTTTTAAATAAATGAGTGCTCATCTTTTAAGGGAATTTACAGGGCTGTAAGGATTAGTTTCAAATATAAAACCAATTTCCCAGCTCCCTGCTCTCTCTTTCCTTTCCTCCCCCATCAGCCTGGGGAGTCAGTGCAGACGAAGGCATGAGGTTTAGTCATTAGCACAGATGTCCACGTCAGCCGGTCCAGGCTTGAACTCCCACCCTGCTGCACTCTTGCACATCCTCTCAGTGTGGGCCCTCCATGGGGAGGAAGCAGGCCCTGCCAGCATGTCACAGATGCACTCTGTGAGCGCTGTGCAATGACATGTGATTGGGGTGTGATGACAGTCTTGGGTCAGCAGAAAGAGAAAATTTTATGAGTACTGGTACATCTGGTTCATTTTCTTGTTGCATTAGAGATATGTAATCACTTGAGAATTTCCTTGCAGACCACAAAAACTCAAAGTTAACTAATTACTTGAAATAACATAGTTCAGTAATTCTCCTGTAGGCTCAGTGTACTGTTTTCTGCTCAGGAAAGAGGGGGAGCAAATCTACGTAAAGGGGAGCATTCCAGTGGAAAAACTTAAAGGAAGTTCTTGAAGTGAGGAATTCCTAAGCAGGGCTGTGTAAACAGAAGAATTAGTGGAACTTTATTTGTCCAGAGAACGTGGTTTGATGTGCCCTGACTGTTATAATCCTTCCTTAAAGCACTACTGAGACATTTTCCCTACAAGAGGTCACAGAGGAATGATTGCTTTGCTTTTATCATATGAATTTCATTTAAGGAGTATTCACTCATTTAGGAAACAGTGAATGAAGGCGATGATGTACAAAACAGAATACTTTTCCATCTGTGTAAGATTGTGTTAGAATAAGAGAAGTTCCTTAGGAAAGGCTTAGGAAAAGTGCTTGAGTGTTAAAAGAAATGTTAAACCATTTCTTCAGTTGTTTATACAATGATTATTCCTTGAATGCCCACTCACGTAAGGCTTAGTGCCAGGCATATGCAGATTAATAGTAATAATTGTTAATAATTGATACAGCAACCTATGCTATCAGTGTACTCAATCGACTGGTACCAGTGGTAATAGCATTCAGTTCAAAACCAAATTAATGTAGGCAATGAGAATAACTGAACAATTAAGTCACCGGGTCCTTATCTATTTTAAGAGGGTATGAGGAAAAAGTTTGAAGCATCATTTCAAAGTAGTCATACCATTTGGATTTAATTTTCTGTTTGATTTCTATTGTTTTTTATTCACTATGCTTAGGTGGAGGATGCATAAAATTAGCATAAATTAAGGAGTTATTGAGTCAAGGAACCAACTTGTTCTCTCCGTATTTCTTGACCATCCCTTCTGTTGGATATTTCATTTCTTCAATTAATCTTTTAAACAATCACAAATCCATAAAGCTTCTGAACATTTTACTTGAAATCAATTTCTGATCACATTTTAATGCAATCTCCCCAATCATATTCTGCTGCCAATATTTAGTAGTTCAGAGAAAATAAAACACATTGGTGTGTACAAGTTTATTGATTCTTCTGCCACAAGTAAAGCACAATATAGAGAAAGCATAGTTTTCCTTAAGTTACTTTTCTGGTTTTTTTCCATGTACAGTGACTTAGTTGATTCAGACATTGAACATGTTGATTCAGGCTTATTTTCTTGTTTTTTTCTTTGTTTTTTCTATGTTGTGGGGGTTTTTTGCTACTAATTATAATGCAGTGATATAATTTCAAAATTTGGAAATGTCATCAAATCAATACCTGGCATTAATCCATGCCTTTTTGTGTAAGTCATGTTTCCATACCTAACAGTGAGTTTGCTTTGCTAATTTTTGATCATCTAGGTGTATTTCGACAGATTAAAAGTACACTGCCCCTTTCTCTTCTTTGGTATGTTAGTGGAAAACTATGTATTAGATTTTCAGTTTGAACAAAAAGTGTATTAAGCAGTTTCCTGTTCTTATTAATGACTCTCAAATGCCTTCTCTATTTTTTCCCACAGGGAGCTCGAGGATTTCCTGGGGCTCCTGGTCTTCCAGGCCTGAAGGGTCACCGAGTAAGTTCAATCCTTTATAATCCTTGCAGATACCATGGCTTATACCAGTAGGGTCTGGGGTGGGGGGGGGATTACCTTTAACATCTTTACAATTCTATTTGTCAGTTGTCTTTAACTGGCTGTAGTGTCAGTATTCATCTCTGGTCACCAACTTCACAATGCTTTTTTCTATTTCCTTTGAATTTTATCTGATTTTATAACAAATATATTTTGTGTTCTTACCCTCGTGCTGGCTACTGTGGTGCAAAAGAAGACATAGTGGTGAATGAGAAAAATCCCATGGTTGTCAGCTTCAGGCTAATAAGGTTTACAGTTAAGAAAAAATAACTGCTTCATAATGAAATAAGTGACATGATACTAGAAAGTGCACTAAAACATAGGATGGGCCCAGTCAACCTCGATGTGGAAGGCATGGAATGCTTCTGTCTTTATAACTCAAGATAATTAATATGTAATTATTATATATTATCTACATATATGGAAATTACATATCACTCCAAATGGAGGTAAAACTGCTGCCCAGTAACCCCCAGCCTGACTTCAGCAGTGGCTGCCGCCAGCAGGGGGAGGAGGAAGAAGATCCAAAGGAACTAGAGCAGTTGAGAAAACTGTTTATTGGTGGTCTGAGCTTTGAAACTACAGATGATGGTTTCAGAGGACATTTTGAGACATGGCACACTCACAGATTTCGTGGTGATGAGAGACCCCAGGGGTTTGGGTTTTGTGAATCGCTCTTGTGTTAGGAGGAGGCAACAGCAATGTGTGCTTGACAACAAAAGGTTGATGGGTGTGAAGGGGAACCAAAGAGAGGTATTTCTAGAGAGGATTCTGTCCATCTAACGATGAAGAAAGTGTTCACTGGTGGCATGACAGAAGATAGACAAGAGTATAACCTGAGAAACTTCTTTGAAAAGTATGGCAAGATTGAAACCATAGAAGTTATGGAGGACAGGCAGAGTGGAAAAAAGAGAGGGTTGCCTTTATAACTTTTATAAAAAATATTTATTTTGAGAGAGAAAGAGTGCATGCATGTGCACAAGCAGGAGAGGGGCAGAGAGAGAGAGGGAGAGAGAGAATCCCAAGCAGGCTCTGCACTATCAGCACAGAACTGTGAGATCACGACCTGCCTGAACCAATATCAAGAGTTGGACCCTTAGTCGACTGAGCCACTCAGTGCGCCCCTGCTTTTGTAACTTTTGATGATCATGATAAGGTTGATAAAATTGTTGTTCAGAAATACCATACTACTAATGGGCATAATTGTGAAGTGGAAAAGGCCGTTTCTCAACAAGAAATGCAGTCTGCTAGATCACAAAGAGGTCATGGAGTTGGATCTGGCAACTTTATGGGTCGTGGAGGAAACTTTAGAGGTGGCGGTAGCTTTGGCCATGGTGGAAACTTTGGTGGAAGAGAAGGCTATGGTGGTGGAGACAATGGCAGCAGAGGTAGTTTTGGAGGAGGTGATGGTGGATAAAGTGTATTTGGAGGTGATGGTGGCAACTATGGGGGTAGTCCTGCTTGCAATAGTAGAGGAGGCTATGGTGGTGGTGGACCAGGATATGGAAACCAAGGAGGCAGATTTGGCTTTGGTGGTGGAGGATATAATGCTTACCATGAAGGAGGAAATGTTGGAGGCAACTATGGTGGTGGTGGGAACCATAATGATTTTGGAAATTATAGAGGACAATAGCAATCAAATTATAGACTCATGAAGGGGGCAGTTTTGGTGGAAGAAACGTGGGCTTGTCCCTACAGTAATGGTTATGGATCTGGTGGTGGAAGTGGTGGATATGGTGGTACAAGCTGCTAAAATAATTCAGAAGGAAAAGCTACAGTTCTTAGCAGGAGAGAGAGCGAGGAGTTGTCAGGAAAGCTGCAGGTTACTTTGAGGCAGTCATCCCAAATACTTGAGAGGAACTGTAAAAATCTGCCAGAGAGGAGTGATGATCCATAGTCAGAAAAGTTATTTCAGCTTAAGCAGGAAACCCTTTTTGTTCACGTCTGTCATAGCCACTGTTTGCAAACAGTGCAGTTATTGACTAATGCAACGTGGTGTTAAATTGATGTATGTTCCTGAGGTCTTTTATCTGTTGTGGCTTTGTCTTTGTCTTTGTCTTTCATTACATCAGGTATATTGCCTAGTAAATTGTGGTAGTGGTACCAGGAACAAAAAATTCAGGAATTTTTAACTTTGCAATATTTGCATAGTTCAGTTTTTCTACATTTTACTACAGAAACTTTAACACAATGCAGTTTTGAATGTGTTTCCTTGTGAGTTAACAAGTAAAGAAGATCATTGTTAATTACTAGTTTGTATGAATTTTGTTAAAGTTAACTGTAAAGAAACACCTCCTGACTTGCAGTTTTAAGGGGAGTCTATTCTCTGCATTTAAACCATGAAATGAATGCGCTCTGACATATGGAGTGAATAGATATTTGTATGTTTGCAATGTGTGTTTTAGATAAATAGAATTGGGTATTTAAGTTAGCATATTTGTGAATGTAACAGCATTAATATTTACCTTCAAATGAAGCAAATCTCAAAATTCCAAAAACTGCAGGTTGATAGATTTATCTATCTATCTATCTATCTATCTATCTATCTATCTATCTATCTTCTATCATCTATCATCTTTCTATCATCTATCTATCACAAAGCATGGCTGATATTTAATAAGTATATACTGGTTGGTCTCTGTTTTGAGTAGTGAGTTTCTGATTAGAATGCTTGGTGCTCTACTAGTTATTAATTATTTTGAACATCAACCCGGCTATAACCCATATCTTGTAGGTATATAAACTCTATAATTACTTGTCTTCTATAAAGCCACCATAAGTTTTTCATTTGTAGTTACAGAATAAATTTCTATGAAGTCACAAAAATTTAAAGGGGGAGAACATCATAAATTAAAAATGTTATTTGAAGGGAGAAACCTTTTTAATTTTCTTTGAATAGACTTTCAAAAAACCTTTAATTTAATTTTCTTTGAATAGGCTTTCACAAAATGTTGAGAATTTGTAAACATTTTGGGTAACGACTTTAAATATCTGTTTTTATAAGACACTTTCTTTGAGCCTATTTTTGGTTCTTCTTTTACACATCTAATAATCAAAAAAAGCAGAAAAACACAAATTTATATTTTTCTTCTTAGGGACACAAAGGTCTTGAAGGCCCTAAAGGTGAAGTTGGAGCACCTGGTTCCAAGGTAACTGTACAGTAGCTTAATCTAATCCCACAATTGCTTTTCAGGGTTGCGTCAGGTCCCTACCAGTTTTTTCAGAACCACCTTAAATTCTGGAGGAAAGAGGAGTATAGAAAAGGGATAGTTGAGTAGATAAATATAATTTTTCATAGATGAGTGACAATAGGTTTAGCAGGGTACATGACATGGATTAAATTTGCCCCTAAGAGTAGCCACCATGGCACTGGGTTTATACCAGTGTAGGATGGGTGTAGATGGGTGGATGAAGATGGTACTGCGAGTTCACTCTTTTTTTTCTCCTTCAAAAATATCTGAGAGGTTTAGGTAGTTTATTAGCTCAATTAAAAAAAAATTTTTTTACGTTTATTTATTTTTGAGACAGAGAGAGACACAGCATGAACGGGGGAGGGGCAGAGAGAGAGGGAGACACAGAATCGGAAGCAGGCTCCAGGCTCTGGGCCATCAGCCCAGAGCCCGACGCGGGGCTCGAACTCAATGGACCGCGAGATCGTGACCTGAGCTGAAGTCGGATGCTCAACCGACTGAGCCACCCAGGCGCCCCGATTTGCTCAATTTTTAAAGTACCCTTTCGATTCCAGGGCCTTCTAGCCATTGTTGTTTCTTCCCAAGATGTGTTTATGTTGAGAGAGAGAGAGAGACCATAGAAGAAGTACAGAGGACTTTTTAGTGGGAAGCATCATGTGAAATATATATAAATGTGAGATATATGTACATACATATATGTATGTGTGTGTGTGTGTGTGTGTGTGTGTGTGTGTGTGTGTGTGTTGGCTTTAAATTTTTAATTTTTGAACTTCCTATAATAGATCTTAAAGGAATATTAATCAATTTTAACTTTATATAAAGTTTTACTTGAGCTTAAGTATCATCAGACATAAACATATAATTACTTTGTTGATACTAATTAATGTGGGCGAATGTGATAGTTCCATCAATCTTGTTTATATCCTCAATTTATTTTATACTTATTTCCATAGAAACTAAATTGCCATCGCTCTTTGAGAAAAAGTAATACAGCAGAATTTTGAGGTCCGTCATTTCAAGTATGCCTTTCAAATAGCCAGTTTGAAAATATACTTTTAAAATGACATATGCGTAGAAAAAGTGATGTGAATATCAATTGTAGGTTTCTTATACTGTACTATAATCTCATTTTTGCTTTAGGGTGAAGCTGGCCCTACTGGTCCAATGGGTGCCATGGGTCCTATGGTATGTATCAATTTAATACTTTGAGCATTTTTTGCTTTTTAGACTATATTAAGTGAATGTTTAAATGCAAAATAAAAAAACACATGGAGGAAATATGATAGCTGATGAAGTAATCTTGATTACCAGCTGGCAGACCAGCACACTCAGAGAATTGCACCCTTTGAATAGAAAAAGTTTCTTGTTTCTTAGTGTTTAAATCAGGATTATTATAGACTTAGCCCATTGAAGCTATATAAATTGAAATCTGTTTAGGTAAGAGGTGGTAGGTTATGTATCCCCACAGGTAGAGAGTTTCAAACCTGAAGTTGCTCCTTGTTTGGTCATATTGTTTGGTAGCTAATAATATTGAGTCTCGATTGAGTTGAGTGATGTAGTCAAACTACCTTAGAATTCAAATAAGATGCTTTAAGAGATGGTTTTTTTCCCCTCTCTCATCTGTAGGGTCCAAGGGGAATGCCAGGAGAAAGAGGGAGACTTGGGCCACAGGGTGCTCCTGTAAGTATGTATATTTCAACCCTCTCAGATGAACTGAACATGTCTTTTAAATGAGACTATGGTACTGGTTGCCTACATTTAAATTTATTTTTTTATCTTTATTTTTTATTTTGAAATAAATTTAAGTTTACAGAAAAGTTGCAAAGATACTATGGAGAGTTTCTGTGTATGCTTCACCTACCTTTTGTTAATGTTAACATCTTATATAACCACAGTATATTTGTTGCTTACTTATCTGAATGCTGAAGTTAAGAAAACTATAAAAACCTACAGCAACATGGAATATAGTCCATGGGAAAATATGAAATTGGGAATAGCAGTAAAATTATAATAATAGGTTACATTTTTCAAGCAGGTTTTATATGCCAAGCATTCTTCCATTATCTTTATTTTATATCCATCACAATCCTGAAAGGTAAGTACTGAGTGTACCCTTACAAGAGCTGAGTTTCTTTATCATCTGTCTTTGATTTATTCTATTATTAAAAAAATTTACATTTATTTATTTTTGAGAGACAGAGTGAGACAGTGCATGAGTAGGGGAGGACCAGGGAGAGAGGGAGACACAGAATCTGAAGCAGGCTCCAGGCTCTGAGCTGTCAGCACAGAGTCCAACGCGGGGCTCGAACCCACGAACAGTGAGATCATGACCTGAGTTGAAGTCGGAAGCTCAACCAACTACGCCATGCAGGCACCCTTGTCGTTGATTTATTTTAAATGCATAGATTGAGAAATACTTTTACTGTCTGCCTGTGTACCTTGAACCTAGCTAGAAAGGGGGAATATTCTATTAATTCTCTTCATAGATCTCTGAAGGTTAGGCAGCTAATATTTCAACCTTGCAATTCATTATATTTTACCTGTTTTCATTTGGACAATTAAGGACTGCCACCTTGCCTCTATTATTTTTACATTTATCATCCCCATTAGTATCAGGAATCTCACTCAGGTTTACAGCATCCCCTGATGTTACCCTTAGCCTACAGAAGAAAACCACTTTCGAGTTTCTCAATGGTGTCAAAGTCAGGGCCCTGGTTTGGGAGAAGTGAGACCTTCTCACTAGGCCCATCCTTGTCCCCTTGAAGATAGGCTGTCCTCTGGAAACATAGAAAATATTGTAGAATATAGTCAACTGTTGATGTATCCATCCTTACATAATATATCTGATCTAGTGTGTTCACTTCTCTGTGCTTTCTTCTGCTGTCTGCCAAGACAGTTCTGGCATTTCTACCTCACTTAGTGTGGGGCATTGCTCTTTCTGAGTTTCCAAGAACCATCTTCCATGTTAATACCATCTTTCAGGATATTTATGAGAGTGTTAAATGTGTATCATGGGAGAGTATTTCCATATCATTAAAGTTCTCCACTTTATATCCTTCCCCTCACGATCCAGTACCTTCAGGACCTACTCCCACACATTCTCTTTTGGATTCTGGCTCTACATGATGTATAGGACTCAAAGCTCCTTTGGGGTGTATTTTCCCTCTTTTATCAGAAGAAGATTTTCCTCAACTCAGTTATTTTGTGACTTGATGCTAGCTATTGGTCTGGTGGCCAACCAGCAGGGGCAAGTGGTGTTGGTGGTGATAGCATATGTTGTCCGATAAAGTAGAGGCTTCTGCAACATCTTTAAGGAAGGGAGAAGTATAAGCTGTTAAAGGTGGGAATGGTGAGAATTTCTACAGGCCCATAGGCTTCAGGGTTGAGATTTCAAAGTTCTTAAGATATCCCAATGTCAAATTACATTCCTTCTAATCAAAGCCCCTGACCATGGCATAACAGCCTTTCCATGTTTTAGAATTCAACCTTCTCAAGAACTCTTGAACCTTTATCAAGCCCTGGGCCCAACCTTCAGGATTTTCTTCCCTCAGACTGTAGAAGATCACAAGATTTTAAAATGCTTCCAAGGAATCTTATATTGATGATTAATCACGATTAGCCTTTCAAAGTCTTTCTCCAGTGTATTCATTCAACAAGTTCATGCAATTCCATCAACTTTGTAATTGCTGTTTCTTCTAAACCTTTTCAAGTGCCTGAGCTATTGTACCCATAGCCCTTTCTCTTACACTTGTGCCCTCTCTTAGTTTACCATTGGAGGCAATATTTATTGCTGCATTACCACCAGACGTCAAGAGTGAATCAGACTTCATTGATCACCAGCTGGTCAGTGAGGAATCCAGCTTTAAAATTCCATTTTAGAGTCTGCTTTTTTGTACTACTTCTGGTACCAATGGTATTGGTCTCAGTTCAGGTTTCCCAGGAAACAGCATCAAAGCAAAGACTGGTGTGCAGGAAATTTATTGGGGAGTGCTCTCAGAAACTACATTGGTGAAGAAATGAATAAAAAACAGGCTTTGTTGCATGGAGAATATAAACTGTACTATAATTACAACAAAGACCCCAGTCTCCATGAGTCTTCTGTTCCATGAGAACTATGGGACCGGGATGGCTTTTCAGACTTGTCTTGAATGAGGGCCAATCCTTTGTACTGCTTCATTGACCTTGGAAGAGGCATAATTTTGGGAATGCTACCTTAGCTGAGGGCAGTTTGTGGGAGGGTCTTAACTCCTCTGAGTTAATCTGCTTATTAAAAAGACTGAGATGTACAAAATTTCATTGTCTTTGAGCTCATTTGATGGAAAGTCATACATTCAAGTAAGAAGAATCATTTTAATCAGTTTCATTTTTTAAGTCATGATTGTTCTTTGTTATTGTTATAAGGGTAGATGTGTTTATTCCTACCTTATTGTTGTACAAAAATGTATTTTAATTGCTTTTGACCTAGTTAAGGTTGTTGTTGGTTAACTTTAAATATTTATTCTTCAGTTTTTAACATGGGAATTTTCATAAAACAAATTAATTATGAGCAAATACTGCAGAAAATATAATTTTATCTTGTCCCTTTTTCTCCTAATTAGGGACAACGAGGTACACATGGTATGCCTGGAAAACCTGGGCCAATGGTGAGTTGTATGACTTTCATATTTGTTCATTTATTTATTGTTCCATTTGTACATTCATTAAAATTTACAGAGCACCCACTGTATCTCAGACACTTGGAATAAAAAGATGATAAACACACAGAATTTATCTTTGGGAACTGCCTTGTCTATCAAGGAAGAGAGATATATCGATTAATAATGTATCATAATGCTGTTGCTAACTGCTATGCTATAGAGTGCAACATGGTATAGAGTACCTGCACCTACGTTTATAGTGAGATAAATATATCAAGAAAGACTTTAAAAGGAGTAACTTTCAAGCTAAGATTTGAAAGATGAGTATATAAAATGAACAGGAATATAGCATGGTTTATAGGATGGGTAGATGAAAAAAACATGATGAGTTCAGGGGAATACTAGGAGGGTAAATCAGATTTGAATTATTTGCCCTTAGGATATTTTCTCCCTTGTTATTCATAAAAAGGAAACAAAAGAAGGGAGGAAAAGAATAACTATAGTTTAAAAGAGATTTTGTTACTGAAAAACTGATGGAATTAAAACAAATCCTCAAAGAAGAATCAGGATAACCTAGAATGGAATTCCTCTTATACTCATTTCCTTTAAATCTGACCTTTAAGTCAATGGCTTAAACTCTATGCATGTCTTCCCAAATGTAGGATGGTGACAAATATCCACATATTAGCCCTTCAAAAATCACTTTGAAATATCCTAATGATTCTTAAGCATCATTTTTTTAAAGAGACCTAGATTATGGTATAAAACACAACTTTCTCAAAACTGTATTACTTCGTTAATACAAAGAAAGTACATCTCTCAAGAAGCAGTTGTTTCAAACAATTTGTGTTTTGATGGACTTACTCTCTTATATAGTAGAACTAAGAAATTCTATTGTGTTTAATACCACTGGACAAGTTTTTTAGCACTATTTCATATCAATGTTGGAAGATACTATAATAAAATTACATTATCTTTGTGATGTTAAAGTACTAAGTGGATTATTCTCATGTGTCAAAATACAGAATGTTGTCAAAGAATAAAAGATGACTTAATTAGATATCAATTTAAAAATCTGATCACTTTTCTGGTTTCATTTAATAGGGTCCTCTTGGGATCCCTGGATCTTCCGGTTTTCCAGGAAATCCTGGAATGAAGGTAAAATGTGAATATATTTAACTCTTGATTATAAGAATTACTTGATGATATGAGAATGTCATTAATTTTATGGAAGTCACTCTTAACTAAGGAAAAAACCTAGAGGATTCTCAGTGTGTATAATGGTAGGAAAAGAAATAAATTTAAAAATGAGATTACTATGCAATATGTAGTTAAAGGAGAATTACTGCTAATCATACAATTGTAATATCAAAGAATCCGCTGCATTAGAACTCTAAACTAGACAATTGTAACAGCTGCAAAGAGTAAGAGATTAATCTGAATTGGAACTCTGCTCTTGGATACAGTGCCTGGCAGTAATAAATAGCAGAATGTTCTAAACAATAGGAGGTTAAAATAAGTCAAAGGTTGTCAAAAGGCTGTTCTTTCACACAATGCTGGCTTTCATTCCAACCCAGGCCCCCTACCATTTACACAACCATGAAAGGAATAGGCAGGGAGGCTATTTGGCTTTCCACAGGGGACTGGATTAAATCATTCTGCTGGGATGATTTACATCTGTAGTGAGTCACAATGTGTTCTTTCAGTATTTTGGGTGATAAATTCAAGGATTACAGTAAGAGGTTATTAAGATTATATTAGCTAAATTAGTGAATACATTCAGAACACTGTTTTCACACTTTAAACAACACAGTACACTGGATTACCCCTCACGCCCAGTTTCCCTTGGCCATAATTTTCTTCATCTCAAAGAAGGGATTTACTCACAAGATTCTGCTGTACAAAAATGATTGTGGCCATGGCAGTCACTTTCCTTCTGTAAGTCTTGTTTTCTCATGGGATTTTGTTGAAGATTACATGAGAGAGCAATGCAAACTCTAATACTGCCTGATGCAGAGGATGCCCTCAATATAGGTCCTTGCTTCTCGTTGGTAGTGCTACACAAATGGGCTTTGAACTGTGAAACAAAAACAACAAAAAGTCCATAGCTAACATTTCAAATACTCTCAAATGTGAGAGTCATCGGGTTAAATTATTCTTCGGGCTCTCTCTAACACTGTCTTTAAACTCTGTGCCACAGGAATGCTGCTACTTTAAAATGATGCTGTCCCTAAGTCGTTTCATCAACCAGTCCCTTGTTTCACTGAGAGCTCACTGTGCACTCAAGCAGATAAGACTTTCTTGAGATCCCTCTGTTTCTGATCTCCCTGAAGTGCTAACCCTACCACCACTGACTCTGGCCATGGAGGGCCCAACCTCCCATGTTCCCAAAACTCCTTCTCTCCTTCCTGTGAGACCCTCTACCCTCAAACTGAGCTTTGGCCAGAGAATTAAGGAAAGAATACTCACAATGCCTAGGACTAAGACTTGGCAGAAAGTAGTTTCTGCTCCTACTATGGCATCTAGTGAAGACCTCATTAGCAATGGCAATTTATATAACAGCTCACTCTGCATAATTCCTTCTCCTCCTGGGTTTTTCTAGTACTGGCTTTTGGCTACTAAAGACTGTTTAATAAAGTCAAACGCTTAGCAAAGCTGGTTTTCTCAGAAATTGTTTGCCTATCCTACCATCCTCCCCTGCCAAGCATAAAGTTTCCAGATCTTCATTTTTGGCCACGGTTCTGCTATACCTATAAAGTACTTCCATGGTCTCTGTTTCTCTGGATGAAAAATAAACTTCCATGTCCAGTTCTTTGAATTTCAGAGAGTCAGTAGGGATTTTATATATTTATTAGCACTAATGAACCTCCTCAGGCTTAGAATTTTAGTTCTGAAATTCTAGGTCCAGGTTTCTCTAGGATTAGATCTACATTGGGACCTAATATGTTGGATAAAATACAGAAACCCACTTAGGTTTAAACTTCAGATAAGTAAAGAATAAATTTTTCGTATAGATATGTTCCAAATATTGCCTGGGACAAACTTACACTTAAATTATTTGTTATTTATCTGAATTAAAACTTAACGAGGCATCTGTATTTTTATTTACTATCTGGACTACTTTCATGGGTTGAAATAAGGGTAGATATCAGGTTACCTTGACCACTTTACTCTGCTGTTAATACTGAAGATATTATCATACTTGATGGGTTGGAAAATGAGTCTACTCCTTAAGCTAGGTTAGACACACAACCCTTATAAACTGATTAGTGCTCATCACCCTTTAAAAATACTTGAGTATAGCATGTAGGGCTCCAAATAAGCAATAAACTTTGAATGACACCACATTTATATTTTTCTTATAACATTTCTTTTTGTACCCATTTAGGGAGAAGCGGGTCCCACTGGGGCAAGAGGCCCTGAAGGTCCCCAGGGACAAAGAGGTGAAACTGGGCCACCAGGTCCAGTGGGCTCTCAAGGTCTTCCCGTAAGTTCCCAGTACATTTAAGAATTGTGTTCTTGACAGAAAGTTTGTCATCTTTTATAACGTCAGAACAGTTTTAATATATCCCCTTTGAATTCTGAATGAGTGTTTCCAACTGTTTAAAGAAACCTATTTCTCTTGTCAACTCTGCAAAATTTTATCTATTTTATGGAAGAGGGAATTAGTCATAAAGCGAGTTTTATGATATAATGGTGGTTGATTTTTTTTAATGTTTATTTTTGAAAGAGAGAGAGAGAGTGTGTGTGTGTGTGTGTGAGTTAGAGAGGGGCAGAGAGAGACAGAGACAAAATCTGAAGCAGACTCCAGGCTTAGAGCTGTCTGTCAGCACAGAGCCTGGCATGGTGCTCGAACTCAGGTTCCCCATGGTGGTTGTTTTTACAATAATTTTTCTGCCTCCTTTTGGAATGTGGGTTGACATCTGGACAGCATCCTAGATATGGCTTAATATTTTGTAAACTTTTCATGGATCTTTTAGGGTGCAGTAGGAACTGATGGTACACCTGGTGCCAAAGGCCCAACGGTGAGTAACTAACTGCATCAATGCCACGTGAAGTTCAAATGGATGCAATCCTTTGGACATTGACAGTAGACTTCTACCGGGTTCTCTGCTCATCATGTCACTCTTCTACTCTGACAGGGCTCTCCAGGTACCTCTGGTCCTCCTGGCTTAGCAGGGCCCCCTGGATCTCCAGGACCTCAGGGTAGCACAGGACCTCCAGGAATTCGAGGCCAACCGGTAATGTCCTTTCAAATAACTATCATCCATTAGTATAATCCAACTAAGATCACCACGCAAAATAATATTCAGTGAGAGCCAATGAAACATGGATAATGGGACATATCTGAGTGAGGCAAGTGAAGATAGGAATCTTTGTAAAGTGGAAGCCACATGTTAATGTACAATTTAGGTGTTTAAATTCAAAAGGGAACATTATTACATTGTGTTAAATTTTAGTGGTTTTTTAAAATTTAAAATAATAAGGTCATAACTTTATAGTCTATCTCATAGATATTTATGAGTGGTTGAATAGTACACATTATAGAAATATTTTCCAAGCCAGTGTGAAGAAATGTGGAGGTTATAATGACAATTTGGTTAAAAATGGGTTCACTAGCTATTTCTTGAGAGTTATCTTGAAGAGTGGTTCCACCATATTATTCACATTGAATGAAATTTCCGTATTTTGTGAAATTATTTATTAGAAAAAATGTTATGCTAAACCCATAAGAAATAAACACATTGAGAAGTTGTGCTTATATATTTTTAGCTTCTGTATAAAAATTAAAACTTTCTTTCTTAGCACTACCTAAAACAAATATTTTAGATTCTGTTCCAAGTAACTTAGTTATGCTAATAAATCCCTTTAAATCCAGGTGGCAGATTTATTAACGCACGAGTGTTGCTGATATTTCACATTTGATTTTATCATGTTCTCTTAGCCACCTGGTTCCCAGAGGCTTAACTGGTATTTAAAGACACATACACACCAAAACCCTAGAACACTCCGAAGATGAAATGCTGAATTTGAACTTGTCAAACTCTCAATAAATAGAACATAAATATAAAGTTATTTTGATTCTGGGTAAATAACTCTATTTCCTAAAATATACCCTAAATAGATTTATCTGTAAAAGTTGTCACTGTTAGTTCTAATTTTAATTATCAAATTGGAATAACTGAATAATTCTAATTTTCCTAGTATGCATGATAAAACACACAAGATTTTAAAAATAAGTCCTTTGAAGACCACTGTAAAATAGACAGACTTCTATAAACTACTTATACTGGGTTTTATAAAATTTCACATACATTCTACAAGATTTGCAAAATTAGAAAAAATGTTAATACAGACTCAGCTGCAGAAAGTTTTTAGGTCCTGTTAACTGTAATTAATTAAAGCAAGTTGGACTGGCTAAAAGTCCTGGGTTTTATAACTATTGATACTTTTATTTTAGGGTGATCCAGGAGTTCCAGGTTTCAAAGGAGAAGCTGGCCCCAAAGGGGAACCAGTAAGTCTTCGTTTTTTTGTTTGTTTGTTTGTTTCAATGATAAGAAGACCATGAATATTGTCCAGCAGTGCACAGGTCAAAATGCTCAAGTGTTTAAAATAATATCAATGAGAAATATAACTTTGAGTGGCAATACTTTAGTTTAAAACTTGTAACTGACTTCATTACTTTGGATGGAAATAGTTTAATATAGTTTAAAATTTGCTATTGACTTATTTAAATGAAGCTTTTGACTATAATTCAGTTGTCAAATGGCTGTTGCTGGTAACTGTCCTTCTGTTTTTAATAGGGGCCACATGGTATTCAGGGTCCAATAGGTCCACCTGGTGAAGAAGGCAAAAGAGGTCCCCGAGGTGATCCAGGAACAGTTGGTCCTCCAGGCCCAATGGGAGAAAGGGTAAAATTTGAATAATAAGATAAATTCTTAGAGTTGTGTGTGTGTGGGGGAGGGATTATGTGGGGCGCTTTGGGGATAATAAGGAAAGCTAGAGTCATTGAAAGAATTACTTGCAAATGCATTGCACAGTTAAGTATGGTTAACTGTGTATTAAAGGAACCAACTATCTAATAATTATTGCCCATTCATTCATTCATTCAGCCAACACTGACACTGTGCCAATTCAATATATTGGTACTTAGGATACATCAGTGAACAAGAAGGCTATGGTCCCAGCCTTCATGTGGGGGCTAGTAAGCAACAGTTTATTCTAGTGGGGAGGTAAGCAATAAACAAGTCAACAGGCAAACAAAAATATAATTATACATTTTAATGAGCTCCATATACACTTAAGAAATTACAGGGTGATGTGGTAGAGAGTAGCTTTGAGTATGTGATAGTAGTGTGACATTAAATTAGGTGGTTAAGAAGTGGATTCTTTGGGAAGATGGCATTTTAGCTGATACCTGAAGATGAGGACAAACCAGCAAGAGACCTTGGTAGTAAGAACACTGTCAGCAGAGGAAACGGCTAGTGCAAAGCCAGCAAGGGCTTGGTGATTTTAGAGATTAGAAGAGGTTGCTGTGACTGGAGTATAATGAAACAGGTCTGTAGGGGACAATGATAATATCACCTTACATTTGTAGAGACGTTCAAAGAATGCACAGTACTTCACATACAAGACAATACTAATGTATGTCATCACTGACGTTTTGATCATGGTAGATGGTGCCATTCCTTTGCTGCTTATCTAGATACCATTTTGCTCTATGTTTATTTTACAATTAATTGTTAGGATAGTTCTTAATTTGAATAATTTTTGGCTTGATACTTACATATTCTCAAAAATTTAAAATTTTTAAATATTTCTATGTAGTTAGGGTTTTGTCCCTTACACTTTATCTTTTGCCATGTTGGCTTGATCACAACTCCTAAAACCTTGTAATGCCAAAAATAAAAATTACCCACTCATTATACATTACAAAAACATCAACAACAATTAAGAATCTCATTTTGGTCATTTGTAGGGTGCTCCTGGCAATCGTGGTTTTCCAGGCTCTGATGGTTTACCTGGACCAAAGGTGAGGTTATCCCATCCATGTTGACATTCATGTGGGTGGTGCCCCAAAAGATGCCGTTGTCCAGAATGGTGATCTAGCTTTGGTCCACATGGCTTCAGATCCAGAAAAGAGTCAGACACAGATGTCAAGCCTAATGCCAAATCCCTCTTGTGCAATTTATGTATTATAGATGGCTAGGGGAGAAGGATGATGGTTGCAAGTATGTAGGAGTTTGTTTTCAGATTTCCTGGAGACCCAGCTGAGAAGAAAAGGTCACAGACCTTTCCTTTATCTGGAAATTTAGACTCTAGAATTTTGGTGTTCCCCCTCACCCAAATCTAGATTATTGCAGTGATAATCTAAATACAATTTTTATTAATAATGAAAAACCATTATTCTACAAGAACTAGGAGTTAGAACAAAATATGTAGTGATAGTTTTTGTAACTTTGTAATCACGTTGACAAAGTATTTGTATGTTATTCTAGTGCTTTGATTTGTAACAGGCAATTTTGATATTCACTTGCTTTTATCTTCCTGCACTGTTTCTTTTTTCTGACACATTCTGCTTTGCATTGGAACAGGGGGCTCAAGGAGAGAGGGGTCCTGTAGGTTCTTCAGGACCTAAAGGAGGGCAGGGGGACCCAGGACGTCCAGGTGAACCTGGCCTTCCAGGTGCTCGGGTAAGAACACAGTAGTTTGCTACATCGACCCAGAACAGCTCGTCGGTACTCAGTGAAGTGTTTTTTAATTAAGCTAGTTTTGACAAGTTGGATCATTTCTTTTGTTTTTACGATTTTGACCTGATTTACTATTTTTAAAAAAAAACTGCTTTGTTATTTTCATGACATATAGAAAAACATGGTAATTTCTAGTCTCCCTTTCTCAAAGGAGTATGCATTAATAGTTTTGCCACTTGACATGGAAAAAAAAATCCTGTTTGCCAATTTTTATTTTTCTTTACTTGCTAACAAAAACCTGTTTGGCTTTTGGCAGAGAGAATTCCTGATAAATTTCATCCTGAACAAATGTTACTTGAAAATTCATTTGAAGTGTGTAATTGCTGTTACATTCAGTTGTCCACAATGCTCCTTAAAAACAAAGGAATTATACAAAAAGTTGTTGGATGGAAATATACATTTGGCTCCACATAATCTTGAACCCAACACTTTTATTTATTTATGTATGTATTTATTAACATTTATTCATTTTTTGAGAGACAGAGAGAGACAGTGTGAGCAGGGGAGGGGCAAAGAGAGAGGGAGACACAGAATCCGAAGCAGGTTCCAGGCTCTGAGCTGTCAGCACAGAGCCTGATGCAAGGCTCGAACTCACAAACTGAGATTATGATCTGAACCAAAGTCAGACCCTTAACTGTCTGAGCCACCCAGGTGCCCCATACCCAGTGTTTTAAAATATATGAATAAAAGTCTACTACAGCCCTTTCTCCTTCTATGTAGGAAACTGGAACTTTCTTAGAACTTCTTCCCTAGATACCTAATAAAGTTGGAATGCCAGGTGAATGAGCAGTCAGCATTGCTTATAGTAAAAATGATGCCCAACTGTAGACCACATCTGGACCTGGGAGGACTATAAATTATAAAAACCTTATAGGGGAGCATGGCTTTGGGCATCCTGAGTTTGGAGAAACTGGTACCTGCACATTCACCTTGCCAGGATCAGTATACTGTGTTTGAGGTGCTGTTACAAATACTGGTTACCTGAGATTTCTAAGCCAAAGTGGCTCCTGTCCCCGCCATGTAGACTCATTTCCTGACATCTGGCCTGTCCATTGTAGAAGGCTTAGATGATGCCCTTGGAGGCCATGCTGTGAGGGCTGCCCCCCAGTGGAGAGTCCCACGTGATGCTGCCTGTTGGCATGCTGTGTTTTCTGCCTTGTATCCTTCCAAAACCAGGCTGGGGGAGGCCCATGATTAGCCTGTGAAGTTTGTTTAGAGGAGCCTAAGGCCACTGAGAATGGGCATTGCGTAGTGGAACTGGATCCTTTTAATGAAGTGCTATTTTTACTCTCTAGAATCTTTTTTTAAAAAGCTTATTTATTTATTTTGAGAGAGAGAGAGATAGAGTGAGCAGGGGAGGGGCAGAGAGAGAGAGGGAGAGAGCAAATCCCAAGCAGGCTCCACACTGTCAGCGCAGAGCTTGACATGGGGCTCAAACTCACAAACTCTGAGATCATGACCTGAGCCGAAATCGAGAGTTGGATGTTTAACGGACTGAGCCACCCAGGTGCCCCTACTCTCTAGAATCTTTACCTCAGTTGCAGGTCAGCAACAAAATGACAATCACTTTTAATTTTCAGGGTCTGACAGGAAATCCTGGCGTTCAAGGTCCTGAAGGAAAGCTTGGGCCTTTGGTAAGTGACGTAAACAGAAATCCATAGCCATGATAGACATATAACGTAAGATGTTTATTTGAGGTTAATGTTTTTAATCATGTGAGTGCTGATCATATTTACATGTTTAAAATACCGAAGCAAATTCATAGGATCTTCATATTTTAAAATTCACTAAAAATTGATCAAGTTTAATTGATATAAATGTTTGAGATTGAAGTTGCTTCTCTAACATCTGGGGAAAAAGTCCAAATTATGTATTCTTCCAGTATTGGTGAAATTTGTCTACTGGAAACATTCTCATTTCATAAATATCCTCCCAACTTTATAGGTTTAAGAGATAAGTAGGTATGACTTTTGGTAACTTATGTATTCTAGGCCCTTCCTTTATACCAAAAAATGTGAAATGAAGTCCCAAATTTTCATTACCGCAAGCTAGAGTAAATTAAAGAGTAAAAGGACAATTTCCCCTATGAATAGAAGAGTGTAAGGAGCTGTGAAGATGAGGGTCATGTGTAGAACCAGAGTAAAATCTCTGTTCTAAATACTCAGCATCCTTCAGCACTTTTTTTTTAAAACACTCAACTGTTATTCACTGAGAAAAAGATGAAGGATAATTTAAAACTTATATAACTTTCATAAGTAAGCAAAGAAAGGCAAGTGACAATTTGGGTGACCTGATATTCAGAGAGAATTTACGTAAAACTTACATTGCGCCTGTCAATTTTGTAGGGTGCTCCGGGGGAGGATGGCCGGCCAGGTCCTCCAGGCTCCATAGGAATCAGAGGGCAGCCCGGGAGTATGGGTCTTCCAGGCCCCAAAGGTAGCAGTGTGAGTACAGTGCATATGTTTGCTATCTCATCATCATCCTCACCTGAAGTAGGCATGTTATGAGCAAACTGATTGAATTTTAATGTAGTTTTCTATTCTTTCTTTTAGGGTGACCCTGGAAAACCTGGAGAAGCAGGAAATGCTGGTGTTCCTGGGCAGAGGGTAACTATACAAACATTTTCTGCCAAAAGGGAGGAAATATATATAAATATATATGAAATGACCCAAATGTCTCACGGCCTTACTTCACATATTATCTCTGTGTGATATTAGGGAGCTCCTGGAAAAGATGGTGAAGTTGGTCCTTCTGGTCCTGTGGGCCCCCCGGTATGTGATCTTTTAGCGAGAATTACATTCACATTGCACTTTTCGATGATGTTTGTTTAAGACTTTACTTATGAGTAAGCTTCAGGGGAAGTAATGAGAAAGTGCAAGATTGAAGAATTCTAATCTTTTCTTCTGACCCCTGTGCCAGCACCTTCTGCCTTTTTAAATGGAGCGATTGGACTTTTCATTTTAAACTTCTTTAAAATGCTGATGGCAGAAGCAACCTCATTGTCCTTATGTGTCACAGTTAAGGAACATATCAACTGAACAGAATCATGTTTGACAAATACTTTGTTCTGTCTCTTATTGAAAAATATAAGTACCGAACTATACTTAATTCTTCTGATAATGTCTCATATAAATTTGTCTCAGCTAGCTGATTTTTCTTTAGAGGGACTAAAAAAGAAAGTATTTTGTCCTTTGAGGTGCATCTGCATCCTAGGATTCTAAAATTAAATATTTATCAGAAATATTTTGGCATATTTATTTGTTTATGATGGGGCAATTTAAATATCTTTCTAAAATGTTAGCTTTGCTTTCTTCAGCTGCTCTAGTGTTGAAGGCTTGATTAATAGTTCTTCTAACACTGCGAACTAAATTGGAACAGAAATTAGAGCGTCCCTGTGAAAATTTTTGTAAGCCAAAATGGTGTAAAGCAAAGAAGCAATTATTAATTTATGTGAAAAATTTCTTAATATTCCCAGAATCCCAAAATAACGTCTTTTAGGCTTTTCTGGCATATCTTAAGACATATCTTAGGCTATATCTTGCTCTAACAGATGCGCAAAATAAATCCAGATAAAGCACAGATGCTCACAGACACAGATGATGCTGAGATGCTAAGTCTAGTTCCCCAGAAAGAGTTGGGTGTGCACTGCCTCTATTACAGCTCACTGCAAAACAAACTCTGAATGCCTTTTGCCTTTTTCTCATAAAAGCAAAAATTCTCTTCAGAGTCCTTTGAGTTAGCACAAGAGGTACTAATACAGGTCTTTCATGAAAGCAAAGTGACATAATGCCAACTTTGGAAAAGCAGGGGACACTTGTATTACCTAATTCTATTCGATGTATGAAAGTAATGAATTTTTCCATGTTCAATTTCTCCAATTTCCTCAGATGTTTGTGTTTGGTTCCAGACAATTTTATGTTTGGATCAAAAAATAAACATGCCCTCAGTCTCTTTTCTGGCTTTAGAAGACATTTTCTTACCAGCAGGGACCTCAAAGAATCTCATTAAACTATTTGTAATGCTAGTTTATAATCTGGCTAAAGTGAAAAGCATGTGATTGGAAAAAAGCAAATATCAATACTTCCAGTGGGTCACATAAACAGGAAGCAGGTGTTAAGATCTGGCTCTCTTCATGATTTTCTTTCCTTTATGACTTAGGGTCTAGCTGGGGAGAGAGGAGAACAGGGACCCCCAGGACCCACTGGCTTTCAGGTATGTAATAATTCAGTTTTCCATGTCTTCTACCATTAATTAAACTGATTTTTTAAAATATAAAAAGATATGATCAAATGATGTGAAATTCCACAATTTTTTTAAAAAGTCATCCCTCTTTTAGTAAATAAAGATTTGGATAAAACCCAACATTTTTGTTCAAAGGGAAGGAACAGATTTCCCCTGAAAAATGGATCAAAATCCAAAATTATTAACAAATTAAAATTTTCAGGTGTTTTTGATACCTCAAGAAGTTTTATTGAACTATTTTAAGGTTTATCTAGTTTTATTGACAAAATGTCTTAAAATTTTTCTTGAACAAATTTTCATGATTTATTTAAATATATATGGTGTGGGAAATTGTTTATTATTTGATAGCATGGATAATCATAATTTGGCAAAAAAAACCTTTTAGGAATGACTTTTAATATTATTATTATTATCATTATTATTCTAGCAGCCTAAAATATTGCTTTCTGACCCATAAAAACTGGACCAATGTTAAGAATCTCCTGTTAGAGTATTAGCTCTTTTTTTCTTTCTTTTTTTTTTTTTTTTTTTTTTGCTAAGTGGTGTGCAAATGAAAATCTAAACCTAGAAGCTGACTGGCTGCTGCATTATCATAGAAGATAATGGTTTTCTCATTCTGTTTTGCTTGTGTTTAAACAATATATTTTGCTTGAAAGTATAGTCATGGAGACTCCATGATATATAAAAGGTAACCTGTTAATGCTAGTGGCCTATTAAACTTTTACAAATCTACAATTTTTTTTTCTTTTTTTAGGGGCTTCCTGGTCCTCCAGGGCCTCCTGGGGAAGGTGGAAAGCCAGGTGATCAGGTAAGTTTTAAGGTAATAGTAACAATAACAATACTAAAAATTGTAGGTTCATAATATCACTTATTATATTTGAGGTTCTGTTCTGGTTTGCCTTATCTCTCTTAATCCTCAAAGCAACCCTATATATCTAGGTATCCATATAATTATTATAACCATTTTTCAGATGAGGCAAATGAGGCACACAGATGTTATGTAACTTTCCCAAAGTGACACAGCTGATATGATTTGAATCCTGGTAGTGTGCTTCCCAAGACTGTTCTTAATCCCTAAGTCTATGTCTTGTCATATCTACAGAGTTTTACTGGAGGCTTTATAAATGGTTATGAACAGATACTAACCATTTTATTTCTATTATTTTATTAAGACATCAGTTTAATTTATTTTTATGTGAGTGATTTACTCATTCACTTAACCTTTCAACAAATATTTATCATCCCTGGCCCCCACCAGTTGAACAAGATGGACATGAGATAGAGTTTCTGGGGAGGCACTGTGTGTATGGGTGCACCTAATTCAGACTTGGGGATTTAGGGAAAGTCTCCCAGACCAGGTAATATATTTTATGAGATCTGAAGGATGAGTGATGGTAAGGGAGGAGAAGGGAAGGTAATAAAATACTCCGGGAAATGGGAACAGCAGGTGCAAAGGTTTTGCTGATCAAATTAAGGCACTGGATAAATTTGGTAAGTCAGGAATGCAGAGTATAACTTGAGGTAGAGATGAGGCTGGTGGGTGAATCAGGAGCCAGATTATAGAAAGTCTGAATTTGAATATTATTTGCTCTTATTCTTCTAATGGAAGATGATGAAAGGCTTTTAAGTAGGGTGTAGTACGACTAGATTTGGGCTTTATGAAGACCACACCACATGAAGAACAATACATTTCAGATTGGCGGCCCACTTGATACAGTTTTTGTTTTGTTTCATGTTTTTAGAAAAAGCAAAGTTTGAGGAATTGACATAAGAGGCAGGTCCCTAAGTCAGTAGTAGCAGTGACGTTCTAGTGTGGCTGCTACCAGCCTATGTGCTGGTGCTAAATGCACAGGAAATGCCAGCCCTCCATTTCAGAGGATGCGAAGTTACCATCCAAGGACAGCTTACGCTTCTTCATGTTTCACTTTGCCTGGCAAGGTCCTGGGTTGGGGACAGAAGGTGGACACTGATGCCTTATCTAAAGTTAAGACATATCCATATGCCCAAGAGAATTCTTCTAGCAGACAAATGAAAATTTCTCATGATGGAGGATTATGATGGAAGCAAACATAACTGAATATATTGAGATTAACATTTGTGATTTTATAAACATAGACGGTAGAGGTTGTAGTGACCATAGTTATCTGTCACCATCCAAACTGCCAGAAATATGCTACTTTGACAAAAAGTACTCTATTCAAAATATTTCAGGGTGTAATGGTATAAATCAAGACACTATGAATAGTGCACTATCTACCACAAAATTGTAAGCAATATTATATTTAGTAATTGCAAGATGTACCATTAACTACATATCACTAAAAAATACCACATAAAGCTGATTAAACTATGAGATAAAATATTTTTCTTATGAGATAAAATATTATTGAAAGAACCCTCAGATTTGTTTATATTTAGATTTTCTTTTACACCATATATCACTCATTAGCATACCTAAAAAAGAAAATGAAAGAAAAATAATTTGATTAAATTATCCTTAAAACTTCATTCAGAACCAACCCAACTTCTAAATTACTTTTCATCTCACTCTTTGACAACCATAATTTTCTACACAACATCTTTCCTTGTCATTAGTTATTATTTTCAATCAAAGAGAAAAGTTTTGAACTTCATGACAAAATTTCCTTTAGTTAAGAACAAACTGAAACTTGTAATATATCATGACTGCACTAATTTGAACCCACAGTTCCCAGTACATTGTCCATAGTGTATGGTCAAAAATTATTTATTAAATTGAATTGGTTCTGTTTAAAAGATCAGTCTCTTTATTGCTTTTTATTTCAGTTTCATCTGTTAAAATTTGTTCATGTTAGGAAATAAAATTACTGTGTATTTTGTTGTCTCTAAAAAAACCAATGCATTATATTTCTGAGATAATATTTTGCATGTTTAATTGCCCAAAATCAAATGTTCAAGTATAATAAACATTTTTTAGAAAAATATTTCCATCTAATGTATGGGCTTAGTCAAAACTTCTAATATTAAATTAAAAGAAATTAGGCATGTGATATGGAAAGATTTGTAATAAATACCTAAAATTTAGCTCAAAGCAATTCTTCCGGTTTTTAAAATTATATCTTATAGGGTGTTCCTGGAGATCCTGGAGCAGTTGGCCCATTAGGACCTAGAGTAAGTATTTTCTCCTTCGTCGTTAACTTTGTTTCCATTGGCTTTAGTTTTAAAAAGCATCTTTCATCATAAACTGGGCTTTATTTTAAGCATGCAGTTTCTTTAACCTGATGAAAATCAATCTTATGAGAAAATCTTGTGCTGTGAAACTAGCACATCCTTATTCCAGGTTCATTTCTTAACACTAAATTAGAAGATTGAGCCCCGGGACTCCTGTGTGGCTCAGTCAGTTAAGCATCTGACTTCAGCGAAAGTCATGATCTTATGGTTCGTGAATTCGAGCCCCACCATCAGGCTCTGTGCTAACAGCTCGGTGCCTGGATCCTGCTTTGAATTCTGTCTTCATCTCTCTCTGCCCCTCCTCTGCTTGTGTTCGGCCTCTCTCTCTCAAAAATAAATATACATTTGGGGCGCCTGGGTGGCTCAGTCGGTTAAGTGTCCGACTTCAGCTCAGGTCACGATCTCGCGGTCCGTGAGTTCGAGCCCGAGTCGGGCTCTGGGCTGATGGCTCAGAGCCTGGAGCCTGCTTCCGATTCTGTGTCTCCCTCTCTCTCTGCCCCTCCCCCGTTCATGCTCTGTCTCTCTCTGTCTCAAAAATAAATAAACGTTAACAAAAATTTTAAAAATAAATATACATTAAAAAATTTTTAAAGGAAAATTGAGCCTCAATAGTTGCTCATTTCTCAATTTTTCTCCAGTAGAAGCAGTTTTGCAAATTTCCAGAAATCTTTTTAACCTACTTTCAGATCAGTTGCTAAGACTGTCTGACATCCCAATGTTGCACTAGGGAGAACGCGGAAATCCAGGGGAAAGAGGAGAACCAGGAATAACCGGACTCCCTGGTGAGAAGGGAATGGCTGGAGGACATGGCCCTGATGGCCCAAAAGTAAGTATGGCCCTGACCAAATGTCCCAAGATTACTGCTCTGTAAACACATGACAGAACTAGAATGTGTTTCCCTTATGGTTCCAATATAATTTGATGATATGATTTTCCTCTTCAACAAATATTGAGTGAACATCTACTAGGCTTTTTCCTTGGCGCTAAAGAATCAGTTGAAAAGCCTCTTTTCTGTGATGCAAATTATGGTCTAGTGTACATGGTAATACATTCTCATCTAGAAATCCATTCCTAATATTTGTTTGTGTAACTTTAACTAGTGACTTCCATTAATAAGCAGAAGCAATAAATAGAAAATTGCATAATTTATTAAGAGGTATTCCTAATTATGTGTTCCATTGTTTTTCTGTCTCAGGTTCCATAGTTCTGCTTACTAATCATATGCAAGGATGTTGTATTTTAATTATGAAAGTAGAATACATCATAAGGCAAAAATCAGTACTATTTGGTTTGGGTGCCATATTAAGATTGGTAGAAGACAAGAAGACAACTTCAGTGTAAACAATTAAAATAGAATTTTTCATGTTCGTATAACATTAGATCCTTTATCATCTTCAAGGTCCAGAGTGATTACATAGGATCTGCTTCAATTTAATCACTGAATTAGCTTGTAAGCAAGCTTAATATCATGGGTTCATTAGAGAGAGAGTGAAATACTCTCTAAATGTAATGTCTTCATTCTTTATTAGGATCCCCATGATGTTGTCAAAAAAAGAAAAAGAAAGGCAACCATTATTTTTATTTGAATCGATGCTCAATTTCCCCAAAGAAAAAACTTGAATATATAAACCAAAAATCAAAACAGCAAAATCTTTTTTTTTTATTTCAAAATATCACTTCAGAGACAATTTTCACAAATGAAAAATGTAAGGCCTAAGTTAAACCATATGAAATTGCTGACATGCAACTATTTTTGGCCTACCAGAAGAGAAATTTAATGTGGCTGAATTTTAATATTATATTGATGAGGTCACTTATTGTTGGTTTATTTAGGGCAGTCCAGGACCATCTGGGACCCCTGGAGATACAGGCCCACCAGGTCTTCAAGGTATGCCAGGAGAAAGAGGAATCGCAGGAACTCCTGGCCCCAAGGGTGACAGGGTAAGTCTGTTTTTTTTAGTTCATTCATTTAGACTTTCTACATTTCTACTAAAAATGATTTCCTGGGCAGGCTTTTACTTCTACCTTGCTGAGTCACAAGTCAATCAGTCTTCCTTTTTTCTTTTCTTTCTTTCTTTCTTTCTTTCTTTCTTTCTTTCTTTCTTTCTTTCAGAATGCAGAACGCAGAATGCCAAGCACTTTTCTAGGTTCAAGGGGATTTATCTATGAACAGGAGGGATAAGCCCCTGCCCTCATGAAGCATCCATGCAAATGAGAGAAAAAAGACAATTAAATGAATAATGGTGTTTTGTGTGTTTTCCCAGGGTGGCATAGGAGAGAAGGGTGCTGAAGGCACAGCTGGAAATGACGGAGCAAGAGTAAGTGAAATCTCTCCTTTCCCAGCTAAGCAAGGAATCAATATTATCGTTATTATGTGAATTTGCCTGAACTCTCCAAAATAAAGTTCATTGTGTTTCTATAATAGTCAGGATTATGGAAAATGATGAATTTTGAGATTTGATGTTGAAAAATCACGGATACTCATTTTGCTTACTTTGAATTAGAGCAAGCCAAAAAGCAGTCGTTGTTGAGGGAATGAAATAAAACACATTTTCCTGTGCATCTGTGACCAGTGCTTTAAGCAGGGGGGCCCTCTTTATCTTTTTCTATCATCTTTTTATTTCTCATGCAGTGTTTATTTTTGTTAAAGTGTTGATCTAATGAGCTGTTCTAGACCTCATTCCAGGGCAGGCACTTAGAGTTTTGCAGAGCAGCCAAGTTGAGATAAATATTTCCCGATATACTGTATATTTAAGGATTAGAAAATTACTGCCCAATGAATTAATTCTTTCATCAATAAAGAGGATGAAGAAGTGAAATGTAAAGAAAGATGGTTGATACCAAGGCATTGTTTAATGTCATGTGAGAAATTGACCTTTAATAAGCTTTAGGTCCTCAAAAATAGAATGCATTTGCAATTCTCAGGACAGACTGAATATGATTTTTTAGACATTAATGACATGATTCTCTCATGTAAGATAGAGCTCAGACATTCAACAGTCCCTGGAGTAATTCCTGATATTTGATGACATGGTTTGCTATTAGTTGTCACGCTGTGCCCTGGCAAGAGCAGTTGTGTCACACAGAAAGAGCTCACATCGAACCATCATTAACATATTGATGCTGCACATTGAGCCACTGTTAATACATTGTTTACATTAGCTTTTAATAAAAAAAAGTAAAATACAGACAAGTTTTAGTCTTAGCGGTAATTAACCCTTTTTTCTTTTTCTAAATATCTACTTAAGCGTGACACGCTTAATTTAGAGAATTATGAACACGAGATATTTCTTCCCTTTTAGTTAACTCTAATGTTTAACTTCATATTTCAAAAATGGTCTAGGTAAATCTGGCATATTGTTTGTATTTTATGTCATAGATGGTCTATAGTGCACAGTAAAGTAGTGCAGTACTGTTTGAAGGCATGTTGCATTGACTGTATTTTAAGGTGAATTCTGAAATACATATCTATTGTTTCTATGAACTAACTTTGAAAATGCAGTGTGATAGGAACAGGACTTAAGCAATGACTGGTTTATTTTTAGTAATGACAATACATTGCTTTAGGGAGGAAGCAGAGCAGACCATTTATTGTAATCTCATAGTAAAGGGGAAAAATGAGTAACATGCTTTCTCTGCATGAAAAAAAAACGTGAATTTAATGAAGTGATCCTCATATTTAATCCAATTCTTTAAGGAAATAGATTAGGGAGATTATTGAAAGATTATTGTTCCATTATAGATCTAGAGAACATGTGATCACAGTTTTCTTCTGTCCTTATAAGAGCATAAAAACATGAAGTAATTTTTTGTTTTTTAAATTTCTTCCATAATACATACAAAAATTAAAAGACAAAAGAATATTTAGGCTGCATATGTAGAGGCAATGCACAAATATCACATAGAAAACCCATTTTAGAAAAGCCTCCAATACAGTCAAGCAGTTTAAAGATTGTGACCACATACCAAGAAGACGTGGTTTGAACCCCCATGTGATAGCGCCCTAAGCTCTGAGCCTAAAGGACTCAGCCTGTTTGGCTGGGTAGTTACACTCCTTGTGATCTTAGGAGAGTGTAGAAAACTCAATGCTTTATCAGAATTTCACTTAAAAAAAATAAAATAGAGTGATATTTTGTTTGTATAGTTTAAGAATATAGTATCCTATACAAAAGAAGAAAAGTTTTTTTTTCAATCTATTCGCAAATTTCAATATTAAATAGGCTAAGAAACGTAGAAATATTGTGGAAAAATAACATTAATTTAGACCTAATGTTTGAACACAGTATTGTATTATGTATGGATGAAAGAGATTAAGACACTTTGTGGAGAAAATTCCAGAAGTTGTTTTAGAGTAACTAGAAAAATCTTAACAATATACAGATTATATCACTTGTTATAGACAATGTTTTGCAAAGGCAACTAAAGCAATCACAAAATAATACCTTCTTTGAATGTTTGTATAATCGTGGGAAATTCCGTGCATTCTTTTCCTCAACATGCCTATGTTCTATTCATTGACAGGGTCTTCCAGGTCCCTTGGGCCCTCCAGGTCCTGCAGGTCCCACTGGAGAAAAGGTAGTATCATAAATTGGTATTTTGTGGACTCAGAATCATGGAGTTTGGATGATAGCTCTTTCTCATAATGTTTTCTCTTTCCTAATATGTAGTAGTTGGGCCAGATCATCTCAGAGTTCTCCCCCACTGTCTGCCCTACACACAGGGCTCAGCTTCCCCCAGGTGTATTATGTTTTGTTCCTGCTTTGGACCATAACCATCTGACATCTGCTTTCTAGGGTGAACCTGGCCCTCGAGGTTTAGTTGGACCTCCCGGCTCCCGTGGCAATCCTGTAAGTGACAGTATTTTGATGTTCTTTAGAATGGGGTTAAGCAGAAAAACAATTCATCATTTTGTATTGATGTTTATATAAAACCTTGCTTGTTGGGTCAGGCTACTTAGAACTTCCTAGTTTTCAGTGTTTACAGGAGACTCAAAAACTTAACAGTCTGTAATTTTTATGCAATCTATTAAATCCAACTAAGCAGTTCATTTACCAAATAATTAAGCTTTTTTGAGACTTCAGACATTGGAAATTTTGCTATATGGCCCTTATCTCTATCTCACCCTTAAAAGTCTTCCTTAAGGGGCGCCTGGGTGGCGCAGTCGGTTAAGCGTCCGACTTCAGCCAGGTCATGATCTCGCGGTCCGTGAGTTCGAGCCCCGTGTCAGGCTCTGGGCTGATGGCTCGGAGCCTGGAGCCTGTTTCCGATTCTGTGTCTCCCTCTCTCTCTGCCCCTCCCCCGTTCATGCTCTGTCTCTCTCTGTCCCAAAAATAAATAAAAACGTTGAAAAAAAAATTAAAAAAAAGCCTTCCTTAAGAAATAAGTCTAATTCATCTACATATACATTTCAAGATCCTACAAGTTTATATAATTATACTTTTAAATACTGTTCCCATTTAGAATAACGTGTGAAAACGACAATAACACTTCTCTTATCCTAGGGTTCTCGTGGTGAAAATGGCCCAACTGGGGCTGTTGGTTTTGCTGGACCTCAGGTATAATTTCCAAATATCTCTAATTTACAATGGGCACTCCTCTTGCTATAGCAATAGATTTAATTAATCATCATTGTGATATGTACTGAAGATATATTAAAGATTCTGGGAAGTTTACAGGTTTCTGGGCAATATTCTCATTTTCAATACATTTTTTTTTCATGACTGGCACTAAAATGCACTATTTAAAATTCTATACTTATTTGTTTTAATAAAAATGTGGTGGGATAACTTATTTTTTCAGACTGTCTTCAAAGATCCCACGAGGACATTTTTCCTTCTGTGCTTTAATACCGATCACAAAGCACCATTTTACAATATAAGGTTAAGTGATATGTTAGTAATAATTACTGTGAAATAACTTGTCTACAAGTATTATAATCAGTTACTTATTTATACAACTGATATAGGGTCCTGATGGGCAGCCTGGAGTAAAAGGTGAACCTGGAGAGCCAGGGCAGAAAGGAGATGCCGGCTCACCTGGACCACAAGGTCTAGCAGGATCCCCAGGCCCTCATGTAAGTTAAAAGAAAAATAAAAACCAAAAACTTGAGTCAAGTACCCAATGTTTAGACTTTGTGTTTAGCCCATTTTGCTTTACTATAATGATCTTTTGTTTCTGTCTTTCTATATAGGGTCCTAATGGTGTTCCTGGACTAAAAGGTGGTCGAGGAACTCAGGGTCCACCTGTAAGTTGCTTTGAAGCTCTGGGAATTACACGCAGCTAGTCACAGATACGTGGCACTTTGTGACCATATAAAAGTTCATCTGAAGCTGTAACAACAAATTTTTACTTGGATAACAAACTGTAATGGAAAGGGCACTTAAATGGAGATCTGGGTTACAGTTAGTTTTATGATCTTGGAGACCCAGCCACCTCATATGTAACATAAATAATGTATTACCTATTGAAGACGTAGGTAATGAATAACAGGGAATTGCTTTACAGAACTCTGTTATGCAAAATATTAATGTGATTCTAGTTCTAGTCTTGCGCACATTTGTATACGTTCAAGATAAATGGAAGGTGGAAAGAGAAAAATAGCATCTTTCCAACCGATTAATTCTGATCCATTCTTGTATAGGATACAAGAATAAATTTATTGTTTACAACAAGAAAGGGAATCTAAAGGCCTAAGTATCCCTGTGAAAAACTAGATCCCAGAAAGAATATGTAATTAATAGTTATTTTAAAATTTCTTACATGATATTATATTTCTAGGGTGCTACAGGGTTTCCTGGTTCTGCCGGCAGAGTTGGACCTCCAGGCCCTCCTGTAAGTCACTTCAGTAATTCAGATCATTAGTAGTGAAGCCATCACACACACACACACACACGATAATACACACAAACACACATACATGTACACATTATATAGAAATATATATATATATATTGAGATATTTTTCATTCTTTTATTTAATCTCTTAATGATTAACCCATGTAAACAACCCTTATCCTAAGAATTCATACATACTGGTATCTTGTCAAAGTAAATTCATCTTTAATCATCTTTAAATGAAAAGCTCATTTAAAAGTCCTTTTTAGCCCCAATGTTTTACCATTATTCCATTTGGGTACTAAATACTAACAGTATGGTGTGCTAATAATCATTTCCTTAAGTTAGGCGGCATCTCTGAAATTTAGTTAAATAAATGATATTCTTTCATTATAAGATTAGGCCAGATAGAATTGAATGTTATATATTTATTAATGGAGCAGAACCTTAAGAAGTTTGAAAAGTCAATTTCAGCACACTTTTGGTATTGACTCAAAGGTAATTGTCTGCAAATAATTTAGATTTCATCCTGGGAAATGAATCTGCAGCTGTGTTTGGTTTAATTTTATTTAAATCCAGTGGATGACTGATTATCTAACAGGAAAAATGGACCCGAGAGGCCTTTGCATCAAGCATCAAGTCCTCTAATGTGACTTCCACTGTCACCCCCCCCCCCCCCGGGTTTCTTTCTGTCTTATACTAGGGAGCTCCAGGACCTGCAGGGCCCTTAGGGGAACCTGGGAAGGAGGGACCCCCAGGCCTTCGTGGAGACCCCGGCTCTCATGGGCGAGTGGGAGATCGAGGACCAGCAGGTCCCCCTGGTGGCCCAGGAGACAAAGGGGATCCAGGAGAAGATGGGCAACCTGTAAGTTTCGCATCTTTGTTCGAGGCCACCTCGAATAGAGATATTTACAATAGAAATCCATAATATTCACTGCCACAAGGAAACTGTTTATACATTAACCTGAGTCCTTTCATAAATCCTTATGCCCTATATGTTTTTAATTTACAATTCTCAGCTCTAGAAAAAAAGTGTAAGTATAAAATATAACAGTAATGGATGTGGTGTTCAAAAACCAAACAAGAAAACATTCTTTGTTAAGTATCTGAGCTGGATAAAGTAAATTTTTAAAAAGTACATTATTTTGGGGTACCTTGGTGGCTCAGTCGGTTAAGCATCCAACTCTTGATTTCTGCTCGGGTCATGATCTTATGGTTTGTGAGTTCAAGCCCCACATAGGGCTCTGTGCTGGCAATGTGGAGCCTGCCTGGGAGTCTGTCTCTCTCTGCCCCTCCCCCACGTGCTGTGCACTCTCTCTGTCTGTCTCTCTGTGTCTCTCTCTCTGTCAAAAATAAAGAAACTTTTAAAGAGTACATTATTTTATTTAATATCTATATGTCTCAACACTAATGTGTTTAGATAGGTCATTATTTATTTTATTTTTTAAATTTTCTTTATCTTTTTAAAAAGAGGAAGAATATTTGCGTGAATAGCATCTTTTATTCCATTAATATTCACATCACTCTTCATGTTTCTTTGCAACTAATGAGCCATTTTCACCTTGAAACAATGTTAGAGACTCTGTGTGAAGTATAAATTAGGACTACTCATGTATCATATGGTTTTATGAAACAGAGAATTTTTTTCTTCTACTGAAAAATTTATAAAGCCGTGATCTATTACGAAGTCCCAGAGAATTTCTAATTATAGTGTATCCTCACAATTAGGGTCCGGATGGTCCCCCTGGTCCAGCCGGAACTACTGGGCAAAGAGGAATTGTCGGAATGCCAGGGCAGCGTGGAGAGCGAGGCATGCCCGGCCTGCCAGGCCCAGCGGTGAGTGGTCGTGTTGGTCAATATTTTATCTGATTATATAATTTGTGAAGAGAGAATTTATCGGTGTGAGTGTGTGCTTAGTAGATTTAAAGTCTTTTTTAGACACAAATTCTGACTATCTTAAAAACCTTTGACTTTGAATGTCAAATTCTTTACTTAAGTACCTCACAACAATTTTGAAAAATGTATTTACTTAACCTTGGGACTAGAGAAGTAGACAAATAAGGATCTGGATTTTTGATGACTCTAAAGCTTTCTTCAAAGATTAAAAATATCCACGGAGCTAAAGAAGGGGAATAATCTCCTCTGGTGAGCAGGTAGCTGCTTTTTAAATAAACATGCCTGACAAAAACATTCATACTTCACAGTTCAGAGGGTAAGTTTTCATAAATCATCAAAGGGAAGAGTAGTTGAGCTAAAGTAATATTGGAGGTGAAAGTGGGGTGAGCTATAAAGTTGGACTCTGAAAGTAATCTCCTCTTCCCTGGAGGGTGCTAAGAACTTCATATTCCCTGGGATGTGGATAAAAGTTTGCCTCACTGTTAGCTTTGAAGAAACTAAATTTTACTGCTGAAAGTTTACATGCTTGTGGAAAAGAAATAATGTTTTTATATGGAATGTAGACAGGGAGATGTACTGCTGGGACCTTGGAACTGGGGGAATGTGGATAGAGGTCTGAATCCAGCAAACTAGGAGTTAGGGGATATTTTTTTGTTTCAGAAGTAAGCCAAGGAGGGGCGCCTGGGTGGCTTAGTTGGTTAAGCTTCTGACTCTTGATTTCGGCTCAGGTCATGATCTCATGGTTGGTGAGATCAAGTCTGTGTTGGGCTCTGAGCTGACAGTATGGAGCCTGCTTGGGATTCTGTCTCTCCCTCTCCCTCTCTCTCTCTCTGCCCGCCACCCTACTCATGCACATATGTGCTCTCTCTCTAAAAAGAAAAAAGAAAAAAAGAAAAAAAGTTGTCTGACTTTTGATTATGGCTCAGATCATGATCTCAGGTTGTGAGATCAAGCCCGGAGTCAGGCTCTACGCTGTGCGTGGAGCCTGCTTAAGATTCTCTCTCTCCCTCTCCCTATGCCCCTCCGCAGCTCGTTCCCTCTCTCTCTCCCTCAAAAAAAAAAAAAAAAAAAAAAGAAGTGAGCCAAGCCCAGAAGTAAAATCTCCCCATAGTGAGGTCAAAGTGCCAGGATACAGAAATAAAGTGAGTAAACAAAGTGGAAGTGAATGTGGATGAGCATGTCTTACCAGCAATGCAGATTCCTTTAGAGCAGCCAGAACTGACTATATAACACATTTGAATCCAAACCACACACCTGAACTGATGGCAAAGGATGCTTTTTAGTCGCTGGGATATGTCACAATGACTGTGATAATAAGCGAGCATGCCTCTAAGGAGGTACTACAATGACGTGGATGTTGTGGGATAATGGACAATCATTGTGGAGAAGGAGGGACTGAAGTGCCATTTGAAAAAAAAACACAGCCTTTGTGTGAACTGGCATTTTTACATTTATTCAGAAACCATTGACATGTTTATACTTTGATTTCAGGGCACACCAGGAAAAGTAGGACCTACTGGTGCACCCGGAGATAAAGGTCCACCTGGACCTGTGGGACCCCCAGGCTCAAATGGCCCCGTAGGGGAACCTGGACCAGAAGTGAGTGCTGCAATGAAAATAACTCTCCTCTCCTTATCTGGGTGTCATGGGGACAGTTTTTTGTGTGTTTGTTTGTTTGTTTTAGAAATCATTTTAGAAATTTAGAAATTGATTGCACATGTGATGTGAAGGAAGTTTCTTAGTGTTGTTATTTGATGTCCTTTATTTCCCAGGAAAGTAGACTAAATGATAACAAAAACAGAAGGTAATAAGACTGGTACTTTGCACTGACCCTTCATCTAGTCTAGAGCCAAGTATTTTAGTTGATTTAGGCTGTTGCCAAATTATTTTGAAGGGGAAAGGACATGTCCATTAATCTTTTTCCTTGTTATTTCATTCTATAATGGCATATTTGTCAAAATTGCCAAGTTCTGTGGTGATAGGATTAATATAACTATTGCAGCTTGCAAAAACAGAGAAGTAAGAGAATTTTATTTAATTATCATTCTAAAGTAACATGATGCATGTCCTGATCCCTAAGTGTCATTTGAGAGGAAATCAATTTTTGAAAGGTGATTTGAGAAGTTATAGGTTGGAATCCCCTCTGTACAGTGCTTTAATGAGTCCATTCCTGGACAGTGTCACATTGTCTTGAAAAAGTCAATGCCTTTCAGAGCAGTTTTTGGTCAAATGATAAAAACAGAATTCTGAAAAAAAATAATAAAGAACATATATTTCACCAAGTTATTTAATGTCTAAACATAGTTGTTTTATTTTAAAACTCTAAGGGTATTGTTTGGATAAACTGAAGATATGAAAGTAAGGAAAACCATTCACTGGTAATACAGACAAAACATAAAATGGCAAGAATGTAATTGTTGCCTATGTATTTCAAAGGATTTGAGGATCCCCCTTGCCCTGTTTTAAAATAAAAAATAGAAATCAAGAATTTAGATTAAGTGCAGGAGGCATGCCAGGAGTGTCTGGAGGGGGTGGGTGGTTCCTGCTGGTAGAGTTCCTCCCTCCACCTGGCACTCCCCCCTCTAGCCCCACTATTGAAGATCATTAAGCCAACCTGAGCATAGATTAAGTATTGTTCCACACAAGACACTGAAGGACCCAAATTTGTAGCAAATTCCATGGTAGTTTTAAAGTTGAGCTGCCATGGTAAATAACTGGGCGTTCTTCATGCTTCAATGTGGAATATGTGCACAGGGAAGGTAATAACATTACACTTTATAAGCACTGTATTGTAAGTGGAAAATGCAATGTCTTCAATAAAACTGTATTAAAGTTGGCACAAAAAAGTAAGAATGTGTTAATAATTTTACAAGCAATTCCAAGTAATAGAAAAGATGTCAGAAGACTTTCTTTGACTAAAATTTCCATAAGTGCTAATTTATAGTTTATAGAAGAGAAGTGGAAAACATGCTGTAATTTTTCTGGCAATTGGAATTGGTGGGTTATTATTATTATTTTTTTTTTTTGCATTACTCAGTTAACTCATTTTTAAAATATGATTCTTTATAGGGTCCAGCTGGTAATGATGGCACTCCGGGACGGGATGGTGCTGTTGGAGAACGTGTAAGGGCATTTTCACTAATTAGAAAATCTGCAGTCATGTATTTTTAAAATTTTTGTAATACTAAAGAGTAAAATCTGCCTTTTCTTTCATAGCTTCGGGGCAGCCCTGATTTTTCTGATAGTAGCTACTTTTTTTTAATGTCATAATTTAGATAGATCTTGTAAATGAAATGAGATTTGAATATGCAGCAAAATGAGATGGCATTTCTTATTAACTATGGGAAAGCAAATTGCTTTCATAGTTGGTGCAACATGAAGGTTCTGGATGAGGATACAGATAAAGTAGTCTAAATTGCAAACTCATCCACAAAAGTATGGAAGCAGAAATAGAGTTGTGTGACATCTAAATTTCTCTACTCATCTCCTAAAGTGAATGCCCCATGAGGAAATAAACCATGTGGCTACCTAAATATTTATATATCTCATGATATATTTGAAATCCCATGACTGCTGAACTGAAAATGTCACCAACTTTATTTGAAGTTCCAATCCCTCCTCTAACATCTATTATGACACAACGGCTCTTTTCATTCTGAGAGCTCATCATGTAGCAGAATGGGCTCTGCAGTCAGACCTCAAGTAGAATCTTAATTCCTTAAGTTACTGGCAATGAGGTCTTGAACAAATCTTTGGAACGTCAGTTTTCAAATGCTTTAAATATGATCAATACCTATTCCACTGGACATTTGTGCTTTAAATAACATGTTTAGAGTATGGAGCTTTGAGGACTCTTGGAGTAAGCCCCTCCCCTCATCTACCATAAAGCCAGAGAATGCAAATTCTCTTGGCACCTGGGTTTTCCCCTTGGTCAGTATACATTATGCAGTGCAATAATCTTCAAAGATTTTTCTGATGCATTCCCTGGTTTAATTTCGATAGTCTGTGAAACCCTATGCACAATTTAAGTTGTCATCACATTTTATTTTAATTCTAAATTTAAAAAGTTGCAAAAGGAGTAATTCCTGGTAAATTCTAAATGTTTATGTGCTTTCAGTATATTTTTTTTCAAAATCTTGTATTTGCCGATTTAGCTTATTCAATGTATTATATGTCAATTCTCTAACCTAATGGCCAAGGTTTATCCTGGTTGCCAGACTAATCAGTCCAATAAGACTTAATTTCTGTCAGCAAAATAGGTCTGACTCCATTTTTCAAGTCAAATAATTATGATATAACATTGTTTATATAATAATAATCTCATCTCTGACTTTCTTAAGGAGACAATAAGATTTGGAGCCTTGTCATAGTTGGGTCACCTGGATAAAATAAGCAACATCCTCTTTCTTTCCAAATATCTCTGCTTTATTCTCAAGAGAACTATGAATTCTGGAAAAGTCTTTAGTTTTGTGCCCTGAGGTGTTTACTCCTTGGGGGCATTGCATCATAAAAAGATTGCAGACAGATATTAATGTCTGTTTTTTCTTTCATAAAATGGGAGAGGAGCGATTATTAAAGAGGAAGTAGGGAAGGATGCTTCAGATCAGTTTTCTGAGATATCACTTATGGAGATGAAAATCTAGAAAGTGGTTTCCTTAAAATTTTCTCAGCTTTCACACTCTGGAAAGTCTCTGTTTACCCCAAGTTAATGGATACACTTGAAGACTGCTGGTGTAAGAAACACGTAAATTCGAGAGCTGACGCTGCTATGCTCCAGCAATCCTGACTATAGGAAGAGTAGGGTGAGAGTGAGGGGGGAGGACATCTGAAATTGGGGTTAACAAGTCAATGTAAGTAAAATATTTAAGTAAAGTATAAGTTGAATAATAAAAATGAGTTTTAAAAGAGGTATATATTTTATTTTCATGAATAGCATGAGCATATAGAATGCCATTATTTTAGAATAAATATCGAAAGAATAATGCCATGGATCTTCTCATCAGGGCGATCGTGGAGACCCTGGGCCTGCAGGTCTGCCAGGCTCTCAGGGTGCCCCTGGAACTCCTGGTCCTGTCGGTGCTCCAGGAGATGCAGGACAAAGAGGAGATCCGGTAAGGAGAGTCAATTTCATACTGACAGTTATAAATATCAGGAGGCCATATTGTGAGCGACAGGTACGCCTGCATACAATCATACACGTGCACTTGATTAAGCACTCTATACAAAGAATGACAGCCAATTATGATTTAATTTTTTAAATCTTAATGGAAAACATTTGGTTTCTAATAGATATTCAAAAATCCTGATGTTTTGAGTTTCAACATCTAAAAATGTTGTGATGTATAGGAAATGTAGTAAGTATGCATTGTGTTAAATTTAAGCAAGTAATGTCCTACCATAGTCGACTAAGGTGATCTTCATTCAGTGAAGTCAATTAATAAATGGACTAAGTAAGTGTCATTGTATACCTAAGGACATTAGCTTGATTTTAATCAATTAGCCATAAGAGTATACACATAGATATACAATTTACATATTTGTGAATCCTATATCTATATAGTATACGCATATTTTTTTACATACCAATTTTTGTGAAAATTTCTTCTAGGGTTCTCGGGGTCCTATAGGACCACCTGGTCGAACTGGAAAACGTGGTTTACTTGTAAGTTCTCTGTTTTTCTTTAAAAATAAACAAAATACACTGCCGAAGAAGCACAATTTAAGATTCATCAATGAAAATCAGCGAGTTCTTCAAACTTTGGACAAAAATATTAATTTAATACCCAGGAATTTGTATTTGTTTCTATAATTCAAACATATGTCCTCTGAGTTTCACTGTTAATTCTTTCAGTGATCAATGAAGACTTTTAGAGTCACAGTTTTCTCCCAAAATAATAGGAATAATAGTGCCCTTTTCTCAGAGATTTTCTGAGAATCACATAGAAAATGGGTTTGAAATCTCTTTGTAAACTTGAAATGTGCTAGCCAAATATGTTTTAATTTCAGCTAGACTACCCTGCCCATGTTCTGATCTTTTTGCTATTTGCAGTTGCCTCCGGGTTAATGATTATTATATAAATGTTTTACAATGAATGAATCATGTCTGATGGGCAGTCTAATAAGCCATGTTCCTTTGACACTCATTATATGAATTAATCTCTATATCGATGAAGAAAAATTATAGACTAAATTCATGATCTGTTATTAACTCATATTTCTCAGCTTTGATTTGAGCCTGACTGGAAATTTCATAGTTACATAGCATGTCAAGTGAACGATTTTCTAACTAGTTACAAAAACAATGTGATTTATTTTTCATGATTAAATGAATTTTAGCTAATAATTTAAGTAGGTGTTTTCTGGTTTAGTTTATTTTCATTTTAAAAATTTTAGGGCATTCCCAAAATAAAAGAACCTCTCTAACATGAAAGCATTCAGGCTGATTTTAGTATTTAAATTTGTATTGTTATATAGAATATGTAAAAGTAACTGAGAACTAATTTTATTATAAAAAGATTCACATACTGTTTGACAATTAGGATGTACACATTTAAAAAAGGGGGGGGGGGAGAGAACCAAAAAAATAAGAACAAGAAATATTCAGAGAAAAATTAATCTGAGAGCCAGTCTATTTGATGATATTTTTCATTCTCTGAAGTCAGACTGACACTTTGAATGGTCTTTAGGAAAACTAAAGAGAGCCGAAGCTGTTGCTATATAGTACGTGACCCTATGCTTCTTGGCCATTTACCATGAACCACTGGACCCCTGGAGCTGCTTCTATTTCCTAAGACTTAAAAAACAAACAAACAAACAAAAACAATCAAATAAAAGGGCAGCCCAAGACTGATCAGACTGATCTGTTCATTCCCACCTCTTCGCTAGGCACAGCTTCTCAGCCCAGCTCTGTGCTGACAGTTCAGAGCCTGGAGCCTGCTTTGGATTCTGTGTCTCCCTCTCTTGCTGCTCCTCCCTGGCTCGCACTCTGTCTCTCTCTCCCTAAAAAATAAAATAAACATTAAATTTTTTAAAAATACATCATTTTAGTGTAATGCAGGATAAACATTGAAAAAACTGAATCATTAGGAAAGCAGTATTATATATCTTATGTTTTTAGCGATCACCTTCATTTTTTGAGAAAAAAGGACAAAAACTTCTAGGTCTAATTCTATAAGTAACTATGTTAGTTCATACAGTAGTCCCTCCTCCCCTATTTTGCTCTGTCGGTTTTCAGTTACCCATAGTTAACTGCAGTCAAGAAGTAATTAATCCTCCTGACATATTATCAGAAGGTCAATCAATAGCAGCCTAACACTACGTCACAATGCCTACATCATTCACCTGGCTCATCTCATCACGTAGGCATTTTATCATCTCACATTATCACAGGAAGAACAGCGAATATAGTATAATAAGATATTTTGAGACAGAAAGACCACATTCATATAACTGTTATTATAGTATATTGTTGTAATTGTTCTATTTTATTATTAGTTATCGTTAATCTCCTAATTCGTGCCTAATTTATAAATTAAATTTTATCATAGGTATGTATGTATAGGAACAAATATAGTATATATAGTGCTCAGGTATCCACTGTGGATCGTAGAACTTATCCCCCATAGATAAGGGGGGACTACTGCAAGATTGTACTAAATACAATTGTAAAAATTAAAATTGTAGTAAATTGTAATCTTAACAACCAATATCCATTCCATGACCCTATTTCTAGGGACCTCAAGGACCTCGAGGTGACAAAGGTGATCATGGAGACCGAGGTGACCGAGGTCAGAAGGGTCACAGAGGTTTCACTGGTCTTCAAGGTCTTCCTGGACCTCCCGTAAGTTATTCCTTGAAGTATTATTTGCCTGCTATATGAAAATACACAGGTATCTTGACATGAATATTTATTTGTCTGTAAAATGGTTGGACTTTTTGTATCTTATTTTCATTTTGAAGCATATCTTGATGAATATTTAATTACCCAGTTGCCCATTATAATTTGCCAATATGTATATATGTCAGGATATATGTTCCCTTACTCCTACAGTTTAGTATTAGTCAACTTATGTATACATCATAGAGGTTGAAGACTTTAAGAAATTAGCGTATGCTGCTAAAGTCAATGAGAGCACATTTTTAAAAGCTGAGAATGGCAAAATGTAGGTGTAAATATTTTGGCAACATTTTTTACTTTTTCCTACTTAGGGTCCAAATGGTGAACAAGGCAGTGCTGGAATTCCTGGACCATTTGGCCCTAGAGTAAGTAACGAAACCTAGTAGGTTGCTGATGTAAATAATAATGCTTTGGTAACAAAATGCCTGGGCTTCAGTATCATTTTCATGGCATTGAAGCAGGAGTCAGGCCCAGGCTGTCTGCAGTTGGAAGCAAATACATGAGACAAACCATTCAGCAATTACCTTTATGTAGAAATATTCTGAAATATGACATATTACTTCATGGAACCATGAAGTACCTAGTGTGCATATACTCATCTGTTACTTCATTTTCTTACTCTGTGTTCATAGAAATTTCCATTACATTTGTATTCTTTGAGAATATATAATAGGACTTACCATGAAATAGAAACAGATTTTGAGGCTGGATGTGTTTTTTTTTTTTCTTTTAGTAAGTGAGATACTTTCCCAGAAAGTATGAGTTTGCATAAGCCTAATTTGGAAGCAAATCATAAAATGAAACCAATATTTGAAGCTTTTAAAAATTCTACATTAGTGTTAATCCTGCCTCCAATAGGCCTCCAATATGCCTCCAATTAATGTCATAAGACACTTGATACATAATTATTTTAAAAAATCATTGGAAAGAATTTCTGCTATGTCTAAATACAGAGTAAACAAATCATACATAACACTGAGATGTGATGAGATCCTGGGGGATACACACAAATTTAACTTATATCAATCCCTATAACTTCTGTCATTTTCTTAGTCCTAAGTTAATTAAGTTTTTAATTAACTTTCCAATATATGAGATTTGATGAAACAGCCTTCTTCCAAAAAAAGTAGATAACCAGTCCATTAAAGTTTTTAACTGAATGCTGGTTAAAACCAAAGCTGAATGCTTTGAGCAGCTTGTATGATGGAGAGTTCATGTATGATGAAACAGGGAACATTAGAGAGCCAGAACTCTACTGACTAGTCATTAGGAATATGCATGAGAAACCTTTGTGACAACTCCATAAGGAAAATAATTCTTTGATTAGATGGTCATTGCAAACGTTTTCTTCATAGAATCTAAAATACAGTCTTTGTTTCTGGCAGGGTCCTCCAGGCCCAGTTGGTCCTTCAGGTAAAGAAGGAAACCCTGGGCCACTGGGGCCTATAGGGCCTCCCGGTGTACGGGGCAGTGTCGGAGAAGCAGGACCTGAGGTAATCACAGGGGTTTGCATGCAGGTGATGCTATTGGTTCCCATCACTTAGATTCTACCCAGGGAACATCTGTGCAGCATGATGGACGAGAGATTTAAGGAACTCTGAAAACAAACCTAAAAGTCACACAAGAGCTTGTCTAAATAACTCAAATATTTTAATACCGATTATTCAGAGTATGTAAAATTAGAGTCCAAGCTACCAAATGAACCTTGACTTCATGTGACATCAAGGAGAGAAAAGAGCAATTATAATTAAAATTATGAAAATGTTACTTTGCTTTCAATGGCAATATGCTAAATGTGAGATTTGATAAATATAGTCATTCATGGAAATGTTAGAAAGGGGAAAGTATGAAATTAAAGTTTTTCTCTATTGAAAATGACATTTAGAAAGGATTTAAATTATAACTTTTTTTTTATTTTTTTTTTCAACGTTTATTTATTTTTGGGACAGAGAGAGACAGAGCATGAACGGGGGAGGGGCAGAGAGAGAGGGAGACACAGAATCGGAAACAGGCTCCAGGCTCTGAGCCATCAGCCCAGAGCCCGACGCGGGGCTCGAACTCACGGACCGCGAGATCGTGACCTGGCTGAAGTCGGAGGCTCAACCGACTGCGCCACCGAGGCGCCCCTAAATTAAAACTTTTTTGAGAAAATTTCCAACAATATGAAGTTGGGAAACAGCAGGAATTCGGGAAACATCCTCATATATCTGCCATGCGCATGTATATGTGTGTGCATGTATGTATATGAGTTTTGCATCCCTCTCTGGTGTTTCTTCCTCTCTGGTCTTATTTACCTTTCCCTCCTTATCCTGTCTCTTCCTTTTACTGGTATTATCATTAAATTAAATATTTATTATTTATTATATGAATGGAATAGCCTTATTTTTTCTATGGTCAAGAGGAATATTTCCTATTTATTTCTCTGTGCATGGAGAACAGCTACAGATTTGGAATACCTCTGACTTATGTGGCTCTTGTTTGACTTTATTCTGTGGGTCAGCAGTCCTTAATAAAAAAAAACAGCAAACAAACAAACAAACAACAAAAAAACCAAAAAACTCTTCCCCTCATTATCAGAAGGAATGCATAGAATCATGATATGACCTTACTGGGGGAAAAAAAAAGAAAGAAAGAAAAAACGGTTTATCAGTCTGTTGAGGATGAAGCAGGGTTGGCACTGAAGGGTGAAGCAACTTGTCCAGAGCCACTTGACGAGTGGCATGGCAAGTTCAGAGCTCCAGCCCTCTGACTGCCAGGACTGTGCTCCCCACAGGAGACATGGATGCCACATCTCTTCCGGTTGTCAGCTGATTCTCTCAAGTCACTGAGCTCTTCCTTGGGAAATTGCAGAAAAGATTGATGGCGAGGATCCACTTCCAAGCCCCTGAAACTTTTTGTTCTTATCTCCCTACTATTCCAATAGTTCTTGTTTGGCAAAAAAAAAAAAAGAGAGAGAGAGAGAGAGCTGTTTACTTTTGTTGATAAAAAGGCTAAAGAGAACTTCCTCCAGTTTTGTTTAGTACAGAGGATTTTGATCTACACACCAATTAATGCACATAAAACGACTTTCTATACTTTCCCCTGTAATTGGTAGACGGGGAGAATTCTTCTCTGAGTGTTTCTTGTGGGTATGTCCTTGATAGAGATGTGAGGTCTTAAAGAACTAGCACCCACAACTCTTTTACATCTCCTTTTCCAGCCTGTGTCCATAAATCCTTTTAAAACGTTTTAGTTGTGCTTTGCCCCAAATAGTGTGGAAATGAATATACATATCTATACATTCTTAACACAAAATATATTGTTATCTTTAAGAGCAAATGTTTTGCACTTTGATTTTTATTGATCTCAGATGCTGACTTGCAGATAATGTTGTCTGATAAAAGTTACACATCATTTCTCATCCTTAGGAAGTTAGAGGTTGGCAGGCCAGAGCCATCTAGTTTTATTAAAAGGTCATGAGGTCATAGATCGGTCAGTGCCATCAGACTGCAGTATAGCCGTGTAACTCCCTATGCACCAAGTCCCATCAGTGCCATTGTGTCCAGCTGAAAAACAAAAACCAAAAAAACATATTAACTGTATTTCTGATGTTTTTTAAAAATTAGGGTCCTCCTGGTGAGCCTGGTCCACCTGGTCCCCCGGGTCCCCCCGGCCACCTTACCGCTGCTCTTGGGGATATCATGGGTCACTACGATGAGAGCATGCCAGATCCACTTCCAGAGTTTACTGAAGATCAGGCGGCTCCTGATGACAAAAACAAAACTGACCCAGGGGTCCATGCTACCCTGAAGTCACTCAGTAGTCAGATTGAAACTATGCGCAGCCCTGATGGCTCTAAAAAGCATCCAGCCCGGACTTGTGATGATTTAAAGCTTTGCCATTCTGCAAAACAGAGCGGTGAGTACACACGTGCCCATTTGAGCAAAGTCCATTGTTTCCCAATGTGTTCTTGACTGCATCCCAAAATATTTGATTGACTCTTTACTTAGAGACAGACACAAAAGGCAAAATGGCAAACATCACAGAATTTATGCGTTAGTGGTGGGGACAGTCAGTGACATGAAAAATTATAAGATAAGATGATAAGTATTACAAAAGAGGACATATTCTATTGATCCATTTTCATGTAGTTACAGAGATAATTTATAGCATTCTAATTGTATTTCAACTCATTTACTTATTTTATTCATAGTTTTGACAATATGTTATTTTATTACATTCCAATTATAGTTTGCTTTAAAATATTATCCTTATAAATTTCATGAGAACACATCCATTTTGGCAAAGCCACTTAATTATGGCGGATTATCTCTTTTTGGTAGAGGTTTCTCATTTATAAAATGAGGATTATGATATTTCCTTCCCATGTATATGTTGAGCCTTTAGCACATGATTTGGCAAAGTGCCTTAGAACAGTGCTTCCTGTGTAGAAAGGACTCAAATGTGTACTAGTTACTTTTTCCTTAACTGCAGAGTATTTTCTTAACTGAGATACTCTCTCTTAAAAAAGTCCTTAATCAGTGAATTCATATTTTCAAACCCTCTGTTAATTCTTCTAGAGACTCATAATCATGCTTGAAATTCTCTTTATGTGGCAAATATTTTTATTTTGGAAAATAGGCGAGTACTGGATTGATCCTAACCAGGGATCTGCTGAAGATGCAATCAAAGTTTACTGCAACATGGAAACAGGAGAAACATGTATTTCAGCAAACCCATCCAGTGTGCCTCGTAAAACCTGGTGGGCCAGCAAATCTTCTGACCATAAGCCTATTTGGTATGGTCTTGATATGAATAGAGGATCTCAGGTAATTTAATATGCTTACTTAAAATTGTATTCTTTGCTTTTCATTATTTATTGTACTTTCTTTATTTAGGATTATGCTATTATTTTTGACCAAATTTATTATTGCATAAACAAATTTTGCTATAAATTATATTAACATAAATTTTGCATGACAAATTTTGCATGGAATGTGGAAAAGTAACTATTTTTAATATTAGTTCCTTTAATGCATGTGACACTGATTGTGGAGTATATCTAAAGGGATCTTGCCAGAGTTGAAAGACAGGGATTATCCTTAGTGTCAGAAGACCTTGGTGACAAGTACCTGCATCTCTTGCTGACATTGTGACCTCAGGAAGTCACTTAACCTTTTGGAGCCTTGTTCTAGCATTTTTAAAAAAGTTTTATTTATTTATTTTGTGAGAGACACAGAGGATGAACGGGGAGGGGAAGAGAGAGAGAGAGAGAAAGAATCCCTCCATGCTCACAGCGCAGCACAGGGCTTGATCCTATGAACCATAAGATCATAACCTGAGCCGAAATTAAGACTTGGTTGCTCATCCTACTGAGCCACCAGGTGCCCCAGTTTTGCCATTTTATTTTATTTTATTATTTTATTTTATTTTGTTTTATTTTTTTATATGTTTATTTATTTTTGAAAGAGAAAGAGAGAGAGAGAGAGAGAGAGAGCGAGCGAGCGCACAAGCTGGGGAAGGGAGGAGAGAGAGACAGGGAGACACAGAATCCGGAGCAGGCTCCAGGCTCTGAGCTGTCAGCACAGAGCCCAACTTGGGGCTCAAACTCATAAACTGTGAGATCATGACCTGAGTCGAAGTCAGCCACTTAACTGACTGAGCCACCCAGGTGCCCCCAGTTTTGCAATTTTAAAGTGAAAGTGATAATATATTGCAGTCTCTGTGTATATCTGGTACATGATAAGCTATAAATAAATATTAGATAATCACTGTAATAGTATTTTTAATAATTAAATCACTTTGTAAGCTTTGTAGTATTATTTAAACTTAAGATGTCTTTGTAATTACACTTGAACCTTGAACAACACAGGGGTTAGGGACAAAAACCAGTCAAAAATCTGTGCAGTCAGAAATCTGCATACAACTTTTGAGTCCCCCAAAACTTAACAACTAATTGCCTACTGTTGACTGGAAGACTTACCAATAACATAAACAGTTGATCAACACATATTTTGTATGTTATATGGATTATATACTCTATTCTCACAATAAAGTAAGCTAGAGAAAAGAAAATGTAACTCAGGAGGAGGAGAAAATACATTCACAGCACTGTACTGTGTACGTTGAAAAAATTCTATGTGTAAGTGGACCCATGCAGTTCAAATCCATATTATTCGTGGTCAACTGCATATGAATTTATTAATATTTTTCCTTTATGTTTCTTTCATGGTCCTGTATTTAGATTCTCAACCAGCCTTGCCATTTCCTATTATAATAAGAATATTTCATTCTGGATCTCTTTATGGCAGCCTAACTCTGAAACTTTCTTCTCAACTCTGCTTCTGACCTTTCCTCAGAATTCATGTTACTAGTAAACATAATGAGATATTATAGGTGTGTACAGGATATACTAGAATCTACAATTATTTAATGGGTAGGAAATTTTAACATTTAAATACACCCAATTGAAATGTAATTTAGTCAATATACTATGTAAAAGGCTTAAATAGGAGCATTGAAAATAGAGCTTAAAAGAGAAGAGGAACAGAAAAGAAGGTTCTTTATGTTTCAAATTTTTTTGATTATCTGTTTTTGTTAGCTGATAGAAAGCTTGTAATTCATATTTCCTGTAAGTATGTAACAGTGGGTTTAAAGAATTAAGTTCCAATTCTTATTATAATTAGCAATAAGGACAGTGAGTTATTTTTGATACATGATTGAGCTAGTGCTCAGGTATAACTGCTAAAAAGCAATACGCAAGATTTTTTTAAACAGAAGCAGATTTCTAAAATACTTATATTTTCTGTAGTGAGTTGTAATTGTCATTGATTTCATTACCTTTTGTTTGGGGTAATAAAGACAGAGGTTCTCCCTTGTGAGTATTCATAGAAGTTTTAAAATATTTTTATATATAGGTAGAGTATGTTGTTATATGAAAGAATAAAAGTAATACTCTTCGAAATTGATGTCTGAAATCACACATGCACACAGACACGCAGACACACACACACACACACACACACACACACACACACAGCACTTATTAAAACCTTTCAGTGTTTCCTATAACAAAGACTCTTTGTTTCTCTAGTTTGTTTATGGAGACCATCGGTCACCTAATGCAGCCATTACTCAAATGACCTTCTTGCGCCTTTTATCAAAAGAAGCTTCCCAGAACATTACTTACATCTGTAAAAACAGTGTAGGATACATGGATGATCAAGCCAAAAACCTCAAGAAAGCTGTGGTTCTCAAAGGGTCAAATGACTTGGAAATCAAAGCAGAGGGAAATGTTAGATTCAGATACATAGTTCTTCAAGATACTTGCTCTGTAAGTACTTTTAATCTATATATTGATCTGGTTGAGTAAAAATGTATTTTGTTAAAAATGCTGCATTGGCAGAAGTGGGGGCAATTTTACCCAGTATATGATTATGCATAATAGCTTCACTTACACTTTTTTATAGCTTAGTATAGCTATAGTGAATAGTATAGTATAGCTTAGTGAAGCTTAGTATAGCTTCACTTATACTCTTTAGCATAAATGTGAATGTGTATTAGTACATGAAGCATGGTAGAAGTTTTAATACGATAATTAACAAAGGACTGGATCCTTGGGATTCAACCCAGCTCTTCTGCAAACTCACTTTGGTTCTCCTGCAAGTCACTTTGTTTCAGCTCAGTTACATGCTTAAAATTCCTTGATTCTAAAACAGATAATCAATCTGAGATACTCCTTGTATTTTTCACTGATTTGTATGTCTCCCCATTTGTATATATAGATATAAAAAAGGAAAATATTTCATGGTGAATTATTTCATTTGTGAAAAGCAAAAAAGGCTTTCACAGTTTATGTTGTTAGTGACTATTTGGGAAGCTGCAAAAGAACAAAAGGCATTTTCTCAACTTAAAGTATGTAAGAAATGCCTCCAGCTATGCCAGTAAAGCTTGATATTAACAGTGCTCTTAATTTCAAGTAGTGCACTAAAAGAAATTGCTTTCACATTATCAAGTTTGGCTTGGAAGTTTATGCCTAACATCTTTGGAATAATTTGTATATACTATTAACCTGTTGCACCATTTAATTCTAGAAACGAAATGGAAATGTGGGCAAGACCATCTTTGAATATAGAACACAGAATGTGGCACGCTTGCCCATCATAGATCTTGCCCCTGTGGATGTTGGCAGCACAGACCAAGAATTTGGCATCGAAATTGGGCCAGTTTGTTTTGTGTAAAGCAAGCCAAGATACATCGACAATGAGCACCACCCCCGCCATCAATGACCACCACCATTCACAAGAATTTTGACTGTTTGAAGCTGATCCTGAGACTCTTGAAGTAATGGCTGATCCTGCATCAGCATTGTATATATGGTCTTAAGTGCCTGGCCTCCTTATCCTTCAGAATATTTATTTTACTTACAATCCTCAAGTTTTAATTGATTTAAAATATTTTTCAATACAGCAGTTTAGGTTTAAGACGACCAATGACATTGACCACCTTTTAAAAAAGTAAACTGATTGAATAAAATGAATCTCCGTTTTCTTCAATTTATTTCAATGTAATGACAAAGTTGCTTAGTATTTATGAGAAAATTCTTCTTCCTGGCAGGTAGCTTAAAGAGTGGGGTATGTAAAACCACAACACATGTTTGTTTCACTTGACTGTAGTTTGAAAAATACAAAGTAGTGCCCTTTTGTGACCTCTCATTCCCAAATTATCAATTAAAAATGAAATCAGAATGTTTACCCTTGTGATTGAAACCCACATGCATGTCTAGAGATTGTGTAACTACCATAGGGACTCTTCAAAGAGAACTTGAAAAAAAACCCATCAATTTCTCACTGTATTAAATGGAATTTTTAAATACTATACATTCATTGGAATTTCTGGAAAACAAAGTGATCTGAAATTTTTGTAAAGGGTGGTAAGTTCAGACTTTTTCTCATTCAAATTTAAAGGTACCTTTCCCTCTTGACTCAGTCTATCAATATAGATAGAAGTTACCATGAATATACCATTGAATACATTTGCACTTTCTTGTTTAAGAAGACATTGAATGAAAAATAATTTACATGTACAACTTTATAAACATATGTCCAGGACCCAAAGTCGAGAGTCTTCCACATGTACAATCTCATCATCCTGAAGGCTATAATGAAGAAAAAGATTTAGAAACTCAAGTGGTGGAGCTGACTCTAATCAAATGTGATGATTGGAAGTAGAACATTTGGCCTTTGAACTCTCATAGGAAAAGTGACCCAACATTTCTTAGCATGAGCTACCTCATCTCTAGAAGCTGGGATGGACTTACTATTCTTGTTTATATTTTAGATACTAAAAGGTGCTATGCTTCTGTTATTATTCCAAGACTGGAGATAGGCAGGGCTAAAATGTATTATTATTTTTCCTCTAATGATGGTGCTAAAATTCCTTTTATAAAATTTTTTAAAAATAAAGATGGTTTCACCAATACCATTTGTGAAAAAATAACTGTTAGACTTCCCATTTCTGAAAGAAGGAGCATTGTTCCAGTGCCTTTTCATTGTTCATCTGTCATACTGTATCTGGAATGTTTTGTGATACTTGCATGTTTCTTAGACCAGAACATGTAGGTCCCCTTGTGTCTCAAGGTTTTTTTCCCCCTTAAATGCATTTGTTGGCTCCATTTTTATTTTTTCTTTAAAAATAAACAGCTGGGACCATCCCAAAGGACAAGCCATGCACGCAACTTTAGTCATGTATCTCTGCAAAGCATCAAATTAAATGCACGCTTTTGTCATGTCAATGGCTTTCGTTTTGTGAAATTCCTTTGAACATATTAGATCCATTTTATTTCCAATAGTGAAAAGTAAAGTGTTGTGGTATTCTTTACTTGCCATTTATTTAAAGGATAAAACAACAAATACCTCCCATTGTGTACATACTGGCTTAGAAATGAAAATCAATTTTAAAATCACCCACAAAGGCAACACGACACTAATTATCACTGTCTTTGCCCTTAAAAATCTCGGGTAGTATTATTGATAAAAAGAGAAATGCAACTGGTTTTTCATGGTTGAATAAACTGTGATAATAAAATGTCTGTTTCAAAGTATAACACATATGAATTTAGCCTAAATGTTTTCAGAGTTTTATTTTCAGTATTTATTTCGCAACTTTATTTTTCCCCAAGTTGGTTATTATTTGAGCTCTACATCTTACATTTGAATATTTATATACCTAAGGACATTTGTGAGTTTTGTTTGTATTAAAACTTCCTTCAAATCCAACCTATAAAGCTTGTACAAGTTTAGATAGATAAACCAGAAATATGTGGTGATTCTCTTAAGTCAAAAACACTAAATAATCTCTAGCTATAGAAATACCAGCTCTTATTTGGAGCTCAGGAATAAAAGTTTGCCCCAGACAATTCCAAAAGCCCTCAAATTACTTGCCTGAGTTCTAGATCGATAGGTCCCACTAGACTCATGGACCTCTTTACCTTTCTAAATGATATTTCAAACTCTACATGATCAAAAGTGAACTAATCTATAGCTAGGGAGGATGGTGACATTAATTTAATATTAATTTATTAAAAATACAAGTGAAAATTTGCCTAATTAACAGAAATGAAAAAAAATAGCAAAGAAAGCATAAAGAATGCTGAAAAAGTCCCAAACTCATAAAATGTGTTAAATTATGGCCAAGTTGAATAATTTATTCCCAATTGAAAAGAGATTCAGAGAAATTATAGTCAAAATTCCTTCTCAGTAGAGTGGTGTTATATGGCAGAAAGCAGATGCAAGAAAATACTGGAGGAGAAAAAGAACACTGATTAGAACTACCTCAGAGTCCCTATCCCACCATGGAAAAGAGCATCTTAAAATAACATTTTTCTTTGAAATTATAAAGATTTCAGGAAAGACTAAGAATAATCTCTTAAAAGGTAATTTTGGGGGCAGAGTTCCAACAATGGTAAACCAAGGCAATGATACCACATGACAACCAAAAGCCTGTGGAGCACAAGGCATGTCCATAAGCTGATTTTTTTTAATCAAATGGCTGGATTACCCAAGAACAGTTTTTCTTCCCATTTTGCATCATTTTATCCAAATTTAATTGTTGGCATTCCCCAAGGATCAGTCTTTTTCTCTTTACCTTCACACACAATATTCTGTCATCACTGGCCATTATCTATGCCCACAGTTTTAATTACCATGTGTCAGTAGCTCCAAAATGCATATACACAGCACAAATCCCTTGGAGTTCGAGAAATGCGTACATAAATGTTTAACTCACCATTTTCATTCAGTGTGCAGAAGTACTTGTAGCTCAGCATCTTAAAAAAAAATTCTTGATATTTCTATCTCAAAGCTGGTTTTATATTCTGTGTTCCCTATCTCAGACAATAGCCTCACCATCCATCCATTTAGTCAGGCTAGAAACCTGGGAGTTGTTCTTGTCACCTCCCTCCCTCACCAAGCCAGAATTCTGGCATTGCTAAGTACTTTCAATTTTGCCTTGTGAAAATAAAGGGAACTTAATTTATAACAGAGTTGGGAAGCCCTGAAGGGAGAGCTCTTACAAACTACCACTTGTTGTAAGAAGTATATCTTGAATTTCCCAGCAGGAAAGAAGCATAATTTATGTACCCCAGCAGGTGGAAGGAAGAATTTCTCTTTGCCTAGCAACAGCACAACCAATGAGAATTCAGTGAAACAGTCCCTCCCAGCTTCCTCGCTTCAGCTATAAAAACAGGACTCCAGACTTGCTATGGCTTATGGGTTCACAGTAGTTTGCTGGTTCCGAATTGCAATTCCTCTGCTATTTCCAAATAAACTCATTTTGAGTAAACTAACTGGTGCTTTTGAAATTTTTTTAAGTCAGCCTAATGTTTCTTAAAACCATATTCTTCTCTCTGAGTCCCCTGCCACTATGCTAGTCCACATTATCATTATCTCTCACCTGGGCTCCTTCAGTAGCCTTCCAATAGGTTTTCAGGTATTCATTGTTGTGTTTTTCTGATCCATTCTTCCCAAAGAGCCAGAATGGTCAATTTGAAATACTGATCTGAATATGTCACTTTATTCTCCCTTGCTCCTTCCAACGTGCATGCGTGCATGCACACACACACACACCCCTTAAAAAAACTTTAGTAGAAACTTTTAGGATAAAGATAAAAATCCTTAAACTCTGAGACTCTTCCATGACCTGACACCTGACTTTTGAAGCTTCATGTTGCCACTATCAGCCTTACTCTCTGCTCCACACACAATGGATTTATGTCCATTTCCTGAAAGGCTGATTCCCCAGCCTGTCAAAATCTAATTGGATATGTATTCCTTCTGCTCAGTTTACTTGTACTCATCTTTTAGATTCTGTTTAGATAAATCCTCACCCTTCACTATCACCCTGGTTAAATAAAGTCCCTGTTATAAATTCTCTTGGCACTCTGTACTTTTCCTTGTAGCACAACTACAATGCTTTATACAGTTGTATGATTATTCAGTTAGTGTCAGTCTTCTCTATTCATTGTTACAAGGGCAGGGGCTGTTTATAAGGATCTAACATACTGCCTGGTATTTGTGTTTATCCAAAATATATTCATTGAATGATGATAAATTATATACTGTGTAATTGGAAAAGTACATTTAGAGAGTATTAATACTTGATTTACTAGTGTGAAGTATATAGAATTATTACTATGTATTATTGTTACTGTTTCTATTAGTATTACTGGATAGGAAACACACAAAAAAATAAATGATTCTATCTCCAATGGCAATAACAGCATATAACACTAAAAACTAAACCTGATGATAAATTTGTTGAACCTGACTAGAAAAACTATAACATTTGACTAAGATATGTAAAATAAGGTTAAAATGGGAATCAATGTGATTTATTCTGACATAGAGAAGCTCAGTATTTGAGAAATGTAATTGTTTTTCCTAAATTCATGTCTAAATTAATTACAACCCCACTCAGAATCCCTATAGAATCTTAAAAACGTGGAACATGACAAAATCATTCTAAAGTTCATTGGAATAAAAAATATGCAAGAAAATGATGAGGAATCCCTCTCAAAACAGAAATGAGTAAAGATGGGTCACTGGCTCTACTAGATAAAATTAGATGAAAAATATAGAAAAAAAGCTACTGGCCACAGTGGAAGAAGAGTATTCAGAAATGAATCTATGTATCTATATTAGAATTTAACATATAATTAAATTCTCATTTACTAAAAGATATTACAGGCACTTGATAGACATTTATCATTTTATTTTATTTTTCTTTTATTTTAGAGAAAGAGTTCAGGTGGGGGAGAAGTGACAGAGGTAGAGAGAGAGAGAATCTTAAGCAGGCTACACAGCATTCAGTGCAGGGGACAACGTAGGGCTCAACCCGCTGACCCTGGGGTCATGACCCTGGGATCATGATTGCCACCCAGGCACCCAATATACATTTATAATTTTAAAGCATGTTTCCTTCTCTAATCCTCATACCAAGAAATTTCCCAAATGAACTGCATATTTCCATTTGAAAAGAAAAACCTCTAAATATATTAGAATAAAATATCTTGAGCAGCTTAATAATCTTGGAATGGGAGTGAAAACAAATATATAAATAATAAACTATTGGAAGATCAGATTCTCAAAGACATTTTAAATCTAGATTATAAAACCTTACATGCATGTTCAAACTGGAAAAGTTTTATAATTATATATATATATACTTATATATATTTATATTTAATGTTATATATATAAATATGTATATATATATATTTAACATTAGAACATTTATTAGAACAATGTATTTTGAGAGAAAGAAGAGTGCACAAACAAGGGAGGGGCAGAGAGAGAGGGAATGAGGGAGGGAGAGAGAAAATCTCAAGCAGGCTCCGCACTGTCAGGGCAGAGCCCGATGCAGGGCTCAGACTCACAAACCGTGAGATCATGACCCGAGCCAAAATCTAGTTGGATGCTTAACCACTTGTGCCACCCAGGTGTCCAGAAGATTTTTGTAATTAACGTGACAGAAAGGGCTTAATAGATTTACTTACAGAAAGTTCTTAGGTATCAATAAGAAAAAAGCAAATAAAATATGCAAAATCCTATCTAGATAATTCACAGAGTCCATAATATAAAGGCCAACAAATATGTGGAAGATATTTCATATTATTAGAAATAAAGATGCAATGAAAACAGTAAGAGACTAAATTCTATCAGAATTTGACAAATTTTAAAATGTCTGATTGTAGTAGGTGTAAAAGAAGATGCAGGAAAACATACTTTTTGTCTGCTTTTTTTTTAACTGAATGTGGAAGTCATTTTCTCAAATTGGTTTATCTGGATTCCTATTAATGTGAAGAGTTGCTGTGGCCAGATGTGATCTGCAGGGAAGAGAAAGAGCAGGTGTACAATGGGGTATCTTCCAGGACCATCAATTTTACAGGATGACAAGTAACTTAAAGCATCATTTGTAAAAATTACAAGAACAGATAACGAACAGAGTGGAACATAAAATCCACATGACAAAAGCAATTTTTACAATGGTGGCAGACTGATTTAGGCTATAGCCTAGGAATTGGTTGTAGGTGCATGATTTGCATGTGTATTTCATGTAAGGATATTGGCACTTTTTAAATTTGGAATGTGAAACGATTATCCAGCCGATGCTACAGGAAGCCACTTCAAGCTTTATATTTACCGTTAAGTGGGTGAAACAGAAAAACCCAGCAACTGAATTGGATAAATACGTGGTGACAGCTGATCTTGATGAAGCAAGTATTCACAGTGGAACCACAGAACTGAGCCATCTAAACTAGGTAGGGATTTGCAAAGAAGGGGAAGAAGAGAGGGATACCTGAGTCTTGAAGGATAAGAACTGTCTTGAGCAAGGGACCAGAAATAGAGAACATAGATCAAGGCACGGAGTTCTTAAAAGATGTGGCCTGTGTGGGGAGCCCCAAGTGAGCTGGCATGGCCATAGGCTGCATGTGAGCAGTTGTTGGGAAATAAATAAAAGCAGCAGAAAGAGGTATCCTGAAGAAGCTTGCGTGTCAAGCTAAAGAGAATGAAAATTATCCTGGAGGAGATTCTTTTAGGAAACTATTTTTGGTTTTCAGCGGAGAGTGTAAGCATACCGTCTAGAGGGCCCTTGGAAGTGTGTGAGGAGGGTGTTTGTGCTTAGCATAAAAATTGGGAGATATTCTAGGTGTTTTGTGGATAGGCCAAAGATGCTGAATATCCTGCATGCAGGCCAATCCCTTTGAACAAAATCGAAACCATCCAAAATATAAATAGAATGCTTATTGAAAAATACTGAATGAAAGGAAGACACATATTGTGATTTGCATATTAGAAACATCACCTTGGAAACAATACTTAAGGGAGAAATTTCAAAATGAGTGAGACTGAAAATAGAGAGATTAGTTAGAACAAGGTTGGAGAAAAAGAAACAAGGAATAAGTCAAGGCCACTGAGGATGGAGAAAGAGGGATGGATTTGGGAGATATTTAAGAAATAGGATCAATAGAATATGATGAAAAAGAAGGGGGTGAGGCAGCAAGCAATTTCAGATAATTCTCAAGTTTCTAGGCTCGGTAGCTGGATGGAAGATGGTGGCATTTACTAAGATGGGGAGTAGTTAAGGGGACAGGCCGAGGACACATGCAATGTGCCTGTGGAATATCCAGCTGGACGTAGGCTGGTATTATACTTAACGATATTTGAGCCTTCCCATCAACGAGCTGTTAAAGCTTTGGATCACTCAAGAAGGAATTAAAAGGAGAGCAGTGAACTAGGACAGATCACTGGGAACATTGATGTTTAAGGGGGAAAAAAGAGAAAGAGAAAAGTTATATTCCTATTATTACCAGTATTATTTTTTAATTACAGCATCCTGAAACTTAGTTGTTAAAAGTAACCACAAACTTTGGAAAAGAGAGCTTGAAGCCACCTCTGATGCTGTAATGCAGTTCTTGTTCTCATTTTTACACTTTCATGACTAAAGCCATGAAGACCCAACAGAAGAAAATATGTGGATGAAAATTCTGGTTGAAAATCAATGTAGGCAAAGACACCAGTGAGGCTGTTACAATATGAAGCCCTAAAGATGAAATGCAGCATAATTCTATATAATTTTTTAAATTTTTAAATGTTTTATTATTTCTTTTTTTGAGGAACAGAGAGGGACAGAGTGTGAGCAGGGGAGGAGCAGAGACAGAGGGAGACACAGAATCTGAAGCAGGCTCCAGGCTCTGAGCTGTCGGCACAGAACCCGATGCAGGGCTTGAACTCACTGACCTTGGGATCATGGCTTGAGCTGAAGTCAGATGCTCAACAGACTGAGCCACCCAGGAGCCCCAATAATTCTATATAAATTATGCTTATAAGTCTTTGATGAATTTTATTTTGATGCCACCAAGAAGCATTTCAAATGATATTTAATTCATATTAATGCCTTACCACGTGACTATCTTACAAGGCAAAAAACCAAAAACCCAAACTGCATTTCTTTGAATCAAAGAATATGATTTACCACCATTCAAGGACGGCACACCAAAAGCCTATGCATATAAGCAATTATGCTTAAATGCCACAGGTATCATAAGAGATCTGTCTGCATGTATGTGAAATAAAAAATACAGATTCAATGGTAATAAACAGAGGAAGGTAGAACAGCAATGTCAATGTGAACAATTTTCCCAACAGTTGAAGCTGTTCTAAGATAGATGATACAAGGGAAGGCAGCTGGAGATACAGAATGATAACAATTATTAGCCACTAATAACAGAAATGGAAGACATCTGTAATGAAAATGTAAGCCCCAAAGATTCAGATAGGAAGGTGCAATGCAGTCCACGCTCCTCCCTGGGACATCTGACGTGTTTCGCTACATAATGCTGTGCTCTGTGGGTTCCTCCAGGCAGTGAATGCCTTAATTCCTTCAAATATGTGCTCTTGCTGTCTCCACAGAGAATAGTCTCCAGGTGGCTTAAATTCAAGACAAAATTTGAAAATCAGGCCCAAATCATTTTTATCAACAGCACTAACAATACCTGCCTTCTGTTCAGTTTCCTTTCTGTGCTCATAGCCCTTGAATTCATCACCATCTTAGCCCTTAAAATTAAATCCTCCTTTTCTTCAACCATTAAAAGCTACAGGATGCCAAATGAGACTCTTGCTGATGCTCTCTCCACAGCCTCCCTCCCACCACGTATACACCATGCTGACCTTTTCCCCTTTCCTTTGGAAGTTTTGCTCCCTAATGATTTCATCTGGAGCCAGATGATTTCATCGACCATCTGTAGAAGGATAATTTCCAAATCTACTTAGCCGCCCCTGACCTAGTATTCTCCAATCAGTCACACATTTTATCACGTTCAACCACTCTTCCAGATGAATCACTGTTATGTTGAACTGCCACGTAGAAAGTTGTGTAACTTTCCACTTAGTCCTCCCTTATTAAACAGAAACATCTCATGCATGACTTTTGATGTCCTCCTTTTGCTGACCCCTTTTTCTCCTCTTAACCCAATTTTCCCATCAAGTATGTCTACTCTCTGTGACTCGTTTGTCTAGTCTTTGAAAAAAAAAAAGTACTCTGTTTTTTTTTGTCAAATTTTTTTAGTCTTATCCACTTCTTCCCTAAAATGGTGATTCATTCTTCTTCTTCAAAACAGATATACCTTAATTGCCTGTAAATCTGATCCTGTCCCCCCACACCTCCTTCGGTCTTGTACTCTCCTCAGGCAATAGTCTTCCAATAATTAAAACCTTTATAAGGCTCTACATTAAGAATCAAATAAAAAGCAAAAACAAAAGCAAAAAAAACCTGTCACCTTACCTTTCTAAGTTCTTTGGTCCAGACTATACTTTCAGCCTTATCTTATTACAGCACCACAAGAAACCCATGCTCCATCTGAAACTGGATGAATTTAAACAACAAATATACCCCATAACTCTGCACCTGTTTCTTTACAGTATTTCCTGTGAACTTCTTTTCTCTCTCTCCCTGAAAAAGTCTGCCTCAAAGGCCACCCTCTGTATATAACCTTTCATGAGCTCTGCTAAGTGGACATGATTGTTCCGTCCTGTGCCTTTCTAGTACCTCATGTCTCTCTAACACAACTTATTATGTTGAGTCTTGTGTTTTCTAAACTTCATGGTCTCTCATTCTCCTTGAGCCTTCTTGAGCATTTGGTTCTGGGCCTTGCATTAAATAATTGCTCAATAATGTTTCTGAATTCAAATGAATGGATTTAGGTAGTATGGATTCTTCACTATTCCATGGGCATAGAATAATTGTTCCTGCCTCTATTTCTCTTCTTCTTTTGTTTCTTAGTCTGAAATTACTTCCCTTTTCTCCACCATTTGCCCAAATCATACTCCTTTTTTATTGCACAACTCAAGTTTTATCTTCTTGAAGACTGTACTGACAATATAATCATCACTGACCATTTCTTTTTCTCATGTAATGTCTGTATCTCCTTAGTTGAACCCACACATCTTGGCACTTAATTGTTCACCACCATGAATGCTTTTGCATTATTTCATATGAGTTCAACTTACCAATTCTAGGCAACATATTCCTAAGGAGAAGCAATTATTTGTTATATCCCCCATAGTGTTTAGCAGAGTGCTGAGCACAGAGTAGGAGCTTATTGTAGATAATACATTGCTCCACTCATACTTTCTCTTCAAAGCCAAAGCATCAACAGCACCTGGGAATACCTGTACCTGTTACTGAGAATTCACAACCATGCCCCTCATTGAGAATTGCTTTTAGTCACCAGGACTGCCTTACTGAAGGTAAGTTCCATTCCCTCCGGGTCCAGTCAATGACTAACTCAAGGATGCACAGACCCATCCCTCTTACTGTGAATTATAACAACTCTGAAAGGACATCTCAGTTCCAGAATTTATTACAGGGTTGTCTGAAACCTCAGTGTCAATTGCATGTGGGTCAGCTTCTTCTGTCCAAACCTGCTTTTCTGTATCTCTTGAAATGATTCCTTAATAAATCTTCTGGTCACACTTTGCCAGTTTAGAGTCTGTTTCCAGAGAACTCAATCTAAGAATGAGCTTAAATCGTTTTTTTTTTTTTGGGGGGGGCGGGGTTTTTTTCCTCTTCCTATTTAATTATGAAGTATCTCATTTTCAACATTGCAACAAGCATATCATTGTTTTCAGATCATCATTAAACTGATTTGAAATAAGTTTTATGGACCACAAAAGGTAGTCTGATTTCTGTTAATAAGAATCATATCAGATATGATTAAAAGATGCCAAGTAATTTTGTACATTTTAGTAAAACATTTAGGAGTTTTAAAAGGAAGTATGTTTTAGGACAGTATTTAAAGAGATGAGAAGAAAAAAGAGAAGCAAAATTATCATCAGAGAAGAATTTGTTTAAAAAAATGTTGGCCATAGATGATATATATTTTTTTCTTTATGACATGAATTCAACAAGTGGTTCTTTATAAGGGCTGTGAAAACCATAGTGTGGCAGACTGGGAAACACAAAGATTTGGTGAGAGCTTTTGTCTATGTTCTATCATGTAGAATGTTTCCTTAATATTATATCAAACTCAGTGAGTTATGACTCAATGGAGAATTGTGTCTGAAAGGAAAACATTTTTCACAGTTTATGACTCACTCTTAAAAATAAGCACATTCCTCTAAGATAGAACCCAGACAAGTAAAATTTTAGCATAAACTAGATAAAAGTAAAGACATTTTGGTGTGATTTCTAACTTTGAAGCCATTACTCATTAAAAATAATTGCCTTTGTGTTTTTCCTAATTATTCCCAAAATCAAAAAAATATTTTTATATAAAAGTGGTATCACATTAAATGAAATAAGTGGAATACAAAATTGCCTCTGTGGTATTGTCACAGTTATGTTAGAATATACATAAAATATTTTAAGGAAATATCCACTGGTATGGGACAAGGATAATCGATTTTCCTTCTTACTTGTCTGCATGTTCCCAATATGTTACAATGATTATATAAATTTCATCCTCAAGACTTATAAAATGAATTTGACTTCAAATAATAAAGTTGTTGTTAAATGCCAGTGTGAGGTAAAGAGGGTTGTATTCAGTCCTTCAGTGAGTAAGAGATAATAAAGTGATAGTATGGTTTTAAAATGATAATATGAATTGGGGGATTGTATCACATCACTGTAATCTATAAGACACTGGAAAACTGATAGAACCTCACTTGATCTCACTTTTTAAAATCTGTGATTAGTGACCTTGGAATACATATTCTAAGCTTACTTATCTTCATAGTATGCTGTGATTTTAAAATTGAAACAACAAACTTTTTTTTCATCTTGCTGCTAGGTACTTGGCTGGTTTACTTTCATCACTTCTCTATCTTCTTTGCTGCTTCCTCTTCATTTTTCCCACTTGTAAATATTGGAATACTCCAGAGTTCAGTTTTTATTCACTTTCTCTTATCTTTCTACACTCAGTTACTTCATGATTGCATCTCCTTCCATGAATGTAAAGGCCATACGTATGCTGAAACTCCTAAGTGTGTTTCTCTAACCTGGACCTCCCCTCTGACCTCCGAATTTGTCTAACCATCAACTCAGCAAGTCTATTTAGATAATTGATAGGCATTCAAATGTAGCCTATCCAGCCTAGAATCTTGAACCCCTCAAATCTCTAACCTTGACAGTCTCCTCCATCTCAGCTATTAGCGACTCTCTTCCTCCAATTACTCAGGCCAAAAGCTTTGGATTCATGCTTGACATCTCCTTTTCTCTTAGGTCACACATCCAAGTTATTAGCAATTCCTTTTGCGTCCATATTCAACATATATCTAGAACTCAACTACTTTTCATCACTTCCACTATTACCATCCTGGTGGAAGCTACCATGATCTTTGGTCCAGATTATTGTGATGGACTCCTAATCATTCTCATGGATTCTGCTCCAACACACTGTTATGTCAAAAGAGCAACTACAGCAACAGGCTAAAACTGTTCGTCAGATCATGCTGTCCATTTGCTCAATGACTTCTTCTCTTACTGAGGGCAAAGGCCAAGATCCTTGCAGTGGCCAAATAGAAGTAGAGTGGCCATATAATATCATCAAATCAGAATACTTACAAGAGTTCTAAGATGCTGAATGTCATGAGACATCCAGAAAATACTTACAATTAGTGCTTTCCCAGGCAAAGCTGAACTACGGACCCATGGTCACCCTTCCTCTAAGAGTCCATACTATCTGCTTCCCTGTCTATTTCTGTGGTCTTTTCTTGTATTACTCTCCCACATGCTAACTGCTCCTACCATGCTACCTTTGCTGTCCCTTGAACACACCAAGAACATCCCACTCTCAAGACCTTTGCAATTACTGTTCCCTCTGTCTGAAGCAATCTTCTTCAAGGTCTCCATATTGCTTGCTTCCTGAAAGATATTTGGAAACTTTAGTGGGGATCTCAGTTAGACCACCGAATACATGGCTCATTTGTTCTACTAAATGCAGATGTAAATTTGTGAGTTATCTTCAGTGAAAGTGCTGACTGAAGTCTTGGACATAAATAAGATTGTGCAGGGGAGATATTAGAAAGACTAATGGCAGTGTAATGACTGATGAGAGGAAGACGATAGAGATGGAGAAGGAATTTCCCCCAAGACATGCATTTACCCTTTCTCCAGTGTACCACTAGCATGGTAACTTTTAGACTGCTGTCATGATTTGTAGTATTAGCTCTAAATTCAGATTGCTTGTGTTAAATTAACCCCAAATCTTAACCTCTTACTAGCTAAGTGACCTTTGGCAATTTACCTAATCTTTCATGATGTTTTTCTTTCTTCTTTTTTTTTTTTTTTGTAAAATGAAGATAATAATACTCATAGAATTGAATTGCACATTAATTGATAAGTTTAAGGTGACTAGAACAATGTTTGGCCATATTCACAATGCTTGGCTCATTAGTTATGTTGTTATTGTAGGAGAATTCCTCTGAACTTCTGAAAAGTTCTGAACTTCTATTTCATTCAAGGTTCTGGCTGTATGAAGTGTCTCATGGTCTGGAAACTGGGTGGAAAGTCATGTCTTACATGATTGTTCAACCAAGCTCTCTTTCTACCTGGGCTGCACTGGAATTTTTTGTCATTATTGTTTAGAAAAAACTAAGCCCAGCTCTCACAGTCAGCCCATTTAATAGGGCCCAAATAGTAGGCCCTTTATCAATTGCTCATCCCCAAAGATATTATATTTCACAGTTAGGCTTTTTTTTTTTTTAACCATTCTAACCCTATTGTCTCTTAACAGCTTTCAACAGTTATTCTCACTTTGTTTCTGGTGATCTGGTGAGATCTAGAGATGCTCTTTGGTCTTTGCTCACTCCTGTCATCTCCACTGAAGCAAGGAGTTTATTTCAGCTAGTCTGTTTTCCACTTCCATCTCCAGACTAAAGACACACTTACGGGGAGGTTTTCAAAAGCACTGGCAATACTTCACTGTGTCTCTCTCGAGATCTTGGTGGTCCATCCTGAGACTACAGTTAGAAGGTATATCTTGTCTCACATAGGATAAGCCATTCCAACATTTCTATCTTAAGTTCTTTAATTCTCCATCTGGTAGGAATTTTGCGATGTCTCGAATCATTTTGTTCATTTAATTTGGGCTGCCTTAGAGGCCTGGTTCAGTCAACCAACCATGTTAATAATTATAACCTAGAATTTTCTGTTCACTTTCACATATTGGTACATTTTGTCGAATCTGAATTGCACAATTCTTCTTTGTCTAGTACCTCAGAACCCACTTCCACACATATTGTCCAGATTTTAGAACAAATGGTTTAAATACATTTTTTCCTTCTTTTTATGTGTAAGCCTCCTCCTGAGATTGACTTTTTAGTTGTTATAATTGCTCCTCAATGCATTCTGGGATCTGGCTTTATTTATAAATCTGTAGACAATAAGCGGTGCTGGGAGTGAAGCATGGGAAGAATTGTTCTCTTCTAGACATCTTTTCATCTCAAGAAAGGCAAAAACATTCCCAGGCAGAAAAGAAAGGGTCCTATTTTACATGGTTAGAGTAATTTAATATGAAACAGGAATATTTGAAGAGAGTTCTTTCAAAAATCCCATGCGGATTTTTGGGTCCTATTATTTCCCACTTATGTATCAGTCAAACAAGGAATTTGAAAATCCATTTAGATTTATGTTGAAGTTTGCGGATCTGCAAAATTAAGGTTTATATTTGCTTTTTGGTAATCTCAAACCTGTGCAAATAGATGAGTTTTAAAATGTGTTTTTTCACATTTATATACTTATTTCAGCACAGTCAGACAAAGGCCAAAACTTTCCTCCTGCACCTTGAGCCAAGAAGTTAGGGGTTTGAACTTGTCATTCTCTTCCTGTGCATCACCAATAAAGCAGACACACCCACTTGCAGGACTGCAATTTCTCATGAAATTTAAGTGTCCTGCTGTGTAGCAGATGTCATTCATCCTCTTCAGCCTTAGCTTCAAAGTGCAAATTATTCCTGGTGATGACAGATGTGAGTCTTATCTCCCTAGGCTGCCAAGTTCTCATCTCTGCATTCACATTGGATTTTCCTATATTTACCCCTAACCAGCTCAAACATTTGATCCCAGAGTTTTTCCATTTTCCTGAATTTCTGTTCACCACCATCACCGCTGTTATCAATTGCTGACCTAGTCGGGGTTCTTTGTTACAAACAACCTAAATCAACTTGGTTGTTTTAAGTAGAAATGTAATTTATAGATTTTGTCCAAAGTTCAAGGAAATTCAGAGAAAGCTATAGAAGCCAGGCTCATAAATAAACAGAAATGAAGAGAATGCTGACATTCAGTGCCGTATTCAAAATCACACCCCAAAAGCAGCCTGGTGAAACCATCATAGCACTGCACATTAGATGCTATTTTGGGCATAAGGCTGCAGATGGAATTAAGGTTGCTAATCAACTGACCCTGAGATGGGGAGATTATCAGAAATTGTCAAAGTTGCACCCAGTGTAATTACAAGAATCCTTATAAATAAAAGAGGGAGGAGAGTCAATGCCAGAGTGATGCAATGTGAAGAAGACTTAGCCAAATATTTCTGGCTTCGAAGATGCCTAAATTTAAAACTCCACATCATTTAATTTTAATGCATAATGCAAACTCAGCTTTCTCTCTGTCTCTCTCTCTCGGTCTCTGTCTCTTTGTCACACACACACACACAAAATATATATATATATATATGCACGATTCGTGGGTTCAAGCCCCATATTTGGCTCTGCATTGACAGTGAAGAACCTGCTTGGGATTCTGTCTCCCTCTTTCTCTGTCCCTACTCTCTCTCAAAATGAATAAACATTAAAAAAAAATTTTAAATAAATAAATCATATAGACTAAGCAAACTTCAAACTATAAAGTCAAATGTGCAAGACTATACTTATGGTAACTAAAAGAATAAGAATTTGGTGGTAGAAAAGGACCTGACTCAAGAGGGCAATGAGGCAGTGTGCAGTAAAAATGTGGTAGAGAAGCCTCAACCTCCAATTATTCTTAATATTAACGTCTGTTTTGCCAGACCCTGCTTTCTTCCGCTAAATTACCAGCATCTTCCTTCTTGATTACTCCCACTTTGGGGACCGTCGAATTTACAATGTTATTATTTCCAAGGATGACTCAAATAGAACATCCTCAGTTTTCAATATGCCCCAGGAGTTTCACTGATGTAAAAATCTGATGTAAAAATCTGCGAGATTCCCCACTGAGCATTATCTCTCTTCTGAACAGAGATTATTATCTCATATTCCTGAGCTCGTTACATTATTAAGCTAGAGAGTTAGAATTCAATATGCCTTTTTTCAAGTATGCTTAAAGAATTCAATATGCTCCAGAGTTCATGAGTGTACACATGCATTTCTTGTAGCTATGAAAAGTGACAAAAACCAGGAGTGTTTTATTATGATATTTTATTATGGGTGTCTGTAAGAAAAAAAGATCAACAACCACATACAAGTTTACAAAGTTAAGTTTCAACACATTCTCTGTGTTACTGTGACAACAGCAGCCTCATTTGTTTCTTGTTGTTGACTTTTACAGGATCAAGAGAGAGACACGCCAATAAATCTTTTTGACAGGAGACATGTACAGATGGTGTGCATTTATGTTTTGAAGGCAAGGCAACAACTCTGACCTAGAGTTTTTAAAGTGAAAGTACATTAGCACCATAATATGTGTCTTCAAAGCCTTCCCAAATATCAGTAATCTTGATCGTTTCAGCAATGACAAGAAAAGAGAAAAGCACCTTTAAAAGCAGTTGGTATCCAAGATTCAAATGTGGATTTTAAAATATTTCCTTAAATTCTTATGCTATACTTTTTTCTTATGCTATCACTTTTTTGGGAAGTGAATGAATGAAATTCATAAGTTTTGCCGATTTATATAATTTTTCTCGTCTTCCAGGACTTCTAGAATTCATCTGTATTTCTGACCAGGTTGAGGTAGTTGAAACAGGGAGGTCTTTCCTAATTTCATGTTTGACTATTTCAGAAAGAAAGGTTATCTTTTAATGGTAAGCCTAGTCATTGCTCTGCAAATGGGCTAGGATTCAAAGAATGTAACACAGTGTTATTTTAAGAGTGTTGAAGTTTATTTATTATAGCACCATTGAGACATTTTGAAATTGGAATTGGTAAAAAAATAGAACAAAAAGCATTTGAACTGTATTTGGTGTAACAGCAAAAAAAAAAAGTATCCTTTTTTGCCAAATTATACTTTTTCCAAAACTTTTGGAAATAAATAACTGGAATCGAGTTGGTCACTTGTACTGGTTGACAAGGTTAGAACGAGAGGAACACATATGGGTGTGAATTTTTTTGCTGGGGTTTCAGATAGAGTTTGGTTTATAAAAAGCAAACGGGGCCAATGTCCACACCAAATTCTTGATCAGGACCACCAACATCATAGGGTGCAATATCTACAATAGGTAATCTCACGGCCTTGCGTGTTCGATATTCGAAGACTGTTTTGCCCCATTCCCCAGTGTGTTTCTGTAAAAAAGAGCAAAACAATGTAAGCGATTATGACATTATAATTACTCAGACACTTTCTCTGACTGACCAAGTTAAAAAAAAATAGTTTGCTCTAAGGGAATTGCTAACTTGCCATGTTATCTTCCATGCATATGAGACCTGTTCCATTTTAAAGCTATAATCATACGAGATAATAAACCATATTGTTCATCAAAAGCCTTATAGAACTTCAAAGAAAACCCAGCAGAGAGATCGCTACAGGCCAGTGCATTCTCAGGAGGCCTGGTTCTGTCTGGTCACAGCTACCAAGTAGATGACAGGTTTACTAGAAGTGGATAGGTCTCTCATAATGGAATTTGTAATTCTAGAAGTGTTTTCTCCCTTTGGTCATAAATGGTAAAAACAAAGAATAGATTTAAAGTTAACCTTGAAAATTGAGAAGAAAGCAGAGATTTTAGATTTGAGTCCATATGAGGGCTATTATGCAGAATGTATAGTAAGCATCCAGATTATCTGATAAAGTTTATATTATGGATTTAAATTTCAATTGCTTTCATTTCAACTGATTTCACCTGGAGGTTGGGAAGATATATTTTTTTGTGTAGTATTGAACATTCCCTGCAACGAATCAGTAGATTCTATGTGACTTGCACCAAATGCTATCTTTTGTTCACCCTCATTATTTTCCTTTCTGCTTTTCAAAATAGCATGATTAAACTAAAAATGCTGAGATCATTGTGACCCTTGCTTATAAAAATGTTACTACTTACAGTGCAACCATCCTCCAGAACTGTGTATGTGAATTTGCTATTCCCTTCAGCCTTGAATTCACCTTCATTTGAACCCATCAGCCTCAGGGCTTTCTTTACATTCCCACTGGCCTGATCCATGTATGCAATGCTATTCTTGCAGTGATACGTGATGTTTTGGGAGGCCCGGCTGGAGAGAAGTCGGAGGAATGCCAGCTGGACATCGAGGACATCTTCAGGAAGGTCAGGATTGCCATAGCTAAACTGTGGAAGGTAACAAACAAAACTGCTTGAATATCTTAGTTGCAACCGTAATTCCCAAGGGATTCATGCAGTATAATATGGTCATTATAATGTAGGTTATTTGTATATTTTATGAATGAATATTTATATACAAATATTTTAAATACAAAATTTTAAATACAAATACAAATTTTAAATACAAATATTTTATATACAAATACAAATTTTATATACAAATACAAATTTTATATACAAATTTTATACACAAATATAAAATTTTATATACAAATTTTATATACATGCAAATAAAAATTGCATGTATAACATATAACGCTAGAGTAAAAAAAGGTGTTAAGAATTGAAAGAAAGGGGGTTGCATACAAGAATAAGGAATCTACTCCTGAAATCATTGTTGCACTATATGCTAATTTGGATGTAACTTTAAAAAAATAAAATTAAAATTTAAAAAAGCATAATTCAGTCTAACCTAACTTTGGGAGAGAAGTTATAAAGGTTATAAAATTAGTCACCTGAATACATAAAATCATTTGGGCTCTTGTATTTATTAACTAACTTAGCTTTGTGATAAACAAGTAGATGGAACCAGAAAAGTCAGGTAAGTAGGAATAATTTAGTTAAAAAAAATATCCTTTATTACCTGAAAACCACCATCCATGGTTTCTCCAAACCAAACATGTTTCTTCTCAGCACCAGAATCTATCCACCAGTTCTTACGTGGAACATTCACAGGACTGGCATTTATGCATGTTTCCCCAGTTTCCATATTACAGAATACTTTAATAGCATCCAACTTGCAGCCTTGGTTAGGATCAATCCAATATTCTCCTGAATAGTCACACACACACACACACACACACACACACACACAAGAATGGGAATTGGTTATGAAATCCAGTAATGAAGTTTGGGCCAGAATGATTTTGTTTGTTTACCTGGTAAGGCATGCAAAATGTTACTTGCTAATGTATTTGTATTTTGTAGTACAATATAATATAGAAACTTTTAGATTGAAATTCTTGAGGTAAAGAGTTAGCTATGATAATTAAAAAGCACTGATGTACAATATAGCGTCTTGATATTGAAAAATAATGATATAGTAAGCCAAGACATTTTGATTGGTATTTTGTATTTATTGAACTCTTTCCCTCTCTTTTAAGATGATTATCTATTTAATGTGGGTTTACTAACTAATGTAAGCTTTTGGTCTAATCTAGATCTATGCCAGTAGGTTTAACCCACTGATGGTTAGTCTCTATTTTAAGTAATTTTCAGAAATGACTCCTAACAAAGACAATGTTCCATTGCCGAGATACTTGAAAGCCTGAAATAATCTTTGTCTCTCAGAAAGAATTAACCCAATATATGCAAAACCTTACAATATTACAATATTTGATTTTATTTTATATAAGTCTCAGATTTTTCATTTCATTGTTTCTTAACATGAAAAATCTAATAATTAGATTTATTAAAAATTAATTGCATTAAATAAATACTGCAAAATTAAATTGCAGATGATGTCTGTTATCAAGCTATATAAATTTTATCCTGAAAACACTGTGATATATGTGCTTTATCATTCAAATAACTTTGGAATGATATGCAGAAACATACCAAACTATGACTTACATTAAAATTTCTACAAAACTGTCTTTAAATTTTCCTACGTTTGGAATATTTTGAAGGCATTTATGTTACAGCCAAAGTACACCTTCAGTTTCTATTTTCTTAAAATATCAAGCAGTTTCAATTCAACTAACATTCTTTAAGTACTGTTTTGGCTATAAAATTTTTTCTATTTTCAGTGAAAGTTTTCTTTTCCCCCAATTCTAATATAAGCAGCTTTCTCTGGAGTCCTGTTGCCATGAATACAAAAGACTCCCCAACATACCACTCTGGAGTTCAGGATGGCAGAACTTCAGGTCTCGGCAGTTCCGAGCCGGGTGTTTACGGGACCCATCAGGACTAATGAGGCTCTCTATCTGTCCATTGACTGATTTGAGTGAGGTCATAATCTCCTCGGTGTTGATTTTGAAATCCATTGGTTCATCTCCATAATATGGGGCAAATCCGCCAGCTTTTTCACCTCCAATACCAGCGAAGGCAACACCCCCACCAGCACCACAGCATGGACCAGGGGCACCAGGAGGTCCAGGAGGACCCGGTTGTCCTGGGTGACCTGGGGAGCCCTAGGACGGGTAAGAACAGGCATCATTGAGGTGTACTTGGTCTTTGCTGAACGAACATGTTGTTAGGCCAATAAAATGCATTAAAAACAGTCATGTTATGTCATCAAAATTATTTTAAGAAAGATTTATTTGAATTGTTTTATAATCAAATGATAACCGAATTATAATACATTCAATTTGTTACCATGAAATTTATTGTGCTCCCCTATATACGAATCAGTGGAGTTAGAGCACAAATTTTACTCAATCATGTTTCCTTCTGAATAAATGATGTAAACAACTCTAATTCTGACATGACAGAGGACTTATGACCAGAAACCTAGATTCTGCCCCGGGATTTGTCATTAACTTTGTGTCTTTGGGCTGATGACTTATTTGTGTTTCAATTACCACATGTGTTAACTTGGGGGGATAAGGGTTTCATTCCACTTATGCCAAAGATGTAGGATAGGAAGGCAGTAGGAATGACGGTACCAGTAGCAAAACAGGAGTCATGGAAGCTGTTTGAGAAGTGAGATGTACCACACGCTTGCAAATTATTATGATAATCGTGATTGTGAGATCTCTAGTGTGAAATCAACACTGGCAGAGTTCATTTGGTTACTTGGGCTTTTGCCTTTATTCTGATACAACTGCTCTCCGATCAAACTGCAAAAAGGTTTTTTCTCTTGTGGCTATCGTGTGCTGGAGAAAGTCTTAATGCGGTAGAGAATGTCTTAAAGCCATTGCTCATTTTCTAAATTAAACTGGATGCTTACATTGTGTTTAACTCACTCTCTCAGTTTTAAAGTCTCGCGAAGTGTTTCTGAAAATATGAAGATTGCAGCACATTAAATGCACATATTTGTAAGAGGTGTCTTACCTCAGATCCTCTTTCACCTCTGTTACCTCGAGGCCCCGGGGGTCCAATGGGACCTGGATGTCCACTTGTTCCATCTTTGCCAGGGGGCCCACTGGGTCCAACAGGTCCCTAAAAAATGTCATGATATCACAGTGCTAGAATATCTTTCTCCAGTGCTAACATTTTAAAAACACTGATTTTCCAATATCATTCTGTGGCACTTACTCTGGGGCCTGCGGGTCCTGGACTACCAACTGCACCTTGGTGACCAGCAGGACCCTGCAAGGAAGAGAAGGGTGGATATAAATGAAGACTTCTGAAAGATTTATGAAACTGTACACTCAAGATCAAATCAAGAAACATGGGGATCATGGTGGAATATGATTTTCTCTTTCCTTAATCTTCCCACTGTCTCATGCCAACTACTATTTCAGATAAGCCCTTGAACCCTTTCTCACCTCTCTGTTAGCATCTTCTCTTAAAGATGGGCATTTTTCTACTTTTGGTCTCTACCATTTGCCTATCTCATCAGTTAACACACACCGAAGGGGATTTTCTAACAAAATGGATGCACTTACTGGAGCACCTGGGGCTCCTGGATTACCAGGGAATCCTCGATGTCCTTTGATGCCATTAGAACCACGTTCACCTGTTTCACCTTTGTCACCACGTGGGCCTTGGGGACCCTTTACAAACACATTTCAAATTAAGGTCATAAACACACACACATGTTAGTAAAACAAAACAGAATTTATAGCAATTAAGTCTATTTGATGACATTCTATTAGCTACAGATCCCATCGACACTGCATACATGCAACAATAAAGATTGTTCTTGTAACTTTCATTTCTGGATGGATAATGGCATGAAACTCCAGTGTCTGATATATAAGTCCTTGGCCCCAAGAAACTTTTAGATCCTGAACTGCTTTCTGTATCATGAAAGGAAACTTAAAATTCTGTCCCATAGTGGCGTGTTTTGTCATCTCCTTTTCTGAACAGGCTGGAAAATAGAACACTTCTTATACCGTGGAATGAGTTAAAAAAAAAAAAAAAACAACTCACAGGAGCACCTCGGGAGCCAGCAGGACCTGGAGCCCCAGAAGGACCAGCAGGGCCCTGAAATAAAACCAAACACACAGGGAATTGTTAATTGATATAGGTTTTGTTTCCTTTAAAAGTGAATAGTTTCACAGTGATGGAAGAATAGTATGCACACTAGCATTGAAAGTTAGTGCCATTTTCTCCTTCAAAGAGCTTTCCCTATGTATATCTTTACCAAGGGCTCCAAACAGGAAATCCAAGAAAGGCTTGTTAATTCAGCCTTGCATTCACCCAGTGAATATACAATTGGTCTGATTAAAGCTGCTGTGAATTTACTAATGAATTCCTCATTGACTACTGCCAGAAACTTATCAGACACCTTTATTACCACAGTTACCTAAGGAACAACTAGGATAAAAACTAAAATGAATGATAGTAGGTCGTTTGGTTGGCAGATCTGGAGGAAAGGAGGTAAGCAAAGAAAGAGAGTCCTCATTAGAACTCACGGTTTCTCCTCTGTCACCATTCTTTCCAGCCGGACCGACGGGGCCAGGTGGGCCTGGATGACCAGGAGCACCAGGAGGACCAGGAGAGCCGTTTTCTCCACGGTCACCCTGAGGACAAATTCACAGACCCCAAATAAATATGATCAGTAGTTATTGCTTTAAGTACACGAACTTGGATTACCTGGGTTATGGGTTTATTATACCTTGCCACCAGGAGCTCCATCTCGGCCTGGCAGACCATCTGATCCTGGGTTTCCCTGATTTAAAAAAAAAACAAAAAAAGGAGAAAAGAAATCAAACTCTTTGGAACCATTCAAACTATCCAAGCCATGTATTCTCAATGGTAGCAACAGCATCCAAAGAGCATAAAAACTAGTTCCCAGCAGGGTGCTTGGGTGGCTCAGTCGGTTAAGTGGTCCACTTCGACTCAGGTCATGATCTCAAGGTCCATGAGTTCATCCCCACACTGAGCGCTGTGCTGACAGCTCAGAGCCTGGACCCTGCTTCGGATTCTGTGTCTCCCTCTCTCTCTGCCAATCCCCCGCTCACCCTCTTTCTCTCTCTGTCTCTCAAGACTGAATAAACAGTAAAAAACATTTGTTTTAAACCTGGTTCTTGCTTAGGACTGAAAAATCTTAGATATTCCAATGGCTATGACGCTTCAAAGGGTCACAATGTGTAAATAGATAAGCAGTATACCTATGTCACTAAAATTTCACAGATGAGAAGGGGAGAAGTGATTAAGGAAAAAAATGTCTAAAAGGGATCCCTAGGAAAGAGATAATAGAGAAAGCTTCAGAAGCTGATGTACCTGTGTGGCTCAGTCGGTTAAATATCTGACTTTTGATTGTAGCTCAGGTCATGATCCCATGGTTTGTGAGTTCAAGCCCTGCATCAGGCTCTGCGCTGACAAGTGCAGAGCTTGCTTGGGATTCTCTCTCTCACTTTCTCTCTCTGTCCCTCCTCACCCACATTCTCTCTCTCTCTCTCTCTCTCTTTCTCTCAAAATAAATAAATTGGTTTTAAAAAGCTTGAGAAATAGTAATTTAAGCTGATAATGGAAATCTACAATTTAAGAAGAGCCTTAATCACGGATAACACGCAGCACGTTTTCACACAGGAGGGATGCTGTAAATTGGGGTCTCCCCATCCTCAACTTGTTTCTTTATTTGGCTAGCATTCATATGCTTCTACATTAATGATCATTCATCAGGTAAATATTAATGAACATGAGCATTTAAGATTATTCTAAATTGTAATAGAAAGGTTATATTGTTATTAAGGAAAGGAGAACTCTGGAATTTGGCAATATTTACACTCTTAGACATTAAGGCACAATTCGACCCTTGCTTAAATAGATTGCCAAATACTATCTGGATAATTGGATATTTACTAAGAGTTAGCACTTACATCCCTTCCAGGTTCACCAGCTGCACCAGCCAGACCAGGAAGACCCTGGGGTCCAGGAGCACCACGTTCTCCATTGTGCCCAGGAGATCCTGGTTTCCCACTTTCACCCTGTGCACAAAGAAATCAAAGACATTTTGTTTTCTTATTTTATCTTAAGCAATCAATCAATATAATGTTATGAGATGTCCTTATTTTTCAAGGAAAAACTTTGTTTTATTAAAATTCTATTGATTTTTTTCCTAAAACTATCCCCACCATTGAGGAAAAGCCGTGGGGAAGCAAGTTTCCTGCATTTTCCACATTGCCCAGTGACTCTGGATACCAAACAGCTAAGTAATTACATGGTTATATTATTCAGAATACATCCCAATATGAGATGTATAAATAGACATAACCATTGTAAGAAAAAAATGATTAACCATCATGAAATTATAGGTTTATAACAACCATTAGAATTAGGTTATTTTGGACATTTGCTCTATCTAAAGAATATACATTTATCAGATATGTTCTTATAAATTGAATCCGCTTAAATGTTATATCTGAACTTCATTACAATATTATATGACATTTTACTTAAAGAGGTACTCAAAGTGTCAAAATGTGAGCCCTAATAATACTGAATTATATTACCCCATTTTTAAATGGGTATTTAAGATGCTAAGCACTAGGAGTGCAAAATAAATTGAGTTGATGGAAAAATGGTATTAATTAAAGGCTTTCATAGATGTATAAACTATTTCCCTCTTCAAAACTGACAGTCAGCAAATGAAAGAATGCTCACAAATCTGATAGAAGTATTTAAGATGGCAAGATATTTTCTGTGATATCAACTTATTTGTGTTTACGTTCAAGGCTGCCCTATGATGTGTGTTGTTTTTGTGTTCTGCAGCCTTTTAATAATATGAAAAGATCAAGAATTTGCTTCTATGAGAGGAAAATTTGCTCATTACATACTTATTATGGTTAAGCAATCTCCAAAGGCTACCAAAGGAAACCAGAGTCGCGTGAGAGATGGCCACACTCACCTTGACACCCTGCGGGCCTGGGCTTCCCCTGGGACCTGGTATGCCTGGTGGTCCTGCAAGACCCCTAGCTCCCGTAATCCCGGCAATGCCAAGTGGGCCTGGAGCTCCCTGTTGAGCAAATAATAAAGCCTTAGTTCTTTGTGTGACTATGTTTTCCTCTACTGAATTCGTCATTACAAAGAAAACAGTATTTTCAATCAAGAAAGCAACGAAACCACTCACCGGGGGGCCCTGGGCGCCAGGAGATCCCTTCTCACCAGGCTGGCCAGCATCACCTTTGGGTCCAGACACTCCAGGGCTTCCAGGAGCACCACTGCTACCAGGTGGACCAGGGGGCCCATCCTTGCCTGGAGTACCGCTGGGGCCTGGGGGGCCTGGGTTCCCCTACAAAGAAAATTTTGAAACTTGAGTATTTTCTAATGAAAAAGTGGATTTGTCTTCCCTCTCACATTTTATATGGGACTTAATACAGAAAAGTCACAAAGGGTAGGTTTCTCATTCTGGGCATATATGAATGTTCTTCATGGAATGAAGAAAAAATATTTTAAAAAATACTTACATTATTACCAGGAGGACCAGGAGGACCACGACCACCGGGGAAGCCAGCAGCACCCTGGGAAATGAGAATATGTTTGTGAATTTCAGAAGTTAAGGAGAATGACTAACAAACTGCTAAAAACAAATATCAAGTGTGAGAAACGTGCTAGGTTCTGCATTATAGTTTTTACACCCTCTACAGGGATCTAGTGCTTTCAATGCAGTTTTTGTACAGATTGATATTAATTCTTGCTTTTCAATAAGAATTTAGAGAATGCCAGTTTAAGAGAATCAATACTTACGGGACCACCAGGACTGCCACGTTCACCTTTGACACCCTGGGGACCAGGGGGACCCTATATGGAATAGAGGTAGACACGGTTGATCAGAATAGCACCAAAATCAAAATTTCACAGAAGCATTAGGTCTTTGAAAAACACTAACTCTACTTATAATGATAATCATTTTGCAGCGTGAACCCGTATCAAATCATTGCGTGGTACACCTTAAACTGGCACATTGCTATTTGTCAATTATATCTACATAAAACTGTGGAAAAAAGCTACAGCAGACCTACAAATGAACAAACAAACGCAAATCAACAAGACAGTAACCACGAGGTGGTTAAAGCAACTTGATTGAGGCTGTTGGAGCCAAGCTTCAAACTCCGAACTATATTCCAAGGAAGACTATAAGCTTGTCACCATGAGAATCTCCTTCAGTACGAAGTATTAGACTATCCAGGAACCTGAGGGTTTTCTATTCAAAAGCTCACTGAAGGAGAATACTCACAGCGGGCCCAGAACCTCCGGGGGGCCCTGCGACTCCAGGGGGGCCTCCTTCACCTTTCTCACCAGGAGCACCTCTTTCTCCTTTAGCACCGGGCTCACCATTCTGTCCCTGCATTCAGAAATGACAAGCACTTGTGAGCTGACACCCTTCACAATACACTTGGCCTATCATACTCTTTCTTCAGAAAATAGAATTGGAAGAGATGGTGAAATAGAATTGGAAGAGAAGGTTTTTTGAAGACATGGCAAAACAAAGCCGATCAAAATACTTCCATGATAAAAGTATCAAGAAAATGTTAAGATGTATGTTATTTGTCCTAAGGGAGAAAGTCTTTCTAAGGATTATGCTTTATAAATAAGCACCCCTAAATTCATTTGAGAAAGATAAGGTTTAGAGCGAATTTTAATTAGTATCATTTTATAATAGAATAACTTTAAAAATTTTCAGAGTGTTTTAAAATCTAGGGTATCTTGGGAGCCTCCTTGATGAGGCATAAAGGCAGGGAAGGTATTTTTATTTCCATCTTTTAAAAAGTATGAATGAAGCAAAAAACAAAAAGGGGTGGGCAAAATAACGCTATAGGGAAGGACCAGCTGAGGCTTGACTAGAATCCAGATTCAAACGTGTGTTTTCCAGCAAGAGAGTGATTCTGGGCTGTGTGACTCATATGTGTTCATACTTACAGGAGCACCAGGGAAGCCAGCAGGTCCTGGAGGCCCATGTTCACCTCTCTCACCCTGAAGTGAAAAATATTCTCATTGGTCACAGTGAAGACATCTTTCCAAAGGGACAATGCTATATCACCCTCTGTATCATCTTATCTTTCCTTCAAGCAGGAAGTATGCCAAGCTAGCTGACATGGTTTAACTTGTGAAGACTTTTCCATTTCTCAACAACATTAGGAGTGGACAACACCAAAACCTTGGATTCTTTCTGCCTCTGATTGTTCTACTATTTGCAAGAAAAATAATTTGAGAATTTTGAAGTGTAATCACAGAACTTCTAAACAATGGAAGTATTTAAAAATGTAGTAAAAGAGTTAATTGATAAATCGATTAATTAATTAAAACCATTTAGTATATATCTGTCCTGAGTTGCAAACTCTGAAGGTAGAGAATTTTAGATCTAGAAGGTGCCTCAGGCAACAATCCTGTAGGCTTGAGAAATACTTATTTACAAATGTATATTACTTGCGAGTTTTTTATATTTTTTCCAGGATTATTTCGGAGAGAAAGTGTGATTTAAAACTGTCTCTTGTGAATTTTAGATTTAAGGACTTTGGCCTTCCTTGGCATGTCGTATGATTCCTAAGAAAACGGTATCCCACTGTTGAGATTCAGGGGCCCGGGGCAGAATTGCCAAAGAAGCAAGCCCACATAGCTGCCTGCCCGTGTGGGGTTAACAAGCACACTGAAGATGTCTTTAACACTTACGGGGCCACCACGAGGACCAGCTATACCCGGAAGTCCAGGGGCACCACCTTCACCCTGAAAACAAGAGGGAAAAAATATTGCCTTGCATCCAAAAAGCCAAGGATATTTTCTTTTTGTTTATAGGAAGTATTAAGTGTTACCTTATCTCCAGGCTGGCCAGCTGGGCCAGGAGGACCAATGGGACCAGTAGGACCCTGGAGAAAATAGAAATACATTTTTAATTTTAAAGATAAAAAGCATCCTTTTTCCTGTTAATCAAACAGAGAGAATATAGACATAACATTCATCTACCGAACTAGATAGTAGGACTTTTTTTATGACTCCAATGATATGCTTCACTTGGAGTGTAAATACTGCAGACCTTAATAAATATAAGATTCTCTGGAGATGCCTCTAAAAGACTGTAAGATTCAGTGACCATTTATTGATTCATTTTTCTTTCCACTGCAGAAGATAAATGATGTGCTGTAAGATCTTACAGTAATCTCTTTTTAAAAGTAAGGTACATTGCCTTATACAACTGCTTGATAATCCAAAATGTTTAATTTAACTACTCAGAGTATAAATACACATATTAAAGTTTTCAGATTGACATTTTCAAATATTGAAGTTTTACTCATGTTACATAAATGAGACACTAGTTTTTTCTTAATTGGATGATGGTTTACCCAAGTCTATTAAAAGTGAAATTTTTATGAACTTCTTTAAGGCAACTATAGTAAATGTAACATCTATGTAATGACTTAATTATCGTGCTTATTTGCTGCAGTCTTCTACAATGTGTTTGCTAATGTGAATATAATTGATGGTAACTTTTTTTTTCATTTTGTTTGTTTTTAACCCTGATTTTGAAGTAGTTATAGATTCCTGGGAGGTTGCAAAAGAATTTACAGGAAAATCCTGTGCACTTGTCTCCCAGCATCCCTCAATGTTAACATCTTACACAATCATCATACAATATCAAAACCAAGAAACTGATGTTGGTATGATCTATAGAGCTTATTCAGGTTTCAGCAGTTTTTTTTTTAATGTTTTATTTATTTGTGTGTGAGAGAGGGACAGATCATGAGCGAGGGAGGGGCAGAGAGAGAGCGGGACACAGAATCTGAAGCAGGCTCCAGGCTCTGAGCTGTCAGCACAGAGTCTGACGCAGGGCTCGAACCCACAAGTGGTGAGATCATGACCTGAGCTGAAGTCGGACGCTCAACCGGCTGAGCCACCCAGGCGCCCCCAGGTTTCAGCAGTTTTATATGCACTCACTTGTGAGGGTGGGTGTGCCTAAGCTCTACACAACTTTATGAAGTGCAGCCTTATACGACTACCACCATAATCAAGATACTCAAACGTACCATCACTGCAAAACTCCCTCACATCACCTCTTTTAGTCACACCCATCTTCCTCTCCCCTATTCTTAACTGCTGGCAATCACTAATTATGTTATTTCATTAGTGTTACATGGATGGAATCACATAGCGTGTATCCATTTGCGGTTGGCTTTTTTTCACTCACCATGGTGTCCTTGAGGTCTGTATAAGTTGTTGCATGGATGACTAGTTCATTCCTTTTATTGCTAAGTAGTATTCCATGGTATGACTATACCACATAATTATAATTTTCATAAAATCATGAGCAGTATTGATTATCTTGGATTTTAGTGAGTCACTATGACTTTAGTTTGTAAGTAACCTTTATCACAATTTTGAGATTTTTCTATTCTCAGGTCACTATTGAACTATCAGCTAATGATAGATATAAAACAGGAATTTTAACAGTCAAGTCATTTGGGCCTTCCTAATGGCCAGAAAATGGCAAAACATGGTATAAGTTATCATGATGAGTTCTTAGAGCAAATATAGGTTGAGGAGAGGAACGATTCCTTGTCACATACGGGTAAATCTTATTTTCCCCCAGTGCGAATACTCACCCTTGGACCATCTTTCCCTGGAGCACCATCAGTACCTGAACTGCCTGGTTCACCCTGTCAAATAAAAGCCAATGTCATCCCATTAGAAGCATCCTCAATGAAAATCTGTCAAGAAGAAGAGCAACCCTTAAGGTCTGCTGTGATGTATAGTAGGTGTTCTGATTAATAGTCGCCCTGGCAATACATCTCAATTTTCATTTACTATTAAAACGGTAACATTAGTTTTCAAAAGAGGTTACTTTACAACAATGCTTCTTTCCTTCAAACTATGAAGTCTGTTTCATGACATAATTAACAGCAGATATGTCGGTACCTTGTCACCCTTGGGACCAGGGCCTCCAGGACCTCCTCTTTCTCCAGGCATCCCTTGCAGACCAGGAGTCCCAGCAGCGCCAGGTGGCCCAGGGGGACCAGCAGGCCCCTGAAATTAAGGGACAAATAGTAAACCAGAAGAAGGAGATTGAGTGCATTTTGTGAAATCTAGGTAAAATGAACGATGTAGAGTTACCTTTCCTCCTTCGGGACCAGGGGGGCCAGCTCCACCTCTCGGTCCAGCGGGCCCCAAGGCTCCAGGGGGCCCACGTTCACCGGGGGCACCGGAATCACCCTGTGGGAGGAAAATGGAATAGCTCTGTTAGAAAGCCCAATGCTAAAAACCAAACCAAACCACCCTGAATTGTATTATTCTGATGCACACTGCTTGCTTCTTACTGTATATTTTTGAACAATATGGAAATTTTTATAGTTACAAAAAGACATTTGATCAACTGAATGAGAAATGGAAACCAAAAAAGAGTCTGTGTCAACGAGGTAACTTTGATTCCTGATCTGATGAGCTTGCTCTGAAAATGTTCTTATTATTTTATTCACAAGGGCGAATATTTAATAAAGTTTTTCTACCAAAACAGTTTTCCTCTGCAGAATCAATGCACTGGAAAGATTTTTCTTTTGCAACTTCAGGCCCTTAGTTGCTTCTGTAGCATTTATTCATGTCAGAAAATTTGATTTTCCAGATGAAGCAAATCTAATATACTAGAAATGTCTTGAGTTACCCAGAATGTATTCACCAAATATTTGCAATGTTGTGCTTCTAAAAAAAAAAAGACCATTTCGCTTGATATACTAAAAATGAATCACTAATCAATTGCTCTATAACAGGCTGACGAAATTAGAAAGTAAATAGAGATATTTACCTTGCCTCCTGGAGTTCCAGGTGAACCAGCTTCACCCTTTGGACCCTAGAAGATTGGCATTATATGATTAGGCCTATATCAGAATGCATGTTACACGAATGTAAGTAAAGTACGCATTTGATTTGTTTACATTTTGTACAATTTGTTAAATCTTGAGCTATGTAGTCTTTCTTTTACTTTATGGTAAAATTGAAACTTTCCATGTGATAGCTATGATTAAGTAATTTTTGTTTGTTTTGTTAATGAATATTTAAAAGCTTAATGTTAAAACTCAGAAACCGTGGCATGAGAAAATGCAAAAGTTAATAACTGATAAATGATTATGATTTATTCTTTTGGTTTCTGAGTTTTGAGAAAAAGGCATGCAACTTACTGGTTCTCCAGGTTTTCCATTTTCTCCTGGAGGTCCACTGGTTCCTGGTAAGCCCTACAAGGGATCATATTTGTATTGTGTAATCACTTCAAACACTGCTTACAGAAAAGCTTTTCATATGTATGCTTCTGCAAGGTATTCAAAATGGTTTTAGCCATCTTTTTAAGGCTAGGATATTTGTGGCTCTCAAAATTCAATGGCAGAGATGTGACAATCATATCTTCCAAACTTATGTTTATCTCCCTCTAATTTTTCCCTGCATATAAAAATGAATTAATGAGTATGGTGAAATGGATTTAGCTATGTGAACTTAAATTATGATAAAATTAAGTATAAGCATAAAGAATTTGCATACTTAGGGGCACCTGGGTGGCTCAGTCGGTTAAGCATCTGACTTTGGCTCAGGTCATGATCTCGTGGTTTGTGAGTTTGAGCCCTGCGTCGGGCTCTGTACTGACAGCTCAGAGCCTGGAGCCTGCTTCAGATTCTGTGTCTCCTTCTCTCTCTGCCCCTCTCCCGTCACACTCTGTCTCTCTCTCTCTCTCTCAAAAATAAATAAACATTAAAAAAATATTTAAAAGAAGAATTATGCATTCTTAATTAAAAAAAATTAATTCTGGAATAGACATGGAAGTTTTGCCTATTAACATTGGCTGTCATTTTATTTCAAGGTGGAAAACAGACCCACACATCTTCAGATGTATTACAATCTAGTAGTGTCACAAAAAAATAACTCAATTAGCTCAACAAAGATGTAGCTCTCAACGGAAAGTACTGAATTGTCTGGTTAAAGCAGGAGCTGAGTGATATTTAAATAACAAGTTCTTACTTGTAATCCTTGTGGACCAGGGGGTCCTACATCTCCTTTGTCACCAGCTGGCCCCTAATGTAGAAAGATATAATGAGAAGTTCTATTACAAAATACCCTTTCATATTTAGCGGACACAGTTTTCCTTTCAACAGGCTCATTACTTAATTTAAAACTTAATGGAGGGAAGCAGGCCAGAGTCTGCTCTGCGGAACTGATGCAAAGGAGACATGTAATCTAATCTTTACTTCTAGTCCCTCAGCATTCAGCTAGCTAAGTAACCAAACTTCATAACTGCTCTGGTGAACTAGAGTGATGTAGTTAGTGTCAAAGATTATACAATTCCCGCGGTCTTTTTCCCGCCCCACTCCCACTCACTTCCTTCACCTTCTGCGAGTGAACTTACGGTAGGTCCTGGGGGGCCCTGAGGTCCAGTTTCACCATTTTTCCCAGCAGGACCCTAAAAAATCAAGCAGTTAGGGAAGAGGTCACAGAGATAATAGAACTCATAGGTTGGAGATGAATGCATCGATAGAAAGTTGGAAAAAAGTTAATGAAAGCTACATACCTGAGGGCCAGGACCTCCAGGACCACCTCGTTCTCCATTCTTGCCTGGTGCACCCTAAAGAAGTGGCCAGGTGTTAATAATTCTCAAAAAGAAATCATTCATTGTCTTGTTCCCTTTTATTTTTGATCTGCCTCTTCCACACACACATACATACATCCATAACCAAAAACAACTTTCCAGAACTTGATTGCCATAAATTTGCCACTCTTCCCCCAGAACCCCCTCCCCCCCAAAAGAAAGAAAGAAACAAAGAAAGAAAGAAAGAAAGAAAGAAAGAAAGAAAACCCCACAAAGCTCCCTGTCTCACATGGTATTTTGATTTTCATATATTCTTCTGTGCTTTGAAGTGAAGATCACATTTTGGCCATCTCCACACTCCCATATGGAAAGTAAAAGCCTTCTGTCAAATATTTATTGAAGAAATAAAGGAAGGAACTCACATCATTTCCTTTAGGACCAGGGAAACCCATGACGCCAGGCTGACCTCGGGGACCAGATGGGCCTGGAGGACCTGGTCGGCCACTTTCTCCTTGACTTCCCTAATGAGAAAAAAATTACATTAATAGAGGTTTGATAAAGATCTCATCAAAATATACAATATACATATAAAAGCTATACAATATAAATCAAGGCTAGGCCAAACTGTGCATTCCATTATTCACTGGGCTTATAAAACGAGATGTCAAAATGTACATACGGGAGGTCCTGGTTTCCCATCACTGCCTGGTCCTCCTGGGCTTCCAGGCATGCCCTAAATTGAAGAAGTCAGTCAGTCAGGTGATTTAAAAAGGATAATTAAAAAATATATATAACCATCTGTAAAATTCTGAGATTTCATGTGCAGCCTTTTATTCGCACACATTTTTCTGCCTATAAAGTGTCTCAGTCAAGTGTTCTATTTTCCGTTTTTCTTCCATCAATTCTAACCTTAAGTTATCTTAAGAGTATTTTGCTTTGTTTTGAGGCTATAAAAGTACAGTTTGCTTTGATTTGCCTTTAATCCTTTCTTTGCCTTTCTTCTTACTAAATGGCTGTGTCAATCAAATGAGTGTTTCTCTGTACCCTTATTCCTGGACCTCCAGGGACACCATCTCGGCCAGGTTCTCCAGGAGCTCCTCTGGGCCCTGCAGGGCCTGGACCACCACGCTCCCCAGCGGGGCCCTAAGAGGTGAGATAAATCAGCAAATATGTAAAAGAACTTTTATTGACCTGGACATTGACCATATTTAGGTGTTATAACTAGAACACTTCCTTTTGTCTCTTAAAGAGAGTTGGTATGCTGCTTACATGCCCTGTATAAAATCACTGTTATCTATTAGCTTGGATGATCATAGTGGGAATATTTGGAGGCAACTTTGATGCACATCACATGCCAGCAATATTCAGTGGGCATAGCGACATATTTCTGTGCATATAAAGTCAAATATCTTTGATGTTGTAAAGTCATATTTGTATAGCACTTTAGGGTTTTCAAAGAACTTTCAGGCATTTTAAATTCTCTTATTCTTGCAATCATACTGAAATAAATGATTCTCAGATAACCTCAAGAATTCTCATAGAAGTTAAGTGATTTGCTTTAGTTACAAAGCTAGGAGAACGGCTGAGCCGGGCTGCAATCATTGTTTTATATTGGGAATGTTTATTATTTTTAAACTCTAATATATTTCTTTCAGACATTTAGGTTTCAGTTAATGGGGAACTGTATGGAAGAATATAACTATTTGTAGTAGCAGCACTTACAAAATAGAAAATAAATTATCTACCTTTTCTCCTGGAAGGCCGTTCGCTCCAGCAGGTCCTCGGAACCCAGGAGCACCCTGGAAATAGTGACAGGCAAATGTTTCAGCCCAAAGCATTAAAAATTTTTCACAGTTTTTGAGTAGCGGTATCTTCCCATATTACACAATGCTTCAAAACCAGTATTTGAGATAGAGTACTCGAGAAAAATCACGGTTGTCTCACCATGAAGGTGAAATTCTATGTGGATGATAGTGATGTTGTTCTCCTTTTAGATGTTCCTGGGAAACATACCCTTTCTCCTGCTGCTCCCGGAAGTCCATTTGCACCAGGTTCTCCAGGCGAACCATCTTTGCCGTCTTCACCTTTAGGCCCTGGGATACCTGGAGAACCAGCTTCACCCTATGAGGGGATATCACCAAAGGGATAATTTGGTTGCTCAATTTTCATCCGAAGTAAGAAATAACCAGTTCCGTTGGGGAAATACTTACACGTTCACCACGTGGCCCTGGCTCTCCTTTGGCACCGTTTTTACCAGGTTCACCCTAGTGACACAAAATCTTGGTGTAAAAACAGGGAGAGTAGACTAACCAAGTCAGCAGCAGCAACGGCTGATCCAATTATAAAACCGGGGTGAAACCAACATAAATTCAGCTGAACAAGTACAAAAAGTCTAATGTTTGTATTTTTGTTGGGGGAGTTAAACCACACCTGTCAGGCAATGAAGGAAAAATAGGCAACTTACTGCAGCACCTCGCTGTCCAGGAGCACCATTGGTTCCAGATGGTCCAGGAGGACCCCGGGCTCCTATCAGTCCAGGAGCTCCAGGGATGCCAGCGGGACCCTAAAAATAGCCGAGGGACACTAATATTAGTCAAACTTGAACTTTCTTTTCTGAATAGCTAACTTAAACATCACAAATGTCTTCTCATGCAAAATGCAAGGGAGGCCAATAATGTGTGTGGATGCAATGAGAGTGAGGGGTGAGGGCACCTTACCATTTCGCCTTTACCACCAGGACTACCATTGGTCCCAGGAGGGCCCTAGAGGGGAAAAACAGCATATTAAAAATAATGCAAATAGTGAATATACATTTGTAAAGTAAATATATTGGTGGGTGTTGTGCTTTATAGAGACTCAGTGATTCCTCGTGATTCCTCCAACTACAGCAGAACACATAAAATGTAGGCAAAAGAATTATCATAATCTGAATAAATTAAAGATCATATGTATATGGTCTAAATTATTAAATAATATATAGAAGCGGTTTTTAATACTGTTTCTTCTCTGAAGTTCTGTAATTGGTGATTAGTTGGGGCACATTCTTTGAAGTATCTGATAACTCGACATCCTCAACTTCACTTAGTCGTATAAACAGATAATTCATAAATTCTAGAAGAGCTTAAACCTCAAAAGACATGATTTTTTAGCACTAATCCAATCAGTATTTATCACAGTAAAGTCATTTCAGAGGACCAAGCAACATTTTTTTTCTCAAAAAAAATTTTAATTGATAGCAACATTAAAACATATGGTTCCATGAAATGAGTGTAGCAACTCTTCACAATGGCTGTATTTGTTACTTACAGGAGGACCTGGAGCACCAGCGTGTCCCTGAGGTCCTGGTTCTCCTCTTTGTCCAGGGGAGCCACTTGAACCAGGAGATCCTGCAGGTCCAACTTCACCCTAGGGGATAAACCCCGAGTAGTCATTTTCTCTTGTCATTTCTAATCACTAAGCTAGTTCAAACCCATCTCCTAAAGGCTGGGGTAGCAGGACAATACACTTTATCACAAGCAAAGAATCCTGAATCACAAAGGCGGAGAAAAATGGTAAATATGTGTGTGACTATGTTATCTGCTTTCTAGAAAGAGGCTGGGGAAAGAGAAAAGAAATATCAGAATAGTTGAATGCCAGGGATAACCCTTTTTGGAATAAAAACATAAGGCTTTAAAAAGCTGAATCGGTAAAAATATATCTACTTGATGGGTAACAAAGAAAATATTATTTTCAAGAAGCAATCCAATGATTTTCTGTTGTCCTCTCCAAGATCTATTTTATATTCTATTATAGAAATACATGTTTACCTTAGCACCAGGGGAACCAGGGAATCCTGCAGTTCCAGGGGGACCAGGGGGACCCTGAAAAAATTAAATACAATTTCAAGAACTCTTGAGTAAACAAAATCTAACACTATACCAACTAGTAAGTAATAAGTTAGTACATACACAGTACAGAAGACAATTATGCAGGCAAAATAGTATTTGTCACTCTTGGATGAATATGATGTGGAAAAACAATGTGGTAAACTAGAGAGTAAAATCTTTCTGCCACAAATTCTGTGACTTTGTGCAATTTTCTTAGCCCAGGGCTCTCGTCCTCTTGTTTATAAAATAGAGGTAACATTATTATCTGTTTTGCAGGGCCCTTTTAATTGTCATGTCCAGTACTGGCTATCAACTGACTGTGTATGCACTATACAGATGTTAGTAATTGGCCAAGTATAATAGAAAGTATCAGAATTCTATTTATGGGTTCAGTCTCTTTACATTGTGTCTAGATTTTGTTTATGGAGTTAGTGTCAGTTTGAGTGAAATGTTTATAAACAGCGTTGAGCTTTGAGTCTACAGTTCATATTATTTCAACATTCCATACCATGTAATCTGTCATTACCCTGAGGCAACTCAGGGTTAGATCAAAAGTTACTTACTGGTTGTCCATCACTTCCGCGAGCACCATCATTACCTCGAGCCCCCTAAAAAGAGAAGTTTGTCTCAAATATCTTCTTAATTCTGAAAAGCTAGTCACAGATAATGTTCTGACTAAAATGCTGACTCCATTGTGTTGACTTTTCCTCCAGTGTATTCAAATCTGCTTACCAATTATATACGTTTAGAGTCAAATTTTTAAAATTCTGATGCATACAGAGATGATATGATGTGGAAGAACTGGATTCTGCATTTAACAGAACTGAATGTGAATTAATGGTTCTAACAACATATGCAAAGATAACCCTTAATTTTTTTTTTTCAAAAGAGAGAATAACTATAAAACCCTTGTTTGTTTCCCTACCATTAAGACTAAAATTTTATGGAGGCGTCTTTAAGTGCTATTTTATAGAAAAGATTTTCCTGAAGATTGTCACAGCCTGAAAACTTGGCTGAGACCCTTATCTGTGACTCTGGGCTGGAACTGTGCAATGTGGGTGGCTATACTCACTGCGGCTCCGGGAAGTCCTGGCCGTCCTCTTTCACCAGGAGCTCCTCTTGGACCCTATAGAATAAGACAGAAACAATGGTGGTACTTTAAACCTGACCTGTGTAAGAACAGCTGGAGAAGGAGTAAGGCGAGTTTAGTTTTAGATGGAGGTTAAGAAAATAAAACTGAAAATTACATGAGAAATACAATTACCATGGGTCCAGGAGCTCCGTTTTCACCAGGCAGGCCATTTTCCCCCTAGAAATACGTAAAAATATGTTACCATTTTGTAGAACAGGGAGAGCAATTTATAGTTTTATGAAGTATTATGAAGAATATTACAGAACCTAAGAAAAAGATGTATGTTTTAGCAGTATCAAACTTTTGTTAGCATTTTATTTATCATAAATCCCAGTCAGCATTTTGAAAACTTGAGGATGAAACAGAAGTAATCAATGAGTTACTCAGAGATGCACAATCATTTCTAATCTAGACAGTTCAAGTTATCTGCTTTAATGGAAGCTTGAACAGATCATCTGAACTAGTCACTGTTATTCAGCTCCTAAAATACAAAATTCAGGTAAATTTCAGAAAAAGTTTACCCCAAAATCTATATCTAAATTATAGCTATAACATTTAAATGAATTTGCTTATGAAAATGTGATTTTGTTTTGATTTACCTTTAATCCAGGAGCACCTGTTTCACCCTTTTCTCCATTTCGTCCATCAAAGCCCTAGGAAATGTATAAAAGTAGTAAAAATATTAAGATCTGTTAACTATCCAGAATGGTTGAAAACCATTGAATTTTTCATAACTAGTTTTTACCACTCAGCACTATTTTCAACACTGACATAAATAATTTAAAGCTGTTTTAAATTGATTGAAGACATTTGACATTGATTTTATAGTAAAAAATCTGAACTAATTAGCAAGTACAATTTAGTTCAATTAGGAAGTTGCCTTAACTATAGCAAATATCGGCTTCATAGATTTAATTCTATTAAGTTGTTAGATTTGGGAGTCGGTTGGTTGAATGTACCTAATGCTTGCATAGAATAAAGTTGCTTGATTCAAGTGTAAATTACATTTACCAAGTCCATGAATAACATATAGTTCTCAATAATATATTTTCATTTTTTTCTGACAGTGATGATAAGAAAATTAAATATTTATTTCCCAAGCCTTTTCACACATTTAAAATCGGTCCCATTACTATCTGTAAAATAATTAGTTGGTTTGGTCAACAAAGTTGATGGACTTACAAAATCTAATCAACTGGTCGTCAAACATATATATATATATATATATATATATATATATATATATATTTGACACATACTCAATTGCCCAATAAAATTGGTTAGGCAAGTAAACACAGCGAAATGAAACAGTTTATAGTCAATTTAGAAACTCTACTTACTCTATGTCCTTTCATACCAGGGAATCCAGGCATGCCAGCTGGACCCTTCATACCCTAAAAATAAGGAATAGAAAAGTTAAGGAATTTTCAAATAGAATCACAATGAAGTAGTAAGATGTCTTCTATTTTTAAGTTTAATGCCATTTAATTATATCATAATTTTCAAGCTAAGATCACTGTGATTACTCCAACTATTTCTTTAGATGCTGAAGACTTACTGGAGGTCCGGGCAACCCTCGTTCTCCAGGTCGCCCAGGTCTTCCTGATTCCCCCTAGGTGGAGAAATAAAAAATACATAGGTGCTTGTGTAAGAGTAAACACATTGCAGCCAAGTAGCAAACCAATTACTTAGCTTTTTTCTCCCCAAAGACTCATGAAAGTGAAGCTAAGCATATGTTGTTAGGATAGCTTTCCTGGTAGAAGGAACGGGGAGGGCTTCTCCCGTCTCCATATGAACTTGTGAGTAATGCAGGCATTACTCTTCGTTGAAACATTATGACTCTCTCTCAATCCACTGAGAAAAATTTGCCATTGGAAATTAAATGGGAAAGGAAGAATGGCACAATATTGAAGGTGCTTTTAAGTTTCCAAGTTCATAAAGTATTGATATCAGTTTCTCCATTACAAGATGCAGAGAGAAGATACTTGTTTCTCCTCCAGTTGAGTGATATATTCACTGGATGGGCCCTCTTGACAGTGAAGAAGCACATGTAGGGGTTCTGTTAGTTTGGAATTCAAAATATGATGTATATATAGCTATACAAATACTATACGTTCAAAGATTAATATGAGCTAAAATGTCACTAGGATAGCAATGATTCTTTGAGTGAGGTTTTTCTGAGCCTAGTACACACCATATGCCACTTACGATATGCCAACTTGAATTTTGCCATATCCCCATTCAATCTTTAAAAACTTACATCTTTTCCAGCAGGACCAGATGGGCCTATAGCACCAGGGGGTCCTGGGGGGCCCTGAAAATAAGGAAATAAAATACAAATATATCTGTAGGTTGTTCTGTTACAATTTATGATTATATATTATGCGTTTTCCTCAAAGGAACCTCCTTTTAGGAAATTCTCTCAACAGTTTTCATTATGATAATGACACATTGAGTTAATATTACACCTATATTATATCAAGTTTTTACTCTCTAATGAACTTATTTTTAATAGGAATTAAAAATATCGCATACCTGTATTTTACATCACATGTAAGTATTTATACACCAATGTGCACTTTTACATTTTGTAAGAGATTGAATTTTTGATATCTAGGTATTTCCAAATATTTTGAAATATTAAACTAACTTCACTTCACTTGCTTGTTTACACAGCATGTTTTTTCGCAGGGCTCTATATTAGATTGTGCTTATTTCTTTGAAAAATTTCTTTTAAAAATTATATGTCTTCTGACATATCTGAGTAGATATTAAAGTGAACTGAGTGGCTACAGAAAAATTAAATCTATATTTAAGAGATAGAGGATTTGCATCCACACTAGGAGGGGAACTATTGTGGTGGCTAATTAGCCAGGGAATTCCTAGATAAATAGCAAGTATCCTTAAGAAATCTAAACCATTAAATAAGTCCTAAAGATCTTTGAAACCAGTTCAACTCTCATAAGAAAATATCAGTTATTATTTTAAAATTTGAGCTTAAATTCAATCTATACATTGTAGGACATTATAGTGATTATGTTTCAGAAAATGAAGCTGGTTTCTATGTAGAATTGTCAATTTCTTAAATGTAGATATAATTGTTACTTACTGCAGGACCAGCTTGCCCAGGTTCACCAGGGGGACCTTGGTATCCTGGAGAACCCTAATGAGTAGAATAATGTGTAAATATTTTAAAAGTAATGTAATATTCATACCAGACATTTATATCTTGAAGACAGTGTGAAATCAGGATTCGTGTAGGCAGTCAGTGAATTTTATTCCATTTTATAAATACTGAAACCAAAATTTTTCAGATTAGAATAAAGCATATTTATTCCATTCTATCCACTCCATTCCATTGAAATTGAATTGTTTTGAACTTGGAGCCATAACACATGCACATTAAGCCTATGACTTTGGATTCTGTTTCCCTCTCTCTCTCTCTGTCCCTTTCCCACTTGTGCGCTTTCTCTCTCTCTCAATCTCTCTCTCTCTCTCTCTCTCAAAAATAAATAAATAAATAAATAAATAAACAAACAAACAAACAAACTTAAAAAAAACATATAATTCTCCTTCTGGCTTTGAAAAGCCTATGGCTTAATTTTACAAAGGTTTTAATTGCTCATAGTTATTGGTAGAACGGAATTACATATGAAATTCCAACATCTTTGAAGAAATGATAGTCTTTTGGATGTGATATCTGTACTTAATTGTGACTATGCATGCTGGAATGGTGAAATTACAGCAAGATCCGTGTTACCTTGATTTATATAATATGCATGAAAATAGAAAGCACCACTAATGGCTATACTTACTGGAGAGCCAGGATGACCAGATGTCCCAGGGGGACCAGGAGGGCCAGGGGGACCCTGGAATGTAAATTTGAAGGATAAATACAAAATAAATGCATCTGAAATACACTTTATTCAGGCATCAAAGAGATGCCTCTGTTTAGAAATGATACATTTAAAACAATGAGAATAGCATACCTTGTTATATGGTAACTATTCAAGGATATGATTAATTTTATTAGGTTTACAGTAGAGATATCACTAAAAACATGACTCTAAATGGAATTTCCACAGAATCAATAAAAATCATTGCTAAAATTATTGCTAATCCCTCCAAAAGGGGATTCAAAATCTGGAAAAATCCATGCAAAATGCTAAGAGAGTCCCTGCAATATTAAGATTAAACTGGTACTGGTGAAAGAAGCATTTTTTTTGCCTGCCAGCCCAACTCCCTGTGGAAAAATATTTATCTGCATACTGTAAATCCAAGTTTCTAAAACTAATGATGTAAATCAACCCAGAAGTTCTTAACTACGTCACTGAATTATGTTGATATGAAGGTCTAGATGTGTATTTGAGAATCATCATACATGGGACAATGATACATTACAATTATAACCAATCAATGTATCATTTCTCAGAAATACAGCTTACACTAGAAAACCTTCAGTTTTGTAGCATGCTGTATCTAAATACTGACACTAAAGATATAAAACTACAGGCTGTAATTAAACTTTCTCTTGTAACCGCTTTTCTGGAATGTTAATAAGTAGTGTTTTCTTTTTAGTTTTTGTTTTTTAGTAAAAACTGTATATAGGATTGAAAAATGAATTCATAATTTCAATGTAGCTAAGACCAGGTATTTATATTGTTAATATAGTTCTCCATCTTGGGGCGTCTGGGCGGCTCAGTTGGTTAGGAATCCAACTTCAGCTCAGGTCATGATCTCAAGATTTGTGAGTTCAATCCCTGCATTGGGCTCTCTGCTGTCAGCTCAGAGCCTGGAGCCTACTTCGGATTCTGTGTCTCCCCCTTTCTCTTTCTGCCCCTCTCCCACTTGTGTTCTCTCTCTCTCTCTCCCTCTCTCAATAATAAATAAGTAAATAAACTTAAAAAAAAATAGGTCTCCTTCTGGCTTTGAAAACCAAAAACAAAATTCACATTCCTCAAAACTTCAGAGATTTGTAAAATTCTCTTTTTATAACTTATATCAAATTTAAGGGTCTTTCCAAACTGGTCATTTGGATCTATTAGTTAAAATTTTGTCTTCTGTAGTTTGGGAAGTCACAAACGTGGTGTCTAATGATCCGGGGGGCAATCTTCCATAATCCCTGAAAATCCAGTGTCATGTTTCATTTACACTTACATACCTGTTACTGGCAGTAAAACCATAATCTTCCCCACGTTGCTTTTCCTGACAGCCTGTTCTACGATAAGGGTCATTTACCCGGGACACTATGCATCATGTCAAGGTGCCCAGGTTTCAGTGATTTTTTTCTATTTTCTTCTGTTAAAACTCTAGATCATTTACATTCAGGGAAACCAATGTGAATAGCTACCATTTGTAATAGAAGAACTTAAAGGCTCAATACATTCTGGAAATATTTGTATTAGATTTTAGGCTTTGAGGTAAGGCAGATTGTAATCTTGGACAATTCATCACTCGGATTGTCATCTAGAAGGGAGCATTTAACTGATGAAAGCTCGTGAAAAGAAGATTCTGAACAATTTAGGGAGCAAAAGGGAAAATGAAAGGGAAAAATAACAAAACTGGGTTAAAATGAGGAAATACATGAGTCTGAGACCTAATCATGAAGGCAGGTGGGCCCCTGGTAAGAGTGCTTGTGTAAAGAAGGAAGGGGTGGCAACACAGGCATGGGATGAAAGGGAGTGAGGAAAAAATGAGCGAGGATGGAAGGATTGTGATAATCCTACCATGTGCATTCCCAGCCTTAATGGAAAATGAGCAATTTTGTACAAGTATGCAATAATAATGTATTACGAGAAAAACAACCATTCAACAATTAACAAACTGGAAGCGAAATAATGCTCTAAAATGCTGAGAAACATTTGTACATACAGCTGGCCCGGGGTAGCCTGCAATTCCTGCTCCTACTACTCCAGACTTGACATCGTATGATTCAAACTGGGGAGAATAGTTCTGCAGCAAAGAGAACAGATATGATCATTTTGACATATAGATTATAGTTGTTTTCAAAAGCATTTAGAAGGGGTGCATGTAACATCTATTATTCACTGATAAAAAGTTTCTGCATGCCAGAGGATGTGGTATGCATTATTTAATTATCTTGCTTATCCTGTCTGTAGCTTCAGATAGTAGATACCCTACAGAAATACTTGCTTATGTAATGCACAGATCTTTCAACTAACTCTATGCAATGTTAATTCCAAATAACTTGTTTCTATATGGTCTTACTCAAATTATTATTTCTAAGTGTTATCTGCAGCATTAGAAACATAGGATCACAGACTATTTGAAAGCTGAAAGAGTCTTGAGATCATATAGTCTGATCTTCTCATTTTGAGCAGAAAAAATGGAGAAGTCAAATTACTTTACCAACATTTAATGATGCAAGTAAAATTTGCGTTGCCTGGCTTCTGGTTAGTATGCCTAACAAATTTACCCCCCAAGTAAACATCCCCATAGAAAATAGGCACAAGAATAATAGAAAAGTTCATGTGCTTATTGGATTTCTTTGCAGATTATTTTGTTTTGAATCCCAGGCCTACAAATGGATTATGTTTGGTACCAGGATAAGAATAAGTTAGATGGTATGCTTTGCTTTCTGTTGAATTGACTTTTGTACAGCATTTTTTTTTTTTTTTTGCACTCAGAGTGATTTGTGCATATGTGGTTTCTTATTTCTCCTAACCCCATGTAGCAGAAATCTTGTCTTATTTATTTGTTTTGGTTAGATGCTTTAAATGCAGAGGTAGTTGGTTGCCATGTTTTTCAGGAGGAGCAGGATGTGCTCTGAAGGCTTGGCAAGAGTAGCTGCATAAGCTTGAATAATCCTGTTGAAGTCAACAAGGAGTGTTTGCAGCTCTTCAACTGCTTTTTGTCCAAACTTTCAGAGGCTTCACCATTGAGGTTATGAATAGAATAAGGCACAGTTGCAGCAATTCCTAAATACTCTAGGTTAATTATTTTGGGAGTTAATGGCTCATTTCACAACCATAGTGATATATTATATGCCTGCTGAGAAGTTGGGAAATTTTGCAAAGATAATAGCAGCAGCATTGACATTATGAGGAAAAGTAAAATCTATGAAGCACTTAAAATACTGCTCCTCACTCATAAACACTAAATAAGGATTTGTTAAATACATAAAGTCAGAGAATAGATATAAGGAATTCACAAAAGTGAGATGTAACATAGGCTAAAGAAAAGAAAATGAAGTAGGTAGTTTTAAAGGGGGAAAGAAGGGAGGATCTTTTTGTCCTGGAATTTATTACCTGAGGACCAGTAGGGCATGATTCACAGATTCCAGGGGGGCCAGGAGAACCAGGGGAACCTGGCTGTCCTGGAATACCAGGATCACCGTTTCTCCCAGGAATACCAGGAGGGCCCTAAAAGAATCAGAGACAAAAACTCATAAAACAGTGCAAAATTCTAGTGATTCAGAATCATTATCGAATTGTAACCTCTCTACTTTATAAGATGAGGAATCAATATACGTGATACATATTTTCTTGCGAATTCATACACTTTTATCTAAATCATGTGAATAATTTCAGTATGATTTATTTCTTTGTATATTGACGTATATTTTATTTTTCAAACTGATATTGGGGATGAAGACATTATTAAAGTTTGGGAAACTTAAATATTCACATGTACAATTATGGATTCTCTGCCTTCTTTTGTGTCATTTAAATATATGGTAGTAAAGGAAATATCTGAATGATGAAAGCTCAAATATGAAAAGGCTGTTAGAAGAAGAAAAAAAAAAGCAAACTACTTAAGGAACTCATTTCAATCCCCTGAAGAATGTTTACTTACTGGATCTCCCTTAGGGCCTTGAGGTCCATGACCATTAGGAGGGCGAGGAGGCTAATAAATGGAAAAGATACATATTAAATAAGACATAAGAACATCTTTCCCACGAAGTGTGCCCCAATTTGCATATTTATTTCTTATCCCAATCACATCCAATCCCTAGTTTTAAGCCAGAATGTTCACCTTTTACTTGTAATACCAACATGATTGTTTGGCAGACATTACTTTCTTTTCCTTTCAGGCTCCTATGATATAGGAACTGTTCATGTATTGAAACACAAATCTTGGGGCGCCTGGGTGGCACAGTCGGTTGAGCGTCCGACTTCAGCCAGGTCACGATCTCGCGGTCCGTGAGTTCGAGCCCCACGTCAGGCTCTGGGCTGATGGCTCAGAGCCTGGAGCCTGTTTCCGATTCTGTGTCTCCCTCTCTCTCTGCCCCTCCCCCGTTCATGCTCTGTCTCTCTCTGTCCCAAAAATAAATAAATGTTGAAAAAAAACCCACAAATCTTGAAGATGTACAGATTTTTGGTAAACTCACAGCTGTTGGAGGCTGTGGGCAAACTGCACAACATTCTCCAAAAGGGATCTCTGGGTTGGGACAGTCTAATTCTTGTTCGTCACATATTATGTCATCGCAGAGAACAGATCCTGAGTCACAGACGCATATTTGGCAAGGTTCTGGCTTCCAGACATCTCTATCCGCATAGGACTGACCAAGATGGGAGCATCCTCCATCAACAGCTGGAAAATAAGTTAGATGGTGTGTTGTTATCTTATGTTTTGCTGAAATATGATTTTTGTTACACTATCATGATTTTCCAATAATCAAAGTGGAGAGAGTTTGAAACAAAGGATTTCTTCCTTTTAGTAAACTAACTTGTATGTTCTTATAAGCATGCCTTTGCAAAACAAAAACACACAAAAAAAAACCCCAAAAAACACAAAAATCCACACATTAAATTACCAAGAGCACCACATTCTCTCTACATAATTTGCTAACTGGTAAGAGATTGCTTAAAATACCAAATCTGCTTATTAATTTCAAAATGGTACATCATAGTAAATTCTCCTTAAGGCCAATAAGTGTTTCAATTTCAATTAGAGTTAAGAATTTAATACCAATGGAAATCACACCAAGCACTTAAACATTTATTTATTCCTTGTGTGATTGAAAACAGGCCTTTCTAGCCATCACTATCCTTTGCTTTAACAGTAGATAAGAGTATTAAACTATAATGATGATTTTGTCACTAACTCTGAAAACTTTCTGGATTTTATTAAGCTAATTAGGAAATCCAGGGGAAAACAGATACTCCTGGCTGCACAACACTCTTCCAGATTCCTGGGAAAGCTCTAGCAAAGCTTATTGTATGTATTGACTATCACTGCCACTCCACTGGGCATTAGTAGGTCAAGATGATATGACATAATGTATCGTATATCCCATATGAATGTAAAGAGATTTCCAAATCACTAAAAATAAACAGCATTTTTAAAAAATAAATATGGGCAAGGAATGAGTAAGAATAATAGGGAAACATATGAATCACGACCATGTGTATTTGTGGCTTAACATGGTCAAAAATTTGCTTCAACCAAAGTTTTAAACTTGTTTCCTAATTATATGTAAGGTACTCACATTTCAGCAGCCATTAACAATGAATCAGCTCAGGGATTGCCAAAACAAAACCTGCTGTCAATTCTTAAAGCATTAGCTGTGGATTGTGGTTAAATACAACTTCAGTTCTTGAGGATTACTGTGATAGCTTGCCAGTACTTGAGTAAATAAGTAAGAAGTTTCTAAGCATCTGCGAAAATTTTTGCAAACAACAAATGATGTACTGTTCAGGATTTATATTTTTATAAAACAGTGAAATTTTATTTTCTGAGAGCCAAGAGCTTTAAAATGTCTGCTAAAAGAGGCCCGCTTGGGAGGAAGCAAGTGGTTTAACAACCATATTTTTTGCTGCCTTGTGGCCCAGAGGCCTTTGAGGGGCTGCTGAAGTTTTTCCATCTGGATATTGCATACAGCCATGAAGATCACCTTGATGAGTTCCCATTTCTACATCCGCTCATATCTGAAGTAATATTGATTTAGGTTCATGCTAAATACTTTGGGCTCAGAGGTTTAGCTGATTTAGCAAAAGTTCAAGCACAAAAAACGGTCCTCGCAGAACCTATAGATTCTATAGCATACTGAAATTGCCTCCATTCCTCCTTTCCATTTTTGTGTGCAGATACAACTTTCATGATCTTGCACAATATCCTTGATCAATTCAGGAAGTGTAGAAGTCTGTTCTCAATGTGTTACAATTACCCAACGTGGTCTACAGCTAATAAAAGAAAGCATGTTTGTTTAATTGCAATTTTAAGAAGGCAAGAATCTGTTTATTTTAAAAAGTTATTCTAGTTCTTCCTCCATGTTTGAAGCAGATATATGAGAATATTGGAAAGAAATATTGTCTAAGCTTTTGGAGGAACATTCTTTTCTACTTAGTGAGCATAAAAGCTGAATGCCAAAATGCTTACCTAATGCAAATGAAGTAGGTCTATGAAAGATATGCTTCAGAAAAGCATAATCCTTTTCATATTATTGTGAACAATAATAATGTTAAAGGATAGAGGTATCAAACTCATTTTTCTCTAAGTGGAACTGACATTTTATATTTAGGGACTAAGTTCACTATTTTTCAGAAAAAGTCTGAATGTTTTAATGAGATGGAAGATTGTTTAGCAAAATTGCATGAAATGCATTCTTCCGTTTTAGCACTGGCTTCTCATTCTTCACATGAATCATTTTAAAACTTTCTCTAAATTAACATTATGTGTCACATTCCAAAAGATTAGTTTTAGCTCAAGATTTCCCTTTTAATAATGTGGACTTCAGGCTCCCCAGCCTTCTTGAAAATGCCACATAGTGTAGAACACTATGTTGACTACAGGTAATAATAGTATATTGTATACTCGAAATTTCCTAAGAGAGTAGATTTTAAGCGTTTACACCCAACACACACAAAAAAGGTAACTATGTGGGTGACTATCAGTTAACTCGATTGTGGTAATTTTTCACAGTGTATATTTTTATCAAATCTTCATGTAGTATAGTTTAAATACATACAATTTTATTTGTCAATAATACTTCAATAAAACTGTGGGGGAGAAAAAAAAGAATACTGCTAATTTATTCAAATGATTCTTTCAAGTCTTTGTCTCTGGATCAGGAATATCTTTCTACATGTAACACAGGACCTATGTCACAAAACATAGATATTGAATACTAATGATTTATTAAACACAAATGATAACAGTTAAAGTGAGAGTCAAGCATCTCATATTTTGAATATCTTTTCTTATGTTCTTAATCTGCCCTAAAATTAACGTAAATTTTCCCTGTGTATTCATCCTCCCATGTTTATGTCTCATTGAAAGAAAGTATCATCACATCACTAAAAATACAGTGTTTTCCTTTTGCTCTATAAACTATTAAGTAAGCACAATATTGACTTTTTAAAATTGTATATATGAATTTGCTAGAATTAGTTTAAACCCAATGCTCTCTAAATGAAAATTATTACTTTGCCTCTTTTTTCCAAATTTAATTAGAAACTATGCTTATTATGCTTTTTAAAACACAGAGGTCTCAATATAAAGGTTGAGTTACCTTACTGTACATCTCTTTTTTTTTTATAAGTGATATTGTTCTAAGGAAAAAGAAGAAAGTTGGGATGTTTGAAAAATAAGAATTAATGCAATTTGTTTATTGCCATAACTTATTTCACATCTGTTTAAAAGAAATTTGGCTCTCCTGAAGTCAGTTTCTATAGAAACGTGGTTGAAAGACCTTCCTCTGTTACTCTAGCTCAATCACCTTTGTTGAAAGAATGGAGACTTTTGTGCAGTTTCCTCTAATTTCTTGTTCCGTGCATGACAAAATATGGTTGGCAATATGTTCTCCCAGAAGCTAAACCTCTTACACAGATGACTCAAGGCCCTCAATGTTAGTACCTTTGTTTAATTGTATGTGGGAAAAGTATGGGAGAGTCAGGAAAAAGAATGTTTTGTTTTCAAAAGGAATAAAATACTCTAGTTTGCCACTTGCAGCATTTAGAAAATGGGATTCAGAAATTCAAAGTGGTAAATCAAAGACAAATAATCTCATTTTTCTACTGAACAAGTAATAGATTTTCCAGTTACTTCCTTTATTGTTATTGCTTGAACTAAGTCTCCCTGTTTCAATATGTAATTAATTTTAAACTCCACCTCTCATGTCACTTGATGTTTCTGTTCCTTATTACAAAGCACAGTCTTCAAATAAATTTATTTGTGGCCACACACGCAATGCATTAGACTAAGCCATCTCCTTATTGGGATCAAAATTATAAAACAAAATGAAGTTAGTAAATGACATAATCCAATCTTAGCTTCTTTTATTGCTTAGCTCTCTGTTTCAAAACTCCAGAGAAAAAAAAATCAAGTAACATAATCTAATATTTTTAGATATGTGTAACACTTTCCTTTTTATTGTATTTGTTTCCATTCTGTAAACATTAATTTATGATGATTTGCTAGAGTTTTATTGTTGTAACTAAAAAAATAAGGTAAACTATGTTTGTCTTAATTCCACTTTTGGAGTAAAAGTAATATGTCCCAAAGCATCCAATCAAATTGTTAATTTAGCCTGAATGATAGATTTCATTTTTTTTCTCTTCTCTTCTTACTGAATTCTTTTCTGTGAAAAGGTGTTCTTTAATCTGAAAATTAAAAATAGCAGACGTGATATGCAAATTATCATAACATTATTTCCCTGTTACTTGAGAAAGTTGAATATGGTGTGATATAAAGTTTATATAGTTTCCAACTGAAATATGTTATTAAATGTTCCAACTGTTATTAAATGATACTTTTTGGAAAGCACACATTTTTATTAAATATGTTTCTGCTGCTTACATCTACCAAAATATTTTAAAATATGTTAGATGAGTTAACAAAAAGATCTTCAAGGAAATATCTATACACCTATATAGGTGGGTAACTTCAATTTCAAAATGTTGTTTTACATGGCCAAGGTGGATCCTGATTATTCTTGTCCCCATCAGAAAAACCACAAAACAAAAAGCTTTATGAATCATCATTTCTAGATGTTTCCTTGTTTTATTCTTTATAGATATATGAGTTTTTATGTCTCCCATTAGAAATTTCCTTTAAGGTGATTAACACTTTGTCCTGTGAAAAATAAAAATAATTAGAGAATTAGAATTAAAAGTATCTACAATCAGCAATCTCATTATAATATAAACTGATTAGTGACAAATTATAGCAATACTGAAGAAAATATATTCTACTTATTTTATTACAGTTGCCAAACATCTTCAAATTTTGCATCTCATCACCAAGATTTTATATCTTACTTTACTTATCACTAAGTCACTAAGTGCTTTAATTCCTTACAGTAATTTTATTTTGCACTACCAGTAAAACTAATACTAGGCAGTGCGGGTATAGTATTGCCTATGTCACTGACACTGTTCTGAGTGCTTTGCACATCTATTTTACTTAATCTTCCCAAGACCCTATGGCTGAGTGCTGATATAATCTTCATTTTACAGATAAGGGATCTGAGACCCAGAGAAGCTGAGTGATTTTCCCAGGTTACATGGTAGAAGAAAAGCTAAGAGTTGAACCTGGAAAAGCTATCTCTAAATTTGATACTCTTAACTCTTCCTGCAATTTCAAGGGCAACTTCCAAACCCTATCCCATTATGGTTTCTAAGCCCTGCACGCTTAAAAGCAGAGTCTAACAAGACAGTGTTTTTGTTTTTTTTTTCTTTTTTTTAAGGGATAACATTCTTCTGCAGAATATTTTTCTATCTGGTCTCAAAACAAGAAGATAGCATCTGGAGTTCAATTCTGATGTTTATTTTCTCCTGACCTTAGGAAAAAGAGATATATCTCCAAGGCCACCCTAATGACATGCAGACCACCAACACGATTAATGTGTGATTGGGAAACCCAGCATACGTTTTATTGTATACAGAGAAGCCTTATCCTCACAGCAAAAGCCACAAACAGATAAGGTTTAAGTATCCAATGCAAAAAAAAAAAAAAACATAATTAGGGTGTCTCACTAAGATAATGATTCTGCAAATCTATTTTTTCTAAATGTTTCATATTGATGAACTCCTAACTTCATTAGAGCCTCCCTTCTAAGCTTAAACATTATGAACATATTCTTCAGCTCCAAAGAACGTTCCTCTGATTTTAATTAATTTTGAGAAACACATTCCCTGTTTGTCATCCTCCACACCAAATACGATAGAAAGCATAGTTTCAGAAAAATAAATGCCATTTCACTGAAACAGGAATTTCTCAATGCAAGTTTTTAAAGCAAATTTAACTTTTAATAGGTTCTGGATCCTTTGTCTTTGATTTTTAGATCTTTTGGGCATTTTAACTTTTGCCTTCTTCTTTGAACTTTTCATTTTGTTCATTAATTTACATTTTAAATGGCAGTTCTTGACCTCAGCCATGGAAAATACAAGGGTCTTATTAGTTAATCTGAAAGGAATCCACTTCTGCTGTGTTTTCATTAGACACAGACAGACATTCTAGTGGTTCATGTAACTCCTCAAGCTGCAGTTAACAAATGATTTGTGTAAGAGTAGCTATCTCATTTTTTCCGTTGTCATTTTGATATGAAACAGGCAGTTTCCCCTTTGAAAACTCTGGATTTTTTTTACACTACACCTCCCTCTTCTTCTTCTTCTTCTTCTTCTTCTTCTTCTTCTTTTTTTTTTTTTTGAGTGTGGAAAACAATGGGACTGAGCTTTTTTCCAGGGAAGACTGTTTTACAAGAAACAGTCCACTGAGACGTTTCCAGAAGGTTATTGCAGACCTGGAAACCTTACAAATGTTTTTCATGTCCAGCAAAGGCAATAACATCTTTCATCTTTAAAACTTTAACTCTTAAGCAATCCACTTTAATGACTTCAAGGCGGTGATATCATTTGATGTTACAAAATAAAAGACTGGGCTACAAAACCTTTGGAACTCTGCACCAGTCATCGGCAATGAAAACCATGAGGTTTCAGTAGATGGCACTCTTCTCTGAATGACTACTCAAGGTCTGGCAAGTGACTCTGTAGGTGTAAAACAGGGGCTTTTTCTTTTATTTTGTCTCAACTCTACTCCTGGAAAACTCCTGGAGCCAACAGTTCTTAACCTTTTAATATAAGCCTGTAGGTAAGACATCAAACCAGGAACCTAAATTAGTTAAATTAGGCACATTATCACAGTATTTCCTTCTTTCCCAGAATTGTTCCAGTGGCTTTGCTCTTTCTGCTTATGACACTGAGTTGTTTAATTCCAGAATTTAATCAGAATATCTAATTACCCATAGGTCTTTAGATCATCTGATGTTGAATACTCTGTGGATGGTAAAAAATGCAAGGTATCATGAATGAAAAACACAAAATTTTGTATCAATACTTTATTTACTTAAAATTTATATTATTACAGAACGGAAGATAATTTCTGGTTAAATCATAACTGAGATTTTGCTTCTCTTGTTTAAAAATAGGGCTGCCAATTCAACATTGAGTGTTAAATAGAGAAAAATCTACTGTTTTTCCCCTTTACAAATGCATTCTCTCCTATATTTTCTAGGATAATATACAATTTTTTAGTATTCCCTTTCAATGACAAAGTTACAAGAATGAGCAAAGTCAGATGCTCTAGAATTAATGTATGTTTTGTGTTCTCTAATTGTCTAAGATTTAACAGAGTTTTGATCCTAGTCTTAACCCTGTCATTTCCTAGTTGTATAATCTCAACTAAAGCACTAAATTCATGTGAGATTACTGACCCTGAAATGCATGAGCAGTTATGCTTTCTCTCCTCTTAAAGGGAGAAGTGTTTCTTGTGATTTTATGCCATATTTTATTTATTAGATAGGTTTAACTTGGGGAGCAGCACCAACCAGAAAACTTGATTGCTACTTTATGGGTTACAAATTCTCTCCTTAAGCATAATGGAAAATAGACTCTCATAACCTGTAATGAGGAACTGGTTCTCTTAAGTCCATTTATTTTATAATCCTAAAATAATTAAAGTCCCACAGTTCATTATCACAGTGGAATTATCAGGGTAGCAAAATATAAGTTCAATCATTAGAACATTTTTAATTAAAATAAAGTTTATCTCCTTACCCTAAAGAAGCAATATTACTTAATAATATCTATTAATTTATCCATCTAATAAGTGACTAAAATACTTATGTAAAATAAGGACTACATAAAAAACTTGACAAATATTAAAAAATAGTTATATGTTATATGTGGAATAGTTACATGTGGAATTTTGAAAATGGCCATAACATTCAAGCTCATTTCCAGTCTTTGACTATTGCTACCATGTGTTTGTGTGTATGTGTGTTTGGCAATGTTTTATCAGTGATACACTATTTCCTTAGGAAAGTAATGTTTCATATTTAAAATTCGCACATGTAATATTTTTAAATCTCATTCTAAAATATGGAATCCAGCTGTGTAACATTTATGTTGGCATTGGTTGTGTAAATGGTAACACTGTCAGCCACTAGGTGGCGAGTCTTTGTGCTACAAATTTGGCATGTTTATAAACTACAGGAAATATAAAACAGACCACATTTCTCCATTGGTGGAACAAAATACATGAATTAAATAGAACTTTATAAATTTGTAAAGGGACCAAAATTCTTTGGGAGGGACATGTTTTATGCTCCAGAAAACGTGTGTGAGTGGACTAGAAGTTAGTATTCTTTCGGGTTGGGCTATTTGTCTCTGAAATTCTCAGAGCAGATATAAGAAACCTATATCCCAGAACTGTATTTTTCTGTTCTCAGCCTGCTGTATATTCAGCCACCGTCTGTACTGTCCCCAAAGCTAATCTACCAGCAGAATTTTCTTGTTAAATTTATAGGGAATGCAAAAAGTACTTACTATCTTAAAATACTTAAACTTTTTTTCATGACAAACAAAAATCGTAAGCTGACCAAAATCCCTCTCAACTTCTTTTGAGCTTAAAAGCACACAAATATAATGGCAAATTTCATAACAATTTGTTGTTTTCTGTAGCTAAAGAGAAAAGGAAAAATGCAAAGAACTTGTGTGATGTAGAGATAACAAAGGTATTAAACACTTATTTTCCCTCTAAAGTTGGATGGAGAAGAAAAACAGCCATAATGCTGATATAAGATTGCCACTACCGGGCAACTGCAAATATTTTGTCAGTCTTTTGAACTAAACACCAAAGGTTTGTTAGTCTTTCCAATAAATGGCAACTCTGTGATTTTTACCTACCTCCCCCCACCAAATCAGAAGAACTTAAGAGCTTTAAAAGAGATAAATGTCTTTATTGGGCTAGGGATGTGGCAGTAGGCATTTGGTACCCTCACCAAGGACTAGGAGCTGAAGCAGGTTCTGGGAGGGACAAAGTGGGAAGGAGGAGGAGAGAAGAATGAGGAAGGAAGGAGGACTTAGAGTCCTAGGGAAAGACAGTGGGAGGGGGCAAGAGGAAAGAAGAAACAGGAGAGATGGAGGCACAGGGAGGACACATGGGGACCAGGGAGGAAGTGCTAGAGGAAGAGAGGGAGGAGAGATGAGGAAACATGGGCTTGCCTAGGAAAGGGGGGTGACTAGTGAAGGAAGGAAAAGGGGGAGGAGGTGCAAAAGAGCCAAAGGGGTGGAGAGATGAAGAAGGAGGGGACAGAAAGGGAAAAGAGGAATAAGGGGGAGAGGAAATGAGAGGAACAAGCAATATGGATGTTTCTTTTCTTTCGTGGCCACAGGCTGATTGTAACTGAAGAGATGTCATTGCGTGTCCCCCCCCCCCACCCTGGCCCCCTCACCCACTTATATATGACTTTCAAGGACATCAAAGATTTGAAATTAAACACAAAAACTATTTTCAGACACATGTTTGCAAAAACTAGATTGAAATACTAATCCTTTTGATTACGTGCAAACAGAAATTGATGTGTAATAATTTCTTCTAACATCTTTAAATTTAGCATTTAAATATTTATTTCTGTGGAAGTTTGTATCCCAACGCGTCCAGTATTTTCATGACTGTGAGAAACATGAATTGAAAGAAATATTTTCACACAATCAAATAATGAAAACAAATGTGATTTGGGGGGAATTAGAGCAGAAAAACCATTGTTTGCAGTTGTTAGAAAATAAAACAAATCAACTTTTTGAATTCAAACAGTACCAGTATCTTTTTTCCTTGTTTGCAGAAAAAGTCAAACATTCCTGTTGAAAACATTTTTTTGAAAACATTTTTTTAAATATTCTCTTCATTAATGCAAATGCAGTTAAAATGTAGGACGTGTGGAAAACACCAGACCCTTAGCAATAAATTATTAGAAAACATGTATTAATCGACCGTGTAAGTGCTTGAAACAGAATAAATATAGGAATGATGAAACATTTTTAGCTGTTTGAGTCCATTTAAAGAACACTGAAGATACTCACTTGTTGCCATTTTACAGAAATATATTCAATAACTTTAATAGTGCCTATTTTCCTTTAAATTATTCTAAATGCATGCTGTCCTTAAAATGCATTATCTTATTGAGAAAACAATGCTCAGTATTCTATCCTTACAAAGAATCCAGCATACAAAAGAGTGTAAAAGTGTTACAAGAGACCAATAACTTCCAGACTGCCTAAGGAAGCATTCCAAGATGTTAACAATCCAGGAGGGGCACTTTTTTAAAAGCCATTTAAAAAGTTTCCAGTGCCGCTGACATGAAAATGAGTTAGTACCAGAACATCTTTATCTTAGACAACCAGAAAACTTTTAAATACAAAAATGACAACATTTTTTCTAAGCAAGTCTAAAAAAGCACCATCACAGTCCGTTCTACATTCCCCAATTAGGAGCTTACAGAGGCAATTAACTTCTCGGAGATTAATTTCCCCTTTATACCTGTTTGTACGGAGAAGTAACGACAAAAACCGCATGAAGTTTCTTGAAAGCAGTACCTACTCACCTTCCTGTTGTGCCAAAATAACAGTGGGATGAAGCAGAGCAAGAAGTAACCAGGTCCCCTTTTGCACAAAGCTCGTCATGTCTAAATATCAGACATGAGACTCTTTGTGCAAAAAGGAGAAAAGAAAAGCAGTTCAAAGTAGCACCATCAGATGTTCCCTGCCCTTCAGCACCGGGCCCGTCATAAAACTCAGCCACTGAGATTCCTTTGCTTTGGCCTTAAATAGGAAAAAGTTTGGCTTCCCTCACTTTCCAGCCCCTTTCTGAAATATGAGAGCAGCACCCATCCCCTTAGCAGTAAAAGAAGTGATTAATATGTCTTTTTCCCCTTATAGAAGACACAACCCACAAAGTAAGAAAAAGAATACATCTGGAGTTTGTGTGCATCGGTTTGTGTACAAGTTTGCTACATATTTTATTCATATACATATATGTTTGTATAACTTAAGAATGTATGTCCACATGCTCTGCCCTGTGTTTTGATGAAAGAATTAAATGCATATATTTTTCATTTCCCCTGACAACATTAACAACTGGTTGATTTTGAGAAATTGCTTGATGCCCTTTTCTTGGGCATGGCTAATTTGCAAATCTTATCTTCCTAGAAGTTTTTTATATTGGGATTTTGCCAGAATCCACCCTCATTCAATTTAAATAGGGAACTGTAAGAGATTAACTGGAAGAAAAGCCTCTGTTTGTCCCTTCTCATCCACCCACTCTGGGTCCTAGAAGTTCAGTTTCAGGCGAATGTCAAAAGACTAAGTATCTGAGCTATGTTTGCGTGGCATCTTAAAAGTTAGATACTTACCAATAGCTGTTTCTATTTCTCACAAATGTCTCTGGCAAGCCAAAGAGTGATTTCTGGTGAGATTTCAAATTTTCATGCTGCTTGTGAAAGCCAGAACAGAGTTTTCTAGAGAAACATTTAGCTTTTTCATGATTTGACTTTGTAAGAAAAAGGAAGGGAAAGGGCTTATCTCATGGAATATCAAAAGAGTACCAGTAGAAGTTCTCATTTTATCTAGATGGGCATAAGTTTCTAAATTTAGATGTTCATACGTACAATTTCCAGGCCACATTAACATAGCTTTTCAATGCCGTTCTGGATCTAAAGAGTAATTTCTGGGTCATATTTGAAAGGGGTGTAAATACTATCTGCAAGTCTTTGATAAATCTTTGCCAGAAAAACATGCATGTCTGCAGTATCCAGATATTTTTAGTAAGGAGGACATTTATTTACACCTGAATCACCAGTCGCCTGTATATTCTATCTTGGTTCTTCAATTCTAGTCACGGTCCTCTGTATTTATTTTATTTTTTCCGTGTTAACTCAACTGTGGCCATTTCCATGTGTGCGTGTGCCCAGAAAATTCTCTCCATCTCACACCAATTCATGGAAGTCACTTCTCTACGACCCAGCTCAAAACTGTCCTTCTTTAAACTTGCTTTCATCTCTTTCTTTCTCTCGATTCATGTTGCCCAATTTTTATTCAATTTACATGCTATATGTATATTCCCAGGTATATATCTATTCTGTAAGGATGGAGAGTGGTAGGCTTGAATCCCAGGCCCAGTTACAAAAAGCACAGAGATGTCCCAGTGTAGATGACATAATCTGATGACAAGAAAAGAGAACCGGTTGGACCAATCTCTTGTGAGTCGTCTGATTTTAGATTGGGGAATCACCACTTGAGGGGAAAAAAAAGTAAACAGGGAAAAAAAATAAGTTGTTTTACTGGATCACTGTGAAGATGTTGGGGAAAAGACTATTACATACATCTTCGTGTCTTCCAATAACCTTCACCCTATACTTAAAAAATAAAAACAAAACAGAACAAAAAAGACCTTGCATTCAAACTAAGCCAGAAATGTGATGCATCTTTCTCTAGGTGCCCCTGACACTTGCAGAAAAAAAAATTCATGTATCTATATTTATTATCTTATTGCTTTGGTCAATAAAAGTTGAAATTTGTTAAATTTCCTCATTAAAATCGTTTTGTGGTGTGAAAAATTATATTATTTTTTAAATAATGCTTTTTATGCTTTATTTCAGGTATTATATGTACCCTTTCTATTGTATTTTATCATTCTTTTCCATACATCCCTGGATCCACTGATATTAACCAGCTCACACAGACATGTCATTTTGTTCTCCAGATTACATTTGGAGCTTTAACACAAATCTAAACACCTGTACCCTTCAAAGCACTGATTAATGTGGCTCTCCTTTAACAAAGAGACTGGAAAGATGAGGCAAAACGAGGGTGTGGCAAATTATCAACCAAAAATTCAAATCTTTTCCAGTTCAGTGGAAAAGGCAGCCTGGGAGAGATGCATCAACACAGCTGTGATGAACTCAGTAGACCAGTGAATGTCAGCAGTGCTCTCTACAATTGCAGTAAGAAAATCAATTATCTCCATCATGAGAAACACATGGAGGAGAACTCTGTCTCCTACTTGTACTGCTTCATTGTGTGATTTTCTTTTCTAAGCCAAGGAGATACATGATTTTTATGGACATTTTCTATGTGCTTTCAAATCACTGTAAGGTCCTTTAAAATGTATCTATGATGGGATTCACTTAAAAACATACCAAATCCATAGCAGAATTGCACCCTACGATAGGGTAATTTGTAATCCAATTGTAAAACACAGTGCAGATTTTCTTTGCTATTTATGGTGAGATGGATCAGTTCATTTAGTTTACACGTGTGAAAACACATGTGGAGGGTTATGTTCCCTTTAAAAAAATTTTGGACAAATACACACTATGTGTGTAGTTGAGCTAGAAATATGGTTGAAAAATGTCATGTCCTGGGGCGCCTGGGTGGCTCAGTCGGTTGGCGTCCGACTTCGTCTCAGGTCAAGATCTCACTGTTCATGAGTTTGAGCCCCGTGTTGGGCTCTGTGATGACAGCTCAGAGCCTGGAATCTGCTTTGGATTCTGTGTCTCCCTCTCTCTCTGCCCTCCCCCACTCGCACGCTGTCTCTGTGTCTCTCTCTCTCTCTCAAAAATAAATAAATGTTAAAAAAAAATGTCATGTTGTAGATAAAGAACTTGGGCATATCTAACCATAGATAAATCCAAGATTGAAGCAATGACATTGGTAGGGCACATGACAGACAAATATTTGAGTGATTTACTAAGACTAATTCTTTGAGATTCCTTTCTTTAATTTCTTCTTAGTGCACAAGGTAGAATTATTTGTCTTCTTATTCTTGTTCCCATTGAACTATATTGATAACCTGTTCTCTCTAGCCTTGAAGTTTTACTTTTGGACAAGACTCGGATTTCCTTGCCATTTAGTAAAATGAAGTGTGCTACCACACGCTCATTTTGGAAACACTAAATAGCTTTATTCCAATCTATTCTTTTTATATCCTTTGCTGGTCTGACTGAGGTTCTGCATTTCTATCCTTATGTTTTTCTACTGAAAATCATCCCAAGTTCAAAGAGGTTACACGACTCTCAAAATTACTCATTGGGATTGGAATTAAATAGCACACTTTCCAATTTTTTTTTTTCAAATGTTTTCCACTTGGATTAGTCACTGATTGTGGTAAAGATATTTTTATGCAATTTAAGAATTGGGTGAACACAAATTTGGCACTTAATTTTGTATGTTTTCTAATGGAGGATTGTAAAAGTTTGGAAAGAAGAGAAAGAATGAAGTTGGAGAGTTAATAGCCAATCTAAAAACTGCTATTCTTCTGATTTCTGGCTTGTCATTAACTTTTATGTAATTTTATGTAATTTCCAGCATTGCTATAATTTAAAAATTTTTGAGTAAATATTGTATACTATATTCAGTATAACCCCATTACACTGAATGATGGGGTCCAATTTTAGGACATGCAGGAGAATTCACACGTGTGTCTGAGTGTGTTTACATGTGTGTCTGTGTGTATGTTTATATATATATGTATGTATATATATACACACACACATATATATATGTGTGTGTGTATATATACATATATATATGTGTGTATGTGTATATATATATGTGTGTGTGTATATATGCATATACATATATATATGCACACACACTTTTAAGGATTGACAAAAATTTGAGCAAGTGCAATTTCCTGGAAATTGCCTTAATATACATATTTTAATTCATGTGAAAGTTTCTGAAGCATTGTCAGTATGTCCTCTTGGATGAAGTCTTTATATACTTGTGTTTCAGTGATGATTCATTTGCCATCATAATTATTATGGTAACTATATTTGAAAATTCATAGAAAACTGAAATTCATCTCATTACCTAACACACTGACTCATCCAGAACAGTGTGATTACTTTATAAATTTTGCCACAAAGGTGACAGAGGCTTGGATGCAACATCTTGTAGTTTAGGAGTTCCCTGTTGGGTCTTCAGTTAACTTAATCATTCTCAGGATTGAAGCTCTTCTCTGCAAATCCCACTAGACTCTATATCAAATATAATTTGTCATTTGAGTCATACTTAGGAATTTTCAGCAATATCCAACACAGCTGCAATAGCTTTTTAAACGTAGCCAATTCTGTCTACAGATAAAAAAAGGAGGCCCAAATCACGATCTACAGATAGAAGCATTAGATAGGCCAAAGCTGAACTTGTTGGATTTGCATGCTTCAAATGCAGACTAACTTTAATTCTTATCAATATTTTTATATTAAGATATTCACTGGGGGAGAGGGGGCCCAGATTTAGGATCTTTTAATCCAAATAATTCTTCTTTAGGACACAGAGATTTTCAGCCATTGGCCTCCCTCTCCCAAAATGAATGAAAATGTGGCCTTTCTCTGTTTAACTTTGTGACTATTACTTTATACAGCTAACCTGTCTTCAGGTTATAGTGTTCATGTAAAAAAATTTTGTTTTAATTGTCTAAAGACTTTATTTTTGACTGTGCCTTAAATCAAGTTTTAAAAAGCTCTGTATTTAGGTATGTTATTGGTCTATAAAATAATACCAACATTAAATTCTTGGTGGGAGGGAGCTATGGCAAATGGGCTCCTTTTGTTTTCAAGGATCCAAGTTCAGCCCTCTGGAATCTTAGCTTTCATGTGGCAACACTATTTTAATAGCTTTGCTTTATATTTACATTTATTTATGTATTTATTTTATTCCTACGTATAGGTCATTCTTATTTATTACCCCATCTTCTTTTTAAAATCGTACACAACAGCAAGCACAGTCCCTTGAACATAATAGGTATTGGGAAATGTGAAAAAAATTTATGGGATTGGAATGGAGTATTTAAAATATTAGGCATTCTCTTCCTGCCATTTTGGGGCCTATGGAAGCCTGCTGGGAACAGGATTTCTAAAATGAAAGTATGGTTGCAAGAGTATGGTCCAAGACCATTTTTGATGGCTTAAGTGGAGTCTCCAGAACCAGAGGGTGCACATAGCTCTTCTTAAATTGAAGGCACTTATCCCTGAGATAAAACTGAATTCTATTTGGACAAGAAATGTTCTTAGGCACACAAAGGACAACACAGTGACTCCTGGTGGCCAACCAAACAAAATCAAAGTAATCTGGGGAGAGGTGCCAGTGAAAACAGAGGCATAGTTCCTGCCAAATTCTGAAGCAATCTTCCTGCTAAGGTCATTGGACACAGAATCTGTATGATGGTGCACCCCTCAAGGATTTAAACTTATTGAAAAGTAAATAAATAAAAGTGTGGAAAAATTTTAGGTGTTTAATAATGTAAGTATTTCTTAAAATTTATAGGAATCATATTAAGAATTTGCTTCCAACCTTCACCATTTTACAGATGTTAGATACATTTCATGATGTGATTAAATCAAAACATCTGACTAATGAAAATAACCACTCCAAGTAAAAAGTTTCCACATAAAAATTATGCCATCATGATTATGCAAAGCGCTAATCTTTGGATGATGATACTGAATAGATTACTGTTACTTTATTTCTATTCTTTCAAGTCCATCTACCCTTTCCATTTCCGATCCCCACCCCAACAAGAGGCAAATTCTCTTAGATAGTTTCCAATATGCAATTTATCTTGATTTAGGCACTACCTTCTTAAATCGAATTGCTCTCTTTCTCTAATAGCTAACCTATGTTTATTTGTTTCCATGCTTTTTCTTGTGTTGCCTTTCTGTCTGACATGATCTTTCCTATATCTGTATATGCATCTCTGTATGATCTTTCCTCTACCACATTTTTAAGACTCAACCCACAGATCACCTAATATAGGAAATCTCTCTGATATACCCTGTTGAAATATTTTCCTCTTCCCCTAACTTCCCTGATCTTTCCCATGGTTGTTAGTTTCTTTTGATTTACAGCTTTTTATCTTCCTTATTAAATGAAAAGCTACTCTAGGGTAAGATTTAGGTTTGTTCATCTTTTTATACCCCATAGCAGTTGTTATAGAATCTTGCATACAGTAGGTGATTAATAAATATCAAGTGACATGTGATTTAAAATATGAAACACTTAATTCAACAAAATACATATGAAATACTCTATTTCCTTTGTATTCTTTAGAATTCATGTAATTTTCAAAAAGCTAATAACTCCAGTATTTCTATCACTCTGAAAGAAGAAAGGTCACTCTTTCCAGCAAAGGAAGTCTTTGGATTTATAATGGATTTTTAAAACTTCCAGATGTTATTAATTTATTTCTAGAATAAGAAAAAATAAACAATAGAAGTGATTAGCAAACAAATGGAAAGCAGTCAAACTCTGTGTTTACCACAAGTATTACAAGTAAGAGACCACTAAAAAAAAGTAATTTGTACAATGGAAAGAAACACGGGTAATTTACCAAGGATTGTAAGAGAAAATGACAGAAAATCCATACGTCATTTCACAATGAATTTAAATAATTGAACTAGAAATTCATCACAATTTTAACGTGTTTTTTTGGGGGGGTGTAAAAACAAAAAAAAATGGCATATAAATGAGTATCATAAGAACAAAATACTTGAAAAAGAAGTTCTCACACTTTTTTGTTTGAGCTGTTTTACTTCCCTTGACTCAATTTCCTTGCAATTGAAATTTTAAAAAGGAAAAAAAAAGTGTAAAATATCAAATCAAAATACTGAAATTTCCCTTTCCCGCCACAAATCCAAACACCCACACAAAATGTAACACAACTGTTTAATTCTTTGTTTTATATTGCTTGCTCTATTGGTTTAAATTCCATGGAGCAGTGTGTAAACTTCAGTATGGTTAGTTGAGCATGCCGAAAAATAGATAGAAGTCAGATAATGGTATTCTCAAGAGGTCCCTTGTGTGTGGGAACTGGAATCCAGTTCTTGGTCGTTAGGGGCAAGGTTAACTCACAAGTGGGCACCTTCTTTGACCTAGATTCCGCGTCAGCGTTGTATCACTCTTGGTGGTATGAACTGAGGCAGTCACTCCTAGAACTCCATTTAGGGTGTGACTGGCAATGGGAAGCCAGCAGCTAATGGTTAGTAGCTGGAGTCAGTATGTGATTAAACTGAGTAGGGTTGTGTGACAATTCCCTGACTCTCTCCATCTCCCGGCTTGAAGTGGTGTAAGCAACATACATTTATGCTGGAGAAAGGAAGAAAAAAGAAAAAAATATGTTTGCTAGTTACGATGATTAGTTAATAAGAAGAAATCCATAGCTAAAATAAGGCTCTTGGATTGTTTTAAAATACCAAAGAGTTATTATTTCCTATTCAAAATATAATCAAAAACGGATGGGCTCTTTGAAATCATGTAAATTTAGTAGGGGAAAAGGGGAGAGGATACATCTTGGGAGATTTCACTGAAATTAACATCAGGTTGAAGAAGGCAATTGTATATCTGCACTTTTTGCTATAGCAAACAACGGAGCAAAATATGGCCAGACAGTCAGTTGGGACAGCATTTGGGACACACCACTGGAAAAAATGATGTCAAGTGCAAAATTACAAGAAAAGTAAAATCATTGCTGAAGCCACGTTAGCATACCCTGCTCAAAATTATATCTGATTCTCTAGACACTTCTTTTGGAAGATTCCCCAAAACAAAGGCAGAGAAATTACATAAATGGTTTTCCAGGCCAACCTTTCTGATTTAGTGTGCTGTAAGTTGTTTGCAGTGCTTCTCCAAGTAGGGGATCCAGGAAAATTTCTAGGGGCTGTGGATTTTGGAACCTCACCAAATTGTTAACGATTGAGGCCAATACTAGTTAGCAAAATCCTTCCTTGTTCACAAGAAGAAAGGGTGACAAGTGAACTGAAAGAAACAACAGCAGTCATGTCAGCCATCTCTAGTGTCTCTGTGTACCCATCATGGTGTTCCCTTTCTTTATTGTTCTTCCTAGCACTACATTGGTGCAGTTAAATTTTCTCATCTTCAGCTAAAAAAGATAAGGGCAACACTTCTTGTTTTCTCTTTTCAACAACTTAGAATTGGGGGAAAATCGGCATCAAAGTTTGGGGTAAAGAAATTGTAAGACACAGGATTTTGAGGTATTGAGAAAGAATCCCAAAGGATGTGCCATATTGAATGATCACATTCCAAAACTGCTTAATTTATTTTCTGGTATTTGTTTATTTATTATGGTAATTTACTTGATCACTCATAGTTATTATTTTATATTTCCTGCAAAACCAAGCTCCATGGGGAAAGGATTGTGCCTGTTCTTGTGGTCACCATTTCTCTAGCACCTGGCACACAGCCTCACAGGGAAGGCTCTCCCTAAGAACCTGTACACTGAGGAGATGCTGAGAATCTAGTCCAATGCCAATGACTCTAAGCTTTTTGGTGATTTCACGGTTTTTCCGGCCTAATTTATATAATTTAAATTTAAATTTAAATTAAAGACCTCCCAATTCTCAACCTTGAATAGTGGTTTTAGAAGAAAGTCATCACTTTAGAACAAAAGTATTCGTCTATAAAATGTAGTGACTTTTTCTTCATTTCTCTTCTTCTTTTTTTAATCCCAAGTAAAATCTCTGCCAAATGGAAGAAATGAAGGAAACTCAAATAATTTTCCTGAGGCAAGTTTATTAACATTTTCCCAAAGCATATCTTATTTGAACTGTTTATTTTGGATCTGTATCCAAGAGATAATTTTTCTAAAGCCTTATAAGAAAAAGCTTGGCCCTTTAGTTCTGGTTTGCATAGATAAAGGCAAGGAATGGGGTTGAGTGAAGAAGAGGAAGAGAGTCTCCCACAATGAAAATATTCTCAGAAATTGTTGTTGACAGTGTCGTCTAAGCACTTAGCCCCAAAAAGTACTAAGCAGAGAGCTCCAAACATCTCATAATAAAATCTGAAAAATATTAAATTTCTAATGCCTAATGCAGTTCCTAGCATGTAGGTGCTCAGTAAATATCTGTTTAATGAATGACTTATAAAGCAGGTTTACACGTTTTTATTTTATTAGTACGAAGAAGGGTATTGTCAGGGAAAAATAATTGTGGATGGTTGTCTGTAATTAAAACAATAAACAAAGCCTTTCTTAATAAAAATAATAATATCAATTCTTATACAGTAAAACCTTGGTTTGCAGGCATATTCATTATGGAAACATTTTTGTCATCCAAAGCACTTGTGTATCAAAGTAAATTTCAAGAACCATTCGCTCAGTTGTTGTCATCTGCCTTCTGGCGTCATGTACCACTCATTTTGTAGGACATCAACTTGTTCATCAAGTTAAAATTTATTAGCAATGTTTGCTCATCTTGCAGAACGCTCGCAGAACAAGGTACTTGCAATCTAAGGTTTTACTGTATTTATATTTAAAGTATTTCAGATATAATATATAAAAATATTGTATATATTTCATTTAATCCTCACTACCACCTTATGAGCATATACTTTTATACTTGTTTTACAGATGAGTAGTACAATAGCCTGCCAAAGATCACCCGGTTAGTGAACGCAAAGGCAAGATTCAAACCTGTGAAGTCTGGTTCTAGAATGCATTCTTTTTATCCCCATATGTTATATTGAATTGAGTAGCATTAATTTCTTTGAAAGAGATCAGAAACTTGAAATGAGTGTTTTCATCTTCAATGAAATATTTTGGGAAACTATATTCAGTTCAGCTTTTTTTCTCAATTGCATACTTGTTAGAAATATATTATTTTGAATATCTCCATTGGCGGATCCATTAAGGGCAGGCTTAAATTTTTTTTCTTTTTTTTAGACTACCAAAAACAATTTGCTGCAATTTCTGATGAGTAAATGGGAGTAAACAAGTTGAGTGAAATTGCATCAAAAAACAAAATGTGAGGGGCGCCTTGGGGGCTCAGTCGGTTAAGCATCTGACTTCGGCTAGGGTCATGATCTCACGATTCATGAATTTGAGCCCTGTGTCAGGCTCTGTACTGACAGTTCAGAGCCTGGAGCCTGATTCAGGTTCTGTGTTTTCCTCTCTCTCTGCTCCTTACCCTGCTCATGCTCTCTCTCTCTCTTTCAAAAATAAATAAACCTTAAAAAATTTGTTTTAATGTGAATATAAGGTAATAGTTCCAACTTTCTTGCATGTCTCCTAAAATTATTCCAAAGATAATCCCATAGAGTAGATCCAAAAGTGTTTTTTCTAAAAAATAATGTGAGGATATAGTCAAAGATGTATCCTTTCTGTTGTGTTAGTAAAAAGAAAATGAGAGAAAGGATTAAAAAAATCTCAGTGCTCTGTGGAATTTAAGTCAGTATAATAGTTCTTTGAACCTACTGTCTTGTATTGAGATGGTGTGAATATACGTCGGAATGAGGAGGTCTGTAAAATGAGCGGTCTGTTTGTGAGAAGAGTCTCACTCCTCTACCAAATGATATATTTTTAATCCTATTTCTGTTTTTCTCCGAATCTGCTAGGACAGTCCAAGTTTATTGTAGTCAATATTAAGCTAGGATTAGCCAAGCAAAACCAGAAAGTGAAAAATTAGGCCTTCCCTCCCCTCAGGCCCTGTCCACGTTGTAAACTGTACAAGATGATCCCATCCTGACAGTGCAGAAATGAACAGTTTCCAGCAAACTTACATATGTGGCAGGAGCTGTCCCGAAATGACATACTTAGACAAATATTTCCAAAGGATCATAGGTTTTTCTTTACAACAGAATTCCCTAGACTTTTCCAGCATTTCTCAAGACCTTCTCTTTATCACTTTCTCTCTTGATCATTTTTTCAAAAAAGAGCTTGCTTAATTTTCAATTTCTTCAAAGAAAATTTTTTCTTCAGAGAAATTTTCATTTTGATTTACATGTTTATTAGTGACAAGAAGCAAGTGAAGAATGCATAAAACAAACTGGGAGACAACTGTGGATTAACAATTAAATAAATTAAAGCAGCTAACCAAATTCCAATTTTTATTATATTTCGTTTTTAAATTTTATTTCATATTTTTAAAATTTTTTTTAACATTTATTTATTTTTGAGATGGAGGGAGACAGAGCATGAACGGGAGAGGGTCAGAGAGAGGGAGACACAGAATCTGAAACAGGCTCCAGGCTCTGAGCTGTCAGCACAGAGCCCGACGCGGGGCTCGAACTCACGGACGGTGAGATCATGACCTGAGCCGAAGTCAGACGCTTAACCGACTGAGCCACCCAGGTGCCCCATAAATTTTATTTCATTTTTATACTTTCATCATTTGATAGATGTGCCATTTCCTTTCACTCTGTAAATTTGGGTTTTCAAGGACATTGTTCACTTTCTGCATTTTTGCCTCCAAATTACTTCCCAGCAACTCATGCACATGCCTCCAGGTGAATAGTAGTTTCTAACTGATGGTTCCAATAGTTTTCATTTGCTAAATTAATTATGCTGCTCAAATACCTAATGTGTACAAGGCACACACTGAGTTTGTTAGGGTACAAACAGAAAAGTAATGTATAAACCTTAGACTTAAAGAGATTATAATCTAATATTGAACCACTTATTCAGCCACTCATCACAAATTCATTTATGAAATGATAAGGTTAAAACATAATTTGACAGAAGTTTATTTTCATTTAAACATTCAGCAATTTTCTAAAAGAAAAAAAATCATATGGGACACTTTTTCCCCCAATTTAAAAGAGGTATAATTATTTATTCAAATTTGTTCCTTTCTCTCAAAATATATTTTGTATTTATAGACAAGTTTCTGTTTTCCAAATAGCTCCCACAGAATTAGATGCAACTGTTCTCTGGATTTAACAGAACATATTCCTTTTTCCTATAGCACAGGAATACAGGTAAAAAAAACCAAACATGTTTTGGGGGCACCTAGCTGGCTCAGTTGAAGAGCATATGACTCTTGATCTTGGGGTCATGAGTTCAAGCTCCACACTGGGTGTAGAGATTACTACAAGAAATAAATAAACTTAAAAAGTAAAAAAAGAGATCCAAACATGTTTGTGTGTGTGTGTGTGTGTGTGTGTGTGTGTGTGTGTGTGTGATGTTAAACTATTTAAGCTCTCTCTGGAGCTGATATATGGATGTTTTTCACTTGAAGGTCATGCTAGAAATTTTTGTACTTTAAAATAGAGAATTACACATAATTCTGGAATCACCTATACTGTTATTATTTATTTTTATCATTCTTGACTTCATTTTTGTTTTGAGCACCTTGATTAATTGATGTTTTAATTTTGAATGGGATGCTTCAAAATGTGGCAATAGGCTTAGAATCTCTCACTAATGGTAGGTGACATCTACTTTTTCCTATTGTGTACAGTTCAGTGAAATAGGCCTAGAGCAGAAAAGAAAGAAGCTTACCTTCTCATTCCACATATAATGTTTCTTATACCAAGAGATCAAAGAAATTCACATCAAAAGAAGTAGGGTTTTTAAAAATAGTATCAACTATTTAATAAATATTGGGACTGTCGTTATCCATGATTCAGAGGTGGGGTGTTTAGTATATTCGTGATTGCGCTGTTGAGTTATGGCAGGCATAGTTTTCATCTGGCTGTCACATTATTTTATTTTTCAGTCCAAGCAATTGAGTCTGATTCATCTTGTCCTATAGAAGACTCAAGCTCTTGCATGCATGCATTCTTTAAGTATTTCTAATCAAATGCTTCACTCTGGCTTGAGAAAGTGCTGACAATAATGTAACCCTTATTTGTGTAGAGATGAGTGAATATGCTTAAAAATGACAGAACATAAGTCACTTAATACCTTACGATTAAACAATTCTATATGTTTGTGGCTAATTAGAGATGCCAGCTGTCTTCCTGACACTACAGAGTTCCTATTAGTGAATTTGGCAAAGTCTCTCATACTATACTTTGCGAGGTAAGTGAGGACATCTTCGTGGGATAATATTGAAATGGGAGATATGAAATAAGTTTAATTAAATACTCCTATAAAATAATGACTAATAGACACAGAAATTCTTATCAAATTTGTGATACAAAGCTACATATTACATGATAGCATTAGAATTAAAATAAAAATCTCAGAGTATTGGTGGGCTGAAACCAACTTAAATCAAGTTACGTAAGAGATTAATGTAAAAACATCCGTTAAAAACTGATTGCACAAGAATACAGTGAGGAGAAATATGGCTTTAGTAGTAGTTGATGTAGAAAAAAAATGTTGGTGTATTTTAGTTGATCCTACCATGGAGATGTGACTGCTGAATTAGCCCATGCCCTCATTCATGAATTAAACATATATTGATTGAGTGCCGATTATGTGTTTAGCATTATGCTAGGTACAGGGCTTAGTGATGAAACAGACCTGATCCATGTCATTAGCCAGTCTATGATCTGGTCTGGAGGGCTGACAAGAAGCCTTCAGTTTCAACTCACAGTGACAAATGTCATGATAAAGTTGGTACTGAAACATTCGAAGGGCACATGATTTCCTCAACAGAGCTCAAGATGGGTTTTCCAGAGAAGGCGATGTAGAAAATCACACCTCCTATTTTCCACCAATCTCACACAAAGAGATTCATCCACTGACATCTAGATCCCAAGCTTGGCCTGTTCTATAATGATCTTGCAACCTTTCTCCATCCCCTATACTATCTGGAAAAGATTGACAGGGGACCATTTCTAACTTCCTCAACCATCCAGAATAGTCTTATGAATGTGAAATTGGGCAATGATAGATTCTGAGAACCAAAGAGCTTTCATAATCCTTCTTGCTTCTCCTTTGTAAGAAAGAGTTGCATTTAAGTTGTACACCCCAATAGCCTGTTTATGAGATAAAGTAAAAAAGAGGATAGATAGAAGAAATCTAAAAGGCAAATCTGTTTTTCTTTCTTATTTTCCAGATGATAATCCCATTAGCCTCAAAACATTCAGAGCAGGAGCAAACAAATCTACAAAAGCTTAGCCATGAACAAATCTTATTCCATTGTACTCTCCATAATGTTTAGCAGTAAGAGAAATATGTTATACATTATATTCTATTAAAGGAGTTGAGTAATTTTGTAACACATTTGAGAACGAGTTCTATTTAAGTGTCTGTATTTTAGAGTAACCTAGATATCTTTTTATCTTGGCATCCCCTTTCTCCTCCTCCTCCTTCTCCTTCTTTCTTGTGTACTCTATGGCTATAACCTCCAACATAGACTGATGGACGCAGGACATACTCCTGTTTTTGGTTTTTGTACTTGCTGGTCCCTCCACCTGGATCACTCCTTCCCAGTATCTGCGTATCTTCTCCAGGCCTTTGCTCAAATTTCACCCCAATAAGTACTTCTTTGACTATCTCATTTAAAATCTCACAACTTACCAGCCCTCTTCCTTCTTTTTCCTGCATTATTTTTTTTCTACCCACTTATGATCCTCTGATATATTATATATCTTATTTATTTTTCTGTTATTGTCATTACAGCTAGATTCTAAGTTCCACAAAGACAAGGACTTCTGTCTGTTTTATTCTTTCTTGTAGTACCAACACCTAATATGCACGTGCCAAGTGCTGGATGTGGTAGATCTTTAACAAATATATGTAAAATTAGTGAGTGAATAAATAAACCCTAAACCTTTACTTCACCTCTGACTTCTTTCCTGAGGTCTGCTGGATTTTAGAAAACATTTCAATAATTATCTATTTTATTTTATTTTATTTTATTTACATTTATTCATTTTTGACAGACAGAGACAGAGCTCAAGTGGGGGAGGGGCAGAGAGAGAGGGAGACACAGATTCTGAAGCAGGCTCCAGGCTCCCAGCTGTCAGCAGAGCCCGACGTGGGGCTCAAACTCACAAACTGCAAGATCATGACCTGAGCCGAAGTCAGATGCTTAACCGACTGAGCCACCCAGGCGCCCCTCAATAATTATTTTTAAGCTACTATATTGTTTTAATAACCCAACAGCCTCCTTAGGCCTTAACAGATGCCAAATTTATATCTGGTAAATAACTCACAAGATTGTTCTTCTTTACAGCTAGATAAGAGGTAATCTTTGTGAATATATATAGATTGTTTGTTCAAGAAGTTTACTATACTTCAGTGAGATCACTCAAGATGCCCTCCAGGCTAGGGTATGGTTCACACAACTTAGTGTTCACTGTAAGACTGAGGGTGACTCCACAGATAGAAATAAATAAGAGAACCTCAGATGTCATCTCAATATGACGGATTGTTTTAAAAAATGTTTATTTATTTTTGAGACAAGTGAGAGAGAAAGAAAGTGTGTGCACCCTCATGCATGAGAGTGGGGAGGGACAGAGAGAGAGGGAGACAGAGGATCTGAAGCAGGCTCTGCATGGACAGCAGAGAGTTAGTGTGGGGTTCAAACCCACAAACCGCAAGATTCTGACCTGAGCCAAAATCAAGAGCCGGATGCTTAATTGACTGAACCACCCAGGCATCCTTAATATAATGGATTTTTAATCAAGTAATTCTAAATCAGATGTATATATTACTTATATTTTCTTCAAAACTGCTATTAAAATGGTTACATCTTCAGGAATCATCAACTCCTGGGCAATCAAGTTCCACAAATTATTAGTCATTGTGTTAAATACATGTTCTCAATTGTTGTCAAACGACCTATTCAAAACTCTCCAGGATCCACAATACTTCTAAAATGTCCAGATGTCTCGAACAACTCCAAGCCACCATATGATCAGCTTCCCTCTTACTTCCCCCAACTTTGATCAAATTTTGTATCTGCTCTTGTCTTTCGAGGATACAGAGGCAAGCACTTCCAAATATCGACCTGCCTAGACCTGGAAACCGTGCCGTAGAAAAGGCTGGGTGAACCCTCACAAATGTATCGCCCAAGTTAGAGGCTTTTTGTCCCTCTCTCAGATCTGCAACAATAACCAGCCTGAAACAAAGTTGGAAATGTAGGTGAGGAAAAAAGGTGGAAGCTGTCTTGAGTTTGGGACTGCTGCCAAGACCATGTGTATTGACTTTCCCTTGCCAAAATATTATTGCCGTTTTTCAGAACTCTGCTAAGGATCTGGAATCCATGTCTTTGCCGAGTCTGCCACATGTTACAATTCTCCGCAGACCATGAGCTCATGTTGCAGGATAGCACAGCATCTGGTGTCATTGGAGAACTAAACTCGATCTTTATGCTTAAGACAAGAATGCAGATGAGGAGCTCCCATATATTATTAAACAGAACTGTCTCTTTCATACCAAACTGGCAAAATTATATTCATACTAACAAAACAAAATAAAACAATAATAACTAAAAATTATATAGGAATGTTCAATTCCTTGTTATATTGTCTTGAATTTTTTTTTTTTTTTTTGGTTACAGGCAAAATATGCCCAACTTACATTTTTGTGCACTACTTTTTCTCAAGGTCTGCTTACATAAGAGACCTATGACTAGAGTAATCATTTCTTAACTGAATAAAAGAGTAAAATGTGGGAAATGGGGACTTAAATCATGAAATGTTGATACAAGAAAATAAGATTTTATCAAATTTTATTATTTAAAGCCAAATATCTGGCATATACTGTCACTGTTATACTGTAATTCTGTAACTTTTTTTTTGTTATTTTTGCAATTATTAAAATGATCTGAAAAAAATAAAATAAAATTATCTGACAATGTGTTGGGTATTAATTCACTACAAAATTATCAATTCACTGCAATGTACTTTCTAGAATTATGTGATCAATAAGTCTTGATATGTTAAAGTGAGATCTGAGCAATGAGAGGAAAGAATGTGAAATTAACATCTGACATAACTTGGAAAGGGAATTGAGGGGAGTGAGATTTTGAGATGGAAAAAGTATTTGAGGAAGTCTGTGAAGTAGAAGCCAGAGTGCTGACTGGCTTATGAGTGGAAGCCAAGACAGGAGGGAGAGATACAAGAAAACGGGTAGTTGGATAAATTCTATTTTATTTTACACCTGTAATTTGATTATTATCACTGAACCTCTTTTTATTCTTTAGTGAATTAAAAAAAAAACCCTGTATAATGAGTACACTTCCCACCAAAACTCACATGAAGAATGTGAAAAAAAGTTGTCAGCTAAGGGGCACCTCGGTGGCTCAGTCAGTTAAATGTCCAGCTTTGGCTCAGGTCATGATTTCGTGGTTTGTGAGTTGCAGCCCTGTGTCCGGCTCTGTGCTGGACAATGCAGAGCATGCTTGGGATTCTCTCTCTCTCTCTCTTTCTCTCTCAAAATAAATAAACCTTAAAAAATGTTGTAAGTTAAATTCAGGTTTTGCCTTATATTTAGTCATATTCACACTATTAGGAGGAACATACACGCATTGTATTTAATATAACCTATACATTTACTTATCTCTTCAACTTATTTATATACCTCATATGCGATTGCAGAGCAAAAAACAACTGGCTTATGCATAGACTTATTAAAGGTGGCATCAATTCTTTTCTTTTTTTTTCTGAATTATGGTGTGATTCCTGACAAAGAAAGAATTAGAAGAGAACACATCCTGCTTGTCCTTGGAACAGATGAATTTTCAGTGTGTTCCCTGTGAGATTTTACATTATTGTGTTCTCATTTTGATGAGAAGCATACACCCCCCCACACACATATGTATACTCTGGATAATATGAACAACAATTCTATAACCAAGTAGTGCCAAACATTAGTCTCTGTATTTATATTTGTATTTGCAGCTTTTTGTTGCCAAATAAAACCATTGCAATTGAGTTGAGAACAATGAAGAAAAGCAGAAGTCAAATTATTAATTAATATATAAATGTTGAATTTTCTCCAAGTTCAAATGCTGTCATGGCCTGATTTATAAATCACAGTTTCACAGTAGTTTGAAAAGACAAACGTGGTAGGAAACCTTGAGGGGAGAATGAAGTAGAAGGCATAAGGAAGAGAGAGAGGCACTTTCTATATACTCTTCTTTGTAATTTTGATATCTGGAAGCATGCAGTATTCTACCTGTTTTTAGATATAAATTAATGGTAACTCAAAAACTGAAAGAACACTGAAATATATGTCCTAATTGTAATTCCATTGACTGCCATAAACATGCTGCAGGAAAAATAAATAACAAACTAATCAAAGTAATTCATGAGCATAGTATTTATATACCCTCAATCTTGGCAAAATACGGTGTGAAGAATCACAGACAAATCCTGACGTATTTTTAATAGGCTTATTGATTGTACTACTGTAGGCAAAGCGTTATGTTTTTGATGCATTAAATAATCGAATAAATGGGTAAATGTTTTGATGTTTCACTTTGGAAAAACAATAAATATTGAATGGGGGAAAGGCAAGTACAAACCCAATAGGGAAGGATTGGAACTGGATATACTAGTGTGAACTTATGATTTCTTATATATGTTTATTAGTATGGATGTATATGCAGGTTTATGTACACATGTACATATGTAAGTGGGTATCTACAATTAGGTAAGTGTATGTATATGCGTGTATGTATGTATGTACATATACGCATTTTTTCTTAGCTCTGTCCAAGAAAAGGATCAAGAAGAAATGACACCCCAGTAGCAATGAAACCACCTAGTGCCCATAACTTCTTCTCGTTACCACTGTTCCCTAAGATGAACGAAGGCGCTTTGAAGAATCTGATACCATGGCTGGGCACAGTAAGTACAAGCTGCTTTTGGCACTTCTTGGTGTGCCAGAAAGTAAAGAAGCACTAAAAAAAAGAGTGATGGGAGCTTGTTATAAGGATACAACCACCAGTTTGAAGAGATGCTTACTGGCCAAATCTGGGACAATTTTAGCACCAAGATAATTATACACCTTAATGAATTATAATCCATTAAATGAATGGGAATTAATGGGTCTATAATGGTAATAAATGGAGAAATGAATAATTGAAGAAAAGGGATCTCTTCCTTATAGTAAATACAGATGACTAACTGATCAATGCGGAGGGAATGTTAAACTTGGAAAATAATCATTTGATAAATATGTTATGTACATTGAATTAGGCAAAATTATGAATGTACGATAAATTTAAAAATAATTTTTTAATATTTATTTTTCAGAGAAGGAGAGAGAGAGAGAGAGAGAGAGAGAGAGCATGAGTAGGGGAGAGGCAGAGAGGGGGGAGACACAGAACCCGAAGCAGGCTCCAGGCTCCAAGCTGTCAGCACAGAGCCTGATGCAGGGCTCAGACCCATGAACTGTGAGATTGTGACCTGAGCTGAAGTTGGACGTTCAACCTACTGAGCAATCAAGGCATCCCTAAAGTGAATTTTTAATTAGGAGTAGAATATTTGCATTGTCCTAAAGTATCTCCCCACAGATTAACTATTAATTTCAAGGGAGAAAAACGTGTAATTATACAGTGGAGATTTAGGTACCATTTTGGTGAGGTGATCAAAATTGACATCTCCGATAAAGGATAGATGGATATGTTATGTCTCCAGGTGTGATAACTTAGAAACATAAACACAACTATGCAGTGTCCATAACATCAACCTAATCATAAGAAAACATCAGACAAACATAGGAGAAGAACATTTGACTTTAAAAAATGGTCTTAATTTTCCAAAGAAGACATCCAGTTGTCTAACAGATACATGAAAAGATGCTCAACATCACTCATCATCAGGGAAATACAAACCAAAACTACAATGAGCTACTATCTCACACCTGTCAGAATGGCTAATATTAGCAACACAAGAAACAACAGGTGTTGGTGAGGATTCAGAGAAAGGGAAACCCTCTTGCACTATTGGTGGGAAGCAAACTGGTGCAGCCACTCTAAAGAATGGTATAGAGGTTCCTGAAGAAACTAAAAATAGAACTATCCTACAATCCAGCAATTGCACTATTAGGTATTTACCCAAAGGATACAAAAATACAGATTCTAAGGAGTACATGTACCTCAATGTTTATAGCACTATTATCAACAATAGCCAAACAATGGAGAGAGCCCAAATGTTCATCGACTGATGAATGGATAAAGAAGATGTGGGGTGTGTGTGTGTGTGTGTGTATGTATATGTGTATGTGTGTGTGTATAATGGAATATTCCTCAGCCATCAAAAAGAATGAAATCTTGCCATTTGCAATGACATGGAGGGAATGAGAGTGAATTATGCTAAGTGAAATGTCAATCAGAAAAAGTCAAATACTATATGATTTCACTCACTGTGGAATTTGAGAAACAAAACAGATGGATATTTGGGAAGAGGGGGCAAAAAGAGAACAGAGGCAAACAAATTATAAGAGACTCAATGATAGAGAACAAACTATGGTTTGACAGAGAGGTGGGTGGAGATTGGCTAGATGGGTGATTGGTACTCAGGAGGGCACATGTGATGAGCACTGGGTGTTGTATGTTTAGTGATTAATCACTGAATTCTACTCCTAAAACCAATATTGCACTGTATGTTAACTAACTAAAATTTAAAATGAAAAAATGGGTCTTTATTCTTCAAACTGTAAATGTCATAAAAAATAAAGGAAAACTGCTGGAGATGTTCAAAATTAAAGGAAACTACAGAGAGATGGCAGATAGCACTATATCTAGCCTTAGACTGCATGCTCTGAAAGAGGGAGGGAATGGTATAAAAGAAATTACTAGAACAACTAACAAAATTGGAGTATTGATGGTAAATTAGATATAAGTATTATATCAATGTCAATTTATGACATTGATAATTATATGTGATTATATCTTTATTTTTCATATTTAGAGGCAAAGGGTTATTTAATTTATTTTCACATGATTATGTGTATATATATAACTTTCCCCATAAGATCTTTGAGAAGGCAAGAATGTTTGCTTTCACCACTTCTATTCAACATTGGATGCACTGGAGAGTGCAGTAGCGTAAGAAAAATAAATGAAAGCCATCCAGATTGGAAAATAAAAAAATTGGAATTACTAAGTGAGGTTAGCACATTGGGGAATACCAGATGTATATACTAAAATTAATTTTATCATATATACTAACAACATAAAATTGGAAATTTAGATTTAAATAAATAGTATTTACAATAGTGTTAAAAGAAAAAATACTTAACAAATCTGAAAAATATGTACAAGACCTATACACGCTGAATATTTTAAAATTCTGCTGAAAGATTTCAAAGAAAATTTAATTAAATGGAGAAACACACCTCATTTACGAAAAGGAACACAAAATAATGTTAAGATGTTAATTTTCCCAAAATTAGACTATAAATAATGCAGTCTCAGGCAAAATCTTAACAGGATTTTTTCTATTGGTAGAAATTGGCAAGCTCATTCTAAGGTTCATATAGCAATACAAATTACCCAGAATAGACAAAACAACTTGAAAAAGAAGACTAAAGTTGGATGATTAACACTATCTGACTTTAAGACTTACTAAAAATTATAGTGGTCAATACAGTGTGATCATGGTGTAGGGTAAACAAATAGATTGATGGAATATAATAGAAATTACAGAAGTGGACATACACATACATGGTCAATTGATATTCCAAAAAGGTACAAAGTCAATTGCATAGGGAAGAAATAGAATTCTTACAGTGTTCTAGAATAATTGAGTATCCATTTATTTTTTTAAAAAATCTTAATCCATACTTTTCTCTAAATACAAAAATAAACTCAAGGTAGTTCATAAAATTAAAGGAAACACCAAAAACCACAAACTAGAAGAAAACGTGAGAGAAAATCTTTTTGATTTTGGGTAAAGTTTTCTTAGATGTAACACCAAATTCACAATATATCAAAGAAATAGTTCATATATGGAACATCATCAAAATTAAGAACTTTTGCCCTTTGAACAACACTGTTAAGGAAGTGAAAACAGAAACCAAACATGGGTAGAAAATATTTGCAAACCGCACATCTAGCAAATAACTTATTTTCAGAATACATAGAGAACTCTCAAAACTCAATATTGAAACAGCAAACAATCCAATTAAAAAGAGTGTTTGCATTGACAGCACATATACTAAAATTCGAACGATACAGAGTAGATTAGCATGGTTCTTGAGCAAGGATAACACACAAATTTGTGAAGGGTTTCATGTTTGAAAAAAAGAAAAGCAAACAGATGATTTGAATAGCTACTTTATCAAAGAATATATATATATACATGTCTGTGTGCGTATATAAATATATGGTAAAAAGTACGTGAAAAGATGGTCAACATCATTAATCACTGGAGAAATATAAATTAGAACAATTAGATAATACTGCACACCTATTAGAAATATTAGAAAGTCTAAAATTAAAATACTGATGAGGTGTTAAAATGTCGGTTAAGATGTATAACAACTGAAACCCTCACACACTGCTGGCATAAACACTAAATATAACAACTGCTTTGAAAAATAGTTTTCAGTTTCTTAGGAAGTTAAATATACTTTTACCATATGACCCAGTCATTTCATTTCTAGCTATTGTCGCAATAAAAATGAAAGCATATTTCATTTGCTTGTTCACAAATGTTATTTGTAATAATCCTAACCTGGAATCAATCCTTATCTCCAACAAAAGGTCAATGGATAACAAATTGTATAATTTGGTATACAATGGAATACTACTCAGTTATTAAAAGCAATGAACTATGGATTCAGTCACCAATCTTGAAACAAATGAAAATAATTATGCTGAGTGAAAGAAACCAAACCAAAAAAAGTATGTAGTATTTGATTCTACTTTTATGAAATTCTATGAAATGCAAATCCACCTATAAAGACAGAAAGCAAATAAATGGTTGTCTGGGATGGAGGGAGTGGGTAAAGTATATATAACACCTTTAAAGATGTAAAACAATAAACACACAATTGCTTTAATATTTCCAATATTAAAAAAAAAACAAACCAAGGTTGCTGGGGCGCCGGGGTGGCTCAGTCGGTTAAGTGTCCAACTCTTGATTTAGGCTCAGGTCATGATCTCATGGTTCCTATGATCAAGCCCCGCATTGGGCTCTGTGCTGATGACATGGAGCCTGCATGGAATTCTCTGTCTTTCCTCTCTGCCCCTCCTCAATTCGCACACACTCTCTCTCAAAATAACTAAACATTAGGAAAAAAACCCAAGGATGCATGCAATTAACTAAGTGAAGTCTCCTCTTAATGCATAAAAGAAAATACTTCAGTAACACAAACTTCTAAAGAGGAGAACTATAGATTTGAAGGGTTCTTTACAAATCAGTCATTGTTAAAGAATTGCTCATTCTCTTGAAACTATTGCTGAGCCACATGCCATTTTTAAAATATGGAAATTTTGGGGCACCTGGGTGACTCAGTTAGGCATCCGACTTCAGCTCAGGTCATGATCTCATGGTTCATGAGTTGGAGCCCTGCATCAGGTTCTGTGCTGACAGCTCAGATCCTGGAGCCCGCCTTGGATTCTGTGTCTCCCTCTCTCTGCCCCTCCCCTGCTCAAGCTCTGTCCCTCTCTCTCAAAAATGAATATACTTAAAAAAAAATTAAAATATGGAAATTTCCTTACTTTTTCTACAAAGTTTTTAATCAATTTGTATGCCTAAATATATTCCCGGCAAGTAACTCATTTAAGGAAAATGATTTTTTTTAAGTTTTTTTTCCTTTAAAGAAATAAAATGTTAGATATAACAAGAATATGGCCTTGTGAAAAGAAGCAGGCGGAAATATATTAGTAGCCACATGTTTCATATAGAAAATCACCTCCTTAAGATGCTCAACTTCACAAATGTGTAAAGAATAGCTCTGTGGCAGGTGGCAAAATGACTCACCAAAGAGGTTCTAATTCCTAGAACCTGTGAATTTGTTAAATTCCAGTGCAAAAGGATTAAAGAAGTAGATGGAATTCAGGTGATCAGTGGGTTTTAAAATAGAGTGATTATCCCTATTACCTGCATAGGTTCAAAATAATCACAAGGTTTCTTAAATGTGGAACAGTAAGGCAGTAAGGCAGAGTAATATGATGTAAAAAAGATTCAACCAGCCATTGCTGACTTTGAAGATGGAAGGAAGCCACAAATCAAGTCATAAGGTGGCCTCTAGAAGCTGGAAAGTGCAAAGAAAACTCCCCTCCAGAGCCTCCAGAAAGGCATAGAGCCCTACCAACCCCTTAAGTTTAGTTTGTGAGACCCATTTTGGACTCCCGATCTCCAGAACTGTAAGATAATAAATGTGTGTTGTTTGAAGCCACTAAGTGTGTGGCATTTCATTACAGCAATAGAAAACTAATACAATCTTTATACTTTCAATCAGTATAAAAGACTATGGCTCTGCCTGCCAGGAAATTACCATCCTGGGCTTTTATGTCACATGAAAGAATGTACGGAAAGATAGTTTTCCTCAAGTCACATAGTAAATTAAATATTCTCTGTGTAGTATCTGTTGAGATCAAACTAGCTACCTCAATTAAAATTTATGAGCTAAGAAAACGAGGGGGCAAAAGTGACAACCAATATTACTTCAAAAATCCTTTAATTTGTTTAAAAAACAGTAGCTTTATACCTTGTGCTTTTCCTTAATAGTTTTGATGGATTTTGTCAACAGGTGCTCTGGTGAAGGTGGAAAGGAGTCTTGGATTTTAATGAAAATAAATCTTGCTGTCACCTCCCAACTGGACAGAGATCTGCTACTGTGGCAAGTGCAATTTGTTTAGAACTTCCATACATGCTTCTCTTTGCCAAACATAACACCATCATCATCATCATCATCATCATTATTACTACTACCAGTACTGCCACTAATATTTTAGTCCCTCAATTACCTATAGAAAGCCATATTATTTACATCAAAGTAAAGAGCACCATTAAAATTCATAAAATTTTTCAATTATTTTATTACAAACTATGTGGTTTATTTTGGCACAGTGTATGTATTTTTGAGACATTCTAAAAAGCCACAGCAAAAGAAGAAAACTATACAAGTCTCTCCCCACCCACTCGTCATCATCACCAAAGACTGAGTTTTTAACTGACACTCTGAATGGAAATCTATTAACTTCTCATTCTTTTATCCAGAAGTCATGTCTAACACTGCCAATGTGTAATATGTGTTCTGACCACCCTATTCTTGACCTCAAATGGCACCTGTCCTCAAATGAAATGGAAGCATTTATACAGGAACTAGAAATGGTGTGTGTCATTACAATATGACAGCCAAAGGGTGTTTTTTTTTAAGTGTTGTTTATTCCAAAAAGCATGCCCTTCACTATTCTAGAATTGTCTCTTGACATTTTTCCGCTAAAAAAAATTTACCAACACTAAAAAAAAAGATAATTATGTAATATGATAGAGGGGCTAAATATTGCTACAATGGCAATCCTATAATGGCAGCGATCTGTAAATGTATCAAATTAACATGTTGTACACCTTAAATTTACACAATGTTATGTGTAAAGTATATATATTCAATAAATTCTTTATGTAAAAAATTGGACACATTTATGTTGTCTTTAATACTCGTTGAATATTGTATATATAGGTCAATGTTTACACACATATCCAAAGAAACCAACAATTTACCAATCCCTCATGAGATCTGAGCCTCAATTACCTTCCTAATGAAATTTAGCTTAAAAATTTGGAATTTACTCTGTATAGGAAAACAATTGGTCTAGGAAAACTAGACCAGGTGATTAATTTTTATTACACCTTTTCAAGGAGGATGAGAATTCAAGATCATTTATGTATTTTCTCTTGATCTGATAATTATATCTAGTGTTTGAAGTCTCTCATTACCATCTCTTATCCTTTATTATCAAATTTACTTGGTAGAAATGTCAGTGTAACAAGATTTTAATGAGTTTGGTTAAACTTTCTCTCTTTTTGAAGTTTATTTATTTATTTTGAGAGAGAGAGGCATGGGGGGCAGAGAGAGAGAGAGAGAGAGAGAGAAAGAGAGAATCCCAAGGAGGCTCTGCACTGTCAGCATAGAGCCAAGTGTAGGGCTCAAACTTATGAACTATGAGATTGTGCCCTGAACCAAAGTCAAGAGTCAGATGCTTAACTGACTGAACCACCCAGGCAGCCCAGAACTTTCTCATTCTATTCTGACCAAGATAGCCATATGGAATGATATATAAAGTCACAGTACCTTCTACACCTTGTAGCTTCTTTGAGCCATAATGAAGAATTCTAAGGTAAAATTGGACCAGAGAAAAGCAGACTCTTTGTGGCTATACTAATGAATATGAGAATAAATTAAATGCAATTATCCAAAAAGTTAAAAAAAAAAAGTATGGTATCAGCGGAAGTATGCTATCAGCAGCTGAGATCTATGTTGAAAAGAAATAACATATAATAGCAGATATCAACTACTTTCCCTACATCAGTTCCTTCCCCATATCAATATATTCGATTTTTTTATTTTGTAACTGTAATTTCATTTTAATGCTACCTAGCCACATATCTACAAGTTTTCCACAAGTAAAGGGGAAGATTAAAAAAAAGAGTTAATTTTTATTGGGGGATATTTCTGAAAGATTTTTCAACCAATGAAAGATAATTCAGCTCAAAGTTAGAAAGGAAAATATAACAATCAAGTAACTGGCAGTTGTCCACAGGGAAAGATTGTTCATGAGCCGGCAGGACTGGAACGTTTAGAGAGATGGAAGCTGTGGGTGGAAAGTCACAGCCTACATTAAATAAAGTGGGTTTTGGCAATGCTTTAAACTTGGTGTCGAATCCTCTGTCTGTACACTTTTGTCTCCCCAGACAGTCTCACTGAGGGCAGCAGAGTGAAGGTGGGGGAAGGGAAGCCAGTTGCAGCAATATCCTCTGGACTTGCCAGCTCCCCGGAGGGGATTGTTAGAGGCCCAGCTGAGTCTCATCACAGTCATGGAAAAAAGCCCTCAGTCAATGGTCCGATCCTGGGAACGTATTCCTGAGAGAATCAAAATGGCTTCCACCCTAACGGGCTTACACTGTTGTGTATATTTTGTGTTAAGTGCTTTACAGCCCTATAAATACATACTTTTCTGTCATATTTTATCAAAATCAATATGCATTGCATTTAATTTTGAAATAATATTGAAAAAACACTATTAACAATTGGGCATTTGTTGATTTCTTGTCACTGGAAATAAGTGTATTATACACTGAATTTCTTACACCTAAAGGACACTGGAAAGTTTAGGCCTTATCTAGATGTTAAACAACTCATAAAAAAAAAAATAGTTTACCGGATCATGCTTAATAACATCTTGGGAAATAGAAGAACTAGGATGTACTTCATAAAACATCTGCCTTTATTTTAGAATAAAGTGCTTATATTTATTTCATTTAACATTTAGTGAAAATTGTTGGTACGATAAGCAACACACCTACTGTTTATACTATTTGAGATCCTCCATTATTACCATTTAGTCCTATTTGTTTTCTCCAACTGCAGTACCTGAATTTCCCTGTTATCATAAATCTTCAGACAAATGAACTTCTCTGAACACTAAATTTCAAGTTCTAAAATGGAATTTACTGTGATTCTTGTATAATATGTAAATAAGACATCATAAAACACGGATTTAAAAGAAGCTCAAATAGGGGCGCCTGGGGGGCTCAGTCGGTTAAACGTCTGACTTCAGCTGGGTCATGATCTCACGGTTTGTGGGTTCGAGCCCCCACATCGGGCTCTGTGCTCTTGGTTCAGAGCCTAGAGCCTGATTCAGATTCTGTGTCTCCTCCACTCTCCACCCCTCCCCCCTCCCCCCATGCTCTGTCTCTCAAAAAATGAATAAACGTTAAAAAAAATTTTAAAGAAGCTCAAATGAACACATCATCACATACATTTTCCTGATAACACATCAAATTGTTGCATTTTATCTTAAAATTGCCCTTGTAAAGGAAGCATAGTAACAGGAGAAAATAAAAGATGAATAGAAAAAAAGAGAAAAGGGGAAAAAATGGGTAAGAGCGAGAAGAGGAGGGAAAGTATGATTGAACACTGCTTCTAGTGTAGATGTGTATAAACCTGTTCATTACTTTTCACATCCCATATCATTTTCTCCAAGCTTTCCAAACCAAATAATGGAGATAATTTGCACTAACTCCAAATGGCACCACTTTTACATATTCTCCAAAACGATCATGCTCTGAGTTGTGTACAATTATGTATTTAGAGTCTGGGGTTGGTGAGTGGAGATTAAGGCTCTCTGGAGACTGAATAGCCACAGAAAAAGGAAGTAGAGAAGTTCAAAAAACAAACTTCATAAGATTGCCTTTATCTAGATTTGTATATCTTGCTCTTTTTGTATGCTTATTATGGCTACCGCATTTTGGAAGGATATAGAGAGGACTAAAATCATGATTTTTTTCCCCTAAGGATTTCATGCAGAATCTGGACATTTTTATCTATCTGCAAAGTTGTTGAGTTTTAATGCATCAAAGTGTCAAATGTTGTTATGTAATTTACCTTTTAAAATAATCAGGACAGATTACCTTATGCTGTAAAACAAAGAATCACCACCTCTTAGTGGCTTAAAATAACAGAGATAGATTTCTTCATTATGGTATGTGTGTAATCCAGGTTGGCAAAGGGCCACCCACTCACTAGAATTGCTCAGGAGACCACCTTGACGGAAGCTCTGTTGCTATCTAAGCATGAGGTTTCAGGTTAGCTACAATAGGATCAAAGAACACGGAGAATTGAATTTCTGAAGTGCCCAGGAGTGACACTTCACTTTCATTCACATTTCATTGGCCAAAACAAGTCATATGGACAAGGGTAATTTAAAGAATGAATGTTTCTGGAGGGAGAGGAGAATCAGTAATCTCTGGGAACAATATTAGTAACTACCAGTTTGCTTCTCTGATCATCAAATATTGTGTTCACTTTTCTTGTGTAGAACACACCCATCACCACCTCAAAAGAGGCAATGCAAAAGTCCATTCAGGTCATGGTCTGGAATTTTTGAATCCAGGATCTCTGACTAATGTGCATTGGTTTATTCATCAAGTCTTAGTGTGACTTCCCTTGATCTAGAGAATAGGGAGCTAAAAACAGCTAAAATGTGCTACCCTCCCAACCAGATAGACACACAGCAAGCGAGGATGGGAAAGGAAAACAATAAACACTCCCATTCAGAAAGGGAAAGAATGGGGAACTTTCGTTAAACTCTAATTCATGGTAATTCTAAAATTCCAATGGGAAGATATTATGAGGTTCCCTATCCTGGGGGTATGGAATGTTCCTTGGTTATGCCCTGATTGTATTCAGTGGGAGGAACTCCTTTGTTCATTGTTTTTCAAGTCACTAGCTACACCCTCTGGGAGAGTACTCCTTTTCCAATATATTTCTTGGCCACATCTTAAGTGGCCACTGGGGAATATGTACTTGCTTTCTTAACTCATTTTCTTCCTTTATAAGGTGGAGTGCCCAAAGATCATTTAAAGTCTGGAAGACTCCTCAGAAACTCAGTGAGATTATTATCTATGTGCTTTTAGTCAGCTCCTTGGACTAGTAACCAGATCAACACTACTTTTTTGAGATATAGTTCCCAGAACTACATTTCTATGTTTTCTCTTCCACATTCTCTCTCATTCTCTCTCTCTCTCTCTCTAGCCCCCACCCCCCCCCCCCACCCCAGCCTCCTCTCTCTTTCTCCTGTCAGGTATTTTGACACTCTAGGATCTATTAATAATGATTTTTTTTCCTAATTGAAAGGACTTAAGAGTTTTCATTCCTAATTTGCTCTCTGCCCAAATTTAATTTAATCAGTTCAAAGGTTTTAGTAGATTTTGGTTCCACAAAGTATATCTCAATGAAAGATAAGACTTTCATTGTTTGGGATGAAAAAGTAATTTCTGGACTCATTCTATTTCCTTTCCCTTCTGCTTTGGAAACTGGCTGGTTCTTTCCTGGGTTCATTTGTTTCTTGCAATTTATTGCCAAGCTATCTGGTGGTTACCAAAACACATAACCAACATTTTGCTTTCCAACGTATTCCTTTAGAACTACAAGTGCGTTGGGAACATGATGTATCTTTCATGTTATTACAGGCCTTCACTAATGTTTCACCATGCTGTAAAGCACAAGTCTCCAACTTTTCAGTTTCCAGTATGATGCCCTACCACCAGCTATTAGATTCCAATGATAATGACAAATGTTTTAAATTTTTGTTAGGAAATCCACAATTTTCATATTCATCAAGACAATCAATTGGTAACAAATAACTCCCAAGCTTTAATGGTTTAAAATAACAATGGCACAAGGCTGTTGCTTTCCTATATACCATCAATTAGCGATTAGAATGTGAAATTAAAAGGGAAACCTGGGTGGCTCAGTCTGTTGAGCATCTGACTTCGGCTCAGGTCATGATCTCACAGCTTGTGAGTTCAAGTCTCATGTCAGGCTCTAGGCTGACAGCTCAGAGCCTGGAGCCTGCTTTGGATTCTGCGTCTCTCTCTCTCTCTCTCTGCCCTTCACCCACTCTCATTCTGTCTCTGTCTCTCTCAAAAATAAATAAACATTAAAAAAATTAGAATGTGAAATTTAAAAAAAAGATAGCATTTACAATAGTACCAAAAAGAAAGCTGAAATAATTAGCCTTAAATCTACAAAATATGTTCTGAATCTGTGGAATACTATGAATTATTGATGAAATAAATCAAACAATATCCAAATAAATAGAAAAGATATTTTCATGGATTGAAAAATTCAATATTGTTATCAGTTTTTCCTAGGCTCATCCATAGATTAAACATAATCTCAATCAAAATCCCCACTAGCATTTTTGGAACTATGAAAAAACTATTATTGGAAAGGTAAAGAGCTTAGAATAGTGAACACAATTTTGAGAAACGAGAATAAATTCAGGGTGTTCTCATTATTACATTTCAAGATTTCTTATGAAGCTACTGGAATCAAAACAGTCTGGTATTGAGGAAAATGGAAGCCAGATTAATAGTACAGAATAGAGAGCCAAAAAGTAGATCCACGCAGATATAGTTAGCTGATATTTGACAAAAATGCGAAGGTAATTCAATGAAGATAAGACAGTCTTTTCAACAGATGGTGTTGAAATAATTAGATGCCCTTATGCAAAAACAAACTCACACACAGATTTCACATCGTACACAAAATCAACTCAAAATAGACCAAAGATATAAATGTAAAATGCAAAGCTATAAAACTTCTGTAAGAAAAATAGGAGGAAATCTAAATGACCTTGTGTTTGGTTATGAATTTTTAGATACAACACCCAAAGTATCATCCATGGAAGGAAAACAAATGTACTTTATTAAAATTGAAAACTTTTTCTCTGTGAGAGACACTAAGAGAGTGGATAGACAAGCCACAGACTGTAGAAAATATTTGAAATTCACATATTTGATAAAAGACTTGTATGCAGAATATACAAAGAATACTTTTTTTGAAGTATAGTTATTTATTTTGAGAGAGAGTGTGAGAGAGAGCAGGGGGAGGGGCAAAGAGAGGGAAAGACAGAATCCAAAGCAGGCTCTGTGGTGCAGTCAACACAGAACCTGATGCGGAGCTCAAACCCACAAACCATGAGATCATGACCTTAGCTGAAATCAAGAGACAGACACTTAACCGACTGAGCCACCCAGGTACCCCACAAAGAACTCTTAAAACAATACAGATTTATTTTGTGCTTATGCTACATGTCGCTCAAGATCAGTAGGGATTTTGCCCATCGTGGTGACTCAGGGAATCAGGCTGATAGAAAATCTGCTGTCACATTAACAGGAGGCTCTAGGGTTACCTTTGTCGACTGGAGAGAATATAGAGAATCGGACAACTATTAATTATTCTTGTTAGTAACTGGCATGCCACCTCTGATCTGATCACCTTTTATGGGCTAAAGAAAATAATAAGACCTAAGATGTGCTCTCAGAAGAAAATTTCCAGTGAAAAATCTGGAAATTTTATTGAGCATCAGGTTACTCATATGTGCACAAACATACGAGAGACCATTTAGATGGTATTTATTAAACATTGCTATCAAGAGCACGCTATGAAGGCACACACACAAGTTGAGCTTTTCCATGGTGTCAACTTTATCCAATCATAAGCAAAATAATCACAATTATAAAGCAGGTTAAGGATTCCAAACTGAATGACATTTCACCATGTGATTAAACTCAGCTTCTTACACAACACACAGAGCAGTACATAAGACAGACCCTAAAACAAACAAGATAACAGAAGGGTATAAGAAGTTAAGGAACGAAACTCAAAGCCAGTCTGTGGGTGCGCAGATGAGATAAGGCCTGGGTCCCATTCAGGTCAGCTCCCAGCACTTACTGAACGTTAGGTTCAAGGAGTGAAGGGTCGCAGTTCTGTTCAGAGATCAATTGGGCAGAACCTTTGGCAGCAGTTGCCTTTTTTTTAAGTTTATTTATTTATTTTGAGAGAGAGAGAATGTGTGTGTGAAAGAACAAAGTAAGGGCAGAGAGGGAGAGAGAGACACAGAGAGAGAATCCCAAGCAGGCTCTGCACTAACAGTGCAGAGCCTAATGTGGGTCTCCATCTCACAAACTGTGAGATCATGACCGGATCTGAAATCAAGAGTCAGTCGTTTAACCGGCTAAGCCACCCTGGTGCCCCAGCAGTTGCCTATTTTAAGTGGTCAGACACACAGAGGTCATACCTGAAGAGTCTGACAGTTTGTTGCAGAAGTCTTCCCCTTTTTAAAGGGATTTGATTGGTCTTGGGCCCCTGCAGACCTCCTCTGGTTCTGCTTGTTCTCAGTTCTGGAGTGTCAGCTAATGCTGGTCTCAGCAATATCTTGTAGCTGCGGTACATTTAACTGCTTGCATCACAGCTTGACACAGGCTCCCACTGGACATGAGAGACTCCATTTTGCTCTCCACAATTGCATATATAGATCAAACTCCCTACCCTCACAAAAATGACTATATTGCAATAAAAATTGTGGCATATTAAAAAAAAAGACATGCATACATAACATTAGACATTTCATGGTATAGGAACCTAGTTACTTCCCATCTTTACAAGAGATTGAAAGTCTGAAGCATTAAAATATTCAACTTTTATTTTAGATATTGGATTGTAATTTAATCATTAGATATCCATCTTAGAAAATCGTGAGGGATGCCTGGGTGGCTCAGTCGATTAAGTGTCTGACTTTGATTTTGGCTCAGGTAGGATTGAGCCCTACCTCAGACCGCATGTTGAGTGTGGAGCCTGCTTGAGATTCTCTCTCTCCCTCACTGCCTCTCCCCGCCTTTGAATTTTCTCTCTCTCTCAAAATAAAAATAAATAAATGAACAGTAAAAAAACGTAAGATATTTGAGAAGACAAAGATAAAAGAAAACAAATATGCCTTTTGAAAGTGACTGTATACAGCCAAGATTGTTAGAAACAAAATAACTTTAGAGGAATGTTTAATAAAACCATGTAAACCTCGGTGGTTTCTTCTAAAGTTGCTGAATTCTTTGGTTCAGTTAGATCTCTAAAGTGAACTTAAAAACAATAAAAACATGAGAAGGCCACATGAGGGGTTTCCTGACTTAAAGGAAAACCACTACATTCAACCAAGTTGTAGAAGTTTTTAGGTTGAAAGAACTTCCATGTGAGACCTGCAAATGAATTATTCAAATTTTACTCACTTACATAAATATTTTAAAATTAAAAAAATAGTAAGTTACTATCACAACCCACTGTCATTTAAATAGGTCCTTTTAAATTTTTATGCAAGCTTTGGTGGTCTTCTTTGGAATTTTTTCACCCTTCAGTTAAATTCAGAACAGAAGTATTTAATTAATAAAAACTTCTTTCAACAAAGAGTGTAATTGCAATTGTCATTGGAATTTTTAAAAAAATCAATAAATGGAGTGATCAGGAAGCTTGTTTCCTCAGCTCCATGAACTTGACTGATGAAAGAAGTTTAAGTTCAATGAATATTAGTAGTTAAGCATAAATTTAGGGGAAAAAAATCTCTAATTACTAATCAATTTGATGTTTCTTTTTCCACTTCAATACAACCAAGAATCGTAGGCAAACACCACATAAAATGCTGTTTTGTTTTTGTTTTTTGGTTTTTTTTGGTGGTGGTGGGTTCTTTTTTTTGTTTTTGTTTTTTGTTTGTTTGTTTTTTACAATAATCAACTTTTAAATTTTTTTTCATGGTTAGTACTATCACAAAATGTTGGCCTGAAAAGAATAAACTGACAAGAAATTTTTATAGATCTCAGTTTTAAAAAATAGATGAAAGCAACCCCAGCTAACTTCTGCAAAGAGTATTCAAGTCTGTGGTCTCAGTGATAAATTGTGGGAACTGGGATAAATGACAGCTCAGAGTTATAAACTATATGCTCTTTGAAATAAATGGCATATTGAATGTTGCCTTAAACATTTCAGGGTTTAAAAAGGCTCACAAGCAAATTTGCCCACAAAGAAATTGTTGTTTATTAGTCTTTCAAATGAATTTTCAAAAAAAATGAATATTCTTTCTATTTTACCAAGTTTGTGCTTGCCCAATCCATATTTGATTGTTGCCATTTCCTCTCCCATTAACTCAAGAGTAATAACACAAAATGACCTCATCCACATCTCACAAATACATATGTATACAATGGGTTTCTCTATACACTATAGACAATTTTCTTAATACACACACACACATACACACACGAATAAAGAAAGCACAGGCTAGAAAAAGTAGACACTACCATTTTTGGTTTCAAATTCTTTTTTTCTTAAAAAAATTTTTTTTTCATGTTTATTTACTTTTGGGGGGGAGGGGCAGAGAGAGAGGGAGACACAGAATCTGAAGCAGGCTCCAGGCTCTGAGCTTCCAGCACAGAGCTAGACACAGGACTGGAACCACAAACTGCGAGATCATGACCTGAGCCGAAGTCGGACGCTTAACCGACTGAGCCTCCCAGGTGCCCCTCAAATTCTTTTTTTTAATCTGCATGACTTTGGGCAAGTCATTAGGCCAATTTTGCCTTAGATCCTTTAACTGTAAAATGGAAAAAAAAATTAACAACTATCTCAAAGGGTTTTTGTAAGTATTATATGAGTTGATACATACAAAGCACAAATCCTGGCATATAGTTAAACAAAGGCTGGCTCAGTTTTAGTCATTATATAAAATGCACTATCTGATAGTCATGAAATTGTTATGACCAGTTTCTTTTACATCATTCTATCCAGATTGCCTTCATACTGACAGCTTAATCTGGTACAAATCAACTTCTAAGATACTTTATGAATGCTTTTCTCCAGGCCTTGACATTATCTCAGGGGACATTGTTCATTTTCATCATTGTCATCCTTAAACTATTAACCCCTTTATCAGTGCATTTCTCAATCCCTCTGCATGTATCCAAGAACTACTGTCATCCAAAGGCAAGATCAATTTTACAGGTTGTTGTAAGCTATTTTAGAAAGAGATGATATCCCCTTTGAGTTTTTATGATATTTAACATATTTTCAAAATTTAGAATGGCCTAAAGCCTCTGTCCCTGTTGGCTAATCAGGACCAGAATGGCCCTATTAATATAAGCTATGCCAAAATCAAAATTCACTTCTGTTGTCAGATATTTTTTGAAAGATTGAGGGACATAATTTAATAACTATTCCCAACTCAGCTCTGATTATCTGATGGCTTCCAGTTAACTTTGCCTTTGTTTCCTTTTCATTTACTTTTACAATGTTTGGTTATAGTATAGCTATAGAAATGTTCAATTACATTTTTGAGTAAAATATTTTATGGGAAGATCAGTTGCAATTTTATTTCTCAATTATGGAGACTGTTCTTTTGTACCTATGCTTCTTGCCAATTAAATAAGTGTGGTTTCCTCTTGTCTCAATAGTAAGGGATAAGGCAAATTTTTACCCTTTGTTTTAGTTTGTAAATCAGAGACAGAGAGAGGTTATGAGGTTTCTACTAGAGCTGATGATTAGCGGGTAAAGCTGTTCTGGGGGATGGCTATCTCTACTGCCTGCATGGGCAGCCATGTTATAGAATTTGTGACCTCATCGCTCTCTTGCTTCAGCAATCCAGTGGCAACATCCTTAGGCTGGTTCCTGGCCTTAACCATGAATGGTGGGGTAAAGTGAGCCAATCCAATCAGATTCCTTTCGTAAAATCTGAATCAGATGCAGAAAATGATTTACCAGTTAGGAAAAAGGGCGTAACCTGAAAAATTACAATACAGAGTGACTATAGCAAATATATAGCATTTATATACACGAAGCTAAAGTTATGAGACATCGAGGGAAATTTGTTGTGAGAAATACATTAAGAGGAAAACCCTGCAGCGAATTAGAGAAATAAGATGGATGCTAAGACTCCCTGAGCACACACCACCATTCTGGTTCTCATTGTTGTCCTTTCCCTTACGCTTGTAACAACTTCAAGAAGTTCGTTATGTATTTTTATTTTTTTAACAGCAGCATGTACAAATTTTTATATAAGAGATAATATCCCTAGGTAGGAGCAGTAAATAGTATGCATGATTTATGCTAAGTTTTATTATTTGGAAGAAATGAGGACTAAGAACAAATTTCCTAATGATGAATTATTTAGCACATGAATGCATTGGACAGGGACTCTCTGGAATGGCTTAGAAATAGAATAGTTTATCATTTGGTGGAATAAGTTAGATTTCTGTTTGCCTTGAGAAAATTTGAATAAATGTTATACCAGAGCCCTCCCTTGAAAAATATATTGGATTTATTTTTAAATAATTGTTTTCTGTGTAGTATGCCTTTATACCTATTAACTTTATATACAGAAAATTAAAGCCAAGGTGGTATGCATTAGTTTTCTATTTCTGTGTAACAATTACCACAATTGTAATGACTTAAAATAATGTCCATTTATCAGTTCACTTTTACTGGAAGTTTGGTATGGTGTACTTGTATTCTCTGCTCAGGGTATCACAAGGCAGAAATCAATACATTGCCTGGTTGAGTTCTCATCTGCAAGCTCAGAGAAGATACTACTTCCAAGTTCATTCTTATTCCTTGCAGTTGCAGGGCTGAGGTCTTCATTTCCTTGCTGCAGAGAACTACTCCCAGCTCCTAGAGATCACCCACATTCTATGCCATACCCTTATGTCTTCAAATCAGCAAAGGTGTATGATATTTGTATTTTGAATTTCTGACTTCTTCTTCTGTAACAAGACTCAGAAAACTCTTGGCTTTTAAAGGATTCTAGTGACTAGAATAATCACTGAATAATCTGTCTTCTTTAGAATCACCCATTCCATAGAACAGAATGTAATCATGGGAGTAATATCTATTTTATTCACAGTTTCAAAGATTATGACAGAATATTTTGGGAGTCATCTTAGAGTTCTGTCTACCACAATGATTTTTTTATACATATTTAGATACAGTTAGACTTGTTAACACCTACGTAATTGGAAATTTGAAATGTGATTTCTACAAATGTTTAAAGTTGTTCAATATTTAATATTATTAGGTCAAGGGAAATTATAATTTAGCCAACATACAATGAAATAAATAAATGAAATACAAATGTAAGTAGAAAAATCAGGTACATGGTAGTCATTTCTAGTAATTTAATGAAGACCACAAAGAAAGATTTCAATTGCCTACTAATGATAAGTAGAGATAAGGCACAATAAGACATTTAATTATTTCATTAAACATTTAGTCAAAGAAAAATTATTTGGTGCCCTATACAGAATTCACTATAGACAAATAATATTAGCTGATATCTGTAGTAAATAGAAGGAAAAAATTAAAAGTGACAACCTAGTCAATTTGAATATCATCTGTTGTATGGTACTAAGATAATCACATTGAGATTGAAGAAGAAAGTATAAGGGATTTTCAATTCACACCCCTTTACTTTACTGCAGAGGAAACTGTGATTCAGAGAGATTGTGCCTTGCGCAAGAAGATATGGCTATTTGATGGCAAAACTGAGACTGGAGTGCCCATCTCTAATTCCAGAACTTTGTTTCTTCTGCTACAACTGACATCACTGACACCCATCATAGTTGGTTAGGACATTGTCTCAAGTGGTTTCTAAGTATGAGTCTGCAACTCTATTCAGTCCCTTCCTCTACCCTGAAAAGAACTGAAGAAGTAGTCACTGTAAACCAAATAAAAAAGTAAGAGTCCAGCTTTTAAGAGTAAATAAAAAGAGCAACTTGACTAATGATGTGCCTGCTTATGAAACAACAAAGCATAACAAAAACACCCTAGACTTGGAATCAAGAATACAGGATACAAGCCTTTGGCTCTGCCACTGGCTGGCTTTAGACAAGTTACTGAATTTCTTATAACCTCAGTTTTCTCATTTTAAAATGTCAAAATAATGTTTTCTGATTCACAGAATTGCTTTGAGATACATGTGAAAGTGCTGAGAAACAAAGTAGAATGGTGGATTGGTATTGTGCAATTTTCGACAGTAGATTTAATTGTGTATTATCGTGCTGATTCTTAACCATGAAATATTCTATATCATATCATTCTGCTACAGATTTGTGGCAGCTAGAATTAATTCTTACGATTCTTTTTAGTTGGCAAAGCCCTTTCTTGATCAGAATCAACCCTATTCCATGAACTCTGATTTACAGAATATAATAGCCAACACTGTTGGAATCATTCATGTGGACTGCGGGCAGGAATTTTGGTATCTGGACTGAGCCTTAAAGAATTTGAGCCAAGGAAAACATTTCATCAAAATACAAGGACTCTAGACTTATTTTTCTTGAATAATAGAGCTCTTGAATATAAAACAAAAAGTTTTGATGGCCATCAAAAGCACATCTCATCATAATTATCAAGGATACTCCCTCAAATGAAAAGTACAGTTTAGAAACTGGTTAAAATAATCATTCAGGATGCTTCTCAAATCAGTTATAGTATTGTGGGGCTGGAGAAAGTGAGAGATGATCCAGCTCAGCCTGGTCACTTGACGGGGGAGGAAACTGAGATGCACAGCTTACTGTATCAATGAAGGTCTCTAAAATCCAGGAAGCTTCTCCGGGTTTAATGTATTTTGTATTACTTGTACAACTTTTCAAGCAAGTACATTTTCGTCTTTTCAGCCAAAAATATCTTCCAGTTTATCAAGATTGAGGAACTGAAATATTAATTATTCTTCTCTAAGAAATTTGAGGTTGTTTAAATTAGTTATCTTTACTATAATCAGTTTTTGAAGTCAGCTTAGCTTTTTCTTTTTAAGATATATCAGTGAAATAACAGTATTCTTCAGGTTCCTGCACAAAAGTGCTTTTTAAACTTAATTGCATATTGAAATCAACAGGGAGGCTTTAAGAAATACAGATGTTTGCATCTCACTTCCAGAGATTTTGGTTTGTTTAATCTGAGATGTGATCTGGGTTGGGTCTTCTAAAAAAAATCCCTAGATGATTCCATCATGCAGTCAGAGTTGAGAACCACTGCAAGATCAACAAAGTAAGCAGGATTGGCAGCAATAATCTAAGCTATTGGTGATATAATGCCGGTGTCTTTCTTCTGTACCTTGTGAGTTCTTTTATGAATTGACTAGAACATTAAATGGAGAGTTGGTACATATTGTTCCTACTGTTACAAACATTTTTAAAGTGCCTTCTAAGTGTCCAAATATTTGCTCAACACTGGTAATATAAATGCAAATAACATATATTCCCTGTCCCTGAGGTTCTCTGTCATGATAGGGTCAGATTATGAAGAATTTGTGTCATTGACAAATATAAGACATGAGAAGAATGTTAAGATGAGGCATGCATGGCTGATTTTGCCTAATGACATCATCCATCAATAATAATAGTTGTGCATGAGACATTTCTATCTACATCCAGATATAGTTCCTCAGAATGCAAGATGTCATTCTGATGAAAAAAATAAAGGAAAACAGTTCTTGGAGAGGACACCTGGTTTTCCAAATTCAGTCAAATAACATGGATGGAGAATAGCCATCCTACTCCCTTGTTGTGCTGGAAGTATGTGTGATTTTGCATGAGTCAATTGGAATTAAAGAACAGTCATTACAGTTCAAGAAAAACACTTCTGCAGATCCCTGAACACACCCTGTTCATTCATGCTCCCCTTCAGGAGTATGAATACTTCTCTCCAACAACATACCATGCAGATTCTTGCCAACCTGAGGGGTAGGATCCAGAAGATATATAAATAGTTATGAGGAACAGATGACAATATTTGCCTTTAGAAATGACCTAGAATAATTTAAAATAGGAAGTCTCTGCTACTGAAAGGAATTGAAAAACCAATTTTCTTTCTAAGTACAATATCTATTTTATGTTTTATTTTATGCACATTTGAAATAAATTTTTAAAATACTTGGAAAATGACACAAGAAACAATCAATAAATTAAAACATGTATTTTGTCTACTTGGTGTATATGCTATGAACTAACTATTGAATGTCAACCTCAAATACTACTGGGTACTATTTGAGTATAACGATGATCATAATACAAGCTCAATGATCAAGAATAAAAAATAGATCTCTATATGATGGGATTTACCAAAATTGAGATTAAAACTCTTAGAGAACTAGATTAAGCTCTCTGAGGTTGTAATTTTTTTTCACTGTTAAAAATTCTTTTTTATAAATTTTTTTAATGGAGATATAATTGAATGATAGAAAACATTATATAAGTTTAAGGGGTACAACATATTGCTTTGATACATTTATATTACATTATGATTGCCATTGTAGCATTAGCTAACACAGCCTTGATGCCACATAATTATTAATTCTTCTAGTGGTGGGAACAATTAAGATCCAGTCTCCAAGAAAGTTTAATGTGCAGCATTATTCACAAAAGCCAAGATCTGGAAATAACATAGTGTCTGTCACTGGATGAATGTTTAAAGAAGATGTTGTGTATATGCTACTCAGCCATGAGAAAAAAGGAAATCCTACCATTTTCAATAACATGGCTGGACCTTGAGGACATTATGCTAAGTGAGATGAGTCAGACAAAGAAAAACAAATCCTCTATGATAGCTCTGATATGTGGAATCTAAAAAGAAATGAATTCCAAAAAATAGATAGTGAAGTGGTGGTCACCAAGAGCTAAGAAGTTGGGGAATAAGAGATATTGTTTAGGGTACATACTTGGAACTAGTACATAGATAAGTCCTGGAGATATAATACACAGGACCATTTTAGCTATTAGGAACATTCTGAGTGTCTGGGAGATTTATTTGTTGAATGAATGAAGAGGGGTCTTTAGAAGCTAAATGTGCATTTGCCACGTTCTCATTCGAAAGTATTCAGAGTCTGGTCTTAGTGTTTCTTCCCAGGTAGTTGTTTTTATAGCTTTTTTAAAAAGAAGGAATGTCTTATACAAATTTTGATTTGATGATACTAACAGTAAAGTGACACATAATAATTACTTTATTATGTTATAGGACACATTTAGCTGAGAATTTTATAACTAATAAACAATCTTAGAATCAATGAACACCTAAAAAACATTTTAAAATAAAAATATAGAATGGATTTTGATATCTTGTGTGATAATTAAAAAACATTTATACCTTCATAGACGTTACATATGCATTGAATTTATACATTGATTTCCAAAGAGTTGGCTATGATAAAATATTGACTATATAGCCTTGTGAATATAGATTCTCCATCAGTGACCTATAATTTTTTTGGGGGATTTACAAATAGCTCAAAGATGGAAATAACTATCATAAATTATATAAACCACTGAAATGATGTGTCTCCTTTTTTTGCATGTGTCTCCAACGTGTGACTGGTAAATCACCAGCAATGTTCAATTGAGATTAAAATCAGATGCTTTCTCAAAGGCAGAGTCAAGCATTGCTCAGAGAATTCCCATTGCTTCTCTAAGGTCATATTTAAGTTAAAGTATAATGTACTATCACTTTTGAATTTACTGGGTGGCTCAGTCGGTCAAGCGTCTGACACTTGATTTTGGCTCAGGTCATGATCTCAAGGTTTGTGAGATCAAGCCCTGGGTCAGGCTCCATGTTGACAGCTCAGAGCCTGCTTGGGATTCTCTCTCTCTCCTTCTCTCTCTGACCCCGTCCCACTTGTGCTCTTTCTCCCTCTCTCTCTCTCTCCCCCAAAACAAATAAAATTTTTAAAAAAAGGATGTTAAAAAAATCTCTTCCTAAATTAAAAAAGACTACTCTCAATCTAAATTTCACCGTGGGAGATGGGGAAGGCCCAGCTCCCTTTAATATTTTCTCATTATATAGTAAGATAAAAAATACATATACATATATACACATTATATATATATATATATATATATATATATATATATGTTTGTGTATGTGTATATATATATGCCAACTACATGTTTCAAGTCATAGATACATAAGAGCTAGAATTTTGCATCATGAAAATAGAGAGGTGCAAAATGTACAAAGTTGTAGATCACTCTTGCTCTGCTGCTAACCAATCATCCATAAATATTACTAGTTGCACATGGTTAAGAACATCAGCATTTTTTAGAGAATTTTTTTAATGTTTATTCATTTAGTTTTGAGAGAGACAAAGAGAGGGAGGGGGAGGGACAGAGAGAGAAAGACAGAGAATCTGAAGCATGCTTTCGGTGCAAAGCCCTACAGGGGCCCAAACCCACCAATCATGAAATTATGACCTGAGCTCAAGTTAGTCGCTTAATTGACTGAGCCACCCAGGACCCCAGAAATCAGCATTTTTTCGAGTCAGATTTACTTGATCAAATGTATCCATGTAGATCAAAAAAGCATTTCATTTTTATGTTATGACATAATAACATATTATATTATGTTCTATTATAAAGTTATCAAAAAAATGTTCATTATTTCCCTAAATTGAATTAACTAATTTCCATCTGTACAGAATTGGTTAATTTAGTTTCTCATACCACAAAAATTTATTAAACATCAATATAATGCTATAGGTCCTGTGTTAGACTTGAGGTATGTAATTGTGACAAAAGTAGTCATGGTGCCTAGTATTACAGAGAGGGACTGGGAAAGAGAAACATTAATCCTATTGCTATACAAATTGTTCTCTGATACATAACAATGGCAAGTGCTATGAAATACTGACAAATTGTGCTACCAGAGTCCAGAACAAAAGTTTTTGACCTGGTCCCTGGTGTTTGGGAATTATTCCATCAGGAAATGAAATTTGACCTGAATAAGTATTCTTCAAAGTTGGGGGAAAAGCAGAGTATTAGAGACTAAGGGAAGAGTTTTAGCAAAAGCCCTGTAATAGGAGAGAGCAAGACACTTTGAGGGACTGAGAAAATGCTGGTGGAGCTGGAGCAAAGAGCAAGAATAGATGGCAGGCAAAGCCGGAGATGCAGGCAAGAGTGAAACCATGGAAGGCACTTTATACTACATAAAGGTACACGTGTTTATTCTCAGTAGGCGGCAGAGCCATTAAGAGTGTCTAAGGAAGGAAGAAAGCAGTGATGAAATGTTAGCTTTCAAAATATTACTTTGAAGGCAGTATGAAGAAAGGATTGGATTGGAGTAAGAGTGGACATAAAGAAACCAATTATTACGCAATTCAGAAATCAAGCTTTGAGAAAACGGAGGCCAATACTAAAGTTGTGAAAGACAGGATAAAGAAGAGTAAATGCATTTAAGAGGTATGTAGGAACTGAAGTCTAAAGAACTGATTGAATATGGGAATAAGGAAGAATGGTATTTTAAGTTTCTAGTAGAATGTATACTAATTTAAACCAGAATATTGTGTTGAGCTGGGCAACACTGGAAGAGAACCGCGTGATGTTTTTGTGAAGAAGGATTTGTTTTGTTCATTTGTTTGTGTAATTTTGTTTTGATGGGGAGAAAGCAGGAATTTTATTTCGGCCATGTTAAGTTTGAGATGTAGCTGAGATGCCCTAGTGGAACTGTGTAGTCCTATGTAGTATTTCTATATAGAGGCTTAGAACTCAGTGAAATGATCTGGGGGCTAAAAATGGAAATTTGGAGGACAGTAGTGTCAGGTCGCCAGTTGGCTAGATTGATAATTGAAACTGTCGAGTTAAATGAATAGAATGAGAAGAAGGCTTAGAGTATAACCTTGAAGAACTGCAGCACTGGGTTGAGAAGGCTGAGCACTGAGCAGAGTTAGGAGTATAACAAGAGGTTGTTACGCAGGGAAAGAAAAAGGAATGTTTGAAGAAGGAAGAGCTGACCAAACTGTTGCAAACAGCTGAGCAATTAGATTGGCAATTAATTTTTGTCGAAGTTTAATTCCTATGTAAAATGAGGTCAATAAGAAGTTTGGGAATAAAAAAGTCTGAGCTGAATTTGACAATGTAGCTGTTTCTGGTGGTGAGATTTTTGTTTTTATTCTTCATTTTTTTGTTGTTGTTGATGTTACTTTGGGATTTTAGAATTTTGATGCAAGGGACCCATGTGAGAGAGAGTGTGCTGAGTATATTGGAATATTTATATGTGTATACTGGAATATTCGTATGTATTTTGTGTCACTGTACTTTTCCATTTCCTTTTCTAAGGAGAGTCGAACCTTGGCAATCCCTTGCTTCAGGGGATGGTTAATTCTGCCTTCCAGAATCTTGTTTTTCCTGTAGTCTGTGCTCTGCGAGAGGATTACATTATAGGGGTAGGAAGTGATGGGAGGGGCTCTATCTACTATAATCAAAGTGGTAGAAGGGTGGAAGAGGTTTGTGTGGCTGATACATGTTGCTTTTAGGGATCTTATCAAGGTCTCATTCAGTTATAGTGGGATTTGTGTGGATAGAAGCTAATAGATCTTCAGGGTCCAATGACTGTTGCCAGAAAATTATAGGAATAAGGCAGCAAAAGAGTTTGATAATTACTTCCATGGATGAGCATACTCATGCTAATAGGTTTGCTTTATCTCACCAGAAATGAAAGTTACCCATGCTTAGCCTGTAGATTCAGACTAGTCTAAAAGTATTCTTTTCTTATTATCTATCTAGAGCCTTCAATCTTCTATGAAATTCAACTGTAATTTTTCTTTACCTTTTTTCCTACACTGAATCATAGTATATTTTGTTGTTTTGATTATATTTCAATTTTTTGAGCATACTCTGCTATCTGTTTTGTGTTACTTTTGTCTGATCAGTATCAGGATTTTATGAGTTATACCAGATTAACATTTGAAGATTTATCTCTCTGTTTTCAAGTAGTATTATTTTTTTTTGATGCTATGTTGCTATGATAAGAGATAAGAGATATTGATTTCATAAATTTGGACTGAATCTCAACGTTGTCCTGATAGTACATATTATCCCTTGATTTTATAGTTGATGAATTTATAATAAACTTATTTAGCATTAGACCTTGAACTACAATTTAGATCAATCCAACATTCGGAACCTGATAATGATACATTTGATTGTTGTCCTTGAACATTAACTGTACAAATGTAGATTAAGGAGGGTTCGATGAACTGAATCCTATAATGGTATAGATAAAGTATGAAATTTCTATATTTATATTCCCTGTTATACTTGTGCAAGTGGACTTCCTGATAACTGTCAGTAATTTTGAAATTGTATTTAATATTTATCTCCTCAGCAGACTGCAATCTCGATGTGGACCAGCATGTCATAGTGAAGCACAATATTTATGGTAACTTGCACAGTGTCTGGAAAATAGCAAACCTCAGTCAATATTTGATGAATGGATGAGTGGATGGATGGATGAGTTATATTTTCTATTATTATCAAATAAATACTATTAAAATATTTCTGTTTTCCCAGATCTCTAAAGTGTTAAGATATTTTCCAAAAAAGTAACTTCTTTTATTTTTAATTGAATTCTTATTCTTTCATTTATTCATTCATTTATTTCAAACCCAGTTTGTGCCAGGCATAGTGCTGGTAGCCGCTTTCACAGTTCACAGTGTAATATGTATCCTCATCATACTTAGAAACCTACCGCATTGACTGCCAAAGGAAATTTCTGGACACGGAGGATGTTTGGCTATGCAAACAGTGGGCCTTCCTCCTTTCCATGTGTCCTAGAAAGAAATTCAGAGAAGGAAATGGCATAACTATTAAATTGCAAATATGTTTTAGAGATTATATGTAAGGAGAACTACACTGGCCATGGTGTCGTTATAAATAAGGAGTCCTGGGAAAGGTTTGACAAGAACACATGCTTGGATCAAACAGTCCTGTTCTGCAAAAGACAGATTGCTGGAAAGGTACCCCAGCCAGGAGATTCACTCACCAGCGGCTGCTGTTATTAAAGTAGTAACAGTCAAAAAATATTTTATTTGGTGTGATATTTATATCGCCCTTGCTATTTATGGATAGATACACAGTTGGACTTTTCCAATGTAACTCAGGAAAAAAGCCACTCTCATCCATTTGAAAGCATATATATGTGTTATGCTACTATTCTTAGTTGTTAGCTCACAGAACAGGTAAATTAACCTTTACTGAGAGCAGAGGTCTTTGCTAGGGTTTCATATATCTCCACACATTTTATCCTTTAAAATTTCTATGCAACTCATAACAGTTCTGCATAAAGATGAGAAAATTGAGGGTGTTTGAGTGGCCCAGTCTGCTGAGTATCTGAGTCGTGTTTTTGGCTTATGTCATGATCCCAGGATTGTGGGATCGAGCCCCATGTCAGGAGAAAATTGAAACTCAAAGATTCTAATTTGCATAAATCACATAGCTGCTAAATCAGGAGGGCAGGCTTTTATTCCCGGTCACGGGCAGTCAAAATTTCATGTTTATCCCATTATGCACATTGGTCAAATAAACATATGCCATACCTGTTCTAGTCCTTAAATAAAACTAGTGTATAACAAAGTGAATAAATCATTGTATAACAAAGTGAAATGAATATTGCCTAAACAGGCCTATTTCAGGAATGAGAGGTGTTCAATATTAGGAAATTCACCATAGTAATTTGGTTTATTAAAAATTAAAGGAGACAAATCCAACCATTACATCAGGAAATGCTACTTTGCAAAAAAGCATTTGATTAAGCATCCTCCATTCTTGATAAAAAACAATAATAAAAGGAAACCTCCTAAACCTAATTAAAATTATTGGCATCAGTTTTTCACATATTTCTAAAAAAATTTTTTTAATGTTTATCTATTTTCAAGAGAGAGAGAGGGAGACAGCAGGAGCTGGGGAGGGGCAGAGAGAGAGGGAAGCACAGAATCCGAAGCAGGCTCCAGGCTCTGAGCCATCAGCACAGAGCCCAATGCGGAGTTCCAACCAACGAACCATGAGATCATGACCTGAGCAAAAGTCGGACACTTAATGGACTGAGCCCCCAGGTGCCCCTCATATATCTTTAAGTGCTTATATTCTACACCATCAGTTCGGGGAGAAATTGGGATTATTTCTATTATCACTATTAATCAAGTAATTTTTGGAATTTCTACAAAATGCAATAAATCAAGCAGAATTAATCACATAAGATATCACATAGGAAAAGATACTGTCATAAAAATGCGAAGTATTCAACTAAAAATCTACTAAATTTAGTAAGATAAATACTATGAGCTGATTAAATATAAGGCAAACTATATTTTTTCTTTATGCTGCAAATGAGTTATGGTATGAAAAAGAAAAGATCTAATTCACAAAAAGAATATTAAAAAATACCAAGACATAAAATGGAGAAAAAAGATATTGCTTATAGGATGGAGTTTACAGGCTAACACAGGACACAATTGAAATGTCAGCAATAAGAAAATGGTTACATTATAGTAAATTTTCTTAATATATTAACATGTAATTATCAAAACATGATAGATGTATATGTAGTTGGAAAATATGTTCATGATAAAATAAGACTAATACATACATTTTTACTTGTGTCAAAAATACAGCTTTTATATCATATATTTGTATGTATATTTTATACGAAAACCTTGATAATGGGGCACCTGGGTGGCTCAGTGGGTTAAGCATCCGACTTCAACACAGGTCATGATCTCATCATTGGTGAGCTGGAGCCCTGCATAGGGCTCTGTGCTGACAGCTCAGAGCCTAGAGCCTGCTTCAGATTCTGTGCCTCTCTCTCTCTCTCTCTCTCTCTGCACCTCCCCTGCTATGCAAGCTCCCTCTCTCCCTCTCAAAAAAAAAATTAAAAAAAGAAAAGAAAAAAAAAAGGAAAACCTCAATATTATATCTCTATGTGTGTATACATGCGTATATATGATGTGTAAATCTTGACAAATCAAATAGTGTGTAAGAACTTAGAATAGTACATAGCACTAATAAATGTTAATTATTATTTTCATGTCTCAATAAAATTTTTCCTTCAAAAGTTTTCTCATGACCACGCCTGGAAAACTGTACTCCAAATTGCAGGTAGTTGCCTTCAGGAGATAGGATTTGATGGACCGGGTATGGGTAGAGGCAGTGTGAAGGAGGCTTTTACATCTAATTTCAGATCTTCATATATTTTTTTAAGTGGTAGACTTAGAGGATATTTTTACCTTATAGTGTTTTCCAGTACTTTTAGAAGAAAAATAAAGAGGAAGAGTTTCCAATTTCCAAATATAAATGTTGGAATTGTAAGTCGTGCTCAGTGGATACATTTAGTCATTCACAAAAATAGGTGTATGCCACTGTCTGAAGGACAACATGTCACCCCCTCATTTACTGATAAGAAAATTGAAACCTAGAAAGAAATATAAACTTTGTTTATGATTTTGAGGTTAGCAAACTAGAAAAGAAAGAAAAAACACTTGAGAGGATGATGGGGCAGATACATTTCAGATAAGCTTCTCTAAGACACACAAAGTAAGTGGGGAATAGTATGAGGGAATTAGAGCAGCAGTGATCAGCTGTGACCATCTAGCAGTAGTAAGAATACTAAAACAATGATCATAATATTTGTCATAGTAATCGTCATCTTCTATTAAGAACTAGACTGGGAAGTTTTTAGGTTATATCAATAGCCTCACATTGAACCGATGAGGTAATTCTTAATCATATTAATTTTCAGATGTAAAACTGTTTCTAGGAAATTTTCAGAGTTTAGGGATGTGCTTAGAGTTCAGTGATGTGATGCTAAATGTTTAACCACCAGCTCTTTTGAAAAATAAACGTATGCATATATATTCACACATATGTAATTATATTTGTAGATAAACCCATGTATATACATAACCTTATTGTAACTTTTACTTATGTAAAAGAGGTGTAGCACACAATTTACAAATATCAATAAACTCTAAAATACTCCATGTCAATTCCACATAACCAATTAAGTCTCACAGAAAACTCTCTTGGATTTTTGTTGGACTCTGTCCGTATCCAATGTATGATTGGAAATGATGGATAAATTCTGACATGAACACTGTTTTACATATTCATTTATATTAATGACTAAGATGAAAGTGAAATAATAAAGACACCTATCAGAAATTCACTCACTGGTCAACGTGTTCAGCAACTTTTTTTTATTGAATCTCATACTAGCTTTTGAATACTGGAAGAATATTTCTTTATTGTTTTTGTGCTATTCAAAATATAAAGGATAAGTACCTGACATACTTTTAAGTATACTTTAATCTGCATTATTAACATTTCCTCAATCATTTTCTTAAGTCTAACCAATCAACAAGAAAATAAATCAAACCTTGGTTTATGTATGAAGTTTGCTGATTTCCAGAGGGTAAATGTTCCCAACAACAGCCAGTGAAATCTGGTATGAGCCAACTTGAGTTTTATCTTAGAGTCTTCAGATATTACTCTAATTTCAAGTAATATATAGGATTTTTTTTATTTCACAATTTTTGATATTCTTTCAAATAAAGAAAATTTGTAAGAATACTACAAAGAGTTTCCCCATACCCCTCAGCAATTATTTTATGTTTTACCCTAATTTGCTTTATTAATTCTCTTTGAATGTGTCTCCCTTCTCTATCTCTCTCTCTCCTTGATCAATCTTGCATGTGTTTATCAATTTTATTTACCTTCTCAAGGACCCAAACTTTGACTTCATTAATTTTATCTTTTTTCTCACACTGTATTACTGACGTTTGCTCTAATCACCATTATTTCCTTTATTCTATATGATTCAAGCCTATGCTGTTCTTTCTTTCTAGTCTCTTCAGGGAAAAACTGAATATACACATCCTAAAGGTACAAATTTTTCCTAAACATAGCTTTGAACTTACGCTGCAAATTTTGTTGTGATGTATTTTCATTATCATTCTCTTTGAAATATTTTCTAATTTCCCTTGCAATTTGTTTTTGAGCTGTGAGTTACCTAGCAGTGTGTCAAATTTTGAAATATTTGGGGAGTTCCTAGATATCTCATAGTTATTGATTTTTAATTTAGTCATTTAATACTTTTCAGCTATAACTATTTACATTATTTTTAGTGGTTGTCCTATAGATTGCAGTATGCATTCTTTATCTTTTTTTTTAACGTTTATTTATTTTTGAGACAGAGAGAGACAGAGTATGAACGGGAGAGGGTCAGAGAGAGGGAGACACAGAATCTGAAACAGGCTCCAGGCTCTGAGCTGTCAGCACAGAGCCCAACGCGGGGCTCCAACTCACGGACCACGAGATCATGACCTGAGCCGAAGTCGGCCGCTTAACCAACTGAGCCACCCAGGCACCCCAAGCATTCTTTATCTTAAAATTAACATTGTACTTTATATAAAAGGTAATAACTTTGTGACAGTAAAGTTATCTTTATCTGGTCACTGATATTGTCATATGTATTCCAGCTACTTATACTATAAATGCCACAACAGTGCTATTATTTTCATGCAATCATATGGCTTTTAAAGAAGTTACACTAAAATATTCATTTTTAATTCTCTTATATTTACCATTTCTAGTTTTCTATATTCTTTCCTATAGATCAAAGTATTCATCTGGTTTCTGTTCTCCTCAGCCGGAAGAATTTTCTTTAGCTTTTCTTTTATTGCAGAACTACTGAAAATACCCTTTCTCCATTTTAATCTGAAAACTTCTTTATTTTTCCTTTCCTATTTAAAGAGTATTTTACTGGATAGGGTATTGGTGGTTATTGATGTTTTTGTTGTAATTGCTGTATGTTTTGTTTGTTTGTTTCAGAATTTAAGGATACAATTCCATTGGGATAAAACTCAAGTTTTGTTTTTGTTTCCGTTTTTTTAATAGGAAGTCAACTTTTATTCATGTTATTTTTTCCCTGAATGTAATGTGTAATTTTCTTCTAGCTACTTTCAAAATTTTCTTTTTCTTTTTGCTTTACCATCAGTTTGGTTAGACACGCCTGAGTGTGGTTTCCTTTGTATTTATATGGCATGTGATTCATAGAGTTTCTTGGATTTGTGCATTTGTGTGTGTCTTTTACAACATTTTGGTAATGTTTTAGCCATATTTCTTCAATATCAATACTTACATCATTTATATCTATATTTATATAATAAGTTAGAGGAGTAAGCTATATTGATATCTGGAGATAAAGCATTCCAGACAGAAGAGAGGGTCTGTGCAAAACGCCCTAAGGGAGAAGCATGCCTGGCATGTTTGTAGAACATGGAGGAAGCCTGGACAACCAGAGCTATGAGAAAAAGAGGAATACAGTAGAAGAAGTTAGAGAAGCCACACACATAGGGTTTTTAGTATTTTTGATAGAAGTTTGGCTCGTAAAGTTTAGGTGGAGAACCATTGAGAGGATTTGAAGAAAGGGATGATATTGCTTTTATAAAGGTATTACTCTGGCTTCTGAGAATGTATTATGGTTGTGGGAAGAGAAGAAAAAGGAAAAACAGAAGTAACTTCAGTAACTCAGGCAAGATATACAGTAGGATGTAGTACTGGAGCTGATAAGAAGCAGTAAGATTCCAGATATATTCTGAGGATAGATCCAACTGGGTTTCATGACAGTTTGAAACTAGAAAGTGAGGAAAAGAGAGAAATGATAAACAACTTTAAGGTTTTTGTTCTGAGAACTAAAACAAGAGCTTCATCTTCAACTTAGCAGGGGTGGAATTCAGGTGGATTGGGTCTGGGTGGGAGGGAGTCAAGAATAGAGTTTTGGACTTATATTTGAGATATTTATTAGATTGCTAAGACAATGTATCAAGTAGATAGTTGCATACACATGTTTCAGATTTAAGACATATCTGGGTTGGAAACATAAATTTGACAGACCTTAGCATATCGATTTATAACCACAATTGAATAAAATCCCCAAAGGAGTTACATTTACATAGAGAAAAGAATAGAACCAAGAACTGAAAACAGAGCTCAGAATTGAAGTGAATGAGATGAAGAGAACTCAGTATAATAACCTGAGGTTTGCAATGAGGTAAGAAGTCAAGTGAAGAAAATATATAGAGGAAGACAGGGTGATTAGTTTTATTAAAGGCTCCTGATCAGTGATTTAAAATGAGGGCTGTGAATTAACAGTTGGATATAGCAATGTAAATGTCATTACTAATCTTGATAAAGGCAGCTCTGATGGAGAAATGGGACTGAAAATTTGATTATAGTGACATTAAGAGAGAATAGTTGGGGAGAAAGTTGGAGATATTGAGTACAAGCAGTTCTAATGAGTGTAACTCTTTTGAGGGGTTGCTGTAAAGGAAAGTAGATGAATGGGTCTGTTGCTGGCATGGAAAGTGAGGTCATAAAAATGCTATTTTTAAAATTTAAAGTGTGTGATGGTTAATTTTATGTGTCAGTTTGACTGGGCCATGGAGTGCCCAGATATTTGGCTAAATTTTATTGTGGATGTATCAATAGGCATGTTTCTGGATGAGATTAACATTGGAATCAGTAGACTGAGTAAAGCAGATTTCCTTCCCCAGTGTGGGCAGACCTCATCCACTATACTGAAGGCTTGAATAGACCAAAAAAGCTAAGCAAGGGAGAATGTGACTTCTCTTCTCAACTGTCTTTGAACTGGAACATTGGTCTTGTCCTAGCTTTAGACTCAGACTGGAACTTACACCATTGGTTCTCCTAGATCTTTAGCTTGCCAAATGCCAATCTTGGGACTTCTTGGCCTGCTTAACTGTGTAAGTCAATTTCTTATAATATATTGATAGAGATAGATGATTGATAGATAAATAGATAGATAGAGAGAGATAGAGATATATAGATGGTATACATATAGATATCCTATTGGCTCTGCCTCTCTGGAGAACTCAGACTAATACAAAGTGGGAGAAATTGTAGCATTGCCTAATGATTGGAATGATACAGACAGAAAAGAGAAAGGGAGAAAATTTGTGGGGTAGTGAGTTGTACTAGAAGAAAAATAATGAGATTTATTGTATAAATGAAGAGATTGGAAAGATTCATCTATAGTAATAGTGACAAGGTACAGTGTATGGAAAGAGATGCTGGTTGGTAAATAGATTTAGATGTGGGATATAAATAGATTTCATCGGCTTTATCTTCTCAGTGTAGTAGGGAGCAATGTCACTGGATAACAGTGAATATGGTAAGAAGATAGTTTGAGGAGATTAGACATATAAAGTAGTCATTTAGGGAAGTGGGAGAGCAAATGTACTACACAAATGTATTATGTTTGCTGCTGAAAAAAATTCATGGAAGAACAATAGAATGGGAGATATAATTAGTCTAAAATTCTTTCCAATAGAGTAAATATGTCTTGTGCCTTGGCTCATTCCTTGTCTTCTTTTCAACTACCTACTTGCGTACTTCTTCCCCAAGTTAAAAACTATCATGTGCCCAATACCCCATATTTCTCACTTTCTTTCACAAGCTTTTGCTTTAAGATTGTATCATTTTATCTCTGCCTACCACTCTCCAATTCACTCCATATTTTGCCCAGTATCCACTGCAGGTGACGACGGATCAACTCACACTGGTTAAGCAGTAAAGAAATCCATTAGTTCATATAATAGGCCAGATGTGAAGAAGTTCTCATAATTAGTTGACCTAGAGTTTTAATGACATAATCACTAATCAAATTTATTTTGGTCTCTTCCTACTATTGTCCATTTTTCTAGCTTCATGTGAGTCAGTATTTCTCAACTGGGAGAGATTTTACCCCAAAGGGGACATTTGACAGTGTCCAGAACATTTTTGATTGTCACGACTGGAAGGTTTCTACTAGCACCTAGCTTATAGAGGCCAGGGATGCTGCTAAACATCCTGTATGTAATACCTCAAAATAAAGAATTATCTGGTCAGAGTAACCCTGATATTTCATTGAATAATTGTTTCAGTAGCATAAGGAGTACATGTTTCTTTATCTGTATCCAGTATGGGAAGAAAAGGGGGACTGAATTTTTTCTGTCACTTGTTTTTGAGACTGAAGAAACTTTCCAGAAGCCTTTGAATACTTTCTCACATGTCTCATCAGACCAAGTTGATTACGGGACTCTTTAAGCCAATCACTGGCAAAGGGGATGAGATTATCATGAATATCTCAGAATAATCAGGGTCCAACCTTGGTCACAAAATTGTACTGATAGTGCTTGTTGCAGCTAGGTGAACTAGATGTTGGGGAGTCAATTTCAGTCATTAGAACAATTATATTTGTAATTAATCTATACCAAAAAATACATGGATAAATATGGTCTTAAGGAGTTAAAAGGTGATTCTCTTTACATAGTGTACTAGCTGTTCAATTCTCTAATTTTCTTTTTATATCTCAGAGCTGCTAAGTGGGTAAGACAGCCAAGAGATGACAGAGTATGCTTTCCTCTATATACTTAGCACTCTCTTAGGCTTGGGTAGGTGGATACATCACTTTAGGATAAAGAAGGCTAAGATGAAAAATAAAAATACTACAAAAGAACAAGTTTCAGATGTGTGCAGAGCTCATTCTCCAGATACATGATGTGTCGCTTACCAATGCAACCGCAGAAAGCATTCAATTAGCAGTTTCCTGGTGACTAAAACACAAATAAACTCATGAAAAGTGTAAGGAGTCAGGTTATTGTTTTTTTCTCCTTCTTTTAAAATCTTGGGTAACAACTGACTTATTTATATAGCTAAAAATAAATCTGCATTAGTCAAAATTTTCCAGAGAAACAGAACCAATGGGCTATAAAATGAGATTTATTATAAGGCATTGACTCATACAGTTATGAAGACTGAGAAGTCTCACCATCTGCCATTTGCAAACTGGGGACCCAGGAAAGTTGGTTGTGTAATTGAGCCTGAGTACAAAGTTCTGAGAACTAGGAGAGCCAATAATGTAAATCACAGTCTGAGGGCAAGAGAGGATGACATGAGACGCCCCACCGCCAGCAGTGAAGTGGAAAAAATAGGCTAAATTGTTCCTACATCTGTCTTTTGTTCTAGTCACACCTTCAATGGATAAAGTGATGCCCAACCACATTGGAGAGGGTAAACTACTTTATTTGGTCTACTGACTCAAATACTAATCTTATCCAGGAACACTGTCATAAGCATGCCCAGAAATAATGTTTTATCTGGACACGTTGTAGCCCACTCAAGTTGGCACATAAAATTAACCATCACAAGTTCACCCCTTGTTAAATGGGCACCCACACACATATCCTTAAACCATGCTTAATCTCCAAATAAAGACAATAACAAGGTCATAATTCCACCTAATATGATACAACTATTCTGCATACAACCAAAAACACACTATCTCCCCTAGAAGAGGAGATAAAGTCCTTGAGTAATGTTTACTCTTCTTGATGTACTGTAACTTAAACACTATGAAGTAAAATTAATAATATTTAAAGGATATGATATAAAATCAATCAATACACCTTATATTACATGATAAGGGAATAAGAGAGGGATGAAAACATACATATGCACACACACAAATGTGTTCATAACAAAATACGAAGAACATACTCATGACAATTACTGTCCTAATTTCTATAACTGGTCACATAATCATAGCTGTCATTTATAATCAATTTATTCCATTACCCATTCTGTATTCCCTTTGCTTTCAGCAAGCATGTCAGCTGGTCCTGGTCCTTCACCTGACTGGGTGACCCAAACCTTCATTCCTGGAAAGTCTAAGTTATTAGTATTTCTGCTTAGATTGGGTTCTTATAATTTTCTATTCAGCTTAATTATAGGACATGTTAATACTAAGAGACACTTGGAAGGGGCTCCTATATTCCAGACATGTGCTTCTTTAATTCCATTGTGGAGTAGTAGTCCCATTTCCCCTTGACAGTCAGAAACAATCACCCCAGATAACACCGTAACTCCCTTCTTTGCTCCCAGAATGTCTGGGTGGCAGTTTTAACTTCCACTGCAATGGATCATTATTGTGTCTCCTGGTGGAAGCATCCCTCAGTCTGAAACTAACACTATTAAGCAGAAGAGCATAAAGTCATGAGAAAAGGAAACAAAATTTTGCTAATGGATCACTAACAGTAATAGTGAATGATGCCACTCTCATTTCTACCCCCTTTATTCCTGGACCCATGAATTCTGGTATTGGAGAAAAGCACCATACGCTGGATGCTGATTTAGAGCATGCACAGCCTGCTGAGAAACATTTCACCTGCTCTGCAAGGTATTGTTAAACTGGTGCTGTGACCAAGTCTTCAAAAAGCCATTCCACCATTACATCATGCCAGCTGCTTCAAGATGATTAAGAATATGGTAAAAATAGTGAATTCCATGAACATGGGCCCATAGCAATAGTTCTTTTGCTGTGAAGTGAGTTCCTTGATTAGAAGAAATGCTGTGTGGATTAGAAGAAATGATGGTGGATAAGGCATTTTACAAATTCATGGATGGTAGTTTTGGCAGAAGTATTGGATGCAGAGAAGACCAATATATATATATAATTTTATCCTTTTAAGGTAAGATTTCAGAACTGTGGCATCTGTAGCATACTAGTGAGCAAGAGAGTTTAGGGCAGACGGAATTTGTGCATGTTTGTGTACACATGTGCATCTCTCAAGTCAACCCAGGCATCAAGGAACTTGGGTTTTAGTCACTTTACCATTAAACAGCTGATTGGGCAAGTCAGTGAACCATTCTTGGCCCATTTACCTCTAAATGAAAGGATTAGATCAGAAAGTTTCTAATGGCTCTGCTTTAACATTCTCACAGCCTATGGACAAAATACTTACTTCCTTGTATGTTGTTGAAGGCTTTTGAAGAAAGATTACTCCAAAGTTTACAAATCCTAAAGAATTAAATTCAACTTAATTCAAAGAAGGCACTTGAATACTTTATGCCTTATAATTCCCTTAAGGGGCTACAAATAAAATTTCATACAATTCAACAAACATTTATTGTGCAAAGGATACTTGCTATATAGGCACTAGGAAAATCATAATTATGTGACATAGACAGGCATACATTCAATTTTAGTCATGTTGTATTTTGTATATTTACCTGTCTGTCATTTCACAGTAGTTCTGGCAGAGTATGTAAATGCAGCATATGCATAGCATAATTTTACTAGAGAAAGGCTTTTGGGTTGTTTTTCTTCTTCATTGTTAGCAGCTATTTACTTTAACCTGCTTTGATAAAATTGTCCAGCACATAATTATTATTACTAAATGTTCAATGCTATCATTGGTACTCTATAATTTTATTTTCCTTTAAATGTTTTTTAAAGGACTATTAGCACTACCCCATTATATCTTGAGCATGGTGATTAAGACCAGGAATCCTGCAAGTATTTTATGGTTTGAATCCTGAATTTGCCACTTAGTAGCAGTGATCTTGGGTGGGATATGTAAAATTTCTATATCTCATTTCCTTACACACAAAATCTGGATAGAAATACACCCACTCTTTGGAGTTGTTGTGAGGATTAAATGGATTTTTCCATTTGGAGTGTTGAGAACAACGGTTAGATCTCAAGAAACATTAGATATTACTATTATTTCCATCTTTTCCTGCTCTTATTTTATAATGAAAGTCAATGGAAAGATAGAATTCATAAACCTACTTAACTCTAAAGTAATTTTGTCAGATATATTAATTTTATTTAGAAATTTTATAATAATATATATTATAATATATATCAGCTATGGATTAATGTTATACATCAAAGAGGGATTATATTGAGTTTGATAAATAATTTTGCTCAATGGTGGATCATTGTATGTTGGTGTGACCACCTGTTTACCTACCAAGGCCAAAACTTCTAATTATCTTATTTGTGTGAAAACTTGGCTCTTTGAAAACAGAAAGGAATTTTCAAGAGAAACAATGATTTACTTCATATCAAAGCAGGAAGGAGAACATATAAACTGTGATTTAATGATGTTCTTTGCAGCTGGGCAGCCTTACTTGGAGGGGAAATGAAGGATTAGTTGATGAGCTAGAAAGAGTAAGCATGTGTGTGTACTCGAGTATGGTGTGTGGGTGGACTAGGGAAAGAAAGGGGAATGAGGTGTGAGAAGGTGAGACTGGAGCATCCTGGGAAGACCACAGCCAGAAGTGTGTTTTGGGGTGAGTGGTATTGAGATAAAAGGTGGGGAGTGGTTATTCCCAAATTTACACTTGTAGTTGAGACATGGCAGTACCAGAAAGTGCTGATGTGTGCATTTGGGAACATTGTTTGGAAGTGATTCATTTTGTTTAGACCCAGACACAGGATCAGAGTTGGAAGAGGCCGAAAAATTCTGTCTCCAAAATCATCCAAAACAGATGATGATTGTCTATGCTAATTATAAAGCCTCCCAAGGAGATTTTCCACCGTCTAATGAAACTTCAGATTATAAGCAAAGGACATCATCAACATATGTATATTTCAGTAGTTATAAAGGCAAATGTGGAAACAATGGTATTTAAATTAGCATTTGCATCACGCTAGACAATCCTATTATATCTTACTTTCTCTTGTCCTAATTTATTTGAGTCATCAATTTAGAATGAAAAGGATTTTCATTGCTTTGTTTAAAATTAGAGAATGTAGGAGGTTTGTACTTCCTTCGTTTGTGCTGATGGCTTTGATATCTTGACTTTTGTTCTCAAAAGCTCAATTTTAGTATTGGGCTCCTGGGCCAATTGCATCTGTCATTCTCTAGTCATGATAATTGTTAAGGGATGGAAAACCATAATGAAGTTAAGATGTTGCCTTGTCTATCATCTTGAATTACTTTCTTGCAAGATTTTGCAGAGGAGGTAGAGATGGAAAGAATAAATCACAAATCAAAGGACCAAATTTAAAAAAACCAACAAAGGGGCACCTGGGTGGCTTCAGCCGGTTGAGTGACTGACTTCGGCTCAGGTCTTGATCTCATGGTCTGTGAGTTCAAGCACCATGTTGGGCTCTGTGCTGACAGCTCAGAGCCTGGAGCCTGCTTCTGATTCTGTCTCCCTCTCTTTCTCCCCTCCCCCACTCTCTCTCTGTCTCAGAAATAAATAAACATTAAAAAAATTTTTTTAAATCAACAAAGACAGAAGAGTCAGAATAAGGATATGATAAAATATGTCTGAAAGAAGCTTTCTCGATGAAATTTATAGACTATTTCTATAAAATTATTGTCACATTCAAATAATTTGCATGGAACGTGGGTCATTCTTTTCTTCAGTGAAGTTTATTGTCACCTTTGCATAAGACTTAAGACCAGAGCCTGGACTTCTGGCTGGTTTTTACATTTACCTTTTCTGACAGGTACAGACTACAAAGATAGGTGTTGGCTCCAGTGGGATATTATATTACAGTTCATGAAAAGCCTTGAGAATCAAGGAGAGCCAAGTCATAAAGATATAAAAACACAGTGAAGGACACCTGGGTGGCTCAGTCAGTTAAGTGGCCAACTTCGGCTTAGGTCATCTCGCAGTTTGTGAGCTCAAGCCCCATGTCGGGCTCTGTATTGACAGCTCATATCCTGGAACCTGCTTCAGATTCTGTGTCTCTGTCTCTCTCTGACCCTTTCCTACTCACGCTCTGTCTCTCTCTCTCTCAAAAATACATAAACATTAAAAAAAACACAGTGGAGTTCCTTTTCCTGGTGGTTAAAAAGTGAGTAATAGGCGATAGCATGGTGGTTTGTCTTAGGAAAACCCCTGATATGCATTCCTACTCCTATCATTTTAATTTCTTCATCTGAAATATGCCTCTTGTCACTGTACAGTTAACATTTCACCTTGTTTTTCACTCCATAGTTGCAAACGGGACACGTACTTACATCTCTCCTCCATCCATTGATCTCACTGAATGGCACTAAAAGTATAAAACATGGTAAGTCTCTGGGAACACTGTAAACAAGAGAGGATTCCTCTAGCAAACCAGAGATTTTACAAACTTTTGGAAATCTTAAAGTAGAAGGGGTTATACTAATAGATAAAGCAGATGGGTGAAAAAAAGTCATACTTGGGATGCAGAGTAAGATGCCACAGATGAGGGAGACGCTCTTCCTAGCTGAGCCCCAGAGAAATTCCATGTTTGGAGCTGCAGTGTTGCAGAAATGCGTATGGTCTAAGTTGGTTCCTCATCTTCCAGGGCAGTTTTGGAGAAGCGTTCTAGAACATTTGTGCACAGATGGAAATCCAAGACTCTCCTTCTACACAGAGAAATAGATTCGAGGAGGAGTCAGTCATAGCCTGTGTAGTCAGGTGAAGGAAGTAAAGAAGGAGCCAAAAAGACAGCATATTTGCACAATAGTATGGGAAGAGACAGTGCCTATAAAAAGTACATTGTAGGAAAGTCAACTTTCAAAGTAACATATACATTACTCTGGGATTTGTGGAGTTCTTGAGCTGCCCTTTCTACTCCCAGGTGTGTACCATAAAGAAAAGCTTGGTTTTCAACAGAATCCATCAACTTACATGGGGATCTCAGTCAGCTGTTCCTATTTAGACTGACAGACACACGCTACTGAAAAGGAAAAGCCTGATCATGATTTATGCAGCGTCAGATCAAACTCTGTTTACAAATTTGAATCATTAGCCAAGGACTCTTAGACCTCTGAGGAATATTTAACAGCCTGGAAAAGAAAGACCAAGATGGGCAATCAGAACAACAGATCCCAGATATGGAAATAATGCAAGAAATAGTAGAGAATTAAAAAATTTGGATATGTATCCTTAGAAATATTTTAGGGAATGAATATATCAGCCATAGAGCACAAACAAGATACTAGGGAAAGGAGTAATCATAGACCAAGGACAACTCTTAAAAAATTAAAAATCTGTAGAAAAATTAAATTAAGAGTATGGATCTAATTTTTAAAAAGTAACTAGAAAGTTGGAAATAAAGTTGAGCAAAATGTTCAGACCTCAGCAGAAAGAGAAAAAAAGAAGGAAAAGAGTTCATAGATATGGAAGAGGCAGAGAACATACTACAGATGCAGCACATACTACAGAGGGCACAGAGAAAATGGAATGAAGATAAGGATAATCAAATAAACAACTGGTCAGGAGTCACAGGGAGAAGGGATATTTGAGCAAGATGATGAAAGAGTCTTGCAGATAACTGTGGGATAAGCATTTCAGGCAGAGAGGACTGTCTCTGAGAAGACCCAGATGCAAAAAAAAAAAAAAAAAAAAAAAGCCTGACTTATTTGAGGAACAGCAAGGAAGTCACTGCAATTAGAGCTGAGTAACCAACACAGAGGGTAGTTGGATATGAGGTAAGAGAAGTAACTGGCGCCAGAGTTTCTCAGTCCTTTTTGACCATTGCCAACTCACCCTAAGGTGAATAGGGAGTGATTGGATGGTTTTGAACAAAATAATGACCTCATCTGACCTACTTTTTAAAAGGATGACACTGGCTGCTATTCTCAGCCAAAGTATGTTTTGAATAACTTTTTTTTTCATGAAGACTACATGGATTACACTCTGAGTCCTTGAGTATTTGAAACTATCTTTCTATTGTTTGTATTGTATGAGTAAAAATGTCTCGGGTCCTAAACTTTCCACTTGAAAATTCAGTAGATATGCTAGTGTCTTCTAGCATTCAATGTGGTAGAGGAGAAAAATGAAATGATTTTCATTTTGTGTGAGTGTAGATAACATGTATTGTATCTTTTTATAGAAATCTCTGATATTACTGACCTTTGAACCTCAAATATCTTACCAGCGATATCTAAGCAGTCATCATTATCATTAACTACATACATAAATCCACATCTTTTATGGTAGTCCTGCTACATTGATTGGGCTTTTATCATGTGTAACTATCTTATTTAATCCTCACAACAACCCAGTGAAGCAGCTGGTTTTATTATGTCCATTTCACAGGGGAGGTAAGTGAGACATACAGAGATCCATGTCATGGTACAGCTCTCAACACAATGCACTGTGTGCTTGATACCTTCACCGGCTGGTTGAGTCTTCTTGAGGCTGAATTGGATTGAATCTTGCTCTTATGGGAAATTTGTCAGATTGAGAAGAGGGGAGTTCCAGAGGGAGGGAAGCCAGCCTGACTGTGGGAAGAGCATGATCACTGTGGAGAAAGGAATGTTAAGAATGTCAGGGGCATTCTCAGAAACAGCCCGGCCTCCCAGAGAACCCAGTAGCCCTCTGCTCAGGTGAAACATTGATGTGGGGCCTGAAGACACAGTGAGCCCTTTGATCTCTACATTCCAGCCTTTCTTTGGCTCAGAACAGTTTTGTTTCTGATAAATACCTGCATACCTTTACATAAAACTATCTGATGTTATTTCCTGAAACATACCCAAGACATGTTTGGTTGTAAATGGTACCTGTTTAACTACTTACTGACTCAGGAGAGATGGTTAAGGTGGTAGACAATTTTGGCTCCTACTAACAACCACTCCCAAACCTTACTTTTCTGCTAACTGAAATCAAGTTTGTTTAAGTGGTGAACTGAGAGATCTTAATTTCCAGGAAATAAGGCGATCTGCTAAACCAGGAAATGAATTGTGGTTAGTTCACTCCAATCATGTAACTTTATTCTCATTTGATAGAAATTCATTTTTCTAAACTTCTTGCAGATGGAAGTGACCAGGTGATTAGAGAGAAATTCTCCTGAAGGAGGTTTTCTCTGGAACACAAATTAATTTCCAAATAAAAGAGACAAATATAAGACTAATGTTAAATGAACCCCCTCTTTCCTCTTCTTCCTACTCTGAAGATGGACATTAGAATGTATGGAGCTATGGTAGACATATATCAGTCAGAAGACAAATAGAAAAAATATAAATATATGGCAGAGCAGAAAGAGAGAAATAACCTGGACCCATGATAACATTCTGAGCTGCTGGACCAACACAGAGAATTTTTATTAAGTAAATAACAAACATTTTTATGGTCAAACTGTCGGGTGTTCTATTATCTATCTTCAAATATTTCCTAACAAACATACCCTGTTAGAGAATAGTATTTGATGAGAATATTGGCACAGTAGATATTTTAAATGAAGAAAAAAAAATCCTCATTAATGTGTTCCGGTGCCCTATTTTTAGTTTTCAGACTATATCCAACAACAGCAATAAACATGGAAATCTAGCTATTATGTTTTGGACTCCTGTGCTTTTGAATTTATCATTGATGACAAAACGTCAGCTTTGGACACCTCTGGTTCTGGTTGCTTGTGTATAGATAATTCCATAGCAGAGTCCATTAGAAAGTCTCATTTCAGTTTGATTTAGAGCAATGGTCACTGGGTAATTCACCTTTGTGTATTTGATTCTGAAATGTGCTCTTCTATTAATTTTTTCTTCTATTTAATTATTAAAGTGAATTTACACGCTTTTACAATCTTTGCCATGGGTGGTGGCAATGTTTTCACACTCCTCAGATGTAGACAGGCACACAGACATCAGGAGGTTGTAGACATCAGATTGGTTATTAGTCAAAATCAAATGTAAATATTTAGCTTCTTGAATGGAGCTGGGGCTGTATGCAGCACACACAGGAAGAAAATATACACCATCAGCACACTTGCAGAGCAAATGAAATGAGTGAAATAAACAGTTTGTGCCATGCTTGTTATAGAAAGTAAGGTAATGTGTAAAAACTCTAAGAACTGTAAAGAAATGTTTTAAAAATATGTTCTTCAGGATTGGGTAATCCTTTTGAGACTACTATTTTCTCTTCTAATTCTACAATTTTAGAGAGGGAAAAATGAGAAAAACTTTAGGGGTCATCCACATGATTATTGATGGACTGAAAATAAAAGTGATGAGTAAAGTCCAAAGGACCTTTATTGTTTAGTCTTGATGAAACACTGAGAGATGAGCCTGATCTCTAAGTATGTAAAAGATGAATATACAAAGGAGAAAATCCAGCTGTTTTCCTTCACTGGTGACTGAAAAGGCAAAAATGGGCTTCACTTGTGATTATATTGCCGACCTAGGCCTAGGCAAAATGCAATGTTTGCATAACTTGGGGATAATGTGCCACTCCTTTTTTCAAAAGAATATTCTAGGATGTTTTGACCTTTGAAGAAGGCTTTCAACTCTGTTCCATGATTCTAAAAGAGAACCAATTTATGTTTAAATAAGATAAAAGAATAAATTAAAAAAACCCATCAGAATGTTAATAACACACAGCCTCAGATTAGTCATTACTCTTTGTTCCTCTTTGAAAAATTTTATAAATATGAAAGTAAAACATAATGTTTAGTGGGAGAGATCAGTTTGAAGATTAATAAAGCTTGCAAGTACTTATAAATTATAAAATTATGCCATCTCAAATATCCTATTTGCAATATTTGAGTTAATATGCTAAGACTAAATTGGAGGTTTAACTATTGCCTTCCTCTTCCCACTGAATGTGGATGATAGACTTCCACTAGCATATCTCAAAAACCTCTACCAGGGAATTCTGTCTGGAGTGGTGTTGGTCACATTCTAGGTGAGAAACTACTTTCAGGCCACCTCACCTGGATGAGACAAAATATCTAGCAAAACATGTTTTGACAATTCATTTCTTTTACTTATGACATGTTTCTGATTTGACAATGCCAGCCCTCCTAAAAGCTCCACCGTCACAAATTTGGGTTAGACATTTCTATCATTCTCAAAAAAGTTTCATGGTCTAGCTATAGTTCAGATTAAGGGCTGGGCCTAACATAACTTGATTTCTCAAACAGTCAAAGCTGGACAGAAAAAAAGACATGCTCACGGGAATGCTGGCAGATTTACTTCCAGTTTTAGCCAAAAAAACAATCTTTCTCACATAATTTTAGTGTGTCCAGTTCAACCCAGGTCAGAAACCAGAAATGCAAGACATTCACCAATGTTTCTGGACCTCCAAAAATCAGCCGACGCTTGGGTGGCTGAGAATGTATTTATTTAAGCATGATCCTACTTTAAAACCATTTACCCTGCCTGATTGTTAGAGGCTGTGTGAAGCAGAGAGCCCACAGAGAATGACTCTGTAATGCAATAATATAAGTTCTTTTGTTTTCTGTATATTTACATATCTTGCTTTATAATCTGGAGAATTCCATTATATCATTCAACTTGAAAATTTATACCTATATCAATTATTAGCAAACACAAAATTTAATATTTCACTTCTTGATTCAAGAAGCATATTGGTGAGAAAGGAGTATACATGTACTTTGAACAACAATGAGGAACTTTCTTTGGTGGTGCTATATGTTTGACTCTCAAAAACAATGAATACAGAGTAAAAGATGTCGCAAATGTTGTGCTTTTAATTAGTAACTAGTACTTGTCTCACTTGTGAGATTTGGGCAATATTTATATAGACTAAACATTCAAAAATTCTTACATAAAGATGTAGTGGTTTTTACTCTCCCCACCAAATATATGCAATGAATGACACTTAGCATTGTTCTAAATAGCCAAACCCAGTTTATAATATGAAGCTGAGAAAATGTGAAGATCTGTATGTCAGAGTTTCTGAGAATCTCTTTTATGTTTCAGAAATGTATTTTCCAGTTTCCTTCATGTTTGTGTAAGTTCCTTCTTTCAAATCAAGAAAAGTGGTTTTTAGTAATTATGTACTGTATGTGGATTAGTACACAAGCTACATACTGTAATTTTCTTCAAATGTGCAAGTAACAGAAACCTACCTAATCTAGTTTAAGTATACAATGGAATTTATTGGAAGTGTACTCAGACATTTTATAGAATCTAAACAAAAGTTCTATTGGAAATGTATTGAGGCATTTTATATAGTTTGAGCAAAAGTTGAATAACCAAGAAGGGAAGAAAGCCAGGGAAGTCTGGTAACATGAGCACCATGTGGGGTCAAAGACATGAGTGGTAGTGATTGCAGTCAGGAAACATGAGCAGTGGTATTTGAAAGACATTCTTTCTAATGTTCCACCATCAATGTAACTCAGAGACTATTTTCTCTGACTCTTGGTTCAAAATCTTGAACAAAAGTATCTGATCACTGGCTCCATAAAGATAGAAAGAATATGAACTTGGTACTTTATGATTTACTACTTGGTTCTTTATAATGAACTTGACCATTGTGTTATGAAGTAGATGCTCAATATCAGAATAAAAGAACAAGAGCATATAAAGATATGATACCAGCAAGAATGGCAATGTTCGGTGGAGACCCACGTATTAAGAACTACAAAAAAGCTTATTATTTGAACTAATGGCTTATTAATTTTGATTCTGCATCCATAAGATGGAAACGAAATTACTTTATGGGTTCCCTTATTGTTAGTTGGGAGATTGCAAGTAGTAATGAGAGATGAGAATTATTTAACTAATTCATTAGTTCAATAATATTGTGAGATCACTGGACTAAGAACATTAGTTTTATTTTCTATTAAATTTCTGTATCATGTATATATTGTTTAGAGATAACATTATTTAAAGGTGGAAACCCATTGAGTAGGTAGGTGGAAGATAACATCTCTGTTGAAAAACAGGAAGGATTTGAAATTCCTTTTTTCCTTCTCTGCCTCTTCTTTATTTTAATTATTTTTAAATAACTCCTTATGGCCCATAAAGGAAGTAAAGACATTCTAGCTAGACTTTTTTTAGTTCAAGAAACTCAAACCACTATATACAATATAATATATACAACAATCATTTAGTAAATATCCACTCGTTATCAAATATTTTTCTTTGCAACAAACACTACACCCCATGTATTATTTGATACAGAAACTATGGACGATATCTACTACTATAGCAGGGTTTTTTTTGTTGTTGTTGTTCTGTGTTTGTTTCAAGTTAAAATAACTTTTGCTTTGTAAAGAACTCATATTTTCTTTTTTTAATATGCAAACATTGAAAATAATTGTCTTTCTACTTAAAAATGACTTGTCAGTTTCCTGTATGGATGAATTAAATAAGGACTTCAAGTTTGTTTTAACTATTGGTATCACCAATCTTCTCTTTTAAAAATACATGAGGTTTTTCTTTATTGGACAACTTAATAATTCTGAAATAAACCAGTGTAGAAGAAGATCAGTCATTAGTAACCACATACAACAACTAATTTCAAGAATTCTCAATTATCTTAGAAATTTTATCTTGTACCTCATTTTGTTTTATACAGTAACGTTAATGACTTACAATTAATCAAGAATGTTTTGTGATAAAAATGGCTAACAAAATGATATATGTGAGCAAAGGAGTCTGAATTTAGCATTCTGAATTTACAATGTTGCAAAGGAAGTATATTGTTGATGTCTTACATCATGAAACTCTACTCATCTCTTTAGGTAGAGAAAAGGAAGAAGAATGTATGTATGTATTGTATGTATTTCTAATTTCTTAGCCAATTTGCTATACTTGTACAGTACAATAAAGAGTTGTTTTTCAACTCTAGAATATTATTTCATTTTTCCTTAGAGGAGTGGGGGGTGGGGAAAGACAATGGGCAAGTTTACTGGCAACACTATCTGATTTCATCATTGTTCTAATTTAATTCACATATGTCTGAATTCAAAAAGCAGCTATTTTAAGTAAGACTAAAGAATTTTGTTGGTAATCCCTGAGGATTTAAATATTTCCAGCTGAATCATCAGAGACTGTATTTCCTTTCCCTTCTCTGTTCCCCTCACCCTCACCCCCCTTCCTTTGCTCTGGTCTCTTACATAGCACCAAATGTATTGACTTAAAAACTTCTTCAAGTCACTTCTAAAGGACATAACTGATTCCAATGATCACTAAGCTTCATTAACAAGTGACAGTATGATAATGGATCTAGTTAACAGCAATTGTCAAAATTCACCACTAAGGCTTTTCATATGACAGACCAACCATGACCTTAGACTTTTTTCAAGTTATCTAAAAACCACAGTCATTCTTAATAATGATTGCAATTTGTTCCTAAAATTTACTGGTTAAATTTAAGTATCTCTGTATTGTATTTACTTTGTAATGATGGTACTTATTTGCCCACAGAAATGGCTTTTTAAAAAACAAGTCATGTCCATCAACTTGCTAGTAGGTTTTTGACTGATATTGGCTCTCTGTTTTCATATTACTTCATTTATTGCATTATTAAATCAATTCTTACTTTGGAAGCCAAGAAAATGTTTTATACTGCAATATGGTTATCTCCCTAGAGTTCATTAGCTCATTTTCCTTCAGTTAACTCTATGTGCGCTGTACCCCTGTCCTAACTTTCTTGATTCTGAAGTCTTACTGCATGTGCAGTCAGAACACCCAGGTTGGTCTTGAACTGTCAAAGAAAAACTACAGATGACCTTTTACATTATCTACCTTATGCTTCTCCCTGTTGATCAGTATTGTCTCCAGAAGATGAAGAACTACCTGAGGCAAGGTCATGGCCTGTAAGTCTGTAGCTCAATATATACTTATTACTTAACTCTGAAAAATACTTGGATTTATGGAAAAGTTTAGACAGCCCCTTCAATGACCTATTCATTGTGCTATTACACTTTTAGTACTTTCAGAACTTTCATATGAAAAGGGGGGGGATTGCTCTTTATTTGGAGTTACCCAGCTAGTTTATGATGATGCTAGAAATGCATTAGTCTGTTATTCCAGTCGTCCTTCAATCCCATCAAAGTATGTAAACAGCCAAGTTACATATTCATATACGTTCACTTATTAGGATAAATTTGGCTTAAAAAATGAGAGCAAATGAATACTCCTCAGACTTAATGAACCAAACTTTTTATTCAACTTAAAATCCATCAATTTGTTCTGGTGGTTTAATTTAGGTATATTTAATTTAGATCAAGTGTTTAAAATTTGAGTAAAAAAGACACACAACCTAGTATTTTAAAACTCATTCCTCTTGGGGCACCTGGATGGCTCAGTCAGTTAAGTAGCCAACTGTTGATTTCAACTCAGGTCATGATCTCATGGGGCCATGAGTTTGAGCCCTGCATTGGGCTCTGGGTTGACAGCATGGAGCCTGTTTCAGATCCTCTGTCTCCCTCTGTTTGCCCCTTCCCTGCTTGTGCTTTCTCCCTCTCTCTCTTTCAAAAATAAATAAACATTAATAAAAATAAATAAATAAATAATAAAATTCATTTTTCCTGAAAAGTCATTACTACTTTCTCCAAATTTAAGTGGTTTTTTAAAAACATTAATTTATTTACTTTGAAAGAGAGAGGGGTGGTGGGGAAGGGCAGAGAGAGAGAGAATGCCAAGCAGGCTTTGAACTGTCAGCACAGAACCTGGTTCAGGACATTCGGTTCCATGAACCATGAGATCATGACCTGAGCAGAAATCAAGAATGAGATGCTTAACCTACTGAGCCATCCAGGTGCCCCCTCTAACTTTTAGCATTAACTGTCTGGTGAAACTTTCTGGTGGAAAGTTTATCTAAATGAAAAACCCACATTTTTAGTAAAGAAATTTTTAAGTGTTATCTGATCAATGAATTAAAGTTAGAAAATGTAGCCTCAACTAATATGCATTTTGTCTAGGTCAACACAATAATCATTGCTTGCTTATACTTGTGGAAGCAATAGATAGTGAACTCAAATTTGGGCCTATTATCTCTTTTAGATAACATTCTGTGTTGAGCAACAAGAATGCTTTCACTGCCTTTTTCCAGGAAATCTTTTCTCATGGAATTTAAGACCAGAGGTTTATTTTAATTTTTTAAACTTTCATAACTTTATTTTCTAAAACAAGGAAGCAGATGAGGATTATTTGTAATCAGAGATTCTCTGGGATACTACTGACATGGTTACAAAAGTTGCATTTGCTTTTCTAGCCAAATTAGCAATTTGCTCTCATTCCCATGTTTCTCTATCAAAAGAGAGGCTGCATATGTTAGGCTGTCAGCTTTTCCAGCAGCACTCACAAATATTTTCCTTTGCTGCAAACTAAACCCTTGACTCAGTGTCTCACCCAGTAGACATTATTCATTTCGAAACAACACAGCTGTAATTCAGATTTTGTGTCTGATACCTTTCTTCATGAGTTAACTTGCAAAAGTAAGCCAAAATATTGGGAGAAGTACATTTAATAAATTTTGCTGAGAGAGAATCTGTCAATGCAAGTAACTGTCAAAGGCTGAAGTAGGGGTCTTTCTATTATTAGTAGAAATTTTTATTTTTAAGGATAGTGCTGACTCAGTGGTCGATTTATTTTTAAATATCAGAGCTTTGATAAAATGTATAAGCAAATTATTAAATCAACAGGTTAATTTTTCATCTATTTTCTTTACTACTCAAAAGCAAATGGTGAAGGGTCATGTCCAGAGATATGGAAATATCTCTTTATGAAATAGTTCATGGAGCTGATAGCATCATCAAGGAGGGGTCAAAAGGCAGGATGACATTTCATCCATGTGAGGGGTACAATGTGTGGGCATATCATATATCTGAGTCTAGGAGATGGGGAAAAGTGAGTCAAGGGGAAGAATTTGGCATTCAGAGAGTAGGTTGAAAAGAAGTAACTCTATTAACAGTACCGAAGAGGTTCAGAAAATGGCATTGAGATTTCCATAAAGCCAATAAAACACTATGGCAAGGATTTATGTAGAAAATAACATGGAGAGATCAAGGTCTGCATCAACATGGTCTTTCCTAAACAAACACGACATTAGCCATGAGGTTTGAAGGGTAGAGACAGGCTTTCAGGACCAAAAAGGAGATTTAGAAAATAAGGCATTGATACTATGCTGGAAAATTTTCCAGACTTTCTAGACATGATCTCTTACACAGAAAGGGGAAAAAAATGACTTTACCAAATTGAGGCCCAAGCTGAGGGTTTGTTCCCAACTCCATAAAGTCAAAAGATGAGAGTCAAACTAACGGCAATGCTGACTTTATGCTGTTCTAGATTTTACAAATGTACTTTAATTTGGGACAGGATTGAGTCCAGCACAGACATGTAAAATAGTGGAAAGAACAGATGGAAGAAAAGAGAATTAAACAGAAAAACATAGCAGTATAATTAAAAGGCCTAGAAAAACTGAGACACTTCCTTGTTCTCATAATGATGGAATACGTTATTCAGATCACTCATACTGTTGAAAGCAATTTAAAACTTCAATAAAAGGTTAAAAAAATAAATCTCCTATAAAACATGAAGAAAAGAACAAGATTGTCAACAAGTACCAATGGCAAAATAAAGGGAATGTTAGAAATCAAGTACACAAACAAGCACAGATGCTACTTCTGCCCTATTGACATTTGTTAACCTAGAAAATTAAAAACTTCCTATGATGGGGTGCTTGGGTGGCTCAGTCTGTTGTCTGACTTCAGCTCAGGCCATGACCTCAGGGTTTGTGAGTTCGAGCCCCACATCACGGCATAGAGCCTGCTTCAGGTCCTCCATCTCCTTCTCTCTCTACCAGCCCCCCTGCTTGTGCTCTCTCTCAAAAATAAATTCAAAAAATACTAACAAAAATTAACAAAAAAATTGCCTATGATGAAGAGGTATGAATTTCAAACTGAGAGTGTACATAAGGTAGAGAGTCTCACAGGAGGCCCACCTATTATCTTGGACTCCAGATGAATGTAAACAAGAAGAGATCTGGTTCTTGAATGGAGTTATAATCCGGGTTTCTACCCCTTCAGTGCTCCTAGGAATTCGAAACTGGCATGGTTGAAGGTGGACATGGACAGGTGGAATACCTAGTCATCTGTCAGACGAGAACACAAATCTTGCCCCAACAAGGAAATTTTCCATAGGTTCAAATTCTAAAAATATAACCAGTGATAAAAGAGACTTGGTCACAAAGGAAATGACTATGAACCAGAAAAAAAACAAGAGAAAAGAAGTACTTTAAGATGATGAAATGATTAGATGCAGACTAAGAAATTATTATTCTAATTATGAAGAAAAAAAATAATAAAATACAAGATTAAAGATATCTACAGCAAATAGGAATCTTTTAAAGTGGCATACCATATTAGAAAAAGAATCACACTGAAATTTTAAAGAAAAACCTCCATAGATATTTTAAAAGTAGATTAAACAGTTACAGAGGGAGCTTATGATCTGTAATATAAGTTAGAAAACTTATCTGAAGAGCATGGAATGACCAAAATATGGAAATTTTCATATGTGACTCAAAGAGAGTAAGTTGTAAAAGGGTTTAGCATATGTATAATTGGAAGCTAGGAAGAGAGACAAAGGAAGAAAATAAAAGAGAAAACAGACTTTTCAAGACCTGATAAAAGATATTGCATTATTCAGAAACCTGCATCAATAATAGTTTAACAAATGACCTCCACATGCCAGTGGCCTACAGTACAACAAATTTATTTTTGTTGTTCACAATTCTTCGAATTGGTTGAGGATCAAGTTTAATACTGTTCTATATGACTCACTTGGGGACTACCAGCTAATTTAAACATGCATTTCTCATGCTGGTTGGCAATAGAATAAGGGCAAATGGAAACACTAGGTATTCATACAGCCTTAGCCCTCATACATTTTACTGATCAAAGCACATTATATAGACATGCTCACTATCAATGAGATGTGAACATATACTCTGCCCGTTGTAAACCAAGGAATATTCAAGCAGGGAAGAAAGAATTGTGAGAATATAACAAAACATGTCACTAACACACATCCACTATTTCAGGAAGTTTAATTAGCCTTAGAAAATGATTGAATGACTAGATAAACAAAGATCAAAAACAAAGGAAATTTAAATATAACTACAGAGGATATACTGCCTTCAAAGTAGTGACAATTAGTTGACTTTTCAACACTTTTAGCAACAACAACAGTAATCATTTTTTAATACAGGTGGACTAAAAGTGTTCATGTAAAAAGAAAGATTGTCAGAGTAGATGAAAAACAATCTAATTATAAACTAGTTAAAAAGATATATCTATAACAAAACATACAGAAAAATTGATGTTTGGAGGATTAAAAATGTATTGTAAAAACACTAGGCAAAAGAAATCTTTGTAACTTGGCAACTCTTTTCTCAAGATAGATTTTCATAAATGGTAATGAGTACACTGATCACCCAAGTGAAAACAGCTGTCATATATTATCTTCTTTCTTAATTCTAGTCTTTTCCTTCCTTAGAGCAGATTTTCCCTGTGTTTAATAATTACCTGTGATTTTCTAGATATACTAAACGCTCATTTCATGGTTATGAAAATCTTTTCCTTGAAGCATGAAGGCAAAAGTGTCTCATTTTACAATTGGAAAAGTAAATCTTTGTCTTTCTCAAGCATCTCTACTGAATAATAGCAGTTACTACTAGAATATTACAACATATTGTGAATCTTTGCAGATTTGAGTGTTTCTCAAGACCCATTATCATTGGTATACTTTATTATATTTCATTTGTCTTTCTCATTTTGACAAGTCTGGAAGTCAAGAAACTCTCATATACCATACCATCTTTTCCCTTACATAGACAAACAAATCATTTTTACTAAAATCATTTCAAGGACACTAATCCTAGATTTTAGGTACATGTTAGCAAGTCTAAATATTAATGAAAAGCAGAGCTGAAGAGATTAGATTGGGTTTCATGAGCTGAAATATTTACACTCTTAGATGTTGGAGGGACATTGTTTTTTTAGATTTTACTTGTTCTGGGTTGCTTAAAAACATAGTCTTGGACATATAAAAAATTATGAAGCTTAAAAAATTGCTACTGGGACTATAATCATAAGAGAAATGGACATGGAAGGAGAAATGAATTCCAACCAGGTTTTGCCACTTAATGTAATGTGGTCTTGGATAAGTCACTTTATTACTTGGAATCCTGGGCTTTTCACTGACAAAATAGAGAACATAAGACATGAGGTTGGTATGAAGGAGCAATAGAATATTGGATGTGATTAAAACGTTTGTGTGTGTGTGTGTGTGTGTGTGTGAGAGAGAGAGAGAGAGAGAGAGAGAGTGTTTAAGGGAGAGAGCACAAGCAAGGGACAGAGGCAGAGGGAGAAAGAGAATCACAAGCAGGCTCCATGCTCACCATGGAGCCCAACATGAGAGTCAATCCCCCCACCCTGGGATCATGGCCTGAGCCAAAACCAAGAGCTCAGCTCAACCGACTGAGCCACACAGGTGCCCCAAAACATTTGTATATTTTAAATTAAAAGAAATATTAATGGTATTACCCTTAAGTCCCCCTTGTCCTTAATTTAAATATCTTCTCCTATGCTTTGAATCTTCTTCCCATCTGAATAGCCTAGTGCCCCTATGCTTCAACTGCATGCTTTTAGGTCTATTCTCCATCTTTATTCTCTTTTCCTAGGAATGCCCATACATCAGACCCCCTGCCTCCTTTTTTACATACTATTTTGCGTAGAATATTTTTTGCACAAACTATATATGTATTCCAAGTTTGTCTAGAATTAATTACAATATACCCAATAATCAATATACACTAAATGGCCAATAGCTACCAATTGTGTCTCTCTTGTTAAGTCTTTTGACAAAAGGCATCAGTCATTAATCAAAGGTTTTTAGATGCATAGTAATCCAAAAAGTATGTGTTTGCTTGAGAACAGAGAGTTCTGGGATAATGGAAAGATCTGAGCTGCTCATTTATTCACCCAACATGTCTCTTTTCAATTAAAAAAAATCTGTTGAAGGATGAGAACCAAAATCAAATGATGCATAATAGTTTGGTTGAAAAATTACTTACTTTTTTGCTATTTGTGCATAAAAAATATACAATTTCCTTTTATTTTAAAACTGATTTTTATCTTCCTATCACCCTCATCCACTAAGTGATTGCAGGTTGGTGGGTAGAGGAAATTAAATAGGTAGATTTAGTTAAAAATTTAGAATATATGATAATTTGAGAGTCTCTTCAGACTTAATTCAATTATTTGGCATAATAACTCAGAACTTTCAGATTCCACCCCTGAGATATGAGGGAAAGGCATTTATGACCTTTGGTGACAAGAGAAAAAGAGCCCACTAGCTTTATGCTAATAACTGGTACATACTGGGGATCTTTCTTGAAAAATGGATGACCTGACTTGCCCAAGGTCATTCTATTGATGATTGCTCATTAAGTTGTAGCCTGTTCATTCTTGGTTTGCTCAGACCTGGGGTTTCCTTCTTTGCTGGCTTGCCTTCTCTTGGACTCTTGCAAGTTTTGTACACTTTGTGAATCTTTGCCTCATCCTCCAGTGTCCTCTGGCTTTCTAATCTCTCACTTTGCCACAGCATGCCAGGTCTCATGATAGATACGTAGATTCTAAATTTTGCATCCATAATCTTCATAAAGTGAGGACTAGATTCTTTGCCTGCTTGACTACACCATGCCTCCCTCATAGTCTGGCAAGGAACCTTTGTTGGCATGAAATCACCTTGCAAGTCGATTGCTTCTCCAAAAAACCTCATTTCTTTGGCATCGTCCTCAATTTACCTAACACATTCATCACATTCCAGGCTAATTCCAGAGAGGGGAGGCTTGGATCCATATATCTCACTCACCAACTATTCCTCCACTCTTGTTTGTTTTGCCTCAGTCCCTCGATGGGAAGTGGTTAGCTATACTCCATGGTTTTCTCTGATTCCTGAGTTGACATCTCCTCCACCTACTTCCCTGAAGCTGAAATACTGGTTGAGGTAAGGGGAGAGAAAAACTCTCTTTCAGCAAAGTAATGTAAATTTGGGATTATTTTTTACTTTTTTTTTTTAACGTTTATTTATTTTTGAGACAGGGAGAAACGGCATGAACGGGGGAGGGTCAGAGAGAGAGGGAGACACAAAATCTGAAACAGGCTCCAGGCTCTGAGCTGTCAGCACAGAGCCCGACGTGGGGCTCGAACTCACGGGCTGTGAGATCATGACCTGAGCCAAAGTCAGATGCTTAACCGACTGAGCCACCCAGGCGCCCCTGGGATTATTTTTTAAAATACTATTCTGTTAAAACTTTTTTTTTAATGTTTATTTTTGAGAGAGAGAGAGACAGAGACAGAGACAGAGACAGAGACAGAGACAGAGTGTGAGTTGGGGAGAGGCAGAGAGAGAGGGACACAAAACTCAAAGCAGGTTCCAGGCTCTGAGCTGTCAGCACAGAGCTGACGTGAGGCTTGAACTGATAGACTGCCACATCATGACCTGAGCCGAAGTCGGACACTTAACCAACTGAGCCACCCAGGCACCCCTTTAAATATTATTCTTGTTACATGAAGAAAAAATATAAGAGACATCTTGGTGAATTGTGGCCAATATCCTTCAGGAATATGAAATCTAGCCAACATCCATCTTGCCCTTCTTTTCTGATGTCATTTCCTATTTTTCTCTTATGACAACTCCTCAACTTTTTTAGACATAATCTTCTACCAGTCCACTAATGTTGGTGTTACTTGCTTTTTGTTTTTAGTGCCTTTATATTTTCAATCTTTAATCTTTTCCTAGATGATCTCAACCAATTCCATGGCTTCAAGGGAACATGCTGACTTATGGTTCCCTGAGATAAAGATATGTTTTATTTTCCTATCCTTATTTTGTTAATATAGTTACTAGCTATTGATGGGCTCTCAGAAATAATTGTGAGTGAAATGAGTGCATGTTCTGCCATACCTAAGGAATCCCTGAATAGAAATTAAATGCAAATGAAATGAAATCTACACATATATATAGTGATCATAGAAAAAATTTTTGCCAATATAGAGAATTTCCTTATAATAACAAGAGTTTTAGATGAAAAATTAAACTTCTCCCTATAGAATTTTGAACTTGGCTCATTGTTTTTCAGTTTGTAAACCTGCATGATTCATAGCCACACAAAGAGAGACCACACATTGTTCCAAGTCATGCAAGAAAAATGAATCCATCCATTACACATTTTATCATCTGACTTGAAGGAGAAAGAATAGCAAGAAACCAAATGCTAAAAATTCTTATTTTTTTAATTTCAGAGCTTCTTAAAGGTCAGAAGTATTTAGATATTCAAATTAAAAGGGTAAAATTTAATAAAACAACCAACACTAATATAGCACTAAAAACAAATTACAAGAGATGTTTTCAAATTGTTATCTTGAAATGTGTATGTTGGGAATCTACTTCTTAGATACTACTTCCTGTGCTTTGACAAGGGAATGAACTGAGTAGCTATTGGTTTTAAAAATTTAAAGTCAAAATTATATTCTCCTTTCATATACTCCTTTTGCTTGGCAACTAAATAAAACATCATTAGTTAAACAAATTAGTTAAAAGACTGAAAATTGATGGAATATTCCCCCTATTCATATTTATGTTTTTTGTAAATATTCAGGTTGTTAATTTTCTCAGCTATGAAATAAAAATTTAAAAAGTTCAGTTACATTTTCTCAGCACAGAGAAGAATATGGGCTAATAGCTGTGATTTGAATATTGTTATATTCCTTTTTTAGCTTTAGCCCTCATCAATGCACACATATGATTATGGTTATACTACATATACAAAGAGCAAATAGCCAAGAAAAATGACTCAAATAAAATGTTTCAAATATTTGTGTGTCTTCTTTTTTTAAGATTCCAATATGCAATTTATTTTCTTGAGACAGCACCTGATAATAAAAGAAGGTGCTTATTAAAGATAGAGAAACTATCGTTATAATAAAAGAGATACCTCCAAAACTTCCAAGTGTGGGATTTGATGCATGATCCCAAGTTGCACTGATGATTTACATTCAAACGTTCCTTGAATTAATTTAAATAATTGTAAACAGAATTACTACATAGACCATCCATGAGAAAAAAACAGATCCATGTAAATGAGACCATTTTCTTAGAGATTTGCTTTTTCACAGATTGATTTTTCTTTGTCAGCAAAATAGCATTAAATTAGTTTTATAGTAACAAACTCAATAAATAAATTTTGTACAATTTTAGATGGAAACTATATGAATTGAATTCTTATCTGAATCTTTTGTTGGTATAGAGTATTCTATAATAATTGATTCAATGCATCAGAACATTTTGTTGATAGGAAAATTTCCACAATATATTTTGAAAATTTTAAATTACATGTTTTTTCAGACAAACCTCAATTCCATAATGCTGTGACTGCTTTTGAATAAAGTATATAGGTTCTATATGGGGCTCTACCAGTTTCTATTATATCCTGCCATATAAAGACTCCATATATTTAAAATCTTTAATTATAAAAAATATTAAAATAGGACAAAAAAACTTGTAAAATGGAATTTTGGGTGACTTGAAGTTAACTTGAAGATTACTAAAGCTGCAAAGATCACTTTAAGAGGTGTTCATGCATTTGCGTTTGTGTGGGAATGGAAGAGAATAATAAAAGGATTAAAGAGTGACATCTTTAGCTTTCTCCGTTTTGGAAAGCAGTATAGTCTATGTGTTTTTAGCTGCATATAACAAAAAGTTTTTTTTTTTTTCACTTGATTTGAGCATTTGTTTGTTTATCTTTTCTCAAGCAGCTTCTACAAACACAGAACTGCAGTGACCTAACATATTACAGAACCAGTCTTTGTTTACTTTCCCCCTATTTGACCACCCACAAGTTGAGTCAGAGATACACTTTACATTTTCCTATAACCAAAACCACATGGAGGAAATACACTTCGATGGGCCTCTCTAAAATCATGAAATCAAGCCCTTCTTGGATTCTATCTCCAGCAAGCAACAGATGATCTTCTGCTCGTGAATACATCTAACTTATTAAGTACACTCCACGGAATGTCTGTTGTAGCTGACCTAGAGGATGGCAGCCCCAGAAGACCCAGTCACAGATCTTAGAGCTGAAAATAGTCACAAAGATCAATTAAAATCAAGTACTACTTGCAGATGAGGAAACTGAGGCTCAGAGAAGTTGAGTTTTGTCCATGGTTAACATTAGAAATGAAATGAAACTTGGTGACTTGGTTTTTCAGCTAGGGTCCACTCCAATAAACCGTCACCTTCCTAGTGAACATATCACTAAATATTTCACCCTGCAAGAAATCCATTTGCTGAATTGTGCAGATACACTTCTTTCTACTCCATATCTTCAGTTGAAATTTTCAAGTAATGGTATACAATGGTCTTTTTGTCTCTGGTTACCATTTTTGGCTTAAAGTCTATTCTGTCTGATATATGCATATCGATCCCTGCTCTTTTGGTTTCTATTTGCATAGAATATCTTTTTCAGTCCCCTTCCCATTGTGTGTCCTTTGAGTCTTTCATAGGCAGCACATATTTGATTTTGGGGGTTGTTTTATTCATTGGACCACTCTGACTTTTGACATATCTTTTGATAATGTAATCCATTTATGTTTATAGAAGTTATTGAAAGGTAAAGACTTACTACTTCCATCTTATTAATTGTTTCATGGCTGTTTTGTAGTGCCCTCGTTCCTTTCTTCCTCTCTTGTGTCTTTCCTTTGTGCATTGATCATTTTCTGTACTGGTATTTCCTATGGGTACCTTTTAAAGTTATTCTACCTTTTTACTCCTCTTCTTTTATGTTTTGGATGTCACAATTTACATCTTTTTATGTTGTATATTCATGAACAAATTATTGTAGCTATGGTTATTTTAAATACTGTTTTGACATTTATAGTAGAGTTAAGTGGCTAACACATCATCATATTACAGCATTAAGAGTATTTTAAGTCTGACTATATGCTTACTTTTAAGTATTGTGTTGTGTATTTTCATATATTCCATGTTACTAATAAACATCCTGCCATTTTAGCTTGAAGAACTCCATTCAGAATTTCTTGTAAGGCGGATCTACTGATAATAATATTTCTTAGCTTTTGTTTGGTAGAGAAAGTCTTCATCTTGCCTTCATTTCTGAACGACAATTTTTCTGGGCAAAGTATTCTTGGTTGGCAATGTCATTCTTTCAGCACTTTGAATATATTATCCCATTCTTTTCCAGCCTGTAAGCTCTCTGCTGAGAAATTTACTAATAGCCTTAGGGGATCCCCTATTATAAGATAACTTTTTAAAAATTCTTTTTGTCTTGAGGCACTTGGGTGGCTCAGTCAGTTGAGCATCCAACGTGGGCTCAGGTCATGATCTCATAGTTTGTGGGTTCGAGCCTGTGTTGGGCTCTGTGCTGGCAGCTCAGAGCCGGGAGCCTGCTTCGGATTCTGTGTCTCCCTCTCTCTCTGCCCTTCCCCTGCTCTGTCTCTGTCTCTCAAAAATAAATAAACACTAAAAAAATTTTCTTTGCCTTTGCTTTTAGACAGTTTTATTATGTGTCTCAGAGAAGATTGTTTTAGACTGAAATTTTGGAGTGACCCCCAGTTTTGGGAAGTTCTCAGCCATTATTTTCTCTCTATACTTTCTCCCTCTTTTTCTTCAGGGACTCCAATGATGCATACCTATGTCTCTTTTGGTGTCCATAAATCTCATTGGATTTTTTTCATTCATTTTTTTTCTTTTCTTTTTTTTTCTCCTCTCGTTGGATATTTTCAATTGATCTATCTTTGATTTCTTTGAGTTTTTCTTCTGCTTGGCCAAGTCTGTCATTGAAGTTCTCTATTGAACCTATTGAATTCTTCAGTTCAATCACTGTATTCTTCAACTCCAAAATTTCTGTTTGGTTCTTTTCTATTTGTTGAACTTCCCAATTTTTTCTTGTATTGTTTTCCTGATATTGTTAAATTATTAATCTGTATTTATTATAATTATTTGAGTATCAATAGAATAATTATTTTGAATTCTTTGCTGGACAATTCCTGGATTTCCATTCTTTGGGACTAATTACTAGAGTTTACTATATTGTTTTGGTGGAGTCATGTTTCTCTGATTCTTCGTGATCCCTGTAGCCTTGTGTAGGTATCAGCATTTTGAAGAAGTAGTCACTTCTAGAGTTTATGGACTGATTTTAGCAAGGGAAGACTTTCAGAGGGTGGTAGAATGCTGGAGTGTGCTATGGCCCTGAATCTAGTGGGTTCGGGCACCAAGAGCAGAAAGGTGTGGTGACACTAGGTCCAAGGCAGTGTGATGTCTCTTTCGCTCAGGCCCTGGGGTTCACAACATCAATAGCTGTGTGATTTTTGGTGAGTGCTGTGGGACTTCACAATGTCCACAAAGGCTGTTGGTGTTTTTAGTGGCACCTCCAGATCCAGTGGCTAGGGACGAGGGCAGTTAGTGATGGTGGCTATAGCCAGTAGTGTGCACACTACTGCAGAATGCATTTGGCTGCAGAGGCCACCTGCAGGTGCCTGTGTAGTGGGAGGGGCCAGTTATAAGCACACATGTAGTGGTGGGGCCAGGGTAACCATCAAGGGCTAGGGTGTTGACAGCTACAGAGGTCTTGGCTGCTGGTGTACACAACTTTGTATGTTGGGTTTCTTCACAGCTGAGGGCATGTGGGTGTATAGTTGGAGGTGCTAGCTCAACCATGCACATGGTGTTGTGGGTCAGTTGGGGGAGTCTAAGCTGGTAGCTTGCACTCACACAGCCTTAGCAGTCTGTTCGTGCAGTTCCATGCTCCAATGAGGGTGGGCAGAGGGAAAAAGTAGGGTGGGACCAGGCAGCTGGCATCACGAATGCAAGATCTATGGGGTGAAAACTGGTAAAATCTGCAGAAAGTCTGTGGCAGTTCTGCTGGCTATTCCTTTCTTTAGTGACAAAAGTTGCTGGGGGTTGATACAGATCAGCTCACTGGAAACCTTAATTGCTACTGCTATATAGCTGCTATTGGTAACCCCTGCTTTTCTTTCTCATTCCTAGCTGTTTTTATATGTCATAGCTTTGCTGGTCTGGGTAGGGTGAAACTAAAGCAGGACCTTTCTGTATGCCCTCAAAGGTTGAGGAAGCTGGTTGCTCACCCCATTCTGTTCTTCCTGGTAAGGGGAACTCTTTCCAGTTGAGGAGTTCCCTCATGACACTGAGCAATGCTAGCTGAGCAGATGGAATGATACAGGCAAAATGAATCTGCCTTTCTTCTTTTTTTGTGTGTTTAGTCTCAGGTTCTTTGTTTCAGTGTGTTGCTGAAGCTTCTTAAATGGATCCCAGAGCTGCTTTTGTTGCTGGGCACTCATCTAATTGTTGATCTTTATGAAGAAGCAGAGGCTGGGGTCTTCTATGCCACCATTTTGGTGATATCACCTCACACCGTTAATGTTTGGATAACAGTAAATCCTATTTTAACTGATACAAAGTGGGTATAAATCAGAGTCAAAAGATATTTATCTTGACAAGCAAGGTGTTCCCTTGTTGTTATTATCTGTGGCTATTGTAAAAGAGACCTCTCTATTTTGTCCAAATCCAACGTCTATCTCATTACTTTATGTCCCTCTTTATCCAGCCTAATGTCCATGAGACACAGTTTCTGCCAATAAACTCAAACTCCTTGCCCTATTGTCCTTTTTGTCTGACCATTCTGTCGGGCAAACCCAGTGTGGTTGTATCCAGATATTTACTTTCTCTGCTGCTGCTCCCAAATAGCTAAAAACTGCCCAAAGTTCACATAGTAGAGCAGCTTGAATCTAAGACAAATTCACAATCCCAACCTTAAAGGGCTCTCAACATTGCCAGACAATAGTACTAGGTCTCCTACTTTCCCACTCTCAGCAGTGCCTCTTTCCACTCCTTTATACTGTCCCCAAACTCCCAACCTTCTCCTTCCATCCTTACCCTCAGCAGACTGACTTACCTCCAGTTTGGAGAGATAATAATGGTGATAAATGCATGCCCAAAGCTTACTATATTCCAGGAACTAGTCTTCAAAGCTTTACATGTATTAACTAATTTAATAATTATAACAACCTTTGGTATTATTTTTATCTCTATTTTACAGATGAGAAAATTGAGGCAAATGGAGTTTAGGTCATTTTCCCACAGTCACACAACTAGCAGGTGGCAGAATTAGTTTCTCTCTCAGTTGGTTAGCATTCTAATTTGAAGTTTCCCCCTCTTCCTATCTGGAGCTAATCCTTCTCATCACACATGCTTTGGGTCTTATGCTCTTCTTCCTTGCTACCTCATCTGATTTGTGTGTGTGTAGGTTTCACCCTTTTCTCCTTCCCTCAACTCCTTCTTTCTATCTGCTCATCCACACACACATTTCTTAGAAGAGGTGATTGTTCTTATCTATATTTCCTCACCTCTTACTTTCCCCTCTGCACCTTATTCAGTATTGACCCTCTGCCCAAGCAGGTTTCACCAAGCTTACAAATGCCCTTCATGCACTAAATCTGACACACATTTTTCATCTCTCATTTTATTTGAGTTCTCACCAACATTACACTCTGTTGACCACTTCTTCCTCTTTGAAACATTCCTTCCTTGGCTTATGTAAAAAATTTCTTTTTGCCTACTCTCCTCCTTTTTCCCCTACCTCTTGTGTATGTTCATTTCCCTGTCCCTAGCCTTCATTGTTGGAGTGGATCAGGATTTGTTTCTAGGCTCCTAGGTTTTTGTTGTTGTTGTTTACTTTCTACTCTCCACCTAAGCATCTCATGCTCGCCTATAGCTTTAATTACTTGCTTAATCAAATGATTTATAGATGTGTGGTTCTACCTCAGATCTCTTGAATTGCAGACTCAAACATTACATGGAATGTAAACTCAGTGAAAGCAATGACTCTTGCTTTGTCTCTGCTCTATCTTCAGAGCATGGAATAGTACCCAGAATATATTAAATAAATATTTGTTTCATGAAAGGAAAAAAAGTGTATAAACTGGGTCATCTTTTAGCATTTTCAATTGGTGTAAAGTTCCATCATAAATCCAGTTAAATAGCCTAGCAAAAATTGTTGACATTTCCATTTCCCTTAAATTCCACAGACAAGGTGGCTTAAGCAACATATTGTCTCACAGTTCTGAAGCTACAAGTACAAAATCAAGATCAAGATATCTGTAGGTTTTCTTTCTCCTGAGGCAACTCTTCTTGGCTTACAGACAGCTGCCACCCTACTGTATCCTCACATGGTCTTTCCTCTGTGGGTGTGCATTCCTGGTTTCTGTGTGTTCAGATCTCCTCTTCTTATAAGGACATCAATGAGAGTACATAAGGGCATACCATAATAGCTTCATTTTAAGTTAATAACCCCTTTAAAGGCCATATCTCTGAATATTACATTCCGAGGTGCTAGAGGGTAAGGGCTTCATCATATTAATTTTGGTGGGGACACAATTCAGGCCATAACAATCTATCACCAAATTCATTGATATTTTTCTCTGAATAAATACATCTTGAACACACACACATTCATCTCCATCCTTTATAATCCAAGCTACCATTGTCTATGACTCAGAGCCATCATCTGAGATGGCTCCCAAGGGTCCCAAGGTATTCATGTGCTTGTATATTCTCCTACCCTTAAATTGGACTGAACCTATTGATTAATGAATAGAATATGGCAGAAGAGTGATGGAATGTCTCTTCTAAGATTAGGTTACAAAATTACTTGGGCTCCCATCTAGGTCTTATTCTCTTGCCCTCTTACTTGCTTGCTCTGATGAAAGCCAGATGCCATATTGTGAATTGACCTACAGTGGCAAGGAGCTAAGGAAGATGGCTGAGACTCTCATCAAAGAGTCCATGAGAAACTGAATTCTGCCAACAATCACATGAACGGGCTTGGAAGTGGATCCTTCTTCAGTGGAGCCTTGACATGACAACAGCTCTGGACACCATGGTTGCCACATATTAAAGAGCTACAGCCAGAGAACCTGACTAAGCTGTGCCCTTATTCCAAATCTATGGAATCTGTGAGATAATAGGTGGTTGTTGTTTTAAGTCATGTTTGGGGAGCATTTGGTACACAACCATAAATAAGTAATATATCCAGTAACTGTTTCAGTCTACGAGCTTGTCTGCCTGCATCCAGTGGGGCTTCTTTCAAATCACTTCTTCATGTGGTAGTCAGAGTGATCTTTTCTTAACATAAATCAATCTACTTTTCATTTATACTCTTCAATAGCTTTTCATTTTTTTCAGCTAACTGCTTAACATGGTAAACATAGCCCTGCATAGTCTGGCTCCTTTCCATCTCCCCGTCCTCATTTCATACTCAGCTCTGCTCTCTATTCAGTCATAATGAAATTCTTTCAGTCTCTTTATACTCACTATGCTGTATCCCACTACAGGCCATTTATATATGCAATTTCCTCTGCCCCACATGTTTATCAAACTTTTTCTCACATAGTTAACTCTGACTTGTCCTTCATATTTCAGTGCAAAATCTCATTTCCTCAGGAGGCTACCTCTCTGCAGATCAAATCTCCTTTTAAATAACATTTCCAGAAAACATTTGTACATGTAATTCTGTGATTAGTGCCTTTCCTTTCCACCACAGTGCAAGTTGCATGAGAGCAAAGGCCATGTCTGTTTATTTGCTGTTTTTTTTTTATTTTTCTTAATGTTTATTAATTTTTGAGAGAGAGAGTGAGACAGAGCATGAGCTGGGGAGGAGCAGAGAGAGAGGGAGGGAGAAACAGAATCTGAAGCAGGCTTCAGGCTCTGAGCTGTCAGCACAGAGTCTACGTGAGGCTCGAACCCACAAACTGTGAGATCATGACCTAAGCCGCAGTCGGGCACTTAACTGACTGAGCCACTCAGGTGCCCCTGTTTTGTTTTTTAACATGGTATCTATTATGTCTGGCCCAGTGTCTAGAACATAGTAGGTACACAGTAAGACTTGTTAAACAAACAAACAGACAAACAAATAAATAAAATGTCAAAAACCATTTGTTATCCTTCTTGCTTTTGTGCGGATTCTCCAGCCAACAACTTTACTTCTTGAAACTCTACAAGTTCAAAGTTATATGGTGCTACTACCTCCTACTAGCTAGACTCTTCTTCCAAGTACTTATGAGACTAAGTTATCTTTTTATGAGGCCTATTAAGAAAAAGACTACGTAAAACAACATTTCTTAATTTATGATGCCATTTAACTCTTTGGATTCATGGCCAAATCACAATGGATTAAAAGGATATGATTTGGCATCTGATATGGAATTTGTCTGGCTCAAAACATTTATTCAGAAAATTAATGTTGTTAGGACTTCTTTATTTGAAAATAGCACCTCTTATTTTAGGAAATCTGGATTACACAGCTGGGCAACAGATGTATATGTGTCATGCCTTATAGGGGAAGAAGAGCATTTGGCTGTGTGATCATATTGTTTTGAGTGGAAAGATTTTCATATGTTAGATAGCATCATGTGTTCCATCTGGATATTATGGCAAACCAACACTGCTTTTGTGTCACATTTTATTGAGCAAATAATGCAATGTCTTTGATATATTTTTCTTACCAGTCATGTGAACTTGACTTTGGGCAGTTATACCTTCAGCAGATTAAAATTATAGGTAAATCTTTACTAAGAACTGAAGGAAGATTCTCACCACATTCATTAACTTGATGATAGTTAAGTGACTTCATTTAAATGTGTCTCTTTTTCAAATCTCACTTCCTTTCCTATATGTGTTTTAATATGAAGGAGGCTATACATGTTAATTAGACTGGGTATTATTCTGGTCATCTAATGGAATAATATTTTATATTTTCATTCAAAAATAGACAGTCACACACATTGACAGGGTAGTAATAGGGGATAGTGAAGACTGGGGCAAATTGGATAGTATATGACTATTTTAAAGGGAGGCAGAAACTATTTTTAATTTGCTCATTATGGGGTCAATGCTGCTATATCTTCTGATTTCTCCTAGAGAAATCGGAAATCTAGATCTTACATGAAATACCCCAATTTTAAAATACTCTTCTTCTAAAACTTTACAAAATGGTACAAATAAATCTGTGGGTTTTATGTGAGATAATGTCCCCTTTGAACTTTTTGGTATAGTGACAACATTGTGTATTTGAAAACACATGGATTTTGAAGAGAAACAGACCAGAATTTGAATTCTGGTGCAGATAGTTTCTTTTTTGATTGGACAGTTTTTTTAGCCCTTTTGAAACTCTGTGTTCTAATTTTGGAAATGAAGATGTTGTAGTGTTTTTTAATGTGTGTAATATAAATATATAATCAATAAATAGCAGTTTTCATTACTATGGCTCACTGTAGCTAAATTTTCTTCGATTTCCAATCTCCAATCTTTAATTATTTGCATGCAAGCTTCCTCCAATAACACTAAAATAAAGTGACTACATAACCATAATTATTCATTTTGTCTTATGCATCCAGCCAAATGTATTTCACACTTTGATAATGGCAAAATAAGTTTTAAGTGGAAAACTAAAACAGATTGTCTACACAAATCCTGGAGGAGAGCATCTTCAAGTACTTCAGTTATTTTTATAGGGAGGATGGTGGCCAAATGTCTTTTATCCTCATTAAGGAATAATCAAGAGGAATAGCCAAGCTGTGGCTCTAAGGAATAAAATGTGTGAGGAAGATCATCCTATGAATCAATAAACTCCAGGTATAATTGTTGGTAAGATTGGAATTGATTATTCCAAGCACTCCAAAATCAAAATCAAAACTTTTATAAGAATCCAAGTTGGTCATTTCATCCTCAAGATCAATTAGCATATTCATAGGATCACTTAGTGAAATAAATGTTTTTGTAAACTAGTTTCACCAAGCTTCTGGTGTTTTATTCAAATGTCAATCAGCTCTTGAGAAGTTCTAAAATAATTGCAATTCAAACACAGATATTAAACAGAACAACCTGATTTGCATATAGAAATATTAATTGGGAACTAAAGAAAACTATCACTTCAGCTAATACATTGATTGGCCAGGCTTACACCATGGTACTTAAGTGTGAGGTCAAATTAGTTCAAAATCCAGTTCTCCCAGATGTTTGGTGTCATAAAGACAAAACATCTGACTGGCTAAGTATTTTTATTAAATTGATTTAATGCTTGACATCGTATAACACATCTTAAAATAATTATTTTGTATGTAAAGTGTAAATAGCAAACTCAACAAGCCCAATGAAGAATTCAACTAGAATAAATTAGGACCTTTCTAGTTTAATCCCTTTATTTTACAGATGAAGAAACTGAGACCTAGAAAAATTAAATGACTTGCCCAACATCAAGTGACTTAAAATCTCTTTCTGTTATTTTCATATTCTTTCTGCCATGTTTGTGCTGATCATATTGATAGACAAAGACAAAGGATTAACGAATTAAAATTGTTCTCTCCAAAAGGAACTGACTAAAGAATATTGAGTAGAAAGAATGAGGTAAATATGGAGAGAACAAAAATCAAAATGAATGAGATGAAGGACGGGAGGAAAGAAGGAAATGCAGAAGTAATTACATAGAGTAAGGGGAATAATAAAGACAGGCTACGTGAAGTTATTCATTATTGTAGAGTCTTCAGTTCATGATTTGAATGCATCTTCTGAGTCAAAACATGGAACTATAAACAGGCCAATAGAGGCACTAAACCCCCAAGAGAGGATTTTATTTTTAACTCACAGTTTAAGCATGTGCAATATTTTTTAAGGTCATTAGAAACAACCCAAAATGTATTTGCCATGTTAAAATGTAGACATTTCAACTCAGTAAAAAATTATTTGGTTTATCCAGACATTTTTCCTACTTTGTGCCAAGCAACCTACTTGACAAAGTTTCAATACAAAGTGAACAGTATAATGAAACAGAGTCTCATAGTGATTTAAAAAGGAAGGTTTGTAGTCTGAATGCCTCATTTGGAATCTCGGCTCAATGCCTTTGGCAAATGATTTAGACATTCTCTGGTATTGTTTTTTTTTTTCCCATCTAAAAAAAAAATGGGAATATAAAAGTACCCTCACCAGATTTTTGTGAGGAATAAATGAGATCTCATGTAAATAATTTGGGAACATACATAACACAAAGTAATGTTAGCTATTTGCTGTTATTATTATTGATGTTGTTATTAATTTTATAAGGACAAAGAACTAACAAATATAATGTAGCAGTAGACCAAAATTTAAATATGTATAATTCATTTAATTCATATTCCCAAATTAATATACTGAGAAGATAATTTACACACAGTATTATTCAGATATACAAAAAGAGTTTTAGAATCTTTATTTAACCTCTAATAGATATGATCATCCTCATGTATCTACATACCTATTGGTAGACAAGAGTCAAATAAACAAAACTGAGTATCTGATTTTTAGTCCCATTGGCAACTCAGTCCCTTTAGTAATTTTAAATAGTTTCTTCCATACTTCTATCCCCATTACTACTCTTCTTTAAGATAGAATTTTGTTATGGGAGCAAAAGACTTATGGAACTTTTTGCCAATGATGAGACAGGGTCCTCAGAGCTGCAGAGTCCTCTTGGATCTTCTGGTTTCTGAATGGCTCTCAACTGCCTGATATTTATTTGGCCAAGGCAATATCTGGGGTGAATTGCATTTTTGTCTCTTGTCTGAGCCCGAGACACAAAGCCCTTCCTGATTCAGCTCTACTGCAAAATTTGTGAAGCCTGGCTATGACATTTATTTGACTTTGTTCAGGTGAATCCCCTCATGACCTCTGCTCCCTTCATTGCTAGAGGCTTCCTCTGGCAATTTGCCCTTCCAGAGAATCATCTGCTTCTTGCTCCCATCCACTTCAGTCAGGAAGGCTACATATTATGGACTTTCTTATCCAGCCACACACATATCACCACCAAGTTTATTTTGACATGACATCCAGGAAGCAATTTTACGCCTGAGTCCTTTGCATGGAACACAGCAAAAACAGTTTTTCCTCAGTTTCCTCTAATTTATCTCGATATTTCTTTTTTTGAACAATGTTTATTTATTTATTTTGAGAGAGAGAGAGAGAGAGAGAGCATGAAAGGGGAAGAGAGAGGAGACAGAGACTCCCAAGCAGGCTCTGCACTGTCACAAGCAGAGTCTGATGTGGGGATCCATCCCACGAGCTGTGAGATCATGACCTGAGCCAAAATCAAGAGTCAGACGCTTAATTGACCGAGCCACCCAGGTGCCCCATCTTGATATTTCTAAACACCCACCAATTCTGGGGTCAACTTGAGAGACACAGACACAAAATATGACCTTTGCCTCTGCTCTTTTTTTCCTGTCCCCATCTTTCCCCACAATTCATTAGAGCAGGAATTTCTTTTCCTCCATGAACCTTCTTTATGCACAAATCTGATTTAATCAACAAATTTTACTCTTGATATTCCAGAGTGAGGTGTAAGGCAGAGGGGGCATAGATGAAAAAAGAATTTAGAAAATCCTTTCTTTGCCAACAATTTTTTTGCTGCAAAGTTGCTGCTTTGAATGTAAGGACATATTAACACTATCTTTATATTCTTGCTCTAAAAACTTCTACTTTTAATGTAAGAATATATAACATTATCTTTATTTTCTTGCTGAAAAAATCTTAAATATTTCAAGGGATAAGATCAGGTACACAAAAATAAGAAGAGAAAAAAAATTAATGTTTTTAAATATATCATTCCTTGTATTGAAAGGCTTATCAGCAGAAGTTCAGCAGTATCCTGATGCTCAAATGCCATCCAGCAGGTCAATCATTTCTAAGAACATAGAATTCTGGAAAACAGCTGCAGTATTTAGGGACAGTCTCTTTCCCAAGATGAATTCTATTCTTTGTACCTCTAAAAAGTAAATGTCTCCACTTAGTGATACTCATCTTGAGGCCAGATGCACCAAGAGCATAATTTTTGAAATGCCAGAAAAAACTAATATGAATTATATATAATTGTTTATTGTATAGTTTTAAAAGGGGCATGAAAAACAAATGGGGAAAGTAAGTCTCATTCAATTAAGAGTACGTGAAAAAACTGGCTTGCAGAGTCATCCCCGTCTAGTTATGCTTCATGAATTTCTGCTAGTTGAATAAAGAGTTAAGCCACTGACTTTCCACTATATGGTGTTTCTTTACGTAACTGAATGCCTCATGGGAGATTTGCCAAATTTATGATTGGATATCCTATAAGTAAAAAGATTTCTTGTGGACTCAGTTTTTAAATGAAAACTGTATTTTAGATTATGATTTTACTTAGCATAAATACATACTAATGTAAGAGTCACCATAAGCACTCCACTTTTATGGAGAGACTGAGGAGTACAAATGAATCCATGGAGAGAGCAAATGGAGGCTGGATGGGAGAAGTTCTATGCCATTTCAATGTCATATGAGAAAAGCTAAAACTGAGAGGAGTTGACCAAAAAAAAGGGGGTGGCAGCAAAGTATAAGAGGAGAAAGGAGTTAGTAAAAAAGTACCTAAGTGTGAGTGATTTCAATATGATACGTAATAAGTCACTGTGTATTAACTTTCTTAAAAGGTTAATATGGTAACCAGGTGTAAAATTGATTACAGGAGGGAGGATGGAATTAGAGATTTAGAAACTACCACATAGTATTCATTTGTGATGATAAAGAATTCTTAATTGTTAGTTTAAGTAACTTTTTTTAGCATTATGCTACCTTAATTATGAATTAGTTCATATTTAATCCCCTACTCTATAAGAGATATAGATTTAAAATATGCTACCTTCAGAGTTGGACTTTATAAAACTTAACACAGAAATATAAGACAGTAGTAGAAATTTTGGAGAAATGAACCTCCTGCAATTTCTTAGACTAATGCCTTATATCCAATTATACTCATGGTTCATTGTGTCTTATCATTGTGTCAATGTGTTGCCAAATCTTTCTGGTAAGGATGTAATCCACTGCAGTTTGGAAGGGAGGGTGTTTTGTTGTTGTTTGTGTTTGTGTTTTTGGTTTTTGGTAGTGATTATATGTTTGACCCAGTATTTGCCTTAGGATAAATTTCCTTTGCAGCATGGAATCATACTTATTTTCCAAATAGGCTTGATTGATATTAAAGCAATTGGCAAATACTATGTGTTAAGAGGAATGTATACATGCCTAGATACTGAAATTATCAGTCAGATACTTTAAGGTAATAATGAATTTATAAATAAAGATTAAGGAGACCATATTTAATGACTGAAAGAGAGATCTTGAGGTATACTAAGAGACAGAGTATGATTCATGATGAATATTAGTAAAACTTTATTGTTTTTATTTTTGGGAAAGTATATTTTTTCTAAGCATATTGTTTGTGCAAAGCTTATATTAGATATTCTGATATTTTTATGTGAAATTTTAGATCTCTGAAACTTCCTTACACTAACTCCTGCTAAAATGTTTTTTTGTTTTTGTCAGAATGAGTTGAGATCTTCAAGCACAGATGCAGTTCAATTCTGAATACCAGGCTCTGAAGTATCCTTGGAGGTTAAACAGAACCCAGAGGCAATTTAACTAATTCCAGACCTTTCATTATATTGATATGTTGCCCTGCCCTCTACATAACCCAGTACTGACCCCTTTTGTTAATGCAATTAACTTAAGGCAGAAAGCTTTTAGTAGGTGTATAGAGGAACTCCATTGAGCATGTAGTTAGGAAGAATTAGCTGAACCAGGTAACCTTATTCATACATGCAAAGTCACTGTCAGTTACTTATTTGATGGCCAAATAATTTTTATCTTAGAACTATGGTGCAAGCTAGGCTGCTTAGTGGTTTGGAGACATAAAAGGAGCAAATAAGTCAATCACTGTGAGCTTAAGATGGTCAGAACAGGTGAGATAAAAGCATTTAAATCTGGGTGTTGGGCCATACAATAGAATAAATAGATGTAGAAGGACAGACTGCTATCCCAGGGAAGGAAAGTGGGGAAACAAAAATGATGTGGGCAATCAAGAGTCCAGATTCTAGACTAACAAATCTGGACAACAGGAATCAGAATCCAGGAAAAGTATCTTTTTTCCCCATAGAAAGATAGCAAAAATAGCACAAGGAAAACTGTTTCTGATCCAGGACTGAAAGTGTGCCTATCTGTATTCTCTCTGCCATGGATCAGGATGATAGCAGAATATGGCTGAAATTAGACCAAACAGTGAGAACAATATGCCTAGACACAATGATTTACTAGTGGTGAATGGAGGGACGATGGTAAAAGACAGTATTATTTGTTCTCCATGTATTTGGAGGTTCTGACATCTTAAAGTCTCTTTGGTGACCATCTATCTCTAGTGCATTTTGGGAAAGAGGAGAGCATAATATTCACACTGATTCTGTTCTGTGCTACCCTTTCTGATCTGTGTCTGTCTGTGCCCCCATCTCAAGCCTCTCTTTTCTTTGCTGATACCACCAGGATGTCCCCCAAACCATCAACTCAAATGTGTTTGCAGAATTTGGCAGTTTGGAGGTAAATGAAAGGACTATGCTGCAGAAAAAGTAGGAGTTTTCTGAAACATAATGGCTCTGAGTACTTGGACAAAGCAGATTACCTCCTGTGGCCTCAATGACTTCATTGCGAAAGGAGATTAGATTCAGTGGTGCCCAGGTTTTTTCTATCACTGATATTCCATCTGACTATTTACCATACATTCACTTCCATTTAGCATGTGCACAAAAAAATATCATAACAGAAACTCCTAAGATGTCCCCAGGCTTGAGAGAGTCAACTTTAAAAAGAATTATGCCTGGGGTGCCTGGATGGCTCACTTGGTTAACTGTCCAATTCTTGATTTTGGCCCAGATCATGATCTCATTGATCATGAGTTCTAGTCCCAGTGTCAAGCCCTGCATAGGGCTCTATGCTGGGTGTACAGCCTGCTTAGGATTGTCTCTCTCCCTCTACTTCTGCCCCTCCACCCCCTGTCTCTCTTAAAAAAGGAAAAAAAAAAAAAAAGGATTGTGCCTGCAAAAGCAAGGTTTTCAAAAAATGCCACCTTTATCCTGATGTGTCTGAACTAGGTCTGAGCAACCAAGGAATTCACAGGTTTAAAGAGAAAAGTATCAAACAACTAACTTATGTATTAAGTATTTCTTTGTCATCAAAAATCACAGTCCAGGGGCACCTAAGCGGCCCACTTTGGCTCAGATCATGATCTTGCAGTTTGTGAGTTCGAGCTCTGCTTCCGGTTCTGTGCTGCCAGCTTGGAGTCTGGAGCCTGCTTTGGATTTTGTGTGTCCCTCTCTCTCTGCCCCTCCCCCACTCCGGTTCTCTCTCTCTCTCTCTCTCTCTCTCTCTCTCTCTCAAAAATAAAATAAACATAAAAATTTTTTAAAAATCACAGTCGATAATTCAGAGTTCTCTATGAGAAAGTATTGGCACCATAAAATGCCACAAATATTTCATTTAGAAGTACAGCAGAAAGCAATGCTGAAAACTATGAAATATTTAGTGATTAACCAAAAGACCTTATAATTGTTTTTCCTTGTACATCTTTATATGGCCCATTGACCTAAAGAGATAATTATACCCTCATGTAAAAAAAAATGAAGAACAGAATTTCTGTTTAATGCAAGGTCTACTAAGTACTTTCCCTTGCCAGGAAGGGTCTTTTTCACTACTTCCAGATATGCACTTTTCCATTTTCTATCCTGAAGTTTACACACTCAAATGCCCAATGTGGTCAGAGAAGCAACCAAATGAGGTCAGCAGGCTGGCTGTAGACTGTATTGAAGAAGTGGACACATGCCCTTGTTAAAGGGAATGGAGACTACTCACCTCCAACCTGTTGTCATGTAGTAGAAATTGGCTAATTGTTCACAAGCCATTTTCTTTTCCTTCTGAGCACATAGCTAAAATATATTTCCTGGGGTTTATTGGGCAAGGCATGTTACTGACTTCTGGCCCATGAAACACAAAGGAGACTGACAAACACCATATCTGGGCATGGCCCATAAACCACCCCCCACCACGCATAATTCCCTATTCTCTTTCTTCTTCCTCTGCTGAAAAGAAAGAACTCCAAAGATCTAGAAGACAGTGCAATCACAAAATAAAATGAGTCTGTGGTTTTGGTATATCACTTGGTAGAGAGCATCCAGAAAAATCACCCAATCAGGAACACCTTTGTTGAACCATTGCTTTGGGAATAAATAAATATTTATTGTGCTGGGCTACTGAACATTTGCAGTTGTTTATTGCAGAATCCAGCCTAGTCTGATTAATTCATACTGCCATGCTGAAAAAACAAGCTCAGAGTTTCCATCTCAGTGTTTCAAGACAAACCAAGAACCTGAAGTGTAATGTGAAATCTCCCAGTTATTAAATATTGACAAATAATTCAAATATTTTAAAAATACAACCCTGCCTAAGCAAACATGTTGTAAACTAGATCTGATCTTCAGCTGTACATTTAATCCTGCTTTAGTAATACAGGATCACTCACCATTTCCTGAACACTCCACCACTTTCCTGACTCATATATATATTCACATTGCTCCTTCAGCCTGGAATGTTCTTGCTCATCTCTTTCTTCAGGGAAGACATACCTGATACTTCATTTGAATGAGTAGTTAAGGCTCTATTTGGTATAATACTAAATGTACTTGGTATATAAACTAAAATGAGTCATATAATAGGAAGCATGAAACAAGAGAGGAGCAAATTCTCAGCAAGAAAAAATACACTGTAGGGGGTGCATGAACAGTAGAAAAAGACACAGAGGGAGTTGATAAAGGAATTTAGGATTGAGGATAACCTATTAACTCTGTTACAGGCAAAATTGCTCCAAGTTTAGTCTTCACTGAACAAAATATATCTCCTGTATTTTAAGGACTTTATTTTTTAGAGTAGTTTTTAGGTTCATACCACACTTGAGAGGAGGACACAGAGATTTCCTATGAACCCCTTGTCCTACACAGATAGAGGTTCCCCATTATCAACATTTCCCACCAGAGTGGTACATTGGTCTGAACTGACACATCACAATCACTCATAGCCCAGAGTTTACCTCCAGGTTCGCTCTTGGTCTTGTACATGCTATGGGTTTGGACAAATGTATAAAGACCTGTTTCCATCATCATAATATGCAGAGTATTTTCACTGTACTAAAAAATCTCTGTGCTCCACAGTCATATAAGTTCTATGTATCACAATTTCCTCATGTAACAAACAAATGAAGCATTTAAACCAGGGATCTCTAGCATCCTCTGAGCTGAAAAGTTTTGATTTCATGATCAGTGCTTAAAATAAATGCAGCACTAACTAGATATTAGATTTATGCTCTGTGGCAGTTGTTTTCATGGAATTATTATATATTTAGTTCAAGGGAAACTATTGCATCCTGAGTTTGGTTTGCCTCAGGCTAAAAATGAGTACATAATTAGCAGGCATTTCCAGAGTGTGTATAGTTTTGGAAAAGGCACTCTATAGGTTTAATAAAGATGTGAAAATTATATTTTATTTCATATTTTCAAAAATACACAAAACTCTTAAAAGACTGTTTAGTCATGGTCTTTCTTACAACATTAAAATTTGTCTGTTCTACATGACAAAGATATTTACAGGCCTTAGAGAACTTAGTCTATTAGGAAATCCTCAACTGGCCATATGTGTGCTATTAAGCATTTTCATTTGGCTCTTCTTTGCAATTAGCATTCCAAAGGTTATGCTGACTGGTTGTGGATACCATATGTTTGGCATTAATCCTTAAAGTTCTGCCACGGGTTCATTTTGACAGCACAAGCACTATGGGGAAGGGAAACAAAAGGTTACCAAACATTTTAAATCAAGATCCAAGTTGTGCATTTTTAAATCAAGTAAGCGTAAAAACTATGATGATTACAGTTATTTGTTGGTTCACATTTGTCGAATGTCCATATGATACTCAAAGCAAACCTTCCAAAACATACTCAAAACAAATAACAATGACACTTGGAATAAACAAACTGACCTTGAGTTGTTTAATTTGTTTTAATGTTACCTAGAATTGAAAGATTGGAAGATAATCATTGGGGCCTTTAAGCCTCTTGTATCATGTCTTTATGGAAGGGGAGGTGTAGGGACACTTCTTTGTGGGTATACAACAAAAGTAGGTTCTTCACTGGGAAATCAAAAGAGAATTGGTTTTAGTCTGTTTCCACTAAAGCAAAGGAACATTGTCATCAAAATGGCTTACTGTCTAATAAGATGGTTCAAAGGATTTGCTGTCTTTGCTATCCTTGTCTTTGGCTTGCTTTTCTTTTTTTTAATTTAATTTATGGTTATTTCCTAATTTTGGGTGAGCAAGTAGACTCAATTGATGGCTGCCTCAGCATAACTGAATAATCAGAAAGAATGACAGATTCTCCACATGCACAATGGGACCTAAAAGAAGCAGAGTTGTTGGTAATCTCTTTAACTGAAATGGTGAAATAGAGAATTTAAAAAATGTTCCATCTTTTATATTTTCAGCCACTTAATGACAGCTTCTAAGAGCAATAGGTAGGAGTAGTAATTCTCTGCTTCTGGATCCTGTAGTTAAGAAACAGTGATTCAGGCTACATAGTGGTTGAATTGAATGAATGCTATGAATAACACCATATTTTAGGGCTAGATTTTTAAAACCATTTGACTTAAATCTGGCAGGTGGTTTACCAACGAATGCCAGAAGTACAAAACACAGACGCTCTCTACACAGCCTCTGATTCTGCAATTGGCTTGAAAAGGCTGCAAGGATTAATGTATCACAAAAACTTTGTGAACCAAAGTGAGACTCAGAGAGTGGACATTCCTATCTCCTTTGTTTTTACACCTGGTCAACCAGTGGGCATATATTATTCCTGAACTTATTCCAGGTTTCATCAGGATTACATATTTTAGGTTCAACAGGAATTAGGTGCCAGAGACATGTTTTCTTCATTCTTTACTCATACGAAATTTTTTTTTTTAGCTATTACTAAGTGCCAAGCACTCTATTGGACAAAGGAAATTCAGCAGTGTTCAAGATAAGCATGATATCTACCCTCTTGGAGTTTAAAGTCCAGAAGTAGAGCCTTCAAACTTAAACAGACAATTATACAAATTGGTATTCATTAAGAATAGTGTAGCTTGACGTGAACGTATAGTATTGGAAGCTACATGTGTGTATTACTGCAGGACCTAACTAGACCTAGGATTCACGGGAAGTTTCCCTAAAAAGGGGACATTTACTTCATATAAAGTCTGAAAGATGAATAAAAATCATCCAGACAAGGAAGGGGTCAAAGTGGAAAGTGAAATGTTTGGCTTAAGCACTGACTCTGGGAGTAGGGGAAGTTACTTTCTCAGATTATCACCTCTAAACAAAAAATTTTGGAGGCCAAACTAAGATTTAGAAAAAACACAAATGCATTTTAGAAGTCCTTACCACTTGTAGTAGCACAGACCTACACAAAGGAAATATATTATAGAATAATCAGAAAATATTGAAGTTGGAATAAGAAATGTATATATAAAATATTTTGAAGGATTATAAAATTTAAAATGGATCATATTATAAAACATTCAGGAGCCAAATAAAACTATTAATATTAGCAACCTGACAGGTGTTTTGGGTTTTGCCACCAGTAAATAGTGTGAAATAAGGGAAATTGATGTTAATTTAGAATTGTTGCTGCTGGGACAGCTGGGTGGCTCAGTCATTTGAGTGCCGACTTCCGCCCAGGTCATGATCTCAAGGTTCGGGGGTTCGAGCCCTGCACTGGGCTCTGTACCAGGCTCAGAGCCTGGAGCCTGCTTCGGATTCTGTGTCTCCCTTTCTCTCTGCCCCTCCCTTATAAAATAAACACGAAAAATAAACACACACACACACACACACACACACACACACACACACACAAACACAAAATTGTTGCTGCTAAGACCGATGTGGGGAATTGAAAGCATTTCTCAAAGATCCCTGGCTGCAGTACTATTAGAGTGTGCCTCTATTGGCTGAGTAGATTATCACACCCTCTTGAGGAGGAGAGGGAAAATCATGCCCAACGTGTTACTAGTGATGTTCTGGGCAACTGTTCCACACCCCTCCTTTCTCCTTATTGCCAATATTCCACATGCTATCTTCAGTACTGTTCTCTGAAACACAGTTAGGAATCACCTGATGATAGCATTGAAAACATAAATTAAAAGTATATGAAATCTAGCATAATAAGAAATGCATAACATGTAAATAATTGGAAAAAAAGTGCAGTGTGTTTTATTCCACAATATAAATCCTCTTAACTAATTTAGGAAATCCTTAAGCAGAGTGACTGGACCAAAGCCACCTGTGATTCAGGGTGCTTCTGCCATCATTCAGGCTATAGTCCTGAACTGGATGGGGACAGCATCAGTCTACAGGAAACTATGGGTTGCTACTTGTCTGATAATGCTACTGGCAACTGGTCAGAGAGATCTGAGGGTACAGCAACAAAGTGTTGAAGATTCCAAAAGGTCAGTGTGACCTAGGACACATGAGTCAGCCCACTTTAATACTCCAGGAGCCTTCCCATAAGTTTTCTTTATTCTTGTGTCTCCAAGTCCAGTAAATGGAACAAACGGTTTGAGACACTCAAAAGCAGCCACTGGGGGAAGGATCAGGCTGTGTTTGCCTTTTGGAAACCTCAAAGCTTTGGCATCTACAGGCAAGCCAAGAAGGGTGGGGAACACTGCTACAGTCTGGAAAAGGGAGAGCCTGGAAGAGTGGTGCTGACTAGCAAAGGGAGCCAAATTGTAAGGTCATGGGGAAAAAGAGCTGGACGTTACTTAGAAGTAACTGAACTAGAGCCAGAATTTCTCAGCAAATGGCCTTGGGTGCCCCTGGTAGCAGATTTGCAAGGGATAGCCCCTCTGCTCCAGCCTAATACATTTAAATGCACAGAGATTGCCAGTGATTCAGATGTCATAGGAGAAGCCTCCCCCTGCCTTTTTTTTCCCCCTCTTTGATTCTACAACTATCCAAAACAGGACATTGGGCAGCTTTCACAAACCACTTTCACCCAAATAGGGCAGATTCTTTCCTTAGTTTCTAAAGTTTTAAATATTCTCTACATATTACAGTATTGGATAGATTCTAGATGTTTCCAGGCCCAACAAAAAATAAATTCAGTGTAAGTCAAGTGACTGAGTCAGGTCACTACCTTAGAAATCCAGTCCCAATAAATATGTAAAAACAGTAGTAGTAAGAATAACACCTTACATTTATGTAATAGGTTTCCACAGAGCTTTCACATTTACCTCAGTCATTCACAACAACCAGTGAGGTAAGTGGAACAAGAGTTATTATCCACATTTTACAAATGAGGAAACTGAGACTCAGAAAGACTGGTGTGCCCAAAGCAATGCTGAGGGGTAATGCCAGGACTGGAAAACAAGCTTCCAAATTCCAAGTTTATTCACTTTTCCATTACTCAATACTGCCTCTTTCCCCATCTTACAGGAGTAAGAGTCATCCAGTCTTATTTTTAATTTGAAAGGAAAAGGGGAAGATAAATATTTGAGAAGTGGCTTTAACATTGCAAGAAAAAAAAGAAAAGAAAAGAAAAGTAAAAGCTAGTGTAGACCATTATATAATGAAGTCGTGCTTGGCTCACCAGTATGTAAATTATCTAATGCTTAGGACTGATTGAATGGAAGAAAGCTGGCACAGACTGGTACAATTAACACTTCAGTATACAGTTTGCAACCTGAAAGAATGCAGTAATTTATCTTTTGCTAAAAATGTCCACATTCATTCTAATGCCCCAAAACTATATTAGCATGAGATATTTCTAATAGTCTGCCTTCCACATTCCTTAATCATAAAATAGGCTTCCCACTTATTTTAGTTTCAAAATACAAAATATAAGACTGGTGCTTGTCATATCATTTATTTTTTATTGACTTTTTTTTCTGTAAGAATAAAATATCTTGATAAATCAATCATTCAATGCACATACATATTATTTCATTTTAATATTTCAAAGAGGATTTGACAGTTGATAGTTAACTTAAAATAAGATGTAATAATTTCAAAAAGGCTGGATTACTCTGTCCCCCAAATAATGAAAAATATTCTTATTAGAATTCACAATTTGAATTAGAACTCAAGTGACTATACATAAATGCAAGAAAGCAATTTTTTTTGTGTGACTACCTAAAAAAATCCTTTGACTAAAATAACTTAGTACACTTGCCTCTTTAATAGTTTACCCACTGTCAAAGATCAGCTATATTTATTAAATTGTAATTTGACTTAAAATTCTATACTTTCTTATTGCTTTATAGATGAAAAGGAATGTCACATCAAAGGTAGAGAATAGCCAAACTGCTAATGCATTGAGGTGAACGAGGTACACCTGTAAGGAGAAACATAAGGCAGTAAGCTAGAAACTGTGAGGACTCTGACCCTGAGCTTACAACCAACCATGGAATCCAAGGACAGGAGTTCCAGCTCCTTTCTCAGATGCTGAATGGAACATGAAAAACCCTGAAAAGAAACTGAAAACCTAAAAAGAATTTTACAGAAGGATGTTTTTCTAATACTGTAGAGGACATAGAAGGGTCATTTATTATTGAAACAGGAAACATTCCTCTATCACACAGGAAATGACGTTACTTCTTGGCATGTAAGTCAAACTTTCAAAATGAACAACTTTATTTTTTCCTACTAAAGCATAAGAGCCTGCTAAAACAGCTCTTTAAATATTTTAAGGCCATATTAATATCTTCGATGCAGAGAATAAGAGTAATTGAATGGTCTGGGGCCATAAATGCTTGAACAATAAGGACCATATTCTACACCATGAAATTTGGTATTTTATGTGTAATTTTTAAAATAAACTTTTTAAAATTGAAATGAAGCGTGATATGGGAAAATTTAAAATCCAAGTATACAGGTTGGTGAATTGCCACAAAAAGAACAGATCCATGTAACTACCAACAAAGTCTAGGAATAAAATATCACTAGTATCTCAGAAACACCTTCAGGCACTATCTCCTCATAACTCTGTTTTTCCTGCCCACAGGTAACCACTATTCTGCCTTCTGACGCCAAAAATTATAGTTGTCTCTTTTTGAACTTTATATGAAAGGAATCACACAATTTGGAGTATTTTGAGTTCGAATCTTTAGTTCAAGTTTTTGTGAGATTCAGTCATATTGTTGCACATAGCGTGTTTGTTTATTTTCAGTGCTAATTGTATCCATTGTATTATTGTACTGCTATTCAGTTATGCTCTTTTACTGTTGAAGAATATTTAGATTACATCATGTTTGGGGCTATTAAGAATAATTCTGTGAAGATTCTTGCACTTAAAACAATGTTTTGGTACATTACTGCTCAGCATATGCCTCACGGAGAATGTCTTGGGTCACAGCATATGCACATGGTCAGATACTGTCAGTTTTTCAAAGTTATTTTACCAGTTTATATGCTAATCAGCGTGCTCAGCAGTGGACTCCTGTCCTCACCACCTGGAATTGTCATTTAAAAAATTTTCTCATTTGGGGTGCCTGGGTGGCTCAGGCAGTTAAGCGCCTGACTTTGGCTCAGGTCATAATCTCAGGGTTTGTGAGGTCAAGCCCTGCGTCAGGCTCTGTGCTGACAGCTCAGAGCCTGGAGCCTGCTTCAGATTCTGTGTCTCCCTCTCTCTCTAACCCTCCCCAGCTCATGCTCTTTCTCTTAAAAATAAACATTATTTTTTTTTAATTTTATCATTTTAATTTGCATTCCCTGAGTAACGTTGTTAAACAATTTCTCACATATTTATCAGCTATTTGGAAATCCTTCCTTATGAACTAACTGCCTGTTCAAGGCTTTTCCTCTGCTTTATTAAATTCAACTTGACTTTGCTTTTTATTTCTTTATGAACATTCTTTAACTTCTTGTGAGACTCCTTTGATCCATGGGTTATTTAAAAGTATCTTGTTTAATTTCCAAATATTTAAGACTTTTTGAACTTTTTTTGTTATTGATTTCTAGTTTAATTCGATTGTAGTCAGAGAACATAATTTGTATGATTTCTAGTCTTTCAAATTTGTTGAGGTGTGTTTTATGGTCCATATGAGTGAATGTTCTATAGGAACTTGAGAAGAATGTATATTCTGCTGTTGCTGGATAGAGTATTCTATAAATGTGTTGGGGTAGTCTATATATGGTGAGGTGTGAGTGAGTGGGACATTCTATAATCTTCCAATTAAATCTTTTTGTGGGTCTGTGTCTCAGCGCTGTGAGTCTCACAAATTCTTTCTCTGGTGATGTATTTTTTCCTCCCTATTCCCTATTCCCTTCTCTGACTGCAGGATTCTCAATCTATTTCCTTGAAACCCTAATACCCATGACTATGTTTTGTTGTCTCACCTCTGCTTGGAGAGGCATAAGGGCTAGAGGGAGATGGATTGGGAGAATTCTCTTCTCTTAGCTAGGGTGAGGCTTAGAAGAGTACTTTTCCCTTTAGAATAGGCTTCTGTTGGGGCGCCTCGGTGGCTCAGTCGGTTGGGCGGCCAACTTCGGCTCAGGTCATGATCTCGCGGTCCGTGAGTTCGAGCCCCGCGTCGGGCTCTGTGCTGACAGCTCAGAGCCTGGAGCCTGTTTCAGATTCTGTGTCTCCCTCTCTCTGACCCTCCCTCTTTCATGCTCTGTCTCTCTCTCTCTGTCTCAAAAAAATAAATAAACATTAAAAAAAAAAGAGTCTATAGAATAGGCTTCTGTTGTGGAGAAGCTTCTGAGAGTATTTCATAATGATTACTTTCCCCATCTCTCTTCTAGAACCAAGAGGGGATTTTTCACAGATGTTCACAATGAGAACCTGGTGGGCTTCCTGGAGGTAAGCCTACAAAAGGACGGAGGCACACAGGGCTTTTTTGCTTTTAGGCTAGTCACTCTGAGACTCCAGCAATTCACCAAATTTATGATTTAAACACTCTTACCAATTTCTGGCTCCTGGAGCTACTATTCCAGGTAATCAAATATTGACCTAGACTTTCTGGGTTTGCCCATCTTTCCAGATTGTGAGGTGGTGGTTTTTCCTGAAACCTCAGCTTTCTGATGGGTCAGAGAAAAGTTGTTGATTGTCAGATTTCCAGCTTTTTCTTTTAAGGATGAAAGTGATAATTTACAAGCTCTTTACATGTCAGAGTTGAAATTCAAAGTCCAATGTGTGTTTGGGGATACTTTACATATTCTAGTATGTTTTCTTTGTTTATTTTGTACACTACAGTATTTTCTTTCACTGTGGGTATGCATTCCATTTTTTAAATAGTGTTTATGATGAAAAGAAGTTTCTTTTTTGTTAATTTTTTCATGTTTATTTATTTTGAGAGAGACAAAGAGAGGGAGGGGGAATTTGGGGGAAGTGGGGAAAGAGAGAGAGAGAGAGAGAGAGAGAGAGAGAGAGAGAGAGAGAGAGAATGCTAAGCAGGCTCTGCACTATCAGCAAGGAGCATACCCTACACAGAGCTTGATTTCACAAACCAGGAAATTATGACCTGAGCTGAAATCAAGAGTTGGACACTTAACTGACAGAGCCACCTGGCTCCCCAAGAAGTTTCTAATTTTAATGTCATACAATTACTCTTTCCTTTGTTGGTAGTAGTTTTGTGCCTTGTCTAATATTGCTAAAAGTAATGAAGATATTCTTGCATGATCTCATCCACAAGCTATATTGGTTGACTTTCCATATTTAGATCTATAATGCCCCTGTGAATGAGATAAGACCAAGATTATTTTTTTTTCCATAGGCTTGGCACCTTCACTGAAAACACAATACTGTTCCAAATGTTCTGATCTTAAATCAAGTGACCCTACAACTGTGGGTCTGTTTCTGAACTCTGTAATCTGCTATGTTGGCTTATTTGTCTGTGTCTATCACATGATGCTAAACTCATGTAATAAGGGTACTTAACTACTTAATTACTTTATAATGTCTTGATATTCAATAGAATAAGTCTCATAAATTTGTTCTTCTTTAAGTTTGTCTAGACCAAGAGCTGGCCAAGTTTTTCTATAAAGGGATAGAGGTAAGTATTTTTCATTTTGTGGGCCACATAGTAACTTTCATAATGACTTAGCTTGGGTGTTGTAACTCAGAAGCAACTATAGACAGTATGTAAAAAGCTGAGTGTGGCTATGTTCCAATAACAATTTATTTACAAAACATGGAAGTTCAGTCACGGGCTGTTGTCTGTAGAACCCTGGCCTAGACTTTTTCAATAATTTTGGAATTTTAAATGGGATTGAAATGAAGCCATAAATAAAGTTAAGAAGACATCACATCTTTACATTATGAAGTATTCTAATCTATGAATATAGGGTAGTTTATACATTTATTATGGTCATCTTTGTCTCAATGTTTGTGGTTTTCTGTAAAAATTTTATTCAACTTTTTAAAAAATTTTTGCTGGATATTTGGATAGTTGTAGATAATTATCTATAACTATAGATGATTATATGAATTTTCTTTTAAACTGTTGAATTGGGGCACCTGGGTGGCTCAGTCAGTTGAGCATTTGACTTCAGCTCAGGTCATGATCTTGCGTTTTGTAAGTTTGAGCCCCATGACAGGCTCTGTGGCAACATCTCAGAGCCTGGAACCTGCTTCAGATTCTGTGCCTCCCTCTCTCTCTGCCCCTCCCCCTGCTTGTGCATTCTCTCTCTCTCTCTCTCTCTCTCTCTCTCTCAAAAATAAGTAATAAACATTAAAAAAATTAAACTGTTGAATTTATAGGGGCACCTGGGTGTCTCAGTCAGTCAAGTGCCCAACTTTTGATTTTGGCTCAGGTCATGATCCCAAGGTCATGGGATTGAGCCCTGTGTGGGGCTCAGCATTGAGCATGGAGCCTAAGAGTCTCTCTCTCTCTCTCTCTCTCTCTCCCCCTCCCTCTGCCTTCTCCCCCATTCACATGCTGTCTCTCTCTCTCTTTCAAATTAATTAAATATATAAATAATAAATCAATAAATAAACTGTTGGATTATGATGATAATTATCAAAAGTTGTCAGTGTTTTATTTCTGTAATAAAAGCCACCTAGCTGTAATGTATTATCCTTTTAATATATCCCTGTATTTTGTTTGGTTTTATTTTGTTTAGATTTTTCATGTTTGCTCATAAAAGAAATTAACCTTAATTTTCTTTTCTTGGAGTGCTTCTGTAAGTTTTGATACCAAAATTATGCTGGTGTTATAAAAAGGGCTGAGAAGGGCACCTGCATGGCCTTGAGAATCTAACTCTTGATTTCAGCTCAGGTCATGGTTCCAGAGTCAGGGTGGAACCCTGCACCAGTTTCTGGGCTGAGTGTGGAGCCTATTTTAGATTCATTCTCTCTCTCTCTCCCTCCCTCCCTCCCCCTCTGCCCCTCTCCTCTGCTCACTCTCTCTCTCAAAACAAACAAAAATTAAATTAATTAAAATAAATATATCTAAAAATTTTGTTCTTTAGTTATGCTAGTCATGTTTCAAGTGCTCATTAGCCACAGCCAGTGGCTACTATTCTGAATAGTGCAGATTATTCATTGCAGAAATTTCTATTGGACAACACTACTCTAAATGTTCAAAGTCCATGGCATAGATTATATATTTTTTAATTGAAAAATTTTTTTTTCTTTGAGAGAGAGAGCACAAGTAGGGGAGAGGGGCAGAGGGAGAGAGAGGGAATACCAAGCAGGCTCTGTGCTGAGCTCAATCCTTCAACCCTGGGATCATGACCTAAGTCAAAATCAAGAATTAAATGGATGCTCCATAAACTGAGCCACCCAGGTGCCCCATGACATATATTTTTATAATATTTTTTTATCTTTTTAAATGTCCTTGGCATCTAAGAATATCTCTTTATAATATTAATATCACCTATTTATTTAATTTTATCATTTTCATTAGAGTTTTTTTTTTTTATTCCAAGCAATTGACTTTTGGCCTTGTTTTTTCTATCACATTTCTGGATTTCTCCTCAAGTTCATTAACGTATGCTCTGTATTATTTCTTCTCTCCTATTTTTTCTGGAATTTAATTAGTGTTCATTTTATAATGTTTGGGGAGCCAACACAGATAATTATTTCTCAGCTTTTGTTCTTTTCTAGTATATGCATTTGAGGCTAAACTTTTTCCTTTAAGTGATTAGTTGCATCCTACAAGTTATAGAATATTTTCATAAACCCTCTGTTTATGAATATTGTTAATTTTTATTATAATTGGGTCCATCAGTTATTTTAAATTATATTGTTTAATTTCTAAACATTTATGGATCTGTTAGTTTCTAACATTAAGATCTACATTAAGCTATAGTGACTAAGAGACATGCTCTATACAATATTAGGCCTTTAAATTTTGACACTTGCTTTATGAATAAAATAATAGCCATTTTGGCAAATGTTTTAAATGCATTTGTAAATAATGCTTATTTTGCAATTTAAATTTTTTAAAATTTTAATCCAGTGTAGATAACATACAGCCTTATATTCGTTTTAGGTGTACAGTCCCAGTTTCAGGTGTGCAATTCAATAGTTTCATATTTTACTCATTGCTCATCAATATAATTGTACTCTTGATCCCCTTCATTATTTTGCAATTATTGAATGCGGCTTTCTATGCTTGTTATATTGGTCAAATTTATCCAGTATTGCTCAAAATTTTATGTATAAACTGATTCTTTTCAAAGAGGTATGAGATGATCCTATGTTAGTGTGTATATATCAGAAACTAATAGGAAAGAAATGATAGCATTACAGCCTTTCCTGAAATCCTGTATTTTGATACTAACACCTTAAGATTACATCTTAATTCAAAACGTAACTCTATAATGGGGATTTCAGATATAATTTTGTCAGTAAAGGGATGATTTTAGCAAAATAATAGCTAATAATTATGGGAGGAGGAAATTTGATTGTCTGATTATTAAATAAATACACTCCTAAGTCCTATTCGGTGGTTGATATGTTTGTTCACACATGCATTGTGCCAACATATTTCAAGTAAGTGATAATAATACATTCGTGTTTGTATTCTTATTAAAACCAGACTGCATTAAATCAGATTTTATTAGATTTTAGTTATTGATAATTCCAGGAATAAACACTAGACATTTCACTGAAAATGCTTTGTTTTCTTTTCTAAGTTAGTTCTAGAGTTTGTATATTTGTATGTTCTAGAGGAGAGTGTTCTTTCAATCCTAACGGATTGTACAATCTGAGCTATCACAGATTTCTTCCCACGCTTGGTTCCTGTCATCCCCTGGAAAAAATTTCCCAGATAGTGTCACTCAATGTTTGACCATGATCTCTTACGGTTTTTCATAAGTTTAACTGTCCTAGACCTTCCTTTGATGCCCCAATACTTGTTACTGTATAACATTTAGAGATAAAATCAAGTCACTCTGTATAACTTTTAATGCTCTTTTGAAACTTTTGTTGAAAGATTTGTACAGATGGGATTTCCATCACTACCTGACTTTATTGATTTCTCAGGAAAACAAATAAAAGCCTAGAGGCCGATATGGTCTACTAACACTAGACATACTGAAAATATGTTCTATGGTATAAATACGGCAGAAATTGATTTCATGACTGCTACATGGAGAAGGAAAATATACTTTGGCTTTCACACAAAGCACACAGCCAATCTCTTTCTTGCCACCAAATGGATCCTCTCAAGAGGTGATGACTCAACTCAGGCAGCTGGAGGAAGCATAAACGCCTTTAGGCATAAAATTTCTGTAATTGTCTTGCTAACACAAAGCAAGACATAAAAGCATTTCATTCAAGCAGACTTGTTGTCACAGTCTTAATTTCTATGTAGCTTTAACAATAAAACTCATTCTGCCAATTGATCCTTAGAGACAAAATGCCAATTGCAACCAATTCATTCTTGTTAATGACTTATACTGTGAAAACTCCCAAGGGTTCTTAGAGAAGCAGAACAGAAGATTTATACTCAAATTGAAAATTCATTATTGTAACAGCCATGCTTTGTGCTAAGTACTTTCTCGACTTGAATTGTGTCTATGTGATATCAAATCATGTACATGGGAAGAAAAAAATGAATTCAAGCATCCATATAACAACCGTGATAAACTCATTTTGTTGAAGATTTGATATATAAACTAGGACTGAGTTTTGTCCATTCAAGCATTTGGTAAATTTAATACATGACCACTATTCTTTCTTTTTACACTTTATATTTTTTTTAAATTTAAATCTAAGTTAGTTAACATGTGGTGTAATGATCAGGACTTCTATACAACATCCAGTGCTCATTCCAACAAGTGCCCTCCTTAAATGGCCACTATTCTTAATTGGAACAGGGGAAATGATATATGTCTATTTCTTTATTACAAACACTGAAATAAATTATTATGTACAATACTTTTGGAAAGGGATACTATGTAGAAGAATATCTTACATAAAAATTTCACTATATACTTTTGAACCAATTCTGTGTCTAGATCAAAAATCCTCTACTTTTGTGCAAAACCCTTTGTTTTTAAGACTTGGAAAATCTAGAAATAGTACACCTTTCCTTTCCTCATGTGTGTATCTTACGACCACTTGGATACTCCCAACCTTCACTAACAATTTTGGCAATGAGCTCACCTTCTTCCTTTTCTCGTCCAGTTCCTCCAGTATCTTAGGTGACTTCAACATGCACACATCTAGCACTTTAGTTGTGGAACATTTTTTTTAAGTTTATTTATTTATTTTGAGAGAGAGAGAGAGACAGAAAGAGAATGAGCAGGAGAGGGGCAAAGAGAGAGGGAGACAGAGAATCCCAAGCAGGCTCTGCACTGCCAACACAGAGCCCAATGCAGGGCTCAAACCCATGAACTGTGAGATCATGGCTTGAGCTGAAATCAAGAGTCAGACTCTCAGCTGACTGAGCCACCTAAGTGCCCAACCCCAGTTGTGGAACATTTCGAATTTCAGTACTCCTCCCCTCCAGTGACCTGTTCCCATAACCGTATGATGAATTTTGTCATTTCTTAGAACCACTTGACTCTGAAATACTAAAATCAACTAAAATATTATATATAGATCTCATTGCAATTTCACAATCCTGTCTGGTCTGCCCTCCGATTACCTTGGCTGATCAATCTCACTAAGAATTTAATTCCTTTGAACTCTCTCTCTGCTCAACATCTCTTAACCTCTTTGCATCTTTACATTATCCCAATTTCACTCTTTTGCCCTTCTCTGTAATTGTTCTCTTGGAATATCTTGAGATATGAATATCTTGGCCCCCCTTAAATATTTTATACTTATACTAGCAATTACCTCATCGGCAATTTCCAGTCACAGATGAGAACAACAGTTTGCCTTCTCTATGCCTGACCCAAGACCACTGCCAATATAAAGCCATTATTTGTAACCTCAACTATGCTTTCAATATTAACCAGTAATCAAGATTACTGTATATTTTTAATCTCTCACTTTCCTCTTTGGAAGATTTCTAACAACTCTTCACTCTTGCTTTCTTCTTTAACATTCTCAGCACGTCATTTGACTAATCACATAAAGAACTTAGACAATAGAAAAGAACATCCTCACTCTTCTCTCAAGAAATTGTAAACTTGCATTCATCAGCATCTTTTGCCTTTTCTGTTCTCCTACAATGTTTTATAAGGGAAGCCAGGCAAGGGTAGTATAGAGGTAAACAGAGAGAGCTATGGATTCAAACCTATTTTACAGTTCAATATACAATTATATGAAATATTTATTTTGCTAACTTGAGCCCCAGATTTTATATTGGAAACAAGAATAATATAATTTCTACCATGATAAATTAGTGAATACATTAAAAAGGTAATGCATATTCATAATCTTAACAGTAAAGAAGGAAAAAATATTTCAGTAGATGCAGCAAAACATTTGACAAAAGTCAACACTGATTCATTCTTTTCAAAAGTGTTTTTTTTTATTTTTTAAATGTTGAGGGGCGCCTGGGTGGCTCAGTCGGTTAAGCGTCCGACTTCGGCTCAGGTCACGATCTCGCTGTCCGTGAGTTCGAGCCCCGCGTCGGGCTCTGGGCTGATGGCTCAGAGCCTGGAGCCTGCTTCTGATTCTGTGTCTCCCTCTCTCTCTGCCCGTCCCCCGTTCATGCTCTGTCTCTCTCTGTCTCAAAAATAAATTAAAAAATTTTTTAAAAATTAAAAAAAAAATGTTGATTCATATTTGAGAGACAGAGTGCAAACTGGGGGTGGGGGCAGAGAGAGAGGGAGACACGGAATCTGAAGCAGGCTCCAGGCTCCAAGCTGGCAGCACAAAGCCCAATGCAGGGCTTGAACTCATGAACCACGAGATCATGACCTGAGTCAAAGTCAGACATGTAACCAACTGAGCCACCCAGGCACCCCTCAAAAGTGTTCTTATCATACACATACACACACAAAAGAAATCGGAAAAAATTTTTGGAGGTGATGGTTGTATTCATGGCAAAGACTGTGGTGCTGATTTCGTAGAGGTATGCTTATCTCCAAACTTATCAAGTTGTGTACATTAAACATGCACAGGGTTTTTTTGTATGTCAATCTTATTTCAGTAAAGTGGGTTTTTTTTTTAAAGAAAAGCAATAGGCAACATATAGAATGTGAGAAAATGTTCAAATATATATACATATATTTATGACTGGTTTCCTGGATATATAAACAACTTCTAGGATTCAATAATAAAAAAAAACAAGCAAGTCATTAAAAATGGGCAAAATATTTAAACAGATAATTCACAAGTCATCAGAAAAATACAAATAAATTGCAATAAGATAAAGACCCACCAGAATGACTGAAATTAAACATAAAATAACCCAGAAATCTTATATAATTATGCCAAAACTTCTTTAATAGTATTGCCATATTTGAAAAAAGTTCTGGCAGTTATTTGAAAGTTTAGCATGCATCTTCCTTAAGCCCAGAAATTCCATTCCTAGGTATTTACACAAGAAAAAGAAAGCATATCTCCATTAAATGATTTTTCAAGAATTTGCACACCACATTTATTAACAGCCAAATAACTGTCTAAAGCCCAGGTATCCACTGAAAATAAAAGGATAAGAAAGTTGTGGTACATTACTAAAAATGGATTACTATTTAGCAATAAAACAGAACAAATTACAAACACCTGCAACAACATGGATGAAACTCAAACACAAATGAATACATCCTATATAACTCCATTTATATGAGGTTCTAGAACACAGAAAACAGATCTAGGGTGAAAAAGAATCAGAACAGTGGGATTGGGGCAAGGATTTGCTGGGAATCAGGATAAAACTTTTTTTACATCTTGATAGAGGTTTGCCTTGTGCCATACAGGTATATGCATTTTTCAAACTCATTCAATCATTGGAACAATGGATATTTGTGCTTTTCACATCATATTTTTTGTAGCAAAAAGTTAAAAATATCGAACAATAGTTAATGATATACATATTGAAAGATTTAGCAGTGATATTAACAACCTACTTTGAACTGCATGAAAAAAATAAGATGGATTTATGCAAGAATAGGAAAGAAATATGGATAGATATGTGATTACTATTGTCAGATAATCATGGAGTCAAAGTAGTGAGAATATGGGTGTTCATTGTACAATTCCTATAGCCTTTCTGCATATTTGAGTCTTTTTATGATAAAAATTTGAAAAAAAGAAAAGATACATAGCTAAATTGCTTATCACAGTATCTTACCCCTGTCCACATTTATTCCTTCCTTATATGATCTGTGTCAGATACTTTCCTTCAGTTTCCTTATACTAGCAATTACCTTTGATTTACTTACATATTCACCTTCTCTCTTTTTTTTTTCTTACTATTTAAACATGCTCAAGCTTCTCCTATTTTAAAGGCAACATTACAAAGAAATTTCCTACAGTTTAACTACTGTATATACATCATTTTTCCCCTACCAAACTTTTGGAAAGACCCAGTGCCTCCATTTTATCCCCCTTTCATAACTGATCTGCAATCTGGCCTCCATCTCCAGCACTCCACTGAAAGTACTCTTAAAATAAAAAGAAATTCTATTGTGAAATCCAGGTGGCCATTCCTCTTCCTGAATTGACCTCTTAGCAGCATCTGTCATGGTTAATGCCTGTCTTCCCTGCTAGTTTGTATAATGTATCAGTATCTGAATAATAAATAGTGCTCACTGGGACCTAAGCCAGTCCCTCAACTCAGATCACCCTCTTATTCCACTACTTATCCAAATCTACCCATCTTTCAAGGTCATTCTTAGGTTTTAGCCCACTCACAGCATACACTTTGAATTTGCCATGGGAATCAGTATCTTCTAAATTCATTCAATACTGCTTTTAAAATAACATTTACATTGCTTGGATCTGACTAGTGTGCGTGGGATAGATCAGTGAACAAAAAAATCTTTATATTACAGAGCTTTCCAAGCAGAAGACAGAAAATATAAAATATTGTCTCTATCATTCATTTAAATTTTAGTCAAAATACCCTTTCCTTGTTCTTGTTAAAAAAGGATGTTCTTATAAGCTGCCATATATATATGTGTTGTATATATATATATATATATATATATATATATATATATATATATTCTTGTAAGCACAAGTTTTAAAATATTGAGGGTTCTTGGGTGGCTCATTCAGTTAAGTGTCTGGCTTTTGGTTTCTGCCTAGGTCGTGAGCTCACAGTTTGTGAGTTCAAGCCCCACATCAGTCTCTGTGCTGATAGTGTGTAGTCTGCTTGGGATTTTCTCTCTTTCCCTCTCTGTCTGCCCCTCCCCTGCTCACTCTCTCTCTCCCTCAAAGTAAATAAATAAACTTAAAAAATAAAATAATAGCATAAAATATTGAATTTAAATTGTTTCATACCGTTTTCTTTTACTATTTTGAACTCATTTGTATGATAAAATGCTTTGTGTATCTTGTCTCTCCGTTAGATTTCATAATTATTTCATGAAAGAATCAAATATCAAAAGTCATATAACTTCTCATACATTTAGTAAAGTACTATACAAATGATAGACACTCAAAATGTAAATATAAATTAATTTAATAAAATATATTTTGTATATTTAACTGTTTTGTTATATAAAAGTTGGTGTGGGGCAGATGGGAGGATCAAGGAATAACAAGTACTAAGTGCCTTCTATATATATTGCTTTACATTAATCTCATTTAACCCTTAAAATCATTCAGTTTGCAAATGAGAATACTGAAGGTTAGTGGGATTAAGTTACCTGCCCAACTCACACCAACAGTAAGTACCCAGAGTTAAGCTTCAAAGGCAATGTGGTATTAGCTTCCTTGATGGATCCATACATGATTATTATAAATAAATAGGAGAGGGATTCTTCCATTCTTTCTCTAACCTCCCTTTCAACTTTCAAAAATAGGGATACATAGCAAATGTGAACATGTGATAATGGTTTTGATATCAATGACTTACTATAATGGTCTTTGACATATTATATATATATTCTATATATTCATATATATTCTATGATATGCCAGTGTGTTGTAAGAGAAAAGCAGTGCCCTCAGAGTAAGAAGTAAGTAAGAAGCTCTGATATAGAACTATCATGGTTCTGGTTAATTAATAATTAATTAATTATTAAATTACAATATGGTACCTACATTTTCTTGAGTTTTATGTTTTGAAAGTCATTTCAATATAATATTTGATATTATATTAAATTGCTTTTTAATCAATCTTATTTACCAAGACTAAAGAACATCCAACACTTTATATATCTCTCTTCTCTATAATAGTAATGTTGAAAAACTTTTTGTTCATAAGTAAGTTCAGAGCAAATATTTCTGTAATAGCACAGCTAGCTAACAATGTTGAAAATCTCTAAATAATTGCCAAGTTATTTTGTGGCAGATAAATGAAGCTTAAGGTCAATATTGTAGAGTTGACTTAGTGATCTGGGCTCTGCTCAACCATGGTACCCTCAGTAACAGATCCAAGGATCCAATCCTTTTTTTCTTTTTTCTTTTTATGATTTGAATCACCCCACTTGTCCTCTATAACAATACACACAGCTCATGAACTCTGCATTACTAGGAGGCACCAAATTCCACAACCCTCAAATTACCTGGAAAAGTAATATTGTCTTCTTACAGAAGAAAAGCAATAGATGATGTCTAAAACTTAAAAATGCTCTTCCAGAGTAGAAAGATAATAGATAACCAAATTCTGAAAGACCTACCACTGACTACTGCTGCAAGCCTATAAGGGCAGAAATAGGGGAAGGTAAGGCTGAAGAAACAATGAAAAAGAACCAAAAGGTACAGAGGATCTAGGAGAAGGCCATACAAAACTTTTCCCAGAATAAAAAAGTTCATTACTAAGTGCCAGTGTACTGAGAGCAGTTTGGGACTTGAAAGCTTAGGGAAAGGGGTTAAAAAGTAAGTGGGACCATGGGTTGCAGCTTTGGAGAAGTATTACTTTTGGATGACTCAGATATTAAGGAGCAGTGTTGATACCGGTTGGCAATACGGCTACATGGAGAAAGAAAAATTAGTTCTCTGGAAAAAACAAATAAGAAAGAAAGCATTCACCTTCTCTGCCCCCAAATTTATTCTTCAAGGAAATTATGTAAAAGGGGGAAGAAGCTTCTCTGAAGGCAGGAAAATTCCCTTCCCCACAAAACAAACATTAAACAGAAGAAAACTCTCCCACTACATTCCACTATTTCCCAGCACCAAGCCAACTTTTAGGAATAGGAGAAAACACCATAAATCAGAAATACCAGGTATCTTCATGTTTGAGTTGTGTGTGTTATTTTCCCTCCTGGATGATTACATGATTCCTTTTGAGAGGGTACAAGGCATAATTTAAAATTAAGCTCACAAGTCTATGCTTGTTTGTTGGCCTTTAAGTTTTACATATTATCTATTATCTTTCTAATCTAGAAGATAATTTTTTTAAGTTTTAGACATTAGTTGCTGCTTTTCCTCTGTAAGATGAAGATATAACACTTTTATGACAAATTTCATCCTTGGGAGATCCCTCAGGAAGGGAAGGTTGTATATGTACACCTGAATGCTCACGGTAATTCAAACAAAACACCAACTTTCATACCTATATTCTTTGTTCAAGTTTTTAATTTTTGTTGGAATGTTTTCTCTTCATCTTAACCTGGTCAACCCATTCATACTTTTAAGATCTAAGCTTAATACCATTTTCTCCTCAAAGACTTCTTGAATCATCCCATAAGCCAGAATTAAAAGCTCTAATTGACAATTTTTAGCACATTGTGCATTTATATATAGTCCTAAGAATTAATCCAAGGGTGACTGGGTGGCTCAGTCAGTTAAGCGTCCAACTCTTGATTTCTGCTCAGGTTATGATCTCATGATTTGTGAGTTCAAGCCTTGCTTCGGGCTCTGCACTGATGGTGCAGATGCTGCTTGGGATCCTTTCTCTCCTTCTCTCTCTGCCCCTCTCCTGCTCTCTCTCTCCCTCAAAATAAATAACCTCAAAAATATTAATCCAGCCAACTCCATCTAACATTAGCTGTAGCAAAGAATAAAACAAAATAAAACAAAAAAAATTAAGTTCCTCTATCTATACTGAATTGCCACCCATTTGTTGCACAAATTAAAACTTTGATACTAAAATTCAAGCTACACCCCTGTGTCCTGTAAATACTAGAAAGCAGGTGAGTGTATATCATATTATTTTCTTGGTATAGTCTCAAGATTTTTGAGGTGAACTTCTCAGCACAATTTGACAATATCAAAGCCATTATATGCTACTCCTCTGGAATTTAGACAATGCTTTTCTTCCCTTATGATCTAGAATTTACTAGTATTAAAAAGTGAAGAAGGTAGGAATTTTATGGCTACTGAAATCAAAGTCAACTGATATGTCTACATCCAGAGGGATAACTTAGCTAGGCAGACAGTTCTATTTTTTTGAAGTTGAAGAGATATTATGTTTATCATAGGGTTTCAATACTAAAGTTTGGGGTAATTTTTGAGTCTTTGTCTATAGTCTTCAGGATGCAGCTCATCAAGAATTGTTCATTGGAATAAACAGTTGTCTGATTGCCTGTTTTTGTGGCTACCCACAAAAATATGACTTCTTCATGTAATTTTATGAATAATCACATTTTTCAGTGAATAATCTCTGGGAAAATAGAAATTTCGAAATTGCAAGCAGTAGATTCTGAATACATTTCCCAAATATTCAGAAAAAAGTATATATATAAGGTGTATATAATGTATATATGTACATATTATATATGTATATGCTGTATATGTATAACAGTATGTAAATATTGTATATGTATAAAATCCAACAATTAAAAATGAGAATTTATCTATACAGGCAGAATTAAAATTTTTAAGCAATTTGTATAACTAACCATGTAAACAAGATAATCTAAAATATTATTGAGAAGATATGATTATATTTTGAATTAACAAAAGTCCACTAATGATTGATAATTTGGCCATAATTATGTTACTCTATATAAAATATGAAAAGTAAGGGACAGTTGAGATTATTTGATCTCATGGTTATTAATCAAAATGTAAGAAGATGGAGAATTTTCAAAGCATGCCTGCCAAGACACTGTCTCCTCACTTCTGATTCAGAAGATTTGGTATAGAGCATACACAAAAGTATTTCTGTTGTGTGCCCCTGGTTCACATCAACTACCAAGTCAATTTCTTCCATTTTAGTTGAGGAGTTGAGTACTAAAGAGGCTAGATACCTGACAATCTTAGAGGTGTTGATATAAAAAAGCTGCAGCATAATGGAGTTATTGCATTAGAATGGTATTTAATTACTTTATTGAGAATGATGAAATATATGGTGGTGGCTTAAAGTTCCCAAGTCCTATTGACAATAACTTTCTTGACGATATAACTTCTGGAGATGGAAAATGAGTATGCTCATAGGAACGTGTATTAAACGCTCCATAAATTTTCTAAATTTTATTATAATTGCTTATTTTCTATGAGTGGCAGTGTTTCTTTTCCTTTTGAATAGCCAATTTACTTTGTATCTTACTGACTTGAAGGGCTCCTTTTTAAAAAAAAAGTTTAAAAAGTTATAACTGAAGTAAAATTCACATAGTATAAAATTAATCACTTTTAAAGTGAACAATCCAGTGGTATTTAGTACATTCACAATGTGTGCAATCATCACCTCTGTTTCCAAAATATTTTAGTCACCTCAAAAGGAAGGCTTGTACTCATTAAACAGTTGTTTCCCTATTTCCCCCACCTCTATCTCTGGCCACCCCCAATCTGCATTTTGTCCCTATTGATTTACCTATTTTGGATATTCCATACAAATGAAATCATATAATATGTTACCTTTGGCATCTGGCTTCTTTCACTCAGTATATTTTTGAAGTATATGTATGTTGAGGCATATATCAGTATTTCATTCTCTTTTATGTATATGTATACCATATCCTTGAGAGTATATGCAACAATTTGTTTATTCATTTATCCAGTAATGAACATTGGACTGTTTTCACCTTCTGGCTATTTATGGCTCTGCTATAAATATGTGTATACATGTATTTGTTTGAGAACCAGTGTTCAATATGGGGGTGGGAGTTATATAGAAGGACTACTTTTATGGTAAATGATATAAACATTCCTGAATGACTTACAACAGATCTAAAATGAAAATTGAGACAGTAAAAGAAATATTAAAACAAAGACTTATTGGGGCACCTGGGTGTTTCAGTCAGTTAAGCGCTGGACTCTTGATCTCTGCTCAGGTCATGTTCTCAGGGTTTATGAGTTCAAGCCCACATCCAGCTCCACACTGAATGTGTGGTGCCTGCTTGTGATTCTCTCTCCCTCTCTCTCTCTCTGCCCCCCTTTATAAATAAATAAATAAATAAATAAATAAATAAATAAACAAACAAAGAAACATTAAAATTTTTTAAATAAAGACTTATCATACTGGGCAGGTGTAAGTGAATAAATACAGACATTTGTTGCCTCCCATCTCTGGGTTCCTTTAGCTATACCTTTTTCATTCCCTTCATCTCACGTCCCTTTACCCTTCTACCAAATCCTTCCCATTTCCATCCCTATATTACATCTTCTAGGAAATGAATGGGGTAAAATAGTAATGATTTATGTCATTTATCAAGGTAAATTTTAGATTTCTTTTAGACATTTAAGATACACCTGTGATTTTATGGGACAAGGTCTTGCTTATTTCAGCTAGACTACTCATAAACCTCTAGTAGAGTGCTTTGCTCAATAAATGGAAAGGTGGACAGATGCTTTTTCAATTAGGATGTTTGTGTTTTATGGCCACTCTAACAAGACTAGGTAAGTCTCATTTAAGTGAGATTTGGATCCATGGATTTCTCTTCCTTTAATGGGCTTTTATGATAGAAATAATTGGAATATGGCATGGTTGACTCTTCTAGGCTATGTTTTGGACTTAACTACTGAATTTGGAGAGACAATTGAAAATACTGAATCAACTTTATCAGGTAAAATTACAATAATAATGATGTCTGCAAGAAATTTTAAATGCTCATAGGAGTAATAAAGTATCATTTGTATGGGGACCTGAAATTTGAAGGAAGCCTGACATGTTATCTTTTTATAAACAAAGTTGTATGGAAAACAAAACAAATGCTTCATATTTGAATGTATTACCCCTTTTTGTTAGAAGAATGAGATGGTTATCTCTGTGATCTAAGCTTTCAATTCATTTCACTGTTCTGACTTACACTCCTGTACCCTTTTAATAGTTAAAAGTTTTAATTGCTATATGAAAACCATGACTTACTTTTCACAAAGCCATGTTGTTTTAAGCTTTTTATATCATTCACAAAACGCAATATTTTCTGTTAATTATTTGTTCACGAATAAACTCTTCTACTTCATTGCGTCCTTACTAAATAATTCGCTTAGATTACAGAGACAACAAATCATCATGATTTACATTAGATGTTCTGTGGGAGAAAAGTGTCTCAGATTTGCCATCAAAGCACTTTTACTTTCAACTTTTATCAGTATTACTGCCTCTGCATAATTTCTTTGATGTGGTCTGTGGTTCAACCTGCAACTCAACAAAGTAAATAGGGTTGACTATTTTAAAGATAGTACCCCTGATAGTAAACAGATTGTTAAAAATAAGTAACTACTTAAAATTAAAAAAAAAACTACATTTCTCTAAACTTAACATTTATTCACATTTTTCTTTATATATGCTAAGTAGTAACTTGTAATGAGGCATAATAATATGGCAATTTTGTTCTTTATATATTACATATATATACATTATATAGATGTATATATTTTTCTTGTATATATTATATATGTACATAAGTAAATTTAAAATAGTTCAGTTGAAATATTTTCAAGTCTTAAAATATACTAGTTTTTTTTTTCTCTTTCAGCATTTTCCCCTCACCATTTCAATTTTAGTCTGGATTTTATTAGAGAAAAAAGTTTCTTTCTCTGACTTTTCTAGCCTGCCCCATGTGATTAATGGTGCTCCCCTCAGTTATGATATCATTGCAGTCTCAAATTCACAGACATGGCACAGGTTGTAGACTTCTGCTTTTCTAATTACCAAAAGTCAAAATACACTAGGTAGTATTTAAACACAACTAAGGGGAGAATTCCTATTAGGTCAGAAAGCAGGAAAGACAGGCTTAATGCTGAATTTACCAGTTGGAGCTATAAAGCCTCAAGTACGTTTTGTGATTTCTGCACGTCTTAGGCCCAAGTAGGTCTGACAAAGCGCCATCGGAGCACACATTTCCTGTCTTAAGTCAATGTTGGATCAAGCCCCAGAAGCTCACAGTGTTGCACTGACTGTTTCCAGACTCTGCTCAGGACTAAGTCTTGTCTCACCGATGCATTCCTAGCCTGATTCCCTGACTTAGAAAAGCTGAAGGTGTCTGGTTTGTTCAATCGATGTAAAGTTTACCACCAAGAGTGAGAAATAAGTTATCTGTCGTCTTGGCCTGAACCACACATATCGTCTAAATGTTGGGAGCATTCAGTTTCAAGCAACTTTTGTTTTACCTACTTCTGCAGAAACGTTAGTTAAATACAAAATGTTTCTCTGGGAAAAATGGTTTTTCAAAATCTTGCTATAAACATCCAAGCCAAATTGGAACTTAGTCATTGGGAACCAGGGAGGGCATTTCAACATTTAGGAAAATCCTCCACAGAAAATTACAACTCCCCACAGAGTTTTAGAAAAACACATGTTAGCCCCTTACTTGCCATGGTAAGAGGATCTCAAAGTTAATTTAATATCTTTAAAGAAACTAGTTAGAAAGTGAATAAGGAGATGCTTAGTCAAGACAACCACAGTTAGTCATCAAAATATTTTCCTGCCTATGACAGATCAATGTGGTTTAAAATTGTTCACTAACAGTTATACTTCTTTGTACATATGATTTTCAATTTTTTTATGAAAACCAACAAGAGAAGATTCTTATAACTTACTTCATTCATAGTGATATATAATCTAGTATTAGAGATAGTCAACCCAGCACTAGGGAGAATTCAGTACTCTCCTAGGAAGAATGCCTTAAGAAAAGAAAAGAAAAGAAAAGAAAACAGGAAAGGAAAGGAAAGGAAAGGAAAAGAAGAAAAGAGAAGAGAAAAGAAGAGAAGAGAAAGAAAAGAAAAAGATACACACCACTCATTTCTTTATTAAACAGCAACTTAAAGTCTTATCGATATAGTTTCCTACTGTAGAGCAAAAAGAGATAAATAGTATTGTACTTCCCCTCCACTTGCTCCCCATGATCACCTTCTGTGCTCAGTGAGGAGGAAAACATTGGATAATTGCATTTGATGTATATAAAGGGAACAGAAGCCCCCTTTTCCATAGTCAAAGACTCTCAACAGTAAAGTTATTGGTAACTAAATATCCTCTAATTCAGCAGGTCTTCACTGCAGTTTGTGTTAAGAAATGATAAAACTGAAAAATTTCACTTTTATTTTGGGTTAGCACTGCTTCTCTCTTGAGAACAATTACCTACAACTTCACTGTAAGGGCTGCAAAGGGATTCCTTAAGAATCTGGCAGAAACCAGGCCCAGTACAAAGGACTCCCTGAGTATCCCTTTTAACATATGTGCATTTCAGGAGTTTGGAAAGCGAAGAATACAATAACATTTCAGTTAAAGTAGATGAGGCAAAGCCTTTTGCTTGTTTTTGTTTTGCTGTGTGTCATTTTATTAAATCACCAGTTTACAAAACAATAATCCATCTTGAGCTGCTTTGCCCTGCTCAACAAGGACACTCTGCTAGCCAGAGCCAAGGTACAAGGCCACACAATGGTCTAGATGTGCTTCCCTTTGCCTGTGACCACGTAAAGGTAAATAGCATGGGAGATGGGTAGTTATAAGGATAGTCTTCAGTGTCAATACTATCATTTGTCTTTTCTTGCTATACTATTTTCATTCCCAGTAATAGTCCCTTTTTCCATCTAAGTGCTGGTTGTTTCTTAGATTGGTCTGCAACCCCAATCTAATAGCAATGGATCTAAGACCAGTTATTTAGAATAATTATAGATTATATTTCAATATGAATGAGAAAAAGAAAAAGAAAAAGAAAGGGTACATTATGTTTTATTAAATCACATTAATCATTGGTTCAATTGGTATTTTGTTGTCTTTTAATATACCATAAATAAAATTTGCCTTTTGACATTCTAGAATTTATCTTTGTATCTGCTATAGTTTTCTTCTGGTAGCAAAATATAATAATTCTTCCAAAAGTAGAATATACCTTTTTAAATTGTTGAAGTTGAACTGTAACAGATAGAATGTTATCTGAACCAAACTTTAAACGTCTTTTGGATTTTAAAACCTGGGAAGAGATAATGTAAACACATGAAAATTAAGATGGAGAATATATATCTACTGTATTGTTTTGATAACACTTTGCTTTCAATGTTAGATCCCCTTTTATAGATAATTGGGAACCCAGAATTAATATTTGTGTTGGAGTAATATATTTTGAAAGCGGGCTAAAAACAAAAAAAAACTGGCACTCAGATGATGAAGAATGGAATTAAAAGTGATTCAGGGGAAAAACCAAGTCTAGACATTCTTTCCAACCAGATCACCAATCAGAAAAAGGCAGAACCAAAGAAATCAAGTATGAGGCAATAGGAGGAAATGAGAGAAACAGAACAGGATTTGAGTGACCTAAAAATTAACCACAATTATTATTAATATAGTTTCCAGATCTCAGTGGCATGAATGACTTGTTAAGGTCACAATAAATCAGGACATTGTACAACACAATCATACATAAAAGTATATTTAATTTCCACACGGGCCCATTGGACCCATTGAATATATTGGACTCTGAGTATTACCATCAAACCCTCTACCATCACCGATCAAAGGACTAAATCTTGCTGTTACCACCATGGCTTCCTGTGGTATGTTCTAGTCTTTGCATCACTAGCTCTTAATTCAAAGTCTGAGGAGGGCATATCTTATTAGTGGACCTCTTGTGTTGGCACCTTACCTCCAAGGGTACTTGGAAAGCAAGTGCAGTGCATTCTCAGGTTTTACAATGAGAAGAACATTCTACTTGTCAACCAGACTCATGATATTGGGAATTCCCACATAAATTGAAGGGGGTTTAGGATATTGAGAAGTTAAAAAAAAAAAGAAAGAAAAGAAAAGAGAAGAGAAGAGAAGAGAAGAGAAGAGAAGAGAAGAGAAGAGAAGAGAAGAGAAGAGAATGGCAAATGTCTAGTTAAGCTCTTATAGTTAAAACAAACCATCCTTGCCACCATTTGCCCATTTCTCTAGGGCTGAAGTGAGGAGAAAAGGGTGGGTTAACATCCACATAGCAATTCTTCATTTCTGTTCAGATATTAAGAACCTCAACCACAAAGGAAGTGTTTTCAAATTCTAAGCCCATTTTGAAAGATCCATAAATTTTTATAAATATCTTGTTATCCATTCTTTAATTTTGTTCTTGACTGTTGACACATATCATTAACGACCGTCAGCAAATGAATGCAAACCTTAACTTCAGCTCATCTCAGGTAAAGAATAAAAGATATGGCCAACTCTACCTAGGAAGAGTTTTATACCACAAAATTGCACTGCCAGCTGGTATAACCTTATGGCATGGGACCCGAAAGCAGACTAAGGTGTTTTTCTCTTTAGTCAGTTGGTTCTAAGAAATTCTCTGAGAAACTGTTCATAACATTGATTTAAATTGAGGGAGTGATGGAATTGAAATAAGAATAGGCACATTAGGAATGTGAGTCATCAGCTCTTCCAAATTATGTGCTCCCAGAACTTCTTTGGCTAATTTCCATCTGTTATTCTTCCACTAATATGCATACCAGACTTTATGGGTAGATGAATCAGATAACATATACTTCATGAGCTTGAGGAGTTTTTTTTACATTTATTTATTTTTGAGAAACAGAGTGAGACAAAGCGTGAGCGGTGGAGGGGCAGAGAGAGAAGGAGACACAGAATCTGAAGCAGGCTCCTGGCTCTGAGCAAGTGGTCAGCACAGAGCCTGATGCGGGGCTTGAACCCACAAACTGTGAGATCATGACCTGAGCCAGAGTCGGACGCTCAACCGACTGAGCCACCCAGGTGCCCCTAGGAGTTTTGATCACTTAATAGTCTCATAGTAAGACATTCTGAATTTTGTTTCTAACTTTTCATTTTGGAAACTTGCAAATATATATAAAAAGAAAAAGAATGGTATAACAAACCCCCAAATATCTCTCATCCCAAGCTATTCAATAATTATCAACATACAGACATTCTTGTTTGTCTATGCCTACCATTTTCATTCTTGACTGGAATTTTTTTTAAAACTAACAGACATGTTATCATTTTAACCATAAATAATTCAAATGCATCTCTTAGGGATAAGAACTACATTTAAAAATATGTATAATGATGCCATTAGCACAGCCAAAAATTAACATTAACTCTTCATATCATCTAATATTTAGTTTCAAATTTCTCCCCCCGCTACACACATGTATTTTAAAGTTAGTGTGTTAAAATAGAATCCAAACCAAAAAAAAGAAAAAAAAAGATAAAACATCTGGCAAAATGTTAATATCTGTGGTAACTGGATGAAAAGTTTATGGAAATTTTTTGTACTATTCTTGCAACTTTTCTAATGTCTATCCACTATAACAAAATAAAGGTGAAAAAAAAATGATAGAGCTGGGGCTTGATTAAATTTATTTTCAACAATTTGGCAAGAGACTTTATAGGTAACTTCCTACTGCATCACATCGGCAAGGACATTATGTATGGTTGTTTCTCTTTTAAAGTGATGTTAAGACTGGTAAGTAGGTTTAGATGGTTAGCCTTATCCTGTTTTTGGAAAGATGCCATCAGCTTTTCACCTGTTTTTTTTAGCAACTATTGATGATGATGGCCTAGATTCATTCTTTCATTAGGGACTGCAAAATATTTATATTCTAAACCTCATCACTCCTTTGCATTTCCAGGCTAGAATTCTCCTGCAAAGAGCTTTCACTTATCTACTCTTTGGTTAGCTTGCAAAAGAGTTCATTTGGTAAAGATAATATAGATGCTTTATTTCTCTCTCTTTAATAGTTTTCGGGAAAATGAGATGTTGCCACAATAACTTGTAAATATACCAAGAAGGCCTTTTTAGTTATCATGTTGAACTCCTAGAATATAATACATTTAATGTATGTCAATGAATTGCTGCAATTATATTTCTTTATATCAAATTTTCTCATATCTAGCCAGTGGGAATTCCTCCAAGTTGATTATTGTGTACTTTATTATTGTTGTTGTTGTTATTTTTGTTTTGTTGTTGTTCTTGTGTGTGTGATGTTTTAACTGAAGTTCCCTTTACTGGTCTTGCTTCCATGAGTGGCCGTGACCAGGGGAAAGGAAAGGGAACCAGGAGGCTCAAGGAGGGGTTATCTCCACAACATTCCATTTATACACAGAACTAAACACACAAACACGCACTATTGCAGTTAGAAGCTGGCAGCATAAGAAAAGGAAGGAATAGGTGGGGAATTGGGGTGTCATTAAAAAAATACAGCCCTCCCCCAACTGGGGTGTGTGGGGGGATCTTGGTCTGCTTGAAAGTCACCATAATCTTTGAGGACTTTTTCCTGATCTAGTTTATTTCTTTACCCAGAACTTAAGCCAATCATTCCTTCAAGGATTCTTGGTTCTTTTTATTGAGAAAGAGTATTTAGGGCCTGTATTAGTTTTCTACTTTTGTATACAAATTACCACAAACTAGCAGTAATTAAAACTTAAAACACACACATATGCATACATATATATACACATTACATATTTATATATATATACATATATATATATAATCTGCTTACATATATACAAATAATGTATCAAAATATATAATATATAAATAAAATTATGAATTATATTTATTATGTATATAACCTGTTCTACAGGTTCTACATGCACTCAGGGTGGAGTTATACAAGGTCATGATTCACTGAGGTTTCCTTTAGGATGTGTCCACAATCTGAGTATTTGTAGCAGTCACTGCTTCTGAGTTGGTCATTGCTTTTAGGCCTTTTTAGTGGACTGAGTTAGGAAATACATTTCTTTGAAAAAGAAAAATATATGTTTATTAATGGTGGTCACTGTTTTAGTCTGTTGTCGGTGCTGTAACAAAATGCCACAGTCTGAATGGTTATAAGCAACAGAAATTTATTTCTCACAGTTCTGGAAACTGGAAGCCCAAGATCAGGGTGCCAGTGTGGTTGGGTTCTGGTGAAAGTCCTTTTTTGGGCTACAAACTGCCAACTTCTCACAATGTCTTCATATGGTAGTAAAACAAAGGAACTCTCTCAAATCTCTTTAATAAGGACATTAATTTCCTTCTCTACTTGCTCTACCATCATGACCTAATCACCTCCCAAATGATTCACCTCCTAATACCATCATATTGAGCGTTAGGACTTGAACAAATGAAATTGGGGAGGGGACACAAATATTCAGACCATAATAGTACCTAATTGTTTTGATTTTATATTACCATCTCTTTATTCTTACTATGAAAATTTTTATTCCAAAAGACTTTATCATAATCTACTTACTTTCTTTGTTATATACGTATATGTATATGTATGTATGTATGTATGTATGTATGCATACATGTATGTACATATGCATACATGTATGTACATATACATACATATATCATTTAAAATAACAGTCATATTACAAACACATTAGTTAGAGATATTTCAGGTCTTTTAAATTTTTTAATAGCCCTCTCTTAAATTTTTGTGCCGTTTATGTGTCAAAACTGGGATGTTGATTTCTAAAAATGTCTCCGATTCCTAATTTGGATAATTGAACCTTTATGAAGCCATTTGACATAAGCTTCTCTCCCCTGAAGTTCTTGTAAAGTGTTATCAGAGGCTTGATTATATTCAGGTACAAATTTTTAACAAGAACACTTCACATGGAATACTGTTTATTTCCTGTTGTTTCACATTGGGAAGTACTGTCTAAATATTCACTTTCAGTGATGCTAAGATTTATCAGTGGTTTCAGATGTAGTCAACCTAGCTCTTTATAGAATTTTCCATCAATTTGTCCTCTAATGGTTTTAGCAGCCACTCATTATTGGTGTATAGATCCATCATTTCCTTTGGTGTCTTAAAATGATAACTTTTTAATTCTGTAATTGTTTCTACTTTCACTAGTTGTGATTCTTGTATAAAAAAAATTTCCTCAATTAACTATTTGGTTCACCTGAAATAATAGTCCAAAAAAGAAAGATAGAATAGATACTTGAGTCTTTTCCTTTATTTGTCATTATTCAAAACAATGAGTTGGGGCCATAGTAGGGGCAAACGCTAGAAATGTTCAAAATTTTTAAACACTAATAATTTTTATGTATTAGATATGCTGTAATTATTTCTTTTTTTAAAATTTTTTTAAATGTTTTATTTACTTTTGAGACAAAGAGAGACAGAGCATGAATGGGGGGAGGGTCAGAGAGAGAGAGGGAGACAGAATCCGAAGCAGGCTCCAGGTTCTGAGCTGTCAGCACAGAGCCCGATGCGGGGCTTGAACTCACAGACCATGAGATCATGACCTGAGCCGAAGTCGGACGCTCAACCGACTGAGCCACCCAGGCGCCCCTTCTGTAATTATTTCAATCACTATTCTTTCTAATATCAAACTGTCCCGTATTTGGACAATAAGAGTTCCTTCAAGTTGGCACCTTTTTTATTCGGTGCCATTAATGACTCCACTAATATTTGACTGTTTTCTTGTATTTAATAGAGAGACATACCATGCTCAACTTGGCTTGAAACATTAGTCAATGTTTCCTGTCCCAGGATTATAATCAACCTTTTTCCCAAAGAAGCCTGGTTTGTTTTAGTAGAAAATAGTATTTCAAAAGCACTATCTAGAAGTGTTCCTTTTAACATTAGCCTTTAGTATTATTTTGTATTAGTATTATTAAGTGTGATGGGTATGGAAAAATAATAAAATAAGTAGAAATATATATTGTGTGTGTATGTCAACTGTGCTGTAAAATTTACTCTGAATCTTATGAAAATATACTTTAAATATACAACTTGGGAAAGGGCATTGTATTTATTTTAGTTGGTTGATAACACAGATGCCCAAGGCTCTCATTTTTCTAGGACAGAGTTGCTCCAGCTGCTGTTTATATTACACAGCTATTCTCAGAATTTTCCATTTTCTATAGTACAACATAAAGCCAGCTATTTCCAGCAGTTCCATAGTTCATGGCTCCCCAGTGAATATACAAATATCCTGCAAATGACATGACCTAGCACACTGCAAACACATGGATGAAACAACTAACCAAAAAATTGCTTATAATCTGACTCACTGTCTATTAGAAATTTGTTGTCAGTACCACATATGGATCAGCACCTGCATGAAGAGTAATTACAATTTGAGAGAGATTCATGATTTAAACAAAACACGTGGGAGAAGAGAAATATTTCTGAATATAATTAAAAGTGGTATGTGGTCTAGATTTAAAAGTTGAAGAAAATTAGCAATGTTTTGGAGATTGCATACCAATATCTTCTTTTTTGATTTAAAAAAAAATTTTAACACTTACTCATTTTTAAGAGACAAGGTATGAGTGGGAGAGGGGCAGAGAAAGAGGGAGACACAGAATCCGAAGTCGTCTCCAGCCTCTGAGCTGTCAGCACGGAGCCCAGCGTGGGGCCCAACCTCACAGAAGGTGAGATCATCACCTGAGCTGAAGTCAGACGCTTAACCGACGGAGCCACCCAGGCACCCCTGCATACCAATATCTTCTTTATATATTCCTAATTGTGAATGAACATGGGAATACTAGAGGGTTAGATCTTCAGGTGTTAACTTTTAAATTGAAAATACTCTGAGACCAATTACATATTAAGTTGTTAGCTAATATCTTTTTCATCAAGAGTTTGCAGGAATTAAGTGTACAGGTGTCTGAGAGTGAGAAGCTGATGTGGGAGAGATACCTAGGAAGATTCCCTGGATAGCAAGAAATGGGAAATGGCATCAGTAACAAAGATAGATGTGTTGCTAGGAAAGGTAACTGTTACATCTCATATTTGTTGATTACTTACTCTGTGTTAGGCTTACTGCTAAGTAATTCTTGTGTGTGAACTCATTTATCACATAAAATCCCCTGGGATAGGTGTGACTTTATTTCAGCTTTATAAATAAGAGAACTGAATTGGAGAGACTGGAACGTTTTGCCAAATTGGTAAAAGATAGAGCCAGGATTCAAATCCAGAAAGTGATTCCATAACCAGTATCATTAATCATTATGCTAGAGCTATCTTCAAGGGCACCTATGAAAGATTATTGAAATTGGAGAGATATTTCTTAGATGTATAAGGACACAACCTGTTCTATTAGTTTGCTGGATAAACTTCAAGGAAGAAATGGGATATAGCTGAAGTAGTGTGTAATGTATAGTATATGTCTTATTACTCAAGGAATGGAGGTGATGTGTAGGAATCTTATAGAGAGAGACAAGAAATGATTTAAAGAGTTAAAAATCATCTTTCTCAGGATCGATCTGGTAGGGAATGTCTCAAATCATTTATTCAGCATACATTTATTATCTGCTATATGCTGGTATGGGAGATAGGGTTATGAGTAAGACAGATGTTGGGTTTGTCCTCTTGGAGCTCTTAATCTAGTATATTTTTCCAAAAGAAGAAATCAACTAGAGAGATATATGTTGGTCTTTTTGTTTGTTCAACAAATATTGATTGAGCTCCTACTATATGCCTGGCACCCGTATAATTTTGCATATATCCTGTTTGAGACCATTCTAAAGTCTCAATATACTCAGGTTTAGCCATAGTGAAGGTAGCATTTTATTATCATTTATTTAACAATTATCATTTTATTCCCAATTTATTCCCATTTATTATCATTTTTTTCCAAACTGTATGATATGAGCAGCCATTTCTCAGTTACCTAGAAGCATATATCAAGTTTCCCATTATTTTTCCCTCACTTTGATGTAAATCTCTTTTCAAACACCTCCAATTTTTCATTTCTTTCATGGAATAGTGTTCAGCCAAAAGTTGTGCAACATCCAAACAGACAGTATCAGTTGACTCATGTTTCTGTCATTACTGACATCCCATCTAACACAGTATGTGAAATTCTGAAAAATCTTGCATTGTACAGTATTGAGCACTATATATAAACGGGCTTATGAGAACAAAGAAAGTTGTGCAAAGCACTTCAAACCTGTTGAAATTTATATCCATATCATTAACAAAATTGAGATTTTCTATCTAAAATACTAGCCCAGGGGCACCTGAGTGGCTCAGTCGATTAGGCTTCTGATTTTGGCTCAGGTCATGATCTCATGGTTCATGGGTTTGAGCCCCTCAATAGGCTCTGTGTTGACAGCTCAGAGCCTGATCCTGCTTCAGATTCTGTCTCTGTTTCTCTCTGCCCCTCCCCCACTCTCTCATTTTCTCTCTAGCTCTCTCAAAAAATAAATAAACATTAAAAATTAAAAATAAATACTATCCCAATTTTAAAGATATTTAAATTAGTAACAAGGAAAGAAAAATTAATGCAAATATAAAGTTTTACCTTTTTTAAAAAAGATGATGGTGGATGAATAGAAGATGGTATAAGAAAGGTTGAGATATGAAGATAATGGTAAAATACAAATGATTAGAAAGAGGTGCACAATAAGCACTTCACAACTTGATCACATGATGAAACTGAGCCAAGAGAAAGAATGAGGAATGAATGGGTTTCCTGGGCGGTACCATACTGCTCTGTGGTCTGGCGCATTTAGCTATTCTTTTTTTTTTTTAATTTTTTTTAATGTTTATTTATTTTTGAGAGAGAGAGACACACACACACACGGATTATGAACAGGTGATGGGTCAGAGAGAGAGGGAGACACAGAATTTGAAGCAGGCTCCAGGCTCTGAGCTGTCAGCACAGAGCCCGACGTGGGGCTCGAACTACAAACTATGACATCCTGACCCGAGCCAAAGTTGGACACTTAATGGACTGAGTCACCCAGACGCCCCCATTTGGCTATTCTACTTGCACTTTGCACTCAACTGTGATACTGTGATGGGATACAAATTAATATGCTAGGAAAAATTTCATAGGGACCTACATGAATTTTTATTATCCTGACATCACTCTCTACTATCAAGAGCACATGTACTCATTCATCTACAGAAGCACATGTTTTTAAAAAAATATCTGGTTTTAAGTATCCATATATATTAATCATAGGGACAGATTATTGGTGGTTTTGGGTTTTTTTGTTTTCTTGGTTTTTTTAGAGTTTATTTATCCATTTTGAGAGAGAAAGAGAGGGTGAGCAGGGGGAAGGCAGAGGGAGACAGAGAATCCCAAGCAGGCTCTGCACTGCCAGCCCAGCCCAGACCCGGGACTTGATACTGCAAACTATGAGATCACTACCTGAGCCAAAATCAAGGGTCATGCTTAACTGACTGAGCCACCCAGCGCCCCTGAACAGACTAATGCTTGAGCTCACTTTTCCTTTAATAGAAATGCTGCAGATTTTACATTCAGTTGATGAAAATAAACATACATACAAGTTTTCATCTGTGAGGAAATAATTCCAATATAGTATGTGCTTATGAT